>NW_022680357.1:8030982-9230982 GCF_004115265.2 Rhinolophus ferrumequinum | reverse complement strand
TGCCCATAGCCAGAAACATCTGAAAAATAGAACTTGACCTCCAACAGTCAACTCGAACACTTGAATACTCACTGTATGCTGGCACTAAACTAAGAGCTTGTACTCTAAGTTGTGGGTATTTATCCCCACTTACAGTTGAGAAAATGAAGGCGCACAATGGGGAAATATCTTGCTCCATTATCTGCCTCCAGGATCTTACCACTAAGTAGTAACAGTAACAACTGTCTGAACTCAGACAATCTAACTGTAGACTCCATGAAGATGCTGGCCTTCCCCAAGCACTGCTCCAGTTCAAATGCTGTTCAGGGAGAGACCAGAAACATCTTTACTATAAACCACACCAAGAGAAAGCTCTCAACATATGTGGTGTAAGTCAGTATGTAACGAAAATTTCAGAAGCAATTTTAAAACACAAAGGGACAAAGAAATGAGGCACGGCATAAAACAAGAATAAAAGAAAAACAAGCTAAGAGATGACTCTACAGGGTGGGATCAAGCATGGCTCATCGGGGCTGCTGATGAGCTAGGACATCAGCACTCACCACAGCCTGACCATGTGAGGCTCCCCGGGAAGGCCTGTCTGTCCTAGAGGACAACCAGTCCAACCTCTCTACTGAGCAAGTAGCCCCAAGCAGAAGGAATTTGGAATTAGATAAGGAGAATATGTACTTCCCTAATGAGGAGTCAGGAAACAGAGATTGAAACCGCTTTTCCAAGAAAAAAGGGGGATGGGGGGCCCTTAAGAAGGAAACAGGCTTGACCAAGTGTTTCCCAGGTAAGCCAACCCAGGCCAGAGAAAATGACCTCAGTAACTTTTCACTCCCTTTAGTTACAAATACCAAAAAATGTACTAGGCAAGGGAGACACAACATGACTGAATACTGAACAAACATCACCCTCTTTAGATTTACCAAGTCAAAGTAAAAACAAAAACTAGCAATCAGGATTTTTCTTCCCCTTTACAAAAAAAAAAAAAAGGATGTCAAACTCTGGTCCTACACTTTGCGGATTAGAAAGAACCATGCACTCCATTTTGTTGAATTCTGTCCACACTGAGGTTGAACACCACAACTGTCCTCCAAATCCTTCCAGCCACATTCCAACCAAACTAACTAAATGTTCAATTTTTCAAAAGCCCACAGGCAATCAAAAGGGGCCCTCTGTTAGGCTTTTACCTCAATGTGACCTTCCAATGTGCTCATTCTAGAGATTATGAAGAAGCTGGTGAAAGTACCAACCTTTCCCCAACCTGAAAAATGAGCCACTTTTTGCTTGCTAGGTAAGCGCTTAATCATACAAAATACAGGAGCACTGCCTACTTAAAGGGATCCCCAAAATCTTCCCCCCGTAAATTACATTTAAACATTTAATCAGAACTGTGAGAAGTGATTTAAATTTACCACTACTTAATTGTGCATCCACTTGTGACACTCACTACCTTGGCTAATTTTATTAGTTCTATTTAAGGTATCTCATTCCCATAGCTGAATTGTGTTCTCTGAACACCACACCCTGAAGAGGAAGAACCTGAGGCTCTGCAGAACACAAGGCTCTGCAGAACATTATCCACTCTCCTTAAAATCAGATAAAAAATAATGTTGCTACACTACCAAATTCCACAAACCACAACTACCTTTTTTTCTATCAGGTAAAAAGGAATGCATTTCATTTAACAAAAATAGAATATAAAATAAGACTAGTTCACTCTAACAATCCAGTGCTTCCAATAATGCAAGAACCTCATGTGATTTTTATTTTTAAAAACCTGAATGCTTCTCATTAAGTTTTCTGAACAAACTAGGAAATTATAAGCATTTTTAAATCAAGTAATCAAATTCAAGATTATTTCAAAGTTCAGCTTCCAAGCCCATCTTATGTGAAGAGTTAGCATTAAAGAAAATTACTAACTTTAGTCCTAAAGGGATACATTCTAGGAGTGTACAATAGCACCAAAAACTGAACAGAAAAGCCAGAGGACATTTTTTTTATGGCCTAGGCAAAAAAAAAAGCCTGGCACATAGGAGGCGCTAAATATGTGGTGCCTTCCTTTTAAGAAAAAAGTTAAATTAATTTCAACAAGCAAAGAGATAAACCATGGTACCCCTATATAACAGAATGCTACTCAGCAAAAGAAAACAAAAGGTACTACAGTACTATTAATGCAGTGTGAACTCAATGGATCAATTTCAGAAACATTATGGGAAGTCAAAGAAGCCAGACACAAAAGGCTACAACTCTACTGTTCTAACTATTGACACTATGGAAAAAGAAAAACCATATATACAGCAATCACATCAATGCTTGCTAGGGATTGGGATGGGGAAATAGTCTATTTCATGTTTGTCAAACTCAAGCTATACATCTTAAAAGGATCAATTCACTGTACACTATACCCCAAGAAATGAGTATTTGAAAAAAATGAGTTCCAAGTATTACTTCAAAATTCCCTGTCTGGATGAAACCAAGAGCCATTCCAAAGAATGCCCGAGATCCTCACTGATGGATGTTAAAGCAAATTTACTTAGGAGTCAAAATTTAAGGAACTCAGCTATGTAAAATCAAAGCTGACCACTGGGGCACCATTTAATGTTTCCCTTTTCTTGATAAGCCTGGACTATTCATTCCTCATTCCCTAAAATTAACATTCTATCCACCGGTTTCAGTTTCCATGCTCAAATTACTGTCCCCAAAAACTGCAAATTCAACCCAAGAAATTTCACAGTAAGGGCTATTTTTCTTATAGAATGCTACCATCATGTGCATATTCTTCCACAAAAGAAAGAATCTGAAAATAAGAATCTGAGAATCAAGTCGTTCCACCACCTGTGCTTCAACCTATCGTGATAACTTTGAAATGCACAAAGTTCCATTACTATTGTCAGCAGCTTCTAGAAGTTTGAAAGCATTTAATTACATTTTTTACTAAGATTAACAGTCAAATTCAAATCTTTTGTCCATAGAAACCCTGCCAAAACGCAAATCCAAATTTCCAAATCTTCAAAATCAGCAAGGCACAAAATGCAAACCCACTGTCACTGAGAGCACAACAGGCAAGAACGTTTACTTATCTTCATGTCATCAGGGGGGAGAAATTAGCTCCAGAAAGGCACTGCCATAAAACACAACTCTATTAACTCTGATAACAGATTTCCTGCCAACAACACACAAGCAGATATAGGGTAGTTTTCAAGTCATTTTATGAAGTTGCTGGGAGAGCGCAACACGCTATTGTGGGCACAGGTTATGACAATTAGCTAGTTTTCAACACACTTAAACGCGGGATGAACTACCATGCTGTAAGTTGTCTACCTCAAGAATCTTTCCCACGAGGTTCTTACAAGCTCCCCCCCACCTCTGTGCCACAAAACCATAAACTCTTTCTTCTCTTTTTCAACAAAAACCTCCTCTCACCCCGTCTTCCAGCTCTGGGCGTCTCAACTTTGGCAATACTGACATTTGGGGCATGGGAGGGGGGGAGGAAAGGGGGCTGTCTTGTGCACTGCCAGATATTCAGTAACCCCCCTTCAATAATGACATTAAAAGAAGCCCCCAGACATTACCAAAGGTGTGGGGGGAGGGGCGGAGCGTCAAAAACGCCCCGCGTTGAAAATCTGTTGAGTGATCTAGGAAGACCACCCACCACCGAAGTTTCTAAGTTACGAAATGTTCAGGATTAGTGGTTAGATTCAGAAGCAGAAAACACTCGGGCAGTCACAGTGCAGGTCAAGGTGGCCAAAACACTCGGAACGCAGGACTTAAACCCTGCCGCAGGCTGCCCTTCCCCTTACGTCGGCAATGCCGCAAGGTTATCTTTACCTTTGTAGAGGTTGGTGACGGCGGTGGCTGCGTTTTGGAAGGGGACCCAGAGAGAAAGTCCTGGTTGCTGACACACTCGGTCTGAAAGAGGGAAGGAAAGGAAGAAAAAGAAACAAAGACAAAGAGAGAAATGTTATTTGAGCGTCAATCACTCCGGAACGGCCATATTAGGTTTCGCCATTTTGTTCAAGGGTTTCGGGATCCCACAGTGACTGGAAGGATGGCAGGAAGGGGGTCGCGGCGGGGTGGAAGGGGGAGCGGCGGGCCTCGGAGGCGCAGGCCGGGGCTGAGCCGCTGCGCAGGGAGGCGCCCCCTCAGTCCCCGCCCCGAGGCCCGCTCCGGGTACAATGGGGCCGGCCCTGCTGCCTCCCTTCGCCATTTTGTGACTGGGGGTTCCTCCCCTGCCTTCTCCGGCCCGGGGGCGCCTGGGTGCCGGACCTGGGCAGCGGATGGTCCCCGGGCCCGCCTCCAAAAAGAGCTACCCCCGCGTCGGCCACCGGCCTCCCTCGAGTGCCCCCTTCCGAGGACCTGCCTCCTGCGCCGCCATCTTGTGGGGAGGGGGCGGCGGGGCGGCGGCCGGAGCCGGGCAAGCCGCCCCGGGGCTCTCGGCCGAGGGTCGGGGCCCAGGCGGCGGCGGCGGCAAGATGGCGGCGGCGGCCCTCACCTTTATAGAGCTGGGCCACAGCGGTGGCCGAGTTCTGGAAGAGGTGCCACAGCTTCTGCTGCTTGTGTTCCGGCTGCGCCGCGGCCGCCGCCTCCTCCTGCAGCTCCGGGGGCAGCTGCTCGTCCTGCTCGGCCTCGGCCAGGCACTGCCGCTCCCACTTGGAGAACCAGTGCTCGGGCCCGTGCTCCTGGATCTCGGCCTCCCCCTCCTCCTTCCGCTCCTCCATCCTCCGCGGCCTCCCGCGGCCTCGCCGCCGCCGCCGCCGCGTCCTCCTCAGGCGGGTCTCCCGCGGGAGCGTCGTCGTCGAGTGGCCCGGCGGCGGGGTCCAGCGGCCGGCGGCAGCTCCTCGCGGCAGCCCAGGCCTCCTGCTCCCCGATGGCCTGCGAGCCCCGCCCCGCGGCCCCGCGCTGCCCGGGACGACCCCCGCCCCGGACCTCCCCACACCTGGGCCCCGCTGAAGGTCGCCGCGACCGGATGACCGCCACCGCCCACGCCTCGCTGTTCCTAGGCCGACTACCGCCCCTCCATGGCGCCGCGGACCCCCTAGGGTCGCCGCCGGTGACAACCGAGCCCTCCGCACAGGCCGGCCTGCGCAGCTGGGGCAAACCCGAAGACTGAGGAACGTCGTCGCCGGCACCGTCGACGCCTTTGCGGCTGCTGGTCCCCGCCCTCCCCCGCCCACATGCTGACTGAGAAGCACCGCCCACTTGGCCCCAGATCCCCTGCCCGATTGGGGCGCGCCCGCTCTGAGGACCCTCATTGGTCCGATCCGACCGGTTCCGCGTGCCGGTGTCTGAATACAGCACTGTGATTGGTTCCTCTGCGTGTCTGCCTGAAGTGGGGAAAGGGAGTGAATGTCAGGAAGGATGAAGTCGGAGGAGGGGGAGGAGCTGCCAGTGGTTGCGTCGGAGCCAACCAACAACAACAACAAAAAAAAATAGTGATGTGCATGCGCAGTTGCTGGCTGCCCCTGCCGCTGGGCTTCCGCGGCAGTCACGTGACCTGGCCCAGCGACCGCACCCCGCGGGGGCTCTTCCGGCGCTTCCAGGCTTCAGGAGAAGCAAAATCGGGTCCGGCCAGTGCGCCGCTGGGACGAAGGGGTGTGGCAGGTGATAGTCTGTTTAGTCTGTCCCCTTGGGCTTCCAAAGGGAGGAGGGAAAGTGGAGACAGTGAATAAAACGCCCAACTTGTATCCAAGTCTGCAAAGTGCTTCTCTATTCGTTTATTTCAGAATCCTATTTCTAAGACGGGCAAATTGAGTCTCAGAGCCCAAAGAAAAAACTTCCAGTTTGCGAAGCTAGCGAGCCCTTCCAGCGGCCTGCACGCGCACAGCTCGTGATAGGGAGCACGTGGGGGGCCTCTCCGGCCCACACACCCCCGCAAGCACCCCGGCACCCTCGGGGGACACTGTCTCTAGAGACCGCAGCTGCTGCCCAGCCACCCGCGAAATCGAATAAACCCGAACGGGAGGCCCGGGCACGTTTGCGCCTTCGCGAGTGGCAGCCCCCGCACCTGTCCCTAAAAGCACATTCCCGGTCCACGTGCGGGTGCCTGCGTCACGCGCCAGCCTCCGCCTCCTCCCGCCGGAACCCGTGTGGCTGCGCTGAGTAGGAGGCCCCCTTCCAGGGGGAAAGTTCTGCGCCGACCTCTCGTTAACTCGTTAACCCGCCGTGCGCAAACGCGTGTCACCCCTGCGGCGGACTGGGTCTGTGAGTCCGCTGCCGGCCAGGCAGGCCAGACTCGGGGGGCTGCGCACTGGGGTCACCGCCCCGGGGCTCCCCCTGGGGCTCAGGATCTGGGGAAGAAGCAGCCACGTAAACGGACGATGACAGCACAGAGGTAAAACTGGCCCTCTAGATTACACGCTGGCAGCGGGGTCATGAGCCCATGTGGGCTTGGAGACGTCAGTCAGCCAGGGGCAACATCTCCCAATAGCTGGCAGAGTGCGTTCCTACAAAGCAATTTTGCCTTACAGCCATCACCTCTGGAATAAAAGATGACCTCCTCATCATGACCTACAAGTACCTGAAGGATCTGGTCCCGCCTCTAGTGTTTTCAGCTCACACCTGCCTCTCTCTCTCTCTCTCTCTCCCCCCGACCCCCCCCCCTCAATCCCCAGGGCGCTACACAAATTGCGCGTAAGCCCCTTTTGAACAGAGGAATGTCATCGAATTCGGGGACACATTTCAAAACCTCCACATCGAGATCTTACCCATGCTGCGTTCAGCGCTCTGCTGAAGGTGAAATTCTTTGACTTCATTCAGTCTTACACTCTAAAGGTGGCGCAGCTCACCTGGAGATAAGGGGGGGGGGACCACAGCCATCGTCACAGCAACAACTAGAGACTGTCTGGTAAGTGCAGGAGCAAGAGGGGGAAGAGATGTGTTCTGTCCCCTTTTTAAGTCTTTTCCTGGGAGAGAAATGGCAAGCTCATGATTCAATTCCGTCAAAACTCTCTTACCTCACCTGGTAAACGGAAGGACCTGTTTCTCTCTGAAACCCTTGTTTTAAATAAAAATACAGCAAACAGTTCAATTTTAAAGAAAGATTTTTAGCAGAAATGGGAAGGCTTGTATGTTCTCCTCCCCTTGTTACGAAATGCAACTTACCTTGGGCAAGTAAATTCTACCTGCCTTAAAAAAACAAGAAAAAATACTGCTAGTCTGTTATCTATGAGACAGAAAAACATTTACCTGAAGTGTGAAAGAATTTCAGACCTCATGGGGGAAATGTTCCCAAAGGTCCCTCAAAATTGAGCTTATAACTGAGCATATAATATAAACACAACAGAGTCGACTAGCTCCCTTCTCAACAATCCATTCCACAACTATTCTTTGCTAACAGCCTAAATTGTATTCGAGTGGGCGGTGCGCCCAGCTCAAGGACTACATTTCCCAGCCTCCTTTGCAACTAAGGGAGGATGATGAAATAATAAGAGGAAGTCATTGGGTGGGGCTTCCAGGAAAGCTATTTAAAGGGAACTAACTTAGCTTGCCCTCTTGCTATTGCTACTTCCTCTTCCTTGCTGCATGGAAACAAACAAAATAGCAAGGGTTGTAGTAGCCATCTTTGACCATGAGGTAACCTTAAGGAAGGAAGCCATACGCTAAGGATGGGGTACAGAAAGGAAGATGAATTTGTGGACGTCCCTGGGTTACCGTTTTTTTTTTTTTTTTTTTTAAGTAAAGGAAACCTCTAGTTTATATGAGCAACTGTGGTCAGGTCTCTGTACCAACAGCTAAACACAATTCATTACTTGTTAAGGGATGTAATGCTGATGGAAATTTACACCGTGCTAAATAAATGTAATACTCCATAGTCTGGGGAGATTTGAGGGTTTTTTTAAAAAATCTGTGCTTTTACCCACTGTTTATGCGAGTTTTCCCCATTAGAACAGTGTGTTTCTTCCGTGGCTGGTCCTCAGCCTGGAACTGGAGCTGCAAGTTGCTACGGGTTATCAGCTAGCGCTCAGGTTAAGAATATGATCTCTCATTCTGACTGCCATCTGAAGGGTGAATCACAGGCAATTAAATGCATACTCAGAAAGGGTGCCTGTTGGATGCAAAAAGTGGCGGACTGGATGCAACTTTACGGCTGATATCCAGAGCCTGAGTTGGAGGCATACTTCAGCACAGTGGTGATGTCACTGGTAAAGGCATCTTATCACAGACTATGTTTCTTAGGTCTCCTGCTTCTCACTGCTAAATGATTCCTTGACTTGCCTGAAAACTGTTTTAAAAGTGGCACAGCTCTAAAAACAAAAAGGTTCAGGCCCATTTGCCAACATGGGTATCACCAGAGAACCAGCTTCTCACTGAGGCAAGATATCTGCACAATAAAATCGCACTGCTGACCGCAGCCTGCATCCTGAAGCAGCAGTAACACAGACCCTCATATTCAGTCCACTACCCTCTGATTCTCACACAGGTCACCTAGGGATCATGCAGAGTCTGGTTCTGTAGGTCTGGGCTGGGGCCTGAGAGTCTGCATTTTTAACAAGGTCCCAGCAATGCCAAGGCTGCTGGTCCACAGACTGCATCGTGAGTAGGAAGGCACTTTTTGTCTATTCTCACAACATAGGTCTTAGTCTCTGCCAGGCTCCTTCTTGTCATTCAGGTCTCCTTTGTTGAAATGTCACTTCCTTCGAGTAGCCCTCCTTGACCGGTCCAATCAGACCCCCATCACTTTTAACCACTTCACCCAGATTTTTCTTCATGGTGTTTATCAGTCTTGAAACGAACGAGGCATATTCATTCTCACTTGCTTGTCCATCTCTCTTCACCCCCACTAGAATGTTCCATGAGATCAGAGGCATGTCTGCCTGCTGCCCTATTCATCTCTATGTCTCCAGTCCCTAGAATGGTATCTGGTAAAGGGGTGCTTGATAAATACCTTCAGCCTCTCCTTCAGCTAGAATGTTCTTCCAGAGATGGGGTAGTCGCTCTCAGATATCTCAAGATTTGGAAAAAATGTTTCTTTTCTGATGAGGAAAGTACTGTGTCTACTATGAAAAACATTCAAAAACTACAAAGATGAGACAATTACCTAGGCAGGGAAAGAAAGGAGCCGATTCAGGGTGCATAGATGGGCAGGGTACTGCTGAGGGCAACTGGGTTTCAGTCCCTCTGGGGCCCTCCAGGAGTGAGGAAGCTGGGGTCTTGCCAGTCACTGGTCGAGATTGGATGGGTGGTTGTGATGTCCCAGCATTTCTGCCCCCCCCACCCCCATGAGCAGGTTGAGCCCACTCCTGCAGCCAGAGCCAGACCTCAGCCAAAGAATCACAGACGCTAACAGAGCAATGATGTCCATGTGCATGGTAAATGCCAAGATGATAGAAGCGGGTGCCCACAGGGTCTGCCACACAGTGTCTATCCAGAATGGAAGCTTACTCTCTTTTCTGGGAACCGCCTGCCACCACCCCATCCCCAGGTCACCAAGATGAACCCCTGAGGGCCTTGTTTTGAGGACCATAGTCAGCTCATACATTTTCAGCCTATGTGCAAACTGGGACAAAAGGTGCCTTCCTCAAATTATTTTTCTGTTGAGATGTAACACACACCATTCATTCTACCACTTGAAGGTAGACAGGTCAGTGGTTTGTGTATTCACTATGTTGTACAATCATCACCAAGATCTAATTCCAGAACATTTTCCTGACACTTACAGGAAACCCCAGCCCCATTCCTTAGCAGTCACTCCCCATTCCTTTCTGTCCTCAGCCCCGGGCAACCACTAATCTACTTCCTGCCTATGGATTTGCTTGTTATGGATATTTCATAGAAATAGAATAATAAAATAATAAACCATGTGGTCTTCTGTGCCTGACTTCTTTCATTTACCATAATGTTTTTGAGATTTATATATGTTGTAGCATGTATTAGTACTTCATTCTTTTTTATGGCTGAATAATATTCCGTTGTATGGGTATGCCGCACTATTAACCCATTCATCCACTGGTGGACATTTGGGTTGTTCCCACCTTTGGGACGGGAGTCATATTAACAGCCAGCTTATTTCCATGCTTCCTGGGAGGACATAAACTAGCCCAGGAGCCATCCCCTCAAATTCGTTTCTTATTATGCTGGAGCTTAATGGTTTCCAATATATGCATGATGCCACTGCTCCACCATTGGCATTTTAGCATTTTCTCCTTCCAGCCTTTTTTATTAATGTAATTTCTCACCATGGTGTGCTAGAGCCAGCTCCTTTGGCCTTAGCTAGCGTACACCTACCCAACTCCTCCTTCAGTGACATCGTGGGGGAGCTTGAAATCAGCCACGATGGGGTCTTTACACCATGGAAATTAGCAAATGCTACAAATGAGGGATTTTGTTTACAGTCGGTTGTTAAACACTTACCACCACACCACTGATCTTACTCCAAGACATCAGGTTCACCCATTCGCGTGTCCACTATTTAATGCTCTCCTAAAGTACACCAGGACTCTGCATCCCAGGAAATGAAGACAGACGATACATAAGTCAACATAGAAACAAACAAGATAATTCTAGGTAGTGATAAGGCATGAGGAAAATTAAATGAAACAGCTGCTATGTTGAATACACTCCTTTTATCCTTTCTGTTTTTTTCACATCACATCAGGAACAATTCCCCAAGTTTTAGAAAGGTCTAAGGAGCAGTCTTCTCAATGGCTGCCTAATATTTATTCCTTGTGAGAATATTCTAATTTCTTTAAGCAGTCCCCTATAGTTCAGGGTTTCTCAACCTTGGCACTATTTCTATTTGGGTTCAAATGATTCTTGGGCAGGGGGCTGTCCCGTGTATTGTAGGATGTTAGGCAAGATCCCTTGCTTCTACCTACAAGGTGCCAGTTGCATTCCCTCCCACACACACAGCAGTTATGACAACCAAAGTGTCTCCAGGTTTGTCTGCGGCAAAATCACAATGGTTAAAGATTACTGCCATAGTTGGACTTTACATTGAGGCTTCTGAGAGGGAAGTAGGTCTCAGAGTGTGGCTACTGGACCAGCAGCAGCATCAACACCTGGGAATGAAATGAACATTCTCAGGTACCTCTCCAAGTACATGAAATCAGAATCTCTAGATGTGGGACCAGGCGATGTGTTTTAACAAGCCCTTTAGGGGATTCTCATGTACACCCCAGTTTGATAGGAGGCTGGGGAGGAAGGTTTCAGAAATCAAAGTAGTGTTTGAGTGTGGGTGGCATCCTGCACCCGGGGTTGTGGTTGCATCATAACAATGTTTTCCCTTCTGGCTGTTCCATGGCTGGTGCAGGTGATTAGAGCAAATTAGCTGAGTTCAGGTGTACTTTTGTCTTAAGTACCCCTTTCAGCCCCGGATTACTAAACACCACTTATATTTTACCCCAGGGAAGCTCCAGGAGGCTCCAGGGCCAGAGAAAAGGTTAAAAATAGAAAGTAAATGGATCATCTGACTCCAGGCTGTAACCACCACCTAGGGTTTCACTAAGGCTTGTAAACCTTGGTTCTTTAAATAAGAGCATTTTGGTCTTTTCAGAAACTAAAGAACCACAAAATGCACAGCTAAGCCAAGACGTGCCATTAGCAGTTACCTTTTGTTCTTGTAACCATCTTGTACCTCGTGCCATTAGCAGTTACCTTTTGTTCTTGTAACCATCTTGTACCTCGAGCTACCATGAATTTAGTTCAGAAATGTGGGTTCACTTGTTTTCTTCCTTGGTTCTTAAATGGGGCTTATCCTTGCTTACCGCTGGGACAAAAGAGGCTGTGGGCTAGTGATTCTCTACTGTGGCAGCACTGTCCCATCCCAAGGGGGCATTTGTAAAGGGAGGATGGGGGGTAGGTTGTCACAATGACTGGGACCTCTGGCATTTAGTGGGTTAATGCCAGGGTTATTAAATGTCCTGTAGAATGCTCATGGGAATGCAAAATGGTACAATCACTTTGAAAAAGAATTCAAGAGTTGTTTTTTAATTGAGGTAAAATAGGTACATGACATTATATAAGTTTCAGGTGTACAATATTATCATTTGACATTTATATACACTATGGAGTGGTCACCCATCAAAAGTCTAGTTATCATTCATCACCATACACTTCACCCTTTGTCCCACCCCCACCCCCAACCATTCCGTTTCCCTCTGGTAACCACCAATTTGTTCTCTGTAACTATGAATTTGTGTTTCCTTTTTTCATTTGTTCTTTTGTTTTGGTTTGTTTCGATTCCACATGAGCGAGATTGTACTCGTACAGTTTTTCTCTGTTTTACTTATCACATTTAGCGTAATACCTTCAAGGTTCATTCATGTTGTTAATGGCGACATGGCAGTCTTTTTTTTAAGACTGAGTAGTAGTCCATGGTGTGTGTGTGTGTGTTACATCTTTTTTATCCATTCATTCATTGATGGACACTTAGGTTGTTTCCATATCATGGCTATTGTAAATAATGCTAAAATGAACGTAAGGGTGCATCTATCTTATTGAACTCATGTTTTGGTATGCTTTGGATAATCAGAACTTAAAATACAGCATACACTTGGGATGAGACCCAGCCATTCCACAACTAGGTATTTACCAAAAAAAAAAGAAAGCCATACGTACGCATGAATGTTCCTATCAGTTCCAGCTCCAAACTGGAAGTGACCTGAGTGCCCATGAACAGATGAACAGATAGACTGTAGTACGTCCAGACAGAGGACTGTTGCCCAGCAATAAGAAAGAATGAGCTATTGGTACACTACACAACATGGGTGAATCTCGAAATTACTATGCTGGGTGAAAGTCAGACCACAAATTAAAAAAAAAAAAAAATGTGCTTTTTGATTCATCCCCTTTACAGAAATGCAAACTAATCTTTATAGAAAATGCAAACTACTCTATAGTCACAGAAAACAGATCAAAGGTTGCCAGGGATGTGGGGAAGGATGGGAAGGAATTACAAAGGGGACTCCGTTGTAATCGCCCTTGGGAAGGAAAACAGTTTGGATGATATTTACGTTAACTCTCTATGGGGCAGCTCACAACCTAGCAGCTGGCTTCTTTGCTGGCGTCTTTCAGCAGTGGGAGAGAGAGCACGCCCAAGACGGAAGCCACTGGTTTTTTATAACCTACCCTTAGATGTGAGGTCCATCACTTCTGCTCTATTTTTTATTTTAATTTTATTGGGGAATATTGGGGAACAGTGTGTTTCTCCAGGGCCCATCAGCTCCAAATCAGGTCGTTGTCCTTCAGTCTAGTTGTGGAAGGCACAGCTCACTGGCCCATGTGGGAATCAAAACAGCAACCCTGTTGTTTAAAGCTCGCACTCTAACCAACTGAACCATCCAGCCACTCCACTTCTGCTGTATTCTATGCATATGAGGCAAATCAGTAAATCCAACTCACACTAAAGGGAAAGGAATTACACAAGGGCACGAATACCAAGAGACATGGAGCTTTGGGGACTCCCTTAGACGCTACCCACCACATATAGACAGATGCCACCATAAGTATGAGAATGCAAACCTGTAGGTTCTCCAGCTCTGTCCAAGCCAGAGCACATTAACTGTGGCCAGGCAAAATGGAACTACTTCACAGGCCATTTTCTTTACATCTTAACAAATGAGCACCACTGCTCCCGCCCCAGGGTTCATACCGTGTTTCCCCGAAAATAAGACCTAACCGGAAAATAAGCCCTAGCATGATTTTTCAGGATGACATCCCCTGAACATAAGCCCTAATGCATCTTTTGGAGCAAAACTTAATATAAGATCCAGTCTTATTTTGGGGGAAACACAGTAAGAACTAATGGTGCTGAATCTGCTTGGCAGAGTGTGTCGTGTTTCTGTGGTTTCTCCCAGCAGCTGCAGCAACAGCTTGTTAGAAGAGATCAGGAGAGGTCTAGAAGCGTGGTGAGATGAAAGGCGCAAGAGGTGGTGCCCTGGATCCTCCAAACAGACCTTCTGGTTATTTTTTGGAAACATCCATCAATATGTTGTACTATTCAAGACAGGTTATATTACTGTGAATGAGCAAGCAACAATAACAAAAAGATCTAACTGGCTAAATATACAAAAGTTTACTTCTTGCTCAGGTAAAGCTGGCTCTGGGCCCAGGCGATTTTCCAGGGCTGCTGTCCTCCATGGGATGATGTGTGGGGTGACTCGGGGATCCAGGAGGCTTCTGTCTTATGACTTCACCCTCTCTCTGCCAAGCCTCCTCCACAGAGGGGAAGATGAGTCTGGAGAACGTTGCAGAGGCTTTTTGCTGCCTCCAAAGTGACAAATCTGTTCTGATCATATTCCATTGGCCAGAGAAAGTCATATGACCCTCCCTAAATCATAGTGACTAGGATGGGTATCTCCATAGAGCCAAGAACAAAAGGAGAAGTGGATATTGAAGGAAGTGTGAATTTCAACTACATATGGCAAGGAGGAGATTTAGTATGGATCCCAAAATTAGGAGGTAAGCATCCCTGTCTAAACATTAATGTTGCAGAACCAAGCTCCCCAAAATTACTAATAACAATTTTTTTTTTTTTAAGATTTTATTGGGGAAGGGGAACAGGACTTTATTGAGGAACAGTGTGTACTTCCAGGACTTTTTTTTTTTTCCAAGTCAAGTTGTCCTTTCAGTCTTAGTTGTGGAGGGCGCAGCTCAGCTCCAGGTCCAGTTGCCATTGCTAGTTGCAGGGGGCACAGCCCACCATCCCTTGCGGGAGTCGAAACCGGCAACCTTGTGGTTGAGAGGACGCGCTCCAACCAACTGAGTCATCCGGGAGCTCAGCGGCAGCTCAGCTCAAGGTGCCGTGTTCAATCTTAGTTGCAGGGGGCGCTGCCCACCATCCCTTGCGGGACTCGAGGAGTTAAACTGGCAACCTTGTGGTTGAGAGCCCACTGGCCCATGTGGGAATCAAACCTGCAGCCTTTGGAGTTAGGAGCAAGGAGCTCTAACCGCCTGAGCCACCGGGCCGGCCCTGCTAGTAACATTTTAATAGAAGTTCCCCCGGCCACATAGATGATTCCACCTGTGTGAATATTTATGGTAAATCCTGTGAGTATTAACTCATTTGGTCCTGACAATTCCCCCAATAAGGTTGGTATTTTTAGTCCCACTTTATAGGGGGAGTGACTGCTACATAGGTATATGGTTTCTTACAAAGGTGAAGAAAATTTTGGGGAATCAATAGCGATGGTTGCACAATTTTTGAATATACTAAAACCCACTGAACTATATACTCTAAAAGGGTAGATATTATAATATATGAATTATAGCTCAATTTAAAAAACACAAAGGAAGTCTGAGAAACTGTCACAACCAAGAGAAATCTAAGGAGACATGACATCTAAATGCAAAGGGATGTCCTGGATGGGATTCTGGAACAGAAAAAGTACATTCGGTAAAAAATACACATATAAGAACAAAGTGAGACCTTAGTTAATAATAACGGATCAATATTGGTTCATTAATTGTGACAAATATACAGTAATAATGTAAAATGTTTCTAATACCAGATCATAGGGGAAAGTAGGTATAGGGTATATGGGAAATCTATGTAGTCTCTGCAACTTTTCTTAAATCTACAACTGTTCTAAAATAAAAGGTTGACGTAATAAACAATCAGGGTACACCCAATCATGATCATTTGGGCCACTTAAAAAACACACACAAGGATTCTTGCTTCTGGCCTTGAGGACACAAGTTACTCTGATTTTGTTACCAGGAAAACTGCCCATCTGGAAACTGAGCCCAACTATGGCAGGTCGGGTCACCTGGGAAGCTGTTGGGTGAGCTGAGGATAAACACCAGTGATTCTATTCTCAGTAAGTAGCTCTCACCACTAACCATCCTTCCTTCCCCTTCCGTTTGTCTGTACCATGTCTGGGCCTGAATTATCCTGTCTTGATTCTGGGAGACTTTAGGTGTTGAAAAATGTTAGATCTCAGTGGAACTGCCTGCAAGAAAAATCTTACCTTTTTTTAAACAGGTGACTAACTTCAACATTAATGCCAGTGCTTGTAACTAAGAAAATCAAATGATGCAAGGCTAAGCAGAAGTGTTGGACTGTCAAATGACATGAGACTTGAAGTGATATCCAGGACACTGGTTTGCAAGCATGCACTGGTGCCCAGCCCTGAGAAACTGCTTTTGAAGAAACACTGTCGTGCGGGGTGTCAGGCGGGGTCTCTGGTCCCACTCCCCACATAAGAATGCAGGACATGGCTAGGCCAAAAAGGAACACCCACGGAGCCATAGGTAGGGGAGTCATACCACTATGGTCTCACTGGAGGCTAGGTTTACACGACGTGCGACCTGCTGTCCGCTTTGCTGCCAACCGACCGACTCTCCTCCACTCTCCTCCACTCTCCTCCACTCTCCTCCACTCTCCTCCACTCTCCTCCACTCTCCTCCACTCTCCTCCAGTCTCCTCTTCTCTCCTCGACTTCCCTCCGTAGCCGCGGCAGTTATATTAGTGGCCAATGGCTCAATGGTTACAGCTGACAGCCAACCAGCCACAGCTGATGGCTATCTACTACCTGAGCCAGCACGTTTCCACATGAGGCCGAGAGCCTGGAAACTGCTTTCTGGGGCTCTGTCCCCACAAACACCTAGGAGAGGGACGTATTAAATAGAAAGTAACTGCCCTGAACTTGGGAGTAAGGGTCTTGTGAAACTTTATACAAAATTGTAGTTTAAAGAATTTAAAATGTGGAAAAATAGGGTAGTGAACTGTCACACCTGTGGACGTTCGGAGAAATCATTTAAATCCATTCAAATTATATTTAACAACAATAAAAATAGCAATGGATAACATTTTGCACATGCAGCAATGCTGTGTTTGTTCCCTTTTTAAAAGAAATCCTGTGACCCCCTCTCCCCACAAAACCACGTGTGGAGGCTGAGGCCTGAATCATTCTGGATACACCCCGTGGAGAGGCCTGACTCAAACCAATTCAAAAAAAGAAAACACCAAGGAGCCGAACTCTTGACTTTTTATGGGTTTTTAAGGAGGCTTTTGAAATTTGTGGCAGAGATAACAATCTTGAAAGCCAAGGCTTTTGATTTGCAAGAGAGAGGCTTTTTTTTTTTTTTTTTTTTTTTTAATGGTCTCTAAACTTCAGGTTGGAGTTTCAAAATTTTGGACTCAAAAGCAATTCCCTGAAGGAATCTGGGAGTAAAGTTTATGGCACAAGAGACAATAACATCTGCAGGGAAAACTGATGAAAAGTCAGATTATCCCCATCCCTGAGGTTGAAAGATTTCAAAATGAAAGCAAAAATCCTGGGGAAGAGGAATTAAAAATTCCAGGAGGCTGGTGACTGGGTGAAACTGTGCCGTGAGCTGATGAGCTGACTATTGTTGAAATTGTATCCATTGTCTATTCTCTCTGCTTTTGTGACAATTTTCCATAAAATTCTCACATTTGTGGAAATTTTCCATAAAATTTTGCTCTTGTTAGTTTTACTGTGGAAGTTGGAAGACCAGCAAGAAGTGGTGGTGTGGGGACTACGGTAGCGTTCTTGGAGGGGATAGAACAGACTGGAGAGAGGCAGAAGGATTCAAAGTATATCTGACAGTATTCCACTGCATTATTTTAACATCTCCTGCCTTAAATTCACCCATTTTCCCTCCTTCTTTACTTCAAGAGCTTATTGCACCCAGCACTTGGTCCCCACAGACAAAAAATGAGTTAGGAGAAGATAAATATTGGGGTAGCCATTGGTGTGGGTTCCTGTGGGGACAGAGTCCCAGAGAGCAGTTCCCACGCTCTCAGCCTCGCGTGGGGAGGTGCTGGCCCGGGTAGTGAATGACCATCAGCTGTGACTGGACGGCCACCAGCTGTAACCAGTTAGCCAATTGGCTACTGATGTAACTGCGGGGCTGTGTTGATTGGTTGGTTGGTTGGCAGGCAGAGAAGTGAATGGAGGACTGTGGATCGTGTGGCTACTACTGTGTGTGTCTCACCCGGCCGCCAGAGAGAACATAGTGGTGTGACTCCCCTATCTATGGCTCCGTGGATGTTCCTTTTTGGCCTAGCCATATCCTGCGTTCTTATGTGGGGAGCGGGACCAGAGGCCCCGCAGGCTCCCCCACATGACAAATGGCACAGCGATCAGGGTCCCCCGCAAGACAGTTCCTGAGAAGGGTCTCTGCCCGTGACACCATCTACAGTCTGAGGGACTTTAGAAACACCCAGAAGCCTTTGGGCTTTATCTAGGAGCCAAGGGAAACTTGAAGGGTTTTCAATAGGCAGTGGGCCTGAGCTGATTTTAAATGTGCCTTCTACCCCAGATACTGCATGGAGCGCAATTTGGAGGGGGCTACCTATGGAAATGGACCAGTTAGGGTATGCTGTACCATTCCAATCCTTTAAATTACTCCTCCCAGCAACCCTGTTAAATGGGGATTATTATCTTCATTTTGAACACAGGGGAATCTGAGATCAAAGAGGTTGAATGATATATCCAGAGTCACACAACAATTTACCTGTAAGGTTGCTAGATAAAATACAACGAAACATGGCATGGAACATACTAATACTAAAAAAATTATTCACTGTTTATCTGAAATTCAAATTTAACTGGGTGAGCTATGTTTTTATTTGCTAAATCTGACAACCCTAATTATGACCAAGCCAGGATTTGAGTCCAGAGTCTGGCTCCAAAGTTCTCATCGTTTCTCCAAACTGTCCCAACTATAGGGCAAGGATTTGCTCTGGTTTATCTCTACATCCGTGCTCATCACCTTGCCGACAGACAATTAAGTCCCAGCAAATGTTTGTTGGGTGAATATATAGGAGGGCATGCAATGTCAGAGAATTTGGGGGCCTTTCTGGACAATCAAATTCTAGAAGATAGATAGATGATAGATAGATAGAATATTATATCCATAATATATATGTATGTATTATATATATATATTATGTATATATAGTGCAGGTTCTGATATCAACTCACTGGGTTTGGATCCTGCTACCATCACTTACGTACGAGCTATGTGATTTGGGGCAAGCCACTTAAGCCCCCTGTGCCTCAGTTTCCTCATCTGTAAAAGGGGGATGATAATAACCGTACTAATAATAGTCCATTCCTCATAGGTCAGAGGATAAAGTAAGTGAGGCTATGCAATGCCATGCTTCATATCAAGTACGACCTCAGAAAATGTTGGCTCTGACTAGGGGTCAAGAGTAAAAGAAAGAAGTAACTGAAATGCTGCAAACCTTCCTCACATTGCCAATAATACACAGAGAATTTTCTTTCCGGGTAGGAACTGTTTCCTTCTCTTGTTGTCCCTAGCGTGGCACATAGAGCCCTGCTCCCAGTAGGGGCTGCAGTAAATATTGATTCAATAAATAAATCAGCCAGGAGAGGATTTTCTAATGAGACCAGAATTGACCTCTAAAAACAGCTAAAAACCAAAAGAAAAAAAGAATCCCACAAAAACTGTATCAGATGTATACTATACATCCAAAGAATGGCTATCATACATATGTAATAAAAACAATGGTTCAGAAAATGTTTTGACACTGGAGATTGAAAATTATGAAGTCCCTAATCTGATTCAGTCTTAATTAAACCTGTATTTCAAAACATAGTCCATAAGTCAACACAAAGTTTAGCGAGAAACTCAGGAACTCAGTTTGAGGGACAACTCCAGAATGTGACAGTGAGTGAGTCAAAGCAACTGTTATGGAAAAGATTGTATTTTGAGACAAATGTTTGATAACTCAGAAAAAGCAAAAAGGGTTTGGGGGTGTCAGGCCAAAACAAATAATACTCATTAAAGCAAAATTTGTACGGGTCTTAAATTCCAGAGATTATAAACAGCCTGGCTGAGGTCATTCATGCCTAATTATTGTGTCTAATAATTAACTTGTCTAATTAGAGCAAAGGTTTTGGAGTATGTTTCTATTCCCAGACATTGAGTCATCAGTGACCCAGAATAAATCATTTCATTCTATTTGCGTCTTGGATCATGCACATGGAAGCACTCCTAGCCAACCCCTCAGGGAAATTCCAAAGGCTTCAGAACTAATATTTGGAAAACAGTATATTTTGTATATATTAGGCCTATAGGAACATGACATCAATATGTTTTGTATGTTGGGCTAATTTATTTAATTATTCAACTATGTTCCAGGTATATTGAATATTTATTAAGCTCCTACTCTGAGGTAGGCCCTGAGATAAGAACGTGGGGTGCAATAGTGAACAAGACAGAGGGGCTCTTGAACTCATAAACTTATAGACTACTGGTGGAGGCAGATGTTAAATAAGTAAGGCAACAAATAAAACAATTACAAACTGTTAAGTGCTATGAGGAAAACTGGTAGAACTCTGCCATAAATAGTAGCAAGAGGGGTCTACTTTTGATGGACAATTATGGAAGGATTCTTGGAGGAGGTAACCCCCAGAGACTTGAATGATGGGGAGGAAACAGCCAGGTAGAATTGGTGCTCAGTATGTGTAGAAGGCACGAAAGGAAGCAAAACTGAATGAACAAGAGTAATAAGTGATTGTGACAAGCATAGACTTTCTAGGTTTGAATCTTGCCCTGCCACTGACTTGCTGTATGCTCTTTGTGCAAGTTAATTGCCCGTTCTTCCATGCCTCAATTTCTCCATCTGTAAAATGGGAACAACAATACTTGTTTCATGGGGCTGTCATGAGGACTCAGTGAACTGATATTTCTGAAGCTTTGTGAAGCTTTGCCCAGCATGGAACCAGTATCATGTACATCAGGGTCCCAGAGGCTGTTGATGCGACCCATATGCACGCCCTCCCTCACCTGAGCTCACCTACAGCTGCGGAGGAGAATGTTTCCAGTTCCCTCCGCCTTTCCCAACTCAAGGACCTGCATCTCTCCTCTTCTCCGCCTGGGGGCGCTCTTCAGCTCAACCAAACACAGGCTTAACCTGGAAATGTGGGGCATTAAATTACCCTGGAGGGAGAAGAAAATGACGGCGGCCATGCTGTTGCTGGTGGGTCCTCCGTGGCCGACAGCCCCGGGACTCCTCAGGAACTGTTGGGAGCGACTGCGGCGGAAACTTCAGCAGAACCGGCCAGGCTTGCCCAGTCTTCCGTGGGGACCAGCATTAGCAGTCCAAGGTCCAGCTACAATTACAGAACCAGCAAATGATAATCATGGAAGTAAGGAGATTTCCAGCCTTTTGGATAGTATCTTTTGGATGGCTGCTCCCAAAAACAGACGCAGCATTGAAGTTAACCGGTGTAGGAGAAGAAACCCTCGGAAGCTCATTAAAGTTAAGAACAACATAGATGTTTGTCCTGAATGTGGTCACCTGAAACAGAAACATGTCCTTTGTGGCTACTGCTATAAAAAGGTGTGCAAGGAGACTGCAGAAATCAGAAGACAGACAGGGAAAACAGAAGGGGGCCCTTTTAAGGCTCCTACCGTAGAGACCGTGGTGCTGTATGCGGGAGAGACACCATCTGAACAAGATCAGGGCAAGAGGATCATTGAACAAGCCAGGAAGCGACCGTCCTGGTTCACCCAGAATTGACACCAGAGATGTTTAAAGAGGATAACTTAACATAAAACATTTCTCCTGAAAGAGAGGAAGAATCCTTGTTTTTAATATTTTGTGCTTGTTTTAAAAATCATCAATATAGCATAAAACATTCTTCATGAGTAGTTAGTTTTGTGTGGATAATTTGAAGAATGTATCAGGAGTAAAGTCTGAAAATGTTTGTTTATGCAAAGGCAGTGGATTTATATGTCTGTTTCTATTATAAGTTTTTAAGTAAACTAAATTTTCAAGGCCAGAACAATAAAACTAATTTAAAACAAACAAACAAAAAAAATTACCCTGGAAATGAGGGTTACTCTCAACCAGTGAGGATGGAAGTTGGCGGATAAATACCTCGGGCGCTGCGCCCTCCGTTGGGACCCCTCTGACCTGTACTGTACAGTAACTCAGGGGAGCCCCAGTGAAAGTGAGCCCCAGTTACCCACCCTAGTAGCCTGCTCCTTGACGCACCCTCTGCTGATTCTGCTCCATTTCCTGTCTCACTTCACTCCCTCTCAGTGCTTCCTGGAATCACTTCCCAGGGCTGGGATGAGGCAAGCAATGTGTTTAGACTGTAAAATTGAAGAAGGCATGTCACTGATAGGGGATGAACAAATGTGGTCGGTCCCTGTAATGGAATAGTATGCAGCCACGAAAAGGAGTGAAGCTCCGGTATTGTTACAATGCAAATGAACCTCAAAAACTACAATAAGCGAGGGAGAGTGATTCAAGATGGCAGATTAGGAAAAAAAGAAAGAAAATAAATGATTCAAATGGTAAAAAACAAAACAACAACAAAAAACTACAAAAACTGAAAGAAGCCAGACACAAAAGGTCACATATTGTATGCTTTCGTTTAGATGAAATATTCAGAAGAGGCAAATCCAGAGAGACAGAAAGCTGCCTAGTAGTTGTCAGGTACTGGGGAGGGGAAGGGGAATGGGAAGTGACTGCTTCATGAGTGCAGGGTTTTCTTTTGGGGTGCTGAAAATGTCTTGGAACTAGATAGAGGTGATGGTCATACAACATTGTGAACGTACTCAACGTCACTGCATTGTTCACTTTTAAATGATTAATGTTATGTGAATTTTACCTTAATTAAAAAAAAAAAGTTACACATACAGAAACTGAGCAGTTTTCTTCTCCACTGCCCTGGTGCTAGGAACCTGGGTGTGGGAGTCCCCTTGCATCTCCTCCATGGAGGCAAGGTCTGTTCGGTCCTGAAAATCATGTTGCACTTACTTCCTAAAATGCAAGGAGGGAAATTCATATTTTTTTTGAGGCCCTACTATGTGCCAGGTCCTATGCTGGACACTTTATAAGAACTGTCCCCATCAACCCTAGTGATGCTCTCTTGTGCCTCACCTGTTTACTTTTCTTCACAGTGCTAATCACCAACTGACATTACAATATTTGTTCATTGTTGTTTTTCATCACTAGAAAGTAAGCTTCATGGGGGCAGGAATTTTGTCTGTTTAGTTTACTACCATATCCCCTGTACCTGGCTCACAGTAGGTACTCAGTAAATACTGAATCAGGTGAAGAAACCTAGCAAGCTAGGCATTAGCATCTCCAGGATACAGATGGGGAAATGCAGGCTCAGTGATTTCCCCAAGTCCCATGCTTTGTAAGTAGTAGGCACTGAATTCGAACTTGGGGCCATCTGGGGGCACAGGCCAAGCTGCAGGGAGTTTTCCTTCACCTACTTCCTGTGCCCTGCTATGATGAGTGAGAAGTCTGAAAATTACAGGCAAGAAGGCAATTACTCATCTCTTAGTCCAAGCAGAGGGAAACCGTGACCCAGAGCGGAGTCATCTGCACTTCCCTCTGTGCTGACTCCTTCACTCCTCCAGGTCTTGGCCTCCTGGAGCTCTTCGCTGGGCTGACGCCAGGGTCTTCTCATTGTCCAGGTTCGTGTCTTGTCTCAGTGCTGACCTCTTGACTGGGATGGCCTGGCCCAGATGAAACCACAGATGTGGGCCAGGCCAGCAGTCCCCAGATAGCCATGCAGATCTGGACACAGGAACTGAGACGGTCGCAAGGTCTGAACGCTGACTGTGAGGAGCGCTGCTGTTAGGAGATTTTCTGGGATGAACGGCACCAGCGTAGCAGTGCCTATCTGCCTTATTTAAAACACTAATTAAATGCAATTAAAAAAAAACCCCACAAGACTTAACATCAGAAAGTGATGACCATCATCACTTGTACATATGTTGTTGGGCACTTGTAGCTATTTCTAGAGATTTCTAGGAATGAGGATTTAAAATCTCCGAGAAATGTTGTTAGGTTGTATACCCAAAATGATGCCTCAGTTTACACCCCATCATCAGTGTAGGAGCACCGACTTCCCACACTCTTGCCAACACTGCTAACCTAAAAATATAAAGGACTTTCAAAGTGAGAGGCAACAAGGACTTATTTGAGAGCAATAAGAACAGCTATTCAGGACGCACTGATTCAGGCAGAAGCCCAAATACTGTCCCGGTTTGGAGACAAAGGTGATGGGTATTTATGAGAAAGGGAAGGGGAGCAATTACATCAGTAGAAGGAAGGCATTTCTATCGGCGCAGATAAGCTAACATAGTGACACTAATTTAAAACAATATTTTTAATTCCTAGTCCGGTACTCATGAGACTAGTTGTCATAAAAACTGCTTTCTTGTTATCTTTGCAGTTTTGTTTTTTTGTGTGTTTTTTTTTCAGGAAATAAGGTTGCTTAGGCCCAGTCCAAAGGTTATTTTTTCCTATTTTAACATTCCAAGGTCTGAGGCATAAGACATGAAGGCAGTTCCTCTGGCAGGGCGGCTCCGGCTCCATTTCAAAGTGGCTCCGTTTGTGGTCTTTTTCACCACTGGATGGATGTAGCTTTTGCATACTATCACCAGATGGGGGTGGTGGGAAAGTTGTATCTCTGATGGTTTACTTTGCATTTCCCAGGTTGCCAATGGTCATTGTAAACATTTGAACATCTTTTCAAATGTTTACAATGACCATTGCTATATTTTCTTCTGTGAATGCCCTTTAGGGTCTGTTAGGGCTGTGGATATTTAAGGTTTTGTTCTCAGTGCACCCCAATTCCACACTGTAGTGGCTGCTTTTGTTCCAGCTGTCCAAATCCTCTCCCCTTTCCTGTGCTAACAGTCCATATGTCCCACTTCTCACCAATCTCCCATATAGTCAAATTCACAGCCTTTGACTTACAGTTCCACTCTATTGCCTGGGCCACAGAGGTGGGGTTAGTGCAGAGCCCACGACTCAAGAAGGAGCAGCCAGAGAAAACAGGGCTCCATTCCTTGACTCCTTTCATGCTGTTGGGTAGAGAAACTGTGTCTTCCTCTTCATTTGGTTTAGTGATACAGGGAAAATAAAATTGCCAGGGATCCCCAAGAGGAGCTAGAAAATGAAGATACCACCAAGAAGGCAAAGCTAAGGAATGCAGAGATTTTGAGGCTGAGTGGTGTTTATTACCTAAGCCCCTGATCCAACCTCATCCAAAGTCAAACTACACCTGAACTTCTGGTTGTGAAACATTTTTTTCGTTGTTTTAATTTGTTTTGTTTTGTTTTGAACCAACTTAGGTTGAGATTGTGAGGCTTTTGGTTTTTGCTTTTTTATTTCCCACCTTGCTGTGAGTCCTGATTAATCATGTGCCCAGAATAAATGAAACAGATTCATTCATATTCAGGCTAACTTGGCTCTCCAGCCTGAAAGTACATAGATATGCTTCTAGGCATGCCCAGGAGAAGTCACGTGTGATTTTTTTTTTTTAATGCTAAACCAAATAGAAGGAATGAGCCCACACTGCTTTGGAGGGAGACGAGGTAGGCACAGAAATAACAACACCTGGCCTATCAGATCCTTAGAGACTTTAAGAAAAACAAAAAGAGAAGCCTTTGTGATCAGAACAAACAGCATGGGTGGCAGGAAGGAACAGCCTTTCTCATTACTTTTTGTTTGACTCAGGTTCTTTGCATGGGTGTGGGGGTGATAAGTGGGCTGGTGGCTCTCCTTCGTGAAAAGAACCACAGCTGTCACCGAGAGGCTTTTGCATATTCTGTGAACAATTGCTTTTGGATTCTAATTTTTCTTTTCCAGATAAAAAGGATTGCTCTTGAGATTAGTCAGGGGTCCCCGAGCTGGGAGAGAAGAAGCTCTTAAGTGCCCATAATACAGGGGTTTCACCAGGTAGCAAGAGGGGGAAGGGCTGAAGTGAGTGGACAGAGCTTGGGACTCCCGGGTTCAAAACCCGACTCCCCCACTTCCTAGCTGTTCCAATTGCTATGAGTGCAACACAAAATGCTCCCAAACTTGGTGCCATAAAACAACCATTTATTATGTTTATCTACGTCCGGGTTGAGAAGTCAGCCAGCACAGCAGCCATGATGATGGCTTTTCTCTGCTCTTCCTTATCTAGGGCCTCCGTGGGAGACCCGAAGGCCAGACACTGGATCTGAAGGCTCCCTCATTCACGTGTGTGTGGCGGTTGATGCTGCTTGTAGGTTGGGCCTCAGTTTCTCTCTTCTTGGTTGGTTTGGGCTTCCTCACAGCATGGAGACTGGGTCCCAGGGCCACGCATCCTGAACGAGAGCGAGGCAGCTGGAAGTTGTAGTATCGTTCATGACCTCGTTTTGGAAGTGTGATGACCTGTGCGTGCTCAGTACATGTGCTACAAAAATGAATGTGAGCACAGTGTGTGGTTTTCAACTGTAAGATCATGCTGTACACACTCTTTTCTTTTTTTTTTAAAGATTTTATTGGGGAAAGGGAACAGGACTTTATTGGGGATCAGTGTGTACTTCCAAGCCTATTTTCCAAGTCAAGTTGTTGTGCTTTCAATCTTAGTTGTGGAGGGTGCCGTTCAGCTTCAAGTTGTTGTCCTTTCAGTCATAGTTGTGTCGGGCGTAGCTCAGCTCCAAGTCCAGTTGACGTTTCTAGTTGCAGGGGGCGCAACCCACCATCCCTTGCGGGAGTCGAACCGGCAACCTTGTGGTTGAGAGGACGCGCTCCAACCAACTGAGCCATCCGGGAGGCAGCTCAGCTCAAGGTGCCGTGTTCAATCTTAGTTGCAGGGGGCAGAGCCCACCATCCCTTGCGGGACTTGAGGAATCGAACTGGCAACCTTGTGGTTGAGAGCCCACTGGCGCATGTGGGAATCGAACCGGCAGCCTTCAGAGTTAGGAGCATGGAACTCTAACCGCCTGAGCCACCGGGCTGGCCCCTGTACACACTCTTTTACTACCTGCCTTATATCCGTTAACCTGTCTGGGAGGTCAGATGAAGACTGATGGCTGGGCCACTGAGTTGCACAACTACCGAAGGCATCTTTGTAGAGAATGCAGTGTAAATGGGTTGGAGAGGAAGAGTCACAAGAAACACCCAGGCCTTGAGGATTCAGCACTGTGGATGGGGCATGGCTCTCTCCCCCGTACCTTACCTCCCCACTCCTACTCCTGATCCTAAGTTGTTTATGTGTATGGTAGATAAAAAGATGATTGAGATACAGATTGCCCTCAGGGAGCTCATAGTCTTGGGACAGACAGCTATGTGTTTGACTAGTAACTTAATAATGACATACATGGATTACTTTCTTATTCAAGAAAAAAATAGCAATAACAATAATCATGAACATTTATACTGCATGCACTGTGCTAAGCATTTTCCATGTGTTTACTCAGTTAATCCTCGTAACTACACTATGATGGAGATACTCATATAATCCCATTTCTCAGATGAAGACACTGAAACTCAGAGAGGTAAACCTACAGGGGTGGATGGTCATGACCTTACACATAGTACACATACTGCCATCTAGGGAAATCTCTATGCGTGGTATTTAGATAACCATTGCCTGTGGCCGGGTATTACATTCAGCCAACTGGCCTTGGGCATGCAAGTGCGTCCTCACACCAGATTTGCCTTGTTGGTCAGCTATTTAGTTATTCGTGCTACATTGAGGGACCCACGCTGAAACTCACTCACTTTCTACTCACTGTAGCCTGACATGGCTATATATCCTTGAGGGCCATGGTCACATCTTGTATGAGCTTTGTGTCTGTGGAAACCGCTAGAGCAGGACAGGACGCTTGTTCAGGGGTGTCCATGGGCTTGCTGGTTTCTCCCTGAGATGACCTCTGCTGTACTCCTCTCGCCCCCTGCTGTCTGCTTTGCATACTACAGTCGGCGTCATCTTGAATGAACCACATCTGACGCCACTCAGATGCCCCTTCGGTGTCTGCATTCTTGGGGTGCAAAGCCCCTCGCCCACCGCGTGGCTTTCAGGCCCCCCTTACCACTGTAGCCCCCTGTTTTGCTCCAACAATGTACGCTTTACAGTTTGTGGTGATGCCAAGCTGCTGTGGGCATCGCCGCCCCAGCACAGGTCAGCCTGGTCAAGCCAGCCTGCCCTCTGAGCTGGAGGCAGTCTCCACAGGAAGGAGATCTGCTCTCTGTGGCTCCTGGCAGGCTTCCCGGCTAATCCCACTGAGGACCTTTTGTCATCACCCCCATCCCCATCAATGGTTGCAGCACGTTGCCCCGCGGATGCCTTCCCAGAGCCGCAAATTATCCCCAGGAGGCTCTGAAACACAGCCTTCCTTCCTCTGCTGAATCAGTTCCCTGGAGGAAAGCCTCAGGACTCTGGACACCCCATTCTCCCATCCTTCCTTTTGTTTTCTTCTCCCCCTTGCAAAGTGTCTCCCAACCCGTTTCTACAGATAAGCCCAATCCTTGGAGACCTCAGGCTTTCAGCCAGAGCCTGTAGACTGGCTGTGAGGAGCTGAACCCAAGTCGCAAGGTGAACAGAACCACAGACACCATTAGCCTTCTCTGTACCTAAGCGAGAAAACAAGAAGTGGGATGGAATCGCAACTATATGCGCTTTGTCCATTTGGGCTGCTGTAACAAAAATACCGCAGACTGGCGGGCTTAAAGAACAAACATTTATTTCTCACAGTTCTGGAGTCTGGGGAGATGAAGGTCAAAGTGCTGCACGTCCGGCGTCTGATGTGGACCTGCTTCCTGGATTGCCGACGGCCGCCTTCTCATTCTCACATGGTGCAAGTGGGGAGCGAGCTCTCTGCGGTGTCTTTTACAAGGGCACTAATCCCGTTCCTGATGGCTCCACCTTCATGACCTGATCACCTCCCCCACCTCCCAACATCATCACATTGGGTCAACTTACGAATTTAGGGGGGGCACAAACATTCAATCCCTAAGCGGCACCTTGAAGAGTCTCACATCTCTTTTTGGAAGACAAAGTCCTGGTTTCCTGCAAGGACTTGTTATACTTTGTTGTCCAAGAGCCATAGTTGGATGTTCAACATCATTAGCCATTGGAGAAATGCAAATCCAAACCACAGTGAGACACCACCTCACACCCCTAGGGTAGCCATAATAAATAAAAAAGAAAAGCAAATGCTAGTGAACATGTGGAGAAACTGGAGCCCTCCTGCATTGCTCGTGGGAATGGACAATGGCGCAGCCGCTGTGGAATCAGTGTGATAGTTTCACAAAAAGTTAAAACAGAATTACCATATAGCCCAGGAACCCCACTCCTGGTGGATACCAAAAAGAACTGAAAATTGGTCCTCAAACAAATACATGTACACGCATGTTTATAGCATCATAATTCACAAGAGCCGAAAGGGGAAAACATCCCAAATGTTTATCAACAGATGAATGGACAAACAAAGCGTGGTCCATCCCCACAATGGAATATTATTCTGCCATAAAAAGGGATGAAATTCTGATACATACTATACAGCATGGGTGTCCTCAATAGCCTTATGCTAAATGAAATCAACCTGACACAAAAGGTCACATATTGTACGATTCTGTTTATACGAAATATTCAGAATAGCTAAATCCATAGAGACAGAATGCATATTTGTGGTTGCCAGAACTTAGGGGTCAGGGAGAAGGGGTAGAAACTGCTTAATGGGTACAAGTTTCCTTTCAGGGTGATTCAAATGTTTTGAAACTGAGTTCCAGTCAAGAAGGCAAAGTAGGTAAATGCTGTGCTCACCTCCTCTCACAACTACATCAAAATTTTAACTAAATTACAAAACAACCATCATTGAGAATTACCTGAAATCGTGCTGAACCAAAGCCGTACAGCTACGGACATACAGAAGCGACCTTGAGACTAGTAGGAGGGGCAGAGATGAGAAATGGGCTGGTCCCACCCCCCTGTTTGGCCATTAAAAATTGGAAGGGATACCTGAGCTGCGGAGGTCCCCCCAGGAGGAGTGAGGGGTCTCAGCCCCTCCCCAGCCCAGGGCTCCAGTGCTGGGGAGAGAAGTCCCCATAATTTCTGGTTGTGAAAACCAGTAGAGATTATGGCTGAACGAGGGCAGCTGGAGTCCCAGGTGCTCCTCTTAAATGGACCACGCACAGACTTACCAACAGAATCAGTGGCTCTGAGCTCCAGCACTGGGGCCGTAGGAGGAGAGGCGACAGGGACATACAAGGCGGGACTGAGTTATCTGGCTTCAGGACAAGCGGTGAAGGGGCAGCTTTCTCCGAGACAGAGGAGCTGGTGGAAACCATTGTTGCCTTGCTGAGCCCTCCCCCTTCCTGGGGTGCTGACGCAAGCAACCACCCTATTTGAGTCTCCATCAATCTGGCCCCGCCTTGCTGATCCCGAGACCACGCCCCACCAAACTTTCGGGCACACCCAAGCCACTTCCAGTTGCTTTTTCATACAATCCGACTGCCTTCATTCATGCTGCAGACTTTCCTAGAGCCTCTCAAAGCTTTGTGGAACCCAGGCAAGTAGCATCTAGCTTGAGTGTGTCCTGTACCTCTGGCCGAGCACAGCACTAGTGGCAGCCAGCCCTGGTTCACAGCTTGGCCTCTCGAGGCAACTCCAGACATGGTGTGCACAGTGGCCATCTGCAGATTGCTTTGTGGCTCCTGCCAGGTGGCCCCAGGTGGGGCATGAACTTGACCTGTAGAGGGTCCCTTCCCAGGTGGCCCTGGGGCTGGCGCACCCAGTGGCCAGCTTCAAAACGAGCTGGAGCATCACCCAGCTGCCTCCAAGGATGACACACCCAAGGGGCAGGCACCAGAGTCCTGCTGAAGCAGATCCTGCTAAGCCCCTACACCACAACTCCTCCACTGTAGTCATGGCCAGTCCTTACAACCAATGAACCCAAGGATCAACCCCTTCCACTGACATGCAAATAGCAACCAAAGCTTATCTAAAAGAGGAGGGCATAAACCACACAAGGGACACACCTGGAGTGCAGGGCTCAGGTGACCAGGAAGTCTGAGCCACTAAGCCCCACAGGACACCTACTGCATAAGGCCACTCTACTAAGACCGGAGACATAGCAGCCCTACTTACTACATAGAAACAAACACAGGGAGGCAGCCAAAATGGGGACACAAAGAAATATGTCCCAAATAAAAGAACAGAAAAAGAACTAAATAAAATGGAGACAAGCAATCTACCAGATGCAGAATTCCAAGCTCTGGTTATACGGCTGCTCAGTGATTTCAGGGAGAACTTTGACAAAGAGATAGGAAACATAAAAATGGAGATAGCAAACATAAGAAAGAATCAGTCAGAAATGAAGAATACAATAAAGGAAATGAATACATTAGAGCAGGGGTGTCCAAACTGCGGCCCGCGGGCCAACTGCGGCCTGCAATCCATTTTTTTTTTTTTAAAGATTTATTGGGGGAAGGGGAACAGGACTTTATTGGGGTACAGTGTGTACTTCCAGGACTTTTTTTCCAAGTCAAGTTGTTGTCCTTTCAGTCTTAGTTGTGGAGGGTGCAGCTCAGCTCCAGGTCCAGTTGCCGTTGCTAGTTGCAGGGGGCGCAGCCCACCATCCCTTGCGGGAGTCAAACCGGCAACCTTGCGGTTGAGAGGACTCGCTCCAACCAACTGAGCCATCCCCAGCAGCCAAAATGAAGAATTATCCCTGTATGACTTCTGAATCTCCCATTGAACATCCATGAAGGTGGTTAAAAAAAAAAGATAAGCTTTGAACCTACTTCTGTTTTATGTATAATGACAAAGTACCTTTTGTACTATTTTGTTATACACTGAACACTCCAGAAGATTAACTTACCATGTACATGCTGGGAAGATCATGCCTTGTTCAATTTAGAATTTTATCAAGAGTCATCTACCCTCTTGGAAATGCCCATCACCAAATGTGATATTTAAGGGGCTACATAACATACCCCCGTCAGCTTGCATGTTCAGCATCTGACTGCTTCTTTAAGTCTTCTAGGGTAGTAGTTAAGTTTTGGGGGAGTCAGAGGTTATAGGCAGATTTTCGACTGTGTGGGGGCCAGTATCCCTAACCCTCCCATTGTTCAATGGTCGACTACCGTTGTGCTGAAGCATTTACTTATGGAAATGCATGTTATTTTTATTATAAATGGCTTTCTTTTTATTTTTTATTTTCAAAATGCAGTTGGAGCGTTGTATTCATTTTTGTAAATTATGTGTGGAGAGAGGCTACATTATCCATGAATTTTCTTGCATATAGTAAAGTGAGACTATGAAGTATTTGTATTAAAAGAGAGCTGTGGGTCTGACAAGTGGTCTATATGATCCAGGCTCGGACCCAGTCCAGCTCTTGTGCTGGCCTTGAGAGACTGACCTGTTAACTGTCTTTTCACCACCTGGGTTTTCTAGGGCATCTGCTGATGGCACATTTTGATTGTGTGTTCCAAACCCTAAGTGATCTGGGAAAAGTTGTCAGAACCAGGTCGGAAGGGCTTTGAATGCCATCCTAAGGGCTTTCAAGTTAATCCCGAAGGCAGCAGAAAGCCACTGAAGAGTTGCTATTTGTTATTTGTTTCAAAATTTCCATGTCCAAAGTAGCTCTTCAATTTCACCCATTTTCAATAGTCTTTATTTTGAAATAATTTTACACTTAGAAGAGGTTACAAATATAGTCCAGAGAGTTCTCATATACCTTTCACCCAGCTTCCACTAATGATAACATCTTACATAAATAAATATAGTCCATTATCTAAACCAGGAAATTAACATTGGTTTTAATGTTACTCACTGACCTATAAACCTCACTTTTACTAGTTTTTACATGCATTCTCTGTGTATGTGTGTAAGTGTGTAATTTTATGAAATTTTTTCATAGGTATACAGATTCATGTAATCACCAGCACAATCATGATACATAGCTGTCCCCTCACTACAATGTGTGTTTGTTTTTAACAATTGTGAACTTCACTGATGCAAAGGTTATCATGCATTATTTGGAGGTTGTAAACACCTCCAATTACAGTGGCTCATTGCATAGTTTATATAGGCAAGGATAGGGGAAAATGATAGAACACTTCTCTTTCATTTCCTCTTAACTGCAAAGGTGGTCAGACGTACTTTTTAAATGGTTAAGTATTGTTTTCATATTTTTTGGCATGTAAAGTTCCATTCATTGCTCAGTAATCATAAACTTATTTCATCAAAGTTCCTTATCTTTACCAAAGGATTGTGAACTAGAAACCCAATTATGGCAAATGGCATGACATGTCCTCATGCTGTATCTTTGTAAAAAAGAATCATCAGAATAATTCGTGAAATAATTTTGATAATGATTCAGTACCTAGAGCAGTGAACCTCAGTCTTGACTGCATATTAGAAATAACACTGGAAAGATTCTTTTTTTAAAAATCCCTACGTCCAGGCCATGATTTAGACCAATTAAATTAGAATCTTTTGGGATAGGACCCAGTGTTTTGTGGTGTGTTTTTTCTAACTTTTAATTTTGAGATTATTTTAGATTTATAGAGAAGTTGTAAAAATGGTCCAGATTTCCTGTTTACGCCTCACCAGTTTCCCCTAAGGTTAACACCTTGTATGATCACAGGGCAATGATCAAAACCAAAAATTAACATTGGTACAATACTATTATCTAAACTACAGAGTTTGTTTGGATTTCACCTGTTTTTCCATCAATGTTCTTTTTCTGTTCCAGAATCCAATCCAGGGTCCCACATGGCATCTAGTCATCCTGTCTCCTTAGTCTCTTCTTGCCGATGATGGTTTCTAAGTTTCTCCTTGTCACTTTCCTTATCACTTCGGAGAGTACTGGCCAGATATTTTGTAGAGTATTTCTCAATCTCATGATTTGATTGCAGTTAGGCCTTTTTTGGCATGAACATCCAGAAGTAACGCTCTGTCTTTCTCAATGTACTGGAGGTACCTGATGTCAACACATCTTTTACTGGTGATGGAAACCCCGATCGCTTTGTCAAGTTGGTATCTGCTGGGTTTCTCCACTGTGAAGTTGCCATTTTTCCCTTTGCAATTAATAAGTATCTTGGAGGAGAGACTTTGAGACTATCCTGTTCTCCTCAACCTTTTCCCCACTAATTTTAGCATCCATCAGTGGACCTTGCCTGCAGTAATTATTTCTCTTTCTCTCATCCCTTCTCCATTTATTAATTGGAATTCTTCTGTAAGGAAGAGCAGTATTTCTTTACATCGGTATGAAATCCTCGGTATTTGTTCTAGCCTATGGATTACAATCCAAGACCATCATTATTGCCAACATTTTTCCAATTTGGACCATTGGCAGCCCTTTCAGGTTGGCACCCATGCCCTTTCAACAAGTCCCCATCCTTTTCTGAGCACTTCCTTACTATTTGGCACTGCAAGGTGCTCCAGGCTCATCTTGTATTTTCCCAGCCCGAGCCCTGGAGTCCCACTGAAGATTTAAAGTAGAGGAGTGACATGACTGGATATGTGCTGTAGAAAGACCACTCTGGCTGCAGTGTTGAGGTTGGGTTCGTGGGAGAGAGACAGAAAATAGGACAATCTGTCAGGAGGTTGCAGCACTCTATTCAATTAAACACAGTAATCACCCCAACGGGAGCAGCAATCCAGGAAATGGAGAAGAGGAGACGTGTGTATGAGAGATTGCAGGTGCACAATGATCAGATTTGACAACTGATGAAGAAATACGGGAGAAGGGTAGGCCAAAGGAGAATTACCTGTCAAGCTTGGGTGATTGAAGGCAGGTACTGTCATTTGAATTCAAGGACCACTTACAGAGCACCCACTATGTGGCAGGTCCTAGGTGCCAGCTGCTAGGGACAGAGGTCTCTTCTCCAAGAAGTTCTCAGTGTGGTAGTTGCTATGACATAGAGAAGCACAGGGACCAATGGGCAGACAAGGGGTGTAGTAGCCAGCCTCCAAGATGGTCATAATTTCTAGTGCATCTGCCTCTACAAGCGTAAACCAATTAACATTCTTCTTTTACAATATCACAGAAATTCGATCATTGTATGCATATGGCTCTGTAACATGATACTCTAACCTGATCTATCTTGGAGATGGTCCTACTGGGGATATTCTCTGCCTCATTCTTTACAAAGGCAACATGGCAATCTAGGGTGGTACAGATGTCTCATGATTTATTTCGCATGGATTTGTACATTAATTCCAATTTTTTGATATGACACTACCTCAGGCAGTATTCAAACAATCGCTGGACAAGGGTCAACATGAGAAATCAACTGACTGAATCACAAGAGAGTCTTTTTTTGACCTTTGACAGATATTGTCAGTTTGCCCTGCAAAAAGATTGTGCCAAATGACACTTCTTCCAACACAAATGTGGATGCTCCTTTCCCTACAATCCTCCCACCCTGGCTGGCACTGCGGTTATCAAACTTTGTCATCCTTACAAACAAAAGAGGTGGCATATGCTAGCTTTTATAATTTGTATTTTTAAATGATGTATGATGTTACTTTTATAATAAAAATGCATACCCTAATAAATAAACATTATTTAAATAAATAATACTTAGGAGCTGGATACAAGGGACAGCACCTTTTCTCCAGACCTAAGATGGAGATGGATTCCTCCAGGACCAAAGCCTCCAGTAGAAATGCAACTTTCCAAGAGCAGGAGTCTCAACCTTGGAGGCACATTAGGTTCACCTGGGTCTTAGAAGACTGATGTCCCCTCTCCACTGCAGATTCTGGAAGACAGCCCCACTAGAGATCCCAAAGGCTCCCGTTCACCACCAGAGGGCAGCTATCTAGCGTCTCGATCCCAGGAATCTTGGGAGACCAAAGAAACTGTTTCCACCAGAACAGATTACAGAAAGCCATTTCAGGTGACGAGGGAGACAAACATGGTTTTGTCATTGACACATATTCTTGCTTCCCATCCCTGGAGGAGCCATCCTTAAGACCTAAGAATTCCTGCCTCCAGAGGGGCTGTGCACTGGCTTCTGAGCTATGGATGGAAAAGAGGCTGTAAGGAAATCATTCCATGTGGGGGCACGACACAGAGAAATTACTGGAATCAACCCCAATTCCAATAAAGATGGTTTTACATAACCAGTTCACACAGACACTGCAACATAGGATAATAAGAGTGCTATGGCAGCCAGTCTCAAAGATGGCTCACCTCCGGACGTCATGCCTTTGTCTGCTCCCACAGGTCTGAAAAAAGCTGACCTGTGTGACCAACAGGATATTGAGAAGATGGCAGTGTGTAACTTTATAAAGTCATTACAGCTTCTGCCTTGCTGTCTTTTGGGTCACATGCTCTGAAGGGAAGCCAGCCGCCATGTCGTCAGGACACTCAAGCAGCCCTACGGGGAGGTCTGCTTGATGAGGAATAGCCACCTCCTGCCACGGCCACCACTGGCTCCCCAGGCATATAAATGAGCCACCTTGGAAAAGGATCCAGGAGCCCAAGTGAGGTCTTTAGACGACCGGGGCCACAGCCTACATCTTGACTATAACTTCATGAGAGACCATGAGCTGGAACAATCCAGATAAGCCACTTTTTGATTCTGACCTGTAGAAACTGTGAGATAATAAATGACTATTGTTTTGAGCCACTAAATTTGGGATTATTTGTTACACAGCAATAAATACCTTATGCATGTGCCTACCTCATAGTTTTGTGAAGATTAAACTTAACGGACATAAGGCCTTAACATAGCACCTTACATTAAGTGTTTGTGTATAAACAACATAACATACGTATATGCACAGAGACCACAGCCTGATAGAAACCCCTGGGACAGAGGCAGAGGGACAGGGGCCATCAGAATGTCATGAGGAGAGAAAAGTACAACAGCTATTGCCCAAAGTCTAGAGAGATAACCTAGGAAATTAAAGGAAAGAGGATTGCAAACTGGTAGTCTGAAGTCAGAATTTAGACCAGAAATGTGTTTTTGTTTGGCTGGCAAAATGCTTTATAAAATCCATCAAGTCACCATGTAAAACTCAAGAAACTGTTTTGACATTCAATTCCACACACTTCCAGTTTCTCTTGAAAATTCCTAAGCTGTGGCAATGCTGTGCCCACATTTCCTCTGGAAACAAGCAGCTGGAATGCAGTAGTAGCTGCCCCTTTAGAAAGGGAAGGGAAGGGATTCCAGTTCACCACAGTCCCCACTCATCCCTATTGACCCCCAATGCTGAGGCTGAAATCTAAACACACTTATAATTTGAGTGTTTGAATTACTGTTTTTCTTTCAGCCGAGCAATATTCCTCAGTACCCACTTCTCTATCAAAAAGAGGAAAGAAAGTTAGATGACAAGGCTTTTTGGTACTTGAAAAGTAACCCTAAATACTGTATTATGCAAAGAAAGATTACTCAAAGCTCCTTGGCATTTAGCTTCATGAATTTACCTTTTTGAATCTTAGATTCTTGCTAACTCCTGTCAGAAGTTGACAAGATGAAGAGTGAGGGAGCTGGGCATGGGGGACACTGGAGAGCCCAGAAATGATGATTTGCATAACCACTACAGTCTCAAATGTTAGGGAATGAAAGAGCTCTGGGAGGCTCTGAGGAACAGGAGATGGACAAACTACTGTTTTCTTCAAATTCCCAACAGAACCAGCATTCTTGGCAAGCACTGAACTGTGTGAGACCAGAGAAGGAATTTCTCAGCGATGTGCATTCAACTGTCACTACTTGATTCAGTGCATTTCTTGTCTCCAATAAGAAATACTTGTGTTAATAAGAATTATTGAATTGAAAGGTGTGTGTGTGTGTTTAAGAGACGAAGAAAGAGCGAATAAGAGGGACGGGGTTAATCATTTACCTGATCACCTAGCACTTGTGGGGGGGGCTCATGTTTTCAAAACTAGAAAGCACATTATATGGCATGAGATCCAAGATATACTGTGATGTGAAGAAGATACAGAATGACTTGAATCATTTGCTAAAATTTGTGTTGGGGGAAAAAGAAAGTTGTCTAACCTTAATGCCCAGATAGCTCTTGGGAGAAATAGTTGATTTCAGGTCTGGAGCAGGAAATGTATGAGGTGAGCATGGCAGCTGTCAAAGACTGTTAGGGTCTCATCAAATGGTCTCAGGTGCCAAGTTCAAGAGTCTCCCGCCGGCCAAGGAGGGATTATTTGAGTATCGATAAGGATAATTGAAATAGGTTGAAACACAGCAAATACATTTAAATCCATAGACTCATAATCATACTTTTAAGAAAAAACTCATTTTGGAGGGTGCTAACGAACCAACTCATGATTTTGAAAACTGGTTGATACATCAAGAGAAGGAAACAAGCATGTATCCTGCTTTTCTTCTCTGACTGGTACCTCAGGACAACCAAAGAGTAGATTACGGGAAGAGTCGACCCAATACAGGAAGAAGCAATAGATCACATCAGAATGTCACTGTTTTGAAACTTTTAATGCATTACCAGGTTAAAGCAATGAGCATGAATAGCCTTTAACATGACAGAGAGAGACCACCTGAGACTGTGCGCCCCCTGTGAGAAATGCACATCCCACCCTGATAATCTTGCCAAAAAATGGGATCGGATTCTGATCAAGCCATTAGATCTATAGATTGAGAAGAGTGCCTTGCATGGATTATATTACTAGGAGCCTTGTCATACAGATTAGATCTTAAATGCCGATTTAACAGAAGTACAGGGAACAGAGGAGCACACGAAATGACAAAACCAGGAACGCAATCAGCAAAATCTTATGAGGAAAAGAGAGAGAGAGGGGGGTTGGGGACGAATATTAAAAGGGCCTCAGTCACATCAACCAGTTTCAATGTATGGACCTCATTTGTGTCTCGATCCAAACAATCAGTAAAACACCCTGAGAAATGTGAACACTGACTGGATACTTTATTGTATTGAGGAATTACTGTTAAACTTATTACATATAATGATGGTATTGAGATTATGACCCGTAGAGTCCTTATATGTTCGACGTCCATTCTGAAATATTTTTGAATGAAACAATAAAGTGTCTAGGATTTGCTTCAGATTAATCTTGTGGGAGCAGGAAGTGGCTGGAGGTAGAGATGACACAAGACTAGCCCTGAGCTGACAGTGGCTGAAGCTGAGTGCTGGGTACAGGGAGTCTCTCTACTTTGTTCTCTCTACTTTGGCATACGCTTGGAATTTTGCTCAAGAAAATTTAAAAACTGTGTGTGTGGGAAGGGAGAGGATGTACAGAGCTAGATGGGAGGAAATGGAGACATTGATGGGAGGACGAAAGAATTGGTAACAACGCTGACGTCTGGGGTGAGGAATTGGGGAAGGGAGACAGGCAAAGGAGGGACCTTTGCACTACAGTCTCTTTCCTATCTGTTAAGCATGTAAAGGTCTTACCTAGGAAAATAAAATGGATTTACTGTAAGTCAGACCACCTGAGGCAGAAGCAGAAAGGGTGGTGCTTCGATCCACAGAGCAGAAAAACTTTTTTGGGGGCTGAGGAAAGGAGAAAGAGAAGTGATGGCAGCAGGGGTCTGTGGGTCTTGGAATCCAGGGCTCCACCACAAGCTGAGTTACCGAGTGAGGAGGCAGATGGGAGAGAGGGATCAGCTGGGTGGTGTATCCCAGCAGGGCCACAGAATCTCCCATCCCCATTTCACAGCTGAGGAAGCAAAGGCTCAGAGAGGCGAAGTGACTTGCAAACGGCAGAACTCAGATTGAGCCCAGGTTTCCCAGAGATCCAAGCAAGATGCAGAAGCAGCAGAGAATTCTAGAGTATTCGAAGCCAGATAAACCAAGATGGTGGATACCTCCGGGGCAACCTGTGTAGATGACAGAGGGACACTTTAGCACAGTGCAAGACTCCAGGATCACAGCACAGCCATGGAGAGAGGGGTGAGAACTCCGAGGAGAACTGGGGTTTGGGGGAGCCTGAGCTCTAGAAAACTAAGAAAATGGTATTTTTTGCACACCTGCATTTGTGGCCTATATATTATAGTAGTAATGGGCCTGGGAATCAGACAAGCCTAGGAGTCCATCTCTCTGCGGCTCCCCTCCCTGGTGACTGTAAAATGCAACTATTAAATAGTCCTATTAAAATGGGACTAATAAAGGATCTACTTCCTAACATCACCAAGAAAATTCCAAGATACAGTATATATAAAATATTTTGCGCTCTAGATGAAGGTATGGGCATGAAGGAGGACCTATTTTAGATAGGGAGATGTTAAAGAAGACTTTTCTGAAAAGGGTATTTATATTGGGGTTTGAAGAGTAAGTAGGTATTAGCCAGGTAATGATTGGTAGCTCAGTTAGGATATGGTTTGGATGCTGTAACTGTGACCAGTAATATAAACGGAGCCACCTTAACATGGAGCTGGAGCTGCCGCCAGAGGAACCGCGTTGCAAGTCTTACACCTCAAACCTTTGGAGTGTTAAAACGGGGGCAAAATAACCTTTGGACTGGGCCTAAGGCAACACTGTGTCCCAAAGAACTGTTTGCAAAGAGTACAAGAAAGCTGTTTTTATGATTACCATTTTTATGACTACCTGACTGAAAATTGACAACATTCTTCAGAATAAACATCACTATGATAGCATAGTGATATCAACAATAGAAATGCCTTCCTTCTGTTGATGTAATTGCTCCCCTTCCCTTTCTCATAAACACCGATCATCTCTGTCTCCTAATCGGAACAGTATCTGGGCTTCTGCCTCAATCAGTGCATCCCTGAATAGCTATTCTTATTAATTTCAAATAAATGCTTGTTGCCTCTCATTTTGAAAGGACTTTTTATTTTTAGGTTTCTATAACAAAGGTCAAATTAATGGGATATAACAAGAGAGACGTCTACTTTTCTCTTATTTAAGTCACCTCAGTCCAGGGCTGACAGGGCTGCTCCTCAGTGTCAGGAATCCAGATGGTTCTCTAGTAGTCCAAAATGGAAGAAAGAAAAATGGAGTGCACGCTTCTTTCCTTTAAGGTCATGACCTAGAAGCTGGACACATCACATGGCTCACATTCATTAGCCAGAATTTAATCAAGTGAGAAAGTCTTCCTCTGAGTGTGTACTCAGCTAACACACAGGGATCTAATATTAAAGACCTAAGAGGAGACTGGGGGTGGCCCGTTGGCTCTGTTGGTTAGAGCGCAGTGCTTTTAACACCAAAGTCACTGATTTGATTAACACATGGGCTGGTGAGTTGCACCCTCCACAACTAGATTGAAAACGACTCCGTAACTAGATTGAAAACGACGACTTGGAGCTGATGGGTCCTGGAAAACACACTGTTCCCCAGTAAAAATTTAAAAATTAAAAAAAAAAGGAAAAAGAGGAGAATGGGCTTTAGGGGACAGTTAGTGGTCTCTGCCACAAACAAGAGGAAGACTATCCCAGGCAAAGTGAACTGTATGTGCACACAAAGGCTTTCAGAGCAAATGATACTTGAAAGAGTGAGCCAGTCAGCGTGGACAACCTGGGTAGAAGCATGGAGACCTGAGAGATGCCAGCTTCTGGGGACATGAAGTCCAGGTTGGCAAAAGAGGTAAGAGCAAGAGGAAAAATCTCTAGAAAGGATGCAGCTGCCGCACCCTCCTGTGTAAGGGTCAGAGAGGTTAAGAAACTTGGCCAGGACCACAGTCTGACTCTGTGAAGTTCAAGTGAAGTCAGGATTCAGCTGGTGGGGTCAGGACTCCAGCCCAGGTTTTCGTTTTTTTCAAATGGGTAAAAGACCTTATTATGTCTTTTTTTTTCTTTAATTTTTATTGGGGAATATTGGGGAACAGTGTTTTCCCCAGGACCCATCGGCTCCAAGTCGTTATTTTCAATCTAGTTGTGGAGGGTGCAGCTCAGCTCCACGTCAAGTCGTCAAGTCGTTAGTTTTCAATCTAGTTGTTGACAGTGTAGCTCATTGGCCCAGGTGGGAATCGAACCCGGCGACCTTGGTGTTATGAGCACTGTGCTCTAACCAACTGAGCCAACCAATCGCCTTCCAACCCAGGTTTAAAGAATGCTTACAGGCTTAAAGTTTCCATTTACTCAGTAGGAGTTTTGTTTTTATTTTCTTCTCTGCATTAAATCACACACAGACCCCAGACACCCTGGACATGGAGCCCAGGTATCAATGTATTTTTCTAAGGTCCCCAGGTAATGCACATGCAGGCAGGATTGAGAACAGCTAGGTGGGACCATCCTCTTCTACCTAAGAGCGTGTTCTGGTGAGCCTAAATTCCGTATTCCTACTGTCTAGGTGGATGCCGTTTCCTCATACATGCTTAAACCAGTGTGCCAAAGCAGGACAAGGCCTGGGTGATTTATTTCCACATCTCTGCATCCCACGTGCAAAAAAAAAAAAAAAGAGCTGAGAGTAGCCTTCCTCTTTTTTCCCCCCACTACGACTCCCACCAGGTGAAAAACAGGAGTCTGGCTTGGTTGGGGAGGGGTGGTGGTGGGCAGGCCCGCAGGCAGCTGCTGGGGCCACCTCCTCCCTGCGCCAATTCCGAATTCTGACTTCCAAAGTGGTCCAGCCCCCACTCCCACCCACGCCCAGGCATCAGCTGGTGCAGCGCTGCGCAGATGGAACACTACCCAATCACTTCCTCCTCTTGGTGGGCCCGTCCCGCTCTCTGCTGGTGGGGACGGCAGAGGGGAGAACCAGCAAACCAGCTCCTGCCTGCGGTGTGCTGCATGTATGAGTTCTGCAACCTAGAGAATGCAGGTGGCACCAACGGTGCTCCTCTTCTAGTCACCTTTTCCTTCAATATCCAGATAAGGGTATCCCCATCTCAGGCGAGTTGGGACTCCCACCCCAAATTTAAGGTTTAATGGGCTGCAGCCTGCTTTAGGAGCTGGTGACTCCAGCACCTACCACCCTTTTTCTCTCATCCAGATACCTGTATCTCCGTCTTCATTCCCACATTCGCCAAGATGACTGTGTGGAGAATATTAGCCTGGTTTTGAAAGTGATCAGGGGTAACAGCAACCCAGGACAGGAAACTTGGCAGTTACTCCCTTCAAGTGAGGGAAACCCCTCTGAAACCAGCTTAAACTAAAAAGGAAAGTGATTGATTCACATAATTGAGAAGTCCAAGGGGGAGATTTCAGGTCTGGCTGGATCCAGCACCAATGTGAGACTTGGCCCTTTCCTCTAACTCTTTTCCTGTTTCATTTTGTGTCTCCTCTCTTCCCATCTAACTACCCTGCCCCTCCGCCCTCCCCATCTTTCTCTCTCCCTACCTCTCCTGTCTCCTCTCCCTCCACTCCCTCTTCTACCCACTAACTGCCAATAGCACACACACCCACCCCCCAGTTGTGACAACCCAAAAACGTATCTAAACATTGCCAAAATAGGTGTGTGCATATCACCTCTCCCGCCTCGTCTCAGAATCACTTGCCTAAAGGAAGAAACTTTTATTAGTTTCAGGTGTCCAAAACAATGTAATAGACATTTATACCCTTCACAAAGTAATAACCTCCCACCCCCATAAAGGAAGAAACCTTTACCTGTGAGATAATTATGGGTTGAAGCAGGGAGGAAAGGGAGCCTATGGGTCCTGAATCTGAGTTTCTCTGAAGATTAGATTCCCACCGCCATGTCTTTTTTGCTGATTTGGGGGGAGCCTGCATGAAATCACTTCTTACCAGTCCCTGAAGCTTCCTGGGTCTTTGCCATTGTGTTTAATTTTAATGCTGTGAGAATAAGAGATATTTATTTGAAAATTTAAAATGTGGTACAAAATGACAGATTTTTGTCAAGGTCAAGGAAACCAGTTATGGGAGCAGTGTTCGATTGTCATGTCTGCATCAAATTAGTGGCTTTTAAAGATGCATTCAATTGTCCCTTTGATCTAATAATTACCTTTTGCCAGGGTGATGCCTCTCTGCTGGAAGCGAAAGCCTCTGTGAACTCCTGCTTAAAGAAAAACTTGATTTTCTCAGAGCTGATAGATGATGACTCACCCGGACGTGGGTGCTCACTTGACCATTTTCTTCCTAAATTTGGGCTGAGGATAACATCTGGTTCCCCTTCTGAACTTATGGTGTTTCCCCAAAAATAAGACCTAGCCGGACCAGCAGCTCTAATGCGTCTTTTGGAGCAAAAACTAATATAAAACCAGGTTTTATATTGTATTATATATGACCCAGTTATATATACATGGGCCCAGCCTCAAAGCCTTACTTGATAAAATTGAGAAGGACAAATCTGCACAAACTCCTGTTCCCCCCAAGGCAAGATACAGGGACATGGGGAGCTTTGTCCTTATCTTTGTCCCCATCTGGCACATGAACCACCCCTGAAGGCTTCCATGAATGAAAAGGTTGGAAACTAGAGGCCCACTGCACTGGTGTTTTACATGTATTAGGTTGGTGCAAAAGTAACTGTGGTTTAAAAGGTTGAAAATAATTGCAAAAACTGCAATTATTTTGTACCAACCTAATCTATCAACTCCACAACTCTGCATGAGCTAATCGTAACCCACAAAGCAGGTAAGTCTGATTAGAATGGCTTTGCGTTCGCCACATGTGGCAACTTAATATTTAAATAAAACCGAAAGTTCAACCACTGTAGCCATATCTCAGTTGCTCAGTCACCACACTGCCTGGGCAGTGAGATGAAAAGTCACCATGGCAGGCTATACTGACAGCGCCGGCTTAGAACCCAAGTGCCAAGACTGGCCGAAATGCTGCAGCTACCCACACAACATGAGAACACATGGTTCTAATTTGACAATATTTGTAAATGTTTTCAGTGCGGGTTAAGAGCAGGCTCCACGGTGTTCTGATGTACCTTTAGCCCAGTGGACTGACCTGCTGACCAGAATGCTCCAGCCAACCAGGCATCAATCCTCCAGACAGGTTCCTTCTCCCTTTAGTCCAGAGGTCAGCGAACTTGGTGACGACTTTTGCCTGTTTTCCTAAATGTGTTCCTGAGCTCGGCCTCACCTGTCCAGAGGCATGGTCTGCAGCTGCTTTCAGGACCGGTGGCAGGGCTGGGGTCCCACGGAAACCAGCACAGGGCCCGCACTCTCTTCAACTGCACAGGCGATTTTGAACTTGAGGCTTCAGCAAACTACTCAGAAATGTCAATCCCAGATACCAACCAAATCTCGGACATTTGCCTTAAAACAAGGCAAGAGGTATGTAGGAGGCAGGCTGCGGTGAAGCCCTTGCTTAAGAAGAGCTGGTTCCTGACACGGCTTGTTCTCACTGCAGTGACAGAACTCTGGCCCAAGGCCACCTGAGGGACCCGTGTCACAGCTGATGCTTCACCACATTTTGTTACACACCAAAGCCACACCTCTCAGCAGTAGAGACTCCGTCTTTAAAAACACAATTATGTATTTATTAGTAGGGTGACACTCGCAAACACTACTGGAGACCCGGGCCCTCTCATTGCTGGATGTGGTAGTCCCCAACGCAGCTGATGTGAAGCTCTCAGAGAAATGCCAGCTACTCATTTCAAAGACAGGCCCCAAGCTGGACTAGAAGGGACACTGGGAAGGTGCTCTGGGAACTGCTCAAGAGATGACAGTGGCATCTACTAGGTTGGTGCAAAAGTAATTGTGGTTTTTGCAATTATTTTTAACCTTTGAAACTGAAATTACTTTTGCACCAACCTAACAGTCCGCTCTTTGAATTTTAAAATGCGACTGTTTCTTCCAGCGCACTGCTTCTGAGCAGCCACGTGGGATGCCCCCCCACCCCCCACTGATGTCACACTATGGTTTCCAGAGCTCCATCATTCTTGGACTTGGACTTCAGTTACGAGACATCGACACATCTTAGAGGGAGGGGACGGAACACTCTCGCAGGTTCAGAGAGAGCCATTTTGAAAGGCAAGTCATCTCCACCCCCGTCCCCCAAAATCAGTTAATGAACCTGGACTCCTGATACCGTAAGTGGGAGTGGGTGGGCAAGAAAATGCAGCACATCATCCGCATTGGAGAACACTTTCTGTAAAAACAGTCATTTAATAACTTCAAGGAGAACGCTGTTTCAGTTATTAAGACTATTGTAACCAACCCTCCTCAGCCAAAACCTAAAACAGAAAACCCCAAGATGTTTATTAAAAGGTGGAGAGGGATGGTGCTATCTACGCACTGGCCAGAGGGCAGCTGTTGGGCTGTGAAATCATGCACGTCACACTGAGCATCTGGAAAGGAGTAACCGGGAGGTACAGACCAACCCGGAGACCAGGGCCAGTGCACTGGGCGCAAGATGCAAAGCTGCGGAGGTGCCGTGAGGATGGTCACGGCCTCTCAAGGGCCGGTATCTCCTGGACTGCGCTTTCCACCATTTTAATAATATTTCCAGTCATCTCATTTGTACATGGTTCCCACCTGGAAAACCTTTTATTTCTGAAGCTTAAATGAGGCTAGTAAGAAGCAAAGGAAAAAAAAGAAAATGCTAAAATTGTACATCGGCAATACTGGAATTAGTGGGGGAAACAGCTCCGTAAAACCTTGTTATAAATGCAAAGGGTTCCCCAAGCCTATATCTGGGGAGGGCGGACATCTCCCTCAACTTCCACGTCACTCACTGAATTACAATTTTTATAGAAAATTTTATTCAACATACAACATTTTCCAGCAAAAAGGCAATATACAGGAAGAGTTGGCGTACACTGCTGCTACAGAAACAAAAAATACTGGAAAAGGATGAAAAATAAGTGTGATCTGCTGATTCTATTTTACTGCACTCAAAACTAGACACGCAGCTGGCATTAGCTCCAAAATAAAAGGTCGGGACTGAAATAAAACTACACACAATGAATATCAACATCCGTGAGTCACTTGCAGTTTTACCCAACAAAATGTCATCTCCTCCCAGCAGTAAATTGTACATGTTCATTCATTAAATATACAATTTCATTTTTCCTGGGTTTTTTTTCCCCTTTTAACTTTTTTACAAAGTCAACAGCTTGCTAACCACTAGTGAGCATGCCCTCTTTGCTAAAAGGCTCTCCTTTATTTTGTTCCATCTGTTCCATTGTAAGGAAATTCTATTTATAATTTTTTTACCTGCTTGTACGAACTCTCGAGATCATTAAGTTTGCCGAGAGGCAGCATAGTATACCTTAATTGTATTTAACAGTGCTTTTCAATTTAATAAAAAGACCCCAGAATGTCCGGACTGTATTCAGTGCATCCACTTTGCAAATGGGTTGCAGAACAGCAGTGGCTGACAGAAGTGAGACGAGTTTGTTAAAAAGACCCAGGCAGCCGGGGAGAACCGAGGAAGGGGCGACAGGACACGCGGTGAAGGAAAGAGCGCTATTTATTTAGCTTGTGAGTTTCTCTGTTTTGCCTTTACAGATGCACAAAAGGTCACTGAAAGTGTAACTGAAGGAAATACGTCAGACGAGCCTAAACATAAGACTTCCTAGCTGTGGGGTAGTGATCGGGACCCCCAGGAAGGCAGCCAGGCAGCTTATGCCAACTAGACACAGACTAGAGACCTTTTGCCAGCGCCACTCGTCCCACTAACCTCTTCTCCCATTATGCTGACAGTTGCCTTGCATTGTGGTTACCATAAAATAACTCTCATTGGCATCCAAGCTTTATAAAAACACCTTCATTTTGCTCAAAAAGGGCAGTCAATAGATACAGAGAAGCCAAACTGAACAGCCTCAACAAAATAAAATTAACACCAGCAGCAAATCCTCTTGCTGAAGACTTCGGCTAGAGTGCAGGTGGACCAAAGTTCTCGTTGTTAAAAAGGAGCACACACCCACGCTCGGTCCTCGCCTGGCACGCACTGGGTGAGGAAGTCAGTTATGGATTTTAATGGCCTTTTCAAGGTACGTGTAGCGACTTCTCTTTGGGGCTTTGTTGAAGTGGTCGAGCCCTAGCCACGGCCGAGGGTGAGACATGTTACCTGGTGGGGAGAGAGGCAATGAGGCAACGGAGGAAAGCCCACTCCGTGCGCCGGGAGTGGAACCCCACACGCAGAGCTGATGCCCAGGCTGGGTTCACAGTGGAGCCGGGGCTTCCGAGCTGCACGCTCAGCTGACGCCAAGGGCACAACACCCTGACTGGATGTCTCAGTGGCTTCTGCATGCAGCACTGTCAGAGCCCGCGAGTCGAGCCACCCACATTTCAACCTACCCACCTCTTGGCCCTGAATCTTAGTTCTAGCCACTGTGCGATGCGTGCCACATGCTTTCATCCTGAGAATTCATGGGTTACGTTTTACAGACGAGCTAAGCAAGCCCAGGGCTGGCCACCTCCAGCCTGCTCCTCAACACCTGCTCCTCAGACCTAAACCCACACCGGGGCCCGGGGGATAGGGGTCTTACCAGGCTGAGGTTCAAAGTCTTTCAAGTTTACTTCATACTCATCTTCATTTATGTACTGGTGCCGGCCCATCATCACAATGGCAAATTTAAACTAAAAGACAAAAACGAAAACTCCTCCATCAATTCTGAATGGCAGCACAACTCACCTCTAGCAAAAATGTCTAGGCCGCTTTACTAGTCAAAGTTCCAGCATGCCGCCCCCTGAATGATTACTTCCTTCCCCTGAAGGAAGAGCATACCTTCTCAAACTCCTTCTCCTGGATGTCTAGCAGACTCTGAATCCGCTTCATGACTTCTCGGAAATGCTCGCCCTACGAACGGGAAAGGACACGAGCGCTCACTCACGAGTGCCACACCATGGCAGCCTACGGCCCATGGGGACACCATCAAAGCCCACTATCCGCCCAATGAGGCAGGAAAACAGATTTTTAGCAACATTAATCCAACAGTGATGCGAGATTTTAAGTTTTGACACATGATGCTCAAGCTGTTACCAAAAAAACCTCACCTGGTGTATCCTCAGCAAAAATGGGATTCCAAACGTTCCAAACACCTCTTTGTGGAAATGTGCCACTGTGATCAGCATCTCATTTTCCTTATCTATGTCTACCTGGTCCAAAGGTATTTCCTGGGGACACATATTTAAACACAGAGTTAAGTAAAGACGTTAATGCAGACAAAATGCCATGTTTTAGTCTTGTTAGAGTAAGAGTTCAGCGCCAAAAGATATGTAAGTTTTCTTAAAACACTGGGTTTTAAGACACCAAATAATAGATTTTTCCAGTTACTGTGGAAATTTCAGCAACTCTAAAATCAACAGGGACCCAAAGTTTCTGACTAGATTTGCTTGGTGACCCGTATTTAAAATTAATTTCTAAGGACAAATACAGTATGATTCTACTCATATGAGGTACCAGGAGTGGTCAAATTCCGAGAAAGAAGAATGGTGGCTGCCAGGGGTTAGGGGAGGGAGAACGTTGAATGGGTATGGAGTTTCTGTTGGGAACAATGAAAAGACTGTGGCAATGGATTGTGGTGTGGTTGTTCAACAGGGTGAATGCACTTAATGCCACTGAACTATACACTTAAAAATGATTAAAATGGTAACTTTTACATTATGTATATTTTAACACAATAAAACAACTGAAGAAGCGGCCTACAGCTGCCCACCCACCGAGGGCTCAGAACTCTCCCAGGTGCCGTTACCTCTATTCGAAATGTTCTACTCGTCGCAGGAGATAAACATTCTAATAGTTCATCTTCTTGGTGCACACCAATAATTTTGTAGCTTACAATTTCTAGCAGCCTGTACAAAACAAGGGGGAGGGTGAAAAATACAAATTCATGTGGGACAAAAAAGTCTGATGAACAGTTTTCTAGAAAGAAAGTCTTTATTATAAAGCTATCAAGATTTGCTTGTGTTCTTTCTTTTTAAAAGATCTGAAGTGTCCAACACAGGCACAACACTGATCAGGTGGTTCCCCTCGGAGCATGTGACTAAAGGGGAGAGAGCCAGAACTGCAGGAAGGACTCCATTGAGCCGAGTCTCCTGGAACGGCATGACTCTTCCCTCTAGTGGTCCCAAACTAGGCAGGACTTGTGATATTTTTCTCTTACCTTTTTGAGAACAGGTCTCTGTTTCAATGTTAGAAAGAAAACATTTTGAGAACCAACAGCCTTAAAGGCCATTTTGTTCTGCAAGCTGACTGACAATAAGGCAACGGGATAAGAACAGAGTCCAATTCCCTGAAATACAAACTGGTCATCACATCTGCGGCTTCTTCCCACGGCCTGAATGTTGACTAAACAGATCTGAAGTAGCTGTTTCCCAAATACAATCAAGGCATCTCTTTCCAGTTTCAGTTATCAATCTATTGGAAAAATATCCTTCCTCTGCTTGGCTTTTCTACTTTAGTCACATTTTTAACTATAGGTAGTTAATCCCAGGAGACAGGGAGGGGAGGAGGAAAAAATGGCTTAGTTGTGAAATACGTTAAAACTGCTGCAAAAGACAGGCCGAGAGATGAATTGGGCAACCACGCACGTCAGTTCTAGCTATGTTCAATGTCCACAAAGGCAGGTGCAGATCTGGGGCTAGTACAACCGCTCCTCCTGCCGGCCTTTGGGCTCCAGGAAAATACTTGCCTAAGTTTCCCTGATGCCTTCTCCCCAAGCTCTACAGCCTTTTTACATTCTTCTAACAGGTCCCGGACACACCCGTGCTTGTCTGGATATAGTGTTATTTCCTAAGGAATGACAAGATGAAATACATGCTTTAGAGAAAACATAAAAGGTCTGCTATAACAAACCAATTTTGCTTGAACAGAGAAAAAAATGCCAATAGATGTTTTCCCAAGTGCCTCTAGCTTCCCATCCCGACGACCGCCGATTTGTGAAGTCACTCAGACTATCTGCCCAAACCTGGGACCCACCCAGTACTGAGGGAACTTTTAAAAATGCCACTTTGATGCAAAAAGTGTGCCGTTTACAGGACAGCATCTCTGGACACGATTCCTCTCACGGTCATCTACACGCCTTCCCAGTGCTCAGCACAGTGAGAAGCGGCGAATTACTGTAGGCCGTGACCAGAGGTGACCTTTGTAATTTCAGCCTGAACACCTCCACACAGGTGAGGCATGTGGCTCAAAATATCCCCACAAATTGGCAGAGCAAGAAAGGTGAAAGACTTGGGATCCCAGCAGGTACAGACTTTCTAGAAAAACCACCCGAAGTGTGGCTGGACATGTCTTCCGTGTGCCACAAGCACAAGAGCTGGTGCAACCTATGCTAGTGACATCCCCAGTCAACGCCCTGTGGAGTCCGTGTCTGCTCCACTCACAGGCCGGCTGCTCTCACTGAGGCCTGGCCAAGGCAGAAATGGTTTGAGAAAAACAATGCCCCGGCCAGGCAGCCGTGCACTAACTTAAGATATCAAAGTCGGTAAGAAAAGAGTTCCTGGAGGTTCGGGCAGCTGACATTGTTATTCACCCCCCAGGACTCAGAGGTGGTGGCAGGAGGCGACAAAGAGCTCACCACCCGGCCACCACGTCCGGGTTCTCAGACTCTGAGCTCTGGGGCCTCTACCACGCTGTCGCTCATTGTGCTTTCTTTTGTTGTTTTAGTTGTCAAGGTCTGGGGGGACAGAAACAATAAACAAGCTCCAATAAAAATCAACATCTGTACCATTTAAAAAAACTTACCTCTTCTCTAAATTGGCTGTTTAACCATATACACTTAAAACTTCGCCTGTTTTCAAAGTCTGTGATTTTCATCTTAAGCTATCAAGAAAAGAGAGACTCATTTTAGATATGCTTCCACAAAAACCCAAGACTTCTCTTTATTACCCATGGTTACATTAATTTGGACTCATACCTGCTGATAGTAAAGTTTCTTAGGTTGTCTAGGCTTGAAGAATTGTAGAAGATCTCTTAAAGTACCTTCATAATTATGTCTAAGAGGATTACCTGGGCCATCCCTATAACTACACAAGAAAACAGCATATAAATAAATGACTTCTTTATTTGCCTAAAACAAATATCTGAGTGAGCAGAAAAGCAAACCACAGGCCTTACACCTAGACTTGAAGTTTGGACCTGGCACAGGGTTTTGCTCTAATGCTCTTATTTCCCAAGTCCTAAGTCCCTCTGGCTGTCACACCTGAACGTTCTCTGCCATGGTGACACAGCACACAGAAGCCTGGCTGGGACGGACCCAGCTGGACATATGGGGGATGTGTTCATTGATGATGTGTCTAAAGTAAATCTGGCTTTAGATGAGGCTGCCAATTATTTTGACATCTTGAAGTAGTGTGGTCAAGATATGAGTGGTGACAATTCTATATCTGAAACTAAGCAAGAAATGGCATGTCAGGTGAGGTGACCAACTACTTACTACAATTAGTTCCAAGATGTTTGGATGAGCTATGGAAAGCATGCAGTAATGACCAAACCCCGAGTGTCTGTGACTGCGGCTTACCCTTGGGACTTGAAAAACTGGAGCAACATCGGGTCGGTGTTAAGCCTCTGTGCAACTGTCTTTGCAACCTGAGAGAAGGGAATGGCCCGGAAGTCAAAAAGGAGGTTCACATCTGGGGGAATTAACTGAAATTTGCTTACAAACTTCATCATTAATTATCTGCGTAATATTCCTAAGGAAAGGTGTTGTGAACAGCCTGAATTTAAATGCCCTAGGAATTTACTGTCTAAAAGGAATAAGGTGTATCAGCATGGGAGTAGCTTGTCTGAGGAAGATAACTTTTAAAAGATGAAGTCCATAGATTTTTCACTTTTGATGGTGAAGTCTATGATTTTTCGTTTTCTGGTGATTTTTTTTTTTTTTTATGGTTCACACTTGGCATGCTATAACTGAAGCAAAGGAGCTGTTATCGCTGTTATCTTTTGGCTCCAAAAGATGCATTAGAGCTGATGGTCCTGCTAGGTCTTATTTTCGGGGAAATACGGTACCTCTGAAACCCAACTGTGCCGAGGCAGAGAGGATTTCGAGGTGCAAGAGCACAGGTGAACGTGGTTGTGGATGAGGGAGGGGAGGCAGGTGAGAGAAGAACGGCTTTTGGTCCCATGCAAACTTAGTATCACTTCAGCCAGGAATTTCCTCAGATAGCAGGACTAACCCCTCTTCCTGAACCACATCCATTAGACAATCTCGTCAGCAAGCACTTTTAAAAAGATCTTAGTCTTTCTGGTGTGGGATCTGTAGGGAGTAGAACATTTATCAAATACCTGAAAATAATTCATTCTATTTGATAACGTGACCACAAATCCAGGATCGTTAGGGATTGTCTTATCACAGAAAATGACATCAACACGGTGGTAGAGGTCTCTGAAATATTCTTTTGCGGTGGGTAATTCACTGTTATCATTTTCAGGATCATCCCTGGGCGGGGAGAAAAAACCAGTTTTGTAGACTAAATCAAAGCCCAGGCAAAGGGTCATCATCTCTCAGGCGACAGTGACACCGACAGGTGTGAATATAAACTCACAGTCACAATTTAGGAAGCCAGGGGTCTGCCTACCCAGCAGCCGGTGGAAGCCAGGCACAACGGAGAAAGGCCATCGCGGACATTAGCTGTGCTCTGAGCCCTGCAAAGTGCTGCCTGCTTCCCGTTCTTGATCTCAAAACCAAACCAGACCAGTGCCTCTCCCCGCCCAGACCAAGGGAAGGACTCAGATGGAGTGTGAGCCCACACAGCTGGCTCGTAGCGGAGCTTCCTCTGGCCAGGAGTCGGCAGGCTGCATCTTCAGGCATAGAACTGAGCAGTCGCTGAGCCTGAAATACTGACTGACTGGCCCTCACCATAAAAGCATGTCAGGCCCTGCTCTTGGCCACTGCACTCCTCACTCTGCTCATAACTTGTGTCAAGATCGCCCTGGCCCGACGCTTCAAGCACAAGGAAAAGGTCGAATCAGGCTGCTTTCAGACACTAAGTGTCTGAGACTGCAGACCTGCTGCTTTTACATGCAGACAGATTAAAATCAATTACCTAGTAGGTGCATTCTAAGAAGTTTCCTATGTGTAAAAGGAAGGAAAACAATTTTGCTAGTCCATAAAGGCTTTTTGCCATCCCGCTAACAGTGATCATAATCACTGTAGACATTTTTAGGAAATCAGAGCATTAGATGACGAAAATGCTCACCACCCCTAATTCCAAAACCCACAGATGGCCAACTTCTGTCAGCATTCAAAACGTGACTCGGGGTCCAGATATCATTTTGTTTCCTGTTAGAGGACTTAAGAAAAAAACTTCTGATGTTAGCACGTAGTGATAAAATCCTTCAAAAAGCACGTACTTCTGAAACACTATAATGTCACCATCCATGAGTTCATCGAGGGCTTTATCAAGAGACACGTCATAATCCTGAATTCTCTCTGTTAAATTCGGTTTAACTTCCTAGAGTAAAAGATGTGAAATGGTTACAATGCAACGCCTGGCTAGTATTTAATATGGCTAATTCTACCAGCTCTCCATTTTTATAAGTTAAAATGCTATTGGGAACTATTACTATCCATAAAGATGTAATTATCACCGATCGATCCTCAACTGGTAAAAATCACAAATCTACGAATACGATCCTCAACTCAAGGTCACCCAAGACCCCCACTCAGTTGTAGACGTTACATTTACCAAATTCAGCGCTACCAAAATAAGCAACAAAACCCCTCTCCAAACCACTAACAATATACTGATTGTGGAAAAAGAAACCATCCAAACCTCATAGAGGATAAGGCTAGTATCCTGGATAAATCCTGCTCTGTCACACATAACTGGGAGCAAGTCACCTGGGAGAAAGAAAAGAATCCACAGCTGTAATACACCGAGACTTTAGCAAAATGGACGCAGGAGGTGAGTGAGCACGGGGGACTTACGTATTTTACAGGATATCGGTGTGTAGATGTGCCCACAGTAATTCAAGCTCCGCGTTTTGGGATCATACATCTTCAAAAATAACATCACATCATCTACAAGGTTCGTAAACAGGGTGTTAGGATGTTAACGTTCGGTACAATGTAAAAAAATTGTAACAGTAAACTTAGTAGCCACCCAAACGACAGCTTCCAGTACCTAAGGGTTATACTAAGTCAGATGGGGTTTATTCAAGAGGCTGAATGTGAGTCAGAGTCATTACAACCATCAAACCCCTGGGAAATGTTACACGTGAGGCAGTGAAGATGGGATCAGGGGCAGTGGATGGAAGAATCCTAGTTTCAAGACCTGGTACTAACTAGTTGCTGAGTGTTGTCATGGGAACGTATGTTAATAGTTGGATGTCTTCACTAGAAAAGTGACCACTTGTAGCGATAGAAATCTATCATTTTATAGCAAGCAGTCACCACACCCTGAGCCACCTGTTTTGTAAATAAAGTAGTGCTGGAATACAGCCAGAATGATCATTTATACATCCCCTGGCCACTTTCACGCCACATGGCAGGCAGAGACATATGGCCCACAAAGCTGACCCTTAAACAACATGGGGGTTGGGGGCGCCTACCCCCTGGTGCAGTCAAAACTCCGTGTCTAACTTCTGACTCTACAAAAACTTAACTACTGGAAGTCTGACCAGTAACAAAAAGTCGATTAGCACATATTTTGTATGTTGTATATGTTATATACTATATTCTTCCAATAAAGAGAAAAAGGTTATTAAGGAAATCATAAGGAAGAGAAAACATATTTACAGTACTTATTTTTAAAAATCTGCATATAAGTGGGCCCATGTTGTTCAAGGGTCAACTGTATTTACCACCTGACCCTTGACAGAAAACCAATGTGAGTCACAAAACATGGGGGCCAAGGAGCAGCCAGTTGGCTCAGTGGGTAGAGCGCAGCACTCATAACACCAAGGTCGCCGATTCGATTCCCACATGGGCCAATGAGCTGCGCCCTCCAAAACTAGACTGAAAACAATGACTTGACTTGGAGCTAATGGGTCCTGGAAAATCACACTGTTCCCCAATAAAAAAAAAAAAAATTAAAAAACAAACAAAAACACGGGGGCCAAGATTAAAGATAGAACATGATGACTCAACTCTGCACTTTGTCCCCACCTCCCAGGTCACCACAACCCATAGTCAGTTTTACTTGACTTTATTAAGAAGCCTTGACCAAGGAAGGGGTTTAATGAGCATTTTTGGAATTAAGATTTCTTTGCAAGAGAAGAAGGCTGAACCCTGTGAGTTAGAACAATGGTCCAGGAATCCACTGCTCTGAAGGTGGCTGGAGGCTGGCAGACACTTACGATCTTTATCAAACTTGGGTAGTGTTGCTCCACTAGCAGCCAGCTCCGGGTCAACTGTTTCCAGGAATATTGTCCACGGGTTTTCATTATCACTGAGTTCAATCATCTAGTTCCAAGAGAGACGCCGATTTTAGCAAATGTCAATGGCTAAGTGAGAGTAAAAAAGTGTACTCAAGCACTGAAGAAAACATCCAATTCTATAAAACTGGACCGAAAGTGTGACAAGCTGCTGGATCAGCCTCAGAGCAGAGACGTATGACTGTACATTCACTTACTGTTTTATTGCCATCTGCCTCATTATCTAGCATTGCTGGTCGTTTGGTTCCATTGCTCCTGGCTTGCATAGGCCATAATCGAATTTGATCTTGTGGAAATCCCTGGGTGGAGGATTTAGACTTAAAATTAATCAAAATCAAATCAGCTCACATTTTAATTCTGTATCAATGTGATCATTCTATGGTTATAAGAAAATCATAATTACAGCGTTCCCCACTGATTTGGACAACAGTGACCTGCCGTCAGGATCACCCAGTATTCTGAGGCTTGAGTGGCCATTTTACCAAAAAAAAAAAAAAAAAAAGGAAAAGAAAGGGAGAGGGGTTCAAAGGAGAAGATTCACGTTCACATTCTACTTCCTTCTCTGCAGATTAGGTCCAAGGGCAGAAACAGGCACAGTCCAGAGGACATGAGCTCAGGGCACTTGCCTCACTTCTCCGGCAGTGCCTGGACACGGCACCCACCCCCAAAGGTACTATCTTGTCTAGCTGTAAAGAAAGAGGAAGCCAAAATAAACCAGCAGCAGAACAGCTGGCACTCACCATGGTCTGAGAGAGGTTCTGGACAAATTCAGCAAGTGAGGAGTTTTTCAATACTTTGAACACAGTATACTTCACTTTTTCTTCATCGTACATATCATTTCCCTGATGGCCACAAAACTGGTCCTCTGCAACTATCTGAAAATATGCACAAAAATACAGAACTGACATACAAAATAAAATGAGACCACACTGATCAGGATTAAGTTCAAATAGTAAAATGCTAAAAACAACCAGTCTTTTGCTTACGTGAACCTTCTTCAGAAGACCCAAGGAGAAAGGAATCAAAATGACCGAGAACTAAATCAGGTGTTTATTTAGAAAAGACGAAACTCTCCATTCCACGCAGCCACGCATAACCTGTCTATCAGCAGTAGCTGGAGATCACCACTCCATCTGTGTGCTGATCTCCACATCTTATAAAGAGGATGCACAATGCACCTTTTCCCAGGTAGCCAACTTGTTAAAAGGATGCCCGTTTCCCAGCATCGCCACTGAATGCTAAACCGAGACCATGTGGAAATTCACCCTGTCGGCGCTCTCCTGCCTTCTCCATTCTCTGTGCCACCCTTTTCCATGGCACGGCATGCCACCTCCCATGCCCTGTCTGACCTGTGCTGCTCTTCCCAACGGGAGCTCTCCCTTCCAGTGCATCCTTCCACTGAGGAGCTCACCTCCCTCGTCCCCTCTGCACTTTTTATAAACACACTAACGTATCATTGCTCTGTCCAGTGGCCTGAGTACTTCTCACAACCAAGTCCTTACCCTGAACTTGAGTGTATATGCCAAACAGTCAGGGAACTGGCCTGAGCAGTCAGTTAAAAACGCTGCCCAAGCAATCCCTGATCTGTCAACAGTCACTCTAGAATGAGCCCAAGTTCATCCGAGCCCTCAGAGCAGTGTCGCTCTCCGCAGGCCCCGGGGGCCCTGTCCACCTGAGGGTCATTCACAGGCGGCTGAGGCTGACCTGCACTTGCATATAGAGATGGGCTTCCTGCCGCTCCTTCCGCTTCTGGGCCTCGATCCTTTTCTCTTCTTGTAATCGTTCCACCAGCTGCTGAGGAATATCATGGTCGGTGACAGCTTGTAACACCTCACCTGTAGGACAAATGCACTTTCATTCACCTATCACCTTCTATTGGCCCCTACTTCGAAGGTCCCAATTTTATGTCATCATTAATCTAGTCAAAGCAATCTAGATTGACAGCAATCTAGTCAAATGAAATTATTTGGTGCCATGAGTCCACGTCAAAGCCCAATCCAGCTTGCATCTAGATGTTGTGTTTGGACAGGAGACACAGCTTAGGTTCACCGTAACATGGTCTAAAACACCACGGCAAGGATTCACGGTATGACTATGAAGCTCACCACCGTGCAGAACATAAGAGAACACCTCTACTCACTCAGCTTTGACTCCCGGATATAAACCAACATGTACGCGTTCGTGCAGTGCCGGACGGAGAGGTCATCATCATGCCCCCCGTAATTGTGCTCAATCGCTTCTTCTTTCGTACACCTCGACACCACGTCATCATCAAATTTACACCACTGGACAGCAACAAGGAGAGCAACGAGACGTCAGCAGAGAGCAAGCACTCTGAGAAGTGCACCAACCACCAGGCAGCATTTCTCTTAAGTACATCAGCAGTCGCTGTACTGGACCGGGCTCTGCCTCAGGCATCCCTCTGACACAACTCACCAGTCCTCCTGCCTTCCTCGTTCCCTATTCCCGGGGAATGCTAACATTCATCCATTGGCAATTTCTGTACTCTACTCAGCCCATTTTCAACCTAGGTTCAATCCATCAATACTACAACGCTTTACAGAATTGAGAAAGCCATACGCACCTAACTTGGCTAGTGAAGTTGGAACTTGATGCTGTGGTCAATAAAATGAAATGGGATATGGCCTAACTAAAGAAAAAAGTCAGACTTGTACAGAGTTATTTTGCCATTTCTTCGCCATGACTGAGTCATTTTAAATGGTACTCAATCCCAGTTAAAGTCTCATACAGCTCAGCACTGTGGGGTTCCCCTCGCATGAGCGAGGCGGCTCACATGGGCTTCGCTGTGTCCCACTGGCCCTACGCTCCTGGACGCTGACTCCGAGACCTTCATCTGCTCCCCTGGGTGATGATTATGTGATGAGACCCCCGTGAACCAGGGAAAGATGGAGCATTACACACGTGGACAATGGGGCATGTGGATGCCAAGCAATCAGCGCTGCCTCCCCTGCTAGGCCCAGACCGTGAATAATGATTCCGTTGTTATTCCAAGTGGAAAAGAAGTGCCTCCTTTTAGATGTAAAGGGATTCTGTAAGGCCCAATGTTCAACACTAACAAAGAGACACCGAAAGTGTAAGTGCTAATTTACTATTCTCCTTTACATTATCAGCAACAGATACATATTAGAACATCCCCATCAATCCGAGGCCAGAGAGGAATCCCTTGCTCCCCAGGCCGTGAGGCAGGAACAGGGAAAGGCTGAGGCTGAGTAAGTCTCCTGCACAGCACCACACCCGACTCCGCCCCCGCCCAGCACTTACTTTGCCGTCCCCTTTGGGGTTTAGATAAACCACATAATGTCCACCATGATTATCTCCACTATGAACCAGGACGGCGTGAAGAATATAATTTGCAGGGTCCTTAGGATCTGTTTTTTGCAAAAATTCATCAAGTGGTAACTGTTCGGGGAACTCAAACCTATTAAAAAAATTTTTTAAAGAAATCCAGGTTGCATTTACATGTAAAATATTTCACCTTTAGGCTTTATTTATTGCTAGACCTTTTAATTTACTGGCTCATCTTTATTTAGAAAGGAAGTATGAATTTCACTTGGGAGGCCCTATTAACTACTTCTGAGGAAGCTCCCACTCGTTAGAACAAATTGTGCATCAATACAAAATTTAAAGCTAAATATGAGAAAAATGCCTATAAAGCACTGAGATACCTAAGAAAAATTTAAATTCAAGGATATGGCAGCAGTCTTGTGATACATATACACTGACTTTTCTAGGATGTAAATAATTTCCAAATGTGTTCATGGACGACTCTGATGGTGCAGGACTGAGACCACTAAGGATATCCTGCAGGTTTGAGAAACGTGGAAAAATCAAATTTGGAGGAGAACATGTAAAAAAGACCCCAACCCTGTGATTTCTAAAGACATCCTGAACCCTACTGGTTTTTAAATTACTGGCTCCATAAACATTTTAATTATACCATCACCAGGAGCGCAGTCAGAGGCAGGAAGGAAGGGAGGCGGGCATGTGTACAATGGCGCACGCACACTGGGTGAGCCTGAAGGGCAGCCCCCGGGAATTCTGGCCCAGTGTTGCCAAGTGTTCTGAATTCCTAAAAGATGCCAGAAATCTGGACTTTTATGTGAAATCGTGTCACTTTTAAAATGTTGGCAACTATGCGGTGGCTGGTTGGCTCAGTTAACTATCTGAGCACGGTGCTGGTAGCACCAAGGTTCCAGTTTGATCCCCACATGGGCCACTGTGAGCTGCGCCCTCCTTTAAAAAAAATAAAATAAAATGTTGGCAACTAGTTCCAATAAAAATAGAAACAAAACCAAAGTAAGGACCCAAGGAAACACACCAATAGGTTGGACTTTGGTCTGCAGGGTGACAGTCTGTGGGGCCTGGTGGAGAAGGTTTCTTCTACAGGCCACAGTAAAGGGCAACAATGGATGAGCTGGTGGCAAGTAATTTGATTGGGTCATGTTCTCCCTCAGGTTTGAAAGGTGACTGATCAACCTCCATCCTGTAGAAAGCTGGTGCTCAAACTAATCAGGATAAAATGTCTGTATTCTAAGCCAGATAAAGTAGTATGTAGTATCCCTCTCGAATCTGGTATTTTTTAAGAATCTGGAAAACACCCAGAATGGGGCTCACACGCACACACCTACTTCAGCATTTCTGGAAACTACCACACTGTAGAAGTCAACATGAACTGAGAGATGACCAAATAGACTACTATTTAAACAAATACTAAAAATGAAATAAAATTCTACTCCTGCGGTCATCTACACTGGTGACTGCAAAGCCTGTGGAGCAGAAAGCGCCCTCTCCTGAGGGACTTCAATCTGTCCCGATGTGGAGGGGCTGGGGTTCCTTGAAAGTGAAATACAGAAGGAGCCACCTCAAAATTCAAGTGAAGTCACCTCTTTAAAATGATAGTTCTTGGACACCTAGATAGAAGGGAAACCTCAATAAATCAGAGATGAGACCGAAAATATATATATAAAGACTAAACAAAGCACTGAGATTAACCCCCTAAAAAATCCAGATGATGGTTAAATCTTAACTTCCACACCCCCCTCTAGATTACCTATCATTGATCTTGATATTTTGGTCCGTCTGAGGGTCATACATAAATCTCATCAGTTGTAGATGTAACACTGGTGGCAATGTTAGGAATTTCACACCTTTCTCTGCTTCCTGAACATTGAAAAAGAAACGCAAATTTAGTTCACCGCTACTTGTTTCTTGAAGCAATGAAAGCAACCGTGTACAGCAAGACAGGAATTCTGTGGGGACTTCTGGTGGGGAGACATGGGGTTTAGGTATCCATCTACGGTGCCTATAAAATGCTCTGTTTAGACCTGTATCAGGCCTGCTGTTAAAATAATGCTGCAACAGCTTGTATGAGACTTCTCCTTACTTTGGATTATATTCTAGATTGATATCCAGCAATAGGAAAATAGTTAATTAAGGCTTAGTCACTTGCTGATGCATTATACAGTCATCAAACCCTATGAAAAGTAAGAGGAAACATAGAAAAATCACTAAATGGAAAGCAGAAGGCCATGATTACAACCATGCAAGCTTAGGTGTGCTTATGGAACACCTGGACAGAACAAGTACAAACACAGTTATGGTTGGAGGACTCTCAGTGACCCGCTTCCTTTCCCTGGACTTTTATGATGTTTACTTAAGAACACACACATAGAACACACACTCAGTGCTTACTGTACAATCCCACTTCTAAAGAATGTTCTGAGTATCAGCAAGGCCCTTTTACCACCAACAGGGCCTTCCCCCAGTTACCGCCAGCCTATGTGCTACAGGACACCTCCTACCCCCAACTTCTAAACACAGCTCCTCTGGAGGGACCTGTGGTTCTACAGCTCTCAACCCTTCTCCATCTCTGCTCCACCTCAGCCAGTTCTTTTTTCCCCTCACTAAAATAAGCCTCCGCCAAACTCAACCACTACGAGGCCACCAGTGGCCCTTATCAGGCTGTATTTCCAATACAGACCTTCCTTCTGAGCTGTATACATTATCTCCAACACCTGCTAGGGAACATCCCCTTAGAGGAACTGGTGGCTGTGACAAGGCACACCTATTTGGCAATGTTCTATGATATACATTAGCATATTCAAGATGACAAGGTATCTGGAAATAATGCAAATCCCAGGAACCTACTACCACACAAAGCAATGGCATGGTTTCAATACAACTTGAAAGAATAATAAAAGAATTGTGTTTCTCCACCACTGTCCATTGAGACTGTGATTCTAAAATACGCATTGCTCGCCCAGACCCCAAATGTCCACTGTGCATAAGGGCCATTCTTCTGAGTTGATGACATGTCTCCTAGCACATCCAGCTGCATGTCCGCAAAGTGCCTTTCTGATCTGCACCTTGGTGTCCTGAGTGGCCTGACCGAGCAGGAGAACAGATCTGCGGCCCACTGCGAAATGGTACATTAGCACCAGGAATCATAAATTAGCAGGCTTGGTAAACACAGGACAGTCTGAAGAACCATAAATCAGTTGAGCCAATGAGTCATGGTTATGAGGGTGCAACATATAGACCCTGGATGGCTGCAGACCCACCCACCATCCCGACTAGCAGCCAGGAACTGGCCACAGTCCATATCCCTCTAACCGTCCATGGACTGGCCACTCGTTCACAATGCTCACTGTTCTGCCAGAAGCCCAGAGGCCCCAAGGGCGACGCAGAAAACAAGCAGGATCCAAGAATCATGGAGCAAATACCAGATGATGCATTCCTCACTCTACAGAAGTCATGATGCTCTGAAAACTGTGCCTCCATCACACAAAACAGCAAAATTTATCACCAGCCGAAACCAGAGCCCACGTGACTAAGAAATTCTGTGTATGATTAGGAGAAACAGGAGAACCCCCTGCACTGACACCAGTAAGGGGAGGGAAAGAATGATGGATGAAATGGGGAAAAAGTCTTAAAACACAGGGACAGAGCCTCAGATGTGCTGGGTGATAGTTCCACCTCATAAACAGTGATAAAGAAGCTACATTTCAATTTCTTGCTGACACCTCCCCCACCTTTCCGTTCAATCCCACCAGCAACACACTCAGAGCTCTCTAAAATACAATGTCCCGACTAAGAAATAAAATCCTTTTGAGTTCTAAATACCAGCGGCATATGAAAAGGAATGAGTTGTTAGTTCACAGATAAGCAAAAGATTTGATAGTAAAGTGAAACGCTACACAACAGGACCCTAGTACAAAATTTCCAAGTTACCTGCAAGCCGTGCTCCCCGGCGTCATATTTGTTGTCACCATCTAGTTGTTCTACTGCCACATAATCCACAAATGATTCAAATACTTTAAGGAGAGAAAGAAAAAAATCAGCCAAAGTTATCAGTGAAGCTTTGACTATATATAATACAGCCAACCTGGTGCATTTACGAATGCCAGGGAAGGGAAGCTGAGTAATTACGGCTCTGAGCGTTAACTCAGTCAGACTAGAGACGAGTTACATGTGCCATCCACCTTCACTGACCCAGCAAAGACATAAACTCTAAAGACGCTGATAGGATTTCCTAAGGGTGCTACAAATGACACCAACATGGAGTCAACGATTTAATAACTTTAACAAAATCAAGTAACGTTAAAGAACAAGTTGTGACCAAAACACTTATTATAAAGCTACAAGTATTAAGACCGTGTAGAAAGTGAGTAGGAATGTGGGGGCTGAGAAGTGAAAGGAAACAGAGAGAGGCTGGTAAAAGGGTACAAACTTTCAGCGACAAGACGAATAAGGCCTAACAGGCTGATCTAAAATATGGGGCCCACAGCTGATAACACTGTGTTGTACAACTGAAATCTGCTGGGCGTAGAACTTCAATGTTCTCACCAAAAAAACAAAAAAACAAAAAAAGAATATGTGAGATAATGACTGTGTTCGTTAACTAGATGAAAGTCATCTTTTCACAAGGTATATGTGTATCAAATAATCATGATGTACACTTTAAATATCTTATAATTGTCAATTAAGCCATAGCTGAGCTTAAAAAAACACAAAAGACAATGTAGAATTTACCCCGAGACTAACCAACGGATCAGTAGGAAGAGTCTAGAAACAGATCTACACAAATATGATTGGCTGACTGCTGACCAAGGTGTACTGCAGGGCAACGAGAAAAATGTGATGTGTCCACTTGGTATCCATGCGTAACGGGTGGGGGTGGAAATCAATCTCGACATCCTACTAACTGCAAAGAGAACTATTCCAAGTGGATTTAGATAAACAGGAAAGACAAAACAGTAACAAAAAAAGACTTCAGGGTAGTTGTTCTTAGGACACAAAAAGGAAAGCTTGATACACTAGAGATCACTAAAATTATGAAATTCTGTTAAAATGGCGGCATTAAAAGAGTGAAAAGGCAAGTCCCACACTGGAGAGCGAGCTCAGAAATCCCACCCAGAACTAGGGTCTGGAGTACAGAATTCTTACTCCGGTCATGACCGAGTGACAGGAACCAGATGTACTGTTCTGTACTGAGCAAGTCAAACACTGGACTGTGTGGAAAACAACTGTCCACAGTCTGGACAGCAAGCAGTGCAGGCAGTGGTCCCTGACAAGGCTCCGGTGCCCTGGCTACTGGGCAGGAAGAGAACCCCCAACGGGGTCCAGAGTGTCCCGGCAGACTGGGGAGACAACTGTGAGAAGCTGAGGGGCCACGGCAGCTTGAATCTGCAGGACAGAGTGCCCAAAAGGAGGACGCTGCACAGGAAGAGAGCTCCAGGGATTTCCAGAGGGTTCTCCTGGAGCCTTCATGAATGATCAGTGAGTCAAGCGAGGAAATTATCAGGAACCAGGGAAAGAACCACCAAAAGAATCTGTGTGGGGGGCAGGGGGGAGCAGAGGGGATAGAGTCCCCAGAGCTCACATTAGCCTGGGAATAGTCCATGTTCCCTCCAGCCACAGTGGAAAAGAAAATCCTCAGACTGACTGAAAACTCCGAAAGGTGCTGCCTCAGCTGTGTGGACAAATTAGCCCTGAACTAAAGACTGTTATGCTCCCACTTGACAAAGCTTAAAAGTAACTCTCAAGGGGCGGCCGGACGGCTCAGTTGGTTAGAGCACGAGCTCTGAACAACAGGGTTGCTGGTTCGATTCCCACATGGGCCAGTGAACTGCACCCTCCACAACTAGACTGAAGGACAATGACTTGACTTGGAGCTGATGGGTCCTGGAAAAACACACTATTCCCCAATAAAAATTAAAAAGTAACTCTCAAAAGAGCCAAACTACTTCCAAGTAACTTCACGGTGCCCCAGAACAAAGGTTAAGAATATCCAACACCAGGGGCGGCCGGTTGGCTCAGTGGTTGTAGCGCAGTGCTCGTAACTCCCAGGTCGCCAGTTTGATTCCCCCCACATGGGCCAGTGAGCTGCACTCTCCATAACTAGATTGAAAACAACGACTTGACATAGAGCTGATGGGTGCTGGAAAAAACACTGTTCCCCAATAAAAAAATAATAAACAAATTTTAAAAACCCTCTCATAGACAGACAATAGTTTTTAAAAAAAATATCCAAAACCTAATGAGATAAAAATCCAATGGCTAGCATCCAATAAAAGATTACTAAACGAAATTGGAAAACACAGCCCATGATGTAGACAAGGATGTTAAGTTATTAACTGTATTTCATCATGTTCAGTAACACACCCAAATTACCAGTAAGCATTTGAAAAGGTGACCGCCTCACTGATGTTCAGGGGAATGCAAATTAAAACCAAGATAGCGCCACGCTCCCACCAAAATGTTCATTCTGATAACTGACAGCTCTGGTGTGGATGTAACAATTGCAACTCTCACACACTGCTGTGGAGAGTGAAACTGATAAACCGCTCTGGGAAACTTGCTGGCTTTCTCTGTTAAGCTGAACATACACGCACCCTGTGAGCCAGCAATTCCATTCAGCATAAATGCAAACAACGTGTGTGCACCAGAGATAGGCCTAAGAGAGGTCAGTGAGTTTATGCCTAATGCCTCATACTGAGAACAGCTCAAGCATTTACAAGATGGTTTCAAAACTCTTGTTGTATATTCCTAAAGTGGAATAGTGTTAAGTCAATGAAAATGACCAAATTATTGCTATTGACAACATAGGTGAATTGCAGACAAAATGCTGAGCAAAATAAACGAGAAAGAGACTACATCCTACATAAACATTTACAACATGCAAATATAACCTATGATAGGATGTTAGAAGCCCAAAAAGTGTCTTCCTCTGAGGGGGAGGCAGTGATTGGGAAGGGCTGAGGCAGCCATGGGTGTGCAGCAAATGGCCTGTTTCTTGATCTGGGTGGGTCCTAAGCCTGTGTTCACTCAGTGAGCTGTACACTCATCATTTGGGCAGTTTTCTGTCAATGCCACATTTCAATAAAAAGCACTTGTGCAAACGAAGCATTAAACCACAACAAAAATTATCTGCAGGTTATCAGGCCACTGTGTGCACAGAACTTACTGTTTTTCTTCCCTTTTATGCTTAGCTGGATGTCATAATAATCTTCTCTTCGATCAGATCGATAGTCTACCTCTTTACACTGGATATAGGACTGCAAACGAAGAAAAGATGGCACCAAGTATTAATCGGCAAAATGCTCGCATTTTCAAATCTTTCAAAAACATTCTTTAAAACTGGTAATCACATACCACCATTTTGCCTCTGAATAATTTAGGTATGGTGCCTTCTACACACGTGCCTTTCATCTTATTTTCCACATTATCAAGCAACTGGAAGAGAAAGTTTCGGCTTTAAGAAAATGTTATGCTTAATTAATATACAGTAATTTGCAACTTAACTAGGAAATTTCAATGGTCAAAGAAACTCTAGACTATAAAATATTATGACCTTTGGCATGCAATTATCAAAAACATACAAAATCTTCCTTGGTTGTCTATTTACAAAAATATCTACATGCAACAGTTGAGATTAACTCTCTATACAGCCTTTGGAATGAATTAGTAATCTGTAGTGCCTTTAGAAGCATTTTTTATATTCATTTTACCTCTGTGGAAAAGCATGTAAATTGAGCACTAAACTTAACTCGTATTGGTCCACACCAAGAGATTAATGAGGTTGAGCCTGTCAACAGGATTGACTGGTTTGTCCATGGATATTTAATGAACTGGATTCAATCCAGCTAGTGCTGCAAAAAAGAAAACACACCTTGCCCAGCCAATCACCTTGAACAGCCATTTCATGTTGTGTGTGTGTGTGTGCGTGTGTGCGCGCGTGTGATTTTGATCACAACTGGAAGAGTGGGAATTTGCTAGTGACTAAAGCTGGTTTGAGGGAATCACCCACACAGAGGTCGGCCTCAATCAGGACCTCTGGGCAAAGGAGGGGTCTAGACGCTGCAGAGTCATAACAGAAGTCACTCTTCTAAAGTGAAGCAGGGTGATCAGGACAGCTACTCAAGCCAATCTGTTGTTTGATTAATAACTCAGATAGAGATACCAATTTAACACATTAAATGTATACTACCTACTACTAAATTCAAGTTTCCCCTCACACTTCCCTCTCAAATGACAACCTTTTTTTCATTCTTTCTGGCTTTTAAACTAAATAGATGCTGCCTTTTCCTTCTAGCCTAGTATTCGCCCTGAACAAAGATGGGCATGTCTGAATTACAGTGATGTGAAGGAGGTCTGAGGTTTTACTTGGTTAACAACTTCTAGCAGTGCTTCAAAATATTAGATGTCAGTAATATGCAATTATAGCTTAAAACTTACCACTCGACATAGCTCTTGAACATCGTGTTGCATGAAGCTATCTAAAGTTTCCCACCTTGGAAAGATAAAACGAACATTTATATTAAAACTTTCAAATTTCAAGTAGAAGTAAATTAATAAATATCTACGTTAAAAAACTAAACTGTATAATCAGCCATTATTCTTAAATTCATTTTTTGACACGATTTTAAAATTCAAAGATAAAATGAATTTCACCATGACACCCGAATATTCACAACTTTATCTTGTTCTAAACTTACTGCAAGGAGAATTTGTCATTGCAAGTAAGCGTACATGTTTAAAAACTATTCCTGTCCTTTTCCTGACAGGTAATGCTTGAAGTGGTGAAATAGTTCTCAAGCGAAATTCTAAAACCCAGTTGCTATTTCCAAAGAGGTCAAACAAAACACAATGGTAAAAACACTCTGACATAATTAAATGCCTACACTAGGCTCGTAATTCTTCTTCCAGCCACTCATTCATCCTTAAAGAAAGCAGAAAGGAAAGGCCGATTTCCAACATACCCAAAGGACTTCGTTAGCTTTTTTGTCCCTACTGGCTTATCACTGTGCTGTAGTTCGTAGAACACTCTTTGTAATGCTAAAGGGACGCTTTTGGATGAATCGTCGCCCTCTGTTGGCATCATGTACACTGCCTAAAATAATTGATTCAGAAATAAAAATATAATTTGATGTTTAAGTTATCATTTCAAATATCACAGTGGCTAAAGTAGTTGGTAGGGCTTTTAATTATTCCCCAAATAGGTCAAAAAGCTTTTGGAAGTCAAAAAATCATGGAAATCTTTAGAGACAATCAAGAAGATACAAGAAGGTAAAAAAGAATTTGAAAAATTACTCATAGTTCACCATCCAAAGAGAGCCACTTTTACTTCATACTTCTCAAAACAGCATTTTTAAAGTTAACATCACTTGTGAACAGGTGTGATGAAATATAAATGCTACTGAAATTATCCAGTCAGCTATCCCCAGGATATAATCCTACTGTGGCCACTGACACCGTCTATAAGAGCAGTACAAACGTAACAGGAAAGCCAGCAGACCAGCCAGGGGTCCCCCCACAACCAGGACTCTGTTGCCTGCACTGCTCCACGCTGCTCAGAGGACATTCCTCAAATCCAAGTGACTCTCTCTCCTACATTAGTTGCAAGGGAGGGCTAGACTAGCCTTTTCTAACATTCTTACAAAAGTAAGTTTTATCTGTAATAAGTGAAAGTTAGATTTTGCAGTCAGTTTTCCAACTGTTCAATTCGGACATAAAACGGTTCAAATGTTGCTAATGGCTTTCATATTTAAAACAAACCTTTATTATTTCTAGCTAAGTTAAGATTGTTAGCTCTAGTGAACTCGAGACTACCCCAGTTAGCATTAAGTGTCCAAACACTGAAGAGTAAACACAAGCATAGAACAGGGGCCCTCTAAGGAGACAAGGCAAAGTTTGGCAGGGTGAGAGGACTTTGCTTGTCCCTTAACAACTGAGAGAAATGGGTGGGAGGAAGGTTGAAGGAAAGAAATACCATCCATTTACCTTTCGTAGTTGATTTGTGAAAAATAAAGTCTGCAGCAGGCTGTTCATGTAACAAGTCGCTCCCTGGTTCTTTAAACCGACATAGCCCGTGTGCTTCTTTGAATCCCACCTACAAGATCGGTTTGAGGTTGAGGAAACACTGCACAAGACACCTCCTTGCTTCTGCAAAGTGTGTGAGGTGACTCGACTAGATGTCAGCAGTGGTGGCCGTTGGTCCACTACTTCCCACCATCCTGATACAGGAACGATGGCCCAGCACCCCTCCAAGTTAGTAACTCGTCGCCAGGCCATGGCACCAAGGATACCAAGGCCAGGAGTTCTTGTCACACAGTTCCCTTCAGTGGTCGCTGATTCCATCTGCCCCAGTGCGAGGACCAGTGCAAACTCAACCACAGCATTCGAGAAGCACTGTCCACTGACAGCAGCAGGACCACCATTTACTACCAAGGTCAGCACTCAGATACACAGAATTCAATTTTCTGTGTTTATATCAAAATGACTCCCCATGTAGTTCTACTACATACATATTAAGTCACATGTAGTCAGCAAGAAGTAGAAACAGCTGAAACCCCTCTTTTCTGTAGTCAAACACACAGGAAAAGACATGTACACTGGCAAGTCTGGGTGTAGGCTTCTAAACGCCTAAGAGCTTTTTCTCTTTAGTTTGCTATTTTGATGGCTGGTTAGGAGAAAAGGTAGACTTTCTCAGAGTTAGATGTCCCCACTGCTCCCTCCCCACCACAAGTAATAACAGGACTCTAAGGAGGATGCTACTTAAAGGCAGAACAATCCTCCGACCTCTATCCCCATCTCACTGTATATAGCGCAAACACATGAACAAACGTGATGGCTGCCAAGCGTGACCTATCGGAGTGGGGACATTTATTGTGAGGTCAAGGTCCACAGGGGTTGTTAGGTCCATGGCCTTGCAAACACGCTCAGGTGTGCTGAAGGGCCACGGTTAAAAGGTGTACGTGTGTATGCAAAAATAAGTTTAAAAATTGGCAAGACAATGCAAGGATCCTGAATTAAAGATGGTTATTTTAAAAACTGCAATCATACAGATTTAGGTGATAATGGTTGAATAGATTTGGACAAGTGAGACTGAACCAAGAAATCTGTTTTGATTGGTAAGGCTGAAAAACCCAACCTACTTTTTTAATCAAGAGATATAGGGGAAGGTTTTAAAAAGGAAGGAAATTTTTAAAAGCCACAAAAAAATCTCATTAGAAATACCGTGTTTTTGCCCCCCAGCCTTCTGATGTCTGAGTACAACTCAAGGGTATGTTTTGAAAAAGCTACTCAAGAAAAGCCTGATTCCTCCTGTATCGGCCCAATTCACATAAAAGCTAATAAACCTTATTTGCTTTTTAAAAAAACTCCCAGTGCCACCCCCAAGCCCCGTTAGCCAGGACCTGGACTGAGTGACGGCTCCTTTGTGGCCACCCCGCTGCTCCCTGCCCAATTCCATCCAGGTCATCCTATGCATTCTTGCTGAGACTAAGGCCAAGTGGAAACAAAACATAATGAGCAAGAACCTGGGGCCTGAGCCTGGGACCTCTCACTTCATAGATAGAATGTTACTGTTTCTCCCCTGGCCTTCAAAAGTTTGCTGGTCTTCCATAACCTGGTCCCAACATACCAGCTCAGCCTTCAGTTCCACCTTCTTTCCTGATGTGCTTGCTGCTCAATCCCAAACTTCCCTGTTGCTCTCTCTACTTATGTCATCCTCCCTACCCCAAAAGCTACTGTTCCTCCTTAGCAACCAATAACCCAACACACTTTTTAAGGCCAAAACTTGTTGTACACAGACCTCCCTGGACCAGTGACAGAAGCAGCTCCTCGCGGGCCCTCCTCTAAGCTGTCGTACCCCACTCACCCCTTCACCCACTCAGTGGTGTCCCCATCGGCATGCACTGAGGTCACCCCAGATTTTTACCTCCCTGCCCTCTTCAAAATAAAACCAAAAAAGCTCCTGCTGCAGTTATTTACGTACTGGTCTCGCTGCTTTCCCCAAGCAGCCTGTACGTTCTTTCAGGACAGAAACCAACAGTCGTCTTGTTGACCATAATGATCTTCCCAGACGCTTCCACAGCAGGGTCTGGCATATACAAGTGCTCAGTAGGTCTGCTCTACACAGGTGTGAAGCTGGTATGCGTATCTGTGTGTTGTGTGTGCGCCAATGGGCAAGCACAGAGAAGGGGCCTGTCTGTGGGACACATGCGTCTCTGTGAACATGCAAACACAGCTCTCATCACAGCACAGGCATCTCTCAATAGCACCCAATTAAAGGAAAACTTACGCAACTCCATGGGGAGCATCCGCCTGTACAAAGACTTCAAAAGTCACTTTGTCATCATCTATAAATCCTTTCTCAGGATCAGTCACTTCCTATAAAAAATAAGAATATTCAACTTGCATAAGAATACACGAATGCTCACTTCATTCCAAAGAGACAATTACCCAAGTGGCCTATACTTGACAGATTCAAATACTTTTTCAAACATCCAAACTGTGCTTCTTGTTTTGTGGTGTTTGTTTTAAATAGTGTTCTCTGAATAGGAAGCTTAGTTCCCCTACGAGGCATCCCAGAGGCACTGGGGCACAGCACTCAGCGTGAAAGTGAGGGACCCGTGTCTGCTCATCAGAGCTGGGCAGGGGAGGCTCCAGAGAACCCATACTACAGAGCCGAGCAGACATTCCTAAGAATGTTCTACTGGTTACACCTATGCAACAAGCAGCCAAAATGAACTGATCTGAGAATTAATGAAGTTAAATTAAACCACCCCGCACTATGCCTGACTCAGGGAAGGATCCCAATAGGTTATTTCTTTTAAAGGAAATTTAGCCTATCAGGAAAGCTACTGACTACCTTACAGTGTTTGACAATGAGTCCCGATGGCTGCTAAAAACCTGAGCTAGGAAGTTGGGGAAACCACATTTTCATAGATACCTCTGTCTAACTTATAAAACAAGCATTTTAATTCTAAGATGAATAGAAAAGGATTTGAAGAATAAAAAGTTTAGGGGAACACGAAATGATGCTCAGATTATTCAGTCTAAATCCACTGTTACTTACACTCCAGGCCATAAAATTGGAAAATCCCCAATCATTCTCTTTATGGAAGAACAAATGACTAATACGACGACTGAATGACTTCTCGTCATCTCTGTAATTTATTATCTTCAGCACTGCTTGTGCATGACAAGACCACGACCTGTTTAAAGAAAATGATCTAAGCCTTAGTTGATATATTTCACTTATGTTTATACATTTTTAAAAACCACAACACACAAAATGCCCAGATTTATTTTTTATCTTCTATTTTTTTCTTTTTTTTGGAAGGGTCTGGGGACATATTTACCTTTAGTGGCGAAATAAGCTAAAAGGGTTTGGGGATGATCCTATGTAGTGATTTAATTCGTGGTTTTATTTCTATTAATTTTTAAAACATTTAAGTTTTTTATTGGTATCTATAAAATACACGCTTAGATTGTGCAAGACTATGCCTTTTTGGTCAGATAATAAATAAAAATGCCTTTTTGGTTTGGTATTTAATATGGATATTATTTGAAAGTAATAAAAAATGATAATTTTTTTTTTTTAAGGTAAACAGACTTAAAGCTCTCAATCTACTAATAATGAAGGTGTCACTTCTCAGTGTCACTTCTGTGCCCTGTAGCTTCATAGGGACTGGCTCCCAAGTCCTCAAGAGCACCCTGTCATTCACACAGGCCTCTGGGCATGACTGTGCACAGGTGTCAAATCACAACCACAAGAGAAATGACCATAGATGCAGCCACGTTTGAGGCAGACCATCACAAAGGGCCTCTGGAGCCACACTTAAACACCAAACCACGTGTAAACACTTAAAAAGTCCACCAAAGGGTTCACCGTGAAAGCAGAGCTTACAAAAGAAATGTTACAACTGGACTCTGACATGGCTGCAGACTCATTGAAGAGCTACGCTGCTCACATGAACACCTCCACTTGCTCAGTGTCCTGACGTGGACACGGGATGTGGACAGCTTACTGTTTCTCCAAACTGCTGTTCAGGCTATAGTTGTTTCTTAGACCAGAATCTAGTCCAAACACTCATCAGATCAGATCATAATGTGAACACAGGAAGAAAAATTTTAACCTATATATAGGCCTTGGCTGCACCATAAAAATGGGCTTGGCACTTACACATTCAAATAAAAATAAAAATGAAATGAGTTGTGTTCCCTAGAGTTTTGACAGAATAGCTAGAGTCAGTACCCCTGGGGGACAACCTTCCCTGAAGGCACCAAAGAGCCAGAATCTGGGAGTGGCGAGACTGGGCAGACATGGGCCAACGAAGCAGTCTGGTAACAAAGTGATCGGATCCCTTCAGACAATCTGTCCAGTAGGCCTCTGATAACCCTTGAACAGTGACAGTTTTTAATTAAAGGGAAGAGTAAAACTACTTTTAGGATCAAATGAATAGGCAGAAAATGTGAAGCCTCTAATCTTTAGTTTCATCTGAATAGAGGAACCCAAGGCTTTTCTCAATTTAAGACTTTTAATAATATACCTCTTTTCAGAAATTACATGAATAAATTTTTTTTTTTCTAAAATAAACCAGACAGGCCCGTGTTGTAAAACCCTCAAATAATATTTTAATTCGAATTTTCTGAATAACCCATAGGAACTGATTAACTAACACACAATGAGGACGCTGGTCTGCAGAATTCTCCTTAACTACAATCTTCCCCTTGGGTAGTTACTGTGAGGAAGAATTAAGCCTGGTAATCCTGGAGTCAGTCCACTGGGCCCTGATTCCAAGTTCCATGGGCTGACAGGGTCTAACACATGAACTTTCGTTTTTCATTCGCAAGAAACATATACACCTTTTCTAGTTTGAATAGAATACCTACCAGTGAGTTTTAAAGAGGGAAATGTATTTAATCTAATTTAAACCCAAAGGGCTATAGAGGAGGCATCAAGGAAATTTAAAAAAAATTTTTTTTTCTTCAAAATTCAAAAAGAGGCCAATCAAATTTGGCTTCCAATAATGTATTATAACTATCCGTGGATTTGTAATTGCATCATTTAAACTGTCTTACGTGGAATCAGATTCAGCATTGCACTGGAGAAAGAATCCTACGCTTTTTTGGTGTGGTCTGTCTGGATAAAAGCGTGGCATCACCATAATCTTCCATGGCAGATTTCGCACAAAACACGAAGGGCTAAGGACCGACTCACTCAGTCTGCTGAAGCGCTCGACAGTGTACTGAAAGGTTGCCTCGGAGCGCCAACTCGTGTCTGCAAGAAAAGATGGTGTCAATCAGAGCCCGTGCATTGTGAAACAGCCCCGAAAACAGCAACCAGCTAGGATAAACTATTCTATACAACCACAACCTGACTGTGAACACCTAGCTCTCTGGGAAATGACAGTATCATTTCCAATTTATTAATAGGCTAAAACAGCGAGATGACATAGTCTGTGTGAATGAAATCCCAAACTCAGAGGGGGTAACAAGAAACACCTGCCTTGCTTCCAAAATTCAAAAGTTCAGTAAGATAAGAACGTCTATTCTATTGTCTTAATTCCCAAGTAGTCCTTAGTGTGTGGAGGGACTTTGGAGAGAAGGGATGAAACGTGTAACATCCCTTCAAGGACAGGACTTGTGGAGGAAAAGAAAAAGTCTTGAGACTTAGGCTGAGCCTGGAGAAGAGAAATGAGGGGGGCGCTGAATTTGCAAACACAGAAGGCCTTCAGGTGAGGTGGGAAATCCCGCAGCACTGTTTAAAGACAAAAAGATTGCTAAGAAGTTAGCCTAAAAATAAATGTTATCTTTATTAGTTCACAATTTTTTGTGAAATACCAGCCTGGGCTGCTTAGGGAGAATAACTTAAAAAAAAAAAAAAGATAGAAAGAAAAGAAAGAAACTGGTATTCTTTATTACTCAGTGAGACTGAAGGCCAATTTAAGGAATTCTGGTTTCCTCCAATAAAAAGCAAAGTATTGCTACAGTGCCTCTTAGCAGAGTTCCAACTAAAGTCCCACTTTAGAATCCCACCTTTTCCTGCTGGTGGCCATTCATTTACAAATGACATAGGCTCCCTGCTAAGCTTTGACAAAACAAAGCCAGCAGTGTCCTTATTGATGCTTCTCAGGCTCTGGTGAAGGAGTGGTCCTCCCAAAGCCACCCTGCCCACCTGTCACTACCAGCACTTTTATAAAACTGCCACAGCAAGGCACACATTTCTAAACGCTTTCTCTCACTTTCTATACGTATCTCGTTGCAGACTGGGGACAACTCACAGACCGCAGGGGACCAAGGGCCACACTGTGAGGAGCCACAGGAGGTCTACAGGACAGAAGGATCCTGGAAGGCTTTTTCTGGTTTACAATCAGGAGCTATTTGGACATCCCTGCTCCACAGGCTCCTGAAGCACCAAATGAGACAGGAGGCTTGGGGGAAGGGCACGTGAAGAGCACACTCCCTTCCTTCACCCTTCAGGCTCCAAACTCCACTGAGACAGCTAAGTGCTCAGGATGCAGACTTCTCAGTGTACAAAAACTGCTTAATCCATGACTAACTGAATTTGTTCTTAAGAAAACATGTCCATCAGTCCTCATGAGAAGGTAATATTCTGTATCAAGAAATAAAAACCAACAGTATATGTTGACAGTCAGCATTTTTACCTTCTTTTAAACAATCTTTCTTCATCCCTAATTTTTTTTTCCTACACGTAACACTGCTCAGCAGTTCAGAGAGGCCCTTTGGAAGAAGAGCAGCTGGGGGAGAAGGGGAGGTCCGCACCTTAGAGGTGCCTTCTGTATTCGAGCTCCTTCTAGTGCCAGGCAACTCCAACCACTTTGAAGGATAATAAAAATCCACCACGAAGGCAAGAAACTAAACTTGTTCAAGAGAATGATGTCTAGAATGTCTTAGGAGAAAAATGGGCCACTTCTTCATAGATACGCAGATCACATCTGAGCAGCACTTAAATCCTGCAAGATAGGCAAGGGCAGTCGCTACTTAATTCTCACTTTATAGATGAGGAAACAGGCTTGCTGAGGTTAAGTGACTCGTCTCACTCATGGTGTTTTCACAAAGTGACCAGAGAGTGTTTCAATACCCAAGATTTGTGAACACTAAGCACAGTGACCCTGCCTCTGATTTGCAGAATGCCATTCTAGCGTTTGACCTAATACCACCAAACACAGCCCCCAATAAACAAAACCGGCCTGCCTGCTTTATTTATAGTGACTTACAGTGACAGAAGAACTGAAAGGAATCCAATCAAATCACCACAGGACACTCACTCCTGGGTCCTACAATTCAAAGTTGTAGGTTCCCCACTCTCTTCTAATGTTCCTAATTTGTTTACAGATAAAATTGAGCTCTTTGTAGGATTCGGTTTTAAATAGACAAAAATTGATACATCTTATAAAGGCTTTTCTGTTCTTCCACCTCACACTCTGTCAAATTCCTGAATTAATCTTTAAATAGTAACAGGACCAAACAAGGGTTAAGGCAACGTGGCACCCAGTGCACGAGACGGCAGGGCCTGCAGAGGCTCAGAGGCTCAGCGCCCGAGTCTGGCAGCACCCTGGCTGCGGCACTCAGTTCACACTCACTGAATCACACACTAGATGTGAGATTCTGCCTCACATTCAAGGCACATCCTTAGAACAGACTCATCTTCTGAAACATGCTAATCAGGAAGTTGAACATGAGGTTTCATATGAATCAAAATCTCACCCTATGGCTGGAAATTACACTAATTGAATGACTGAAAAATTAAATACTGAAAGGTCAAGACCGAAGGGTCTACAAAAAAAGAGAAGCCAACTTGAAACCCATCTTTGGCAGGTAAGACTGGCCTGATACCCTACTATGAGGAATGACGAGATTGATAGATGTCTTTGCCCAAGAAAATGGGAGAAAGGTACATGGTATTCTACGTACTGTTTTTGCAACTTCCTCTGTCTATAATTACTTCAAAATTAAAAAGGTTTTAAAAAGCAGTACACCTGGGAGGCTACCCCGCACCCTGCAGTATTACTATTTCATCCAAATAGAGACCCTACCCTGCCTGGATGCTACAGGACATTCACTTCATTGCTCTGTGCATCTTTTTATTGTAAATGACAGTACGATGAGCTTGTGTTAACCGCTGTCATCACACGTTCTCAGTCAGAAAACCTGATAACCCACTCCCTTCCCATCCTACCCCCAGAGAGGAACAGCAACTCTCACTTGGCCATTTTTACAACAATCTTATTATCTTCACAGCTCAAAGGCCAATGTACAGGCCTGGGTTTCAGCGGCATGAAGCATACTTTGGGTTTTTTCATCAGAAAGGTTAACCTGAAGTTTTCCCAAATAGCACTCTTGCAGTCATTTTAATCAACACTCAATCATGCATTCTAATCCAAGTCTTTTCAAGTTCTAGTTAATTTCCAGAAATTACTTTTGTTTCACAGGTACCAACAATCTCAAACTAGACCCATCTAGAGCTGCAGACCCGGCATTTGCTCTAAAACATCTCGTGGTCATCTCAGGAAAAACCGAGTAAGAAATTGAAACCAAAGTAGAATAAGTAGGTAAACCTAGAAAATGATTCTGATACTTGTCCATAACTCTCTGTTAACAGGATTTATAAATGCTCTTCACCTCACTAAACATTTTTCCAATCTGTCCTGTTAGTTCTTTAACTTCATTGTAACCCAGTGTTTTCCAGATTAAGATGTTAAAGGGAGATTCAGGGAAAGGGGATTCTAAAGTTCAGAGTCTTGGGGAATCATTAACAAAAGGTCTTTTGGAGGAAAACGTTTGGATACTGACGGCTCAGAGAAGTACTGAAATATAAAAACCTGTTTAACCTAGCACTCCTCAATCTTCCTAATTTTACAACACACTTATATCCTTCAGAAGAGTGTTTCAAAATATGTATCACAGCTGGGAAAATGCTGCCCTCCAGTCAGGCTTCTACTCCTACAACCAGAACCCTCTCCCTCCCGCCCCCTTCACCCATCAGAGATGATTTTTTCACTCTCTCACCCCAGGCCTCTCAAAAGGCACCTAAAATCCAAACCAGGAAGAAAGCGCTATTGAAAACTACTCTCCTTTTTCCTATAATATGCTTTTTCCATTTGGTCCTTCACAACAAGAGCATTTCCACTTTTAGGTTCTATGGCTCGGCACCACTACATACTACTACTAATTGAGTAAAACTGCCTCAAGAGGAAAGGGATTTTACGTACATTATGATTTCGTAAGAGTGGTTCACAAATGAGGCAATTCAGGCCCCCAAGAGAAATCTGCTAGCATCTAGAGCCATTTTAGTTGTCACAACTACGGGGCAAAAGGAAGGGATGACACTAGCATCCTATAATGCACAGGACAGCCCCCTACAACAAAGAATGACCCACCCAAAAAGGCAGCAGTACCGAGGTTGAGACACCCTGCCCTTTTATCTACACCTGTGCCTTCTCCCAAGCCCTCCCCCCTAAAACCATGAGTGGAAATATCAATATGAAATTGCTCTGTGGACACTAGACTGGGAGAGGTGTGACTGTCTTGGGCCAATTACTGCTCCACAAGTGGCTAGAAGCGATCTCTGACTCAACCTGGTACAACAGACCTGGCTGTGCCTTCCCACTGTGCTCCCTGAATCACTTTTGGCATCTCTGGTGTCCAAAATAAAACCAAGAGCCCAGCGACCAAAGAGACCACACCCACAACCATTGCCCTTGGTCTACAGTGGAAAGCGCACTCCACGGGTAACAAAGCAGCGGGTTTAGACCACGCCTCTTTACCTTCCTCAGATATTGCCTCAGCCAGCTGCCAGGGGGTAAACCGCACTGTGAGAGAACTCTCAACTACGGCTGCAGTTTCTCATGGAGGCTGAACTTTTGGCAGGAGGTCTGAACAGCAGTCCTTCTGGTGGTGCAACCCGTGGCTGATGAGGTTTCTTTCAACTGCCCCGTTACACCCCTGGGAAGGACACAACCCTCATGAGGATTGATGGACATGCCTTTGACAGAACATGGTTTCATATTACACTGCAAGATTCCAGGGGCTGCATAAAGTATTACTGGCTGCTACCGGCTCACGATTTTGACCTTGCAAGTGCACATAGGTCACATAGTCTGATAAATTATAAAGAAGAAATTGCCTCAAAAGAAAGTGATTTCCTAGGCACAAACTGTCCATGCATGTACATATGCATATACTTTTTGCATAGAAGATACAGACCAAAAGTTAGTGTGGGAGAATGAAGCCCAAAGCTCGGTTCTGATTTCACACCTAACAGGACTGGGGAGGGATTATCAGCTACACACAACCGATATACACACTACAATAAGAATGCAACGGATAGCCAAGTTCTAATGTCTAAAAGTATCTTGCTGCAAACAAGAAGGAAAGGAGAGTAACGTGTACTTGTTCTGAATACTAATGGTGGCTGGAAAATTGTAGGCCTGAGTAAATACCCATCTATTACAAACTTCTGTATTTAAACCTTCTCACCTAGGCTGGGGAATCAACTTACCTTGAAATTTGTAGGTAATCTTGAAATTCAACACCAAAACAGGCTCCTTCCTAACTTTTCTTCAGATACAACAACCTCCTAAAATCTAGCTACTTTTAAGGAACTCAGAAGTACTCAAGGAAGAAATATGCATGACCTCTTGTTTATTTCTGACAGTTCTGTGCTCAAAGCAAGGAAGCAAACCACAGGTACTTACCATCCTCCATGTCTTCCTCTGTGTTGTTGTGCCCGTCACTCACGGCTACATTCCCGTTGATAACAGGGTTTTGAGTAATTCTTGGGGGGTCATCTGTATCTCCAGCTTTAAAGAAAACAAAAAATGCCAGGGTTTTTAACATGAAGGCTAGATTAAATAAACAAAAATATATTGGTAGTTTTGACAATCTCCAGTCGCTAATAAGTTTCAATTATGCCATAACAAATGCACTCTAACCCAAAAGGTATTTACTAAATATGAACTTGGGCTGCTTCCAAATGTTAAGTGGGACTTGAACACGCAGTATACCACATAATAATCTGCTCCATCTGCAATGATATTTATTTTGAAATAGGTTTCCTACTCATTAAAACTCAGTCAATCCTAGATAAAATATTGTTGAGAGTTTACTAAATATATGTATAAAACAGTGTACATTAGATTTTTTTTACTGCAGTTACATGTCAGTGCACACAGAAGTGTCACTGGATAATTACTGTATAAGTGAAGTATAAATCCATGCAAAAACCAGGACTGGTATTTGGGGGGCCGGGGTGGGGGGGCAGGGAATGTGAAAAGGAGATCCCTGAGAGAACTGGCACGTATAAAGAGTCTGGAAAGGATTGAGAAACTAATAAAATGATTTTGTCATTCTAAATGCTTGCTGAAATCTGGCTTGAAAAATATTTACATATTAAGGACCATACTTCACATTTAAATCCTCTCCTTCTTTCATAATCAGTATAGCTTATTGCAACTAATACTGGTTTGTGCAGTCAGCTTTCCCTGTGGCATCAGACCCTCCATAAAAACTAAGAGTCTCAGCTACAAACAGGAGAGGTGGTGTAAAAATAGTTACATACTGTGTTTCCCCGAAAATAAGACCTAGTCGGACCATCATCTCTAAGGCGTCTTTCGGAGCAGAAATTAATATAAGACCAGGTCTTATATAAGACCCGGTATTATATTATATTCTGCCCGGTCTTATATTAAAATAAGACCGGGTCTTATATTAATTTTTGCTTCAAAAGATGCCTTAGCGCTGATGGTCCGGCTAGGTCTTATTTTTGGGGAAACACGCTAGGTGTGTCCTTGGCTTCTGACATTTCAGAGCCTTTCCAGCACTCTGATCAGCATTCAGCAGGTTCAGCACCAAGGACAGCACCTGCCCCTTCCCCCTCTAGACACTCTCCAAAACCCCAAACTATCATGTCCGTCTCTCAAATAATTCCTGAATATAAGCCACACTTCATCCTTCTGAAGCATCTCACACGCACCTTAGAAATCCTTGGAAGTCAAGAAACAGTATTACAATCCACATTTAGACAGACCACTTCCAATCTTGATACTCTTATTTAAACTGTTTTATTATAAATATCAACATATACATATATACACTTTTTAACTGGTCCCTCTACCACCATATCCTGACAGAAAAATTGGGAGAGGAAAGTAGGAAAAGGAGAAATTCTTTCTACCGTTGCTAAACTAGCTCAAACTCTAAACTCTAAAACATATGCACTTAAAAGCCAAATGACTAAAATGTCTTGCATCCACATTTATCCTCGTAAATGAACTATATCAAACCATCATAAAAAATATTTTATGAGGAAAAAACCCTATATGAAGGCCAAAGGCCTATGAAATAATGGCACAGTCCACCAATGGAATATTATGCAGCAGTTTTTTTTAAAAAAAGGTTTCTTTCTCCATGTTCCTATATGGAAAGTTCTCTAAGTTAAAAAAAAAAAAAGAAAGATACCAAACAATAAGTGCAACCTTTGTTATAAAAGAGATAGAGGATGTTGGCATAAGAATACATAAATTCTTATTTCCCTCTACACGAATAAAGAAACACTGAGAGGATACACAGAAACTACTCAGGTGTTCTGCAGAAGTAGAAGAGTATTGTTATTCACTGTATACACACACTCGTATCACATGAATGCACTATACATCTTAAAATAATTTGCTTGATGCACACTTGGTACTTATAATTTAGTTCCTTAGTTCAATCTGTCCTACTGCAATTGCTTTAAAATATGACTTATAGTGGTACGTAGATACAATGAACTATTATTATTACTCAGCCATAAAAAGAATGAAATCTTGCTATCTGCAAGAACATGGATGGACCTAGAGGGTATTGTACTGAGTGGAGTAAGTCAGACAGAGAAAGACAAATACCTTATGATTTCACTTACATGTGGAATCTAAAGAACAAAATAAATGAACAAACAAAACAGAAACAGACTCATAGATACAAAGAACATTTTGATAGTTACCAGGTTGGGGAGGTTGGGGGAATGGGGGGGGGCGGAGATTAAGAAATACAAATTGGTAGTTACAAAATAGTCACGGAGATGTAAGATATAGCATAAGGAATATAGTCAGTAACATTGTAATAACTATGTATGGTATCAGATGGGTACTAGATTTATTGGGTGATCACTTCATAAGTTATTTAAATGTCTAATTACTATGTTGTACACCTGAAAATAATATAATACAGTATGTCAACTATATTTGAAAAATTAAAAAAATATTTTAAAAAGTATGGCTAAGGCTCAAATGCAAAAATGACAAATAAGCAATTCTCTGTACACAAAACAAAGCTTTGCTCTTAAAACTAGGATGTTATGTAAATGTAAGCAGTCTAAACTGACAAGTCATAACTTGCCTGATCCATGATTCTGAAGACACTGAAATCCAATTCAGATTATTGCTGAAAGAAAATATCTTCAAGGGTTTGTTTTGGTGACTTGGTATAGGATACTTTTTCACCAAAAGTTTGGTAATAATAAAAATCAAGATAAATTCAAGAGATCCATGGATCACCATCCATACACCTTACTGTGCAGGGTAAATAAATGAACAAATTGGATCACAGTTTTTCAGCAGTTGGATTAAGTGCAATATGATGAATGAAGAAATACTAATATTTCATCAAATGAGGGATTCTATTCTAGTGTTAATGAAGACAGCATTTCTATGTAGTTGGCCCACGAAGGCAAGGCAGGTAGAATTCCACAAGTGAACGTGGGTCTCCTGAGCAATCCCCCATCTTTTACACACCAAGACATCCATTTCTGATGGGCTGACCAAAAAGTCCCTGGTTGGTCCACCACGTACAGAAGGAACCTGGCCAACAAGGCCCCATGAAGTTCTCAGTCAACTTCCATAGGACCTTTGTCAAAAGCTGGCAACAGAAGTCTAGCTCCTAAGGGACTGAATATCCAGTTTGAAAAAGCTCCTCATAAATGAGTTGGTTCAACAAGAGGATTAAAAATTTAATTAAGACACAGTAAATCCCCTGATCAGAATTAAATGATAAAAGCACCCAATACCCACAGAAAGTCTGTACTTGGCTTCCAGAAATATCCTAAATGGTAAGACTGCCTTCTTTATCAAACAAGTGCGTGTATTTATTGCTATATATAAAGTGATCCCAGCTTCTGAATTTTATGCCCTGCCTATGTGGAATTTTCCCAATGTGCCAATTCTCATTTGGCCAACATGAACAACAACAGTAATTTTTTGATACACAACGATCTCAAATAGTAAGAATGGAGACGTGTTTATCAAACACCAATGACATATGGAATGCTTCAAATAAACAGACAAAAAGTCCCTGATAGACCAAATGTCTGTAGGTTAAAAAAAAAAAAAAAGCAATTATCAATCCAAAATATACACACAACATCCAGAAAAACATCTTTTCCACTCCTTGTGATTGGTAAGCCTTTTGACAACAAACATTGTGATAAGTAGCAGAGGCATAATTTTACATAATATATATGTAAAAAGGCACAAAATACCTTTTTAAAATAGTGATTTTAGAAACACACTAAAGGCTACCTTGGCTAGTTACAAAGTTTCTATTTCCTCCTCCCTCTTTTACTGAAGATGGATGCCTATGCTTATATTCCCCACTGACATCCATTTGTGATGTCATAACAGAACTACTAACCGAGAGAACACTTCCCAATTGCTATGGAAATGATGCAGCCCAATTTGATTCTCACTCCTGGATGAACTAACAGATGAAGAACACTATTCCAATTTATTGGCTTGGACACTTTTTGTCACTTCACAAAGATCTCTCAAACCTCTTCTAAAAAGGCAGGGGCTGGGAGCACCAAACACCACAATAAAACCGCACAGCCTTCCAACTTAGTTCCAGGACCACAAAGATCCAGCCACGCCTCCGATTCACTCTCCACTCAGCCCCCAGATTCCTCCTCGAATTTTCCAACTAGCAATACACCCCGGTGAGCAAAACCACGCCTCAGTTAAAATGGCAGAATACACAGAGCACCAATGCCTAGTCCCTGGATTGGTCAAGCACAGCCTTTAGCAGCACATCTTAATCCCAAATCTACCAGTTCACCTTGAATTCTAAATCAAATCCCCCACCCCCAGGCTTCTGCTTGGTCCTCCTCCTCTAATCTCCTCTCTCCGGCATTAAACCCATTTTAAAGAATACTACATAAACTAGAGGTTTATCAAGGTAAATTAGAACACTGGTATCTTTCTGTGTATTAATTTCTTAAATGGTAATCCCAAATATATGTCAGAAGGACAGTTCAGATGCATCAGTATTGGTTCTGGAAACCCATCAGCAGCATAAGGACCCCAATCTGAACTCCTGAGTCACCTTGTCCAAGCCTGTGGTTCCCCGCCATGTCTGCATGGCTCTGCAGCAGAATCTGCTGCGGCTGGGGGAGGGGGTTCTCCCGGCCACATCAGAGTGACTGCATAGAATCTCTAGGAGCTCTATACCTCAACATTCTTTTTTTAAAGCTCCCCACCAAATTAGGACCAGAAACATATGTAAACAACCTCATCAATGTAAATAATCACCTTCAAAAGGCAAGGTGGTCCAGAAGCAGAAAGAGGATGCTAATGGGAAAAAACACAAGTGTGGTTACTAGTTCCTTCGTTGTTGATTTAAGTTGCTAACAATGGGGAACCGGGTGAGGGGTACATGAGAACACACTGCACTAGCTTTGCAACTTTACTGTAAATCTGAAATTAATCCAGAATATAGTTTATTTTTAACAAGACAACATAGAAAGCCCTCAAGCCTAATAAGCAAGGAAGACAGCTGATATTAAATTTATATGTGAAAATTTTCAGCATGAAGCATCCACATAAGTATGTCTGAAATTCTCACGCAAATACAAGGGGAAAGGAGAAAGGCAGCCTGAGAGCTGAGACATGGAGAGCTTCCCACACAGATGCCAGGGCAGTGCAGAGAGCAGAGCTCTTCAGGAGAGGATGCCCAGGCAGGCGGGGAGCTTGTGTCAGTGCTGGGGCAGGAGAAGCAGCTCCAGAGTTTGCTTCCAGTAGCTCTCACTGACGGGGCCCCTCCCCTGCTGGGTCTCGGTAGGGATCACAACAAGCCCTGGGTTCAGGCAGAGTGGGATATTTTCCAGTTTCCAGATGGACCCTTGGGTTTAGAGACATTATGTCATCAGACCGGTGTCACAGGTGGGCACTGCCAACAGGAGGAACCCAGATCTGTAAGGTTATAGCACCCCTGCTCTTTCTACTTTCTCTACTTTTCCTCCCTAAGACACTATGTGCCCATGTCAAGGAGGAATGCTCACTCCTTAGATACAGTACAAGTTAGATGGAGCAGCCAAATGAATCCAGAGGCATTAGTCAGGAGACATAAAGATGAAAAAGTCCTGAGTACAGAGGCAAGATGATGTGAGAAGGCTGAAGTCCTTAACTCTGTGCATGTACTTCAAATGCCACTCTCAACATAACCTGTACTCCTGCAATTTCTACTGTATCACCTCAATTTCATTTTTCTATTAAACTTATTTTGTGATAACTGCAGATTCACAATTATTATAGAAATAAGAGATCCATTTCCCTTCACCCAATTTCCCCCAACAGCACGATTTTCCGAAATTATAGTACAATATATCACAACCAGGACACTAATGGTGACACAATATACTAACTCTATTCCTATTTACTTGCACTCACTTTGTGACATGCGTAGTTTTGTGTATCCACCACAGTCATGATACTGAACAGTCCCAACACAGGGACCCTCGGGGGGCCCTTTCATGACCACACCCACCTCCCTTCTATGTGCCCCTGGAACCCCTAGCAATGACTAATCTCCATATCCGTAATTTGTAGTTTCACAGATGCTACAGAAACGGACATAGGGGATGGCTTTTGACACTCAGCGTAACTCCCTTGAGACTTACACTGCTGAGTAGGGTTCCATGGCAGAGACACACACAACCTCACCATTCACCTGCTAGTATCTGGGCTCTTTCCAGTTTAGGGATAATACAAATAAAGCTGCTACACACATTTTTGTACAGGTCCTGATTTCATATTTATTTTTACTTTTGGACTTTAAAGAATGAAGCGTTCACAGTAGCAAGGCAAGGGGTGCAGAAATGCATAATGAGAAATACCGACCTTCCCCCTTCAAGTCGAACGTGAAGGAAGCCACTTCACAGTGTTGCTTTCCAGGCTCCCTCAATGTTCATATATAGATACAAATGCAGTGTGCATATGCACTGTTTGTCAGGAACAAAAAATGATACACTATTCATGCTGCATGAATAAACTACAGCTATCCAAGGTTGGTATACATACACATATGCATAAATATGTACATGGATTTCATTTTGAGCAGCACTAGAACATTATGTCACGATCTACTCAACCATTCCCCTCGAGAGGACTGTTTCCAGTTTTGTGGGTTTTTTGGAGGAGTGGGGGGTTTGCCACTTGAATGATGCCCCAGCAAACAACTCTCTACTATGATTTTTGCCCTACTACACATTGCATAACAAGGTCTTTCTCAAAAAGATCTGGTCCCCCCAAGTGTAATAGTTAGCCATGTTCTTCCCAATGCATCCGAGAGCCAGACCACCAACAAACACTGGGAACAGCTGAATCCCAAAGTCCACACGCTGTTCAGGAGAACTCTTCCAGATCCTACGCAGAGCTCCATTACTTTTACTTTGAAGAATATAAAGACTATCCATTTTTTGATGTTCTGGCCCAGAAAAAATCCTCAACGTATGTATGGAAGCAGCTAGCTCTAAGCTCACCAAGACAGCTGACAAGCCAACGGTGAGAAACAGGTGTACTAATAAGCACGCCTGAGGAGTAGGGTACAGCAATTGGACCGGTTACAAAGGGAGGGTGTCCAGAAGCCAGGGCCACGCTGACACTCTGAGAAAACACAGTTCTGTGGGAAAACTTGGGAGCCTTGGAGTCAACTAAGGCAGTGTTGTTTTCTAAGGCAGCACTGAGCCTCAGATGTGACCAACAGGGTGAAGTTCTTACAAGGATATAAACATGGTGAGCGCTCACAGGTCTGAATTGCTCTGCTCTCACCCCAGGTCTGCCAGTTTTCTCTCCCTTCCAGGACTCAGCAGCCCCCAAGTTGACCATCCTTAGAGCCACTGGGTGGAGAAGGAGATGCCAGCCAGGCAGCATGGTCCGTTTGCCAACAAACTCACCTTCCCAGTCACACAGACCAAGTGCCCATGGCCCCCAAGGAAACACCCACGCGTGTTCCAGTCTCACTCCCAGGGTGCCTGGCTAGGAAAGTGAAACCTCTCAGAAGCAGTCAATTTCTGAACGTGGTCCTGAGTGGAAAACTTCAACTATGCTTCAAAAAAGATAATGTCCAATCCATTATTGTACCATTACCAAGGACATCCCCCTAAAAGGTGGGCAGACTGTTTGCCTGCAATTACAGAAACAGAGAAGACATTCTAATTACTTCTTTTCCAGACAGGAACAGCTTGGGAGGTGAAGGCATGCACCTCCAGCCAGGGCCGGGCAGGGCACACATTCTTCTCTCAGAAGTTAGCCAACCTATGTATCAAGCATCTTGTGTGTGCCACGAGCTGGGTGGGGCTCTGGGGATCAGGAGGGAACCGACTGGATAAGCTTCCTGGTCCCCTGGAGCTTACTTTCTTGTGGAAGGAAATAATAGGGGACAATTAATTGCAATGGAGGGGGAAACAGTATTGACAGAGCCACAGGGCTTAGACATATCAGCCATGATGGAAGAGGCAACATAGCTGGAAACCATGAATGAAAAGGAACCAGCTGGGCAGAGATCCTAGAGAAGCACATTCGAGACAGAGTGGGGCAAAGAGAAGGTGGGAGATGAGGTTCAGACAGAAAGTGAACAGGGCCCAGGCCGTGGAGGGCCTTGATGACCAGGATAAGGACTAAATTTCATTCATTCCCAATGTTCCTGCTGGGCATTTGCTCCACCCGCACCCTACCCCCAACCAGCCAAAAGAAGAGGAAGCCACAATGGCCTTGAAAGCACTGCTCAAAGAACAGCTCTCTTGTCAATCAGAGCTAAGATGGCCCCAGTGTTTGGACCTTGGCTGCCAACCCCATACACCCATCTGGTCAAGCCTGCCCTCATCATCACAGGCAGAAGCTCCCTTGCAGAAGACATGGGTGCTGCTCGGAGCTAGCCTGCCGGGTTAGCAGGGCAGCCTCCATCAGATCTATAAATTTATTTGGTCATATGGTTAATAATGAAATTGTGCCTTAATCAATAACACAATTCTTAAATGTTCTGATTTTATTACTTTCCAGACTTTTTTACATGACTTCGCTACATGCAACCCCCATGAAGCTGGCTGGGAGCCAACTTCCTGGTGGCAGTCCAATCCTACCAAAGCGGGACTTTTTTGGTCCTCTGCCTTTGGTGGGCCACTGAGAGCCTGAGGCCAGTGCCTGCCCAGCTGCTAAGGAGTGGAGCCTGAGGTTCAAAGTAGACCTACTGTACTGAAACCTGGCAGTTAGCTCTGTACTCTGAAAACAATCCCAATTTAGTTATATGAAAATAAAGCCCCAAAGAAGGCCACATATACATTTGTGTTCCTTAAATAAAACTATTTGTTTGGGGCTTTCAGTTTGGCTCGATTATAGAAAACCCATCTATTCCCTGGAGAATCATCCTAACTACCAATCATATCTGTCCCACAAACCCTGACTGATGACTAGTGTGAATGCTAGCTGAGCACTGAAGGGCGTGCAATCAGGCACAACTGCAGAGCTTCTCATTACATCTGTAATGCTTTCTTACACATCTAGTTTTGTCCACAAAAAAAGAAAACCGACATTATCTGCTGCATTGTGTAGTGCAGTCCACGTGTGGGAAAAGAAAGAAGTCCCAGTGTGCCTGGCAGAGACAGAGCTTCGTAGAAGCTACAGGACCAAGGTAGCAAATGTTTGCAACACAGAATAGCCAAAGGATTAATATCCAGAATACACAGAGTACATAAAAATCAAGAAGAAGCAACCCAATTACAACAAGGGAGAAATTTGTAAGAAATAAAAAAAGATTAACAAATATTCCCAACTTCCCAAATTAACACGATACCATCTTTACACTTACAGCAAAAAGTATTGGAAATTGATATTGAGGGTCTTGCAAAAATGAAGTGTCAAATGTCTGGCTGGGGTGTAAATTCTAATTATTCCCCCCAAAGGCAATATTTATTAAAACCAAAAATCAAATATCCTTTCACTCAAAATGTGATTTCTAGAAATCCATGCCAAAGAACACTAGAATGCATGCCCAAAGATACTCACAAGCAAATTTCTTACACAGGAGTGCCATTTTGTGCAAAGTTAAAAACAACATAAATGCCCATTAATACCACGGCCACATATGTCCGGCTCCATTTATATGAAGTACCCAGCCAGAACAGCGCAATCTTCAGAGACAGAATGCAGATCCACGGCTGCCTCGAGTTGGCGGGGTGGGGGGTGGGGAGATTGGAGAGGGAGTAGCTAAGGGGTCTGGGGGGTTTCTTTCTGGTGTGATAAGAACCTTCCAAAATTGACAGGGGTAATGGTCGCACAACTCTGGGAAGATACTAAAGCCTCTGAATTGTACATCTTAAATGAGTGAATTACAAGTATGTGAATTCTATCTCAAGCTCTGTTTTTGTTTTTTTTTTTTTTAAGGGAGACAAGGACTTAATAGAAACGGGCCATTTCACGAGGGGACAAACAGTTCCACAAATCAAGTTTCTGAGACCTCTTCATAGTAAATGATGTGCCTACTGAGCAACTTGAGCAAATGAGCCACGTATGAATGTTACATTTTCTGCAGTATTTCTCTAAAAATAACATTGAACAGTTTGATGTTTTAAAAATTCAATTATCTACAAAGGTTATTTATGTGTGTAAGTTCACTCTACATTCAAGTAGTTTTAAATACTACACTAAGGGAGTATGCCACCAATAGTCAGTGAATAAATTACTCAGATGTCCTTACAGAATGAATGAAACTGCTCATAAGGACCTGGGACAATATCCATAATACATTAAGTATACAATGTTTACTTCTGAGGAATGGAGTCTTTCTTGCTTCCATGTTGTTCCAATGTTTCAGTAAACGTGTATTACTTTTATAACAAAAGTAAAACCATACACATACTCGCAAAGCAAATCATGGCACAAAAAGGTACAACCAAAATATTGCCAGAAAATGACACCCTCAGTAACCTTTACGAGTTGTGCCGGAGATGGGAGAAGAGTGAGCACCGTCGGAGTCAGGAAGGAGTGGGAACCCGGGAGCAGCCCCAGAACAACACCTAAGCAATCTGTGGCCAGGAAGGTCAGTTTACACCTCGCCAAAAGGCAGCGTCCTCTCTTAGATGCCTGGATTTCCCTTAGAAACTCATGTAAAAGACCAGGCAGTCTGGGAGGGGTGTGGGGTGGGGCTGAGGTCAGAGGTACAGAGATTTCAAACTTTTGTGCTAATAATTCCAAGTGAGCCCCGTTATTGGAGTAAAAGCACCAACAGAAGAACCTCAGAAAAAGACTACGTTGGTCTTTGTTTTTTTGTTTTTGTTTTTTAACACCTTGGTGTAGACAGACCAGCACTCAGGAGTTGCCCTGCTTTTGAGGGGGCCTATCTGGTATTTAAAGGAACAACCACATTCAAAACCTTCTGAAAAAACAAGTGGCCAAAGAAGTGGTTTAAATGTTCCTGGAACACTAGTTTCCCAGCAGTAGCAAAGAAAATCTCATCTTACTTTTAAAAAAATGTTTCAAAGGAGTGGACCATTCCACCCCTAAACCAGTAGAGACCCTGAATGCCTTCAGTGCCCCAGCGACGTCCCCTGTGAAAACTAGACATTCAAGAGGTGAGGTCGCTGGCACAGGACACACACAACGTTCACAGCCTGGGAGACAGAACACAGTGAACAGGTCAGTTCTCCCCCAAATTAACCTGTATGTCTGAGTACCATTCCAATCAACTCCCAGCAGCATTTTGTTATACCTATAAACAAGCTGATTCTGAAATTTAAATGGAAAGATAAAGAAAATAGAGTAAAACAACTTTGAAAAGAACACAATTTGAAGAATTATACTGCCTGATTTTTAAGACTCATTATAAAGCTTCAGTAATCAAGATGGTGTTGCATTAGCAAAGGGACAGGCAGACCAACGACAGAAGAGGAAGGTCTAAAAACAGATCCACGTGAACATTACTATTTGATTTTTGACAAAGGTATAAGCGATTCAATGGGAAAAGGATAGTCTTTTCAACAAATGGTAAAGGAACAATTGGACATCCACAAGCCAAAACAAAGAACCTCAATTACATGCCTTATACAAAAATTAACTCATAATAGGTCATAGCTGTAAATATAAAATTTTAAACTAAGACTCCTAGAAGAAAACGCATGGGATGGGGCAAATACTTCTTAGTCATAATACCAAAAGCAAAATCCATAAAATAAAATTTTGATCGACTGGTCTTGACTAAAACTAAAAGGTTTTGCTCCAGAAAGACACTGTTGAAAGACAGACAAGATCCAGATTGGGAGAAAATCTTCGCCAATCACCTCTCTCACAAAGGACTTGTATGCCAAATACATAAAGAGCTCTCAAAACTTGATAATTAAAAAATAACCCAAAACTTGAACAGATACTACAAAGAGGATATAGTAATGGCAACTAAACACATGAAAACATGTTTGACCATTAGCTATTAATATATGCAAACTAAAACCACAATAAGATACCACTATCCAACCTAAAAGGAATAACTAAAATTAAAAATACTGACAGCATCAATTGCCAGCAAGGCACTCATGGAAGGGCTCATACACTGATGGTGAGAACACAAAAGCGGCACAGGCGCTCAGGGAGACAGTGAAGCAGTTTATAAAGCACACTGTACTCTGCTCAGAAAAAACCTGCACATGAATACGTAGTGGCTTTTTCATAACTGTCAAAACCTGGAGACAACCCACACGTCCTTCGGTGGGAGAAGGATAAGTAACTGCGGTGTGTCCATACAATGGAATACTGCTCAGCTAGGAAAAGGAAAATGACTGATGACACGCCTAACATGCATGACCCTCGAAGGCACTGATCTGAAGGAGCCCGTCTAAAAAGCGTACATGCTGTCTGAGTCTGTCTGCATGACATTTGCAAAACGACAAAACTGTAAGGAATGGAGAACACATCAGCGGTTGCCAGGGGTCAGCACTAGATGGAAGATGTGGCTACACACGAACAGCACAAGGCAGTTTGGGGAGTGTGGGATTGTTCTTGTCCTGATTGTGGCAGTAATTACAAATCTAAAATGTTTTAAAGTCATAAACCGCATCCCCAAGTCAATTTTACTGTACAGTAATTTAAGAGACAAAAGGGGGAAAAAAACACCTGTAGGGCAAGGAGGAGAATAAGAAATGATTAACTAATAACTCTTTAAATAATACTTCCTTGGTGTATGGTTTCAGAGCTTTTAATTATTTGGGAAAAGATAACTAAAAGATTATAAAAGATGGGGCAGCCGGTTGGCTCAGTGGTTAGAGCCAATGCTCACAACAATAAGGTCGCTGGTTCGATTCCCACATGGCCAGTGAGCTGCGCCGTACCCCCCACACCTAGACTGAAACAATGACTTGACATGGAGCGGATGGGTCCTGGAAAAACATAGTGTTCCCCAATATTACCCAATTTAAAAAAAAAGACTATGAAAGATGTAGGGGCTGACTCTTTTTGGCCCAAGGCCTTTAAGTGGTATTGTACAAAGGACTGCACAAATGTTTGCCTCAAAACTCATTTTCTTTTGGGGGAGGAGTTGCAAATGTTAAAAGAGCCAGGAAAATGGGAGGTCAGAATAGAATGGAGGGCCAGGCCGCTGGCTCTGGCTGTTGGAGCACCGTGCTCCTAATGCCTAGGTCGCCAGTTCGATTCCCACATGGGCCAGTGAGCTGCGCCCTACCCAACTAAAATGAAGTCAAATGAGCTGCCACTTAGCTCCCGGGTAGCTGGATGGCTCAGGTGGTTGGAGCACGTCCTCTCAACCACAGGGTTGCCGGTAGGACTCCCGCAGGGAATGGTGGGCTGCGCCCCCTGCAACTAACAACAGCGACTGGACCTGGAGCTGAGCTGTGCCCTCCACAACTAAGACTGAAAGGACAACAACTCGAAGCTGAACAGCACCCTCCACAACTAAGACTGAAAGGACAACAACTTGACTTGGAAAAGTCCCGGAGGTATACACTGTTCCCCAATAAAGTCCTGTTCCCCTTCCCCAATAAAATCTTTAAAAAAAAAAAGAATGGAAAAATATCTATTGAAACATTGGTTTAATAAATACACATGTACTCTGCTCCAGTGAATTCAAGTACATAAACAAGGTGAGCTGTTTACAAGTAACATTTAAATTCGGACTGATTTCCTAAAGAGTTTCAACTGTTCCACATAAGCTACTAGCAAATGGAGAAAAGGCGGGGGAGAGGGGGACTACAAACAGAGTAAGTATCAGTAAGCGGAATGCTGGCTATCGTGAAGGATTAGAAAGCAAAATAATCACAAATTACTTCTGGTTTAAATGCTCTCTCCTTCAATTTTTATGAAATACCTGTTATTTATCTTACTAGGACCATCTTATATACACCTTTAAGTGGAAAAAAATTCTGGTCTCCATTCCCCAATCCATGGCACGTCCCCAACGCAGGGACCATCCAACACTGCCCGCTCGCCCTCCCCATAGCACTAGGTGGTGCAGAAGTGGACACCCCACTGCTGGGATGACCAGCCTGCCACCAATTACCATCCAAACCACCTCCACCCCCTGGGCCAAGGAGGGTTACGACTCTTATGTACAGAACAAAAGTCACTGCTCTCTCTGTCCCGATGAGCTTTCTGCAGTTAGAACTACAGCCCTGTCCCCAACGAGGCTCATAGCGCGAGGCTGCTACACATATGAACGTGGCTGCTACACATATGAACGTGACGTTTTAGGCACTTACACTCAGTTTTTTATGTAACTGTAATGATGAAATATGTCAACATTGAGAAAATCTGCATAGCATTCAGTGAATCAGTATTTTCAATGAGTGATCAATGAATGATATTAGAAAAGACACATTCAAAGTACAAGATAAACCAATGAATTTTAATATAACAGAACATGAGACGCTAATTCACACCATTTCAAGTTGCTATTAACCTTAAGAAGCTGCCACGCTTTGGTATAGCAAAGAACTGCCACAAGTATCTGAAATGGCTCTTAAAAGCACTGCTCCCTCTTCTAACTATATGCCTCTGTAAGCTACGTTTTCTTTATATTTCCACTAAAATTACATTGCAACTGACAGAAGCAGATATGAGAATTCAGCTGTCTTCTATGCAGCAGATAATAAAAGAAATCTGCAAAAAGGTAAAAATGTCATTCCTCCTTAACTTTTTTTGTTTTGAAAAGTAATTATTTCCCATAAAAAGTGTGTGGTGCTACCATGTAATGGTTTATAATTTTTAAATGAATACGTAAGACTGCCTTAGTTTTCATTTTTAATACGGCAAATAATGATAGCTATAACCCACCTACCCTAAAGGTCTTTGGGGTCGTCATTAATTTCAAACTGTAACAGGATCCTGACAACAAAAAGTTTTTGAAAGTCCAAAGATCAAACTGACTGGTGGATTTGTGGTATGTTGCCTTAGCTAAGCTGGAATTATAGGCCCCTCCCTGCAGAGATCCCACTGCAGAGACACTCTGCCAGTGATGTGGAGGACGGAAGTAAAGGAGCCCCACATTCCCTTCTACCTGGAATATATTCCTATATCTCTGCCTTGTGGGCGCCTGAAGTGAATGTCGTTCTTCCCTTGCAGGCTGCATGCCTGACAGATTTCACCTCCAGCACCAGACCCAGAATCCACAGGCTGTCAGCAGCTCCCACAGCTGTGTACTGTGAAATCTAGTAAATTCCTTTAATATCTCTATTGCTACTCTGATGCTCTGAATGGACCCTAAACTGACAGATACCCTCATCCCAGTTAATTCAAGTTAGTAGTGAAGCACATTCATAACCACAGAAAAGTTCCAAGCCCCTTATAAAAATACCGAATAAAACTTATTACAGAGAATCTTGAGAGCCTTTACATCTTTTTGATCCAATAGAAGTCGAGGTTCCCCAGACAGAACAGTATTCTGCACTAAAAAGGAAGGAAGCACTAATACCTGCTACAACCTGGATAAACCCTGAGAACGTTATGTTCAGTTAAAAAAGCCGAATACAAAAGGTGACATATGTATGTATGAATCCATTTATATGAAATGTCCAGAACAGGCAAATCCAAAGAGAATAGGCTGGGGTTTGTCTGAGGTTTGAGGGGAGACAGGGAGTGCCCTAAGGAATACAGGAGATCTTTTTGAGGTAATGAAAATGTTTGAAATTTGAGTGTGTTGATGGTTACACAACTGTGACTAAGCTAAAATCCACTGAATTATACACCTTAAATGAGTGGATTGTGATACATGTGAATTATATCTCAATGTAAGTTGCTACTAACACATTTTAGCAAAAAAAAAATTTACAAAAGGGCAGATCTAACCCTTTAAGCTGTTACCAAAGCAGGTAAAATTAAGGTTAATTGGCATTTAACATTGTGGCATGTTCCAGTCTGATTGAAACTAAAATGTAAAAATGCAATGCATTTGGTTATTTGGTACTATGTGAGGAGAAACTACTGTTCAAGGCTTAGAAAATGACCTTGGCTTGGAGTCCCTGCTTTTCTGCCCAGACCTAAAGTGGGAGAGAGCAAAGCAAAGCAACACAGCATGATGTGTTCGCTACAATATAATGGCTATGACCGGAAACACAGAGACGGCGCCTCGGTTTTCATCAACCCAGAAACCTTGCCCCTGGCACTCTCACCTCCAATTTCCCTGAACTCGAATCCTAAGCACCTTTGTAGCCCACTGCAAGCACCACTTCACCAAGCATTCTAGCTCCTGCACAGCCTGATGTGATCTCTCTCTTCTCAACTTCCAGAACCCTATCTCTTCACCCCTCGTGGCATTCATCACTTTCTATCCTGCATTAATTATGTATGCACATGACCCATCTGTATCCTGCTGACTTTCCTTAAGCATAGACATCTCAGCACTTTTTCACCTGTTACCCCCCACACACACAGTGCCTGAAGCAGTGATTGCCGGAGGGCCAGCAGGTATTCACTACGCGGAACCTGTTAGGGGAACCTTCTTCCTAGGTCATTACAGAAGAAAATTCTTGGTTTTCCATTATTCTAAACAATCCTGTTCAAGGCAAAAAGCCCACCAGAAAGGCAAAGCTAAAACCCACTTCACAGGCTGGGACTCGAACTGGCTACAGAACTCTCTGTGACCGTGCAGATATTCTACAGCCACACTGTCCAATACAGAAGCCACAAGCGGCTCCTGAAATATGGTTAGAGGGACTAAGGCAATGTTTGATTTTAATTAATATAAACCTAATCAGCCATGATACTGGACAGTGCAGGTCTAGAAATCACTTCATCTCTCAGAACCTGGTTTTTTTCACCTGTAGAGATGGGGATATAATAAACACTTTCTGCTCTAAAACAAAATCATACGAGCAAGTGCCCTCTGATAGCAACAGACCCAAAATGAATACAGTATTTTAAGAAAAATAAAGTTTTTTAAAAAAAAAAAACCATAGGACTTAACTTCATCAAGAGAGAAATTAGATTTCAACACTGGCCATAACAGAAAGCATTCAGATTTGCAGTAGTAATTCTCCTCTCCCCATACCCCCATCCTCAAGGTAATTATAACCAACTTTAGACTAATCCTGAAGACTTTTAACAGATGAGCAGGGACCACGCTTTTAACATCACAATCCCTGTTGAACTGAGTGCTGAAGGAGGCCACAACCACCTGTCACTAACTCGCACATAAGCAGTGCAACTGGTCACCGTGCACCTTGAAACTGAATTAGTCACCTCAAGGCCCATTCCCGTCACCACTAGGAGGCCCACAGGTCACTTCACTTATTTGCATCCTCTCCAGACACCCCAAATCCATTCGCCTGACGGTCTGGACTTCGCCAACCCACTGCTCATCGCACTGGCAGTTACCATCTGGTGTTCTCATTTGTTCTGTGGACAGCTGCACTCCTGACCAGGCTCCTTGAGGCCAGAATTTGTGTCTCCCATCTTCCTATTTTTATCCGGCAGAAACTCACACACAATCGATGGCCCATAAATACCCTATTCTATTACCTGCACAATGACTGAAATCACCCATCTGATGCAGTATACTTTTAGAGGAAATCACAGAAATATAAGCCCGCTCTGCTCACACACCATGCACAGGAGATGGGTCTTGCATTGCATTGTGAGAGCAGAGGGGACATTTAGAAAAACTAAAACCAAAAGGCATTTATTTAAGCTTTCTTCAACCAGTGACTTAATAGGCAAGCCTGACGTCAAACCAAGTGAGGCTTTCTGTACATTTAAAACTGTTTTGCTACACTTTTTGACTGCTACAATCACTTTACCAACTAAACATGCTTCCCAAAGTTGCTATGAAGATAGATATCCTATTTTAAAATTCCCTGTCAGGAAAAGAGGCCCCAAAGGAAAAGATTCAAAATATGCCACAAAAACAATAGCACACAGCTTTCTGGAAGTCAGTGTAGCAAGAAGACGGGCCTCTCAAGCCACCTCATTCCTTTCAACCTCTGCCCAGTTCAGGTACCTCTGACTGACCCAGTCCTCCTTCCACCTATGAGAGCTGCTGTCGTAAGAAACTACATGATTTAGACAACAGGGAGGGGAAATGTAGCAGCTGGTCAGGGGTCCAAAACAGCACAGGGAGCAAGGGGAGCAGCCAGGTTCATGCCACACGGGGGCTGATGGTCTGTAATGCAGTGTTGTAGGGACAGGACCTAAGTGGTCGAGGTCTACACCTTGGTTCAATCACTACTAGCTAAGCCTGCAGGTGCACAGAACTGGGTACTGTGAAATGCAGCAGGCTTGTGCCCTGAGCCCCAGCTGCCAAGACTTGGGCCTTCTCCAAATACCCAGAGCCCTGACTGGTTTGCTTTAGGGCTGATTCATATCAGCTCGGGATCTTATTATAGCGCGTTAGTGAATACCTAATTCAGTTATTTCGATTCTCAAAGGAGGGCGGCATCTACCTGTAAAAAATTCGCACTACTGTGTACTGTGTCTTCTGCCACCATATTCCAGTTGATGAACACTAGGGGTGGCTCCAGCCAATTTTGGCAGTGAGCTACTTTCTATATTCAAAGCATGTGGTGAACCACACAAAACGTTCAGACTAGGAAGCCCAACTGCAGCCACCACTGTGGGGTGGTGAGAGAGCACCGTGCGAGAAGGCAGCAGGAGTGTTGAAGTTTAAAAAGCAGTGAGCACTATGACTCCTGGTGTCTACTGGCTCTGATGGACTGCAAATGGCTGTGAAGACAGACTGTGTGGGTTCAAATGCCATCAGTGACCCGAGAAACAGCCTGCTCAGTTCCTTGTTTGTCCTGCTATGAAACGGGGCTGCTGCTGCTGCGCCTATTTCTGTGTGTTGTAGAAAGGTGGGGAGGAGTCAATGCAGGTACAGCACGCACGTCACATGACCGCAGGCAGCCTGAGAAGTCCTCCGTGAGGGTGGGGGCGGAGGGTGGGTTGCCCCCACACTCATCCAGCCTACGTGGTCACCTGTATCTGTTGGGCACCCACCTGCTGCTTCTTACCCACCTGCTTAGATCCCGCATTAGTTTCCGACTGCTGCTAAAACAAACTACCACAAACTTCATCGCTTTACACCACATTCTTTTACAGTTCTAGAAGTCTGGAAGTCTGAAAATGGGGTTCACTGAGCTAAATTCGGGGTGTCGGAAAGGCCATGTTCCTTTTGGAGACTCAAGGGAAGAATCTGTTTTCTTGCCTTTTCCAGTTTCTAGAGGCTGTCTGCGCTCCCTGGCTCCTGTGCTCCTTCATCTTTAAAGCCAGCGAGGGCTTTCTCACACTCCACGGGCACTTCAGACCTCTTTCCTGTGGAAGAACCCTTGTGATTATAGTGGCCCCACCTGGATAATGCTGGCTCATCTCCCCACCTAGAGATCCTTGATCACATCTACAAAGTCCCTTTGCCATGTAAGGTGACACAGTCACAGGTTCCAAGGTTTAGTGTTTGGGGGCCATTATTCTGCTGACCACAGATCCTCAACCACCAGTCAGAGACCTGCAGGTCCCTACCCCATCCTGCTATTCTAAGCCTCCCTCCTCTGACCACTCCAGCCCACACCCCCCACACACTCTGCAAACTCAGCTGTGTCACCTCCTCTGTGAAGGAAGCCTCCATTGACCCACCCCTTCCCCACTGAGGCCAGTCCTGCCACCTCCCCCCACCATTCCATCAGAACCCTTCCCCGAGGCCTCCCGAGTATGTTTACCAGGCGCCTTCACACTATGAGGCTGTCCAGTCCAGCAGGAGCGGCCAGCACTGTACCCGCCACAGTCCCGAGTGGTCTCATAAATGTCTGCTTGATGAACAAAAGCCCTGCACCAGGCTTTGGGAGCGTCACAGCAAAGACGGCTCTGCTGCCACTGGGGGCCACAGGCAGAGAAGCCAGCCACGTTCCCTGTGCATGTGGAAAGCAAGCAAGCCAAGGGGGTGGGGCTAAAGCCAAAGATGCCCTGTGCACAGAAGCACAGGTGCCTCTCTGTGGACCTGCCAAAATAAAGAACAAGCACAGAAACTTCTCAGCAATTTAACTTTCCTGCAACACGCACGCGCGGGCCCGCTGGGGTCGGTGGGGTGTTATCAAACTTGCGTGTCACCATTACAGCTCGGGAGACTTTCTGGTTAGCGTTAACTGCACCCCAAAAGCAGATAAAACCGAGAATCCACTTCTTTCAATGAAAGATAATGTGGCTGTAACTGCATAAGCTACAGTCGAAACCATCTACAGATAAATTGTGAAAAATCGTTTCCAGGATCTCTCCCATCGTCATCACCACCTCTGTAGCACTGGAGTCACAAGAGTATCAGTGGTGTGTTGAATAAACATCCTCTCGAGGAGCAGGGCAGGAAGCAAGATTATTTGTTATTTCAAAAACTATTCATATGCAGCAGCTGGTTAGCTCAGTTGGTTAGAGCCCGGTGCTCTTCACAATAAGGTTGCTGGTTCGATCCCCACATGGGCCACTGTGAACTGCGCTGCGCCCTCCACAACTAGATTGAAACAACTACTTGACTCGGAGCTGATGGGTCCTGGAAAAACACACTTAAAGTTTAAAAAAAAAAACTATTCCTGTAAGCTGCATTCTTCAAAGTGTGTATGTAGGTTTCTAATATAGGAATTGTAACAGTGTTTCTTTATATTAATGGCCTATACACATACTTTTGATAAACATGTAGTTTCTACAATTCTCCCCGTTCTTCCTATGTATGTCTGTTCTCAGTATAACTGTTGAAATGGAATTTTGTTCAATTCCAGGACATACTGGAACACTTTCCAACATTCAATGTGACACTAATGCAATCAGAAACACATCCTAGCCAAGGACCCACCAGACTGTTTAGGCCAGCACTGGCCACGAACACATTCTGTATTGATGGACATGCTCTGTATTTCACGGTCTCATGTGATGACCACCAGCATGTGTGGCACTTGAGATGCAGCTAGTCGGCTGGGGAATGGGATTTTTAATTCTATTTTAAACTTAAAATCACTGCCATGCAGCTGGTGGCTACCACCCTGCACAGCACAGTAAACCCTCAGTCTTCTTACCCCCAACCTCTTCCCCCACCCCCATATGAAAATGAGTGGCTTTCTGGAGAAAGATAGGACTGAAGCAGTAGTACAACAATCTGTTTGTTCTCATCAGTACCAGCAGCAGGAGACCTGGAGGGCTTCAGGGAAATGGGGACTCATTCTGGCTAGAGCAGTCCAGACGGACACCACACCAACCAGGAGAAGCAGCCCCCAGCCACCACTGCTCCTAGTCCTGATGGGGAGGAATAGCCCAAAGGCTAGGCTCCCAAGAGGCCACAGCAACCTCATTCCAGCAGCCACTTCTGAGGGCGTTCTGCTGGGCAGGCATTACCACTCCTATCTGCTCACCCTTAGTCCTCACAAGCTCAAGATGTAAGAGAAAAAGGCTGAGACTCAGAGAATTCTGACAAGTGACTATGATGGTTATAAAACAGTGGAATGTTTTCAACCTCTTTACACACAGATTAATTTATCCTCCAAGTTAATATAAACTACCACCGTAAGAAGCAAACACTTCAAATTACTTACCCTACCATTTAAAAGGAAGAGCTGGACTATGCAACCATGTAAACATGTTAAGGAGTGTTACATGTGCTCATTTTAAAATAGCAATTGTACAGGATCAATTAAGAGCCTTGAAATATAACGTATTCCCCAAAGTCGTATTGATGAAATGTACTTGCAACTCTAGGTAAATGGCCCGTAAGCCTTTTCATAAGAGGCTGTAGAGTGGCAGGGTCTGCTCAGCCTCCACATTAGAGCAATGCCATGTGGTTTCCCTTGGAAAAGCCCCCCTTAACTCTTTCTGCAAGTGCCATGAGTGATGTGGCAGGAGGGATAGCCAAGATAAGATAGATTACCACCCAGACACCTGTGGCTACACCCTGGGGTGTGATCTCACTCTACAATTCAGGCCACCCTAGCAAAGACATACTCGTACAACTGCTTTCCAAACCAGACGCCAGTTCAACAACTTATTGCGAGAGCTAGACTTTCTCCTGGTCGAAATTCTGGGGGCTGGTACACAAGACATTGCCCTCCCAGTATTAGGATGTCAGGAAAACCAATTTAGTCACTGGCATGGAATCAAAACCGAGGGAAGGCCTGGGTTTCGAATATTCTATGCCAGGCAGGAAAATCAGGTAGAACCATTGTGGTCACACAGGGAACAGCCTTCTCTATAGCTTTTAGAGTCTCAATGATCCAAAAAGAAGGAAGGACCACCACCTTGAGATTCAGACACATCACTCATTTGCATTTCAAACATTTAGTAAGATAAAGCTCCTGTCAATCAGATAACTTGGGTGGGCTCTTTGAAAGGACACCTAGGCATCTCTGAAAATTACCAGCTGCTACCTCACAACAGTGGTCCCCACACCACAATGGTTGACCAAGAGCTGAACTGGCTACACCTCTGTGTATGCACAGCCTAGTGGGGGCCCAGGCAGCGCCAGGCAGTGAGCCATCCGTCACTGTGACCTCAGGGCGGTCTTCTAGGCCTCACTCGTGCCCAGGCAACCACACAGACAGCAGTGCTACTACTCAGGGTGCGTTCCCCCACAGGCCCCTCTTTCTTGCTAGTCTCACACTCAGTGATGTCACCAAGTTCTGGAAGCATTCAGTTCTTGCCCAGGTTGGTGTATTTCCCTACATTAGAAACTTCTAATCACCTCCATCCCCAACTCCCAAGCTTTAATCACCAACCCTCAGAAGCCTGCTTCTCTTCAAGAGAATTTCAACACGTCTGACTTCTCATTAGCCAAAGCATGTGTTAACTCAGTAGAAAAATGGCATAACGAACTTTCTTGCCTACGCATGACACTTAAAATCCTGCTTCCTCCAACTTTCATAGTCCAAATTAGTTCAGAGAAAGTTTATGAAGCAGGTGACATTTACCACTGAACTCTGTCATAGTCCATGTCAAGAAATAACTTGTTACAATTCTTGGTCTCCAGAGTACAATTTCTTTGCCTTGGAAATCAAGCAGAAGTACCCAGGCTACATACCAGTCATCCAAAAACCAGAAACAGTAACAAAGACACATTTAAAAATACTCAAAAGAAACCTTCAGTAGTTTATGAAGGTCCATCGATGTCCTTGTCTGGAGATCTAGATTTTCCATCCAAACAGATCAAAAATGTCATTTGAAGCAACTTACGTTAACAGCAATAAAACTGAATTAGCAGCTATCAAAGAATATTGGTTTATGGCTTCGGCACTCTTTCACACACTACCCTACCATACCAGACAGCCAGCCGGCTCCTGTACTACCGGTTAGCCTTAGAATTGCTATTTCCTGAAGGAGTACCTCCCACAAGTACATTTAACAAAAACGGAACATAAGATGGTCATCTTCAGCACAAACAATCCAACAGTGAAAAAGTCAGGTACGTACATCGTGGCCACCCCATAGGTAGAACATGGGGCAAAAAGCTGACATGGCTCTTACACAAGGCAAGTGGCTGAGGCGACCAGAAAGGTTTAGGGAAAAGGTGGCATCTGAATGGGTTCTGAACCTCCTTCCTGGGGCATCTGTCCTCTCTGCATTCCAGAAGGAAAAGCCATCACCAGCTACACAAGTGTGGGGCCCAAAAGCCAACACTATACCCCACCCATGCTGTGTGCTGGGAGCCTGAAGCACCAAGGAGACTGAGGCATCCCGAGGACCCTGATGGCCCAGACTGGGCTGTGCGGTGCGACTTCTCCTCTACAGGGAGGGCAGCCCACCTGAATCCTTTTAAGCAGGGAGGTGGATGACACGGCCAAGCAGTCCTGTGGCAGTCCATTTTCATAGCTGTGTGGGATTCAGGAAAAGATGGAGGCAGAGACCAGTAAGAAGGCTATTGCAACATCCCCGTGAAGCAACAGGGGCCTAGCTCAGGGTGGCGTGCTGGAAAATCAAAAGGGCTTGGTGTGGGGGTCCAGAGAGAATCCAAGGCCGACTCCCAAAGACCTAGCTGCCTGCTACGACCTGATTCTCAACCTCAAGTTCATCAGGTAGACGCTCTAACACTAGGGCAACAAGAACACTGTCAGAGAAGACTAGAGCTGATGCAATCAGCATCACAACGCACCAACTGCTCGTGCCTCCTCTCCTACCCATTTCATTTTTCTTAGAATATTTATACCATTAGCCTGAAATACTTGCCTAGGCACATCAAGCCCAGGATGTCATAAATAATGTTTCTTAGATTGAGACCGATTATGCTTTCTTCCTAATCCATATTAGGATGTCATTACCCTAGGACATCTTTGCATACTACCGAAAATGAATTTGCCCCACCTGGGTTTGTTAAGCTTCATTCTTAACTGAAGTTCACGTACCCTTTCCTCGGGTGCAAAGGTTTTACCATCACAGCGACACCACTGACGGACTGCACAGGTCCCATGCTCCCATCTCTGCCTAACACTCTACACCTGCTTTGTGCCTTCACCCTCACAACCTCGTGAGATAGGGTCGGCCTCCTTGAGGATGCAGAAACGGAGGTACCAAGAGCTTCAGCATGAGGTCACACAACAATGAAATGGCAAAATCCAACTCGGGCCTGGCCCTAAGCCTGTACTCTCAGGCACCGAGCTGCCCCACCATGAGTTTTCACTCGACTGGCCTCTTTCTTCTTTTCCACAAAACTGATTCCAAAAAAATAAAAATCAAGGAGGAAAAGTATACACGTTCTCCCCATATTTGCTGTTATCAATGTTTTTATCTGTTTACAGATAATCAAAGTCAGTAGCCTGAAAAGAGTGAGGAGTAACTTTCAATCCTATCAAAACCTAACAGGCTCACATCAGATTAGATATTTCTAAGTTTGGCCTAATTTATTCTGTATTATTTCGTCTGGGTTCTCCAAGTTGAGGTTCACTTTGTAGCTTCACAAACAGTTCTTTTACCAACCCAAGCTAATGTAAAAGGAAAATCAATATTCTCACATTATTTGATTTGTCTTGTTACAGTGCTATTTGAAAAGGAAACATTCTAAATATAGTAAAATGCACAAGTTTGGTTTATCTGGTTGCATGTGTGCAAGAGAACTCACTTTCCACTCCCAAACCTGGTAACTTGAAACTCCACTTACCCACACAAGTTTGAAAGAAAAAGAAACCCACTACTGCTGCCCCCCAAACAAAAAACATGGAAGGTAGTGGTCAATTCTTTTCAGAAACTACGTATGACTCATTCATTGATTTGCTCCCAGCGTGGTGCCTCGGGAGCAGTGGTCTGAGTGCTGTACAAAAGTCAAACAAAACTGTCTGTCCCTGTTAGTCTCAGAGATTACACTCTGAAACAGAGATTTCTCACAAAGGCAGAAGAACCACACCAGGGAGCAAACATGAGGATATTTACATTTGAGCTAGCCAGTCTAGCAGCAGAAGCAAGGCCTTGGGAAAACTTCCTGTTGACAGGGTATATAACACAGACCAGATTATCACCTCTCCAAGTACTCAAAGGGCATAGGTCTGTGCAAGTCATTCTTTCAGCCTCTCAGCCTGCACCACCTCTGAGTTAGACAGACAGTGAATAAATAAACTGCCAAGCACATTCACTCCTGACCAGACCTAATACCACCACCACCTCCACCTCCACCTCCACAGGTCTCTTTACCGGCCCCAACGGGAAACTAAGTGACTGGCTGCTTCAGGCCTTTCAGGAAGCATGTGGTCCTCACCCCAATTAAATGCCAACATCCCCCCATCTTTTCCCTCTCTGCCCTTCACCACTCATGTAACTTTCCTAACTGCTCAGAACAAGACATTTTTAACATCACTAATCCTGAGCACTGGTATTCTCCAGTGGATATGCAAGGACTGTACTGAGTTCAGTCAAGAGCAAACGCGACACGGCTAAAGAGGAGCTGGAGGAGAGCAAACTAACATGGACCTCTTGATAGGAGAAAACAACCAACCAAACCAGTCTCCCAGACTCCGAAACCACCCAGCCCAGGAGGGGCGGGCAGGAATCTCCTCATTGACAAAGCCTTCCCGCCCTCAAGCTGATCAGAAGCCTGAATTTCCAGCTGCTGATTCTCCTGGAATCAAGGCAAAGACACGAAACAGGTGCGAGCCTGGCCCATGGAGACAACCCCACGGGATATGCACTAAATCCCACCCTGCTGCCTTTTTAATAGGGTTCTTTCCCTCTTTCTGATCCGAAACCACAATATATAAACCTAGCACCACATTTCAAGAGTGGAAAGGCTAAGAAAGGCTGAAATAGACTGCCTAAGACACAGGCCGCCTTTTAAACCGCTCACCTGTAGGTGCTCACAAGGTGCTGACAACCATAAGCCCAACAAAGATAAGGTACCTTCTGGATGATGAATCTGGAAGAAACTCAGATTCATCTCAGATTCATTCACTCCGAAGAAATGAGTTTCTTACATTTAAGGAGTCCGCGTTAATAACTGCAACCGTTGCCATCCAATTTGAGATCCTAGTAAATTTGCAGATGAGTGATTTTACAGGTGACCTTTCCATCGGAAACCCTGATATAAAACTAAAACTCCACGAGAAAAGAATGTAGTCTTGAAAGCACACATGGTCTTCTGAAAATTCTTCCACCACTGTGCAACACTCTCTAGTCTTACAGAAAAATCCTTGAAACTTGTGGACATGAGCATTTCCCCAAAGACACAACTCTGGGCCAGAGACTCTTCAGTGAACCATGTTCATTAATTCTCACTCAGTGTTCAAAACCATTTGAAAAGTGGTAAGATGATGTGTGTGGGAAATCGATGTGCTAGCACTATTGGATTTTTGTCCCGACTGGGTTATACTCAAAAAGGAAACTGGAAAGCAACACTTTTTGTTATGTGGCATCAAAGAAATATACAAAATTATCTCAGCAACATATTCCTTCAGCTAGCTGGTTTAGTAACACTTGCCAGAAGCTCTGCGAAGTGACTGTCTTGCTGGGGCCAAGTGAAATAGAGGGCCCGGTCCTTGGCATGGATTCATTTCTCCTGTCCCCCATTACTGCCACTGTAAGTACCACTGGAAAGTGCTTTCTGCGGGCATCTCTGCCACTTGCCCTTTTGCAATCTGGGAAGTTGGTTTTTCAGTCAACATCCAATTACTGGCAGTTAAGTTATTCACAGGGGACTACCAGGCATGGTAAGTGGTCCCACCAACGAGTGCACAGCACCCCACACGTGGAGACACCCCACAGGACAAATGCTGCTCTCCCTGATCTTCCTTAGTGCCTCCATTCATTTATGCAAACCAAGATCTCTTGCTGAAAGCATAACAAGAACAAAACACTCAATGTCGGGTTCATTCGGGTGCCTCCTTTTGACTCCTGAAAGTCTGACCCCTTGACATGTAAAGAAATGATCTTTTAAAGACAACTTTGACTTTACCCTTTCCCGTACTTGGCGCCGTAAGAAATGAAGGTGATCCCAACGGCCAAGTCGGCTTGAGCTGTGTCAAAAGAATCCTTTCCCTTCCAGCGCCTTTACATCAAACCTTTCTAACCAAGACCTTCTATCGCCAAGTCCAGCACCTTGGAAAAGTGCTGCCACATGGGCCGACCATGCAGTTACCTTGGGAGTCCCAAACGGATGCAGGCAGCCAAGAGTCGCGGAGCTTTCGCGTAGTTTCAAACACACACCTGGCCGGATGCTGACTGCACCGCACGCAGTCGGGGACCCAGACCCCCGAAAAGCAGGTAACTTAGAAATCAAGAGCGCATGGCTCAGAACTCTGGGCCAGTGCAAAGGCTGAAAACACCTGCGTTCCTGGCAGGTGTTTCAAAAGGAAGCCAGACGCTGGCAAGTGGTGTGCTAACAGAAGCGACCCGGGGGGGACCGCCGCTTGGCCGGACCCGGCCGGCTCTCTGGGGGAGCAAGCGCACGGCAGGTGCAGGCGAGCCCCGCGTCCACCGGGGTCGACTGCCCCCTTCGCTTACCTGCCAGAGCCAGGCCGGGCCACCAGGCCCCGAGGACGCCAGACACGCGGGACTGGCCCGGGATCCCGGCTCCCCCGCAGCGGGAAGACGCCTGCGTCCCTCTGCGGCCGAAGCGCCCTGATTTACAAGTCCCGGCGCTTTGTGGCGGGGAGGCCACCCCGGGCCTGGACAATGAGCCGCCCCTGCCCGCGGGCCCCGCATGACGGTGCAGGCTGGCCGGGCCGGGCCGGCTGCCCGGGCCTGCTTAAAGATGGCGAGCCCCCCGCGTGGCTCCCGCGGCTCCCCGGCCACAATGGAAGGCGCCCCGGCCCCGCCGCCGGCGCCCGCGGCCTCACCTTCCATCTCCATGTCCTCGGGCTCGCTCAGCTGCTGCTCGCCCGCTTTCTGCTGCTGCTGCTGCTGCTGGTGGTTCATGTCGGCCGCGGCCTGGGCCTCGCCTGCGGCCGGGGGCCGAGGCTGCGGGCCCGGCGGGCGGGCGGCGGCGGCGAGCCGGGGCGGCGGCGGCGGCGGCGGCGGCGGGGCGGCCTCCTCCTCCTCCTCCCGCGCGTCGTCGGCAGCGGCCCCCGGGCGGCCCGCGGCGGGCGGCGGCGGCGGCGGCGGCGGCAGGGAGACGCGCACGTACTTGCTCGCGATTCGCCCAATCTCGGCGCCGAGGCGGGAGGGCGGCCGGCGGGCCGGGCCGGTTGGCCTCGTCGCTCGCTGCGGCCGCCGCCGCCGCCGCCGCGGGGCCCGCCTCCCGCCGCCGGGGCCGGGGCTGCGGGGCTGCGGGCCGGCCGGGGGCGGAGGGCGGCCGGGCGGGGGCCGCGGAGTCAGCCCCGCCTCGGGCCGGGCGCGGCGGGCGGGAGGCCTGGCCGGCCGCGAAGGGCCTGCCGGGCCTGGTGCCGGCGGGAGCGGCGGCGGCGGCGGCGGCGCGGGCGGGCGACGGGCCGGCCGCGCTCGGGGCGCTGCGGCGTCCGCCTCCTCGGCGTCGTCGTCGGGGCTCCGGCAGCGGACGCGGCGCCCGGCGGCTCGGCTCGGCTCGCTCTCAAAATGGCGGCGGCGTGAAATGTCACATCCGCATGGGGGGCCGAGAGCGAGCTAGCAGCAGAGCGGGCGGGCGGGTGCCGGGCTGGAGGGCGGAGCGGGATGGTAGGCGGAGCGGGAGAGGCGGAGCCGGGAGTGGCCTCGGCCCGCAGCCCGCAGCGCCGCGCCCCCCGCGCTGCCCGGGCCTTCGGCCTGTCGCCGGGTCCCCCGCCTTCGGGGCCGACCCCTGAGTCGCGAGGTCCGGTTCGGCCCGGGGACGCTCCGATGCGGAGAACCCAGCCCCCTGCACCCTCGGGGGGGTGAGTGCCCGGGAATCTGCCCATCCCAGGGATTTGGTCGCCCGGAAAGGTCTGGTGGCGGTCAGGGGTAGTGGGCCGAAAACCTGCCCGCAGCCGGTGACCTTGGCCGAGCAGCTCATGTGGCCCGTACCAAGCAGAGCGAGGGGTCAACGCCGATCAGGAGTTATGTTGTTATTTAGCCCCCTTTACCGATGTCATTTCTTCACCCAGTATCTAACGTAAGAACTTATTCTCTCACAGTAGTCCAAACAAGAAAAGTTCAGTCCCTCAAAACCGGCCCCAATCGCGTTTCCTTTGGCATTAGTTTACCCCCTTCCAGTCAGTCATTCACCCAGGACCTCCCTCCCTTGGTGGATGTGTCCCGTACTGTCACTCTCCCTATCCTGAGAGCCTGCTGCTCAGGGTCTCAACTTTTCCATGATAACCAAGGCAGTGTGGGTGAATGAGAGAATGCAGAAAAAGGGCACACACCTCTACACACCTAGGCACCTAAGTGACCACCTCAAGGGAGGATGTAATTTTGCACTAAAATGGCCAGGAGATGGTCAGTCCTGTCCCACTTGCCATTTCCCTTATTCCTTTGCCTGCATTTTCACCCAGTGTGTTTTACTGTACATCTCCCCGCCCACGGAAGAATGTTTGGTTCACTGTGGAATCCCCAATGCCTGGGACACAGCAAGTACTCAATAAATATTTGTGGAATGAATATACATACGATTCAGACGTGACTGGATCCCCCTCTAAGCATTTCATATATTTGAAGTTTACCCACCAGTGAATTTCCTGCAGGAGCAAAGTGATAGGTAAGGTGATGGAGATGGAGAAACGAGGACAAGGTTTAGGTAAATTGGCTGGACTTGCTGATAGACTGGAGTTGAGTGGGAGGGAAAGAAGAATCAAGCAGCGCTCTTAGATTTTTGACTTCAGCAACTGGATGAAAGATGGCACCAATTACCAATATGGGGAAGAAGCCTGAGGAGGCACAGGTTTGGAAGGAAAATTTAGAGAAAGGTTTTTTGTCTTTTTTGGAGTGTCTTCCTGTGTTTTGTTTTTGTGTTTTGTTTTGTTTTTGCTTCTTTTTTTCAGTTGTGTTACATATGAGATGCCTGATAGATATCCATATGAAGGTGACAAGGAGTTAGTTCAACAAGAGTCTGGACTGGAGGTGTGTGGAGATGTATGACAGCCTGGAGGCCAGCTACGGAGGAGGGGACAGGACAGATATGGGCCATATTTAGAGACTGATACAAGGAGGGACCCCAGGTCGACTCGCCCATGTAGGCCCCTCATCCACCCACCCAGTCACTCCATCCCAGTACCTGGTTTACTTTTTCATGGAACTTAGCAGTTTTTGCAATAACCACTTATTTGTTTGCCTACCATGGTAGAGTTCTAAAAGGGCCCCTGCGATCTTCAACCCAGCTGTTATACTCCTGTGACTGTGTTATATTACCTGGCTAAAGGAATTTTACAGATGTATTTAAGGTTGCTAATCAGTTAAGTTGAAGTGAGATGATCCAGTTGGGTCCAACTTAATCATACTGGCCCTTTAAAAGCAGAGTGTCCTCTGGCTGGTGGCAAAGCAGGCAGTCAGAGGTGAGTGAGATGAAAAGAATTCAACACAAAGGAGGTTCTCCATTTGTGAGATAGAGGAGACCACATATAAGGACCTGAGAGTGGCTTCTCCAGGCTAAGGAAGAGGCCCAGCCACCAGCCTGAAAAGAGGGACCTCAGAACTGAATTCTGTCAACAGCCTGAATGAAGTGGTCCTTCCCCCAGAGCTGTCAGAGGAGAGCCCAGCCCTTGGCCTTGGCCTTGCAGAAACCTAGATGAATCCACTGCAGCTGCCCTGGGTTTCTGATCTACAGAACTATGAGATCATGGGTATTGTTTTAAGCCTAAGTTTCTAGTAACGTGTTGAGCAGCAATAAAAAAAAATAAATGAATACACATAAATAATTTGTCTCCCCTGCTAGGAGCATCTTGAGGTGAGAAACTGTGTTCTTCACAGCTCTGTCCTCAGCACCCAGCACAGTGCCTAGGACATAGGAGGTGTTCAAAAGACTGAATGACTGATGTCACCTCAGCTAATGTTTACTAACTGCTGGCTAGGAGGGGTTGTCTGGCAAACAAAGGTGGGAAAGACAGTACCTGCTCTCTTTAAAGATTTTACATACAGATTCAGTATAGAACAGTATTTCTTTGCTTCTTCCTTCCTTGCCCACATCTTTCACCAATGAGTGGATGGTAGGTGTAGAGGTAATTTCTAGGCCATCGCAGCTACTAGAGAAGCAATACAGGGCGCCTTTTGAGGCCTACCAAAAAGGCCCAGCAGACTCAATTGTTCTGGAGCGCTGTGCTAACCTGTTTTCTTCTTCCCCTGGTGGAATTATGTCTGCATTAGCCATAAAGCCCATTTGCACGCAGAAGGGGTGTGTGTGCAAGAACTCCGCAGAAGACATGAAATCAGCTGAGTAATGCCTACTTCCTGGGAGGCTTACAATTTCATAACCCCAACCCTGGTTCAGAAACCAGAGACCTGGGATGAGAGGGAAAACCAGGAAAGCAGGAACCACTGGAGCAGCTGACTTGTCATTAGGTAGAGTCAGTCAAGTGTAGGGAGGGGCCACCCTATCATTACTTTGGGAGCAAAACATATTTTTGCTGCTCCCAGGGCCCGTGCCATGACTTGGCACAAACAGAGGGTTGGTTTTTCGTTTTGAGAACCAAAATATTTATCTACCTGGAAGCTATGCTGATCAGGGTCTGAAATAATTTAATGGAAGTACAGAGAAGAAATGGGAATAACAGGTGCCTTTTTTTCCCCCCAGGCTATATAAGTTCTTAGATAATTCGTATGTCAAATGATGACCTAACCCCTGCCCACCCACCCCCAACCACAAGGTTAGTAAGAAGGATTTGGGCTTAGAGGAAATAAGGCATTTGGCCAAGGTCATGTAGCTGGGAAGCAGTTTGGGAGGGTAAGGGCCTTCAGGATTCAGAACTACCATGTTTCCCCAAAAATAAGACCTAGCCGGACCATCAGCTCTCATGCGTCTTTTGGTGCAAAAATTAATATAAGACCCGGTCTTATTTTACTACAAGACTGGATATAATATAATATAATATAATATAATATAATATAATATAATATAATATAATATAATAATATAGTACCGGGTCTATATAATATAATGTAATATAATACCAGGTCTTATATTAATTTTTGCTCCAAAAGATGCATTAGAGCTGATGGTCCGGCTAGGTCTTACTTTCGGGCAAACACCGTAGTTCTGCAAACTTGAACTTAGAGAGTTGACTTAACCTCTCATCCGACCCAACTTTCCTATCAGGGAAATGAGGAGGAAAGTGTTGTGGACATCATATGAAATGCTAAAACTTTATTGAAACACTTCACAAACGTGAAATGGTTATTAAAAGAGCAAGGATGGAATGGGATGAGACTCCAGCCCCCAGTTCCTGACCCACCACCCTTTGACTCAGAACTGTTCATAGACTGCGTACTTACTATGTGCCAGGGACTGGGTCACCTGAGGGGGTGGCTAATTAAAGTGAAGTCATGTGACCAACCTCCTCAGCTGTGAGATGGCAAAATGTTAACACAACCTTTTGCTAGAATGACTGCTCACAGCTGGCGAGGTGTGTGTGCAGATGTTGGGGGCTTGTTTATTTATTTATTTATTTTTTTAAATAAGTTTTTTTTTTTTTTAATTGGGGAAGGGGAACAGGACTTTATTGGGGAACAGTGTGTACTTCCAGGCCTTTTTTCCAAGTCAAGTTGTTGTCCTTTCAATCTTAGTTGTGGAGGGCGCCGTTCAACTCCAGGTCCAGTTGCAGTTTCTAGTTGCAGGGGGCACAGCCCACCATCCCTTGCGGGAGTCGAACCGGCAACCTTATTCGGACTCGCTCCAACCAACTGAGCCATCTGGGAGCTCAGCGGCAGCTCAGCTCAAGGTGCCGTGCTCAATCTTAGTTGCAGGGGGCGCTGCCCACCATCCCTTGCAGGACTTGAGGAGTTGAACTGGCAACCTTGTGGTTGAGAGCCCACTGGCCCATGTGGGAATCGAACCGGCAGCCTTCGGAGTTAGGAGCATGGAGCTCTAACCGCCTGAGCCACCGGGCCAGCCCTTGTTTACTTTTTTTAAAAAACAGCTCACCGAGCAGCCAGATGGCTCAGTTGGTTAGAGCGTGGTGCTAATAACACCAAGGTTGCCAGTTCGATCCCCACATGGGCCACTGAGAGCTGCGCCCTCCTTAAAAACAAAGAAACAAACACACAAACAAAAAGAATTGTAAACCAAAAAATAAGTAACTACTCAAAGAGCCAGGTAACATGCTCTATACACATATCTTACTGAACTCTCACGACCAGGTAAAAGCAATAACTGCTAGTGTTTATCGAGTGCTTCCTTGTGCCAAGCACCTTCCAAAGGCTTTACATTAACTCATTCATTTCATCCTCTCAAAAACCTTGTGAAATAAATTGTCACGAGCCTTCTTTATAGAGGAGGAAACCGAAGCACAGAGAAGGAAGGTGCTTGGTGGTCTCAGAAGTAAAAATACCAAGGGGAGGGTTTCTTAAGATAAGTTAAACATGAATTAGCACAGAAGTGATTCCTGGTTATATCCCCAAGAGAAGTTAAAACAAGGTCTGACAAAAACTTTCACACGAATGTTCATAGCAACACTATTCACAATCACCAAAAGGTGGAAACAACCCAGTGTCCATGGACAGATGAATGGATTAAAAAAACAATAATAATACGGTCTATCCATACAATGGAATACTACTCAGCTATTAAAAAGAAGTTATGACCATACTACAACACGGAAGAACCTAGAAAACATTCTAGTAAATGAAAGAAGCCAGATACAAGAGGCCACATATTGTATGATTCCATTTCTATGAAACGTCTGAGAGTGGACGAGAAATCCATAGAGCCAGAAAACAGATTAGTGCTTGCCAGGGCCTAGGTATGGGGGTGGGAGGAGTGGCTGCTTAACGGATGTGGGGTTTCCTTTCCAGATAATAAAAATGTTCTGGAAATAGAGAATGGTGATGACTGTATAACATGGTGAATGTATGAAATGTCACTCAATGGTAAATTCTATGTTATATGTATTTTACTCCAAAAAAATAGCAAGGTAAAGATTTGAACCTGGGTATTTGCTCATTCCATAGCATAGGCCTCTAACCACTATGCCATGATATACATCCTGGTAGAAAGGGTTATTATTCTCATTTTACAGAAGAGGGAACTGACAGCTAGGACATGGTGGAAATGGGATTCAAGCTTAGCTCTGCCCACAGCAGAAGTCAAAGCACCCCATGCTGCTTGCCTTATTCAATGACTTAATTTACTTTTCTGTTAATAACCCTAAAAATAAACTGCTGGCCTGGAAAATTAAATTTTCAAAGACATTTGAAAATGAGGGTTGAAAATATCTATTTGTTGAAAGTAAGATGCATCGAACAGTACTGAACCTCACACACATTCATTCATTCATTCATTCAACAAATGTAGAGGTGAAATGCCTCTCCTGGCCTCATGTTCAAGAACTAAATTGGAGGTTGTTCCACCAGGAGAAAGGAGATTGTGAGGCAGAAAAAAAGAAATGCTGTTTCAAGGTAGTAGGACAGGTCCCTTGTCCCGTGAGTCTGTGGCTCATGCTTCTGGTTGGAAATAGCCTTTCTGGAAACCCTCCTCCCACCTCTTAGGACACTCACGTGCAGGACACAGCTATGCTACTGGGCTCTCCGTGCCAGTCAAGCAGGTCCTTCCTTCCATAGCTCTTGCTCAGGAAGTATTTTTTATCAAATCAATAAATACACGCGCCGGCAACAGTTTCAGGCAGATTTCTTGCAGTCCAGTAGCTCAGTGACTGTTGCAAGCAGCAACTGGATTTTATCTGCCAGATGGGAACTCCGAGAATTTAAAGTAATTAAAATAATGGCATTTGATATCAGGGTTGATAGGGAAACAGTCTCAGTCTCAGGTTCTAAAGGGCAACAAACAAGCTTGAGAACAGAAAGATCCCTTTTGTGTTAAAGAAAATTACGCATATACACAATAGCCATTTATTTGGCACTTACTATATGCCAGGCACCCTAGTGAGTGTTTCACCTGGCTTTTTGGTTTTTAATAACCTAGAACCGCCAAAGACTTACTACAGAAAGACAATGTCCCATGTTAATTTAATAACTGTTATATTTCTTTAGAAAGTAATTTTTGTTCACAAATAAATCTCTGCTCCTTTCTACCATACTTAACCAAAGTAAAGCGTAAAGGGAATTCTTGTCTATGACTCAAGTATCTCCACTTTGAGAGAGCCTTTTGAATTTCTTTTAAAAACAACATCAACAACATTTTTAAATGGCACAGGACTTGTTTTAGAATTTGGTGTTATTTAGGTATTTTTTTCTCACAATAAGAAAAACCAAGGCCTTAAAAAGAGTGACCTTGTTAGCTGGGTCCTACTTTCCCCGCTTTGTTTTTTTACATATTTATTTAGAGGTTAATTTGGCAATTGACTTGAAGTAACTTCAAAGAAAACAAATAAAAGGCAGCAGTGGTAAAATACAACTAAGAAGATAGAATTAAATTTATCTAAGAGTAGAAATTCAAGTATGCAATTTATAAATCTACGATGTTGCTATGGCCCTGCTTCAAATTTTGCATTTAATCTACTCAGCCAAATTTAAACTGAACTAAATATGTTTGGGACACCTATTAAGTTGGTCATCACCCTAAACACATCACCCCTTTATGTGAGAACAATTCTATTGTCACTTCTTAGCTCTCTGATTTGGTTTATCCATTCAACAACAAATATTTTTGTACGTTTATTATATTCAAGGCAGTGAAGGTGAGAAGTGGGTTGGGCTTTTTCTATGTCACCATAAATTCTGATATTACCTGGCTTGTTTTATTTCACCTTTAGGCAACAACTCTGCTATTATGTTAATATTATCCCCATTTATACAGCAACTCACCCACAGGCACACGGGAGCCCAAATGTGATCAGAGGCAGTTTGGCTCCCAAGTCATACTTTTAGCCAAGACACTGTTGCACAAGAAACTGTTAACAGTGGTTTCTTCTGAGGAATGGGAATCGGGGGCACCATGTGTGCTTTACTTTAAACTTTTCCACAGGAAACCACAAACTACAGCTTATGGACCAAATCCTTATGTGCTACATTTTTAAATAAAGTTTTATTGGAACACAGCATTCATTCATTTATGCATTGTCTTGTGTCTGCTTCCACCCCAAAATCTGGCAAAGTCGAGTAGCTGCAACAGAGATCAGAGACCATACGGCCTGGAAAACCAAAAATATTTACTATCTGGGCCTTTATGGAAAGTTTGTCAACTTTTGCATTAGAGCAGAACTACAGAGAACCTCAGAGATGAGAAGTGGTTTAGTGGTTGAGAATCCAAGTGGCCCTTCTCTGAGACCTCCACCCTACTCCCATTTTTCTGGGTTGCCTTGTCAGGTACACTGGACACTTCCTTTGTCCCCTTTCCCCCCAGGACCATGTTGCTGGATTCCAGCACCCCAACCCCTGCCTCCACATTGGACAAGATGTCTGATAGTTACAACAGCTTTATGTGGGCACTTAATATGTGCCAGGCCCTGTCCTGAATGCTTTCTGTGGACTAATTCATTTAAATGTCACAACAACTCCATGAGCAGAGCCTTGCTCATAGTTGTGTAGTTTGTTTTACAAAAAGCGGGGCAGCAAATCAGTGTTTGCCAGGAGTTGGGGAGAAGGCAGGGGGATGAGGAATTGTAAGGGTTGGCAGAGGAATTTTGAGGGTTGGTTTTTGGGTTTTTTTGATAGTGGGGGAGGGGGGTGCATGACCCTATGCCCTTGTAAAGCCCATAGAATTTTACATCACAAACGGTGAACTTTAATGTATATCATCTTTTTTTAAAAGTTAAGTGTGACACTGGGGGATCCCAGGATGGAATGCAGACAGTGACAAATGAATCTGACTTTACCTTAAGTGTAGGACAGAACCTCATCGAAGGGGGTGGGAGAAAAAAGGAGCTGACTTAAGTAACTTTGGAAAATGGTCTTTTTAATGGAATCTATCAAGCTAAAATCAAAGAAATGTGCATTTAAAAAAAGTGAGAAGCCGGGGGGTGGGGGGTGGGAGATGAGGGTAAGGGGGCTCAAATATATGGTGATGGAAGGAGAACTGACTCCGGGTGGTGAACACACAATGGGATTTATAGATGATGTAATACAGAATTGTACACCTGAAATCTATGTAATTTTACTAACAATTGTCACCCCGATAAATTAAAAAAAAAAAAAAGTGATTGCTGAAATCCAGCCCAAGAACGCCCAGCAACAGAGGCTCCATCTGCTCATGCTGCTGTGGGATGAGACAGGTGTCTGCCAACAGGGGCACCTCGCTCTCCAATGCGCACAAAGGGTCTGTGTAGGCTAGTGCTGGCTCTGCCATGAGCAAGGAGTTATTATTTCCTCATTTTACAGATGAGGAAGTCAAGGGAGCAGGAGGTTAACTGGACCAAAAACAGATCCAGCAAAGCACCGAGATGTCACCTCTGGAAACAACTCAAAATGCTCATCGACAGATAACTGGATAAATAAAAATGGTATCTCCTACAGTGGACTATTATTCAGCTATAATATTATATGATTCTATTCATATGAAATGTCCAGAATAGATCAATCCATAGAGATAGAAAGGAGAAGTGTGGTTACCAGTACTGGTGGGGGGTGGATGGTGGGGGATAAAGGGGGAGGTGGGAGAGGAAGAGGGGGAGGGAGAAAGGGGATCGACTGTGGGCATAGGATTTGAGGGGAGGTATGAAAATATTTAAAATTGATTGTGGTGATGGTTGCACAACTCTGAAAACACTACAAATCATAGTATTAATCATACGCTTAAAATAGGTGACTCGTGTAGTATGTGAATTATATCTTGATAAAGCTGTTATTTAAAAAAAAAAAAAAAGAAAAGAAAAAGATTTCAGCTCTGGCATCCTGTACAGCACCCCACAGGAGCCCTTAACAGCCACACCAGGTTACCTTCGCCCAGGCAGGCCTATCAACATTTCAAAACCCACGTCCAAGGAATTCCTAAATTAATCCTCTGCCACTGAATTCATACAAATAGCCATTGTTTTGCCTGGTCCACTCTGTACCAGTCACTTTTCATGTATTAACTCTACCTTTCACACCAGCTGGGCAGGTTGGGTTCCAGGCTCCCATATTTTCTGGCAAGATTGTGTCCCTGAAGACTTGGCAACATTTAAAGCTAATCATTCAAGACTAACCTTGACAATGGAGGGCGGGTATTTCTGTTTACCAGCTCCGTGGGGTTGCCCTAGTCATGAGAGTCTGGACACAGGGTTCTTTAGGTCTCTTGGTCCTACCCACCCTGAGGTAACTGGATCCTTAAATAAATGTTGGGTGAATGGAACTTGCATTATTTCACTTTAAGGCAAAAAGTTAGATTTTACTCATATTTTTGTTGCATGGATTCAAATTTGCACTAAAAGGACAACCCTATATCTTTCTTTCCCGGAGAGGTTGGCAACTTGTCCAAAGTCACAGAGCGAAAAAGTGATGGAACTAGTATTCTAACTCTGTCAAGATCTGAAGCTGGGGTTCCTGACCCCACCTCCCTCCCAGTTGTCCTGGCCTTTTGAAAATCTCATCTTCTGTGAGTTTTAAGTGGAAAGCATTGATGGGATCCAGTTGGGCAAGGAAAGTGTTGAGATAGCTACTCTCAAAGGGACATGGTATTCCTTTTTAAAAGTATTTGGTTGGTCTGAGAACACACACACAAAGTATTTGGTCTAGGGTGAAACTGTAAAAACCTTAGATTTGTTAGGCTGATGGTTGCCAGATGGAAGTGGGGTTGGGGGGCAGGGTAAAAAAGGTAAAGGGATTAAGAAGTACAAATTGGCAGTTACAAAATAGTCACGGGAATGTAAAGTGCAGCATAGGAATATAGTCAATAATATTGTAATAACTGTGTATGGTGCCAGGTAGGTACTACACTTATTGGAGGGATCACTTCGTAAATTATATAAATGTCTAACCCCTGTGCTGTATACCAGAAACTAATGTGATACTGAATGTCAACTGTAATTGAAATTTAAAATTTTTTTTTTTTAATAAAAAGAAAAACAACTTAGGGTTTAGGAACTTTTATGTTTCTAAAACCTAGAACACTTTGGATTTAAATAACGTTTGGCTTCCATGTAATAATTTGCTCTTTTGTTTTTCTTTTGAGCATCTGTGTGTGATGGAGCAGGACCCAGTCAGACCATGTGACCTCTGTGTCCTCACCTCTCTGAAGCTGCCACAGCATGTATTGAAAGTAAAGAATCGTGGCTCCCTGTCCACCTCACCAAGCCAAATGGGATAAAGCAGGGGTTGACAAACTACATACAGTCTGTGGGCCACAGGTCTAGTCTACTTCCTGTTTTTGTGTAGCCTAGGAGTAGAGAATGGTTTTTATATTTCTTCAATGGTTGAAAAAAAAATAAAAGAATAATATTTCGTGACATGAAAATTATGTAAATGTCACATTTCAGGGTCCATGAATAAGATTTTTTTGGAATACAGTCATACTCATTGACTCATTGTCTATGGCTGGTACAGTGGCAGAGTGGAGAAGATGGGTCCGACTATATGGCCCTCAAAGTCCAAACTATTTCCTCGCTGGAACTTTATAAAAAAGAGTGTTGGCCCCTGGATAAAGGATGCTTTGGTAAAACAGCACATGGCATATAAGTATCAGCTATTACTTATTCTTCCTTATTAACAATTTTCTTAATATACATACCAAACTTTCTTTCACCTCCTATAGTTTTCAACTATTAGATTCATTTGTGAGCATGCATTTTCTTTTATAAGATATTTTTCAAATGACAAATAAAACTTACTCATCATAGACAAAAGACAGATTCTTAATGTTGAAAGAATACTGTTAGATAAAGACAAACTAAGCTTATCATCATTAATTTGGTCATAAAACCAAATAACAAATGGTGAACAAACAAAAGATGCTCAACCTAGTTAGTAACAAAGAAATCCAAATCAGATACAAGATACTTTTACCCAAATCAGATACAAGATACCCAGCACATTGGCCATGGTTAGAAATTAAAAAGCTGAATACTCAGTGATGGAGAAGATGCAAGGAAAATGGACACACTTATACATGGGATGTTTCCCTGAATAGTAACAAAATAGTATGTGTTTTACCTTTTTAAACTTAAAATGTCCTTAAATTTAAATATACATACATATGTTTACACATATATGTATATTTGAAACAAAATAACAAAATGTTTTCCATTATTTATTCAACAAATATTTCATGAGCAGCAAATGAGTGCCAAACCATGGGAAAGAATTTATATTTGATATCATTGCCATGGGAAGCCATTGAAGGGATTTAAGCAGGGAATGGCATGATCAGATTTACACTTTTAAAAATATCTTGGCTGCTGGCTGGAGATTTGGCAATTAGCATCAAGAGAGATGAAGGTGCATAAAGCAAAATATGAAAGTTAACCAAAGGGTACCACCACCTCAGTGCCCAGTACTGCCTCCCCACTTCCCATCATAACCTCTAGTGTCCTTTCCAACCTTTCACCACGACACTTGGGCCCAAAGCAGACATTCTAGGCCGGCTATACTGTCTAAGTAGCATATGAACCCCATATGTGACTTTTAATTGTCTGGGAGTCACATTTTAAAAAGTAAAAAAACAGTTCCTCAAAAAGTTAAGTTACCGTATGATCAACTACTAGATAATATATCCAAGAGAATTGGAAACTTGTCTACACAAAACCTTAACATGAAGATTCATAGCCGCTTTATTCATAAGAGCCAAAAAGTAGAAGCAACGCAAATGTTTATCAACTCTAGAATGGAATGAAAGGTGATATATAGTTACAACTAGACTATAATTCAGTCATAAGAAGGAATGAAGTACTGACAACATGCTACAATGTGGATGAACCTTGGGAACATTATGTGAAGTCAAAGAAGCCAGTTACAAAGGACCACATAGTGTGTGCTTCCATTTATGTGACATGTTCAGAATAGGCAAATCCATAGACAGAAAGTAGATTAGTGGTTGTCAGGGGCTGGGGAAAGGGGGACTAGAAAGTGACTATTAATGAATATGGGCTTCTTTTGGGAGTGATGAAAATATCCTGGGATTATAATTGGGGCTATGATTGCACAACTTTGTGAATATACTAAATAAACCCCAACCCCACCTTAAAAAGTAACAAAATAGTTTGCGAGTTACAGTCAAATTAAAAATGTACATAAAAGAAGAAATATGCATGATATTAATTTTAATAATATATTTCATTTAACTCAATTGTATACAAAATATCATTTCAGTGGGTAATTGGCACAAAAAGTTATTAAGACAATTTACATTAATTTTTCAAAGTCTTCAAAATCTGTTATATATTTCATACCAGTTATCTCAATTTAGATTGTTAAAATTTCATTGGAAATACTAGATCTGCATTTAGGTTTCATAAAATTTACCTTTGAAAAAGTAGAGTCCAAATGTTATCAGAAGCTGTTCAAGTGGTAGTTTAATGTATTTTTCTAGTTCCCTTTGAAGATAATGTATTGATTTTAAAAGAAGTAGAACCACATATTCAAGTTGTTCCAAACACACTTGAAAAAGTTTTCCGATAACAGAATCAAGCATCAGTTTTTAAACTTAGATGAATTAAAATTCAATTCAATTAGAAGTTCTGCTCCTCAGTTGCTCTATTTATATTTCAAAGGCCCAATTGCCACGTGGTGCTGGTGGCCCCCGTTCTGGGGAGCCCAGATATAGAATATTTCCATCATCACAGAGAGTTCAGTTGGCAGCACCGTCTTTGAGGGTTATTGTGAAGATTAATGGAATTGATGGACATAAGTGCTTAACACTATGTCTGTCCAGTTCTCAATATAGTACCATGTAGTTATTTCAATGTTGTATCTTCCAGGTAGCCCAGTCTTCCTGGCAGGGCAAAGCCCAAGCCTGTCCATTATGCCTTTCCCTCTCTCTTTCCATTTATAACTCAATTCTGCTCCCTAACAACCCCTAAATGAGGCCCCACATCCTTCACTGCCTGCTCCAGTTCAGACTACCCTTCTTTATCACCTTCCAGTCCTTTCCCCCTCCAACCTGCCAGGCCAGTGCAAGTTTCCTAAGGGCATTGATTCATTCTTTACCCATAAGTCATTCTTACACACAGCGGCCAGACTCATCCTTTCAAAATGCAATTGGATGGATTAACTTCCTTTCTTACACCCAGATCTGGCCTTGCTCAATCTGGCTCTTTCTGCCCACCTTTCCACCCCACCTTGAATCTGGAAGTGCCTCTTTCCCAAGATGCCTGACGCTCTTCCCGCCAATAAAGTTGGTTTGAGGTCACGCCAGTCACTTTCTCAGAGTCCCCAGTCTTACCCCATCGTCTTGTACTTCTTCACAACACTTGCAGCTGGTAGCCATCTGCATGTGACTATTTAAAAGCTTTGAATTCACAGGGTTATTTTCTGTTTATTGCCTTTCTCCTACTAGATGAGATTTTCTTGAATAAGGCCCCATCTGCCTCATTGATCCCCTACCCCCAGGGCTGGGCACACACAGGTGCTTGATAAATGTATGTGAGTTCAATTTTTTTTGTGTTAAGTAGATTAAAAAAAAAAAAAAAGGCCGGCCTGGTGGCTCAGGCAGTTGGAGCTCCATGCTCTTAATGCCGAAGGCCAAAGGCTGACGGTTCCATTCCCACGTGGGCCAGTGGGCTCTCAACCACAAGGTTGCCGGTTTGTCTCCTTGACTCCTGCAAGGGATGGTGGGCTGTGTCCACTGCAACTAACAACAGCAACAGGACCTGGAGCTGAGCTGCACCCTCCACAACTAAGACTGAAAGGACAACAACTTGAAGCTGAATGGCACCCTCCACAACTAAGATTGAAAGAACAACAACTTGACTTGGAAAAAGTCCTGGAAGTGCACACTGTTCCCCAATAAAGTCCTGTTCCCTTTCCCCAAAAAAATCTTAAAAAAAAAAAATTAAATTCAAAAAAAAAAAGTCTCTCTCCTCCATTAGAATGTAGCCTCCACAAGGTAAGGAGGCTTGCCCTTATCTCATTCAAGGTAGAATCAGCAGGAAAGACTCAAATACCACCTGAAGGAACAAATGGATTCATTTGTAGCCAGGATGTTTGAGGCAGCTGAGGGGAGTAACTGGAGCTTGGTAGCTCTCACCTGGCACCCTCCTCCAACACTCCCTCTCCAACCCCACACAAGCACACAACCCTCTCAGTCTATGGGGTTCGGAAGGATGAATTCTCCGTGCAGGCAAAGCAAGGAAGGGCATCCTTTGCATGGGAAACCACAAGAACAAGTCCAGGAGGAAGCTGAAGATGATGTTTGACTGTCCACCAGCGTGTCAAATGCAATGGAGAGTAAGGACCCTTGAGAGTCCAATGAAATCATGGGAGGGAAAGCACCTTGCAAGTTTATGGAGCTGGAGCAAATGTTCAGTCATTTAATGTTTGACATGATTTCATCTTTGGACTGGTGTGATTCCCCAATTTGAAGGGTGTTTTTGGTTTTTTGTTTTGTAGGGGAAATCTAAACACAATAGTCAATCTGTCAGTCCCCAATAAGGTGATGTGTTCCTACCTTGGAAGAAAATTGGATTTAAAAAGATTACAAAGATGACTTAAGGGATTTTCAAGGGTAATTATGCCCATGCATCAGCGTTTGTGTTGTGAGAATTGGAGTTCTGTGTAGAAGCCCTTTAGCCATTATTCTGGTTAGACCTGATGACAACTCATTCTTCTTTACTCTGTACCCTGTCCCTACATCCATCGTTCCAGTAGTTGCTCAAAGACCCAATTCCATTTTGGTCAATCCAATCAACTTCCAAAGGAACAAGGCCAAAGGCAAGAGAACAAAACACAGGCTCAATGGCAAAAGGATGAGGTCAAACGCTTATTTGCACATCGTACACTTGCTTACCTAAAACCCTCCAGAGGAAAAACAAACCAACTATGGGAGGCCAGATTTCTATACGGCCGCCAACCACAAAATCTTCTACTCTACCTCCCTGAAATCCACCAGCAATAAAGTTGGAAAGTATGATTCTAAACAACATACGTTGTTTTTTGCTGCTGTCCTTCCAGGAAAAGCTAGCCAGTAACACTCTGGTTTGGAAGCTGGTGCTGGAAACCTCAGGGGGAAGCTCCATCAGGCCTGTGGGGTGAGACCAGGCTTTGCGCCTCTGGCTACGCTTAAAGCTACGCACAGGCACCCATTTCCCAGGTGGCCTTGACTGCTTGGTGAATCTCATGAGATCAAGTTCTTTGGGGCTTCATCCAGCGCCCCATACCCATTCAGAGGGACCTAGCAAAGAAAAGAAAAGGATCAAGCTCTGGTCTTCGCAGCCCTCAGCCTCTATGGGCCCCTTTCTAGTAGGTCCAAAGGCAGAGTCTGGAATCTTTGCTTCATTTGCATAACTTAAAGGTTTACTTAAGGCGTGGCTCCCGTACAAAAGAAGGAACTGGCTTCTCTAAAGAAATTTTGAAGCCTCTACCTTTTTTGAAGTACAGTGCAAAGTACCCCTCGTATTAGGACTTTCACTCTAAATATTCACTATGACACTTTGCAAAATAGATAGGTGATTGACTGATAGACAGACAGACAGATAGATAGATAGATAGATAGATAGATAGATAGATAGATAGATAGATAGATAGAAATGGTCCAAATAAATGTCTGCTATTGAAATATGTGTATTTCATCTTACCTATCCCCTCCCTGAAGACTTAGCCCTTAATTGGGTCCCACTGTTGGATTTTGCCACGTACCTTTTGTGGCTACACAATGAGGCCCACTTTAGATAATAACCTTATAATCTTTAACATATTATTTCATTGTTTAATTACGTTCCAGTACAGGTTCTCTGCATGGTTCAAGGAAACATAATTTAACATAGCATAACTGCATGCCATACATTCTGTACAATATTGATGCATACTTCATATCTTCCCAAAAATTAGTTCATTAATGTGAACTAATTGGGGCATTTTAAATGCTTTTTATTTTGCAGAAATCCTTAGTAGGTTGCTATACGGGTGTTTAAGAATGTTTTAATGTGTTTTAAGAACATATTATGAACTGGGAATGTATTATTCTTTTTTAAAATATTGGGATATCCTAATAACAACAAACAGAAACAACCCAAGGGGCCATCAAGAGAATGGCTAAATTATTTGTAGTATAATTATACAATCGGACACTCTACAGCAATAAAAAAGAACAAAGTATTGAGACACGCAATAACATGAGTGACTCTCACAAACATGTATGATTCTACCTATGTGAAGTACAAGAAGAGGCAAAACTAATCGATGGTGCTAGAACTCGGCATCATGGTGACCATTGGATGGGGAGTGGGTGCTGCCTGGGACGGGGTATGAAGGAAACTTTGGGTGCCAGAATGTTCTACCAGTTGGTGTTGATCTGCATGAGGGTTATGGGATACGTAAGTATTGAAAAGTTATCAAACAGTACATTCAAGATTAGTGCACTATACTGTATATAAGTCCCTTCTTGTTCACAGTGTTGGCTTGGGGGTCATTTTAGACAGCAAAATCCACAAAAACCACAAAAATGCAAAAAAATGTGGCACGAAATAGACCATGAAAAGGTCATACTGTTCACAGTCCCAGAGCTGAAATGGAAGGCAGATCGTAGGTCATTTTGTTTAATTTCAGCTGGACCGTGCCTATCTGGCGACTCAGTTTTTGCTGCTCTGCATATGTCTGGGAATGACCTTGGTAGTAGCACAGTGAGGTTTGATGTGGGGTTGACAAGTCCTAGTTCCTCTGCCATGTAGCTGTGAGGCCTTGAGGCCTGGGGAAGTCACTCTCTGCATATTTTTTTGGGGGGAAAATCACTTTTAAAACAGTATTGGCAGTTTATTAACAAGTGTAAATTTACCATACAACTGGCCATTCCACTCATAGATAACTACCCAAAAGAAATGAAAACATATAACCCCACAGACTTGTGCTGGAACATTGCTTGTGGCTTTATTCACAACAGCCAAACATTGAAATGTCCATCAGCTGGTGAATGGATAAATAAAACAGGGTCTGTACATACAATGGGATATTATTCAGTCATGGAAAGGAATGAAGTTCTGATACCTGCTACAACACTGATGAACCTTGAAAACATGATGCTGAATGAAAGAAGTCGGGTGCAAAAGGCCACATGTGGTAAGACTCCATTTCTAGGAAAGGTCCAGAATAAGCAAAAGCAAAGTGACAAAAAGTAGATTAGTTCTTGCCTGGGGCTGGTGGACCAAAGGAAATTCACTGTAAACAGACCCAAAGGATCATTTTAGAGTTACTGAAAAAGTTCTAAAATTAGAGTGATGGTTGCACAATTCAGTAAACTTCCTAAAGATCAATGAATTGTACACTTTGAATGGGTTCATTTTATGATATGTAAATTATACCTCAATAAAGGTAAAAAATAAAACCCTTCTACTATTGGTGTGTAAAATCTGCGGAAGATATAACCATGAGTTAAATATGCAGCTACTTGAGTCATGACCACGTACAAAAGGACTCTCTGGACTGACAAACTGCGACACCCAACAAAACCCTTCACAACTAGCTCCCTTAGGCCCTCTGCTACAGTCACGCCTCTATATCTTTGTTCTGGTAATTTTTATGGCCTGTAGGAGGTGAAATCCTGGTCATTTTTCAGGGTCATACTTACACTGCTCTTCCTGAACCTTTCCGCAGTGATCTTCCTCTCTCTATACCCTCCCACTACCCCCAAATAATTGATTATTCCCACGTCTAGCTTTGTTCTAACTACAAGACAAGTCAGTGCTAGAGATCACAACAGAGAGCCTGTAGTGTTGAATACTTAAAAATTTGTCAAGAAGGTACATCTCAGGTTGTGTTCTTGCCACAAGAAGAAAAAATGTGCAAGGGGACACAAGAAGTCTTTGGGAGGTGATGAATATGCTTGTTACCTTGATTATGATGATAATATCACGGGTATATGTGTACATCCCAAACTCATCAAAATGTATACAATAAATACATGCCATTTTTGTCTATTAAGTATACAAAAGCTAAAAGGAGTGACAGAAAAATAGTCTAATCATTGTTGTATGCCTGAAACGAATATAACATTGTGTGTCAACTGTAATTGAAAAAACGTTTAAATTATTTTAAAAAGTAAATAAATATGATAAAGGGCTTTGCCCATTATATTAACGAGGAAATTTTAAAAACATGTCTGTCGAACAAGACATATTTTGAGCTTCATGTCCCTTTCAGTTTGTTATCCCAGGCTCCAAAAAAGTGCATGACATCTAGTGGGGACTCAAAAGGGTAGACAGCAGGAAGGAAGAACAGAAGGAGGGAGGGGGAAAGAGAATGAAGACAACCTGGACACAATTTAGCGGTGAAATCTTCACTCATTCATTAATTTCATCAACAAATATTTACTGAGCATCTCCTGTGTGCCCTGGGAACAAGAGTGTGAAGCAAACAAGTCTAGCAACCAGTTCCAGAAATAGGAGAGCTCCCAGAGCCGATCTGCCTTTAAACGGCTAATCAAAGTCAATTGAACTCATTTCTTTCTAAATCCAATTATTTTTGGCTGTGTGCATGATGCCACCAGCAGACGATGGTTCCTTTGGCCCAATATTCTGGTGGAAGAGACAGACAAGAAATGAATACGTCTCTAAGTGCCAGGAAGAAAAGCAAGGCAACCTCTGGGAAGAGAGTTGTGGAAGGGACCCTTTGAGAGAGGGTGGTCCAGGAGTGCCTTCTAAGGAGGGGCCGTAGAAAGTAAGAGTCAGGTGGCCCTGCTGTCACCAACCACCAGCTCTGCCACTTGTCAGGGGAGGCCCCTCTGTGCCTCAGCCTTTGGATTCTGGGAAATGGAGATGCTGACCACTAGCCCCTAGGATTACTGTCCAATGGAAAGAAGCCACACACAGAGAACCTGAGCATTGGCTGTCACCGTCATGAGTACACTGACTGGGCAGGGAGCCCTGTGTTTCTAGGACACCTCCGTCAGATTCTGACGTTGTGCCACAGACTGAGGAGGAAGGTCGATTCATCTCCATTCAGAATGTCCAAGAGGATACTTCATCTTCATCATCATCATCATCATCATCATCATCATCATCATTTGCTTAGATATTCAGTTAATGCCCATCTCTCCCACTTACCTGTCAGCTCCACAAAGCAGGAAGAACTTCTTCTGCCTCCTTACCACCTCCTCAGGGCCTGCACATAATTGGGGCTCAAAATAATCTGATGAATGAATGAATGAAGTGAAAGACAAGATGTGAGAAAATGCCTGTGTGTTGTGTTTTTACCTTAGAAGCCAAGTGGGATGGAACAAGACCAGGCAGGGCTTCCGGGGGGAAGGTGCAGGTCTCCTCCACCCTTCCATCTCTGACCCCAGCATACAGCAGGGGCTCAATAAATGTGCATCGGATGACTGAGTGAATGGACGTCCTGCCTGGTTCCCTCTGTTCTTGGATGGCAGGAGCCTATCCCATTTCACTTCCAAGATAAAAGCACACTCATGGGCCCCACACACGAGTGTTGACTCACGGCTCGTCTTCAGATTCCTCCATTCATTCACCAGGGGCTTGAGGGACCAGCTGTGACTTTGACAGGCTAAGCTGCCTGAGTAAAACATTTAATCCTGATGTAGGCAGTACGGGAGCTGATTCAGACCCAGTGCTCAGCTTCCTCTCTGCACATTTGCCACCAGAGGGATGCCAGGCAGCATCCTGAGAAAGGAAACAGAACAGGCATGCTCCAACCACTTGGCCTGCCTTATGTGAGATGTTCATGACCCCCCCAGATATGGACTGTAATTTTCTTCTCCCTGCTGAGGTTCTCTACCAAGAGAAAGCAGTTTTCAAATTTAGTAAGCACAAGAATCCCTGGGGAGTATTAAAACCATGCAGGTTCCTTGGTCCCACCTTGGGTCAGGCTGGGCTTGGGCTAGGGCCTCTATGGTTTCCTCCCAGAGAAGATAGACACACACATCCTGACTCTGACAGAGCTGGGTTTTGGATCTCTCTTTGGGAAACCCTAGGAATACTGAAAGTCATTTTTATTTCAAATGGGGATAGCTAAACTGGCTGTGAATTTTTCTCTCTGTATTCACATTCAGATAGGGTCTCCAGGGTCTAGAAAAATGTCTGAGCTCTTAAGTTCCTATTGCTCTTCTTGAGATAATAGCAAAAGCCAGAGCAAACATTTATTTAGTACCTACTAGGCAAATTTGCATGACATTGCATCCACATTTGCATTCTCACCTTCGCAATACATCTGGACACAGCATTATAATCATCATCTCCATTTATCAGAGAGGAAAAAACTACCTTGTCCAAAGTCACGCAGATAGTAAGAGGCAGAGCTGGGATTTGAATTCAAGGCTGTCTGAGTGCTATGCTGCCTTCACTCACCAGGCACCATGAAGAGACGGCAGGTTCTGGTATGCACAATGAACAGCAAGTGCAGGCACCCCAGGGGATGTTTCCCAAGGCACAGAGCTGGCGCTGAGCCCTCATTTGTCTTTTTCTCCAGCCATGACAGAGACCACTATCAGACACCCCTTCAACTCGCAGGATGTCATTGACAATAGGTGGATAGAGAATTGGTTAGGAGTTTGATGCATGAGGGTAGAGTGGTCAGGACCACAATTTAGATCCAAAAAGCATTAGGTTTCTTTTCAGCATGGCGCCATCCAGAAGAAGGTAGATTTGACTGTTATAAATGTTCTGACATATAGATCCAGGTGGCCTGAGTGGGAAGATAACGTGGTCAGCAGGATCGTTACCTGGTGGCCCCTTCTCTCCTTTGCAGAGGTCAGCGATATCTCAGGGGGATCATACTTATTTTCATCTCCTCTAGTCTGTGACGGCCATATATGTGTACTCTGTATGGCATGGCAGTTCATGGCAGTCTACACAGCCAGATCGCTCTCTGAAACGGAAAGAAATGAGATCTGATGTAGATACAGGTGTCCTGGTTACTGACTTCCTCCGAGGGCCGCTGTGGTCGGCAGGGTCATGACCCCTCAAAGGTGTCCATCCACATTCTAATCTCTGGAACCTGTCAATATGCAAGTGGGAATTGAAGTTGCTAATCAGTTGACCGCTAAGTAGGCAGTTGGTAGCCTAAGTCATCCAGATGAGACCAGGGTAATCACAAAGCTTCCTACAAGAAGGCAGATGGAGGCAGGGTGTGCAGATCCAGGGATATGACGTGATGAGAAATATGTACTTGGCCAGTCATGGCTGGCTTTAAAGATGGAAGGGGGCCATGCGTCAAGGAGTGTGTGCAGCCCCTTGGAGAAGCTGGCAAAGCAAGGAAGCAGATTCTTCTCTAGAGCCTCAAGAAAGACACATAGCCCTGCTGACAATTCATATTAGCTTTGCCACCCACGTCAGACTTCTGACCACCAGAGCTATAATAGTATATTAGTGTTGTTGAAGTCACCAAGTTTTTGGCAATTTGTTACAGCAGCTGTAGGAAACTCATACTGGTACAGAGCATGGACTCTGGACATGACGCTCAGGGGCCCTTGTGCAGTGCTGAAACCTGCCAAACCGACCACGGCTACCCTATATCCTCTACCGCGCCACACAGAGAGAGCTTGAGAGAAAGACACCTAGTGTCAGGACTGTGTTCTGGAGCGGCGACAGTCCTTGGAGTGGTCCAGGAGCAGAGGAAGTCCGGCTAGAGAGAGAAAGAAGAACCGAGAAGTGTGAATCCAGGCTGCGTTTCTGATGGCTTTCCAATTCTGGGCCTTCTTGATGCCTTTGGGTTCTGTGAACTGCTCCATATCTTTATAGCTAGCCCTCCCTTTTGTTTAAGCTAGCTGCAGTTCTTCCTCAGCAGACGCCTACCAACGGAGAGAACATTTGCTCACAGCCATCATTCTCCTGAGTTGACAGGGAGACACTTGTCAAACACCCCCGGGGAGGTGAGAATCGGACTGTACCCAGGGGTGTGATGGTCGTGGTCTCCCTGAAGGTCGTGATGAAAAATGACGTTTGATTCTCTGCAGTTGACGGATAAGAAGTTAGCCAGCTCCACCCCCCTGAACTGTAGCTATTCTAGAAAGCAACTCTGAACGCTGTGAGAGTAGCTTCCACAAGGAGAAGGCTCTGTGGCATATTAAAAGAAATCCCTTTGATGAGCCCTAAAAGAGTCCTGCTAGACAGTCTGACTCCAGGCCTTTCCCGTTTTTCTGGGTCACAAGGCCCAGGATGATGAGTTCATAGCCAGCCTCATGGTAAATGTGGAACTTTCTCCCTTCCCTATAAAACAGCCTGGCATGTGGGGGCAGGATTATTTTATATCAGGTCCATGATTTCATAATACTGATTGATCTACCGTGCAAATACGGGGTAACCTTGTGTAGATTGAAATGTCCCCTTTCTGAGTCACAATACCCTCAGTGACAACATAATGGAGTAAATGGTTGCAGTCCTTGGTGTAACACTCTGTGTCCTTAACCATTTTATGTTTCCACCTCCTCTAGGAGAACTTCATGTGGTCCTAGGCTGTCCCTTCTCTCCAAGTGGCTTAGGTTGGTCAGAGTAGCTGGCCACTGGATTGGCTCACGAGATAGGCATGTGACCCACGCTGAGTCAATCAGAATCTTCTCTAGGTCTGATAGATGCTGGGAGGCAAAAATTCTCCTTCTAATGGGGCTTCTGAAGCGGGCTCTGGAGTCAGCAGAGGTCATTGTTTCTGCTACACGGAGAGACAATCCATGCAAATAAAGCCAGGCAGCAACTCACAGGAGAGAGAGAGAGAGAGAGAAAGAGAGCAAAGGAAAGACAGAGAGAGAAAGCTCTTACCCACTTCTGAAGTTCCTAGTGACTTTCATCCATCAATTACCTTCTAGCTAGCTCTCTGTGCTTGGGTTTGCACTCAAATGAGAAAGTCAAATTTTATGGAGCTTCCAGTTTATGTGATTTTGGAGAGGCCCGCCTTAAGAAAAGTTTAGTTATGGTTATAAAATTAGTAGGAATCAAACAGTAGGCCAGATTTGCCCCACGAGCTATAGTTTGTTGACCCCTGATCTAATGTATCAAAGAGGGATGAATGTATGACTTATAAACACAACACCTAAAACAAAAAATTTACTGGGGCTTAGGAAGGGATAAGTTAGGGCCCCCAAATTCAAGCTGCATGATTCCTACAGTTAAGGTACCTCTGTTTGCACCCACTTAGGATCAGTGATTTTATTTGTTTGCATCTATTGCTTTTCCTCTGGGTATTATATCAGATGAAGTTCAAGCACTACTTCATGACTGCATTCATCTCTGAGTCTATCTACAGGGCACCTGATAGCTGGCAAATGGTTAGGAGTGTTTATACCCTTTCTCTTTTAACGGTACCCCCCCCGCCCCCCCCAAAAAATCAATTCCACCAGTACTTTCTGTTCTCTCCTTTGGAAACCAATTTAGCAGTTCTGTGCACTCAATTCAGCTCCCACTAACAACATAGATAAGCTTAGTAATAGGTGTGAGGCACTGTGCTAAGTGTTTTTAAGACATTTTCTTTTTTAGACATTTTCTTATTTAATCTTCTTCATAACCCTGAGAGGCAGTGTGGAGGGCACTGTTGATTGCCTGCTCTGCATCCAGTCTGCATTTTCTTTCCTTTTTTTTGCATTTTCTTGAAATCCAAAAATGCATGTAGCTCATGTGACTGAGGGCAGGCCAACCCCATTCTCAGCTGCAGGGGTGGGCTCTGATTGGTCTAAACTTGGTAATCCCATTTCCCTGAATTGAATCAGGAATTCAAGTCTAAGCCAATCAGCTCCGGGTATTTTCCAGTGAATGGGTTCTCAGTCCAGTGGGTGGGTGTGAGACTTAAATTGGACCAATTACACTGAAAGGAAGGAATTTTATTCCATGATTGGAGTGCAGGGGCTCTCTATTGCTCATGGGATATATGATATATGTTGGATATTGCTCATTGGAACAATAAAGCATGTGGCCTCAATGACCATGCGAAGCCAGAAGCCATCTAGTAACCACAAAAGAAACTCAGCCTTGACCTGACGGTGGACCCCAGATAAGTTGGTCCTTAATGACCAGATTCAGCTTCTGGATTGACTAAGGCCACCCTATCTTGGGCTTTTTGCTGTGTGAGATGATACATTTTCTATGGTTGACATAACTTTTTGTTCCTTACAGCCAAAAACATCTGGCTGATGCATGTAGATGTTTACCTTCATTTTCATTTGAGAAGACTGAACTCAAAAATGTTATGTAATGTAAATGAGTCACTCAGCTGGTAAGTGGCAGATATGGGTATGATTTCCACACTAATGCCTTTAATTAATCACACCAACGTAAAGATTCGCTTGAGGACCCATACTCCACGCCCCCCCATTTCTGCAATGCAACTAATCACAAGAAAAAGAAGAATGATGGCTAATATTTGTTAAATGTCTACTACACCTCAGGTACTGTTCTAAGGAACTCATCTGCATTCATTCTTGCAGTTACGATTATCCCCATTTAACATATGAGAAAACCGAGGCACAGAGGATTTAAGCAACCTGTTCAAGGTCACACAGCGAATGAGGTTGCAACTGTAAACGTTCTTACCTACTTTGCTAAATAGAGAAATGCAGTTTAGTACAAGCTTCTGTTAGCTGAGCTAAGAAACTTGTTGCCACAGTCTCCAGCACACTGTCATCCTACGCTCAGACTGCTTCACTTATTTGCAAAACCAGCCTAATTCTTATAGGCATTAGCGTTTCCAAGCCTTGGAGCGTAGCAAGGAGGCAAAAACTAACGGCCACTATTTTTCTGTGTCCATTTATTTCCTGGTTTATTTTTCTTGGTGGCTAACTTTTTCCAGTTTGCTTTTGTATCTGTACTGCCACCCACCTCCTTATGTTATGATTTTAAATGAATTACTTTCTTGTAACATTCACCTCCCTTCTTCTTTCTTCCGTCTGGAGCTCAGTAAACCCAGCTGGCAATAGGTTCATCTCCTACTTGTTTCTTCTTGCACATCATTAACTTAGGAGCAGAAAACAATTCTAAGCCTATAGCCAATGTCTAAAGGATGCTTCCCAGGGGCCCAGCACTGTTCTAAGTGTTTAACGTGACAAAGTCACACAGCAGTACAAAACAGCAAAGATGTGAATGTAGAAAGCTGACATCACTCATTATGGTGGACCTTGGCATTATACTTATTAAGGAAAGAAGAGAAATTTGTATTGTATCAGAGAGCTTTCAAAATACTAGTTAAAGCACACCAGTCCCCTGCTGGGCTGATGCCGTGTTTGCTGAAGACTCTATCAAGTGAGGACTTACATTACTCTAACCTGATCTTTCCTACCCTGGCCCTTTGTGTTCAGCCTGATTTCCTCAGCTTAACGTGCTCTTTGGAGCCTTTCTCCTTGGATCTTTTATTCCGCCAGAGCTGGATGAAAGCTGCCAGCCACGTGTCGCTACTGAGCACTTGAAATGCGGCTAGTCTAAATTGAGATGTGCTGTAAGCATCAAATGCACAGTGGATTTCGAAGACTTAGCACAAAAAAAATATGACTATCTCAACAATAATTTTTGTACTGATTACAATTAAAATGACAATATTTTGTACATTTTGGGTTAAATAAAATATATAGCTGAAACGATTTTCACCTGTTTCTTCTTACTTTGTAAATGCAGCTACTAGAAGATTTAAAATGATCTATATGACTTGCGTTATGCTTCTATTGGACATCACCCTTCTAATGCCCTCACCTCCGGGAAGCCTTCCTAAACCACCCCACCTAGAGTAAGCTCTCTCCCCTTAGATGGGTTCTAACCACAGGTATTTATTTCTCTGTCACCTAAACATCTGAAAGTAGGCAGTGCAGGTCTAGAAGGAGGCTTCACGGTGTCTGGAACCTAGGCTCCTTCTACCTTGTTGCTATGCTGTGAATAGCCTTCATGGCATGGTCAGGATGGGTGCTCCAACATTCTCCTTTCCAGCCAAAGAAGGACCCTTCCTGCAAGGTGCACACAAAACTTCAGCATCCATCCCATTGGCCAGGACTTGGTCACATGACTACACTTGCTGCAACGGAGCCTGGGAAATGCTGCATGGCTTTGTGCCCAGTTAGAAACTGGGAGATCCATGACTTTAAAAGAAAGAAGAGATACGGTGGGGACAACCAGTCATGTCTGTTCCATCTCCTATGTGCAGTCTCCTCTTTATTTCCTAGCACCAGTCACAATCTGTTATTATTTTAGTTAGCGGTTTCCTTTGGGACACGCTCTCTCCTTTAAACATAAGCTCTAAGAGGGCAGAGACTTGACAGTCTTTTCAAAGCTGTGTCCCGTCGCCTGATGCACTTCCTGGCACAAAGTAGGCATGCAGTAAATGTTTCTTGACTAGATCAATGTTTGTTAAAGCCAAATCATTTCTGGCAGAGCCATCTTGTAGGTAATGAGTGGGGATTATAGCATTTTGCCCACCACAAACTCGGTACTAAAAAAAGAATTACACAGATGATGGCTGGGCAGGCAGTTTGTCTGGCAGCACCTCTAACTTCCCTTCGATACTAAACCAGAGTGTGCCCCAGGTGGACACTTTCCAGAAAGAATGAACCTACTTTCGCGTGGCTAGGACCCTTCGCCAATCTTATAGACACGTCTTGGAATGTTCCTGGAATTATTAGGACAACCCACTGAGACTCCCAAGCACCACTGCCAAATTTATCTCCCTAAATGCCACTTAGCTCCTTTTCAAAAACCTCTCAGTGTTGTCATCTTAGGATCAAATCCAACTCCCATGACTGTCATTCGAGGATTTTCCTCTTTTCTAATTAGCGTCACCTCTCTTAGCACGTTGAGCATTATGGCTGTGGCATCACACAGACCTGGACTCAAATCCTGCCTCCCCTCTTACTAGTTCCAAGATCCTGAGCAAATTACTAAATTGCTCTGGCCTCCGTTTCCTCCTCTGTAGAACGGGATAATAATACCCACCTCACAGAGATGTTGGGAGGCTAAGCTAAGACAATGATTTTCTTTAGCACAACGCAGGGTGTGTACGGCTCCCCAGCCAGCACTCAGCAGCGCTGGTGCACCTTGTTACTTTGGCTGTATTTACCCCTCCTTCTGACTGGGCTGGTGACCACGCCTGAAAGAGGAGTGGCCCATTCTTGCCGATTTTAGCAACAATGAGGAGGGTAACATGGCTCTTTTACTGAGACTTATTCGGTGCCAGGCACTGTCAGGACCACATTATGACTTCCATGGTCCCTTCCAACATAAAAAAAAAAAAAATTATATTTTATGACAGTATTGGTATAAAGACAATTTAATTGTTTCTCCTGATACTAAAATAAACGATTTCCATGGGCCCCTGAAAGTATCTAGGCCTTGTGCTTGTTGTGTCTCATGCAAACTCAGCCTTGGACACTGTCCTAAACACAGTCTCATTTAATTGTCACAACAGTCCCATGGAGCAGGGACAGGATGGAGCACCTTTTGTGTATAGGATGCATTCCTAAAGACTTGGTATCCTTTTAAACTTACACAATTCATCACCAAGCTGATCCCAAATTGGCAAATGTTTCTATTTCCCCAAGACATCCATGTAGCAGGAACCATCAAATCATATTAAATAGCCTAAGCCTCACCTGCCTCAGACCTAGTAACTTCTGACTGTTCATGATTCCTGACACATTTAAATTTTGGAGGGAAGGTGTTTCCAATTTTTTGCAAACTGGGTGCACCAAGCAAGTGCCATCGATATTTGGTCTATCATGCTATTTCAAATTCACAAAATTCAAATAGTACTACATTATTACAGCTATTTTAGAGTTGAGGCTACAGAGGTTACCCAAGACTGTCCGAGTTCAGAACGCAAGATCTCAGCCATGCCGTATCACCTCTCTGAGCCTTTGAGTTTTTGCACCCATCTTCTTCCGACCCTGATGAGCTCTCTCTAATTCTCCCCATTTCTTCCTTGAGGCCAAGCTTCAGTGTTGCCTCCTCCATGCTGCCCATCCTGCCCACCCCAGGCCACAGAGGTCTTTCTCCCTTTCTCAGCTCTCCTCCTATCCCAGAAACAGTTACTCATGATTCTCAAAACCAGATTTGGACTGTTAGCACCTCCATGCTCCCTGCAACCTTCCACGCTAGTGCTTTTTTTCTTTTCTCTCTTGTTTGGACTTCCCTCTTCCCTCTCACTGTCCATTTGCATTAAAACATATAATAGCAGCTAACATTTTTTGAGGGCTTTGTATACATAAAGAATGCCCCTACGAAATGGGGACTATTACTCTCATTTTGCAGGCACTGAGAGGTTAAGTGGCTTGTCCCTGATCACACAGGGAGTAAATGACAGAGCTGGGACTAACCACATACTACCTGGCTTCAGAGCCTACACTACACTCTTAACCACCTCAGTATACAAAGGGGGTAGGTGATTGTTTAAAAAAATTCAACCATTACGAAAGTGTTTAACTTAAAATTGAAAAACAACCCCTCTCTTGTGTCACTTCATGTGTGTACGTCACTACACACACTCCTCTCTCTCTCTCTCTCTCTCTCTCTCTCTCTCGGTCCAACCAGCAGATGGAAACGGTATGACAATTGGAATAAGGGAAAGTTTAACATAAAGTATGACTAACTACAACAGGGAATGGAGTAAGGAGGGATTGGCTCCTAGGGATGAGATAGAACGCCCCAGGAAAAGTCCCTGTATCCCCCAGGGCTGAGATCCAGACCTTATTGGTGAGGCTGTAGATCTTTCTGGAAATCTGCCTTCTGGAACTTGCTGGAAATCCACTTTCTAGGGTGCTGGGGAGAGCTGTTCACAGGAAGGTGTCTCCCAGGAGGCTGTCCACTACAAAACATCAGAGGGGGTGTCGGGGGAGGTTGGTGGCCGCTGGGTGCTGCTGGACACCTTGCAACACCCCAAAGAGCTGAACTCTGAAAACGACATGTCACTGGAGGGGATGGGAGCAGTACAGGAGCTAGAGACAATTTTGCTACAAAACTGCCCACAGAGGTGTGTTCAGGGAAGCTGCTGGCCCCTGGGTCCTGCGAGCCATGGAGCAGTGCAGGAGCCTGGCCCTTGAGAGGCTGCAAGTGATGCAGGAGCTAGAGGCACTTTACTCCAACACCACCCAACAAGGGTGCTGGGCATAGCTGCTGGCTGCTGGCTACTGCTAGACACTGGAGGAACTGGGCGCTGGAGAAATATTTAGGCACCTTCCAAGAGCCTGCCCAGTGAGCACCTGGAACCAGGAAGTAAAACACTTTCCTCCTGAAATGTCTCCCCAGTGCCCTCTATTGGCAAAGTTTCACCAGCTGGCACAGGAAAAATATTTAAAGGGCCCAGACTAATTTTCACAAAGCAGGTAAAAAGGATGAATTTCAATAACTGGCACACACTATGATTAGGATGCTTCTGGTTGCAGGTGACAGATACCCAATTCAAATTTGCTTTTTAAAGTGCCATGTGTTTGGAGGAGCGGGATGTACACTACCCCACAGATTACAAATGATAGAAGGTGCTTTTACAGTGGGTAAGTCTGGAAGATGCCATCTTACATAAACGACCAAATTTAACATTACTAATGATGAGAAAAAACCAACATGAAATGGCTTCTGTTGGTAGAGGAACTAGGAGAGACATAACATCACCTAGCGAGCATTCTCCCCCAAGATACTTAACCAGAATGTAATCAGGAGGGAACAATTTTACAAATCCAGTTGGGATATTCTGCAAAGTAACTGTCTGGGGAAACAAACAACAACCACATCAATGTTATAAAAGGTAAAAAAGGTTGGAGAAGAGTTTTAGGTTGAAGACTAAAGAGGTCCAACAACTGAGTCCAGTGCATGACCTTGAACTGGAGCCAAAAAGAACATTTTTAGGACAAGTGGGGCAATTTGCACATGAGCTGTATATCAGAAAATAGTATGGTGCTAAGGTTACATTTCTTAAATATGACAATTGTATTGTAGTTCTGTAGGGTAACAGCCTTGTTCTTAGGAGATAAATACTGACATATTTAGGGGTGTAGTGTTTGATGAGAGTTAGTAACTTTCAGATGATGTGATTCAGCAATACATAAACAATAGATAAATAGGTGATATAGATTATATGAATAGATGATAGTGATAGATAGAGAAATAGATACATATAGGTAGAGAACTAAAGAAAATGTAGTAAAAATGGTTTCTTAAAACAGGAGCAGAAAAATTGGCCCACACAACTGAAAAGGGATGCACTAGCTTCAGGCGTGGTTGGAAACAGTTGCTCAAATAATGTCTCAGGCGTCTGCAAATGTTTCTGTCTCTTATCTCTGCTTTCCTTCAGTTGGTACTCCCAGCTCCTCTCCTACCAGCTTAGCAATGCCAGCAGGCAGAGAATATCTCATTCCAGGGCTGGTGCTCAGTAGACACACTTGGGTGGGTTACATGTTCACCCCTGAATCAGTTATGACCAGCAGAATGGGATTCTCTGATTAGTTAAGCTAGGTCATGTGCCCACCCCAGGAATCTAAGAATGTGATCAGCCCCACATAAACTCCATGAGTTAAGAATGAAGGACTGGTCATTTCAAAAGAAATTTGGAAGCATGTTACCAGAAGAAAGGAGAAGCAGGGGTGAGCAGGTAAAAAGAAGATGTTTGCCACATGCATTTTTTTTAACTGCGTATACATTCTTTTTTGAAACTCGTGTTTTTCATTCATCAAAATATCATGGACAATTATATCTCAACCAAGCTTGACCAAAAAATACCATAGATAAGAACAAAATCATGGACAGTGGAGAAACCGGATAGATTTACCTCCACCAGGTCATCATCAAGGTCAACATCAACAGTGAGAAGCCATGCTGACACTATGCATCCTTGATTTGATGCAATGAGAATCGCACTTCGTCTGTGTGGTCTTCCTCCCAAATCTATCGCCCTAGGATTATCATGACGAAAACGAGACAAATCCCATTGAGGAACACGACCAGTACTTTCTCAAAACTGTCATCAAAAACAAAGAAAGTCTGAGACACTATCACAGCCAAGAGGAGCCTAAGGTGACGTGACAAATAAGTGTAGTGTGGAATCCTGGATGGGATGCCACAGCTCCAACCCTCAAACTCTTAACAGCATCCACAGCAGGAAGGGAGAGAAAGTGACAAATAGAGCCACTTTCTCCGCATACTTGTCTTTATATCAGGGTGGGACAGTTTTTTCCAGAACTCACCCCCTCCCAGTGGACTTCTTCCCTTTATGATTCATTAGGCAGAGCTGGTTCTCATCCCACCTCAGGCCCAGTAAGTCCTGTTAAAGGGGAACAAAATCATCATGACTGCCTTAGACCAGTGGTTCTCAGTCCTCGCTGCCTCAGAGAACCACCCAGGCGCCTTTTAAGAAACACTGATGCCTTCAGATCAATTTAATTATAAGCTCTGGGAGAGGAGCCCAGGGTTCTGGCTTTTTTAAAAAGATAGTTTCCCCAAATGATTCTAATATACAGCCAGGGTTCAGAACAACTGACGTACACCAGGGGTCAGCAAATTTTTCTCCAAAGGTCCAGATAATAAATATCTTGGTTTTACGGGCCACAGGCTTTCTTGCAACTATTCAACTCTGCCTTTATAGGAGTCACAGACGATACAGTAATGAATGGGTGTGGCTGTGTGCCAATAAAATTTTATTCACAAAGACAGGTGTCAGGCTGGACTTGACCTGTGAGTTACTAGGTTTCCACCCCAGGTTTAGACCAATCATGATTCATGCCCTGGAATTGGGCTCATTTCAGCCTGCACAAAATTCTGTGAGTAGGAAGAAAGGGAAATCCCTCTAGAGGAGCCTTAATTATGAACTTCTTGTAGACAGGGGCAGTGTTTTGTTCATCTGTTTTGTACAGTCTCTAGCACAGGGACTGTGCAGGAAATGTTTATTGAAAAAAAATAAAATAACTAAAGGGAGTGTTTAAGAGCTTGAGGAACATTTTTCTTGAAACATCATTCATGATCAATCTAACGTCTAAAAATGTTTTGGGAAGAAATATGGTAGAAATCAATAAAATGTCTTTCTTCCTACCTACGGTAGGCAGAATAATGTCCCCAGAGATGTCCATACCCACATGCTTAGAACTTATAAAGACGTCATGTTACGTGGTGAGGGGGAATTAAGGGTGCAGATAGAATAAGGGTTGTCAATCACATGAGCCTGAGATGGGAAGGTTATGCTGGATCATCCCACTTGATCCAATGCAAGCACAAGGGTCTTTATAAGAGGAGGCAGGAGAATCATAGAAGAAAAAGGAGCTGTGATGATGAAAGCAGAGGTTGAGGCAATGCACTTTGGAAATGGGGAGGCACCACAAACCAAGGAGTGTGGGTGGTCTCTAGAAGCTAGAAAAGGCAAGAAAAAAGATCCTCTCTCAGCGCCTCTGGAAAAGAAGGCAGCCTGGGCCCACTGATTTCAGCCCAGGGAGACCTATTTTGGACTCCTCTCTTTCAAGATTGTAGGATAAAAAATGTGTATTGTTTTCAGACATTAAATTTGTGGCAATGTGTTACAGCAGCAATGGAAAACAAATACACCATTACAGTGTCTAGTTCCTAACGGTGGTCCCCTGTGAGCCACAGGGCTGGCATTCGCTCTCGCAGGTAGGTCCCTCCCTGGATGATGACACATGAGACGTAGTGTCAGCTTGAGATTCACGCATCAAGAGAACTGGGCAGCTCCACTTTTGCACTTTTGGGAGTGTCAGGATACAGTATGTCAAGCTTGGTAGCCCTGCTGGAGAGGGCCGTGTAAAAAGGACAGGCCCTGAGACAGCTGGAGTGGAGAGGGTCCCAGTCTTCCCAGGGTCCCAGTTTAGCCTCCAAATGACTTCAGCCCATCACACTGCAACAGCATGAGAGACCCCAAGCAAGATCAGCTACGGAACAGTCCAGCGAGCCCAGTTCACCCACAGGACTAGAGGGATAATATAATCACAGGGCTGTTCCAAGCCACTGTCTAATTTTAGTTACCATGAGCTAAGGCCCTACTGTGATGGGTGCCAGTGAACCATTGTCTCACATCACTGTCATGTGTATCATTCCCACTTTCAAGATGAAGAAATCGAGGACCTGAGAGGTAAGGTAACTGGACCTGTTGGTAGCTGGGAGAGCTGGGTTTGAACCTAAGTCTGTGCAACTCCAGAGCCCCATGTCCTTTGCACTTCCCAGTGCTACCTCTTCTCAAAGCGCATTAGATTAATAAAATTCGAAGGCCTAGGTTGGTCCCCGTCACTTCTTTGGAGACCATTGACTGCCACCATGTTGGTTTCAGCAAACTCATAGCTCTGCTCCTGCCCTTTTCCTCTTCTTGTTCTCAAGTCTCATCGGAGAAGCAGGATTACTTACAGTAAATGAAAACCAAGCCTTGTACAGGAAGCACAGCCTGATCCATTACAGGGTTATTCTAGCCTGTAATGTACCTGTGTGCTCTCAGACACAGCCAAACTGTCTGGAGAGGGTTGGGAGGGTTCAAACTACCCTGTGGCTGCTCAGTGGGGTCAAGGCTCAGGGATGCAGAACTGAGGCAGAGCAAAGACCCCCTGCGGGTACGCCTCCGGGTCTCATGGAACCGACACCCCAGACTGTCCTCAGCTTGGCTGGATCAGACGCCAACAGATGCCCCCATGCGGGGGTGTTTATCTGCAGCCCTGCGGCTTTCCAGAGCCTGCTGTTCATTCCCCCAGGAAGCAGGGAGGCTTCGACGCTGAATCACGCCGCAGCCCTGACCCCAGCTGCCTGGGTTGCCTCAAGATTCAGCCGCTGCTGGGGTCCTTGCACCCTCTAGTGGCCATGAGAAGAAAAGAGCTACTTCTTAGTAGGTCAGCGGAGATTAGGGAGCTGGGTCCCAGCTGGTATTGAAAACTCAGACTCGCCTGTTCTTACACTATCAGGTAAACAGAAAACACAACTCAGAAGAATGGACAATACCAACCCAACAACTCTTTTTTAAAAAGAACAATGGCTTTGAATAAACACAGGTGTTCATGGCCTTATCTAATAGATGTGTCCCAGCCACATTAGCTATAAAAAAATCTTGTTTTCTAATTTTTTTTAAAAGACATTTTTTAGAGCAGTTTGAGGTTCACAGTAAACTTGAGGAGAAAGGTACAAAGATTTCTCTTATATAGAAATCATTTTATAAACAAAAATGATACATATTCTTTGATTGAAACAGTGCAGAATGTGTTATAACTTTTTTGAACAATTAACATATAATGACACATATATTTTAAGTGTGCATTTTGATTTTGAATTTTGACACATATATACACTTGTAGAACCATTACCATAATCAAAGCTCCATCACCCTCAAATGTTTCCTGTGTTTCTCCTTCCCCTACTGCAAGCAACCACTGATACCTACATCTAGTAAGAAGAAAATAAAACACACCTGAATTGGCTGCTGGTAGCTGCATGTCTACACCAGAGATTGCTGGGGTTTGGGGACCATTTCTAACCCAATGACATTCCTGACTGCCTGTGTTCATAAGCTAGGAGATTGTTCTTTCTGTAGCTTTTCCAGGGCCCCAGAAATACTAGGTTGTAAGATATGAAATTGCCAATAGTCAGCTATTTTTGACCCACAGAAAGTCAATTTCATGATTCCGCTTAAAATCCAACAATTCACATACTTATTTATTCACTTTTCCAAAGGGATCATCGGAGTTTCCTTCCTGAGTTATGACCCACAGCAAGCAAAAATGATAAAATAAAGAAAAAAAGAGTCACCGCTAACCACTTAAAAGGAAGACGGGCTGGTCCGGCGGCTCAGGTGGTTGGAGACTCATTCTCCTAACGCTAAAGGCTGCCGGTTTGATCAACCACAGGGTTGCTGGCTCCTCGACTCCCGCAGCAGGGACTCCCCCTGCAACTAACAACGGTAACTGGACCTGGAGCTGAACTGCGCCCTCCACAACTATGACTGAAAGGACAACTTGATTGGAAAAAATCCTGGAAGTACACACTTGTCATGCAGGATGTCATGCAGGGTCTCTGGTCCCGCTCCCCACATAAGAACGCAGGACATGGTGAGGCCAAAAAGGAACACCCAGGAGCCACAGATAGGGGAGCCATACCACTAGAGTCTCGCTGGTGGCTGGGTTGGAGACACAGGAAGCAAGAACCACATGATCCACAACGCACCGTCTGCTTCTCTGCAATCTGCAATCCACATTCCGCTCTTGCCAGCTCAGCCACCATCTGCTTGCTTGCCCTATTTGCTGCTAGCGTAGCCATGGCAGTTATATCAGAGGCCAGTGGTTCACTGGTTACAGCTGACAGCCAACTAGCCACAGCTGATGGCCAGCCAATCACAGTTGATGGCCATTTACTACCCTAGTGAGCACCTTTCCACGTGAGGGCAAGAGCCTGGAAACTGCACTCCTGGCTCTGTCCCCACAACACTGTTCCCCAATAAAGTCCTGTTTCCCTTCCCCAATAAAATCTTTAAAAAAAGGAAGACAGGATGATTGCACCAGGAGCCACCGACAAGATGCACTTGATAGTCATTGTACTTAACATTTAGCTTTTTTCCAGGAATCCGGGTGAAAAGGGAAACAGAGAGTGTAGGCTTTTTGCCGTCAGGTGAAAAGAACTACCGTGTTTCCCCGAAAATAAGACCAAGCCGGACAATCAGCTCTAATACGTCTTTTGGAGCAAAAATTAATATAAGATCCGGTCTTATTAAGACCGGGAATAAAATATAATGTAGTATGATATGATATAACATAACATAATACAATATAATACCGGGTCTTATAATAATTTTTGCTCCAAAAGACGCATCAGAGCTGATTGTCCGGCTAGGTCTATTTTCCGGGAAACACGGTAGTAAAATGTTGGGAGAAAACCTGCGCTCGAAGCCCTTATGAAGCCCACCTCCCTTTCTGCCCACAGCTACTGGAAAGGGGCGAAGGCGTCCCAGGTTGTGACAGGCACAGCAAACACTGTTAGCAGTGCAGGCTGGGAGTCCAGCGCCACACCCTCTTGTGTACTCCTGTGATATGGGGGGTGGGGATGTGTTCTGTCTTGGCTCTGGCCACACATCAGCAGTCTTCACAACAACCGCCAAGGCTGAGCACACCGCATCGCACTTCCCCGTGAGGCATCTGGGCAGGCCAGAGTGACCATAACCGGGACATAAGCTTGGAGGCTGAGCAACCTGGCTGGGCTCGCAGGCATGCTACATGCGGAGCGGGCCTGGAGACTGAACGTCACCACCACCGCAGCATCCCGCGGCTGACCCCCTTTCAGATGAGAGCTGCAGGTGTCCAGGGCAGGGCTCAGTCTCCTGGCCACACCGCCCATGCCGCACTCCTGGCAGCCCCCAGAAGTTTGTGCAGAGACAAACCTTGAGCTTGGAGAAGCCAAGTTGATTCTTAGGGAAAGGCGTGCGTGAAGAGGAGGCCGCGACCCTCATGTGCCCCAGCTTGGTTTTCCGTACCACACCTTTGGTCTAGGTCCTGGACCTGTACAAGCCGGCTCTGGGCGATGGGGCGGCACTGCCCTCTCGGGGCGGCGATGAGCATTACAGCTAACTGCCTGCCACATGTCAGGAATGGACCGACTTCACAGGCCCTTCTTATTTCTCTCATCTGCCCCCTAATTCTTCTCTCACTTGCCTTCTCCCTTCTCTGTGAAATTAATTTTAATTGAAAAGATGGGTGGGATCAGAGTTTTTATATTTTGCCAAATAAAAACATCGCTTAGTTGTGCCCTGGGTTTTCCTTTAGCCCATCCTCCCAGCTGACCTTTTTCCCAGGCAGACCCCAATTTACTCACAAGGGATCCTGTCCCTAAGCCAACTTGGGGCCTTTAAAATGGAAAGCTGCCAAGTTTCTGCATAGGTGCCTTTATAGTTAGTGTACTGTAGCCATGAAGGACTTTTAAAGATTAAACTTCTTCTTGGGGGATTGGGGACAGATTTGGGAAGATTTACTTTCCCCTCCCAGCTTCCATAAACCCACCTGTTCCCGCCAGGCCTTGGGGGCACCAGGGCCTGAGGAAGTGACAGAGACCTAAGAATGAGCAATGACACTGCAGAAACAGCAAGGGGAGAGTCTGGACGCGCAGTGGGTGGACAGCTCAGAGTAAGGGAGGGAGGCAGACATCAGCTCACAAATGGCTTCAGGTGACCCCATGTTAAAAGTGTACTCGGTCCTGAGGGCAGTGAGTTCCCCGGAAGGTATCTGGCATAATCAGACCTGAAGTTACCAGTTCTTACCTGTGATAATTGAGCTTACTCTGTCAGCTAGTGACAACCAGAAGGGGCAGGCAAGACATGGGGCCTGGAGGCTGGTGGGGAGTGTTGCCTCCGTCAAAGAAGGGTGGGGTAACGGTGGGAAATAAATCATTGCAGGGCCGAAAGGATAGGACTGAGGTTGGTGCTGAGGGACTGCACGGGTCTGGGATAAGACGGGGGCTACACGGAAGGTGGCTATGCCATTCCCAGCCACCAGTGCCACTGGAGATGGGAAGAGGATGTCACCTTGAGACCTGTTGGGTTTGCAGGAACCCCGGGGTATCCAAGGGGAGGGCTGTAGGCTGCAGGTGAAGAAAGACCTAAGAGAGGATCCTGAGGGGCATCAGCTGGACAGGGCATCCTGACAGGGGGCACAGGCGTGGCTGGGGCACTGCTGAAGTACAGGTGGGCAGCAGGCTGAGCGTCGGGGCCTGCAGAGAACCAGGAAGGTAAGAAGGGGGAAAGTGTCGGTGGATGTTAGGTCTAGCAGCAGGAAATCAATGGTCAACCCGGCAGGGTAGGGGGCCAGGTGTGGGCCTGGATGTGGGTGGAGGCGTGGGTGGCAGTGAGGATGTAGATGACAGGAAGTATAGGTACTGCCCCTCCCCCCGGAGTTGCAGAGAGATTCCCACAAAGATGCAAAGCTTGACCGGACAGGAAGGAGCCGGGAAAGATGGGAGCTGACCGATGGATTATGGTTTTTCAGCGGTCAGAAGAGGGTGGCTCCTGGGAAGGGAGGGCTAAGCTACCACGCAGCCGTCATTCATTCACCCTCTGCTAACTGAGCACCTGCTATGTGCAGCCCTCGGTCTGAGCACCCACCTGACCTTCCATGGGGACATGTGGGCAGAGCGAAGGGTGGGAGGGCACCACCTCAGTCCCTTAATACCCCCATGGGGCAGGTGTGGGGTGAGGGAACCCCAGCAGGACACACACGGGTTGGCAAAGGTCACTTAATCGACATTTATTTTGCGGAGGTTTACAGGTGATTGTAGCGGAAGATTTCATTCTGGCACACAGGACACGTGTGCTTCACATCCATCAAGCTGTCCACGCAGAAGGGGAGGAAACAGCAGCCCAGGAAACACCTGCAGCCTCAGGAGCAATGGGCCGTTGGCTGGGGCCGCAGTGCGCTGGACTGGCCCAGAGTCAAGCCAAACCTGGGCACCCCCATCCTTGTTCCTGCCCTGCCCCCCTCTGCCTGGAGCCAGCCCTTCCCACCCAGCAGGCCCTGCCCCGTTGATACTCAGGGCCCCCACTCACCCAAACACGAAGAGGCCCATGCACAACAGCCAGGAGAGGACCCCGGGGACCCGGGTGGTCACTGTGACGACGTAGTTCCCACAGTATGGACACAAGAACTGTATGGGGATGGCAGAGGCCCTGATAGGCATGCTGGTGGACACAGCTTGGGGGGCAGAGAGGGGGCAAGTCAGACATCACGCCCCCTCCTCTTCCCCAACGTCCACCCCTGGGGGACCCGCCCATGGCCTCCCCCTCTGCAGGTGCCCTGTGCTCCCCTGAGGAGCCTAGGCCATCCAAATGGGCCCCCATGTTCCCTTGCCATCCCTTTCCCACTTACTGCCAGCTTTCAGCGTTCAGGGGCCTTCCTCAGTTAAGACAGCTTGCCTCCCCTGGCCAAGGGACCCAGGAAATTGGGGAGCATGTCTGGGTTTAAACTCGATTAAATTTCAATTCAATGTGTTTTCCAGGACGCGCGCGTGTACACACACACACACACACACACACACACACACACACACACATCTTTTGGGTTTTCATTTAACTCAGCCAGAGCTGATTTCTAACCCGGCAGTTAAAAAGCTCTGACTGACACTCTTGGTAAAGCAGTTGTGTTTAAAAAAAAAAGAACCAACCAATAACACAAACCACCCCCCAAAATCCTTCCTGGTGGCATCCTTCTTATCTCTTCCTCTTGTGTTTGTACAGGGGGACCCAAAAAAGTGCGTTTAGCTCTTTTAAACATTGCAGCCACGTGTGCAGTCTAAGGTGTGCAGAGAAGGATGGGCTTTGGTTCTGGCTGAATTTATCATCAGGAAATCTCGCTTCCAGTGATCCCTGGTGTTCTGGACCAAAGACTCAGGGCCTGGTCAGGATGGGCTGTCTGGAGCCTTGAGGAGGGGTACAAATACTACAGACTTTGGCTTCTTGTGGGGTGCATAGTAAAGGGGTGCTGGGATTTGGAGAGCTGCAGTCTGATGTGTGGGGTGTGGACTCCCCAGTTGGGCAGAGAACTAAGGAAAGAACTACTTGGCTAGATGGGGGTGACCCAACGGCTCCACTGGCCTTTCCAATGGTGAGGATGCCATCTTTATTCTGTCCCCTGGGAATTTACAGCCCAAATGGGCAGCTCTCCACCTTCAGAGCATTCCCGGATTCCTTAGCAAGTTCATTTAAAAATCCCACAGCCCAGGCCCCATCCCGGGCTGTATGGTTGGGAGTAGTGGCTTTGTAGAGTAGAGAACAGGATTCCACTCCACAAACATTTCCTGAGCAGCTACTGTGTACCAGCCCCAACCCATTACCAGTGACTTCACATTGGAGAGAAGTGCTCACAGCCATGGGTACTGGAGGGGGGGAGTGTCCCACAGCTGTGGGGGCAGGGGAGGGCTTCCCAGAGGAGATGCTGTTTGTTTGGGCAGAGTCTTGGCAGATGGTCAGGGCAAGGAAAGGAGGCAGGCAGGAGCAGTCATCTGTGTGAATAACTTGGGGACCTGGGGCACACACTGGGGGAGGTGCTGGAATTCCTGGAGGAAGGGGAGAAGGGAGGGGGGGAGGCGCAGAAGGAGGTTCTTTGGGAGAGAGGAAGGAAAAACACCCTCAGATCTGAAGGCCAGGCACTGAGCTGATAATGTGGCCAGCCTGGGGGAGACACCCATTTTACAGGAGAGAAAGCCGAGGCCTGTAATCAAGCTTCCCGTGGTTGTATAGCTCATAGATGGAGGAGGGCAGAGGTGAACCCAGGCATTTCTGACTCCGTAAGTTGTCCTAGGATGTAAGACCTTCCTGGAGGCAATGCCAGGGAGTTGAGAATGCAGAAATAGCATGGGGCCCCAAAATCCTTTTTTGTTTTTTAAGCTCAAACATTTATTCCGTGCCAAACTCTGCACTAAACACTTTATATCCCTCACTCCATTTGCTCTTGCCAAAACACCAACGAGATGTGGCATTTTTTCAATTCTGCAGATGTGGAAACTAGGCTCAGAGTGGTTAACTAACTTGCCTGATTTCCCCCAGTAAATAAGTATCAGAGTCAAGGCTGGAACTTAAGATGCCTGTCTCCAGAGCACGTTATAAGTGTCATGCCTCTTGCCTCTGGTCAGGACGGTTCCAAAAGGGGCGACATTCTATTTACTCCTTCCAGGAAGGACTGTTTGGGTCCTAGGTCGGCCTCCATTCTATCCAACCTAGGCTCCCTCCTCATCTGAAAGGGGCTCTTCACAGTATGTGGACACCCAGCTCTGTCCCTCACCTCCCAGTAGTCAACCCTTGGCCGGCCCTCAGGGACCAGGAGGAGTCCCTACACAGGACCTATATGCAGATGGAAGGCTCTTTGGACAAGGAATTCTGGAATCCTGGATCCCCAGAGGGTAGAGGGCAGGATGGGAGCCCCACAGTTTTAATGACAGTGTGGGTGACAGATGGGATCCCTATGTGTTTCATTGGGAACCACGTGGGTGCTTTGCATGGAAATCTGCCCCTGCCAGGAAAAGTGTCTCATGGCTTGAGGGGGTCACCTGGGTTCTTCCCTCCCAGTGCCTCCCCCCAGAGTAGGAGCAACCAGAAAACAGGAAGTCCCTCCCCACTTCTCACCCCACAGTCTAGACTCCATGGGACAGGAAGAGGTTTCATATCCATCCAGTACCTCCAGCAACTCCGCTGGAGGCTGCTTTTCGTACCCACTTAACAGATGAAAAAACTGAAGGTCAGAAATTAAGTACCTGGCACAGGGCTGCCAGCTAGAAAGTCATTCTGATCTCACACTGAGTTAGCAACTGCCTGGCCCTGTGGCAATCATCTCTGAATCCACTCAACCATCTTTCAGTGAGAAAGACAGATTCCAAGAGATGTGGTGACACCCAAGCTCACAACAGCATGGCCAGGACCCCCTACCCCACCCCATCCCATTCATCTAGGTGCCTCGAGCCACATGGGGGGAGGGAGTTGGCTGGGGGAGAGCAAGGTAGGTCATACCTGACATAGGGGAGTCATTAACTTTGCTCCATGATTTTCTTGTGACACTTTAAGAGAGGGCACAGGATATCAGAGGCCCCACTTTATCCCCTTTGGGTCACATGGTCCCCGGATTGGTGGGGGAAAGCAGAACTTGGGGTGAGGATTGGAATCAGCCCCCAACTCAGCAACTCCTCCTTCCTGAGGGTACTGCCATCAGCCTGTCCCTGGCCTCTCCCAGCCCGCCTACCTGAATGGAGGGACCCTCACCCTGGGGATGGTTTCATCTTGGTACCCTGGAGGTCCTTTGTTCCAGCAACAGTATCCAGGCAGCGTCAGGTTCCAAGCTCTGAGTGGCCAGTCACTTGTCTCCAGGCGTCCTCACTGTGGCCTGGTTGCCTGCAGTCAGGCACTGCTGGGCCTGGCTCAGGTGGCACAGCCACTGTGCTGTGTGTCCTCACAATGACCAGAGGGGTTGGGCTTCTCAGGTGCCCAGCTGGAGGACCATTCTCTGCAGAAGGGGGTGGGGCCTCCCCGGTGCCCACCTTGAGGACCTCTGAAGATGGCCCTTCCCTTGTCCAGTGACACACGTGGTGTGTGGGTGGAATGGAATCTTGCCCCATGGTTCAGACAGAGGGCAGCATGGGAGAATTGATCTGGAGCCTTAAAGACGGGAATCGGATTAGAGCTAGCGATTCCGCTTGGAGGAATTTATCCTGCTGTATGCAAAGGTCTCGCTGTGAGGATGTTCACGTCCTCTTATTTAGAAAGGCAGGTAGGTATATGCACATATGTACCCTCATGTCTCTATGTACATGCATATATATGTATACACAAGAGTCTATACATGTACAGATGTGCAAACACACATACATATGTACCACAGGTATATGCACACATTTCTGTGTGTGTATATGTGACAATTCCAGCTGCCTCTCCTGCTGGTTTAGCCGTGTGACTTTGGGCAAGATCTTCACTTTCAGTAACCCTCCATCCCCTGGCTTACTCATTTGTAAGATGGGAATAATATCCACCTTAGAGAGTTGTTATGAGAGCAAATGACATGATCCAGGCAATGGGTTCGGCCAGGTACAGCAAATGAAGCCAGCACTGTCACTGTGCAGTGATTAGTGGCCTGAATAGCCCAGAAGAGATGCTCCCAATTGCAAAGGGCTGCCTCTGTGCCCAGGCTGACTCAGTGCTTTCCCTGGGGTCACAGCCAGGATTTGTGTGAACAAAGGCATGCAGGAAGGTCTGTGCACTTGACCAGTACATGATATGGCTTCTCATGATGCTGCAAAATATGGGGAAGGTCTGGGACAGCCCGCTGGTCTATCAGGCTGCCAGAAACCAAAGTTATGGCCAGTCTGTGGGGAAGCAGTGGATTTGGTGATGTTTAGCAGAGTTACAGATATGGTATTCTTTCTAGAAATCCATCCCAAAGATAGACTAGCAAAAATATCAAATGATGTAGGCACAGGCTATTCAAGACAGCAGCAAAACTGAAAGAAAATAGTACTAGAAGGGAACTGAGAATATCAGGAATGAAGAAAGAGCAATAGCAATGATAAACATCTGGATGAATATCATAGACTGTTCTCCTCTTGAGTTCTTTAAAATGTTTGATTTTTGATAGCAAAAATTACAACATTGCCTAAAGTGGTTTTTAAAGTATATCCATGTAATATATATGACAACTATAATATAAATAGAAGAGGATAATATAGTGATAAGTTTTCTCTGTTGTACTTTAAGTAGTAAAATATTGACCTTGAGTTGTCTATAAAAAAAAAAAAAGACAGCAGCAAAAGACTAGACATAACACACATGTCTATCCATTTAGCTACTCTGCAGCTATGGAAAATACAGGGAGGGAGGGGAGTGAGGAAGGGAGAGAGATAGGGGGAAGGCCGACGAAGGAAGGAACGAAAATGATAAAAGGCGGTCAGCCTGGTGGCTCAGGTGGTTGCAGGCTGTGCTCCTAATGGAAGAAGGGGGGAAAAAAAGACCAAAAGACAAAAATCTCCATATATTACTATGGTGTTGTCTCTCTAGGACATATTGTTAAGAAAAACAGACAAATATATTTCACTACTTTCTGTGTAAGGACACAGGGAGGGAGCTATATAATTTCCAAGAGGAAATAAAGGAAAGATTAATGAAAAACAAACAAAAAATGAAAGCGGTTGCTGTTGGAGGAGACGGGTGAAAGCCCTCTCTAAATATACTTTGCTTTATCAGCTTGACTTTGGAACCATATCATTATTTTTACTAATTAAAAAGGAAGCACGTAAAACAGAAAAAAGCAATACCCCAAAAAGGGAAAGCAACTGAAAACAAACAAATGTGTTTGTATATGTCGTGCGGGGCGGCAGGTGGGGTCTCTGGACCCACTCCCCACATAAGAATGCAGGACATGGTGAGGCCAAAAAGGAACACCCATGGAGCCATAGGTAGGGGAGTCATACTACTATATTCTCGCGGGCGGCACTATACTCTCACTGGAGGCTGGATCCACAACTGTCCGCAACCCACCATCGTAACTGCAATCCACGCTTGCCAGCTCAGCCACAATCTTCTTTCTAGCCCCCATTTCCTGCTAGCGTAACCACAGCAGTTATATTCGTGGCCAATGGCTCACCGGTTACAGCTGACGGCCAACTGGCCACAGCTGATGGCCATTTGATCACAGTCGACAGCCATTTACTGCCTGAGCCAGCACCTGTCTATGTGAGGCCGAGAGCCTGGAAACTGCTTTTTGGGGCTCTGTCCCCACAGTATATGAAGATTTTTTTGACACGGGACACAAAGCACAAGACATGAAAGAAAAACTTGAAACATGACTTCCTTCAAGCTGAGAGTACTCAGTCTTTAAAAGACACCGCAGATAAAATAAATGGTATGACACAGGCTGGAAGAAAATACCTGCAATCTGTATGTGTGCCAAAGCACAGGTATCCAGAATATAAAAGAACTCCTTCAACTCAATCATAGTTATTTTTAAAATGCAATATTGAAAGTGAGCAAAAGACCTGAACAGACACTTCATGAAATAGCCATGAAATAGCCACTGATGGCTCAGTGTCACTAGCCATCTAGGAAATCAATTAAAAGTCAGAGGTACCACTGGTTAAATTGTAAAAAAACAGACAATCTCAAGTGTGGACAAGCATATGGAACAACTACCACCTCACACACTGCTGGTGTGAGTGTGAAACGGTGCATCACTTTGGAAAACTGGCAATGTCTTATAAAGGCAAACATACACTCACCTGTGACCAGCAATTCCACTCCCAGATTTTTACCTATGAGGAATAAAAACATTTGTCCAGAAGAAGACCCCTATGAGAAAATTCATAACAGCCAAACTTTAGCAACAAAACAAATATTTGTCAACAAGTAAGGGGATAAACAAATTGTGTACATTCATACCAAGAATTACTGCACAGCAATAAAAGGAATCGACTACTGCTGTACTCAGCAAGATGAATACATCTCAAAAAAATAATTTTGAGCAAAAGAAACCTGACCTAAAAGAGCACATCTTTTATGGTTCTATTTATTGGAAGTTCTCACACAGGCCACACTGTGAGGTGTGGTGAAAGCGAAGGTACCATCTGCAAAGGGATAGAATCAGCATGCAGGCGGGTGTGCCTGGCATAGCAAGTGCCACTGACATCATGGGCACCAAGATTAGAGCCACAATCGTTTTTCAGCTGATGGGGGGAAAAAGCATCTTGAGGAAGCCCTTTCTGAATTCCCAAAAAGGTGTTGTCTTCCTGGAAAAAAGAAACACCTGGATCCAGCAGTACCCCTCACTCATCTGACCTGCTGACCTCCTCTCTCTCCAACTCCTTACCAGTACCCATGGCATCCACACCCCCATAAGTGCTGGTGTCTGAAAGCTGATGCCTACTGAATTCCCCCAGCGCCTGGCATGGAGGAGGTACTCACTAAATATAGTTTGTATGTGCGAATGAATGAACGAGTGAATGAGTGAACGAACACAGGAATGAATGAATGAATGAATGCTGCATTCATCACAGCCTACCCCATTTGGCTTAAAAACGGGCTATCACACCCCAGGACCCAGGGTCCTTGCCTTGTTGAGACTTGAGGTTACACATCTTGGGATATGGTCCGGAACTGCCTCCTTCTCCGGAGATTTTTGAGAACCACCGCGCGCCCAACAAAGGGTTGGGATCCTGACTGCGCGTCTGAATGGGTCGTTCTGAGTGTGAATGAATGAGGGAGTTGACTGGCTATGCATGCGCTCGGGCGCCGACATCCCGGTCATGGCCACCAGGGGGCAGCACCAGGCTGCGCAAGTCAGCCTAGCCTCCTGCCTCTGGGCTCTGCTGGGCTGAGAGGTCCCCATCCTGGTCAGGGTCCTGGGGAGCAGGGTCGCCCCTGCCATCCTCCCTTTAGGATTAGTCTAGTGCCCTTACTCTGCCCTGGGGTTGAGGACCCTTGTCCCACACCGTCTCCCTCAGGCCAATCTGAAAGAGGTGAGGAGTCATAAGAGGGCTTGAGGTTAGCCCACGGCCACTCAGCAGGGCTGTGGGGGAGCCAGGTTTGACCCCAGTCCCTCTGCACCCAGACACAGGGGCCTTTGGGGGAGCCATGAGCCTTGGCTGGGCTCTTCCTGGGCCTCTTCTGTGAGGATCAGTTCTCTACGAGGCTCAGGGCTCCTGGAGGACTGTTTTGTTATTTGTTTTTGACCTTTGTGTCCCCAAAGTAAGGTCTGGTATAGAGGAGGAGGAAGATGATTAAAGTGTGAACTCTGTCACTACCAGCTGTGTGACCCCAGGCAGGTGTCTTCACCTCTCTGAGCCTCAGTTTCCTCCTCTGCAAAATGGGTCTAATACGAAAATTCAGTAAGGCAGTTTTACCTTGCTGGCTGATCCTTCACTCATGCCTCCATTCTATTCGTTCCATCTTGCCCTCGGGCCTTTGCACTTGCTGTTTGTGTGCTTGGAATACTCTTTCCCAAGATACCCCATGGTTCACTTCATCGTCCAACTCTGCGCTCACATGCCCTTCCTCATGAAGGGCTGCTGTAGACCCCTTGGCAAGAGGAGCCAGCCACACTCTACTATATCACCTGGTTCAATTTTGACAAGTTACCTCTATCTGGAAGTAACTGGTTCATGTATGAGTTTACTTGGCCATTGTCTATTGCCCTTAAAACATCAGCTCCATAAGGACAAGGTCCTCGTTGATTTTGTTCACAGCTCTCTCCCCAGTACCCAGCACAATACCTGGGACATAGTAGATGCTCAGTAACGATTTGTTGTATGAACGATGAATGAAAGAATGAAACGCTTAGCTCTGTGCCTGGCACATAGAAAGCTTGCAGCAAGTTAGCAGTTAATAAGAATAATCATGACAATGATAAATAAGCAGTCACAAAAGCCAGGGCAGGGGGTAGGCCATCGCAGGAAAGGAACAAGCCTGGAGTTTTGGCAGCTGAGGGTCCTGGGAAGCCCCCTTGTTCCTCTTGTTCCTTGTTCCTGTGTGACCCTGGGTACTTGACTCACCCTTTCTGGGCTATGCTTTCTTCTCAAACAATAAGGAAGACTCTGAAGCCTGGGCTGCTTAGGGAAAAATGAGATGGGACATTTTCTTCCGTCCTGCTCTTCCTGTCTCCCAGGGAGGAGATGAGATAAGAAGGACGAAATCCAGAGGAATGACTTGTAACTGTAATCATTGTGCAAGTGTCTTGGGAGCAGAGTGGGTTGTCGAGGGGCCTGGGGGTGGGGGCTGGGCTTTCTCCAGAGCCCTCCTTTCCTTCTCCCCCTGCCTCATGTGCATGGGGAGACTGGCGCCCTGGAGCTCTGGGCAGGGACCTGCTGGGTCATACTGGGATGTCCCCTAACCTCTCTGGGCGGACTTTCCAGCTCTGCCAATCACCCTGTCTGCTTTCTCTTCCTCCCAGCTTGTGGTGAGCTGGGAGTGAGAGGTGTCTGAGGCGTGTGGGCTGCTGTAGGCACCCCTACCCCAGGCTCCCCTGTTTACTCGGGAAGAGAGAGTGAAGGCGAATTTTCATTCCTTGGGCACCAATGGAGTCCCTCCGAGATGGAGGAGGGTGGGTGGCAGGGTCACCTCTTCTCTGGCAGCTGTCATCTATCCCGTCCTCGGAACTCTTGGACAGTCCCCTACCCGCTTGCCTGGGAGAGGAGGGGGTCCTATTTCTAGACTGAGAAAGCTCTTGGGACCTGGAGTTTGTGGGGGGAACCCAGGAAGCGGTGCGATGGGAGAGTGTGTGGTTGTGCATATTGCTATCTGCGTGTGTTTGCATGGGGGTATGTGTGTTTGGGAGATGGTGGTGGTGTGTGTGTCCACGAATATCTCAACTGCATGGGGTGTTTGCACGTGACACAGATTTGTATGTGGAGGTATGTGTGTGTGGCCATGCCTGTTGAGTGGGCTGTGTGTCTGACTGTGTCCATGTGGGAGGGCTGTGCAAAGGGATATCTGGGTGTGGGGTGTGCTCACACAGTGGACTCCTGGGTCCATCTTCTCCCCCCTTCAGCCAGTCACTCTTGGACCTCACCCTGAGCAGGTTCCAGCTTCAAGAGCTGCCCAGAGGGATCAGTCCAGGTGGAGGACAGAGGGCAGGACACCCCCTCCACTAGCCTCCCCACTGGGCCCACAGTAGAGTTTTTAGTTCCTTCTCAAATGTAGGATCTTCCAGTGCCATTTTGCATGAGGGAAACTGAGTCATCCACCAGGCCCCTCAACCTCGACAAGCCCCTCTCCATCCCACAACACGGCTGCAGCCCTTATTTCTTCAACATGTTATTTATTGAGCGCACCTATTACGTGTCAGACATAGGAAACCAAGCAAGGCAGATGAGGTGCCTACCCTGGGAGCTCACATTTTAGTGGGGGAAGCAGATGCCAGACATGGTCATATGGAAAAAAGGGTGAAATGACAATGATGGGGGATGGGACAGACTGATGGGGGGTACCACCTTTGGTTCAGGGTCAGCAGACGGGACCCTCATTGGATGTGTAATGACCAGAAAGAGGCATTCTGGGAAGATGTGGGGGAAGAGTTCCCCCAGATCTGGACACTGGCAGTCCAGTCACCTGCCACCTGACCCTTGAGCCTGCACACCTAGCTCAACATAGCTGGATGAGGCCCCCCTCCTTACCCTACTCGCCAAAATCACTCCAGAAGATGTACAGTGGGCTTCTCAAAATGGTGAAAGAATTAGCAGGGAACAGGAAATGCTGCAGAATACTTGTCTGACCTTGGTAGCAGGGCAAAACCCCCAGAAGTGCGGTAGTGCTTCGTCTACACATGTATAGGGTGGGGTGCTGGAAGCTGTTTATATGTGGGTGATTCTTCCTTAAACAAGACTGCCCAGCATTTCAGCACCTCCATAACTACGGCCTTTGGTTTACCGTGCCAGGGGTGCCCCCCGAATCAGTTGGATGACCCTTAAGGCCCTACTACATTCCCAAAATGCCCTCTTGGGGGCAGTAGTACCTCTTTGGGCTGGAGGGAAGATGAGAGATGGCCTTGGATTATGCTGATCCACGGCTTGGAATGCTCTTCTCACCTCTGTCAAGACTCTGCTCAGGCATTTCCTGCAGAAACCTCTCCTGGAAGCCTGGGGGCAGGACCAAAGAAGAACGTCACTCCAGTTCCCCATTCAGCATTTCTGTGTATTTGGAGAAGATGAGGAAAGGGGCCCTGTAAGAAATGGCTTCACGCACATATTCATTTTGTCCATTTGTGTATTCAGTCATTGATTCAAGAATGCTTATAAAGACTCTGTGCAGGGCTGGGCACTGGACGTAGGAACTGAGTCCAGTGGACAATATTCTGTGTTCCCAGAGTTACGGTCCACTCGGGAGACCGAATATTAACTGGTAGACAAAACAATGACAGGGTTAGATGAGAACTCTAAGGGCAGCCCAGAGAGTGGAGAGGCTCCTCTAGACAATGGTGTTGAGACTTGAGAGATAAGAAACTCTTTTGCCTCTCCCTACTAAATGAACATACTGATGTGTGATGGCTGGAGCTCCAGCAGCTGTTTTGGCCCATAAGGCAACCTCGAGGCTAGAAGCCAAACATTAAAGGGTGTTGGAGCAAGAATATAGGAGACACCAAAGTCTTTGAGGACTATAGATCTGCTGTATCAACCCTAGACATATCAACCCCAGCCTTCTTTTACATGACAGAGATATAAACCTCCAACATGCATAAGCTTCCTATTGGAGTTTTCTTATATTCAGTTAAATCAAATCAGGTGTTACAGCAGAAGAGTTGGGATTTTATTTACAGAGCAATAAGGAGTTACTGAAGGGTTTTGAGCAGGGGAGAGACATGGTGACAAAGATTCTCTCCTTGACCAAACTTTCGTCAGGCTCCGAGCCCTCTGCTTGACTAGACTTAACCTTGGGCTCCTGTCTTTGTCCTTGGAGAGTCCAGTTTTAGCAAGAAATCTGTCAAGTTGGTTTTGCCAGAATCCCTCAATATCCGACAACTCTTGATATCTGACCAAATTCCTTCTCTCTCCGCAACCCCCAGGTGATGTCTGATCATCCTGGCATGGCTTCTGCAAGACTCCTACGAGGCCAATTTAGCCAGAATCGCCTCAACCGATGTTTCCTCCTAGTGACACCTCCCTATCCTGCTCCTGAGCTATGAATTCCCACTTTTCCTTGTTGTATTTGGAGGTGAGTGCAATTTCTCTCCCTTACTGCAAAGCCGCACTGCAGTGTTCCCCGTACCTATCACGATAGTCCCAAATAAAGTCTGTCTTACCATTTTAACAAGTGTCATGAGTAATTTTTTTCTTTCACAATGATTGGATTTTGAAAGAGCTCATTCTGGCTGCTGTACAGAAAATTGGAGCGTGGGCATGGAATGAGGGGGAGGCAGAAGGGACGGGTGGAGGCTGCGGCTCCTGAGACATGGTGGGAAGAAATGGGGACAGGTAGGTTGACGGCAGTTACACTTTGGAGGAAGGAGGCTCCATTTCATCCCTGCTTTAAGCCCTTATCTGGCCGCCATCCCTCTTCAAGGTGAAGCTCCCTATTTGAGACCCATACATTTAGCCCATTCCGACAATTGTCATCTTATCCCACACCCTGTCTCACTTCTGGGCCTTTGCACATGCCCTGTGTCAACTCTCTTGGGAATGTCCTTTCCTTTGTTTAACTTCTGATTTTCTGGAGATCTCAGGTCAATCAGCACTTTCCAGAGAAACCTTTCCTGGCTTCTCCAGCACCATGACTATCCCTGCTGTGGGTCCAGCGGGATTTTATACCACTGTGTGATTAGTGGTTGAACATCAGCCTCCTCTATTAGGCTGTAACACTTCCAGGTGCAGGGCCAGCATGGGGTTTGTTTAGTCCAGGGCTTGGAATACGTATTTGTGCAATTTGGCTGCTGGGTCCTTATTGGGTAGAAAATTTAGCCCAGATCTCTTCATTAGCTGTTGGCTCAAAGTCTTGCCACTTGGCTAGTGCCATCAGATGGGGCCAAGAGGACGGGCTGATGTCACTGGCTGCAGGAGGCTTAAGCCATGGCAATTTGGAGAGAACTCCTCCCTGAGACCAGTCTTGTCTGATGGGCCTGAAGGTGGGACAGTCACTGAGCCTTGGAGGCTTATCCAGGCCACCACATGACATCTTGGTTATCTGTTATCGGTTATGGGCCTGTCTGCCACTTCACCAGGCTGTGACTCCTCTGGGGTGGGTACTGGGTGGGCACTTATTATTTCTGGGTGCGGAGTGACCAACACAGAGCCTGGCATGGACGACACACCCAGTAAATGACTGCAAACCAGAACTGCACCCAACTCGGGTGTGAAATTCTGAAAGGCTTCATTCAGTTAGTTGAGAAGGACTTTTGGAAGGTGGGGGAAGGAAGGCAAAGGGACAGCCTTAGCGTCTTTCAGCTGCTATAACAAAAACCATAGACAGGGCAGCTTAAACAACAGAAATGTATTTTTCACAGTTCTGGAGGCTAAGAAGTCCAAGATCAAGGTGATGGCCAATTCGGTTCCCAGTGGAAGGCCCTCTTCCTGCCTTGCAGACAGGTGTCTTCTCACTGTGTCCTCAGTGGTCTCTGTGTGCTTGTGTGTGTGGCCGTGGGGTGGGGTGGGGGGTGGGATGGGGAGTGAGGGTGAGGGAGAGAGAGGCAGAGTGAGTGGCAGGCAGAGCTGGTGGGCTTGCGCAGAGACCCCAGTACCACCCCTACCCCTGGTCCCTGTGATCCTAGGACAGTTACAGGATATCTCCTTTCTCTCCCACCTTTCAATTACTAACCTGAGTCTGGGTCCAGGGCTGTACTCTGTTCAGGGGCTGCTCCAGACTTGCTGTGATGGGGTGGGGTGGAGGGTTAGGGGGAGGAAAGCTCACCTCTCCCTGTGCCTCAGTTTCCTTTCGTGTAAAATGAGAGCAACATCTTTTATCTCCAGAGACAGAGGACTCAAGGAAGGAATGGAAATTAAGAATAAAATGAAACAAAAAAAACCAAACGGTAAAAGAGAATGAAATCAACAACTTTCCCTCGTTTGTTTTTTTCTTTTTTTGAATTTTCTTGTTTTCCTTTCCTCCCCTCGGTTCTTTGCTTGTTTCCTTCCCTTCTGCCTTTCTCTTCATTCTTTCCTGTCATTCCTTGATCTCTTTCTGCTAAAACGGAGGTGCCCATATGGATTTTGGGGCAAAGGTAAGGTGGGGGCTAAACCCAAGTCGGGGAAAGGGGGGCGGTTAGGGGAGGGACCTGCACCGGCGCGAAGACCAGATTCTCCGACTTTTCAGGGGTGCTTTCTGCAGCGCAGGCGGTCACTGATCGCCACCCCCGCGCGGGGTGAGAGGCCGTGTTCCCCCAGGCCCTACGTCCCGCCATCCTGCCAGTCCCGGGCGTGGACACAAAGGTCCCACCCCGCTGCTCCCGCCCGCGGCTCACCAGCGGCTCCCCTGCAGGCCCGGCTTCTGGCCCGCGCGGCCCCATTGGCTGGGAGCTCCTGGGGACGTACCAGGGGCGGGGCCTCAGCGGGCCCTCCCCGCGGACCACGCCCCCTCCCCAGTTTCTCCCGCAGTCGGAGCACAGCAGCTGGCGGAGCGGAGCCGGTCGCCAGGTGAGGACCATCTCCCGGGCACTCAGGAGGGGTGTGGCGGGGTGTCCCCGCTGCGAGACCCGCGAAGCACCGGTATGGGATCTCGGCCTCTTCTGCGCCGCTGCCCCTATTCAACCCCTGGGTGCAGGGTCTTCCAGCTCGCCGGCAGGGGGCTCCGGGCTGGGTCTCTCTAGGCCCCTGGGACAAGTCCCGGCCGCGCTGAGAGGCCCGTTTGGGGAGAGCGAGTTACTGTTCTCTAAGGGTGTGGCAGCAGCTGGAGGCAGTGGGAGCGGATGTCGGGTAGCACTTCCCGCCTGTTTCTGCGTGCTCCGAAGCTCCCCACTCACGCTTTATCCCCTCCACTCGCTTTCGCCGGTGAGCCGGAGCGTGGATGGGGTGACTCGCGGTGCGGGGGTGCCTCTCGGGGAGGTGGAGCCAGGCCCGCCGCGCCAGCTGTGGGTTCGGCGGCTGGACCTCGGCCAGGCCCGGCGAGGGAGGTGGGGGAGCGGGCCTGGCGCCGCGCGATTGGCCGCCTCTGCGGGAGGAGGAGCCGCTGGACGCTCGCCCAGGGTGTTTGCGCGGGGATGGGAGGCCCCCGGGCGGAGCCGAAAACTTCGCGCGCCTTCAGCCTCCCTCCCCTCCGGCTTCGCTGGCGGCCAGTTTGGAGGCCGGAAATGCACTGTTTTTTTCGAATTTTAAAGAGGAAGGAAGCCCCTGGCCCACAATGCCTTTCTGGGATGGGAGTGGAGGTGTGTATTGGGGTGGAGGGAGCGCAAGTAAGCCCATTCCAGGCAGGGCCTCCGTCTTCCTAGGCGGGGGTGTCTCACTGCAAAATAGGAGGCCTCGGAGCCTCAGTTTACCCTTCTGTAGACTGTATAACTTTTCCTATTGTAAAGCGCTGTGTGAGAATAAAAGGAGATGGCTAACCTAGTGTGGGGCGGAAGGGTAGTGACTTACATGGTTTAGTTGCTCTTTTGATATTTCTCAGTCTCTTCGCTTCCAGTCTTGCCCCTCCAATCCGTTCTCCAGGAGGAACTCGTAAAAACAGTCGGTTCAAATCAAACCCCCCCGGCTTAAAATCGTCCACTGTTGTTCCCATTGTCGTCTAAGTGCCAAAATTCTTACCAGAGCTTTCTCTTCTCTTCCACCGCCATCTTTCCCGCCTCTCTCTGCCACCTGCCCTCCCTCCCACTGGGCCTTTGCCCGTGCAGGTCCCTCTACCGAGAATGACTTGCCGCCTCCGGAAGTGATCCTACCCCCTCTGCCGGGCCAGGGCCCTCTCCAACTCCCCCTGCTCCCCTATTCCCTGGGGTCCTCGATGACCTCGGCTTTTCAGTGTTGGACTGTGTGGGGACAGAGCCCCAGAAAGCAGTTTCCAGGCTCTCGGCCTCATGTGGAAAGGTGCTGGCTCAGGTAGTAGATGGCTGTCAGCTGTAACCGTTGAGCCATTGGCCACTAATATAACTGCCGCGGCTACGGAGGGAAGTCGAGGAGAGAGGAGGAGACTGAAGGAGAGGGGAGGAGAGCCGGTCGGTTGGCAGCAAAGTGGACAGCAGGTCGCACGTCGTGTGAATCCAGCCTCCAGTGAGACTATAGTGGTATGACTCCCCTACCTGTGGCTCCGTGGGTGTTCCTTTTTGGCCTCGCCACATCCTGCATTCTTGTGTGGGGAGTGGGACCAGAGACCCCGCAGGCCGCCCCACACGACACATGGCCCAGAGAGCAGGGTCCCCCGAGCAGGGTCCCCCGCACGACAGACTGTCTGTCCCCACTCCCAACTGACTCCCCCAGCCCTTCAAGAGCAAAAACAGGGTCTCAGAGCCAGGCTTGGATTAGGTACTGGGAGTCGGAATGGGCTGATATGGGTCCAGCTTGGGCCATGGCTTGTGACAGGACCGGTTTTTCTTTGTCCTGCCAAGTGGCAAAGTCAGGGGATTTGGTTTATGTCCTATCAGCAGGGACAGGAATGGGACGGATGATTCTGGATGGCACGGTGCCTGAGAGTTCTACCACAAGCTTATTGACCCAGCCCACTGTAGTTGTCCCCGTCCGGTCTGGTCTGTCTGCACAGTGTCCCTTGGGCTGAGGCATGGTGAGAGCTGCACCATTACTGTCTCGTTTGACAGGTGAGGAAGCTGAGGTGTTGAGCTGTGAGGTCACTTGCGGGGCTCACCGAGGGAGTCAAACATGTCTGCTGCCAGGTCCCAGGAAACCAAGGGGAGGATGGAATACCCAAGTGCCTGAAGTAGGGGTGCAGGGGGAGCAGAGTCGGCTTCTAGTTACCAACAGTGGCTTGGGCTCGCCCAGGAAGTGCTCTAAGGACTGAGCGGGGGCAGCACAGGGTCCCTGGTGGTTGAGGTGCTGGGTGATCAACTCTCCATGGGGCAGGGTGGGGTGCTAATGGGGGGGGGGTCAGGTGGCAGTGCCAGAGGGCCTGCTTCTGCTTCCTGGCATGCTGGTTCTGGGGTTTCCGGCCTCTTCCCAGCACTTGGGGAGCCTGATGGGGTGCAAGCAGTTCCGGCTGGGTTTAGCCATTCTCAGCCATGATCCCCCCTCTCCCCACCCAGTTTGTGTTCGTATTTCTCTCTGAGGGGCTGCTCAGGCTTGGTGCTTGCTTGCAGGCCACACCCTGCATCCCTCTCCTTGACTCTCCTGGCTGGACTCTTCCTTTGCCCCTTTCTGTGACTCCCTGCACCCCACTGCTCCCTTTCCCCACCTTCACTCCCTTTATCCTGCCCTCCACCCCTTCCCTCCCCTGGATCCAGGCTCTCTACCCTACCACGGAGAGGGAGAGGAATGTGGCTGGAGAGGTCTGTCCAAGGCCTGTCTGCCTGGGCTTCATTGTGGACCTCTCTGCGGGGACCCCTCTGTCCTGCCTCAGCTGACCTGCCCTGCCTCTTGGCTTTCCTGCCCTTAGTTCTGCTAGGCTGGGACTCAGCTGAGCTGGAGGCCAGGAGGGGCGGGGAAGGGAAAGGTGGGAGGGTGTCTCTGCCTCAGTTTACAGACCAGGAGCCTGACTCATCTTAGAGCCCCCACCCCCCAGTTTCCCTTTCACCCTCTTACACTGGCTGACAGGTGGCCAAGCCTGTCAATCCTCACTGCTCTGTGTGCTGCTCTGTGTTCAGTGCTCTAGCGGGCATTAGAAATGCAGACTCTCGAGCCTCACCCCCCACCCCTTCAAAATCAAAATCAGTATTTTATCACCATCCCCAGAGATTCCTGGGCAGATTAAAGTGTGAGAAGAGCTGGCTTAAATCTGTCTATGCAGGCTGATCCACATCAGATGAATCTAGTTAATGTGCGTAAACGCCTACACAGAGTCAGTAGACAGTAACCCTCACTGCCCCCTGCCCCCACGACTGGTTCTCCAGTGCCCTGTCCCCTTCCCTTTGTGTAGGCTAGGAGTCATCCTGGCCTGCCAGCAGTGGACTGGCCCTAGGGCTGGGAGGTGTCTGAATGTCATGCCCAGCCCTGGCCTTCCCTAGCCGGAAACCCATGAAAGTCTCAAGGCACCCCCACTTTTCAGAGTGGGGAGCTTGGAAATAAAAAATAGGCTTGGACGGGGGCCGGCCCGGTGGCTCAGGCGGTTAGAGCTCCATGCTCCTAACTCCGAAGGCTGCCGGTTTGATTCCCACATGGGCCAGTGGGCTCTCAACCACAAGGTTGCCGGTTCAATCCCGCAACGGCAACTGGACCTGGAGCTGAGCTGTGCCCTCCACAACTAAGACTGAAAGGACAATAACTTGAAGCTGAACGGCACCCTCCACAACTAAGATGGAAAGGACAACAACTTGACTTGGAAAAAAGTCCTGGAAGTACACACTGTTCCCCAATAAAGTCCTTTTCCCCTTCCCCAATAAAAAATCTTTAAAAAAAAAAATAGGCTTGGAGCGTTCTAGCTTTGAAGAGAACCTTAAAGGCTCCCAACTTGAACCTAGCGTTTGTTCTCTCCATCTTCCTGCCCTCGTGGATCTGAATACTGTCTGGAATGGAGCCTTGTGAAATGAACTGCAAACTCCCTCTCACTAAAGTGTAAATGACTGGCAGCACTGCCAAGGATCCCCTCCCTGGAGTAAGCACCTGGCTTCTTGGCTCAAGGCAGGTGCCTCCTTGATGTGGTTGGTCGCTTTGAGTCAGTGAGGGCAGGAGGGGGGTTAACAGGGGCTCTGCAGGATTGGGTCTTCAGTCCCCAGATATGTGGGTGGGCCTTGGAGGGGTCAGGAAGGCTGGATCCCAGTGCTGAGGACCCACTTGGCCTGTGGAAAATTCCCAGCTATTTTGGGCTGAAGCCCCCCTTCTTCACCCTTTCGCAGGATAAAGGCCCTGCTGACACACCCCTCCCTGGGGGCAGGCAGGGTGAGAGTTGCTTCCTGGCGCCCCCCCCAGGGCCTGGGTTCTCCTCCCCTGGCTGGGTACTCTACAGAACCTAGGGGTGCTGACGGGGGAAGGGGGAGCAAGGCCAGCTGCTCACCTGGGACCACCAGCTTTAAAAATGCAGCCCCTCATCCATACTCCCCTCCCCTGCTTGCTTTTTCTCCATAGCTTTTCCACTGTTGGACATACCGTCTGTTTTGCTGGGCAGGTCACTTGATACTTTGTGCCTCAGTTTTCCCATCAGTGAAATGGGGATGAAATGAGCTGAGAGTGTGAAGTACTGAGAATAGTGTATGGCCCCAATCCGCTGCTCTTGTTGTCCTGGCTGTTGTAGGTTCCCCTCTCCCTGCCCATAAGCTCCTTGAGGGTAGGAATTTTGCTGTCCTGGGTTCTGTTTCCTGTGCATAGTGGATGGCACAGTAACTCTTAGTTGAATAGGAGGCAATATTCTTTAAGGTCCTCTGGGGCTACTGCAGGCACCCAGCGTGCTTGGGGGCAGGGTGCAGCCCCACCTGGCCCACTGGTGTGCACACACGGGCAGTGACAAGCCTGGTCCACAAGCCCATGCATGTGTTCACGTGTGTGCATGTGGTCAGAGGCACAGGTGGCTTTCCAGAGCCATGTGTGTATACACACGTGTATACATAACACCACACATGTGCAAACACAACCCGTATAGTCATGTGCACACAGACACAACCACACACATATACACCCCTGTGCACAGACACACAAACACATGCACACACAGCACAGCAGTTACGACTTGCCTTGGGCATGACATTTGGCCCATCCCAGGTCTGGCCTCAAGTTTCTTGCCAGCCTGAGCTTCAGGCACCTGTTTGCAAACTTCTCCCAGATGTAGGGAGTTGAGTAGTTCAGGGGGGCTAGTCATGGAGGGTGGGCCCTGCCTCCTCCAGGATGCTCCAAGGTCACCCCTGGTGTTGCTGGGAGAACAGCTCCCTGTTGGAAGCCCAGACTATGCCAGTGGGTGGGGCTGGGACTGCTGAACAACTCCCACCCCCATCTGTGTGTGTGTTGAGGGGCTCACACAGATGGGCCCCAGAGATGGCTCCTGGGTGACTGGCTGTCCCCTCCCCCAGCTGCTTTCCTTACAGCTGGACTTTGCCCTGTGCCTCCCCTACACAAAAGCCATTCACTCCCCCTCCCCCTTCCCGTCTCCCTCCCCTTGCCAGGCCCATTGCTGGTTGGGGCGGGCTGGCCTTTGGCCCTGCCGGCTCCAGGCTGCTGCAGCTGCTCTCCAGCTCAGACAGGCTATGAGAGGGGGGCAGGTTGGTGGTGCAGACTCCTGGGTCTCCCAGGCCAGCACCTCCCTTCTCTCCCCCAGTCACTCGTGCTTTCAGTGCCTCAGGTTCTCCCACTGCCAGGCGAGCATGACTGTGGCCACCTCCTGCTGAACTGTGCAAGGTGCTGAGTACACTGAGTGCACAGGGAACGCCAGTGGGGACATCGGGTTCTGATGCTGGTTAAGGAGTCTTGGGGTCATTCCCTGGACGGTGTCCAAAACCCTGCTCTGTGGCAGCCCTCGTGCTGAGCACTAGAGACATAGAGGAACCCCATGCTGCCTTGAGATTGCTCACTCCGACGGGCTTCTAATGGCATCTCTCAGGGATTGAGTGTTTTGGAGGAGTCAAGGGGGCTGGGGTAAAGAGAGAAGGGAGGCCCCAATTTCGGCCTGCTTCATTAACCCAGGGGGAGATGGGCATGGCAAGGGGCATGGGGACAGACAGATAGATAGATGGGTATGAAGAAAGGAAGACGTGTGATAGTGGTGATGCCCCGTGTTTCCTCAGCTGGCCCTGCCCTCCTTGCCACCACCTTGTCACTCACCTCTTCCATCCCCGGCACCACCAGTCTCCTTGCTGGCCTCCATCACACCCGGGCCCTTATCAACCTCAGGGCCTTTGCACAGGCTTTTCTCAATACCTGGAAGAGCCTCCTTCTGGTTTACAAATGGTCGACTTTCTTATTGTTCAGGGCCCAGCTTGTATCCTCATTAGGGAAACACCCCCACCCTGTTACTTTTTATCTCCTTCTGTGTATTTCTTTTTTGTTTTTTTTTTAAAGATTTTATTGGGGAGGGGGAACAAGGACTTTTATTGCGGGAACAGGGTGTCCTTCCAGGATTTTTTCCAAGTCAAGTTGTTGTCCTTTTAATCGTAGTTGTGGAGGGCGTAGTTCAGCTTCAGGTCCAGTTGCCATTATTGCAGAGGGCACAGCCCATCATCCCTTGCGGGAGTCGAACCGGCAACCTTGTGATTGAGAGCCCACTGGCCCATGTGGGAATCGAACCAGCAGCCTTTGGCGTTAGGAGCACGGAGCTCCAACCACCTGAGCCACCAGGCCGGCCCTGTATATTTCTTATGAACCCTTTTGGCAATCTGTAATAATCTTGTTCGTATATTTATTGACCTGTTTATTCTCTGGCTCCAAATTCAGCCGAGTGTTTCAAGTTCCATGAAAAGGGACGCACCAGGCACAAATTTGTTGAATGACTTTATGATAACAGTTATGCAACAATCATAGCTGACAGTGCTCACTTGTTATGGGCAGATGGTGTGCCAAGTGCTCAGTGTGTATTATTTCATTTCAACTTTGTGAGGATGGCGTGAAGTCAGGACTGTTATCATCTCCATTTTCCAGATATGGAAACCAAGGTCCAGAGAGGTTAAGCAACTTTCCCAAGATCACACAGCTGGCAAGTGGTGGGATTTGAATATCGGATGTGCCTGACTCCAGAGGAAATTATGGGTAGAAGTGGGGAGGGCAGTTCCCCACCTCACCCTGGTGTCACTAGGCCATTGTGGTTCTACCTGCTGTCTTGGGAGGCCTGGGTAGCGCCCTCCTTTCTCCAGCCCCCTTCCCAGAACCCCATGTGTTGGAACATTCCAGGACTCTATGACCTGTGCTGGTAGGTCATGCTGGAGCCCTGACCCCCAGCAGAGCAGCCGGAGCCTTTTTGAGGTGGGGCCTCCCTGGACTGGCCGTCCTCTCTGGCCGTGGCTGCAGCTGAGAGAAGGGTCAGGAGGTAGGGTAGCTGTGTCACGTCCTCCGGAAGGCTATCCAGCCCTCTCCCTTCCTAGCCAGATAGAACTGAGACCTGACACGGGAGTGCGAGGGGGAGAGGTTTTGTCCTTTGCCTGGGGAAGAATCAGGCTTTGCTCTTGGGTGGTTTGGGTTGGGGGCAGAGGGGACATTGCTATGTGATATAGATTGAAAAGTCAGTGCCCTGGGGCCACAGAGTTACTGTAAATGAGGGAAGCAAGGTGGTGAGCTGGGGTTTCAGGCTTGTCAGAGCTGCTAGTTTGTTTTCATGAGTAGCTGGAAACCTGGATGTTGAGGCAAACTCCTGGGATTAAGATAGCTCACGTTTTAAATGTGAAAACCCCCGTGTGAGCCACGTAAAGCCCATCCGGGTTGCTTCTGTCCCCCCTCGCTGTGTGAGTGTGGCTGAGGTCTGAGGTCAGGCCCCTCCACCTCACCTCGAGTCCCTGTCACCAGCCCTGAGCAGGTGCTGAGTGATGCCCACCGAGTTGCCCCCACTTGCAGGTGGGGAAATTGATCCCGGAGAGAGAAAAGGACTTAGCCAAGACCTTCTGGCTCTTGGGCTTTGCTCTTTCCTCTTGACCTTGAGCCGAGGCTGTGTTAGAGCAGGCACCTTCACAGTCACACACTGGGTGTTCGTTGGGCCCAGTGGCCATGTCCTGCTCTTGGCAAAACTGCCAGAGAGGCAGCCTCTGGAGTCTCCAGCCGGCTCTGACCACACCCACCCTTGATGCATGTTGGTGGGTGGGTCACAGAGGAAATTCGATATAGTAGCCAGTGACCCGGGTGGGGTGCAAATTCACTTGGAGCCCCAGGATCTGAGTGAGGGGACTGGTGGAGATGCTGCCTTTGAAATGCCCTGTCTCTTTGGGTCCTTCAGGCTCGCCCACCAGGCCTCCCTTCTGGATGCAGGCTTGTGACAGCCCCTGGGGATCCGAACTTGGGGTCTGAGCCTCTCTTTGGTTTGTGTCCCAGAGATTCCTGGAGAGACACTGTGTGCTGTTCCCTTTTTTTTTTGCCTCCCCCGCCCCCATAGTGTCTGGCTGTTAGCAGGGGTCAGGAAATGAATGGTGAGTAGCTGGAGTCCTGATCTAGGTAGTTGGTACACAAACACCTACCTCCCTGCTCCATTCCACCCCTCCCACCCTTTCACAAGGATTTACTAAGTGCCCCCAGGTCTGTGCTGGGCATTGAGGACATACAGGGGACCAGCGGCGTCCTTGTTATGGGGACAAGCTGGCATTTCCACGCACAGCTGGGATAGGAGGCGGCCCAGGGCCACTGCAGAGCCCAGGGGAACACTGACCTAGCAGGGCAAGCCAGCACGTTTGCGGAGACGTGACTGTGACCTGCACACGGAGTCAGCTGGCCTCTGCGTTCCACAGCCAGCAAGACGAATGAGGCTCAGGTGGCAGGCTCTCTGATGGGTGGGGATGCATCTGGGGGCCGTTCCTGCAAGGGGTGACCCCTGAGAACCCTGTCTCTTTCTAGGTCAGCCATGTCATCTGAACCTCCTCCACCACCACAGCCTCCCACCCACCAGGCTTCGGTCGGGCTACTGGACACCCAACGTGCCCGTGATCGTTCACCATCCCCTCTCCGGGGCAATGTGGTCCCCAGCCCACTGCCCACCCGCCGGACGAGGACCTTCTCTGCGTGAGTCTCAGGCTGGTCGGGGGAGGCTTCTTGAAACAGGTCTCCTGCCCGAGGCCAGAGAGTCACTGCATCTCTGGCCATCTCTGTGCCTCAATGTCCCTGCTGTCAAATGTGGATACTTGGGGTTGGGGTAAGAGTGAGGGACGGGGAAGGTGCCTTGTGAACTCTGGGGACTGCACCAAGCCCACTCGAGCCTGCCACGAGCTGGGGGCGAGGGATGGAGGTCACAACAGGTGGGAAATTGCTGGCGTCTTAAATTATTGGGCTTTAACCACACAGAAGCCTTTTTGCCTGTGAGACCTTGACTTCCTCAGCTGAAAAATGGGTACAGTAGCCGGGGGGCCAACATCCTGCAGAGGCCACACACGGTGCCTGGCAGATGCGGACCTCAGGCTGAATGGAGGCTGCTGCTGCTGTTAATAATTTGTCGTCAGAGATGCTCAGAGAGCTTTTAGTCTAAATTTCTCCTTTCAGACGGGGAAACTGAGGCCCGAGAAAATTTGCCAAGGTCATCCAGAGAGTAACTCTTACTGGGTTGTGTGTGAATAGCTCCGAGTTGTGCAGTGCACAACCTGTGCAGCTATGCATGGGGGCCCCGGCCAGGACTCCCTGGGCACAGCTGTGGGCAGGGCCTGAGAGGAGCTCGGTGTGCCCCAGGAGAGTGGGTGGCTGTCCTGGAGGGCTGCTGGGGGCCTCTCACACTTTCCCCCTCCATCAGGACGGTGAGGGCCTCACAGGGCCCTGTCTACAAAGGAGTCTGCAGATGCTTCTGTCGATCCAAGGGCCACGGCTTCATCACCCCGGCTGATGGCGGCCCTGATATCTTTCTGCACATCTCCGAGTGAGTCAGCAGCTGGTCTGGGGTTGGGGGGCCACTGTCTTTGCTCCTCAGTGTGTGTGATTATGATGGTGCTGGGCACCAGGATGTGAGGCCAGGCCTGTGCGATTGTTCTGGGCTGGGTTGTGAGACTGTACTTGGTGGTGGTGGTGTGTCAGGTGGTGTGTTGGATGCTGCAGGTGACAACGGTCTGCGTGTGTGTGCACATGTGTGTGCGTGTATGACGGTCAAGAACCACTAGGGTGAGGCTGAGTGCCTGTGCATCTGGTGGATGGGACGGGGGTGCCCCAGTGAATCGGGGGAGCTGTGTTTGACCTTGAGGCAGTTTCCTGCCCTACTTTGGGGGAAGCGGCCTGGTGAAGCTGGGGGCTGCCCGGCCCCTCTGCTCCAGGAAGGAAGTTTGGAGCTGTACCCTTTCTCCGGCCACTTGTTCACTGATGTCCTTCGTTCCTGAGTGTCTGGAAGCCCTTGGAGGGCCCAGGCTGGGGCCCACACATCCTCGGACGGGGCTGGAGAATGTGCTGCAGCCAGTGCTTCACTTCCCATCTTCTCGGTAGCCTTCAGATATTTTGACCAGATATACCTGGTCTGGCACCCTCACTTATACCCCATCCTTTGGCCTCAGCACCCCCTGATCTTTTATTTCAGTCTATAAGGACATCCTGCCCTGCACAGCACACCTGGCATTATATAGAAAGTACACTTTTGAAAATAGGGTCCTGTTGCATATGTCTGCCGTGATGGGAGAGTTACCCTTTCTTTTACACCCTCCCACTCCCACCCACATCGGGTCTTAAATAGGTCCCCTGTACAGCAGAGACCTGAGGAAGACGCTAAAGCAATGCATTTTATCTATGTATGAACACATATGTGGATGTGTGTAAATGTATTTCCATATTACCTCTTTCCAGAAAGGATTTGTAGTGGCTACAAGGATACACACGGCACCATGACAAAAATAAGTTAGTGAGGAAAACGGGGGTGGGAGGCAAGTATGATGGAGATGCTGAGATGCCTGGTTCCACTGTTAGCAGTGGCTGCACAATGATTCCTGAGCTTCCTGGTGGCCAAGTCAAAAAGGGAAGCCTCGTTTGCTATGCAATTCTTCCATCAAGACAAAGCAGTTTCCAGGGGAGCTGGCTGGCCTTGGCCTTCAGGATCTGAAGGGGGATTCCTGGGGTCTCATCAAGCGGGTGTCAAGACGGGTCCCTCACCATCATGGGTGGGATGGTGACTCATGTCCTGTGTGAAGTAAGGGGATCTTCCCAGAGGTGGTCCCAAGGGAGAGAACCCTTCCTGGAACTAACTGTAAGCACAAAAGGGTCTTTCTCGAAGGCTTACTGGGTTTCTGGGGAACTGAAGAGCAGGCGCAGCCTGGTTCCTGGGATCCTCGGACCCGGGTGGGTGTGCTGTGGGCGCTCAGTAAAACTTGCCCCGCCATGTCTCTACTCCTATGTGACCGCCTTTTTTCTCTCTGGCTCAGACTGGCTCTCCCTGCTCTTCTCTCCACCAGGCCCATGGCACCCACGTTTAATGTAGTGTGAGCACCCCTAGATGGCTGAACTCTGTCTCAGCATCAGAGGTTCTAGGGAAGCAGCCGATTGGGTCAGGGGCTTCTCAGCCACAACCACAGGCTGGGGCAGTGTGGTGGCTCCCTCCGATGGCAGGGCAGCAGGGGCCGTTCCTCTGAAAGGGGTGACCCTCTGATCAGGAGGGGCTGCTGTCCTGGGAGTGGCATGACATGGGGCGTTTCTGAGTGCTCTGTCCCCCCCTGCAGTGTGGAAGGCGAGTATGTCCCAGTGGAAGGCGACGAGGTCACCTACAAGATGTGCTCCATCCCGCCCAAGAACGAGAAGCTACAGGCCGTGGAGGTGGTCATCACCCACCTGGCGCCGGGCACCAAGCATGAGACCTGGTCTGGCCACGTCGTCAGCTCCTAGGAGAGGCCAGCAGCACCCCTTCTCCTGGGTTTGAGGGAAACTCTGGGGGGAGGAGGAGGCAGGACCAGCCTGGAGATGACATTCTCCCACCAGAGATACGAGACACCTCTCAGGGGGAGCATGGTCCCTCTCGTGTCCTGGAGGGAGGAGTGGGGGCTGGCAGGGATGCTCTCGGTCACCAGCCCAACAGCCTCACTACCTGCAAACTATTAAAAGCATTGACAAAGGGGTGGCCCCTGGCTGGTGGCTGAGTAGAGGGTCCAACTCCAGTCCAGGGGGTGGGTCAGGCGGTATTCTCCAGCTCAGAGTCCCTTGTCCCCATACCCCTGGAGTTGGAGGCTCAAAATCCCACCGGGGGGCGGGGGGTGGTGGTGTGTGTGACATGGACCGTGTGTGTGTCCTGGCATGAATTCCCACCCAGGAACCCCTTTCTTGGGTCTTTCCTTGGCCCTGGGCAGAGCAGGCTTTCCTGATTCTTGGCTTGGTTGGTTCCAAGGAAGCTGGCTTCAGGGGGTAGGGGCTGGGGAGAGCAGGGGTCTTAGGTGCCGTTGCAGCTGTGCTCCGAGCTGAATTCTAACCCTTAGAAGCCTGGTCTTTTCCGTCTGTTTTCAAGTCGAGTGATCATGGCTCAGCAGCCATTTCCTATCCCGTCATTTAGGCATTGCAGGGTAGTGTGGAAGAAGGGAGTATGGAGAGGGGAGGGTGTTTGTTTAAAAACAGATCTTTCTTCTGATCCATCCAGAAAATAGTAGGTAGCTTGCTTCCTGACAGCCTGGTAAAGTTAAACGTTGAAGGAGAAATGCACGTTTGGTGAACAGGTTTTCTTGAAAACAGGAGTGAAGAAATGCTTAGGATTTCTTTTTTTTAAATAACTAAAGCTCTCACCCAGAGCCAGCTCTGTTTGTACCTTGCTGCCAACATTGTGAACCTTTGTAGATAAATGCTTAGGATTTTATTTGCTGTGGTTTGGTTGGGCTTTACTTGTGATTTAAAAATAGAAATAGCTGGGTAATGTGTTTTGAAATATGTGGTTTATATGTAGAATCCATTCGTCAACGCGTGGAACCAAACCCTTTACAGCTGGCTTTTGGGCAGAGAAGGATGTTCCAGACAAAAGACAGAGGGAATTGGATGCAGAGAACAGTACCAGCCTTAGCAGGTGTCTTCATTCTGGGGACGAGTCTGTCTTTCAGCCTGGGCACTGCATCTCAATCTGGGGACGGCTTCATTGGAAGCGGGTGGAAGGCTGGAACTATTGTGCCGATGACTGGTTTAAAACAGGCAAATAAGTGTGTTGATGATGTGTGTGCAGTGAAGTGAGTTGATCTGCTTTTTCATGGCCTGTCTTACCCCGTGGAGGGTCTTCCACCTCCTGCTTCTGCCTTCTGTTGGGTCCAAGGTAGCCTTTCCCCCTCCGGCCTTGGATGTTCACCAGGTGGCCCCTGAAGGCCTGCTGGGTACAGGCCACGCTTGCAGAGCCACTTCTGCCAAGAGCCTGCGTCTTCACTCTGCTTCTTCCAGGTGTGCTGACCTTGAAGCAAGGCCTGGCCTGGGTGTGACCCCACCAGGCTCTGCCCGCCAGCGGGTGGGGAGTTGGATCTGCTGTTGAGAGGTGTGACCTCTGGGTCCTCTCACTAGGTAGAATCCTTTGTAAGCGGCTTTTGCAGTCCTTCCTGGGTGCCCATATCTCCTTCAGTTGATTATTCCAGACCTGCAGGATGTTAGAGCTGGAAAGGACACCCTCCTTACTCAGTTTACAGAAACTCCTTAAGCTCTGGGAGGACCTGTGGTGTTGGTGACCGAGCTGGGAGTAGCACCCAGGATTCCTAAATCTAGGTCTTTCCTCTCACTGAACACCTTCCGCTCAATAAAGTTTGTTTTGTGCAAGGCTGTGTGTGAGTAAGCTTTTCCTTTAAGCCAGCAGATAAGGGCGTCTCCCCAAACCAGGCTGACTCAGTCCTTTGCGGCCGAGTGGTTTTGCAGGGTAAGAAAATAGGATTGTCCCTTTTTCCTGAATCATCATCCTCAACATAGGAAAGCTCAGCCGTAGAATGTGGCTTCGTGACAACAGAAAATGCCTGTCACTTGTGGAGGCGTGCCCTGTTGATGCATTTACACTTTGTGCGAGGATGAGCCCTGAGAACAAGGCAATCCAGACGGTGGGAAGTTCAGAGCAGGAGACGGATGGAAGCCCAGGTTCTTGGTTTCCAGGAGGGTAGGGGGTGGGACGTGCAGAGGGCTGGGCTGCTCTGGGAGGTACTTTGTGTCAGGCTGGTCCCTTCCCGGCCACTGTTTCTTAAGGGAGGTAGGTAATGATTTTGGTGGTACACAGGCAAACATGTTTATTGTAAGAATACATTGATTTTCAAAGCGTATTAGGAACAATTAGAACCAGCCCACTGAACCTGTTCATGCAGAGGCCACCGTGGGCGGAATTTAGCTCAAAACCATGAGATTTGTGGACGTGTGACACTGATGGTTACACAGGTGGCATGAAGTAGGGCTGGGCAAAAACTGCAGGTGCTCCTGGAAAGCAGTGAAGGCGCAGAATGAGGTCCAGACATGCCAGAGGGGTAGGTGGGAGGAAGCCTGGAGGCCTGGCTGCCTGAGATCTAGCAGCACTTGGGGGAAGAGGAAGAGGAAGCACTTCTTGGAAAGGAAGTGATTCACGGCCACCTCCACCCTCCTGCCCTAATCCGCAACATCTGCCCCACTCTGCAGGCCCCTCTAGTCACTCCCCATCCTGCTGTCACACCTCGTTTCCTCCCTCAGGATCGAGTTCAGGAGGTTCAGACGGACCTTTCCGGTGGCCTCTCCAGTAGCCATGTGCTGCACCTCTGTGTAGGCCTATCCCTTGCAGCTTCCTAAGCCCTGAGTGACCTTGAATCCAGGGTTAAATAAATAGCCGCTCAGTTTCTGTCGTGCTGGGGCGGGGCTTGCTTTCTTACCAGCTCAAGGCTGACTCCCACTTGCTTAACACTTAGCCACCATGTTCACGTTTGTGGTGATGGGGTCTTTATCCTGAGAACACAAGGCTGAGGGAATGACTTAGCTCGTCCTTATCTGTCAAGTAGGGCTGAATCCGGCCTTATAGGGTTCCTGGGGGCGGGTGACCTGGGTTAGTAATAGCTCTCACACATTGTCCAAAGGGCTTTACTGAACAATGAATTACCTATGTGCTAGGGACTGTATCCCATTTGACAGATGAGCAAACTGAGGCTGAGACAAACATCCTATGTTGCACAGCTGGTCAGCCGCAGAACTAGGATTGGAATCTTGGCAGACCTGCTTTTACCTGCTTACTACCGAGCCTGCTGCTCGGGGAGCATCTGTAAGGCACCAGTCAGCGCCTCACACTTGCGTAGCTATTACGTCCCCACCACAGTGCTTAGCTGGGGGAGGTTATGAAATGTCTAAGGAGAGAAGATGGAGGAAATGATGGGGAAAGCTGGATTGGGACGAGAAGAAAGTTGCAGGTTGAGGCAGTTCTGACAGTGCAGAGGCAAGGAGCGGGGGATAGGGCAAGGGGCCCAAGGGTCTGAAGTAGCCGCTGGGAATCCGAAGCTAATGGCCCAGCCTGGCAGCCTGTGCAACGGGCCCGTCTCCAACAATCAAGTTTAGGACAAGGTGGAGTGAGACTGGTTGTCTTGCTTTGATACAGTATGTTCGGGAACCAGTGAGGCTGCAGAGTATTGGAAGGGCCTGTACCAGTCAGCATGTACAACAGCCTAATGCTGACAGAGCATCAGAGAGGCTCAGATCTAGAAGGGCTGAGATTTCCTTCCAGATCCAAGATTATAGCTAATCTTTCACTTCACCCTTCATTTAACGAGGAAAAAAGTAATCAGAACGAGAAACAGGAAACTAAATCATTTTATTTTGCTACTTTTCATCTTAAAAGGTCATTACAGTATCATTTGCAAAATTCAACAAGATGCCACCGATGGCACGTCTTTGGGACCACTGAGAAGTGTCAACCACGTGTGGTAAAGGTGGGCAGGTTTCACCCAACTTGACCCAGAACCAAGACAAGCTGGGGCTCAAGGTTTGGGGGTGGGCAGGGTCCTCTGCGATGGAAGCACCTAGTAGATTCAGGTTGGTGGGAGCCACCAGCAGAGGCCCTGCTGTGGACTGAAGCAGCACCAGTCTGTGGAGGGTTTGTGGGTCCCAGCATTTCCAGATGCTAAAAAGTGACATGTGAATTGTTGCCTTGGAAAGCTGTCTTCCAGCTTCACGAACTTGCAAAATGTGAAAAGGAGGAGAGGGGGTCCCAGGCCCAACCATGGCTGCTCCCAAGCCGAGGTGGAGTCTGGTGAGAACGGGGTGAACATGCTTACTTATTAAAAGCTGTTCTATGAAGTATCCAGACTTTCACCTGATCCCTGAAAAACTCGAGGTGCATGAGGTGCACAAGGCCCTTGGGAAGCCCAGCAGGCCCAGTAACGAGGTTCTTTTGGTGAAGAGTGATGCCCCAAATTACTGTTTCTGAACCTGGGCTCAGAGCCAGCACCAGGCTGTGTGCCAGTTCTCCACGGGGGCTGTTGGCACTTATTTCCTCCCATTTTGATGGTTACAGAACCAGCTCTTCGATGTGTAGTGAATATAGAGCTAACCTGCGTGCCAGGCCAGCTGAGATGCAAACTCCTCGGGGTCAGTCCCCTTGGCAGGCCACCTGGCCACAGGCCATGCTGAGGTTGGTGGCTCCTAGACAAGAAGTGAGGTTGAAAAGCAGCACACACGGTCACTTAGCTGAATAGCGCCTGATGACCACAATGCCCTGGGTTCAGAGCCCCCATCAAGTGGATGCTTAGCAGATGCTTCATTTCAGGAAGTGTTTTTAAACTTTTGTCCCAGGTTGGTTATAAATGTCCTGTGGGCATGTGCGGGTGGGATCTGGGTTGGCCACAAAAGGACCCTTTCAGGCTTGTCAGCAGGGCCTCCCTCCTAGTCCCATGAGGGGACATCAGGAGAAGAGCTCTTTACAGATCCTGCAGGTGTCCTCGGGTGTCGTCACAGTGTAGCCCGTGGTCCTGGGGTCTGTGAAGATCTCATGGTCATTGCCACCCTGTGAAGACATGAAGCCAATGCAGCCACTGCTGCTGTAACCCTGGGGGCTGCCAGAGAAACGAGGGACTTGCCATTTGATGGGGCAGGGAGGGGCTTTCTTCAGTCACCTTGTTTCTCTGGAAACTAAGAGACAGTCATCACTGAGAGAGGGTTTATCACCTTCTACTGAACGGCAATTTAGCTGGGAACATGTAATTATGCCAGTGAAAGAACTCATCATGTTCTGAAGATCTGTCTGAGGCTCCTTTTTTTCTATAAAGAAAGTGAGCATGACAGGTGACAGCCTTCTCACTGCCATCGGTTTGTTTTAACCGTGCCCAGACTTTTCTCACAAGTCCCAGGGTGTGTGGCAGGGCCCTCGGAACATTCTGTGACGGTGGACCCATTCAGCTCTGAGTGGACAGAGGTCACTGGCCACGTGAATATGGAACACTTACTGTGTGGCTGGACAGAGAAACGGAATTTGATTTTGATTTAAATGGAAACAGCACACGTGGCTGGTGTCTGAGCCGGGCGGCCCCGGACTGACATCCCAGTTCTACCCCTGACTAGGGGTTGCTGCAGGCAACTCCCCACCTGTAAAGTAGGGGTTAGTGGAACAGAGCATGGGATCTGGGGAAGGCCCCTAAAAAGCAATCACTGTCAGCCCCTAATTCGCTTTCTGGGTGTTTTCACACCTTATTTCACCGGGTGTGCCTCCAGGAATTGAGGACAAGGGTGCTTTTGTGAGGGCACGTATCTGGGATGACCTGGGCATGCGGCTGGTGGGGAAGGGGGGGTGTCCTGTGACTATGAGTCCCCAGTCCCGCTGCTTCTCAGCACTGCAGGAAAGCCCTTGCTTGTCTTCTTAGGGAATTTCCTGGATTTTCCTCGTAAAATTGGATAAGCAGTCTTCACTCACCATCTTGGAAAAATCAATTAATTCATTATATCATGAAAATAATTGCTGAGAAAAATGTTTTTTTCCTCATAAATATTCTGGAAGAAAAGCTGACATCCTTTTATAGGGTTGCCTGACACCTGAAATTACTACTGCTCTCATTTTTTAAGAATAACCCATCCCCCAGCAGATGGCTTCCCCAAGGAGAGATGAAGTTCCCGATTTCAGGAGGCACCACTGCAGGGGCCCAAGGTGCAGTGTGTGGAGGAGTCATGTGAGGAGGACATGACCTTGGAGCTGTGTTCAGGAATGTCCTTGTACAAGGCCCACTCAGGAGCCTGTGGAGCAGCTGTCACTCAGACGGCCCTGAGTTTCACAGTCAGCACTGCTACCTAATAAGCAAGTGAGTCCTCATTAAAAAAACACCACCACAGAGAAGTATGCTCAAAGGAGAAACAAACTCCTGCGCCATCCAGAAAAAGCAAACTTCTGTCTGGGACACATTCACTGCCTGTCACTCACCGACAGGAGGGAGGAGTCAGTCATCACCTATTAACCCAACAAACCTGGCTGTGCAACCGTCCTGCTTGGCATGCTTTCAGCAAAGAGACAGAGGGGTGGCCAACAAAAGCACAAATGACAAAGGGCTGCCTTCCAGCTTCGTCAGCAGGAAAGGGCTGCAAAGGACAGAGGGGAAGGGAATCTAGAAGGATGAGGGTGGAGCCTTTGAGCAGAGACCTGAAGGAAGTGAGGGGATGAGCCACGTCACTGGCTACCTACGGGGAAGGCAGCTCAGCTCTTGAGAACCTGCTGGGTGAGGCTGGAAGGGCAGGCAGCAGCCAGGCCCCAGAGAGCCTCGCAGATCACAGTAAGGACCTGCGACTTTCTGCGAAGCTACCAGAAAGCTGCACCAGGACAGTGAGGACACAAAGGCAGAAGCAGAGCAGTTAGGAGGGCCCTGCAGACAGCCAGGGTGCAGCGTGAGGACAAAGCCACTAGCTGGGGAGAGGAGCCTCAAGCAAAAAGGACTGAGAGCTGCCAGGATGTCACATGCAGGGATGGGAGTGGATCTGAAAGATACCTAACTTTGTATGAGTTTCCATGGTCCTGCTGGGATAGTGTGGGGAGCTGCTGTGTAACTCACCTACACTTAAGGAAGCCGGGTTGAGGGTCAAAACCTCCCCCTGCTGGGCTGGGCTTAACCCCCCTCTCAGCTCTGCTTGTTTTCAGAGGGCAGCGAAGCTGGCAGGAGTGCACCCCATACCCCATCAACCTTTACCATCCTTTCCTTCTTGCCAGAGCGAGGTGAAGAGAAGAGGGGCTGAAACACTGAGCTAGTGAAAGTGTGGCTTCTAGAATAAAGAGGCCTCAGACAACCAGAAACTTCAAATACTGGATTTGCATGTGCACCAAAGGTTTCCCGACTCTGGTGAGGAAGCTCAGCCTCCAAGATCCAAAACAAAAGCCAGTTCCCGAGAAGATCGAGGGAGTGAAGGGGCAAAGGGATACATAACCCAGTATTCCGTGTTCTGTTAGAGAGTGTATGTGATGGGCCCAAAGGAGAGGCTCAGTGCAAACGGCCCATGAATATTTAAATTCCTCCCAGTCCAAGACAGAAGGTTGTATCTGCTGTTTAGACGGGGCGGCGGGGGGGGGGGGGGGGGGGGGGGATGGCTGAGGAACATCTCTCTCCCCCACCCCGGCTCAGCATACACTGTCACCGCAGTGAGCCCTGACTATTCTGATGTTGGAGACAAAGGGGACTGTTAAAGAGTGTCCCTGTCCTGTGTGCCCTGCTCACCAGCCTGCTGACGCCCAGGTCTTTGCTGAGTGAACACTGGCCGGAGGCACAGGCAGACTCTCTATAGCTTGGAGTTCAGACTCGGGCTGCCTGTGCACGTTGATCCGGTATCAGTTTCACAAGCATTTATCAAATGTCTAGGTATGATGGGTACAAAGCTGAGGGCTCTGTCCTTGGAGCCCAGAGCAGTGGTTCTCCCCTGGCGGCAGGTGACAGTCACTGCGGAAGCTTTACAAGTGCTTCAGTGAAAACTGGGGAAAGAAGAAAAGGTATTGGGTCCAGAGGCCCAGGATGTCTTAAGAGCTTCTGAGCCATACCAGCCAAGTGCTACAAGGTGCTCAGCGTCCCCTGGGCCACAGCGGTGCTGGTACATACACTAGGGCATGAGGGCAGGCTCTTAACTGCAGGGTGTGGCTGCTTTCTTGATGTGTGACAATCAGCTGGGGTTGACAGTACTCACAAACAACTTATCGATTTGAAAATGTATGCCCTTAGATAACTGTACTAAATTTTCCTAAAAGGCAGCCAATATTTATGCTTTAAAAAAATAAAAACCCTGGCCTGAGGGTCATGAGGGTTTCAAAGCGATCACATGATTCTAATGTACTTCAGGACTGAGAACCAGTGGCTTGGGACCTAGCGCTGAACAAGCCTGAGGCGTGATGGGAAGTGAGCTGGCTGTCAGGCTAACGTCCCTGGGGTGACCTTCAGGGTTTGCTGATAGCTCTGGCAGAAGCGCCTCGTGTATAAATGGGGCTCAGAGCTGCATGAGGTGCCTTGGCACGGGAGCGCACCCAGATGCTGATTCTGGGGGCTCTGTGACCAGACCAGAGGACTCTGGGAGGCCAGCCACACTCCAAGGGGCCCGAGGCCTGTGTCTCCCTGAACACAAGAGCTATGGCTCCTTCCTCAGGGCTCGTCCACTCAGCCACTGTCCTGTTCTCAGGACCTCTGAGGCCATGGATTCTGGTGTTCAGAAGGCAGGCAGGCCAGCAGGGACCCCAGTGAATACGAGCAGTCTGTGGTCCCGTGTGTATCCTGCCTCCCGCCCTCCCACAGGGGAACCAGCGGGGTCTCCTCAGCCGGGTTCAGAACCTCTAACCTGGTCCAACCCAAAGTGGAACTGCCGAGTCAGTCAATCAGGCATTCACATTCACAAAGCGTTAGAATGTTTTCATGCTGCAAATGCCTTAGAGCCAAGATGTTTTGACAACAAGCAGCAGACCAGCAGAAGCTGTCTTGCCTGAGAATTCAGAAAGGCTGCAGGTGCTGTGGAGGGTGTAGCCCCTGGAAAGCCATGCGGAGCAGTTTGGGGGGTATCTTTCCATGCCCTGGCTCTCTTCTCCCCGCAGCAAACCAAGACCCCCCACCCCCAGGCTGAACTCAGCGCTGGGTTTTAACAGACCCTGGTGGTTGTGGCTGATGAGAAGGGTGAGGGGGTTTCCAGGATGGACAAGTATTTAAAAGTGAGGGCCAACACCGTACACCCTGTGTATAACATCAGATCCCATCAGACAGAGGCTGCGTGGCTGGCAGAGGGGAGGCTGTTAGGCAGGCTTCTGAGCCTGGAGTGCCCAGCAGAGAAATGGCTTTTTTGTGACAGCTCTTAGTTCGGATGCTCTGGAAGCCAGCAGAAACATTTACCACAGAAAAGAGCTTTCAAAATGTCTAACCCCAAATACGAAAAGAGGCTTAAAGCCTGTATTTGAACTGCTCTGTGCCTCAAGTGGAAGGAACTGATATGCTGTTGAAAAGTTTGATAGCTGGACCATTCACTCCCATTTCCAGGACACCACTGACTAAAAGGATCAGAGTGGAGGACAAAGAATGATGCGAGAATGTTGACCAGCATTAGTTACAACAGCAAAAAAACCACAATCCCAAAGTGCCGCTGCTAGGGGAATGGGTAAATGAGCTATGCCTAAATGACAGAATGTTCTACGGCCATCCAAACCTTGTTTTCAAAGACTCACTAATGTGGGGGAAAAAGAACAAGAGAACAAAAGCAGAAAATAAAACAGTGGACATGCTGGGGGGTTCCACGTTTGAGACCGTGTCGGTGCAGAGAGGAGGCTGGGAGGCACGTCGGCTGTGACTACAAGTGAGTTATACTTCCTTCTTTATACTTTTTCTAATTTTCTATGATGTGTATGCACATGACTTAAGAATCAGGGGTGAAAACAGTGAATAACATCCATTTTTAAAAAGATTTAGATTTAGAAAAACCACCAAAGTGCGGTAATGGCAGTGGTTAGACAGAATAGAAAACCTCTAATTCCCACATGAAGAATTCCCAAAAGAAGCCATTTTCCGATCCTCTCTAGAACGACATTCCTTTCTGTAAAGCCCCACCTGACGCTTCCGACAGCTGTTTACACAGAGCAAGACCATCATCAGTTCAGAACACTCGCTTTTCGCCTGAGAGCTCTGTCCTCAGCCTGTAAGAAATGGCACCAACTTGGGAGGACCGAAGAAGCTGCTGGCCATTTCTTCACTCTTGGGTGTAATTTCATGAGCTTACTTTTTCTAAAGATATCAAGTCAGATAGTGGGTTTTGTCAAAGAATGCATTCAAAGTATTTCTGCATCCAGAGCACTGCCACGAAAGGATGTGATTATAAACCATTCTGTCATTCAGAAAAAAAGGCTAACTGATAAACCACCTGAAAAGTACCACGGTCGCCTGAGAAGCAGAACAGAATCTTTCCTGGGTCACTGGAGGGAGGGTGTGTTGACTGGAAAGCAGACTCATTTAATGAGCAGGTAGTCCGTTCTGGAGCTGCCAGCTCTGTCATTAGCTGTGTGACCTTGGGCAAGTTACTTATCCTTTGGGGTCCCCGTTTTATAATTCTGAAAGGAGAACACGACACGTAGCTATACTATCCGGAAGTCCCTTTCATGCAGGAAGACAATGATGTGGAGATCCTGCTGAAAGGGAGGTCTACCGGGGATAGACCTCAGCAGAAAAGCAAGTATTCGGGAGTGAACCAGAGAGCAGAGGGATGAAAAGCTCTGGACAGGCAGCACGTACGACGCAACTGCTGGGTGCAGTATGGCCTAGGACGCCTGATGGCCAGGTAATCACCAGCACTGGGTGGCATGTGAGAACAGCAGGGCAGTGAGCACAGTGAGCACAGAGGGCAACAGGAATTTAAAGGGAGACGCCGAGGCTGAGGCTGGGCAGTGAGAATGGGTGCAACACCTCTCCGACCTCCTTGGGGACCCACGCGTTCCAAGTAGAGCCACAATGGCTCTGGGGAAACTCCTCCTATGGATTCTTCCTGTGGTGCTGGACTTGAACAGCGGACCCTGCTCGGTTCAGGTTCAGTCCCAGACCAGGGATTTCTGACACCCCCTGGGAGGGCTCCTATACCCCGTGTGTGATGCCCAGGACTGACACCTCCCCTCTTAAGTGTCCCTAGTGCCTGCTCCTGAATTTCAGACTTGTGAGACTCCCTGTCTGCCTATCACGGAGGACTCCTACTGGCCAACTGAAATGAATGCCCCTGGGAAACAAAACACTGCAGAAAAATAAAAATGGCCAGGCTCTGAAATGCAGAGAATTTGACAGCACTGGGACAGGTGTTCTGGAAGGCACTTGAGGCGGGTAATATTTAATTCAAAAGCCAAACTGAAAGGCTCGATTCTCCACTCAGGTGTCAGGTGTCTGAGCACGGAGGCGAGGCAGCCTTAATCATACCCCTCTTGTAGGACAGAAGCATCGCTCAGGTTGAGCTGCGCCAGTGGGTAAAGCATGGGTGGAGGGGAAGAAAGACCATTTGTCCATTTTTTCCCTTCAAGCCCAAACTGAACAACGAAACTGCAAAATCGCTTCCATACTCACTGGCATGGTTTTGTCTCCAAAGAAATAAATGGTCTGATAGCCATCATTTTCCACATGTCCCAGGCAATACCTCTTGTCCCATCCATCAGGGAAGACATCAATGCTGATCTGGCCTCCTGCCAAGGGGGGAGGGGAAACACAAAAGCTAAAGGTGAAAAGGAGACTAATGACATGTCACTGAGAAAAAAATGTGCCACTTACTCGTCAGCAACTGGATTGCCACAGATGATTTTTAATACTATGCTACTCTAGGGATGGGTTCTAGAAATTCATCCCACGTTGTGTTTTTCCAACATGATGTCACCTACAATCTAAAAAGGAGTGTCAGCTCAGGATGAGAAATGCATTTGCATTCAAGCTCTCTCTCAGGCGGGTGGGTTTAAATGAAGCATGCTGGGGGGAAAACACCTGCTGAGAGTCGCATTCAGTGGTGTTCCTCTCCAGCGTCAACATACTCAGTGGACAATGCCCGGAAGCAGCCCGTCCATCTTGCAGGAAAAATAAAAACCACACGGGAGGGGATTTACAAGCAGCTTTCACCCGCAACAACAACTCTTTGAAAGCTTTGTCAGAACGATGTTCACCTCACAGTTCAAGAATACTTAAGAATCCACCCCTTCATCTATTATACATATTTACTCTGCAATTCCAGTTTCCCTACAACCAGTATTTATTAGAACTACTCAAATGAGAGAGCTTTTGGTAGTGATTCATTGGCTCCGACAGGAGAAATTAGCTTGCTGATTTCTGACAGGCATATTCTACCAAAGAAATGAGCCTGAGATGAGTGTTGCGGGAAGAAGTCTATCAGCCACTGGAAATATCCACGTGCTGGTCAAGGTTAATAAAAGCTTGGTGAAAACCCAGGTAAGTCCCTTTTCCTTACTGGGCCTAAGTTTCTTGATTTGTAGAACCAACCCAGCTGATGTCTAAGTTTCCTTGCCGTCCAAACAGTATGTAAACATATATCGTCTAACTTCTCCAAGAGGCTCCCACACACCTCTCTGCTATGGAGCTTACTAACGTGTTTGTCTCCTGCCCCAAGGTGTGAGGAGAAGTTCTTACTCTCCATTAAAGCTCTCGTTTTGACTAGGAGGAGAATTCTGCTGGGTAAGAATTGAGAACCAAGCCCAGTAGCCGAGAAATAAGTCACTTCCTAGCTGGGCAAATCTCTGCCATGGCTGATCACATAGGAGACTTGTTTTCCCCTACAGGTTGGGCATAGTCCACAATTTCTAGGACACACCAGCCCACCACAAACTCCTGGCAAAGCATGAAACCCATTTGAACATACAATACCTATAGAAAACGTGAGGCCTTTCCCTGCAAACTCTTTCCGCAGATCCGCTACAAATTGTTGTCGTATATTTTCTTTCTGAGAAAAACAGAAAGATACTGATTGTCTATTGTGTTGATGTGTAGAAAGCACACTCCAACTACGGCTACAAAGCGGCACACCTGATCTTCACAAACCCAGGGGATTTCAAAAGGACTCACTTTATCCAGTTCGTAGAACTCAATCCGTTCCTCTTGGCTGCAGCTTCTTCCAATAGGGGACACATTTAACATCCCATTTCGGAATTCAATGAACGTCCCCCTGGAGAGGGAAACAGGACAGAGGTCCCAGGAACACACTATTTAGTTGGGCAACATTACAGATGGATAAACAGGCAATTCCAAAGGCAGAGGATGGCTCTCTCTCTGACTACTCCCTGAAGTCTTACTGCACCTGCCTGACCTATGTGGGGCCTGGTTAGTGCTGCTGAGGAATATGGGCAAATGCTGATCAAGGTGGGTCTCCGTTCTGCCTCTCAAAGTCACTGGGCATCTCATGCTAATTTGGAATTACAGCTGCAAACATTGGTCTCCCTCACTGGATGACAACTTCTCCGATGACAGGATTCTGCCGTATCTTTTAAAAAAATCCTTCCTTAATGCTTAGTCCACAGTAAAGATTAAGCTGACCCAGGTTATACGTTACATTTTTACTTTTTCCTATGGAAAATTGCTAACATAGACGAAAGTAGTCGGAAGAGAAAAAGGAATCTTCATGTGCCATCATCCAGCTGCAAGCTGGGTCTGGCCTGTCTCATCCAAACCCCTCGTGGGACTGATGTGACGAGGGAAGCCCCTGCGCTAGCAGGGGCACATATCCCATCAATTCTGAGAGTCTTGAGAGTGCAGCACATCCTGAAGTTTAACGGCCATTTAAAAAACCTTTCTCCCCCTGATCACCCGGGTGTCACATATTAAGTGTACAGCACCGAGAACAAAATGAAAAGTTTTGCAAAGACACCACTTGTACCCTCACCACCAAGAAATAGCCGATGTTAGCATATAGGTCCATTTCCTGCCAATCTTTTAACTGTGGGCGTGTATGTACATTACTGTTATTATTATTTTAAAAAGGGAACTGAGATAACAATCCAGAGCAAGAGGCAGGTCCTCAAATCAAATGCCTACAGAGGTCAGAAAAATGAGAGCAGTGGCCTGTGAAAGACGGGTGGAGGAGGGGGCTGCTCAGCTGACTGCGGCCATGTGGGCACGGGAGCCGCTGTCAGGTCTTCAGATGCAACAGAAGCCAGAAATCTAGGTATTTTACAAGGTGAAACCAGACTGTAAATGATAGCAATTAATTCAGATATAACACTGTGGCCAACCCAACCTAGCTTTGTGTGGGGATTCAGTGTGGGGGCCTCCAGTTTGAGACTTCCAGGTGGGGTTTACGTTGCCTTTTTCATCTTGCTGTTTCACAGGCATTTCCCCCATGGACAGCCTCTGAAGGCAGATGGTTTTCCACTTCCATCCTGTGGACACGCCATTGTTGATATAACCATCCTTCCACCACTGGCTTTTACAGAAGGTTTCCAGTGAGCCCTTACTGAGCGCTGGGCTTTGGACTTAAATGAGCACCAACCCACCACCATATGACATCACTCCATACTCCAGTGGAGCCTTGGTTAAAAGCAAACCCACCTCTTCTTTGGGAGTTTAATTTTCGCAATGTAGCTCAGACAGTAGTTGATTAAATCTTGGATTAGGGCCTCACCCAGCTGACCTTGAATATTCTAGATAAAAAAAATACTGGAGTTACTTGATTCAGTGGGAGGCATGTCCATAATGGCTTCACAACAAACCCAGGTCTTACAGCCACTATCAGCTGAGGGTCGCAGCAGTGAGGGTGACATGCCCCACTGCGTTTCCCTCTTTCCCTTTGCTCTCTGGTTGAAAACATTAGGCCAATCAGAAAGGGCTCGTCAAAAGCATTTTCTGCTTCGTTAGTCAAGATGTTTGTATTCATTATTTTTCAAATGCTTCATGGAAGGCCAAAGAGTTTATCGTTGCTGCTTTTATTCAATTAAAGTATCTACAGATACTGACAGAAAATGTATTTGTTCTACTCTGGCTTTCTCTTATGTCTGAACAGAATGATCTTAAAACTCATAAGAGCGACACAGTCGCTCTAATATACTTGTAGTGAAGCAGCCTGCCCTAGTCTCTGCTCTCATCATAGAGATATTAGATTAAGTATCCTGAAAAGCAATTATACAAATATAGTTAACAATTTGGAATATGTAATAGGCCTATGGTTCGACATTCAAAATGTAAAAAACTGGGTGAAGATTCATTTCCATTCCTGCTCCTCTGCTCCCAAATATCCTTCCCCAGAGGCACTCAATGTCAAGTATCTTTTCGGAAAACATTTTCCTAGTAGTATCTAGTAGTTTGGATACTCAAGCACCTACCTGTTTACACAAGAGTTTCCCATCTTTGTATGCTACCAAGCCATTTTCTGGAAACACATAATCGTATTTTTTGACCACTGCAACAAAAACAGAAGAAAACAGAGTGCAATGAATTGAAACATGTGTTTCTATTTCTTGATTAACACTCAACACCAATAAAACTGCTCAATTCCAACATGGTCTGTGAAAGATTACCTTATCTTCATAGAGTGGGGAGTGTGGGAAAAAGCTCCTTATTTTTTTTTTTTTAAAAGGGGCTTAATTACAAATTTAAAAGATGATGACTAGGCAGGAGATCGGAGACTTGGTGATGGGTCATGTCATGTCTGTCGTCAGCCTGCCCATCTATAAAGGAAGATGGGCTCCCTGTGAATCAGCATCACCAGGGCGGGAGAGGAAAATGTGCAGATTTGCAGGCTCTGCTTTCTGAATCAGAATGTGCAGGGGCCAGGCTAAAAATCAGATTAAAAAAAAACCTCTTTAGGTGATTCTCACATGCAGTCAGATTTGGAAACCATGCCCATAACGCTAAACGGATTCTCAAACTTCAGGTGCTAAAATGCAGATTCCCAGTGTGTGTGCTGGGTGGGTCCCTACCTCTGTGTCTCTGCAGGTGATTCTGATACAGGTGGGTCTTCAACCTTTTTTCAGTTGTGAATGTTTTGGGTTTTTTTTTGGGGGGGGCGGGAAGGGGAACAGGACTTTATTGGGGAACAGTGTGTACTTCCAGGACTTTTTTTTCCCCAAGTCAAGTTGTTGTCCTTTCAGTCTTAGTTGTGGAGGGCGCAGCTCAGCTCCAGGTCCAGTTGCCATTGTTAGTTGCAGGGGGCACAGCCTACCATCCCTCGCAGGAGTCAAACTGGCAACACTGTGGTTGAGAGGACGTGCTCCAACCAACTGAGCCATCTGGCACTGGCCCATGTGGGAATCAAATCGGCAGCCTTCGGCATTAGGAGCACGGAGCTCCAACCACCTGAGCAACCAGGCCGGCCCAGTTGTGAATGTTTTGACTGTTGTTTTGACTCACATGCTCTGAAATGTACGGACACTGTCCTACATTAACACTCCCTCTGAGTCTGAGGCAGAAAGGGCAATCAAGACAAGGTAATAGATTTCTGGGCCTCAACGTGCGTCATTATGCGATTTACAGCGTTTCTAAGCAGAGCACCTAGAAGGCAAACTAAGTGTAAGGGAAATGGAGAGTTTTAAAGGGAATGCATAAATTACTCTTCTAGGAACGAGTTCAATCAATACAGCCTATACTGATTTGGACTGTGAGATGCTACATCCAGAACAGTGGTTCTCAACTGGGGGTGATTTTGCCTCTGGAAGACACTTGGGAAAGTCTGGAGACATTTTTGATTGTTCCACCGGGGGTGAGGGTGCTACTGGCATCCAGTGGGTGGAGGCCAGGGATGCTGGTCAACGTCCCACAGTGCACAGGACGGCCCCCGACAACAGAATTATCTGGCCCAAAATGAAGCCAACAGCTAATCAGAACAGACTATTGGAATTTAGCTTTTAGTTAAATTTATCACATTAGCCCTTTCAAAAAGTCACAGCTATGCTGGAATGTAGTCACGTCCTGAGGCCCGTAGGCTTGCTGCAGCAAGTTTCTGACGGTATACTCTGCTTAAGATAACAGAAGAATGTAGCCTGTGAAGCATGACATGTGTAGCTCTGTTCTTTTTCTGCTCTTAAGATAATGTCACTGACTCACAACCTCAAGATGTCTTATGGACCTCTCCTCCTGCTCACAACCACCTGGCCATAGTCAGGTAGACCCGAACAGGTTGCCACCAGAAGCTGAATAAATCAGATTGCTGAAGCTTGCATAAAAACTGACCAATCTGTGACAACATGGATGGACCTTGAGATCATTATGCTAAGCAGACAGAAAAAAATCGAGAATCGTATGATTTCACTGATCTGTGGGATATAAAACTGAAAGCAACAAAGGAACAAGACAAACAAAGAAGCAAAAACTGATAGACACAGACAATAGTTTAGTGGTTACCAGAGGTTAACCGGGGAGGGGAGTGGTAGATGAGGGTAAAGGGGATCAAATAAATGGTGATGGAAGAACTGACTCTGGGTGGTGAACATACAATGTGATATATGGATGATGTAATACAGAATTGTACACCTGAAACCTATGTAACTTTACTAACCACTGTCACCCCAATAAACTTTAATTAAAAAAAACACACACACACAAAAACTGACCAATCAACACAGCCCACGACACTAAACCCCCTCATGCCTGACTTTTGCTCTATAAAACCCCTTGTCTGGAAACCATTGGGGGTTTCAACTTTTTCCAGCACAGGCTGCCCATGCCCCACTATGTAGCGTCATACAATAAATGCCAATTTCTTTCACTGCACCCGTGGCAGTGTAATTGGCTCTGTAGTGCTGGGTGGACAAACTCTGCTCAGTTACAAAAATGCCAATAGTGGCGAAAAGAAGGATCAATTCATCTGTCTTTCTACCCACTCTTCTGATAGGCCAGACACCCTGGCGGCCCTGGGGCTACGAGATGAATAATCCACAGTCTAGCCTTCAAGATAAACTTATAACCAGACAGTTTGCAATACTCAGAGAGTGCTAACTACACTAGCAGGGCTGGTCCCAGGCTCTGCAGACCTGTGCAGTCAGACTCTCCAGTGAAGGCCCAGAGGCATCTCCAGTTTCCTGGGGTTCAGTAAGTGGGGGAAGAGCCCAGGTGACTCATGACTAAGAGAACTCTGGGAAACAGTGCTAAGGCAACAGCCAAGAGGCCCCTAGACCCAGACGGCATCTCAATGCCTGGGTGACAAGGACAGTTAGGACATGGGGCCCAAACTGAGACTAGAAGGGCAGTGGATGGGGACAAGAAGTTGTTCCGGCAAAGACAAAGACAGACAGACAGACAGACAGACACACACACACACACACACACACACACACACACACACACCCCCACCCTTCTAGGTGAATCGATCCATGTACCTGAGCACCAAGTGCTCCACCAACAACTCCAGAAATTGAGTTACAGGATTAAAAACAGGAAAAATCAAAGGCAGAGAAAATGTTTTCCCAAAGAAGCACGAAGCCTGCCACATGGGAATGAGGGCTTAGGGCTGCCTATGATGCTTCATGGCCACAGGTCCCAATATCCTCATAAGAAGTGAATCTTTTCTCAAAAGGTAACTGGCAAAGTATAGTGAGTTTACCATCATTTCCCAGCTGCTCCTGCACCTTCTCAAAGTCCGAGCCGCCTACGACTCCAATTTTGACCTTCTGCCTCAATTTTTGAAGAAAGTCATCCATTTCTTTGGTAATTTTCTGCATTGCAAAAAGAAAAATACAATAGTTATAAGCCATAAAGTAAGCGGGAGACTACAATCACAAGGATAATACAACCCTTGCTCACGCATACATGCCAATTCTGCTTCTAGCCCGCAGATCAGTCCAACTAGCTGAGCTATAATTTGGGGACATCAACTTCTTACCAGAAAAAAAACTTGTTAAATTTTACTTCTTTTTACCTTATGTAAGACAAATGATAGGTTAACAGCTGTTGTGTACTGGTCCAGCTACTTTTCTATGCATTTATATACTTGGCTATATGCACATACAGAAACAGGTCTTACTGTTTGAAACACAAGTAGACTCATTCCATGTCTTGTGCAGTGACTTGCTTTTTCAGCATTAAGTTGTGATCATTCCAAGCCCCATACACACAGATCGTGTGCACTTCTTTCAAGTACTACACTGTATTCCATTTATGGATTTAAAGTGTTGGGTCGAAAATAAAATAACAATCAGATTAAAGAGGAAGTCCATAATCGGTTTACCATAATTATACAAAAACAAAAGCCTAAAAGGTCACTAGATTTTTTTTTTAATTAAAGTTTATTGGGGTGACAATACTAGATTTTTTTAGTCTCTCCTAAAAGAAATGCTTCTTTCTATAAACAGTGGTTTCAATGGTATAATTTTATGCTCATTAAATTCCAAACTGTGTACTAATTCAAAACAAATTATAAACTAAGATGAAAGGATATCCTTGTAGTAAGACAAATCACAATTAATTTTTGAGTCTTATTTCATTACTTTTAGTAATCTTAACTGTACTTTTACATGGACTATCTTTACAAATGAAGTTACCAGACATTAAAAACAAAAGCCAAAAAACCACTTAAGTCAATTTCAGTATATAAACATCTAGAGTTCAATTTTCTTTTTCTAAAAAAAAATTTTTTTTAGAGTAATACAATCACATGATTAATAAAATAAAATTGTACAGAGGGATTTAGAGTGCAATCTTTTCTCCATCTTCCAGTGGAATCTCGACCTACTACACAAAAACTACACCAGCGCTAACACCCTCGAGGAGTCAATGACCTTTGTGAAAATGGGTCTCTGAGTCCCCTAAGTCATTTACTCAGACTTGATGGGCAGAATGGGAGGAAGTGGTGGGGAAGACTCCTTTGATTGCAAAATATTAAAAATGTAATACTAACAATAGAAGCAACAACACTTCCATCTCCAAACAGAAGCCTAAGGGTAAAATTTATCTTAACCCTTGTGTACACTGCTGAGCTCAATGGTCCTGTGGTCAGGAGGAGGCAGCAAATATTTAACAGGAAGTAAGACCCAGCTGCTTGTGGCCACAACCGAGTATCTAAACTACATCCCATCGTAAGAGAAAGAGAGAGCTTTAGAGCAAAATTATTGTGATGTTCCCAAATAACTCCCTGTGCTAATAATTATAAGGAATTCTTCAAAAATCCAAAAAGATCCAAAAGCTTGAAATTAAGATGGAAAAATGTTAAAAATTCACCTTCTGATAAAGCAAACAATTAAAAAAGACTCTTTTGGGAAAATTAAGGAAAACTGACTGGAGTAGACAAAGAGTCAACAAAATACCAACTATGGGCCAGAATCAGCCCTGCTGCTTGTCTCTGTGAAGCATGACTGGCACACAGGCATGTCCACTCACTTCTGGTTACAACATCCGAGTTAAGTAGTTGTGACAGTAGTTGTGCCACATGGCCTGCGAGGCCTCAACTACTTACTATCTGGCCTTTTACAGAAAAAAGTTTGCTGGTCTTTGGGTATTAAACCCTAGGGAATTGGGGATAGTTTTTTGTGGTGTGATGAAGATACTGTGGTTACGATACACGTCCTAAAGAGATGCAGGCTCAAATATTTAGGGGCGAAATAGCGTGATGACTATAGCTTAGGAAGTGGTACAGCAAAGATTAAAAAACAAAAAGAAGATAAAGCCAATGTCAACCACTGTGGAATTTAAGTGGTAGGGATATGGTTCTTCTGTGTACTGGTTTTTTAAGTGATTCTGCATGTTTGAAATTTTTCATCATAGAAAGTTGGAAAGCAACTCACCTAGATTTACGTCTCCCTTCTTTGTGTAGGCTCAACTGTTTTTAGGTAGAATGACATTTCTTGGGAGTGTTTAGTACAACAGACTTCTAGGAAAACAGTGAAATGGGCAAAGCTCAGGATTCTAATGAGAATTCACCTGTTTAGGTCACATCCTGTTTTAGCAGCTGTGAGAAATAATAGCTAGTCTTCTGCTTCCTGACTGTACTGTGCTTATCAGTGTTTGAGAACGCGTGTGTCAAGGAAGGGAAAAGCTGGATAATGAATAGATCTGTTGCGAAAATATTTTTATTTTTTACGAAGAGCACCCAGCACACAGAAACAATTCTCTCTTAATTACAGACTTTTTTGAGTGTTAAAATTATTTATTTTCACTGCAATGAATGTTGTGTTTCAAATGTTTGAAGGGAATACATTGTGGGTTGCCTGGTTTTGTTGCTATTTCATTCCTTATGCTTATATAACCTGATTCCTTCTGGGAGTCAGAGCACTTCCCCGAATGACATATCCAGCAAGCAGAATAGCTGCCACCTTAGAACAAGAGCAGAAAATGGTACTCTTAGTAAGTAACAATGCCCTGAGGCCCAGCGACAATCGTGCGTTTGTTTCCTTATGCTTAAAATAGTAGTAACAACTATCCTACCTGGGATGAAAGGAGAAAGTTTGAAAATGTCCAATCGTATTGTGTAAAGAGGCTTGGCATATCAACCCTAGACCATTACAGCCAACGAACCAAACTGAGCAGCTGTTTTTGTGGTAAGTGAATAAAGTTTTACTGGAACGTAGCCACGCTGTGTCTACATATGGTCTATGGCTGCTTTTGCATTAAAGCTGAGTAGTTACTACAGACCTTACGGTTGGCAAAGACAGAAGTATTTGCTATCTGACTCTTTACAAACAATGATTGCTTGGCTTTAGACCACTATGGGTTTTTGACAACCCACAACTGTGTTTTGATCACTGAATCTCAGAGTCAAAGGGGACCTTTGGAGAACTTGCAGTTGAATATCTTCACTAGATATATCAAACATGTGGCCCCGAAAGGTAAAATGACATGTCGAAGGTCACACACATGTGCTGTGGAATTCTGCAGCACACCACTGCTACCACCCAGCCAAAACCAAGGGAGGTAAGGATAGAACCTGAAGCTAGTGAGGCCATTTGGGCCCAGTCTCAAGTGCGAATGGCTGATGTTCGGTGACCAGTTTGTGCAAGGGGGAGGTCAGAAGGTGCTTCCTCACAAATGTTGATCTTAACTGAAACCTGTATGTGCCTGGAGTAACAAAATCTGAACGTGGGAAGCAAGTTTCCAGGAGTCCTAGGAGGCTCTCAGCAGGCAGCCTGTAACAATCTAGGTCTCCTCAACCACCCCAGCCTATTCTGAGGGCTGGTGAAGACAGTAATGGAGGCGGCTAATTTGTATTATTACTGAACACAGCCTACTGTGTGCCAAGATACTTTCATGAACTTGTTTGATTTCATTCAACCCTCACAAACACCACATGGGAACAGGTAATGTCCCCATTTAAAGTCCTAGATGCCGAGGCTAGGTAACTTGCTCAAGGTCACACAGCTGTTAAGAGGTAAAGCTGAGAACCTACTAGGTCTTTTCCACCTGAAAACCTATGTGATATTTTCATAACAGGCTACAAAGCACAGCCCATAGGTGACAGGACTGAGGAGGGCACATGGCTGTAAGCGGGCTGAGCTGGGGTTCAAACCCAGGGCTTGCAGTGACAGTCCAGAACTGCGTTTTCCAACCCAATACAAGTTTCTTGCTCTCAAGAAATTTTCGGCCCTGTCCCATCTCCAAGTACCCTGAGTGATGCGACAGGTAAAGAGTTAACGGGAACGAGAGTTAACAGGAGCTTGAGAGTTAACAGGAACGAGCTTAAAAACTAACTGCTTGGCTCTGAATCCCCCCCAACCCCCAGCTAGCTGTGGGAATAGAACGGTTCCCAGAAGAAACCAATTATAACGGCAACCCCTGCAAGCTGACAAGCACCCCACATCCCTGCATAGAAAAAAGTAAAACTCCAACATAGCTTCTCATCGGTGCAGCAGTCTACTCTAGACTGCCCCCCCGCCCCCCGCAACTCCTCTGTCGGTGCTTCTCTCCTTAAATAAACAGACACCGGCTGCCGCCGGCTACTCTTTCGGCAGCCGCGCGCGACCACGATACTGAGGTCTTCCGTCTCATCCCTCCAGGTCCCCCACTATAGACTTCAGCTCCGCCAGAAAAGGTAGGCGGTCCTTAGCCCCCCCCGCCCCACGCACACCCTGGGGGGTCGTTAGCCCCATTAGGGAGCAGCAGGAGGCTCCGCAGCCTTTGCCTCCAGCCTGCCGGGCGTCGCCTACCTGCCGCGGAGCCGTCAGGGTCCCGTCCACGTCGAAGAGGCAGAGCGCCGGGCCGGGCAGAGCCATGTCCCCAGATTCCACACCGCATCTACTAGGACTCGCTGGCTCCGGAACCTCGGCCCGGAACTTCCGGGTTCGGCCTCCGTGCGGCAAGGCACGCTGGGAGGAGGAGAATCCCCTCCCACAGTGCCTGGGACTAGCTATTCTCACTGGACCACAAATCCCAGAATACAATGCGTCCACTGAGTCCTGCTTCGGCCGAGCATGCGCTCTTAGCGATCCCGGGGGCAGGTGGGATTCGCTTACGACAGCTGGCAGCAGAACCATGGTAAGAAGGAGGGTGGTGGGAACTGAGGGAATTGACGCGCTTTTGGGGTCGGAGTCAGGCCGACGCCTGGGGTTGTGATTCGGGGAAAGCGCGCGGGAGAGGCCTCCGGGGTGGGTTACGATTTCTTATTCCCGGGCTTCCTGTGCACTCAGGTCACGTGGGTCAACAATAGCAATAACTAAAACTCACTGTGTAGCAAGTTTATCAAGTCCATCAAGTGCATTTGAGGCCTTTAAAACCATTATCTCATTCAGTATGTTCTGAATCCCCATTTCAAAGATGAAGAAACTGAGGCCCAGAGAGGTGGAGTAACTTGTCCACGCATCCACAGCTAGTGACTTTAGGTGTCAGGATTGGAACCCAGATCTGTTGATTGGAACCTAGATCTGATTCCACAACCCAAAGCATCTTTCATTGCACTACTCAAGGTGTAGAACTGGGCCCCTGCTAAAATCCTTGTGCTTCCATCCTTCCCTCCTCTTCCATTCCTTCCCCCTCTCCAAACAAGGCTAAGAAAACACCCAGATGACTCTTTAACCTGACAAGAAAGTCAAAAAGTTATTATACTATATAGCTCACGAATTTGTTGTCCACAGGACATTGACTGTTTAGTTTCCTGCTTGGGGAAGTGTTCACATAGCCTTATAGTTCCAGCGCCCAGCCCAGAGTAGGCTCTCCCTAGGTATTTGTTAAATGAATGAAGGCTGCACCTCCTTTCCTATACCTACTTGAACTGCCTGGAGGAAAGAGGGCCAGTGTGAGAGTCAGACTCTGCCCCACTCACTAGCTGTGTGTCTTTGGGTAAATTTCTTACTTCTCTGGGCTTAGTTTCCTCACTGGTAAAGTGGAAGTAGTGGTTCCTGTCTCACACAGCTTTTGTGAAGATCACGTGAGGTAAAGCATCTGGGTTTACCTTTCCTCTGGCTTTGGCAATAGTGGTGACCTTACAGGGTTGGTGGGAGCCTCCATGTAAGATCTTTGCCGATGTTGGTTGTGTCACGGGCACGGTTGAGTTCTTTGAGAGAAATGGTCTCCTGTCTCCCTTCCAGGCTGTCCTGCTCCGAGCTGTGCCGCGGTGGCCAGGGCCAACCGTGTGGGGAAGGCCACTCTACCATCTGTGGTACCGCAGTGGGCAGGATCCTAGGAGGTGCGTGGGGAGCAGGTCGGCCACCTCGAAGGAGAGACCACTGGGCACAGAGACAGAGAAATTCCACATGGTCTACCGTTTGGATGCCATCAGAGCCTTTGGGTACTTGTCTCAGCTGAAGGTGGCACAGACGGCCCTGACGGTGGTGGCCCTGCCACCTGGCTTCTACTGGTACTCCCAGGGCCTCATGACTCTCAACTCCCTGTGCCTTGTGGGTGGGATAGCTGGCTTCGCCCTGACCATGCTGTGTTGGATGAGCTATTTCTTCCGGAGGCTGGTGGGTATCCTGTACCTGAACGAGTCAGGAACCGTGCTGCGGGTGGCCCACCTGACCTTTTGGGGCTGGCGGCAGGACACTTACTGCCCAGTGGCTGACATCATCCCCCTGGCAGAAACCCAGGACCGGCCTCAGGAGCTATTCGTGCGGATCCAGCAGTACAGTGGGAAGCAAACCTTCTATCTTACCCTGCGCTATGGACGCATCGTGGACAGAGAGCGTTTCACGCAGGTGTTTGGGGTGCTGGACACGCGCAACTGAACATCTGGACGCTGGGCTTCCGGGTAGCACTGGGCTGCCTGGATCTCTGACAGAAGCCTGAGGGTGTGAGTGAGGCTAAAGAAGGAGATCTGGCAGTTGGAGACTTTGCCAGGGCCCCTGGGAACTTGTGCTTTGGGATGAGAACGTTCACCAGGTGGATGCTAGTCACCTGGTTTAGGAAAGAGGCCCGTGGTGCAAATTCTTACTGCGCCGTCGGTGACGTTGGTAGGTAATGGCCAGAAGTGGCTGTTTTGGAGGAAGCTATGCCAACTTCACTCAGTACAGTGCAGTGAAGTGGGAAGAGAGGTGTGGCCAGGGGAGCATAGGACTAGGAGTCAGAAGACTTGGGTTCTGTTCTGTCTGTTCTCAACTCCCTGTCCTGGGGCAGGTAAGTCAGTCTCTGAACCTTGGTTTTGCATTTTTTAAATGGAAACTCCTGCCTGTCTTGTGAGATGGGTGTGAGAATAAACAATAAATGTCAAGTGCTTTGCAAACTCAACAGGTGGGAGCAAATATTAAGCGTTAGTTAATTCAGAGGTGATGGTGCAATGGACCCAGCAGGAGACGGGACTTGAGATGAAGCCTAGCGCTGGGTCCTTTCATTCTGCCAGGACAGTAGCTGCACAATGACTGGGGCAGCAGTGTCATCCCAGAGAGCACAGCACTCCTGCCGGGACCATGATCACTACCCAGAGGTCTAGGGGCTCTCACGTCAGACGCCTCTGTGGACTTTGTGTTCCTGGGCCAATTTTTGCCTAAAGAATAAGTTCTCAAGCCCTGGCTCCATGTGCCGAATCACCTGGAGAGCTATTTACAAATAGGTCCCCCAGGTGATTTTCATGTGTAGCCTGGGTCGATAGTCGCTGCCCCGAAGTGTCACCACACTGGGGGATGAGTGCTGGCTTCTCACCAGCCTTGACATGAAAACCTTCACGTCGACGTGTGATCTGCTCACGCAGTACCAGCAGAGGGCACAAAGAGTAAATGCATTATCCATCCCATTATTCCCGAGCTAAAGTCACAGATCTCCACGTGACAGTGGCAGTCGGCTTAGGGCTCCTGCAATGCACGTAGGGCAGCACTTGGGAGCTGTCCAAAAAACCCCCAAAGCAACATCAGCAGAGACAACAAAACTCGCCTGTGTTCAGCCCCTGTAGATTCTGGTAGAAGCTGGGTATCTATTTTTATGCTTCCCGGGTAATTCCAAGGCACCCCAAGTTTTGAGGATCCTTGTGTGGGGTTTACCCTTCTTCTCCAAAGCCATGCAGCAGCTTCTCAGCAAAATGGAAGTGGTCTTTAGATTCAGGTGGTGGGGATACTGGCAATTTCCCCCTTTGACAATTCCAAAATGGTAACCTAATAGAAATACCCAAGCACACATAGCAGGATGTTCACTGAATGTTTCTAATGGCAAAACAAAACAATAGCACAGATGAAACTGGAAGTAAACTAAGTTTCTACCAGTGGCAACACGGTTAAGTAAATGGTGGATCCAATACTATGGGGTATTACACGGCCCTTGAAAAGAGTGAGATTGAACTATCTGCCGACATGGAAAGGTGACCATGGGGTAGCGTTACCTGGAAAAAACAAGTCACAGAACATAGTTTTGTGTGATCTTGTGTTTTGAAAAAAATGCATGCATTACAAGGTGTTAACAGTGGTTAGTTACCTCTGGGGAGAGAACTGGAGGTGAATGAGGTGAAGGGCAGGCTTCCAATTTTAACTTTATAACCTAGTATCGTTTAAAATTTTCGTAATGAGCATGTCATCTGTCATAACAAATGAAGAAAAATGCTGTAATAAACAGTTTCTTTTTCCATTCTTTCCTCCTCAACATCAGCTTTTTACCGAGTTTCCCCGAAAATAAGACTGGATCTTATACCGTATTTTCCTGAAAACTGGATTTTATATTAATTTTTGCTCCAGAAGAGGCATAAGGGCGTATTTTCAGGGCATGTCTTACTTTTTCATGTACAACAATCTACATTTATTCAAATATAGTCATCTTGTGGAACATCGTCATAATGTACTAAATGCGTCCGTCTGGCTGACGATCCTAACTGGGGCTTATTTTCTGGGTAGGTCATATTTTCGAGGAAACTTAGGAGGTAAAAAGTTTCTCAACTATGAATTCCCACTCTGGACTTGGAAGCTAAGTTGACAGTGGGGAAACATTCAGTCATTGAAAGTGTCAGTGATGTAACCATGTTTGTCCCTTGTCGACTGGTTTTCCTTCCTGTCTGCTGAGAACTTCTGGACTTTGCACCTCGCCGTACCCTGGACTGTGTATAATTTAGATGCAGGGCATGGGGTGGTTTGTAGCATGTCAGTTTTCATGTGGTAGTTGCTATGGACTGAATGTTTGTGTCCTCCCTAAAATTCATGTTGAAACTAGCACCCCCAACGTGAGGGTATTTGGAAGTAGGTGGGGCCTTTGGGAGGTGATTAGGGTTAGATGAGGTCATGAGGGTGAGGCCCTCAAGAAGGGATTCGTGTCCTTATAAACAGAGGACAAGACTGCATCCATAAAGGAAGGAAGAGCAGGGTAGGACATAACCAGGAAGAGGCCCTCACCAAGAACCCAACCATGTACTTCAGGCCTTGAGAACTGTGAGATGTAAATGTTTGCAGTTCCGGGGGCCCAATCTATGGTACCTTGTTACAGCGGCCCGAGCTAAGAATCCCTCAGACCAGGCTCTAACTGGTCCGGGACGTTCATGGTGGACGTGGTTGAGAGCTACTGTCCTTGCTACAGCTGTTACCACAAATGACTGACCTTGCCCCGGGGCCAGGTATTCCACCCCAGCCCATCATTAAATGACTACGTTTAATACACTCCCCAGAATGGATCTGGCAGGTTAAACTGCTTGTGGGGCCAACCTGGGGTGAATTGGCCAAATAACTAGGGTTGGTGCTTTCCTTTGGCTCCTTTATGACTTCAGGACTTGAGTCCCCAAATGGAAAACAACAGGTCCCTTTGAACCCCAGGCAGAGTCTCACTTTTATGGCCTTGTTTCGATCCTGCAATATTCAACTGTAAAATCTTGCCCGATTAGAGTTCACCAGGTAGGGCTGATACCATCTGCCTCCCTAAGGGGACGGATGGGCAGAAAATCAACTTTTTTACGGAGTATTTGACCTGGAGGTTCTGGCACCTTTCACCCACCTGCCTTAGGACTGTTGTGTTTAGGGTCTCACTCTGATGCTGACCAGTTCTAGCCCATGTCCCAGTTGCCAGGCTGACTGGGGGAAAGGCCCTTGAGTGTCGCCAGGCCTATCCTCAATCAGTCCCAACCTGACTGTGTGCGCACACACACAGTTGTGTACACACCAATACATCATCTCTCCTCTGTGTGCATTCTGGCTTCTAAGCCTGTGCGATTTGGGGCAGGTTCCCTTAACCTCTCTGAGCTTCAGTTTCCTCATCTTAAAAATAGGCATAGAAATACCCAGTTCATAGGTTTGTTGTGAAAATTGTAAAGCACCAGTAGAATATGCTTGCACATTACAGATGCTCAAATGATCGTTAGCACTCTGTGATTATTTAAAAAATACATTTAATGGTAGATACTGCCTTCCAAGTCAATTGTTTCATAGACATGTTGGACGTCGGAGCTGGAAGGAACCTGGAAATCCTGTGATCCAAACCACATGTTTTACAGTGAGAAAAATAAGGGTGATTGAGGGCCACTGAGACAGCTGGGGGCAGAAGTGAGACAGGAGCCCATGATCCCCACGTCCGGGTCAGGGACACCAGGAGGGTGAAGAGCCAGCTCACTGCCACAGGTGCTGCCCGAGCATCTTTTCTGTGCCTCCCCACACTGCTACTGCCTCCCCATTGAGGTCATCCATTTACCACCTCACTCGACTGAAAGAACCTGATTTAATTGGTCTGGGGGGAGGCCCAAGCTTTGGGATTGTTTGAAAAGCTCTTCGGGGATGACTAAAGTGCATCCAGTGTGGAGAGTCACTGTCCTGAATGCTTTGGATTCTGTGCTTTTCTTTCCCTCTCCATCCATCCCACTGTGGTCCTAGTCAGGCCACCAGGTCATCTTGATTGTGATCAAGTCCCAACCGGCCTCCGTTTGTTGCAGTGAGCACTCACTCAGGACAATCTTTCTATATCACACATCCAGAGTATCCCTCTGCTCCAGACCATGGGTGGCTCCATCACTGCATGGAAGGCCCATGGCCCTGCACGGCACGGAAGGCCCCTCACATCCGAGGCCTGCCTATTTCCCTGGCCTCCCTCCCTTTGTGATCTAGTAATGCTGAACAGTGTAGACATGCCTCCTGCCTTTGTGGCTTCAGTTAGCTACTCTCTTGCTCTGGAATGCCTTCCTGCCATCTTCGGAGTCACTGGAGTAACCTTGAAGAGGAAATTCGGGCCGAACTTCCACCCCAACACAGGGCCTGTCTTTGCGCACTACAGCATCCAGGGTCTTCCTGCATCCTGGTCCTTACACTGGGTCGCTGTGACCTTTGCCCCACTAGAAGGTGAGCTGAGGGTGAGGAGCATACCTTGTCCACCCCTATCAGATGGTATGTCCTTGAGGAATGCTGGTGAAAAGAACAGCCTCACAGTGCTTTCCGAACCCAACGTAGACTCACAAAGGTAGAGTGTTCACCAAGACACCCTAAGACGAATGTAATTGGTGCTTAATACGTAGTTGCCAGACAACACCATTTCCAACCAAAAAGGCCACATTCACTCTGTTGTTTCCATTAGAAATATATTGTTTAAATTGAACAATACTGATTAACAAGGGAAACACATTTAATTAAGGGAATTGTGCATCTGGGCATCAGTTACCTTATGACATGTTAATTTATCAGTTATTGGCACTGTCAACAGGACACTGTAAACAAGATCGTAAGTCGGCGATGCTCCCTAGCTATGGTTTTCTACCACGAGCTGATGATAGATGATAGAGAAATGTTATACACAGTTTTGCATGGTTACTGAGTATCAGTAAAAATTATAAAAAAAAACACCCATTTATAATAAAAGGGAGGATGTGCTAAGACTTGCTATCACTGGACCTTGTTTTCTGTAAAAGTGACAAGATTTGCTAGAGACATTTCCTAAACTCTATGGCACGAATTATAATGGGATGATTCATTTCCAGACTGTCAGCCACAGAAACACTTCTCCCTGGGCTCTGCCCTCGATGGCAACCTGTCCGCTGGGTCCCCTGTGTTTTCACCAACCTCTTCCAAGTTGCTACGACCTTGAGCTCTGCTGAGAATTCTTTTCCTTGAAATTCTTCCAGCTAGGCCCCTACCCTCAAAAGCAGATGTCTTAGAAACTCATTACGCCCTGAGTCAACAAGAACTTGATAAATGGCTTTAAAAGTTTTACGAGAATAACTTCCCTTTGGTAAGGAGTGAATAAATCTGGAAATGATTTTCCAGATAAAATGGTGGTTTCATTTCTCTGTGAATTCCCCCTGGGGAGAGAACAAAATATTGGAGCCACTCTCTCCACCAAAGAGCCAAGTTTCTAGTTGTGCCCTGGATTAAAAACCTTCTGGATTCCAGGAACCTTACTGTATATTTGCATCCAGTGCTCAAGTTCTCAGGAGAAAGCATACCCATGTCAGTAAATGAATTATGGTTTGGTTTGCATTTTGCTTGTTTGTTAAATAAGGCCTTGAATTTTGAGCTACTGCCTATGGAATCTGGATCCCCAGTGAAGGGTGTGAGACCATAAACTGATGTGTCTTGGCATATGCTGTTCCCTTTCAGCAACACTCTTCCTTGCCTTGTCTGTTTGGTGAACTCCTGCTCATTCTGCAAAACGCTGCTCAAATGTTTCTTTTTTTCTTGAACCTCCCTTAAGTGGATTGGGGCACTCCCTCCAATTTCCTGATGCTTTAACAAGTGCTATTACAGCACTTGCCACTCAGCTTTCATTGTTGGCTTAAGTCTGTTGTGCACAGTAGGATGTGAATCCCTTCAGAGCAGGGACCATGTTTTATTTCAGGTTTGTCCCCCTCGTGCTTAGCACTGGGCCTGGGACAGAGCAGGTATTTAATACAAGTGATGAATGAATGATTGAATAAGTAAACACGGCAGAACTTTAAAGTAACGGATTAGCACGGACTGCAAGAATGCAAAGTGAATTCAGGGATCTGTCTGTATCTGTTACACATGTTAGTGCCTTTTGTTCTCAACAAAAACAGGTCGATGACCAAGTCTGCTGAAGAGTAGAAACTGAAAAAAAAAAAATCACTTTGAGATCTCTGGGTGATTAGTTATTAAAAGACCAAAGTGCTGAATGGAGGACCTTGAAATGCCCATCTCCCCAGACGGTCAACCAAGGCACTGGGAGATGAAGTGGCCTTCCTTCTGGACAGAATGCAGCCAGACTTTCTCCATCTACCCACTAAACAATGCTTTATTGCTGTAGGACTACCAGACGCCTCAGCCATAGTGCAGTGAAGCCTGAGTACCAGGTGCCTGGTAATCGCCACACTCGTGCATGTCAGGAAAATCTCTAATTTGGAGTGGCAAGGTACAAGGAAACCACCTCAAACCAACAGGCTGCTTTTTACCGTGCGGAGCTCTGGTGCCTTTAATTCATGATGCTTCCCTCGAGGAGAAATCTGGTTTAGCAACTGACGGGTATGATGGAACAGCAGAGGTATTCCTAGGGCTGCTCAGAAGGGGAGCAAAGGTGCATGAACCAAATCTAGAGAAAGCCTCCTGGGCGAGGGGTCCAAAAGGCAGACCCCAGATGGCTGGGAGACAGGAGGAAGTGACTCTGTTGCCCCAGGCCCTGGGCTCATGCTCCCGGGCGACTGGCTTGTGCTTCTGACCCTTTGGCTCATGTGTGTCCTTGTGTGCCCTCTGCTCAGGCTGCAGTTTTCTTTGCAGAGGTCTCAGGTGACATTTAACAGGGGGGAGAGAGTTTGGGGAATGGAGGATGGCAAGTAGGAACTATCAGTGATGCATCTGGAGAGTCTCCAAGAGCAAATCTCCAGCAAGGACAGAATTCACAGTTTAGAGGAACCCCCAGGTGAGGGGAGAGGAGTGGTCCAAGGCCTGGCTCAGCCCTAATGTCCCCACTATCCTGCCTTCATATGATCTGTCCTGTCCTTCACTGAACTGTGCGTGAGATGTGCTAAGAGCTCTGGGAGCCAGGTGAGAGGGGGCGAGCATGGTTGCTTGCATAGGGCGAGGGAACCAGCATCCTTGACTACAGAATACGGCACTTGAGAGGGACCCAGGAGACCCAGCCATCAGTCCCAGGAGCAGGTGTCATTCCCTTTACTGGCTTCCACAGAAACTGTTGGGGTCAAGGGCAGGCAGACATACATGGCCATGACCCTCACGACCCATCGTGAGACTGTCTGGGGCCCAAACAGACTTTCTGGGCTTAAACCAATGAGGCATCATTGGCTCTGCAGGGAGGAAAACCAAAACCCGTCCTTTCCTTCTCCCCTCCCCACAAGTCACCAAAAAATGTCCCCTCCCCACACACCACCCTTCCATTTATGCATTCACCTCTGATACTTTAAGTGAAAACATGAATTAGGCAAACTAATCAATTTGACAACTGTTGAGATCGGGGCTTTTCCAGAGCGTAGTGGAAATGGCTTTGTTACTTGAAGTCGGCTAAGATGTCGCTGAAAATATTGAGGAACAGGTGTGCGTGGTGATCCCTGAAGACCAGAGTGGGACGGAAACGAATGGATTTGTCCCCACAGCCCCCCAACACCACGCCTGAAAGAAATGGCAGGAAGTCGGTTAGGAGTTGGGTTTAGAGTCGGGGGGGGTCACTTACACATGTGGCAGCAACCCCCACCCATGTCATTCCATCCCGGCTTCTGTCTGTCCTGTCTTCCCTGTACCCATCCATCTTCATTCCCTTTCTCCTCTTCATCCATCTCATCCGTCATTCTCTTCCTTCCCTCCCTCCTTCCAAGTCTGAATGCCTGCTATGCTGCCCCTGAACTAGGTCTAGAGATGGAGAAATCCTGAGCTAAAGTCGTTGCCTTCCAGAAACCCGTGGTGTGGTAAGGAAAGAAAATAACAAGTAAATTACAAAGGGGAGGCGGGCAGAAGCATGCAGGCGGGGCAGCGCCGTCTCAGAGGGACGGCCTTATTTTAGAGGGCGACTTCACCATTGACTTGCTGGGCATGCTGGGCGTCCTGGTCTCAGTTGCTTAGCATCTCTGAGACTCAGCTTTCTCCTGTAATGAGGTGCATCAGCCTTGCCCTTCAGAGCTGGTGCAGGGGTGCCATAAGATGGCACAAATGAAAGACACCATGCTTGACACATAGTAGGTGCTCTTATCTCACCACAATGTATCCCCCACCCCAGCATAAAACTCTTCCATGGCTTCCCACAGCTCTTAGGAAAAAAGTCCAGAATTTTGAACCTGATCCACAGGCTGACGTGAGCCTGGAAGTACCTCCAGTCCCATTGGTCCCTCATCACACTCCATCCTTTTGGTTTCTCCAGCCCTTAAGCTCCATCCTACTTCAGCCAATGGCAAACGTTCCTCCCTCTGCCTGGGATGCTCTTCCTAACCTGCACCAGGCCAACCACTGTCCATCCATCAAGACTTAAGTAAAATGCCATTTCCTCAAAGGGGGGTCCCCCTCCCTAGGGTCCCACCAAGGGGGGTGACCGTCATCCACTAGGGGACAGGCTCCCCCTCCCCGGGGTCCTTCGCTGATTTCCTGGACACTTTCCCCAGCTATTGACTCTCTTAGCCCCTTTCCTCCTTCCTAAGATTTATAACTGCAATCTGTAGTTCATGAAATCATCTCTTTAATGTCACCCCTTTCTGCTAGACTGTTAGCTCCTTGAAGGAAGGGACACCAATGTTCTTCATCGTGAGTCTCCCCGGTGTTGGTGTCACTCACCTTCTCAGTGAATATTTGTCAAATGAATAAATAACTGTATGAGGAAATCCCGCCAGTAACTTTCTCTTCTTTTGAGAAAGAACATTCAGACTGTTTTCAGTCCTGTGTCCCCCCTGTCCCCCCACACCAGGGAACGCGGGGTACCGAGGAAACCCAGCTTCCGTTCCTGGCTGCCTTACCTTTGTTTCTGGATATTAAAATGAGTTTGTTCCGTATGGATTCATCTGGGGTGTCAAAGGAGCAGAATGTACCTCGTCCTCTCACTCTGCTGATGAACTGGGGGTACCGGGCCTGCAGTGGGGGAGACAAGGCTGGAACTGAAGCCTGTCACCTGTGTACCAGCCAGCTCTGTGGCTGTGGTTCCTCAAATAACCCCCCCGTGTCCAGCCTTTGGGCCTCTGCGTGGATCAGCAGGACCACTGTGGGGTTTGGAGCTCTGGCCCTGGAGACATCGAGTTCCGGGTTGAAAACCCTGCTCAGCCTCTTTTTCACGGTGCAACTTTGGGTGAGTCACTTAAGTGGATTGTGACTCAGTTTCCTCTTGTGTAAAGTGAAGGATATAAATGCTATTGACCCCAAGGCGCTGTGGTGAGAATTTAGTGAGATGAAGTTTCTCTGTCACGTCCTAAGCCCAGGGCCTGGCACTTGGTAGGCGCTCAATAGATGTCAGCTATCTTCATTTATTAGCTCTTTTTCTAGAAAAGTGGTGATTCTTCTGGGAGGAAAAAAGCTCATCCTCACTCAAGTCTTGGAGGTTAAGGGCTGTACTGGAATGAATCCTCCCCCACCCCAAGTGCATGTCCACCTGGGACCTGCAAATGTGACCTTGTTTGGAATCGGATCTTTGCCGATGTAATTAGGTAGATAACGCCATACTGGATTAGGGTGGCCCCTACATCCAATGACGGGCATCCTTATAGGAGGAGAAAAATGTGGACACAGACACGTGACAGAGGGCAGAAGGCCATGTGACAACGAGGCAGAGACGGGAGTGAATGCCAAGGATTGCCAGTAGCCAAGAGGCCTGGGATGGACTCTCCCTCAGAGTCTCCAGAAAGAATCAATGATACTGAAATCTTGATTTCGGATTTCTGGCTTCCAGAATGGTAAGAGAATAAATTCTTGTTTTACGCCGCCCAGCAGCCTCAGGCAGCGAATGCAGTCATCCAGAATAGAGGGTCTGGTTCCTCCTCACTCTCCATTGTCCTTGCGAGGGACAGTAAATTGGCTTGGATACCCCAAAATAATTTCAGGTACCAGGGGCAGAGATGGGGTGCACGTGTCATTTCGTTACAGCCCTTTGGGAGAAACTGGAGATAAAGTTATATTCTGGGGATAGTAAAGACCCACATATATGCCAGGCACTGGACTAGGCACTTACATGCATGACCTTGAATCCTCACTCCACTAGCAAAGGGCCCATTTTGATCTCCACAGATGAGGAAACTGAGGCACGGAAGTCACTCTAGCACTCACTGTACTCGCTCTTGCACTTGCTGATTAGCTGGGAACCAGTGATTTGAATGCACTCTCCCAATAGAGAGTGGAGGCCAAGAACAAGATCTCACTCATGCTTGGGGCCCTTGTCTCTCTCTCTCTCTCTCTCTCTCTCTCTCTCTCTCTCTCTCTCTCTCTCTCTCTCTCTCTCTCACACACACACACACACACACACACGCGCGCGCGCTTAGTAACTGTCAGCTTGATTCATTAATACATGGCCGTGGGAACTCCCCATCCTCTCTTCACCATAGGGCTTCGATTTTTGTCTCACCCTTTCTTCTAGCTCATTGTTTTAGGGTGGTCCTATAATCTTACCTCCTTTTTGTCTATGACTTTGTAAGGCCCCTAACTGCTCACCCCCCTTTAAATGAGCAGCTCGGGTCTCCTAAAAGCAAGATGCCAGTCTTGGCTCTGGAATGCTTCCATGGAAGCCTTTTTTGGGGCACCGTCCTGCACAGAGAACCCACTTTGGGTAACATGGTGTGCCACACCCCTTTTCAGAGCCAGGCTGCCTTGATCAGGGACCTTTAAGCTGCCTTGTCCTTCAGGACACACCCTTGTGACTAAGGATGGTGGCATCAACTGGGACATTTAAGAGAAGTACAAAGACACCATTCCTGGCATTCTTTCAGCTCTAGGCCTTGCTCTTCTGGTGTAGTATGACATCATCACTCATGGGTCCCAATGCCTGTTTCTACTGTTTATTCCTGAGCCACACAGCTATCTTGCAATCTGTAACACTCTCATTGTTCTCCCACTCGCCTATCAAGGGACACCTCAGATGGTCTGAAGCCTTTTGCTTCTCTTTCGTCCCAGTGGTGCCTTCTTTGACTCCCAACCTTGTCCCTTGCCAGGCTGTGAACTCTGACTGCCTCTCACTTCTTATCCTGAGAGCCTGGCCTGAGTTTGACTCACCAAGAAGGCTGCTATCCACGGTCTGTGTGGACCTCGGACCTTGTGGGAAGTCTGCTCAGCTCAACACAAGGAGTAGGCACGTTTGTGACAGCCCAGAACAACCAGCTCCCTCTCAAGCCCCGGCCGCTGCCAGCAGGGCCCAAAGATCTCCCAGGAAAATAAAGGATACCTATCATTTCTCCTGTCACTGGCCCACAGTGAAGGAGCCCCCCAGCGGGAAGGAAAGGCCTGACCCACTGCAGAGGCTTTTTGTAGTGCCTGCCCCTGCCCAACCTCAGTTTAAATGCAAATCCAGCCTGAGGAAAAAAATTTCCAACCAGAGGGTCTTAACAGCCACACTTAACTCCTTCAGAATCTTTGCAATCTGGCAGATCTGGGTTTAAAACCTGGCTCCCGTCCAAAGCCTCGCTTTTCTCATCCAGAAAACGAGGAGAGTCACATTTTCCTAATTTCAAATTGTTCTCAGTTAGGGTAGCCAAAGAAAATACAGGATGCCCAGCTAAACTGTAATTTTGGATAAACAATCTACAACTTTATAAGTATGTCCCAAATGGTGCATGATATATACTCTTTTATGTTAAAAATAAAGTCGCTGTTTTTCAAATTAAGCTGGGCATCCTGTGTTAAATGATTTGCTGAATTGGGCTGCCCTGCCTGGGGGCAGGGGTGGTCCCTGGAGCTCTGGCCTCTGCACCTCCTGGAGCTGGAGGGATGCCAGGCTGAAGAGCTCAGAAGCTGACCTGGCGGCAGTGGGGAGCTGTGGCTGGGGTCCTGGGAGAGCGGGGGTAGGGCCAGGCCAAGTGGGGGGGTGGGTACCTGGAGGTCCAGCAGCCCCGTGAGCAGGGCCTTCCCAGCGTGGGCTGCATTATTCAGCAGGTCCTCCCGCTTGATGATGTTGATGACCTCGGCCAGCAGCAGGTTCTTGGATGGGTCCCCCAGCCAGGTGTTGAAGATCCGGTAAGGCTGGAACGAGGCCCGGGGTGTCGGGTTCACAGATAGGCCCACCCTGAGGGCACCCTCCACTTTTAAGGGAAAGAAACTAACCCAATGAGCATCTACTAAGGGCTGGGGGGATAACACATATTATCTTCTTGAATTTGTTCCATTACAACAACCCTACAGGGAGGTCTGACTAACATGTTTCCCCGAAAATAAGCCCTAGCCGGACCATCACCTCTAATGCGTCTTTTGGAGCAAAAATTAATATAAGACCCGGTATTATATTATATATTATACCCGACCGAGTCTTATAGTAATTTTTGCCCCAAAAGACGCATTACAGCTGATGGTCTGTCTGTCTTATTTTCTGGGCAACATGGTAGTAATATGACTCTTAGGGAGACTAACTCATCTAAGTGCTGGCAAATCCCTCAGTCCTGGAGAAATCGAGACAGTTGGGCCTTTATAAAATCTTCATTTTATAAAGAAGGAAGCTGAGGTTCTGAGAGCGTAAGTGATTTGTCCAGGGAAAATATAGCTCACAGGTGGCGGATTCAGGAATCAATTGATGGCAGTTTGACCACTCAATTTATTTCTCCATGAATTATTCAAGGTATCAAAGCAACCAATTAAAACATACTTCCCAGCCTCTCTTGCATTTAGGAGTGGCTATGTGATCAGATCTGAGTCAAGCTGTTAGAAATAGAAGTACTGTGGGATTTCTGGGAAGGCTGCTAAAGACAAGGAGGGGGCCACTTTGTGCTTCCTTCCTTTCTACTATCCAGAATTGAGATGTGATGCCTGGAGCTCCAGTAGCCATTTTGGACCGTGAGGCAACCCCGAGGGTGGAAACTACATGCAGGAATGGTAGAAGGAAGGATCCTAAACTCCTGATGACTCTGTGTGTGTGTCTGTGTGTGTGTGTGTGTGTGTGTGTGTGTGTGTGAGAGAGAGAGAGAGAGAGAGAGAGAGAGAGAGAGAGAGAGAGAAAGAGAGAGAGAGAGAAACAGAATCTATATGTAAACATGGTAGTACGGTATAGTGGTTAAGAGCATGGGCTCTGGGTTTGAATCCTGGCTTTGTCACTTAACAGGCTGTGTGACCTTGGACAACTTATTTAACCAATCTGTGCCTGATTCCTCCTTAGTGAAATGGGAGAGAAAAAGAACACTGACTTGGTTAGATTGTTGTAAGGATTAAAAATACATGAGGAGTACTTAGAACTGGGCCAGGCACAGAGCAAATGCTCAGTTCACAGCAGCAGCGATGAACAATATGATTATATGTGCACACAGAGAAAAACGAGAAGGCTGACAATGGGCTGCTATGGAGGCAGCCCTGCAGAGACAGCAGGGGTGATCATAACCATTGGCTAATTGATGTGAATTGGGCCTTAGAAAACCTCCGTGACACTTTAAAGTGTGCACCCAGTGCCTGGTTTGTGAGAAGGGAGCAGTTATGAGAAAGCAAAGTTCCTTCGCCTGCCTCCCTCCCCTGCCCTAGAAAGGAGAGAAGCATGGGGTCAGCACTCACAGCATTGGGCCTGAACTCCTCCTTGTGAAAGAAGCCACCCGTCATCATCTTCTTGCTGAAGGTCATCACATCTGCAGGGTCATCCAAACCCCAATGCTCATGGGCCCAGAATTTGCCGGTGCAGCCCCCTCCTGTCTGGACCTCATCCACCAAGAAGGCACAGCCGTGCTGGAGAGAGAGGAAGGAGAAATAAATGCCCACCACAACCAACCAACCTCGGACCCCTGAGTCAGCCAAAGAGTCCTTGCTTTCTGAACTGCAAACCAAGCCCACGTTCTTGGGAACAACTAAACAAATCCTTAAGCAGGCAGCTCCACCAGAGCTGTGTCTAATGTTTCCACCAACTGCTGAGCTGGAACCAAACGGGAACATCGAATATCCCCTGGACCAAAGCACAGCAGCACAGTATCTGGCCCAGTGCGAGCAAGCTCACTTAGGAGGGACCGTGGCCCAGCAGTGAGGCCTAGTTCGCCATTTCCCAAACTTCTGTCGCCATTTTTGCCAGCTCTGCTCGTCATTGGACTATTATTTACTTAGTATGTGTGTTTAAATCAACTCATGTCATGTGACCTTTATCTGTGAACTTGCTGGGTGGATGTGCCAATTGTACGTGCAAGACACATTAAAATGAACATATGATATTAACATCAAGTCTGTTCACTTTGCTTCTGTTGAGTGTGGACCACACTGGGCTGGAAGGTGAGGTGGGGTCTCTGGAAAGAAAAGGATGGAGGCTGAGGCATTCCCAGGAGTCTCTTGATTACAAAAGTCCCCAAAGAAAGATGACAGGCAGCTGGTTTTTGCACTAAGACATTAGAGAAGAATTTCCTTCCCTGTCCTCGACCCCAGCTTTGCTACCTGTGAGGCAGACAGGCAGCCTCTGAACATCTGGAAGTTTACAAGTACCCCAAAGCGAACCCTTTGTTCTGGGAAACCCCATCCAACCCTGGTCCCATGCACTGACCTTCCTAGAGATGTCTCTCAACTTCCGGAAGAAGTCATCAGACGCGTGGTTGTCTCCGCCCTCGGACTGAATGGGTTCGACAATGATCCCGGCCACGGTCTTCTTCTTTTTCCGGTATTTCACGATCAGATCCTCCACCTGGATTCCACAGCGGGAAGTGACAATGGCTTACGGGGAGGCCACTGAGTGGCATAATCCAGTGGACAGGCACGTGGGGTCCAGTGAACCAGGGGAAGTTACATCAAAAACGTGCTCGTGTGCACTTCCAGGGAAGACTGACATCACAGCCCTACGTGTGGATGCGAATATGTTCTACTTGGGACTGGTGCCAATCCTTACGGGGATCCAGACTGATAACTGGGGGCAAATTATTCAACCTTCTGAAGCCTCACGTTCTTGATCTGTAAATGGGGTAACTAACAGAATACCCAACAAGGTCGTGGAGAGGACTGAATGAGTTAACACAGCACGGGGTCTGACAGAGAGAAGTGGTAGCTGCTACAATTACTTCTACCCCTACTATGTTGTTATTATTGTTATATTCTTATTATTGGTAGGAGAGTCCTTTCTATGCAGAATCTGGGATGAATATTTGTTTAAAAAGCTGCTGCAAAACTCATCTATAGTGATAGAAACCCAATCAGTGGTTGGGGTCCTGGATTGACTCAGGTTGATCTGAGGAAATTTTCTGGGTGATAAGACGCCCCTGATTGGGGTGATGGTTACATGAGTGTATTTATTTGTCAAAACTTATGGAACTAGGCATTTAAATGAGTGCATTTTATGGTATGTAAATTATATGTTAATGAAGTTGAAACTGAATTAAAAACAAAATTTCTTAATAGTGATGGGGTTGTAAGAAAAGCATCTGGTTGTCTCTAAGTGGTTATACTGGTATTTCTTGAACTCTTGTTCTGAAATGGGCATCACCTTATAGATCATGAAAGAGTAGCAATTGTGATCCTTTATTAAAAATTTAATAACGATACATAATTTTAAAAACCATACACCTAGATAGAACAAGTGTAATCTTTCTCTGTTATGCTAAGGAAAACTTTCTGTTTGGATGATGCGATTTTGGCCTTGGTCTCTACCAGTCACTCCAAGGAAGCTCCGAGATAATTTTCTTGGCTTTCAGAGAATCTCTTGCAACTCGTCAGTCTGTGGTTATTTTCTTATTTGTTCAGTGCCATGCTTCCTACTACCCTACACTCCCTAACAACATGGCCACGGCCACACGTGGCTGAGCACTTGCAAGGTCAGTGCGCCACACTGAGATGTGTCTGAGTATAAAACACACACAGGATTTCAAAGATATAACACGAGGGAAAAAAACAGGAATATCTCGGGCTAGCCTGGTGGCTCCGTGCTCCTAACTCCGAGGGCTGCCAGTTCGATTCCCACATGGGCCAGTGGGCTCTCAACCACAAGGTTGCCAGTATTCCTCGAGTCCCGCAAGGGATGGTGGGCAGGGCCCCCTGCAACTAAGATTGAACACGGCACCTTGAGCTGAGCTGCCGCTGAGCTCCCGGATGGCTCAGTTGGTTGGAGCGCGTCCTCTCAACCACAAGGTTGCCGGTTCAACTCCCTCCAAGGGATGGTGGGCTGCGCCCCCTGCAACCAGCAACGGCAACTGGACCTGGAGCTGAGCTGCGCCCTCCACAACTAAGACTGAAAGGACAACAACTTGAAGCTGCACGGCACCCTCCACAACTAAGATTGAAAGGACAACAACTTGACTTGGAAAAAAGTCCTGGAAGTTCACACTGTTCCCCAATAAAGTCCTGTTCCCCTTCCCCAATAAAAAAAAAAAAAAAAAAAAAAAAAAAAAAAAAACCAGGAATATCTCATCAATACTTTTTAAGTAATTAGTAGTTACATGTTAACATGATATATTTTGAATGTACTGGGTTCCATAAAATGTTATTAAACTGAATTTCACCCATTTCTTTTTACTTTTAAAAAACGTGATTACTAGAAAAGCTACAGTGACATAGGTGGCTTGCCTTATCTTTCTATTGGACAGACTATACTAGGCTCCATCATCTCGTCTCTTTTATTTACCAAGAAATACCCAGCACTTAGCACCTTGCTTTGCACCTAGTAGGTGTTAACTACTAGGTTAACTACTAATTGATTGAAAACATTGACGTGCCTGAGAGGCAGCCTCAAATTAGCCTTACTTGAGCTCAAATCCCAACGTGAAGAGTGAAAACCATTTTGCCCCCAGCAACAGAATCCTTCCAGTGTCTTACATGGAACCCCAATATATGGAATAGATCAAAGGAGTGTCTTCCATTTGAAGGGGAGGCATGGTGATAGGGACTGCACGTCCTCAGTCCCTCCCCTGTCTGAACTGTTCCCCCCGTGCTTCCAAAGCAGCCCTGAATTTGGGAATTGGGAAAAGGCTGAAAAACACTGGACTAAAGGATCCTGTGGAACCACTTTTTCCATGAGCTGCCCCATACTCTGCTCATAAATTCATTTTCTCTTATTCTAGAGTCAATGAAGCTTGACCCCAAAGAAACTTGACTGATACTGAAATTGGTACTAGAAGTGGGGTGATGGGCGCCAGGTAGCAAAATCAACATGTAATATGGAACATTGGGACAGGAGGCCTCTCTATCCCTATGTCCCTCTCAGGGAGTGCCACACAGACCCCAAATAAATTCTTTGTTCCTATTCTCCAGCATGAAGTCTTGGGGTGGTGAGGGTAAGGGAACAGGGATGTGGGGAGGGTGTAGAAGGTCCGGGTGTTACCTCTTCTAGGCAGCGGGCCTCTTCTTGTCGGTTCTCCTTCATAAACTCTTCCAGAGGGTATTGCAGCCGTGGAAACGGTGCGATGGGCCAGTCGAAGGAAGGGATGTCGATCTTGTGAATAGCTTTGGAGTGTGTGGTTGCTAAGCAACCTAGGCCCCAAAAAACAGAAGAGCAGCTGGTTGGCATGGGGGAGGAGAGTGGACAGTCTTTGAAAAGGGGATGATGGGCATTTGAGGCCAAGACTTCAAATGCCCAGGGAGGCCTGTTAACCTGCAGAACCCCTGTTCTTGTAACATCCTGAAGCTGAAGCAGAACTTGTGAACCTTAGTGTGTGTGTGTGTGTGTGTGTGTGTTTGTGTTCTGCTCTCTGATTCATTGCAGATTAAGCACAGACTTGGAAGACAGAGAGACAAATCCTGGCTTTGCCACTGAATGCCCTTGGAATGTTCCTTCCCTTGCTGAGCCTCGATTTTCCCACCTGCAAAATGGGAATAATAATCCCCACTCTACAAAGAATGGTGTGGATTCAACAAAACACCATGGGGAAACTGCAGATATGAGGTCTATGGTAGCCATCAGTAATATTGCTGCTGTTATGCCTCTTAACTGCCGCATGGGATCCCAGGGGCCCCCCTTACCCATGGTCCTCCCGTGGAATGCGCCCATGAAGGAGAGGATGCTGTAGTCGGGGCAGCCGGGGGCCTAGAAGCAAGAAATAGCAGTTATCAGTCACAGCTGAGAGGTCCAGGGGACCCTGGGGTCGCCCCAGGAACCTGGAAGAATGCCAAAGTCTATCAGAAGAACCAGACGTCCCTTTCAGGCCAGAGTTACAAACTGGACTCTGATGTTTATAGCCAGCCAACAGATGTTTTGCCTGCATAGCCCCCCAAAATTATTTTTAATCAAGAGATTTCACATCAATATCTGAACTTCTATCTTCTCTCAAGTTCTGCACCATTTGGACCCATTTTTCTTGGCCAAGCCTGAAGTCTGGGAGGGCATGCTGCCCCAGGGCTCACTGCCTGCCTTTCTCCTCTGCATCACCTGCCCTCACCTGCTGGGCTGCTGGAGCTTTTGAATGTTCAACTCCTGTCTGCAGGCTCTTCCAACTCTTACCCATCTCCTGGCTCCAGACTGCTCTGGCAACCAGGTAGGCTAGGTGCTGACTGGTGCATACCTGCTGCCCAAGACATGAGGCCGTGCTGGGTACCTCACAGAAAACACCCCACGCTTTTGGACCAGGTCTGCTGCGCCAGAGCAGGAGGGTGGCGGGGAGGACTTCTCCCCGGCCACCTTCCCTGAGTTCAGGAGGGACACCTGAACTTCCAGTCCCCTCCCAGCCCCAAGCACATGGTGTAGCTGCAATGTTTCCTGACCCTCCACCTGGCAAGGAATTAGACCCGTTTCTAGCTGACTCAGGTAGAACTGTGGTTGCAGAGACAACCACAGGGAACCCCTAGTCTCTGGGAGGTTGATTTGGTATGTTCTCTGGCTGGCTGGTCTCCACCCTGTCCCTGAGCCCCCCGGGAAAAGCTCTAAGACTTCCTCCCACAAACTCCAGCATATCGTCTGGTCACTTCCTTTTGCTAAGGAAACATTTCCTTTGTTCCTTTGTATAAATGTAATAATACACATCATCACCCATCTTTGGCTACAGCCACTAAACAGAAGGAATGAGACCTAAAAATACTGATGGACTAGGATGTCCCTGGATATCAAATGAAAAAGAGGCAGGACATGATCCATTTCTTACACACACACACACACACACACACACACACAGAGAATAAATAAAACAATCTCACAACCCATAGGCATCCCATTATAAACATATTAGCAGGATTTCTTCTAGTAATTTCCTGTGTGTTTATTTACATGGTTGGGGGAGCACAGTATCCATTTATATTCCACTCTTTCACTAAATGATAGCAGGCACTGTCTCCAGGCCAAGAGAACCCCTTCCACCTGTGTTCGCGGCAGAATTTTGTGGATGCGTGCAGTATGTAATTGAGCTAAGAGACTGCTGATTCCTTTTTTTTTTTTTTTAAAAGCAGCAGATCCTTCTGTCTAAATCGTAATAGGACCTCTTCATGAAAGTGGGAAGGACAGGTCTGCTCTGGTTGTAGCTGGCTGGACAGCTGTAATCTACCCGCTTGCTTTTCCCTGTCGTCCCCACCACTGCTGTCCCCCAACAGTGGCCTCCTTGGCACCTCTGGGAACCACTATACTTAAGTCCTTTTTCCCTATTACTGGATTTATAGGTCTTCTCCAATCTTTTTGGTTATTGTTACTCTAAATGCCAATGGGTGAACGCCCTGGTACATACATGTGTTGACATTTTGGATTATTCTAGAGAATACATTAAAAGGGGTCAAATTTAGGCGGTTGTCCTGAGAAACTGTTGTCCTGGGTCAGGAAGAGCTCCACTCGGCCTAGGGAACGGACTAGGATTGGAATGCTTGGGGATCCCTTGCTATGGATTGAATGTTTGTGTACCCCAAATTCCTATGTTGAGGCTTCAACCCCCATTGTGGTAGCATTTGAACATGGGGCCTTGGGGAGGTGATTAGGGTTGGATGAGGTCATGAGGTAGGCCTCCACGGTGGGATTACTGTTGTTACGAGAAGAGACAAAAGAGCTTGCTTGCTCTCTCTCTCCCAGACATAGGAGAACACATTGAGAAGGCAGCCACCTGCAGCCAGGAATAGAGCTTGCCCTGGGGAACCAAATCAGCCGGCACCTTGATTTTGGACTTCCAGACCCCATAACTGGGAGAAAATACATGTCTGTTGTTTAAGCCCCCCAGTCTACAGTGTATGTTATGGCAGCCTGTGCTGAGAAGGACAGAGGGTCAAGTAGCATCAGCCTGAGGGGGGCTGTGGCAGCCCCGTTTTGGCGGAGGTGAAAGGGGTCGCTTCACTTACCTGGTTGACCATGCACGTCTCCAGCTCCTCTTTGGAGAAACCTGTTTGACCCCTTTCCTTGTTCTGACAAAACAGAGAACAAAATCTCAGAGACATTCAAGGGTAGGAGGGGCTTCCACTTTCCACTCAAACTCAAGAATTGATCTTATGTGTTGATTGAGGAATAGTGTGAAGAAATAAAAGAGTCACTGTGATCAACTTGCTAAATGATTAATGTCAAGTGTGCTGAGGCATGAGGAAATGATTATTCTTGTTTTAACTGTCTGGGAACTTAAACTTTTGAACTTCCCAGTCCCATGTCAAGGTTGGATGTATATCAAACCTTCAGAATGACCTCAAGAAGAAAATGTTCCATTGTCTAGTCCAACGGACATCTGACAATTACCATCTTGGACTAATCCGGGGGCTAAAAATGCAGAACTGATTCTTTTGAAGAATGTACTTTTTATTACAAAACTCCCAGACTTTTCTTTCTCCTTCGGAACGCGCTGGGTACTGCCTAGTAGTGTTTCCAGTTTGCAAACCTTAAGACCCTTGAATAAATCTTTATTTTATTTCCAGTCAAAGCCTCCTGACTCTTTCTGAATACGTTTGACACGATTGTGACCCTGATGTACCGAAGGATGAGACTGTTAATTGTGCTCGTGATGAACTAAATAGATGAATAAATACATAGGTGCATTACTCTTCTATTAGCAACAGTTAGGATCTGCTGAGATGGTATATGTAATTCCAGGTAAAACAGTCTCGTTCCACTGGGTTAGTTTGGTGCCGAAGCCTAGGCTCTTTGCACCACACCGCACTGGGATGTTTGGAAAGCTCCTACCCGCCACCCGGGCAGTGGCTTTCTCTGGATTTTGAGCATGATCACTGATGTCCAATACTCTGGCCAGCTGGGGTGAACTGTTGGACTAGATGTGAGTGTGTGGCTGGGTGCTGGGCAGCCTGTGTGTGTGCGTTTATGCCCCAAACCTCACCCGGTACCACATGAAGATGGTCTTGAAGGCGTTTTCATTGGAGCAGGAGCCACAGGCCATGGTGATGAGCTGGGACATCCCTTTAGGAGCCACCTGCAGGGACAGAAACAGCTGCGGGCTCAGCTACAGCTCGACTCCCCCTCCCCCAGCTGAAAGTGTGCTTCTGTGGGCTGCAAGCTGGGTCTTGGAGGGTGTGAGAGGCAGAGGGAGGTTGGGAGGGAAGCAGGGATGTTCCAGAAGCTGTTGGCCTGGGAGAGTGGACTTGGGCTCTTCTTGCAGGGGTGGCAGAGAAGCCCAGAAGAAAGCCCTGAGGCTGGAGGGCAGAGAGGAAAAAAGGGCAAAGAAAGGCCGAGTCTGTCCCTCTGGATGCACCTGCCACCCCTTGAGACACCCGTGTTTTGCAGGTGGGAAGATGAGGTTCTGAATGATTTTATTCGTGGTAACGACGGAAACCAAAATGTTGTGGCAGGTTCCATGACATACGCAAACCTCCTGTCGCAGGACAAATACTAATTTCTCCCGAGTTCCCTTTTTCCTGAACATCATTCTTTTCTTCAAAAGGAAAAATAAAAATACTCTTCATGAAAGAAACAGCGCAAAGAGCAAGAATGAAGGAGAAACACCCCATCCTTAATCGTTGCAGATCTCAGTGCTGTCCTGCCCCTGCAGATGCCGCCTCCAGAGATCAGGGCTGCCTTTCCCGCAGGTGGAAACTCGGGGCTTGAAGTCAGAGGCAGGTTGTTCCCAGGGACTCACCGAGAGCAAGGACTCCTGCAGTTTCTCCACAAAGTTCTCTGGGGGCAGGATTCCCAGGGCAGGTCTGTTGACGAACGTGCTCTGAAAAAAGGCCAGGGGACACACAGTGACTTTGCAGGCCTGACCCAGCTTGCTGCCCACCAACCAAGCTGATGCTGCGATGACAGTTTCCCTGCACTTTTAGAGAAATCCACTGGGATCACTCTAGGTTTTAAGAAGTGCAATGTGTTGGTTAGGAGATGGCACTATAGTTAAGACGAGATGCTACCCCTGGGGGAAACGAGGTGAAAGGTACGTGGGATCTCTTTGCACTATTTTTTGCAACTTCCTGTGAATCTATAAAGAAACCCCATCCAAATGGTAAAAACCAAACCAAAACAAAACAAAACAAAGGACAATAACAAGTACTGACAAGGAACTCTCATTTGTAGCTGGTGGGAACGTAACTGTGGGAGGCAGCCCGGCAGTTTCTTATAATGTTTAACATACACACACTCTGTGACCTAGCAGCCCCGCCCCCATTGGTATTTACCTAAGTGAAATGAAAGCATATATCCACATAAAGATGTGAAGGGACGTGAATGTTTATAGTGGCTTTTATTTTTATTTGTCAAACCTGGAAACATCCCAGATGTCCCTGCACTGGGCAAAGGATAAATAAACTGTGGTCCATGCACACCACGGATACTACTCAGCAGTAAAAAGGAACAATCCACTGACACACACAAGGGCAAAGAAGATCATGGAAGAATCTCAAAGTCACAGTGCTGAGTGAAAGAAGCTGGAATCAAAGGGTTACACACAGCATGGTTGCATTTATATGACTCACTCTGCAAAAGGCAAAATTGCAGGGACAGAAAACAGCTCCTGATTGCCAGGGGCTGCGGTGGGATTGACTGCAAACGGGCCTGGGAGAATGTTTGTACCGTGTCTGGGTTAAAAAAAAAAATGGTGGTAAAAAACACACGACATAAAATTTACCATCTTAACCGCTTCTAAGTGTACAGTTCAGTCGTGTTAAGTATATTCACACTGTTGTGCAACCATCACCACCATCCATTTCCACGCCTGTTTATCTTGCAAAAACGAAACTCTATGTCATAAGACACTAACTCCCCAATTCCCCTCCCCCCAGCCGCTGGCAACCACCATTCCACTTTCTGTCTCTATGAATTTAATGAGTCTAGGGACCGCATATAAGTGGAATCATATGTATCTGTCCTTTTGTGCCCGGCTTATTTCATTTAACACAATGTCTTCCAGGCTCATCTGTGTTGTAGCATGTAATAGAATTTCTTTTCTTTTTAAGGCTGCATAATATTCCGTTGTATGGACAGAGTACATTTTGTTTATCCATTCGTCTGTCAAGAGACAGATGGCTGCTTCCACTCCTGGGCTCTTATGAATAGTGCTACTATGAACATGGGTGTGTAATTGTGACTGGATTTTGACAGTCACTATATGACTGCATTTGGTGAAACTCACATAGCTATACACTACAAAGGGTGGATTTTACTGCACGTAAGTTATACTTTAAAACATGGAGAAAAGGCATTAAGAGGCAGTGCCAGCTCTACAATTTCTAGATGGAACAGGGCTTATGAGAGAAATCTGATGAGGAGCTGGCTAAATACACAGGATGGGCTGAGGAGGAGAAAAGCAGTGTTAGAAAAATTAGGATAAGTAGTGGGGGACGTTAGCCATCCTCACTGTAGAGTTGGGGAAACTGAGGACCAGACAGGTCAAGCAACTTGCCCCAAGTCACATAGACAAGAAGAGGCAGAAACATGACTCAAATCGAGGTTTGCCGCCTTCAGGTTCCATCCCCTGCCAAACAGTGGAGGCGGACTCTGCCTGGTCATGTTCCTGTTAATGGTGGAACACAAATCTGCTTGGTGCGACGTGGACTCACTGGCTGGCCTGCAGGGGCCGCCATGGGCCATTTCCTTTGGGTCTCATAAGAAATCAAGCTCATCATAAGGGTGGAGGTGAACTGCCGTAATTGGCCGTGGGGGACGTGGCTCACACTGGGGACAGCGGGGCTGGCTGGCAGCTTGACTGCCTATCTGGGCCCAGGAAAGACGTGTGGGTGATGTTCTTGTTTGACAAAGCGTGACATTAAGAACAGAAGATATTTGGAACATTGGGTAACAGAATCAAATGAGGACAGGTTTCACGAATCCCTGCCATCAGACTCAGCTGCCCAACAGTGCAGCACGAAGGAACGGCTCTAGTTTAAATGGCTGTGCAACCTGAGGCAAGTTATTTAACCTCTCTGGATTTCAAGGTCCCAAAAGAGGGACCCCTTCCTGGGTGCTTGTAAGGAGCCAGTGAGATGACAGAGCACACAGATGAGGCAGGAGCTCGGTCTTGGACAGAGTCACGCAGGTGGAAAGGCCTGGAGGTCAGGGATGGCGCGTGTCTCACCTGAGCAGGTGGCTGCCCTCCATCCAGCCTAGGTGCCCCGGATGACACATTGCATTCCTCATCCATTGCAATGTGACCATGCACATGCAATGCCCAATAATCATTGTATAACTTGTGGACATTAAATGAGGTGGCCCTGGAGACATAAGAAACTGGAACTAGAAACTGGATACTGGATCCAGAAGACTTGGCTTCGTTTCTTGCAGCCACGTGAAGTAATTATGTGGGAGTTTCAGGGTGACGTGTTTGGGGTACAAGAGGGTTGATAAGCCCCTTCTCAGGACTTCAGTGACTTGGCAGGAACCTGCCCAGGACAGATAAAATGCCATAACCACCACCTGAGCGCATCTCCAAGTCAAGAATCTGGAAGATTCAATTAATGGTTGCCCAGTTTGACGCCCAGGGTATACCCACTGAGCTTCTGACAGTCAGCTGCCACTTCTCTAAGGCTGTGCCAGTCACCCTGCCCTAAATCCGACCCTCTGTAGCATGTCAGCACAGACTCACCAGTCTGTGATCTAGACTGTAATCTAGACTGATCTAGACTGTGGTCTCACCATCAAATCCCAGCACCAGAACAGTGCCCAGCACATAGTAGGTATTCAACCAATAATCAGTGAATAAACAAATGTCAAGAAATAAGGCTGAAGAAACAGGAGGCATATCACGAAGGGCTTTGCACTTGAAGTAGAGGTGTTCAGGATGCATGTGAAGGCAGTGGGTACCAGGAGAAAGGGTCCATGCATGATGCAGTTTGAGGATGGAGGAGATTGGAATGCATGTGGGGGGAGGGATAGCTGGAGAGGGGTTGTTGGGAAAATCCAAGTGGGAGGTGCAGAGCTAGGACTGGTTCTGATTGGTTGAGAGATGAGACATGAGTGGGGGAAGGGAGGATGAATTATAGAGTTCAGGTTCCTGGCAGGGACAGGTGGAGGCAGGGACAGGTGGAGGCAGGGCACCCGCCAAAATCAGAATCCCTGGGCCTTGAAATCACATTGTTGGGGATGATTTTGCCTCAAGAGGCAGCTGACACTACAAATGTGTGTGACATGTTTGTTGACACATTTTTTTCAGCACCAAATGCTGAGGCATCTGGGATTTGCACGACATTTAGAAACAAGGCCAGGCTTTGAATGTAAACCCTCGCGGAGCCTGCACACCTGAGTCACCCTTAGGAGTCCGCTACTGCAGCCCGAAACTTGTCAAATAGTGGGAGGGAGAAATGTCCCCAAGACCCTCCCAAGCAGGGCACACCCATCAGTAAAGACAGAAATGTGGTTCTTTCCCATTATCTTTCACCGTGCTGGTTAAAAGGGGAGAAAATTTAAGGCTGGGAGTTTGTTCTTATCAGGATTAGGCTCTCAGCCCTCCTGCCTTTCTTAGATTTTTTTGGGGGGATCACACTCCTTGCCATGCGTGCACACATATGTCACTCTCTTAGTAAATGAAAGCTCCCAATGACACTCAGTGTCGGTGAGGATGTAGAGCGACTAGAACTCACACACTGCTGGGGGAAGTGGAATCTGACAGCCAGTGTGGAGGCTGACTGTGTGCGCACAGGAGGACGGCCCACAGCTCCACTCCTAGCCTTGTGTCCACTGGAAACAGTGACTGTATTCCCCGGAAGACATGGACACGGTTGTTCATGGCAGCAGCCTTCATAGGAAACGACCCACATGCCCATCAACAGTGGAATGGATAAATGAATTGCAGTGTATTCACACTGGAACGCTTGACAGCCATGGGAATAGATGGTCTCTGACTGCACAAGGACAAATCCCGCCGACGTGTTTTGGGTAAATAAGCCAGACACGACGAAGAGTGCACACTAAGTCCGTTTATGTGCCAATAAAGAATGGAAGAAACACACCTATGCTGTTAGAATAAGGGGAATGGTCTGCCTAACGTGGGCTGGGGAAAGAGTAATTGGGTGAGGGCAGACTGTGGGGACCATTTGTAATTCATGTATTCTCAACAGGGGTGAAAAACATCCTACTGTGATGTAGAGAGCAGTTATAAGGCATGCATCTATGTATCTATCGATCTATCTATCTACCTAATCTACATCACGTCACAACATATATATATATTATTTATTATATATTATATATTATATTATATTGGATAGGTGTGTTGTAGGCACAGTCAGGACCCTAAAGAAGAAGCCACAGCCTCACCCCTGAGACTGTGACTTTGCAGATGTAATTAAGGTTCCTAATCAGTTCAGGTAGGGAGATTATTCTGGATTTTCCGGGTGGGCCTAGCGCAACCCAGGAGCTCTCTGCTACCGTGTTTCCCCGAAAATAAGACCTAGCTGGACCATGAGCTCTAATGCGTTTTTTGGAGTAAAAATTAATATAAGATGCAGTATTATATTATATTATATTATATTATACACTCAGTCTTACAGTAAAATAAGACCGGGTTTTATATTAATTTGTGCTCCAAAAGACGCATTAGAGCTGATGGTCCAGCTCGGTCTTATTTTTGGGGAAACACGGTAAGAGCAGAAACAGAGAAGCAAGACAGACAGAAGGGCTGGACCAGGGCTGCTGGCGTGAAGCTGGAGGGACCAATGGAAACCATGAGAATGAAATGAGTTCTGCCAACAACCACAGTGGATTCTCCCTGATAGCCTCCCGCTAAGAGCTGATTTCAGCTTTCTGAGCCCCTAAGAAGAGTGCTTGGCTGAGCCTGCCAGCCTCCTGACCCACAAAAATCAGTGAGACAGTCACTGGGAGTTGTTTTAAACCACTAAGCTGGTGGTAATAATAGGAAACTAACACGTGATGGTATTCCAATTTCATGATGGGAGGAACAATTAGGAAAATAATGTCTAAAAAGGCTTCTTACAGGAATGATAATGAATGATAGTCGAGAAATGCCAGGTTACTTGGGAAGATTCATTGAGGGGTACACCTCGGATGCCTGCATATCTCCACATGTGTGTTATATTCAGTTCAAGGCTTTCCACCACTCTCAGGATAGAAATGGAAGTCTTCTACTGCAGGGGTTCTCAAATGGGGTGGGACTCTACCCTCCAGGGGACATTTGGCAATGTCCACAGACATTTTAGTTCTCACAGTTTCGGGGGACGGGTGGGTTCTACTGGCATCAAGTGGGTAGAGACCGGGGAGGCTGCTGAATATCCTGCAGTACACGGGACGGCCCCCACCACAGAGAGTGCTTTGACTCCACTGTCACCAGTGCCGAGGTTGAGAGACCCTGGTCTATGTGGTATCTAAAACCGGAGGCCATCAGGCCTGCTTAGCTCCCTCCCAGCTCTCTCTGCTCCTGCTTCACTGACCTCTTTTGTTCTTCAGTCTCCTTCTGCTCTCCCTCCTACTCTCTTCTTCTTCTGGGGACCACTCTTCATACCTTCTTCTCCTTCAGATCTCAGCTCAGACGCCACTTCCCTGGCAACTCTTCCCTGACCCTCAGCCCCTCTCTCACTGGATAGTCCAGCCCCCTTGGGTTTTATTCCCCGGCACCTCATCTGGCTATGTGACCTTGGACAAATATTTAAGCTCTCTATGCCTGTCTCCTCATCTGTAAAACCGGGATTACAATAGTACCGGCCTCCTGGACTTGTTGATGTTAAAACTGTGAAGTACCGAACACAGTGTTTATACAGTAGTCTCCTCTTATCCGCGGCGGATACGTTCCAGCACCCCCAGTGGATGCCTGGAACCGCAGATAGTACTGAACCGTATATATGTTGTTTCCTACTGTACATACATCCCGATAATAAAGTTTAATCTCTAAATTAGGCACAGGAAGAGATTGACAACAATAACTAATAATAAAATAGGACAATCATAATAATGTGCTGTTATGTGACTGTGGCATTAGTAAGCAAAATAAGGGCTCCCTGAACATAAGCACTGCGATACTCGCCCATCTGATGACTGAGACAGCTACTAAGTGACCAGTGGGTGGGAAGCATACAGTGTGGACGCGCTGGACAAAGGGACGATTCACATCCCCGGCAGCATGGAGCGGGATAGCGCAAGATTTCACCATGCTACTCAGAATGGCACACAATTTAAAACTTATGAATGGTTTATTTCTGGAACTTTCCATTTATTCTTCTTGGACTGCAGGTAACTGGAACCACAGTGAGACTGCAGATAAGGGGGGACCACTGTACTTATTAGGCTCTTAATTATTGTCATTAGCATCGTCATTGTTTGATGCTCACACAGAACTGCTTGACGCATTCTGTAGCACTTAATATGGTTGCAATTCTCTACTGATGTGTGTGGTTAACTGACTGCCTCCCTGGGAGCAGGGTGGTATGTTTTTGCTCACCAAGGCATCCCAAGTGCCTAGTGCTTAGTATGTGTGCAAACTGTTCATGGAATTAATGAATGGACTGTTTGCAAAGACTGCCCGAATGATCCTTTGAATCGCTCGGAACACGTTTGGTCTTTACTCTGTATAACCCAGGGGACTTACCACGTTTTGAGGCTGTTGGATGAGTTTCATGAGAGCGGGATGGCTGTAACCTAGAGACGGAGGGGGTATGGTTAGAGACCAGCATCACATCTGAGGGTCCCCGTATCCCTCCCCCATTACCTGACCCCTCCCTCTTTTCCAACCCTGCAATCTCTTCTTATGTCAAGAAGTCCTTTTCTCCTTTGGTGGCAAAAAAAAAAAAACATTCCTGGGCCCACCCACACCCCCTGGCTCAGAATCTCTCAGGGCGCTACCCAGAAATCTTCAACAAATTCTCTAGGTGATTCTGGGGTTCAGATTGGAGACCTAGTGGACTAGACAGACACAAGAGGAGGTGAAAGCAAGGTAAAAATAAATTTCAAGACCATGGCTGGGAGTGCTTCCCCAGGCCGGCATGATGAATCACAAATGTGGTCCTTGCTTTCTTCCCCAGTGTACACTGGTTGAGTCAAATCCCAATAACTTTGCTCAGTGACTGAGTGAGTGAACAGTATAACCTGCAGTCTGTGACCAGTGTATCCGGTTCTGCCTTCCCTCACCTGCTTATTCCCAGAGTCCTGCTGTATTTACTGTCCTGTCTAGGCCTGACATTCCATGACAAGGTCTAGAGGCCCTTTGATTCAGCAGTTGCTGTTCTACGAATTTATCCCACACATCTGTCTAAAGACCAGTGTGCCCGTATCTTAATTGTGCCACTCTAATATCTCCAGGATTGAAAGCAAAAGGCCATCAGTAGCAGACCAGTTGCTGCAAGGATTTGCAATGAACAGGAAACCCCCCTGCACATAGTAGGTGCTCAATAAGTGGAAGCTTTTATTGTAAAGGAGGAAGGAGCAAGACAGTACTGCATAGCACTGGAGCCAGATGTCCTGGCTTCTAAGCATTTGCTTCCATTTATTGAGCAGCTACTATGTGCAGGGGCTTCTTGTTCATCATTGCGAATCTTGGCAACAATTCCCACAGGAAGGCCAAGTTTGTAGGAGGCACCGAGGTTGGGAGACCAGAATGTAAGACCCTAAAGGGAAGTGGCAAGTGTTCAACTCAACAGATTTTAGTTTAATGAATGAATACTGCAGAGATCCAGTGACATGGCAAGGACTCACAACTGTCACGTATGAGAAAAGGCTCATCAGTGAATCTTAGAGCAGGAAGTAGAACTTGGAGAAAAGCTCCCCGTCATCAAGTGTCACCATTTTTATCATGCATACCTGGTACTTCACTTTGTTTCAAGTCGATTCACTTTTTAATTTAAATAACTTTATTTTGAAAGGAGACTTTATATCACTATGGTGAGAGCTCCGTGGCTCTGAGCTGGGGGCCTGCTGCCTCCAGAGTAAGATACTAGCAAGTTTACACAGATATTAAAGACCCAACATCACCGAGGGAAGACTTACTTTTTCCTCGACAGAATAAAAAAGAGTGAACAGACTTGAAAAGCCTGTGCTTTCACTTTGCCTGCTGCAGGAGCACAGACTGGGGGACTGACATGGAGGGGCTAAGGGGAGAGGGTTGTGACAGTCTTTCCCCACTGTCCCTACCCGTCCCCACGCCAATCCAAGCCTGACTGGGCCCAAGGCTGGAAAGTACTTTTTACTCAAGGAAGGAAAACTCTGGGGGGTTTTTTCCACCTCGTTTCTGGCCAGAGGTCTTTGAACTCTGGCTCTTTATCATGCAGCCTGGGTGTTTATGACTTTTCTGCCTCAGTAGATAAACCAGTTAAGGGAACTCTCATTAAGTCACAGATTCTGTTTGTCTTATTGGCTTCAGAAGGACAGATGAAAGCAGAGCCAGCTCCTCTGATCAGGGAAATCCTAGCCCTGGGCTTTCCATGCTGTGGAACCCACACATTGCAGGGCAGGACAGCTGTCTGGGAGGCTGCTATCACAGAAGTAAGCGTGGAAGGCCGAAAGTCATTGGCTCAAGTCCTTAGACTTCCTGGACATGGGAGCAAACCCTACAACCTCTTGAAGCCTGACTCCCCATCGGTAAACTGGGGGTGATGTTAAAAGCCCCAACGTTATAGGACTGTTGTAGGGATTTAATGAGATAACACGGAAGGCACTTAGCAATATGCCAGACACACTGTAAATTATAAATAATTATTAGTTAAAAAAAAATCATCCCATACTACAGGTATGGGAGAAAAAGTAACCAGAGAGAGACATTTAGAACTCTAGTCTTTTAACAACTGCTGCCAGTCCGATCCCCCACACCTCCATGACATACGCTGGCTGGCTAGGGATTTGAATTGAGGGAGCCCTGGGGTGGGTGAGAGGATATAGGAGTTAGCTGGAAGACATTGGTACACAGTCCCACGGCTAATATATGGAGGAGCCAGGATTCAAACCCAGGATAACTCCTGATCCCTTTCACTCCAACACAAAATGGAGATGGGGGTTGTAAATCTTAGCATTCAAATGCCTGCAAAGGCCAAGGCATCTCTGAATGATGGGACTTTCCCAAAAGAATGAGTCATTCACTAACTGTCTAATTGCATCTTAGTGCGGTCCAGGGATTGGGCTGCAAGAAAGCACAGGAGGAGTGGAGACCTCATTTCGGATCTTGGGAGAAAGGCCCCAGGCTGCTGGGGGTGGGGAGCTGCCAATGGGGAACAGAGGACAATCCGTCATCAGCCATGAAGGGACAGGCTTCACTGGATGCTCAGCCTACAGACCAGTGAATGCACTGAGGAATCCACTAACCAAACAGATGGCAACCATTGAAGCTGCAAACTGCAGCTGCTGCACACTCAAATCAGCACCGTCCACGTGTACGTGCCGTCCTACAGCAGGGAGCCCTGCTCTGTGGCAGCAGGTGAGCCTGGTGAGGCAGAGGCCATTGGTACCCCACCAGGTCACCTTCACTGGGCGGGCCACCCCTGTCCCAGCTGCTGTGCCTGTGGTTCATTATGGCTCCAACTGCCTCCTTGTCTGGAAAATTGCCCTTGGTCAATGGAAACTGCTTTACCCAAGAGGTGACATGCCCTTCCTCTGGCAGCTGACAGGCAGTGACTGATTGGCACAGGGGTACAAAAAGTCCAGTCTCTTTGCCTCAGTCTGGGACCTACTCCAGGGTGCAATGCCTGCTCAGAAGCCCCCTGGGGAATCAGGCTGTAGCTCGTCTCTGGGTGACAGCTCATCTTTCTTAGCTTCCCCTCTGCCTTCGGCTGTTTCCCTCCCTCCCGTTTCTCCTGAGAGCGATCCCTCTATAAACTACTTGTACAGAATCCCTGCCTCAGGCTCTTCTTCCAGGAAACCCAACCTAAGACAGCTGACATCGGACATGGTGGTCACACAGATCCGGGTTCACATGCTGGCTATGCTTCCTCTACAAGCTGATAAACCTCTCCAAGCTTTGCTTATCTCTCTGAAGAACAGGGATATTAATACATATTTACCTTGTAGGGTTTTGGGGAGGAGTAAATGAGAGAAGACACGTAAAGTCCCTAGTAATTCACCCTCTATGAATTACTGGTTCCTTTTCTCTGCCCTTCAGGGAAGTGTCTGGCAACATGCAGGCATGTGTCTGCTGGATGGGACATCTAAAGTCTGGAGAGCCATAATGAAGAGAGAGGAAGTTATGTTCAAGGACTGATTTTTCAGCTCTCACCAATGGGGACAGAGGAGATCTGAGAATAAAGATCCAGCATCCGGTTGCCATCCACGTCGACCAGGTAATTGCCTCGGCTCTCTTCATAATTGCAGAAGAAATGCACAGCATCTGCGTTCTTGGGGAAAGAAGACACTGAGTCAGGCTCCCTGCAACTCCCTGCATTCTTAGTGTTTTAGGATTAAGCTTCAATTGGTGAAATAAACCATGACCTTCCCAGTCCACGGACATATGGAGGGTCTCTGGGTGCTGGCAATATGGCATTTCTTGCCCTGGGGGTAATTCCATGGGTGATTTGCTTTATGAAGCTGTGAATTTTTATTTTATGAGGTTTTCTGTATTTAGTCTATGTATTACAACAAAAAAAGGTTGATCTAAAACTCTCAAGGAGATTCTGATAAGATGTATATGGTAAGACTTAGAGCACCCATTAAGAAAACTAAAAAAATATATAGCAATAATGAAAGAAATGAAAATGTTACAATGGAAGATACTCACTGCAAAAAAAAAAAAAAGTAAAAGAGGAACAAATGAGATATGAGACACAGAGAACAAAAAGAAAAATGGAAGATGTAAATACAACCATAGCAATAATAACATTAACTGTGGATGGATTAAACAAGCCAATCAAAAATCAAACTGTCAGACTGAATAAAAAGATTCAGCTATAAGCTGTTGACATGTGACATTCTTTAGATTCAAGAATACAAATAGGTTGAAAGTAAAAGGATGAAAAAAGATATACGATTCTCAGAGCAATCAGAAGAAAGCTGGAATGATTTGTACTAATAACAAATCAAAAAAAATTTTACTAGAGGTAAAGAGAGATGACATTTTATGATGACAAAAGGATCAGTCCCTCGAGAAGATATAACAATTATAAACATATAAGTACCTAATAACACAGCCCCCAAATCCATGAAGCAAAAACAGAATTGAAGAGAAAAACAGTTCCACAAGAATAGTTGGGAGACTTCGATACATGGCTTTCAATAATAGATAGAACAATTAGGCAGAAGATTAACATGGAAATAGACTTGAACAACACTCTATACCAATAGATCTCACAAACATCTATAGAACACTCCATCCAACAATGGGAGAGTACATATTCTTCTCAAGCACATACGGAATGTTTTCCAGGACAGACCATATGCTAAGCTATTAAAAAGGCCCAATAAATTTAAAAGGACCCAACTCACACAAACTATGTTCTCCAACCATGATGCAATGAAATTAGAAATAACAGGAAGAAATTTGGGAAGGTCACCAAAATGTGGGAAAGAAACAACACATAAATGATGAATGAGTCAAAGAAGCAATCACAAGGAAAATTAGGAAAAAAAGGTTCAGAATAAAAGTCAGCTGCATTTTCCTTTTGTCGTTTGGAAAAGAGCCAGCACAAAGTAAGCATCTGTGTCTCTCAGTGAAATTGTAATAGAGAAGCAACGGAAGGAATGCTATCTCATCTCCACTTACTTGAATTATATTCAGCTGTTTCATTAACTCCTGCGGGCAAGAAGAGCAAAAGTATTATAGCAAGGACACACTCTTCCAAAGTAGCTTAAAATATTGCATGTCTGCCCAAGTCTTGGAGCTTCCCCCCTTTCATGCCAATAAATTAATAGTTAATTAGCCAACAATATTACAAATATTTTTAAATTGCTTAATATACATTGTTGGCAGGAAACTACTCCTGCCAGTTAAATTACCAGTACAACAGACATACGGGAGATGTAGACACTTGGAAGATAACAATCAAACTAAAATATTTAACAACAAAAAAAATTAAGCTGAAGGCGTTTATGTAGTGGCCATAAAAGCACTGGTTCTTTTTTCATTCAGGAAAATAGGCTTTAATACTCTGTTAGAAAAACAAAATCAACTGAAAATGTAAATGTTCAGAGACCCATTCATAATTATAACCTGAACACTCCAAAAACCACTGTACAGGGGACGGCCCAGTGGCTCAGGCAGTTGGAGCTCTGTGCTCCTAACGCCGAAGGCTGCCAGTTCGATTCCCACATGGGCCAGTGGGCTCTCAACGACAAGGCTGCTGGTTTGACTCATCGACTCCAGCAAGGGATGGTGGGCTGTGCCCCCTGCAACTAACAACAGCAACTGGACCTGGAGCTGAATGGCGCCCTCCACAACTAAGACTGAAAGGACAACAACTTGACTTGGAAAAAGTCCTGAAAGTATACACTGTTCCCCAATAAAGTCCTGTTCCCCTTCCCCAATAAAAGCTTTAAAAAAGCAACAAAAAAGAAAACAATGTACAATTCTACATAGAAACTGGGAATAACAAACCAGTTGCTTTAATAGTATAAAGATTTCATCGCTAAAAGTGATTCAAAGTAAAATAAACTTTAGCATTTAGTCAAAAAGTTATATATTTCCACATAAAAATAGAAAATATTAATGACAACAATATAAAAAATTATTCCAAGTATTACACTACTATTAAATTAAAACCCACTGTTCCCCAATAGAAATATGCATGAAAAAGTCTCTCCTTTTGTTAGCAAACACAATAACTACAATTATTTATCAGTAAAAATATTTCTGGATTTACAAAACAGCTGCAATGACAAAAGTGGTCTCTTTGAAACTAAAAGAATGACCCTGGATAAAATCTGCAAAATATGCAAAGAAAAAAGATTAATTTGTATTAAAAAGGTTTACACTGTTATTAATATTTTTTAGGTGCAAACATTAGAAACAGTATTGCATATCACAACACAGAGTCAAGGTTAGTCAGCCTTCCAAAATGTGTTATATATGGGTTTTGTGGCATCTGTGAGAAGCTCCAACCTCCCTCATCTGATTCATTTGTGTCTCTTCCATCTCACACACTAAAATCTACTCCAGGGATTCAGAACTGCCCAATGCCTCTCACATGCCATGTTCTGTCACCCTGTATGCCTCTCCACATACCATGCCCCTTGCCTAGAAGAGAATGCATTCCTTTGGCAAATCCCTCCTTTTTATTCTTCAAGGTCAAGTTCAAGGGCATTTGCTAACCAGGTCCAGTGCCATATATCGTTGCCATGTTCTTCCACTGCTGGTGGGATGTTCTGCTCCAGCCCTTGACTCTGGACTCATAGCCAGCCATATGACTTGCTTTGGCCAACAGAACAAGGTGGAAGTGACGGTGGGCCAGGGTGAAGCCTGGGCCTCAAGAGACCCATAGCATGCTCTCCTCTGCAATCACCATGAGAACAAGCCCAGCCCAGCTTGTTGAAGGAGGAGAGACACATGGAGCAGAGCCAAGTCACTGCAGGGACCAAGACAAGCCTAGTCTATACCAACCGATGGTCAATCATTCCCCAGGTATGGAGATGGGCCCAACAGAGTTGCCTCCCCAACTCCCAGTTAATCCTAGATGCATGAGAAGCAGTCTGTAGGCTCCCGAGGTTTTGTGATTATTTGTTGCACAGCATGATTATGGCAATAGCTAACTGATACATCTCCTCTAGGCAGCCTTCTTTGACTTCTTAAGGCAGAATGGCTTAATGTCCCAGATCTCTACTGGTGGACCCTCTGAAAGCAGCTAAGAATACAGTCCCTAAGCTCAGCTGTGTTTTTATCTCATGGACGTCTTTTGCTCGTTTCTGAAACACATCACTCAGATGTGTTCAACTCACCCGAGATCTGGGCCCTGGAACTTCTGTCTTCATCAAAGGCCCATCATAATCAAATTCAACGTCAACTTTGGCTGCAGCCTGACTGATATGTCTGGATCCTGTAGTGAAAAAAGGTGATAAGAACCCCTGGTGATAGCAGATATAATGAGAATTCTGCCCTAACAAACACCCAATGTCCCCAACAGAGGCAGTACCAGAACCTCAACCCTGTCCCAGCCAGACTGCCCCAGGACACTGAGTCTGGCCAGACTTGGGTACCACAAAAACACTGAAGATTTAAAAATGGAAAAGCCCAGTGCCAGTGATGGTGGAGGCAAACAGGCATGCTAACGAGCTGCTGGTGGGAGTGTAAGCAGATGCCAGCTTCCTATTCCTTTTGACCGAGCAATCTCATAGTTTAGGATTCATCCTAAAAAAATAGTGAGACCAGTGCACGAAGATGGAGGTTTAAAATATTCATAATAGTACTGTCTCAAACAACAATAAAGAGAAAACAGCCTAAATGTCCAACAATGGAGGGTAGCTGAATTGAGTAATGACATATTCCACCATTGTGTGGACAATGGAATATTATGCATCTGTTAATAGTTTCAAGATAGACAGTTTGCATATTTATGGACATGGAAAGGTGCAGAATGTGAAAAATCAGATTATAAAAATCATCCAAATTTTGGAAAAATTTCATCTATATCCAAACATATATAGAGACCAAAGTATCTGAACCTCAGTACTATTGATACTTTGGGCCAGATAATTCTCTGTTGTGGGGGCCCATCTGTGTGTTGTAAGACGTTTAGTTGTATCTCTGGCCTCCACCCACTAGGTGTCAGCAGCAACTTCCTCAAATTGTGCATCTAGTTGGAACAACGAAAAATCATTCAGGAGAGAATAATCAGATGTCTAAATTCAGGTGGTCCCCACTTAGAGAGGATTTTTTGTTAAAAAAAAAAAGTTTGGGGCATAAGTCATATGCCTGAAATTCATTTTACATTTTTTTTTGCATAGTAATAACCGTACAGAGGGTGTTTGAGTTCCCAGGCTAACCATTACAAAGCTTTTTAGCTTAGCATGTGGCTGAGACATAAAGGGTAGACTCAACCTAAGTCTCATGGATCCCTGAGTGCAAGACAGCATTATGAATGTGAGAGAAGTGGGTAATGATTTACAACCAGTAACCTCTAGAAATCCCTTTAATGTCCCTGGTCATCTTTTATTTTCCTGGTACATACTTGGTCGTTTTGAAATGTTAGTTCCACTTACTTGGGTTGCCATAATTGCATCAAACTAAGGAATCATTAGACACTTTATATAAATCATACATGTGATCTCATTTCATCTTTACAACTTTTAGGGGGAGTCATTATTGCTTCCATTACATAGGAGAGGAAACTAAAACTCAGAGAGGCAAAGAAACATGCTAGTATCTCTTTCTCGCTGACACACAAACACAGACAGACAGAAACACACACACACACACACACACACACACACACACACACACAGAGCTTGCCAAACCATACAAAGCCATGATATTAGAAAATATATTTAAATTCATGCTTAATTTTCCACAATTGCTTTGGATATCAAAGAAGGTTTCTGAATTCATTACGTAATGTAATAAATTATGTAGTCCTTTGAATGTCAAGTCCAGTTCAAATCCAACGGTATCCTTATTTTAAGGCATGAAGAAACCAGCTTTTGTTGTCTTCTGTTTGATCTTATAACGAAAAGAGAATTTCTAAAGAGCTGATTCTATTAGCAGAGAGCTAAGGGTCATGGAACATATTGATAACTTTTTTTTTTTTTTTTTTTACACTCAACTGGTTATCTCTTCCTTGGCCAGAACTCAGGGTTACTGGTCAAAGCTGATTCCAACTAGGCCTGCATAAAACAGGGATGCAATCCTGGATACAAATAGCTCTTAACTGGTGATGACCTTGCTTTGTTTCAGTAAAGGGGGAAAGTAAAATATTCAAAATTAGCAAGCTGTCCTCCAAATGAGGACATGCAAGTCCTTCCTTTCTCCAGAAAATGTCCTGACATCACAGTGTCGCAATCAGATTTCTTGGGAATTGGAAAGTGGGAATAATGGGAATGGAAGTAGTTAGCAGTGGGAGCTGCAACTATGAGGATGCCAAGACAACGAGTTAAATGGGAACTGGGAGTTGAGGTGGGGAGAGGTGGTGGAGAGAAGGTGACAACCGGTCCACCGGGATGGGGATGTCCAAGGACAGGTGCAAGGCAGATGGGGTTGTTCTAAGAACTTCATTGGTTCCTACCATGTGCCAAGTCTTTGTGGGTATGGATGGAAGAGGGCCAAGAACGCTGGGCAGAACTCCTGAAAATCAGAGCCTGGTAAGTGTGTTGGCAACTGTGCCATCAGAGAAAGGAAGATGGGGAAGCTAACATGTATTCGGCCCCTCCTGTGTGCCAGGCAGGCCCTACTTAGGCAAACTCTCACCAACTCTTTTAATTAATCCACAACCCACTTATGAGATGGTATTATTTTTCCCATTTTACGATGATCAGAGAGGTTAAGCAACTTTCCCAAGGTCACACTGCTTAGTGAGTTGCAAAGCCAGGATTTGAACCCAGGTCTAATACTTCTGCTTTTCCTACTGTGTCTCAATTTTGACTTTTTATAGAGGAAAATAACCAAATACTAATACAACCAAATACCAACACAATACCAATGATGATATATAATGTCCTCTTAATTCTCTTGATGGTATATAACGCCATAAACCAGAAGAGAAAAAAACAAGATTTGAGTGATCGAGGAAGGCTTTTCTGAGATCTCTTACATCAAGTCACAAGAGCAGATGTCCATTTATCGAGCACTTGTGGTGAACGTACCAGGAGGTACAAGGATTTGTACATACCAGGAGGTAACAACGTTACAAGGATTTAATCCTCACAACCCCCTAGGAGGTAAAATTATTATTCCCCTATTACAGAAGAAGACATGAAAGCTCAGAAAGGTCAATTAACTTGCCCGAAGTCACACAACTGGCAAGTGGCTAAGCTGGAAATTTGTCCGTCTGACCTCTCCTTTCCCAGATACTGTGAATGTAACTGATGCTATTTTCGATTTCATGTAGTGTGAATCTTTGAAATGAAACATTTGCAGCAAAACAATTCACTTCCCCGAAAGGCAAATTACTATCAGAAGCACAAGAAAGGAAAAGAAGTTTGAATTAATAGTGAATGATCCAGAATTTTCATTCATGAATAAAACAGCACCCCCAGTAGGCAGGGAGACGCCCTGACACACAGCTCTCTGGGTCCAATAATGATGCTTGCCACCCTCAGTGACCGTACCATTCCAGAGTCAATTATTAACTCCAAACTATAAAAACAGCCATCAAACGTTTCTAACGTCCTCTTGATCTTTATACTGAGGGTAATAAATGAATGTAATTTTCCCAAACAGCAAGGGTATGAGCCTGGCCAAAGTCAAGTTCACCTGGAATTGTTTGCTCTCCTTCTCTTTTAAACAATCTCATCTTCCCCCCCAACTGTCCACCCCACTTATTTTTTGATAACATGCTCATTGAGGAAAATAGCAATAGGCAACAATGAAAAAAAACCCAAAAACCCCAAATCAAAAAACAAAACCAACCACCAAACACATCTAGTTTCAGAACCTAGAGATAACCATTTTGCTGGCTAGTCTGCCAGTCTCTTGTACTCTGTTTGTCAATATAAGACGGTGGTGGTAGTGGAATAAAACAATGCCATTGGGAACACTGTCTCAGGCCACGAACAGTGTTTAATGGCTTCATCATGTTTAATGGCTCCTCAGCACTCCGATGGGTAGAGACACACACACGGAAGCATCTGCACACAGTAGGTGTGCTTCCAGGCTGAGGCTGTTAACCTGGGCACTCTCCTGCTCTCTCTCACTCCAAGGAAGCAGCTGCCATGTGGTGAGCTGCCCTAGGAAGAGGTCCACGTGACCTTGAATCCAGCACACCGACATCAGTGAGCTTGGAAGTGGAGCCCGGTTCTGATGGTGATCCTCAGGTGAGATCACAACATCAGCTAACAGCTCAACTGCCCCCTAATGAGATGCCTGGAGCTGGAGGACTCAGTACGCCGCTCCTGGATTCCTAACCCATAAAAATTATGAGATGATAAATATGTGTTACTTCAACCTATTAGGTATGGGGGTATTTGTTGTATGTCACACAAGGTAATTAATACAGTGGTTAAGTGTGTGAGTCCTGGAGCCAGACTGGCTCAAAGCCTGGTTCAGCCCCTTGCTAGCTCTGGGCAAGTTACTTAATTTGAGTCTCAGTTTCCTGTTTTATGGAGTTGTGGTGAGGACTATTGTTAGTTACTTAACATGTATGATAGAGCACAGATTCCTGTATCTTTGTCAACACTGTCTTAGTATTAAAAAAAAACCTCTATCTATCTATCTATCTATCTATCTATCTATCTATCTATCTATCTATCTATCTATCTATCTATCCACCCATCCATCCATTCATCCATCTTACTAGATAGGCCAAATTGATAGGCCAAAAGAAAATAAGAAAAATCTCACTGTATGGTTTTCTAAATCAGGCACAAGCATGCCAAAAAAGATCCAACTCCAGCCAAGAAAATGCAGAACTGAGCAACTCTGGCTTAGTTACTTCTGCTTTTTGCATCGTGTCTCTGCATCCATGCTGATAAAATGGGAGCGAGGATACTCCCCATCTTACTGTAAATATCAATGAAGTAGTTTCACGGGAACCATTTCTTCTGCTACAAGAGATTTGTGAAGGGAGGATACCCTTATTATCCCTACTTTCCTGATGAGAAAATTGAGGCTTGGAGAAGTTCTGCACCCTGGTTAGGCTCACTTGTCTAACAGGTGGATGGAGTCAGTAGCCCCATCTTATGAGTTCCAATCCACCTCTCTTTCCTAGTCGTTTCCTTGGAAAGGCTCAGGTGTCCTTGTGAATGACTTTCAAAGGCTGAGCCACATGTGCCACCAAGCTGGAACCCCGCCCCCCTCCAGGGGGCGGAGCTCTTTTCTCTGGTATATCCTCAGCACCTAGTCCAGCAGCACTCGGCACTAAGCAATGTATTTCCCCGAAAATAAGACTGGGCCTGGGTCTTATATTAGTTTTTGCTCCAAAAGATGCATTAAAATCAAGCTAGGGCTTATTTTCCGGTTGGGTCCTAGTTTCGGGGAAACACGGTAGGTTGCTCAGCAGTGCTACTTATGGAATGAAGGAATCTTCCATGCCCGCGACTCTCCCTCCTACTACTTGGAACACACCACACCTGCATTGTTCTGGTTTCGGGTTATTTTTAACGTAATAATGGGTAAGCATTGGTATGCTTCTTTTATAATTAAATAAGACAAAACAAAACCTCGAAACCTACTCATAACCCTGCAAAGCTGTCAAGGTCACGATCAACAAGGAAAGACTGAGAAACTGTCAGAGCAGAGCAGACTAGGGAGATATGACAACGGAATGCAATGTGGAAACCTGGGTTGGATCCTGGCACAGAAAGAGGTATTAAGAGAAAAACTGGTGAAATCCAAAGAGAGGACTGGAGTTTAGTTAATGGTGATGTGCCAAGGTCAGTTTCTTAGTTTTGGACAAGAGCACCCTTGTGATGTAAGTTGGTGACAACAGGGGACACTGAGTGGGTGAGGGGCATATGGGATCTCTCTAGAATACCTTTACAAATCCTCTGTACATCTTAAATTGTCCCAAAATAGCACATTTATTTAAAAATAAAGCCTGCTAATACTCCGAGGAGAGGAGTGAACATTCCTGCTTTTTATCCTATCCAGGGCACAAATACTAGCAGTCCACATTCTTCTTTAGCAATTTGTCTTCAGAAGGCAGACAGGACTGACAACAATAAGGGGACACTTCGATGACAGGCAGGGGGCTCTGGGAGAACTGGGGGCAGACTGGAAGCACAGGGTGTCTGAAGGGAGGCTACTGCTAGCCTCTCCCTCTCCTGGAACTACATGGAAGCACCCAGAGGAGGGATAACTCAGCGTTTGGAGACAGACTCACTTGCATTCGGGTGGCTGTGAGATCTTGGGCAAATGACTTTGCTTCTCTGAGCCTCAGTTGTTCCACCTGTAAAATGGGATTCACTCCTACCTTCCTCGTGGGACGACCAGGAGGGAGGTTTCATGCAGGATGCTCACTAAATGAAGCTCACTTGGCTAAGTCGCCTGAACGCAGTGAGACAGAGAGAAATGGGAGCATCTGAGAGAGACTGCAGGACACAATGAGCTGGTGCGGATAGCCGACTGGGTGTGCGGTGTGAGGAGGTGGGGGGGATGGCATTCCTGGGAGACCACTTCCTGTCCAGTGCCCATGAAGCACAGTTGGCCTTTACGTCAATTACAAGGACTTTTGTTGCTTTTTTGGCAGCAGCTCAAGCTATGTGTTTTGCCCAACGGTCCCTAAGGGGATAGCCTGGGCCCTTCTAGCTGGGACCACTATCTCCATGCAAGTGTGGCTCCAGGAGGGATCAGCTCCCTGCCCACTGCAGAGCTGTCCACTTGGGGTCAGAAGCATGTGGCAGAGATGGGAGAAGGGGAAGGAAGGTGATGAGGACCGTTTTATGGGGAATGGTGGGACAGCACCAGAAGCATTGACTGGCCAGTCTATTTATCCCCAAGGATTCATCCAGTCTGGAATCCCTAGTCTGGATTATAGCTTCTGCTAGGACCAGTTCTTGCCAAGACCCCCAGGGCTTACCTGGCACAAACAGGCGATAGTTGTGCTGGAAGCTGCAGACCAGCCTCTGCGTGAGCAACATGGAGGCCATGGCCCCCTCCTTCAGGAACAGAGACCCCCGTCACACACTCTTGCCCTGAAAGAACCAGAAATGCTGAGTTAGGCCAGTGAAGACCACTTCCCCTCGGACCCAGGATCCCGCCCCCCACCAGATAGTGGAGAAGGTTCTTCTGACATTAAATCCTTTGCTTTCCACTGAATATACACTTGAAATCAAAGCCCATTCATGTGCATTGTCATTTGACCTTGATGATACCCCAGGGTCAAAAAACAAACAAACAAAAAAACCAAAAAAACAGAGCCACTTTAAAATGGAGCTGAAGCTGCCCTGCCAGAGGGACTGCCTTGCATGTCTTATGCCTCAAACCTTGGAATGTTACAATAGGACAAAATAAACTTTGGACTGGGATTAAAGCAAACTTTTTCCCCAAAAACTCGCTTGCAAAGATAACAAAAAGCAGAGATGACTACCGGACTGAAAATTAAAGACATTGTTTAGAACTAATGTCATTATGTTATCTGCGCCAATAGAAATACCTTGCTTCTACTGATGTAATTGCTCTCCTTCCCTTTCTCATAAATACCCATCACCTTTGTCTCCTAACCGGGACAGTATTTGGGCTTCTGCCTGAATCAGTGCATCCTGAATAGCTGTTCTTATTGATCTCAAGTAAATGCTGTTTGCCTCTCACTTTGAAAGCCTTTTCATTTTTAAGTTAACACCAAGTAGGATGATTACGCCCATTTTCTAGATGGAAAAAGAGAGGGCATAGAATTGGCTTGAGGTCCCTCTGTAGGAAAGCTCAGTGCATCATCCACCTGGGACAAGCAAAGCAAGTCTGTGTTCTGCACAATGGAAGGACCAAGACGGAGGAAACTTCAGAGCAGACATCAATGTGGGAAGCTGGGAGCTCTCTTTGCCGTCTTGCCACACAGAACATTGTTGGGCTGTCTGGGAATCCTGTGGACCCAGGAGAGTATCTGGTGGCTCATTTTTTTTGGGGGGGGTGTCCATCTCCAGCACTACCAATCATCCCAAGTTTGCTCAAGACAGACAGTTCCCGGGAGGTGGGACTTTCTGTTTTGAAACTGGAAGAGTCCAGGCAAACTGGATAGCTCCTCTACACAGCAACAGGGAGTCAGGGTCCCTATTTCAGAGATAAACAGATGGAAGCTCAGAGGGATTATGGTGTTTGCTCTTGGTCACAGGATACCTTGGGATTGTGTGACCCCTGAAGCCATTGCTTTTACTCATTACAACATATCCATTAATTCAGCGAATAACTAACTGTAGTAGATACGGGGCTTGATGAACGCAAATTATTTCAGAGAGGAAATTTTATTGCTCTTCACTAGAGGACATATTGTTGAGAAAATCATGGGCTTGGAAAGTGTGACCACAAATTAACTGAGAAAACATACTCTTTTCTTGATTTTTTTTTTCATCTATTCCAGAATATCTAACTCAATGCAAGCCTGTTAATTTAGCAGCGTGGTAAGTATATGGAGAGAGCAGTTGCTGTCTCTCACTTAAAACCATTTCTCTCACATGCCACACAATTCAATTCCATTACAGTGTTTTTAAAAATGGGAGAATCTCAGAGAATTCACGTATTAACATCTGAACGCTCTGCAAAGGGGAGAGTCACACCTGCACACTTTCAACTACAAAATGTCACATTGTGAAATATATCCCGGTGCCATTTTATCCCGGTGCCATCCGCAGTTGAAATCCACCTTATAACGGAACCTGATCTCTATCGGACATGAACTCTCAGTATAATGTATTTCCAACATCAGCAGAGTTAACGTCTTTTGTTCATTTTCCCTAGTCTATTAATTCAATCAACAAAAATTAATTAGGCTCCTGTTACAGGCCAGACACAGCATTATTTAGGTACAGAAGAACCTAAGATGGATAAAACGCTTCTGTCTTTCCAAAGCTCCTAACTTAGCGGTGGAGGAATGAAGGGGGAAGTGTACTACCGTGTTTCCCCGAAAATAAGATCTAGCCGGACCATCAGCTTTAATGCACATTTTGGAGCAAAACTTAACATAAGACCTGGTCTTATTTTACTATAATATAAGACTGGGTATTATAACATAATATAATATGATATAATACAATATAATATAATACTGGGTCTTATATCAGACAATGTCTCATGTTAATTTTTGCTCCAAAAGATACATTAGAGCTGATTGTCCGGCTAGGTCTTATTTTCGGGGAAACACGGTAGGCTGCTTCATCCGTTGTGTCCATAAATTCTTCAAATAACCCGGCAAGATATGTACAGTCTATAAAAATTTTCCAGTTCACTGTCAACAACTAATTCTGTATAAGACAAAATGGAATAACGGAATCATGACTATCTGCTCGTATGAGCCAGGTGCCCTGGGAACACAGAGAGATTAATTCTGGCGGAGTTACGATGCCAGTCATGTGTTACCTGAGATGCACCTTGGAAACCTGGGAGATTTACTTAACATATGTCTTTGCAATCAACTTGCTTTTTAAAATTTAAATAAAGTGTATTCCCTGGAAACTTTTCCAATCACCACCCCACCACCCTCCCTCAAAGTGTCATTTGCCACAAACAAAGGTGATTGGGGAAAAAAACGGTATAAAGTCAAGGCAGGTTATTAAACTAAAAGCTGGGTCTAGTTGACGGTCCAAGGTTTCAGGCCTCAGCTCAGCTCTCTTTCTCCTGGAATGGGAGACAGCTGTTAAAGGCAGGCTAGCATCAAACAGGGACTTTTTTCCATGACATGATCAGAACTGAAAGAGAAATTTAAATCAATCAATAACGTAAGTAGCAAAGAGACCATCCACGTGCATGGCAAGTGAGGGTAATTTCTGTTTTTCAGGCATGCAGTGGACCTGCCAATGCTGTTTCTTACTGTGGGTCTCGGTCAAAACAAGAGGATCCAACCTGATAGCCAGTTCTCCACCAATTCTCCAGTCGGCCCACTTCTCCCCATCATTCTTCCTTCAATTAAAATGCTAATTAGTTTTCTATATTCCCTCTTATCAGCATTGAGCATCTGGAGGTGGGATGGAATGGGAGGACGCAATGTTTAAATCCATAAGGTGATAGGATTCAGGTGAAAGGGCAAAAAATTAATATATTTAAAAAATCCTCTCACGGTGCTCTGGAGGGAAGATGAATAATGGTCAGAAAAGGATCAGAAAGGGCAAAAAATAAGTATGTTAAAAAATCCTTGATATGAGGATCTATGATATTGTATTCTATTTTTACATATACTCAATGTTTTCCATAATAAAAAGCTTTAAAAACAAACAAACAAACAAACAAATCCTTCCACGTTGCTCTGGAGAATGAATAATGATTGGAAAATCAGCCACTGTTTTTTATTCACTTACTACATGCTGCTTATTGTTCACGCACTAGGCGCCATGTACCTTCCACATGTAATTTCAGTCACCTGTTATGTTTGCCTTGTATGACAGGCTCGGAAGGTTAATGGGCTTCTCCAAGGTCTCAGAACCAGTGATCTGGCTGGGAGTTCTGCACCTCTGACAGGGCCCCACCCAGACCAGCTACCCCCCCCCCCATCTCACTGGTGTGATCTGGGCATAGGAGAAGCTCCTGAGGCGAGTTGAGAACTAACCATCATAAGGGGTGGATGGTGGACCCGACACTACACGGCCCTCAAATCCCTGGAAAGGGTCCTTATTTTGAAAATTAAGATTTCAAAGATACAGGGAGAAAGAAGCCATGCTGGCTATTTCAGAAAGTGGTATGCACAGTGTTGAATATGAACCCAGCCTCTTTTACTTCCTGTGTGACCTCAGGCATATTAAGTAACCTCTCTGTGCCTCAGCTTCCTCATCTGTAAAATGGGGATAGTACCAATTGAACCCACCTCGTGGGCTAGCAGAGGGTGGTGAACTGAGACTTGCAACTTGGCGTACTGCTGTATCCCCAGCCCCAGAACAGTGCCTGGCTGCAAACAATCATTGAATAAATAGTAAACGCTCCACAGACATCCTATGAAGATGGTATCTGACCCATCTCTCCGCTATACTGTCCTGGGAACACGAAAGCTTTGCATGCATCATTGGCTAGAAATGGACCCACCAGACCTCTCTGGGGAACCACAGATGCACTCTCTCATTCTCCTATCTGCTCTAGAGGCTGAGACAAAAGTGCTGCCAGAGGCTGGGGACATTCCTTTCCAGTCTGCAGTCCCAGCCGTTGGCTTTTCTGCAGACTCAATGGGACACAATGACACACTCAGCCAAGTAGGCCTCTGTCGTCAAGGCCCGGGGTCGCCATGGCAACCAATAAAGACAGAGCCCTGGGCCTCTGCAGATGGCTAACAGGGCCCCATTCTTAGGGCTGTGATGATGGCGCATTGGAACAGAGGCTTCTTCTTGGCCCCGGCTTCCCTCCTCTACCCCAGCTCCTGCAGCCTCCCCTGGCTCTCTCTGCAGCCCAGCCTCAGCTCTCCCTCCCTGCATTGCTAATTTCCTAGACTCTGCCTTTTGGGGCATCATACAATCATTGGTTAATTGTATAAGGGGCGAGGAATACTGTCCTTGGAAAAAGGCAAGTGTTGATTTCTAAGAAGGATGGAGGATGCAGTTGAGAAAGTCACATGCAGCAGAAATTGGGTACAAATGTGCCATATGTTGTTAGCTTGATGACTCTGGGTAAGTTGTTCAACTCAACAGAGCCTCAGTTTCCTCATCTGTCAAATGGGAAGAATGAAACCCACCCACGAGGTCACGAGACACTCAGTTTGGTTAGGGCCAACTGAAGAACATACACAGGACAGAGAAGGTCAATGCAGACCATAACTCAGCTTCCAAAGAACCCTCTACCATGTAGGGAAGGCATTTCTTCTAGGGCCTGCAGGGCTGGGAAGGGCTATTTGCATATGTGGTGGCCCTGCTATGAGCCTGAACTTCCAGGTTCCACGAGAGAGGAGCTGGTCTGCCCAGACCTTGTCCATCCTCACCCACCTGTGTCCCAGTTTGCCCTGCCTCCTCTGCCCCCACCTGCCAGGCTCCATCAGGGAGAATGAGGGGAACTTAAATCACACATGGCAGGGAGGATGAACACAGCGCTGCCATAAGACAAGTAGCGCCCCCTAGTCCGTGAACAAAGTGAAGGAGAAAAAGAACAGACAAGCCTTCCAATGCAGGCCCTCTGAATGTTCTGGGGTAGGAAAGAATTAGGAAAGAAGCATCTGTGAACAAATGAGCTAGTTTTGGATTCCCAACCCTACAAGCGAGGAGGACAGAGTCTGCTTTAGGAGGGGTGCTTATGACAACGCGGATAAGCTGCCCCAGGCCAAAGCCACAGACGGTCCGGCCTTTAAAACTGGCGTGTTCAGTTACAAACCTTTACGGAGCACCTGTGCCAAGCCCTGTGAATACCACGCTGAAGGACATGAACTTGCATCCCCATAAGAGGGCTAACAACAAACAAACAAGTAAGAGCAGAGTGATTGGAAGAGATACATGTCCTGTTCAGAGAACACAAATCATTTTAAGGACTCCATGAACTGCAAAGTATGCAAACACCAGTGTATAACAAAGGCACCATTTTTTTCCTTCCAGGTCTGCATGGTGGGCAACTCGGAAACCCCATGTTGGTGATCAGTGTTAGGGTGTGCGCCTGACAGTATCCTACCGTCCCTGGGAAATACCTTAACATTTCAGTAATTCAAAGGAGCTTTCATTTATGCGTGTATGTAGTGATCTGCTATGATTTAATGAATGAACGCCTACTGCGTCAAGGCTTAACACACACTCTCATCCAATCCTTGAAGGCAAATACTACTATTCCCATTTTTCAGGTGAGGAGATAGGCCCAGAGAGGTTTTGCCACTTGCACAAGGACACACAGCTGGAGAGAGTGGTGCTAAGTTAGGGCCTTCTGGGCTTGAAGACCAAGATCTGGGCACATTCTAGGTTGGTGGCTTTGGTCCATACCCAGAAACCTCCTCAGACAACTCAGACCAGCACATGTCTCTTTTCCAGGAACAAAGAACTTCAAGTTAACACTATCTGTGGTTTTTGGCCACATGCTCATTCCTGGTGACCTATCATGGCTCTAACAGCAATTCCAACCTTAGTTCACACTTGGCACTTCTCCTACACCCCAACTCTTGTCCCCGCTGTCCCTTCCAGGGTGCAGAGGCCCAAATTCCACGAGGAGCCCTGTCCCACCCAATGGAATTTGAGGTCCTCTGCGTGGAAGAACTGGCATTGTTATGGCTCCACAGTACATAGGACAGCTCCAGGTAATGGACAATGCTTGCTGGGTGTTTTAAACATTAATCTGTCAGAAAGAGTTTGCCAACCCTTTCTTGTTTCCCAATTCTTCTAGCCAACTGTTTAAACATTTTGGGGCACGAGAGCTAGCAAAGGGGCGGTCCAAGAGTCTAACAATGAAAAAGCACCCTGATTCATCACCTTCTGGAAAAAAACCAAAAAACTATTCTAGCCAAACAGGGAGACTCACCCTTGCTTTGGATGTGGCCATAATGGCCGTCAGTCACATGACCCTGGCCAAACAGTCAGACCTTCTGGATGGCACTTGTGTGTCAATTTGTAAAATCATCATGCCCAGCCCTACCTCCCCATCTGGTGACTTGTTTTTCCCTGAGACATAAAATGTAATCTGTCCACTTGAGAGTGCTCAGCTCTTCCCGAGGGACACCAGAGGGCAGATGGCTGGAGCTGTGAACCGTGCCGCTGACAATGCCTCATTTAGCTTGTTTAACGAAAGGAGTGGGGTCCAGAGGACAAAATATGGTACCAGAGAAAGAGCTGGGACGTGAACCTGGAGAGGAGGGCCGATCACAGGATGCTTGTGATTACTTAGCATCAGTCATGGCAAAACTTCCATTGCTTCTTTAATGTTTTGTCCACCCAGAGACAAGTATCTAGAGTAAATAAAATTCTAATGGAATCTATCCTGGTTGGCGTCCTCTGTGAAAGGGAAGCCATCCAGCATCCAAATCTCTCTGGTTCCTCCACTCGTATCAGTAGGCATTCTCTACCTCCCTTACCTTTAAGAAAAACGCCTCCATTTTTTGACTTTTTGACTCTTTTTGGGGAAAACAAACTTTCTAATTAAAAAATAAAGAAAACACTAAAATGATACTCTGAGATATGCATAAAAAAGCCAGCCATCCTTCAGGAGAAAAGATAAGGATTGAGGGAACACGTCAAGGGCTTTATATTTAAACCATTTTATTTTTTCACATAACAAGGTGACCCAGTCGCTTGCTTGAACATTCCCTGTCTCCCCACTACTCCCTGGATAAAGGCCAGCTGCTTGGCTGGCCACACAGCACCCCCACACATATCTCCTGCGTTTCCCTGCCCTCTTTCCTGCCTCCAGATCATTGCTCAGGTGGTAATGTCTGTTGGAATGTCCTTTCTGCCCCCACCTCCTGTTTATATTGCCTTAACTCTTGTGGACCTTTTCATAGTGCACTTCCGGCCACCTCTTCCAAGAAGGCTTCCTGACTTTCAATTCAGGGTTAGATGCCACTCATCTGTATTTCTCCAGCAATCTATCTTTTTTTAATCATTTTCAAACACACGCGATAAACCTGACTATACCTACCCCCTAGTTTCAACTGCCAACACTTAACTGTGTTTAGATTATCCATAAATTTATATACATAATCTTTTCCAGTTCATCTGCAAGGTGACAATCTGTTCACATCTGTCTCTCCCTTTAGAATGTGAAATTCATGTATTCACTCATTCATTCATTCATTCATGGATTGATTCGTTGCCAGCACTATGTCCTGATGGCCTATTGCCTGAAGACACAACACCGAATCCTAAGGCCCCAGGTGGGGCTGGTGGGACCAGACAGCATAGTCTCTGCATTCTGTTCAGGTAGATGAGATACACCACAACTCAGTAAACATGTGAAATCATTTCACATCGTGATGAGGGTCATCAGCGTAACTTGAGAGTGACCAAATCATCTTGGCACTCCCAGCGTCTAGCACCACACATCACATGTAGAGAAGACACCAAAACTGTGCTACACTCCCGGAGCTCCATGCTCCGACGACAGGGTCCCACCGAGGCAGCCTGGGTTCTGTGGTCACTACGGCCAGAATAGTTTCCTTTCCTCCCCCTTGGAAAGGAGACAGGAGGACCAATAACCAATCTTTCAGAACCGAGACCCCCCCCTTCTGAAGCCAGCTCTCAGGGTGACTTGTCAAGTGTGTGAACATCTGGCTGGCAGAACCAAAGAGCCATGAGTGGATTCAGAAATACTCCCGTCTGGGTTCTCTCTTGATCACTCTGAGGAGCCATAATGTATGTAATATGTAAGGAGCGAAAGCAACGCAAAACAAACAAACAAAATACAAGAGGCTGGTTCCAGCCCTCTGGGGCAGGTCTGGGAGGCTCTGCTGAGCTTGTGCATTTGTGGACTCCACAAAACAGCCATGTGTTTCCTCGGAGGTCTTAACAGAATATCTGAGTGACTGGTTTGCGGGGAGTTATGGAGGGCAGTCCTGAGGGGAAGCGGCGGGATGAGGCGGGTCTAACCTAGTCCCCCCCACATTGAGATCTCTGGAGCACTCATTTAGGGGCCACTTGCCAGAGGCCACCCAGGGGCCAGCCCCAGGAAGCAAACCAGTGCTGGGTGCAGAAGAGAAAGATCCTCCAGGTTTATCCATGGAGGGGCTGATGGGATTATAAGAATAAGAAAAACAGCAACAGTGACAACAAACATTTACTGATCACTTACTTTGGGCCAAACTCCGTTGTAAGCTTTTACATTAATAGTGCATTTAATTTTCAGAACAGCCTTCTGAAGTAGTTCCTAGTATCATCCTCTCTTACAAAAAAAAAAAAGGAAAGGAAAGCACAGAGAGGTTAAGTGACTTGGCCAACAACACACAGCCATGAAGTACTGGAGCCAGGATACAAACCCAGGCCAGCTCTAGATCCTTTACACCACAGTAAAGAGTTAAAGTCAAACCAGAAATGTTTCCTCTAGAGGCACAGACTTTTGAGTTATCCTTGGTTATTTCACAATAATGGTGAATGGACAAAGGGGCAGCAGGCTTAATGTGGGTTTTATCTTGGGCTGGCATTTGGCTTTGTGTCTGTTTTCTCAATTGGAAAATGGGTCTGATACAATTCCCTTGTTCCCAGGCTGCTCTGAGGATTAAATGAGACAATCCACGAACAAAACTAGTGCCAGCACATAGTAGGCACTCAAAAAATTTTAAACCTACAGAAAAGTCAAAAGCATAGCTCAACAACCACCCATAATCCTAGATCCACCAACTGTTAATACTCTGCCATATTTGTTATCAATCTACTATCCATCCATCCATCCACCCATTCATTCATCCATCATCTATCTTCTGAATTATTTGAGTTAGTTGTCAACGTTGTGATAGTTCAGCCTTAAACCTTCCAGCCTGTATCTTCTGAGAATGACATTCTCCTATATGACCTCCATACAAATTATCTGAGATACAAGGTACTTCATGCTTAGGAAATGGATCATTGATATCATCTTATTATCTAACATAGAGTCTATGTTTGAATTCCCCTGCTTGTCCCCAAAACGTCTTGTGTGGCTGTTTTTCGTTCTCTAGATCCAGACTCCCCACCACCGCATTCATCTGCACAGAGCTTTCATCTCTTTGAACCCTGGAACCATTTCTCAGCCACTGTGCCTTTTACGACACAGACATTGTAAGAGTCCAGGCCAGTCACTCTGCATGTATTTCATCTTTATCTATATTTTTCTTTAGGTCCTCGTAAAACAAACTGCAGCTCATTAGAGAAAAGAGACAGAGGACTGGAAGGTACATGACACCAGAGGTACAAAGTCTTTGGGGCAGGAGAGGAGGGTGTATAGCAGCAGCTTTACTCAGGTGTTAGTTACAGATTTCCTGGAAGCAGTGACAGATAATGTTTAAATGAGATTAGAGTTTTGGCAGGTGGACCCAGTAGGGCCATTGCAGACAGAGGTTATGGTGTAAGGGAACAAAGAGTGGCATACCGGAGGAAGTGCAAGTCGCAGCAATGAGTGAGAGTGAGGGAACCACACCAAGTGATCAGGGTCTGTTCCTACTTGGACCGGAACCTTCCTGAGGGCGGTTCTCATCTCTGGATCTGTCCTCTCCCTCAAGGTACCCAGGGTGTGCCCAGCCCACAATCGGCAATCACCCAGAGTGACCAGCCACCAAGTCTCTTAAATATGCAGGGACAGGCGATTCCCTCCCAGGGCTGACGTAGCTACCAGCTCTCACACGCCAACTGCAGGATCTTACATGGCCAGTCTTGAGGATTTCAGTATCTTGCCCTGCCAATGTAAGTGCGCTTTTTAACCCACCCCTTCTTGCTGCCTCTGGGGACATGGGCTGCTTCCATGAAACAATTCAAAACAAATTTCTAATTGACCACAGAAGGAAAAGATGCACGAGGAAGCCGCCGCTATCCTGTTTCCTTCCAACTGCTCTTAGCATAAGCCACCCAGGTTGTCAAGCAAGAGATTCTCACTGCAGATGTTCCCAGTCGTGCACCACCGACCGAGTCTTCCATTCCTCTGAGTTTCAAAGAGAAAGGGGTGTGTGTACTATTTTAGCTCTTAGAATGGAAAGGAAAGATTTATTTTGGCGCTGGAGTAAAAATGCCTTTTCAAGGTGATGTTCACTTCATTTCCTGGGCCAGAAGACACATGTGTGACAAAAGCAAATTCCTTATCTATCATTTGCATACCCATTTCTGTTTCTTTTGTTTCCATTTTGAAGGGGCACATCCCGCTGTGTTCTTTCCACAAAGCATCTTTGAAAAATCTGTCATGTATGACTGTGAGTCCTTCAGACCAAAAACAACACAGGCACACTTGCACACTTAACATCACTGCTAACAGTCACTGGCACACATTGAGACATACCTCCACATGCCAGCAGGTACATGCAAATACACGAGGACACACACACGCACACGCATGCACACACCCCTGCACTCACAGTGCTTGGTTGTCAGGGTCCCACAGCACGCCTGGCTCCGTCTGCTTAAAAAGCCTTGTCTATGCCTTTCTACAGAGTCCCAGAGACATGACTGGCTGGCCCATCCTAAGAGATGCGCCAGGGCCCAGCTCCCCATCAGGAAGATACTCCAGACTTCCTTCCACGCAGTCCCCAAAACATGGGCTCAGGTACAGAGGGAGAAAAAGACTCCTTGGAAGCAAAGCAGATTTGGGAAAATGATGCGCTCAGCTAGTTCCCAGCAACTGTCAGAGGCAGAGGGATGGAGGGGGTGTGCAGGAGGAGGGGAGGAGACAGAGCGAGAGACTAAAAGACTGGGGAGGAGGAGGGGTGAGAAAGAGAGAGAGAGAGAGAGAGAGAGAGAGATTTTCAGGCAGAAACAGAAAGGAAAAATTCACACAGAAACAAAGAGAACGAAACAGAAAGAGAGAGATAAGCAGAGAGAAAAACAGAACATGGAGTTTTCAAAAAGCTGTTTCAAGCCCAGCTTACTTTAAGACGGAGAGATGATCTGGGACCCTTGTGAACGGGCCATCTGCCCCACCTTTCTTCTTCCAAGGGCCTCTTCCGACATTTTTCTCTAAGAGGCTCAGGAATGGCTGAAGTTACGAAGCAGAGATCCGAGGCTTTAGATTCCTAAATGCCTTCCCCAGGACTCTGGTGGTGGTGGTGCTGTTGGCTGCAGCAGATCCAGCCTATGCTGGTCACAGCCATGAACTCATCCTCAAGACCTCTGGGGGCAGAGGGCATCTCTGGCTATAACAATCCACCTGCCACCTTGGGGGGCTTGGGGAATTGGTTACTCTAGCCCCCCCATTGTTGCTCCCCCACTATAACCCAAGCTGGGGTCAAGGCCTGTCCACAGAGGGCCCAGAAGAGGAAGTGGGAATGGACACAAGATGAGGAAGGGGAATGGGGGGGAGGGGACACACAGAGCTTTTGGTTACGTGCAGCTCATCAGTTGCCATGACGACAGCCAGGGGGTGGAGGCACCCAGACTGGAGGCTGCAAGAAAGACACTTGGTTCTAAATCACCATGACAGCGCTTCAGTTGAGCTATTACGCTGTCGCTGTGGCAACCAATGAAATCAAATCACAGAGAAAATCTATGATTATTAATACAAGGCAGATAGCGGCAAAGTAGGCACAGTAATCAGCACGTTCGGGCAACTCAACCTGTACTCTGGCAGGGAGAAATGCCAGCCTCCAGCCCCAACTCTGGGAAGAAAAAGTCCAAAGGAGATTCTATAGGTCTGCTGATGCTACAGAATGGGAACCTGGGAGGATCTCCTGGCCAAATGAGGAGTAAATATTAGGTGAAACTACATGAAATCGCCAACATTTGACCACTGGAAAACATTCCCCAAGAATCTGTTATGGAAATTTCCAATATACAGCAAAGTTGAATCTGACAGTAAATATCTGCATATTCACCGCCTAGCTTCTGCTCTTAACATTTGTACCAGGCTTGATTGATCACAAACCTACCCCTCTATCCATCCACTGATGCTATTTTTTGACTCATTTCAAAGTAAATCGCATACATCAGTACCCTTCCCTCTCAAATACCACAGCCTGCGGAAAATTAAGTATTTGATCATTTTTGAACAAAAATAGCAATTTCATGTGGTTCAATCTAAATAGAATAAAATCTAGATTTGTTTGCCATCCATTTGTCCATCCATCCATCCATCTACCCACCTACCCACCCATCCCCATCCATCTATCCATCCATGCAGCTGTCCTTCCGTCCATCCATATGTCCATCCATCCACCCATCCTACCATCAATGCATTGCTGGGAGATCTCATGAACTCTCATGGTGATTCCATGAATGATTCACCATCCCTGAACCTTCCTCCCTGAACATTCCTCCCTGATCCAGTAGATACCCCCAATAGGACATCCTGCATAGTAAGCTCAGTATCTTCTCAGCTAAAACCATCGTTTTCCTGTCACTACACATATTCCCTTTCCTCCGTTCAGCACCTCAGTAAACAGAACCACTTATCCATTCGTTCAAGACAGAAACCTAAGACCCATCCTTGACTCCTTCACTACCACGCTCCAGGATTTTTCTCCCACACTAGCTCTAGTCTTCTTCCTCTGCTATCTCTTTCTTGTCCTATTCAGATACCCATCATTTCTTAGCTGGACAGCTGCCCAATCTCCTGACTGGTCTCTCAACTGCCATCTCACCCTCCCTCTGCTTTCTCCACACCGACTTATTATCATGACACACCTAGCCATGTTGATGGTGTCGGGGAACTGGCACCTCATACATTACCTGTGGGGGTGTAAATGTATACAAATATCTAACCTAAATGGCTAAGCACATTTTGGTACACCCATAATACAGAATAACATTCATCCAATAAAAAGAACGATGTAGTGCTTTATGTACCGATATAAGAGTTTAGTGTATTAAGTTAAAGAAGTTGGAAAGGAACATGTATGATGCAATGTCTTCTGTGTCTCCTATACTTGGGTATCAAGTTAGGTTGAGACATAAGTGGGTACCAAGGTGTCCTGGGAGCATGGCTTTATGAGCTGCCTCTTCTCCGTCACAAGTGCCAACACCAGCTTTCCACCAGGCTGGAGAACAGGAGAAGCCCAGGAATGCTTTTCAAGTCTTCCTAGCCAATAACACAGCACAGCATTACTGTGTTTCCCTGAAAATAAGACCGGGTCTTATATTAAGGTTTGCTCCAAAAGACACATTAGGGCTTATTTTCAGGGGATGTCCTCCTGAAAAATCATGTTAGGGCTTATTTTCCAGTTGGGTCTTATTTTCAGGGAAAACAGGGCTGCAGGGTTGATTTAGGTGTTGGTCTCGCTTGTTCAGAGCATGGCTGTGGAAGCTGTTTAACCAGAGGGTGAAGCAAAAACTGAAATACACCTTGGAGACAGACAAGTTTCAGGAAAACACGACAGGGCTGACAAGAAAATGCCTGGTTTCAGCTCCTGTTTAGACCTCAAACAGCTCCTGTGCCTTAGTCTCCCCAGATCTCTGAGGGGCTGACTATATCTCCCAGGGTCATTGTGAAGGTCAAATGTGGCCATGGCGGTGAAAACAGCATGCCAAAGTCATCTTGGTAAACAAAGGAGAGTTATTGTTATTTATTCATCTTTAGGATCTGCTCAGCTCACTTCTGAATACTAAACACCCCAGCACAGGTAACAAAATCTAGAATCTTTGTTTTAGTCTGAGCACCTATTTTGTCTTAGCACTGAGCTACGCACTTCGCATATATGATCCCATTTAAGCCTCAAAACAACCTTTTGTGGTGGAGATTCTTGTTCCCATTTTACAGATGAGAAAGCTGAACACAAGAAGGTTACAGGATTTCCCTAACAGCATGAGGTTGATGCCACCCAGACAATCCTTCAATCTTTCTTACTGCAAAGTCCCTGCTCTTCCCATTGCTTAATCATGCTTACTTCTTAAATCAGACCTTTAGACCGGTGCTACCAAAAAGAAATATAAATGTGAGTCACATATACGATTAAAATTTTTCTAGTGGCCATGTTAAAAAAGGGAACCAATGAAATTAATGTTAGTTAGTCGTGTGTGCTGTGAATGGGATATACCCAAAATATCATGTCAACACGTAATCAATATAAAAACTAATTAATGAAATTTTACTAATATTTTTTTTTTTTGGTCATACCATGCCTTCAAACTTTGATATGTATTTGATGTTTACAGCACCTTTCAGTTCAGACTAGCTTACATTTCGGTGCTCAGTAGCCACGTGGGGCTTATTGGAGAATGCAGCTTAGGTGGTAATGAGATATATCTATCTATCTTCAGAATGAGTCTAAACCTTAAATAATGATATTGACCACCCTTTATTGAGAACCTGCTGTACGTTTGGTCCTGTTCTGTTTCACATATAGTAACTCCATCTACTTGCATGACCCTGGGAAGTGGGTGCTATTAGGAGCTGCAGAAGAGAAAAATGAAGCTCAGGTAGTTCTGGCAACGTGCCCTAGAGCATAGAGCTAATCACCTGAGGAGCTGTAGTTTGAACCGAAGTTCGTCCAGAAACCTGGGTCCTCATATAGTCACCAAAGCTGGGTCTTCTGTTACAATGTTAGTCACATGAGTCTGTAAAATTTAAACTCCTGAGGAAAGGATTTGACTTGTGGCACTTTAATTTTAAACAGTCTGATGAATCAATACATAAGATCAAATAAGCATTGGTTAAAAAGTAAGCAGCTCACTCTGAACTTTGTACCAGCATGGGACCTCAAGAATTGACAATAAACTGGGCAAAGAACGCGTCTCCCCACCGGCGTGCCTCCTCTTGTCTTGGTGGGATGTGAATGAGAGGGACTGATCAAATTCAGGTTCCCACCCCCTCAGAGCAGCTCCCAGGTGGACACCAGTGTGGCTTCATTCTTTTATGGGGTCTACGGGGGAAGGCCAGCTGGCTCCAGCTCTCTCCTCCCACACAGGCAAAATACACTCACTGATTTGAATGAGGACATGTGCGTCCTGGCTATGTGCTATTGGGGATGGGATGGCGGTGGTGATCTTATGACTGGTTCTGGGATGATCCTGTTCAAAGCCTGAGAAATACATGCTCCGAGGCAGCCAATATCCCCGGCTCCTGGCTTGGGTGCATTGGAGTGCATTTCAGCCGGTTTCTTGGTTCCCTAATAGTGGCTGCTACTCAGAAATGCAGGCTTCTCTTTTGCCTCTTGCAAACTAGCATAAAAGTCAACCACGCTTCAGTGCTGACGTCTTGAACATGGTCACAATGACGTGGTCATCAGTTTGAGGATGAAACCAGAGAAGGGAGGAAGAAATGGAACTCTACTCTGCCTCTAAAATATGTTGCTAACTCATCTGCTTCTCTCCCTCATTTCCATCAGCTTCTACAGACCAGCACGGTCATCTCTCCGCAAGACGACTGCGGGGACAGTCATCTTCCTGCTTCCACACCCTTAGCTTGTCACTCTTCAAGTCAGAGTTGGTTCCCAGTGCGTCACGAGGCCTCTGAGGCTCTGCCCAAGCCACCCCTGCCTGCCGAGCTCTCCTAATGCAGGCTATGCCACTCTGCATTTTGCTCACTCTCTCTGGCCATTCCAGCCTCTGACTCCTGGAAGCGCTAAGCTCTGTGGCCTCAGGGCGTTTGCAATGGCCATCTCTCTAGGTCTCAAACATCACATGTTCCCTCTTCAGAGAAGCTTTTTTTTTTTTTTCTAACTGCACAGAAATACGTTTATCCTGCTATAATTTCTTCCACTTCCCTGTGTTGTTTCTTTCCACTTATCACAGTTTGCACTTACACATTTCTTTGTGTGAGTAATTTCTTAATGCATGCCTTCCATGCTATTCCCCATGCCCCAGAGATGAAGTGCGTCCCTAGCAGATAACACAGTGCCTGGCACGCACGATGGCACATTCAATATCAGTGGAATGAATTTGTACTATTCCCATTTTACAGATGGCACAACTGAGGGCTTGGCAGAGAAGACACTTCCCCAAATGACACACTATAAAAAAATTTACTGACATCCTATGGTGTGCCTAGTCCGGACCCAAAGGGTTTATTTTTTGTTTATTTATTTATTTTTTATGCACTAGGGGCCAAGGGTTTCACAGCATCAAAGGACTGAGAGCCCCGACCGAACCCAAAGCGTTTAGAGGCTCTACTGAAACATGCTAGCACGCAGCTAGCACGCAGCTATACTCAAGAAATAGCATCATTTGCCACAAGGACAATGAAGCCCTCCTTCTCTCCTAACTCCTTTGTGAAATTGAGGGTGTGTATTAGGTGTGGAGTCAATTTCCTCTCTTTGAAATGACACCCAGAAAGAAAAACCCACCCACCCACCGTTGAGTCACGCTACTTGCATTGCTGCTTTCAGGTCTGAGGGTCAGAACATCATGCCAGGCTCTCTCTCCAGACAGGCAATGCTAGAGGGTATCTGGGCCCACCCCTTTCTGAAAACAATGTAGCCACCAGGACTCAACAGACATTAAATATCTGAACCCCAAATAACTCCACTTCTAGAAACTTAGGGCAAGTGATCTTTATCTAGGACCTAAAGGAAGGATCTCTGTGCTCAGAGATGTTTGGAGAAGTGTCAATTAGAAGAATGGACGGCTGAGAACAACATCGACAACCAACAGTAGCTCCAACGAGCTGTGCTACAACTTAATTATTTACCAAAAAATGATGTACAAAGGCAGGGAAGTGAGTTTTGAAGCAATATAATGAGAGAGAAAAGGCCATAAAATTTTATAGACAGCCTGGCTTTAACTTCGTAGAGGCACAGACACAAAGCCATAAACCAATACGTGAGAAAGGAAGGCTGGGAAGAAATGTGTTTTCTGTTCAACACTGTTTTATCTTGGGTATGGGGCTATGAGGTGGCAGATTCCTGTTTGCTACCTTTCTCTATTTTGTGAACCAACGCTCATGACCTGTATTACTAATTTATTCAAATGTTTGGAGGAAAGAAGCCTCTCCGGCTCTCTCGCATAACATACAGCTGATCCTTGAACAACACGGGTTTGAACGACGCAAGTCCACTTAGACGGAGACTTTTTTTTCAATACTGTACATTTATTTTTCTCTTCCTTATGATTTTAATATGTTCTTTTCTTTAGCTTCCTTTATTGGAAGAATACAGTATATAATATATATGACATACAGAATATGTGTTAATCGACTGTTTTATGTTATTGGTCAGGCTTCCGGTCAGCAGTAGGCTGTTAGTGGTTAAGTTTTGGAGGAGGCAGAAGTGATATGTGGATTTTTCAACCACATGGGGGTTGGCGTCCCTAACCCCTGGGTTGTGCAAGGGTCCTATCCCCTGATTCTTTGTGGCTACGTTGTAACAGAGAGAAACTACAACAGGAGTGAGTGTAACCTCAGTTGAGGGCAGCTGAATGTGTCCAGATACTTAATTATAGGAAAACAACTATTAAGCAACTTGACATGGCATTCACAGGGAGCCCAGAAGCTCTTGAAAAACTGATCCGTGCTGGATTGGGTTTCCTAAGCTGTGTAAAGAGCTGAGCTCCCAAATGGACTGCAAAACGCACATTAGTGTCCTGGCGTGGTGCCAGGTCCAAGTGGATTCCAATCCTCAAAAGGAAGTACTTCAATGTTGAAAATAGGTCAACACAGGGAGTTTAGTACATTTGCGATCCACACAAGGTGAAAGCGAAACTTCTCCTCATCCTGAGCCAGGGGAGGAGAAGGGGAAGCTTAGAGTCAGGAAGTCTAGAATTTCTGCAAGGCCAGGGAAGAGGACATTCTGAGGCTTTGCTGCTCTGGGAGTTCAAATTCTAGTCCAGGGGTCTGCAAACTATGGCCAGCAGCCTGATGTTGTAAATAAAGATGTATTATATTATATAACATGGCTACACGCATTCATTTTTGACTACGGAGGCTGCTTTTAAGTGCCCACAATGGAAGAGTCGAGTAGCTGTACCCACAAAGCAGACAATATTTACCACCTGGCCCTTTCCAGAAAAAGTTTGTTGAACTTGGATCTGGGTGTTCCAAGCCTGGAAACCACAGGTCAGTCCTACGTTTCTAACAACAAACTGGTGACCCATGTCCCCATTTCAAGTAGAGTTCAAGTTTTAGAGGAAGCACACATACCCTGGTTTGGAAAAGCCACTGTTAGCATCAGACGCCATCTCCTTCTCCTGAGAACACTGGCAACACCAAAGGTCTGTGCTTCTCCAGAGTCAGCATGTACAGTCTGCCTGGTTTTTCTGCAGCTACTGACTTTCCCCCTTGGAATTATATTGCTTTTTAACAGAAAGGAATTTAAGTGAAAAGTTTTACATCACTATTCTGTCTGAACAGCCGTATCATTTGCTATAACTAGAAGGTTCCCCCTAAAAACAACACAGTGACAACAGAGCTGTGTTGGGCGACTCTCTCTGAATTCTGACATCCCCACAAGGCTCTAAGCCACTCTACCCTCCCAGGTACCCTCTCTCGCGCATCCATCCCATCTAATCCATCAAGAGATTCTGTTGGCTCCATCTTAGAAACAGATCCTAAGTCAGCCACTTCCCTCCCCTCTACCATTGCGACTCATATCCAAGCCTCCAGGGCCTTTCTTGCAGTCTGTATGTAACCAACACAGGAGCCAGAGTGGACCACACAGAAGTCAGATCAGATCGCATCAGTCCTCACTCTGCTCATACCCTCCAGTGGCCCCACACTGGGAAAAAGCCAAAGCCATGGCAGTGGGCTTCAGGAAGCCTGGGACGCTGCCGCCACCCTCCACCTCTCTGTCCTGTCACCTCTCCTGTCTGCCCACCACCTCCCAGTTCTGCTACAGCCATACTGGCCCTTTGCTGCTCCTCAAAGATGCCAGGGGAACTCACCCCAAAAGCTCTGCTCTTGCCTTTCCACTGCCCCAAAAATCTCTTCCCCAGAGAACCACGGGTCTCTCTTCCTGTCTCCCTTGCCTTCTGATTTTAAGTGGCACCCTGTCCTTCCTGGCCCCTTTCCCTTCTCTGCTTAACATGTGTCACCATTTTGCTTCCCTGAAAAAGTTGTCTGTCTTCCTCACACCCCCAGAAGAACCCGTGCTCCGTGAGTACAGAGTTTTGTGTCTATTTTGATTGTTGATATCTGTGAAATGACGCAGCGGCTGTTATTCCAATTTTACAAAAGGGAAACTGAGGCACAGACAAAATGAGAGAGAAATGACCAAAGCAGGCTGATTTGGGCTCAATAACTAAGAAAACTCCTTGCGTTGGAGTGGCTTCACCTCCACAGGCTGGGCGTCTTCTCATCTAGGACGCAGGACAGGAGCCTCAAGCATCCGGGAAGGGGCTTGGTTAGATCAGACCAGCTTGGACATTCCTCCTGGCCCAGGTTCTGAGACTCTGTGCACAGACTGTCCACTCCCCTGGGCCCACTGCCCTGCCCATAGTAACTGAGCTGGTGTCTCAGGGGCAAGCTGCTCTGTCCAGCTAGCTGTACAGATGACTGTTCGGTGTCTCTCTACTCACCACGAGTATTATTTGTTTTGAGACTTAGATCATTCCACCACAGGGAAGACTTCTCCCCATTTCACACATGAGAAAACCAAGGCAAAGAAAGCTGAAGGGCCCGTGGGTGAGTCAGGCTTTATCTACACTCCCTCTGTGCTGATTTCCAGATATAATTAATACTCTTAATCATCTTTGGATGCCATAGTGGTGCCATTTTGCAGATGGGGAAACTGAGGCTCAGCAAAGGTTATGTTATGGAAGAACCCATCCCCACTCTTATAGCAAGTAAGTGTCTCTGGCTGCTTAGTTGTTCTGCGGAATCTCGAGCACGGTGCTACAGGGTGATTCTACAGAGGTGGAGAACTGCGATCTTTACAATCATTTGGCTCCTGCAGAAAATGAAGACTACAGCAAGGTGCCGGCCTCTTATCACAGCCAGTATGAACCATCTGCCTCTCATTCTGGTTTTTGAATAGAAATCTCTGAGGAGTTCTCCGTTCTCTCACCATGCCAACTCAAGTGGGGTGATGATCTTGTAGACTCAGCAACTTTCCCCTAAAACCATGTGGCATTAACATGCCACCCTTCCTTCCAAAGGACGTCCCCAGGCAAAGCTCGGACTCTTTGTTTCACAGACTCAGAACAAAAAGCTGAGCTCACGGGGACACGGGTGCTGGTCAGACAGGGATGGATGCAGTGTCCCTGGCACAGCGGCTCCCCCAGAACACAGCCTGCTGGGTCCTGTGTTCAAGTGACACACATTGCGAAGGGGGAGGAGGTCAGGGCATGGCAATGTGTGGGTGGGGAACGGAATACGGGGCAGAGTTCCCCAAACTGGAACTCGCAACGCCCTAAATTAGAACTCAGGGGTTAGGTAGGACATGGTAGCCTTCCAGAGTTTCCTTTCCTTTCTGTTTCCTTCCCTGCCCGTGAGTCCCTGCCCCGACACAGCCCAAAGCCAGATTCCCACCATTCCACCAGAACGCAAGCCCTTCTTTAAGCAAAGTGGCAGTTGCCACCGGGAATCTCAAATTAAAGACTTCCAGAGCTGGATCCAAACATCGGAGAGCTTGTCCAACTCTCCCATATAACAGAATGGAAAAGCGAGGCTCAGAGGAGACAAGCAATGCGTCTGATGCCTCTTCAGAGGCTCCTGGCAAGGAACAGGGCTCCATTTCTTGACGGTCTCCGACGAGCCTTGACAACCAAAATCTCACAATGAATTCTGTGAGGCAGGTGCTATTATCCCACCCATTCTCCCGTGTGAGGGAACTGAGGCTCGGGGTCATGTGGCTTGCAAAACACACATAGGTAGAGAGCATCCACTGAGCCACCAGATCCTACGGCCTCAAACGGCATTTCCCTGGAGATGATATTAGACAGCATAAAAAAGGCATGTAGTTTAATGGTAATCTTTTTATTTTCACGTATATTAAGGAAAAAACCATGTCGCTATTAATGCATGGATATGATTGCTTAGGAAAATCAAGTTCCGTGGATGGGATGTCAGTTTTCAGGTACTGCTATACTGTCATTAGCAAGATGTAGCCATGGGGGAAGACCGGGGGAAGGGCACATGGAATCTCAGTATTGTTTGTTACAACTGGGAGTGAATCTACAGTGATCTCAAAAGAAAAAATTTACTTGGAAAAAAATAACGGGCAAAATGAAACAAAGAAATCCTTCTAAAAAAATTTGGGAATTAAATGTACACCAAACCTCAGGAACTTCTCCAAAAGTTAATCCAACTAATGTATTCACGCATTCATTCAACAAACACTGGTCACACGTCCACTTTCTGCTGGATCCTAGGATGATGGTGGGGACACAGAAGTACATGCAAGATCTCTGGCCTCATGGGATTCCCAGTCTAGTGCTGGTGACAGAGAATTACAACAGAGAATGGTAAACCCAGGAGAGGCAGCCCCAGGCAACTTTCCCAAAGAAAGGTGGTCAACCGGCCTGGAGTGTCAAAAGGGCACCTATGCCACACCCTAAGGGGCTGACTCTGTGGGCCAGACTTGAACACTTTTCATTGTGTAAGATGGAAATTTCAGCTGCATATACTCTTGAGCCAGTTATTTAACCTCTATGCCTCAGTTGCCTCACTTGTAAAATGTTGATGAGAACAGGACCTACCTTGAAGGTTAAACAATAATATAGGTAAAGTGCTCAGGACAGAATCCAGTGCCCCTTTGTTCCCTGTTAAAAGCCGACCCTCAGTACCCTTCCACCATCGGTATTGCTTGCAGGGTCTACCCCTGAAAGCAAATGTGGCAGCCTCGTGTACATCCCTGAGCCTGCAGCTGGCCTTCTTTCTCATTCAAGGTGGGGTGCAGGATGCAGCCCCAGATGAACCTTGGTAGAGACGTTTTCAGCAACCCCAGCACCTGTAAGGGGCGCACACCCCATTTTATAACTGTCTCTGGATTAAAGATTACCAGTCCTGGTGAAACTCAGTTGCAATATACTATCTCCTACAACATAGCACTGGATCCCTCAAAGGTCTCAACCAAGCAAATCTCTCCTTAATCATAATGGGGGCAGCGTTTATTCTGTGGGACAGGGAGCAACACCCCGACACAAAGGGCAAGAGGTTTGCACTGTTTTCTTATTTCCTTGAGATAAACGTGCAGAGAGGCCACCTGGACAAATGCAGTGACCTTTGACACACCGTGGCAAAGGTGAGCAACAAGAGCATGGATCTATTCATGTTCTCCCTTCCCAGAGGAAGGGAAAAAACATAATATGACAAGCACTGGGGGTTTCAGGACCCTATGAGGGGGGTTTTCCTCTTCACCCCCCTATCAACACAGAGGTGAATTCACAGTATTGAAAATGCCCTGAATGGTTCCAGAATGGTGAGTTTTTAAAATCTACCACGAGCCAAACATCCCAGGGTCAGCTGTGCCCTCCTTACTAATGTTATCTAAGGCATTTTACTGACTCCAATGCGGAGCCTAGGCCCTGCCACCCCAGCAGAATAAAACCCCAGAAACCCAGTAAGAACCAATCACAAGAGACAAGGTGTTATAGATATGCTCCCCCACAGACCCTTCTTCTGAAAACGTTAGAAAGAGTATAGGAAAGGCACGCTCTTACGTAGGTAGGGAGCCCTCACCAGAGCTCCACCGTGCTGGCACTCTGATCTAGACTTACAGCTTGCAGGATGATGCCACATAAATTTCTGTTATTTAGGCCACCGAGTCTATAGTACTTTGCTATGGCAGTGTGAACAGACTGAGATAAACTCCAAACTGCCAACAACCCAAATGTCCACCAGCAGCGGAGTCAGTAAGTAAATCATAACCTATTCACCCAATGGACTACCATTCAACAAGGAAAGTGAATGGACCAAGTACGGAGATAAATCGCACAGACATTACAGTCTGCAAAGGAAGCTAGACACAAAAGTATACAGTGAAGAAGACCAAGCAGGACGAATCTGTGAGGAAGGACACATTCTCAGGTAGTACACCTATAACTACAAAGAGAGCAAGCGAAGATGTCTGTGAAAGATGGACGGGACGACATGGGGACGAGATGATAATGAAGAAAGGCACAGGAATGCAGGATGTGATGTACAGCACAGGGAATGTAGGCAGGACTATGGTAATAACAATATATGGTATCGGGTGGGTGCTAGACTAACCGGGGGGTCACTATGGAAGTTACATGTCTAATCACTATGCTGAACACCTGAAATTAATATAATATTGTATGTCAACTGTAATGGAAAAATAAAAAACTTTTTAAAAAAAAAAGGTCATGGGGGGGTGGGGTCTGCTATTTCGGGCTCTACTCTTAACCTGGTGGGCGGTTATAGGTTAGCGTCGTAAAAAAATCACTGAGCTGTTCTTTTTTTGTTTTGAGTATGTTTCTATAGGCATGCTATATTTTATAAGAAAATGGTTTACAGAAAGCATTAGGAAAAACACACACATATCTTTTGATGTAGCAGTTCCACTCCTAGGAATTTATCCTTTGGACATATCTGCACGTGTGAAATGACTATGGACATGGTTGTCAGTTGATGCTTCCTTTGTGATGGGAAAATATTGGAAACAGCCTAGAGACCCATCGACAGGGGAGAGGTCGGATAAATTAAGTGCCATACACAATGGAATACTCTGCAGCCATGAAAAGGGATAAGAAAATACCTCTGTGATATATTAAGGATGAAAAACAAAGTGCCAAACTGGGACCATTTAAAAAATACAGAGCTACCTCTCGGGAGAGGAAAGAACCCAGGAGATGCGGATAAGGGAGGAAATTTTACTTTTCTCTGTAAACCCAGTTGTACTGTTTGTTTTACCATGTATTGTATCACCTATTCAGGAAATAAATTATCATTAAAAAGCAGAATCAGTACATACATACAGATGGAGTGAAAAAGGCATGGAAGGGAAGGAGGAGGGAGTCCAATTCTTTGGACTTGGAGGTTCTCAGCGAAACCTATGTTTGAAGAGTTGGGTTTGGAGCTGGCCAGGTCTCAGTTCAAGTCCAGCTTCTGGCGGTCTTCCTATCTGTGTGACCTTGGCCAAGAAACTTAAAACTCTCTGATTCTGTGTCCTCATCCACAAAAGAGGACCTTCCCACCTGGGTTATTGAGAGCATTAAATGAGATATTGCTAATAGCACCCCGTGGCTTGCAGGTAGAAAGCATTTGACTGTGCTTGCTCTTATCCAACCTAAAAACCTCCAATGTGATGTTGCCATTTTACAGAGGAGAAATCTGAGGTCCAGGAGTCACCATCTCTAAGGCACCCAGCAATACATCAAGGAAAAATATGGGACTTTTTCCTTGACTCCATGGGAGCGTCTAGGAAACAGACCCCAAGCCAAGCCCACAGCAGGACCTCGAGGGGTTGTACAGGGTCAAATCTGATCAATTCCTGCAAATGATTTTCAGGTGTGGGTGGGTGGCTGCTGTTGGAAGGAAGCACCTTGGACTTTCTCCACCTACCACTGATTTCATTCAACATTTTTGACTTTTTGACCCTGTATTCTCATTTGCTGTGGCGGCTGGTCCTCCCAGACTCTGTTGTGATTGTCAAGGGATAAGACAGTATTATTCCCCTTGATGGATGAGGAAACCGAGCCCAGGTGAGGCAGTCATCCATTTTGAGTCTCCATTTCCCTTCTCTGCAATCTGATCAGTCTTTTCTCCTTCAGTTGTTGTGAGCAATGAGTAAATATACAAAAAACCCTCAGAACAGCGCTAATACCCACCGAATACTCGGCAAATGCAGCTGCCATTATTTATGGATGATTATCACTAGGTAGGTAGAGCCTGAGTTGAAACTGCATCCAGGGTCTACCATTGCCCCCTCCTTCTCCTCCTTTTCTCAAACAAAATTTACTATTATTCCCTTTTTAAAGACGGGGAAATGGGACACTGAGAGATAAAGTGGCTGTGGCCTGAGGCCCTCATGCTGGTAGAAGCCCAGTTTAGCTCCAGTCAGTCTGACCCCACAAGCCACAGGGATGCTGGGGGGACGATTCCTCGTGGCCGGGACAGAGGCTTGGCCAGTTGCGACGAGGCCTCAGATTCCTGTCTCCTGGTCCCAGGAAATTCAGGAATGGCCTGAATTTCAGCCACTGGCAACTTCCAGCAGGACCACAACCATGGGTATCTTTGCCCCCCCTGGGGACATTCGGCAATGTTTGGAGACAGTTTTAGGGGTCATAACTAGCGGGGGTGGCAACTGGAGTCTAATGGGTATAGGGCAGGGATGATGCCAACCATCCTTCCTAACAGAGCATAGGGCAGCCTCCACAAAATGAGGCTATCCAGCCCAAAAGGTCGACAGTGCCAAGGATGAGAAACCCTGCTCTAGATCTGTCTCTAATCTGATGCCTACCCCACAACAAACCTCATTCAAGGATGAAGAAACTGAGGCTCAGAGAGAGGTGAATGACTTGCTTAAAGTCCCCCAGCCAGCGGTAGCCAGGAGTCGACTTTTGATGCCACCTGCCTTTAGGGTCTGTGGTCCACGTACTGCACTGTCTCTCTGGGAAGACATCACCTTTGTCTCCAAGTGCCGACCGACTGTTCATTGCCTTGGCCCTTGGCAGATTATCTCTAGGGCAGGTTATCCATTTTACCTAAAAGCACAATCTCCCTACTGTTTTAGAGATGACTTTGCACTAGTAATCACAACCATTGTTTTTATTTACTGTGTGCTATGCTCTTTATGAGGACTAACTCGTTTTACCCTGATGAAGACACTGAGGGAACCGAGTCACAGAAAGGGTAATAATAATTTCCCTAAGATCACACAGTAAGTAGCAGGTTTGGGCTCTAGATCCAGATAAGGGGTCAGAGACCAATCTCTCAACCCCTGTGCACTACGGTTCCCCCTCATGCTCTCAACATTCACCTTGAACTTCGTTCCTGCTCTAAATTGAAGTACGACAGGCCGGAGTTCCAGTTCTTGTCTGCTCTGATGCCTCAGGAAAAGAAGCCGTACTCTGAGCAGGGATGGGCGATTGCTGCAGGGAGCTCGGGGCCAAAGGGAATGTCCAGGTACCAACAGGAAAGAGGCCCTGAAGGAAGGGGATGTGACTTCTCGGACCCTGATCAAAGTTCCTGGAGCAAACCCCGCTATGCAACTGAGGGTCCTGCAGCAGTCTTGGCTCCAGCGCATTGCAAGCAATCTTATTTGCTATTCTGGGTTGATTTGGATTTTGGCAAGCCTAAACCTGGCAGTGGGCTCAATAAAAAGATCACCTGGGGTAAACTCCCAGGAATGGATTCTACAAGGTGGCCTGTTGGGGGAAGGCACTGAGTTCCAGCTCTGCCCCTTCCTAGCTATGTGACATTGGCAGAGCCTTGGCATCTCTCTGACAAGTGGGGGACAGCAGCACCCAGAAGTCTGGGTTGTAAATGAGAGGACTGGAGGTAGTGTCCGGGACCCCAGTACACCACAAGCCCTGGAGAGGCTATGACCAGCTTTGCAACCTATTGGCTGGGTGACCTTGAACAAGCCTCTTCCCCTCTTTGCGCCTCTGTTTGCTTAACTGTCAAAGGAAAGGGCAGGATCTTTGATCGAGAAGCCGTCTGAGGTCTTAGGGCTCTGGACTGGGCCATTTCTCTCGCCCCAGGGCTGACCTCTTTGGGCATCCAGGACACACTCCATACTCCAGGTCAAGGGCGCAGCTCCAAAGAGCAAGGCAAAGCTCCCCACCACCACCTGGCCTGCCAGAGGAGAGCGGATCTCAGACCCCCCCAGGTCACCGACATCCTGTCTCTCAGTCCAGCTTCATGGAAACAACAAAGCCAACACTATCTCCAGCCGAGTGGGTGGTTCCTGCAGCATCCATCTCCCTTAGCCAAACACCTAGGGAATTCCATTGAGCAATGCCCATAGGAGCTGGGGGGGCATGGGGAAGCCCCAGGGCGCAAATTGGGGCCCTTCTCTCTGCATGGACACCTCCTTCTCCAGGAGAGGGGTTGGACTGCCTCAGGGGAGAATATTCTAAACACAGCCCTTTGTGTGTGGGGGGGTGAGGGGTGGGGGTGGGGATGTCCCTGTTAATTCTGCTGCCTGAGAGGCTATCTTTGCTGTCAGAGTCTGGAGGCTCGTAGAAGGGTCTCTAGGCTTAGGACCCCAGCTTTAAGGGCTTCCGTGTTACTAAAACTTACTAAACCTCTTCCTCAAGTCCTAGTCTCTGGCCAGGGTGAGGAAAGGTGAGATGGAATTAGGTAGAGCAGCGGGGTGGGCGAGTACAGTTGGGGAAGGATGGGATGGGAGAGGTGGGGTGTTAATGGAATGGGGTTTGTGTGAAAGGGTTAGATAGGGGTGGAGTGAGGGGGGCGACTTGGTGTGGATGGGTATCCAGACTCTTGCCCAGTTTCTGAGGATAAAAGTCCCGCATTTTACATCTTTACTGGAGGAAGGGGGGAAATCTCCAAAATGCCTTTAGTGTGATGGTGTCTGAGGCAACCATGTCTTTCTTATGGGTGGGGGAAGGGGGTGGAATCACCTCTAAAGGCAAACAGCAGAGTCTGGTTTCTGAGGAGGGGGCAGCAGGGAGGTGACATGCAGTCTCTCAGCCCTGGGAGCTCCTTGCCTTAAGGAGAGGCTTATTTCCCAGGATATCTGAAGGCCTCCATTTTCCATGGTGGGAGCACACTTATGTATGAGCTGAGAAGACCCCCACCATTCCGAAGGGAGGGTGGAGAGATGAAATCCAAACATAGTTTTTAGGGAGGGGGAAAGGACGCGGATTTCCACAGATATAAGGGGGTCATGGATACCTGGGGAGGCTGGACCCCACTTTTGGGTGGTACACATTTCATTTCAAGGGGTAAATTAGGGAGGGGAATCCTATCCCTAGCGCATAGGGTCAAGAGGAAGGGCCCGTTTTGAAGGAAAAAGAAAGCTATTTGCTCTCTGGGGCGGGTGGGAGGTCCTCTCTTTTCGGGGAAGGGGACCCAGGACTCCGGAGGATGAGGGCCGCGTTTCCGGGAGAAGATGCTCGGTGTTTGCTCCCTGGGGGCAGGGCCGAAGGACTCTATCTTGGCTCCCAGCGGAAGGGCCCGCCCCACGCGACCCGGCACCTCGCACTTACCTTCAGGCCCCGGCTCCGAGGTGTGCGGACTCGGATCTGCCCGGGCCGCGACTAGAAGGATCCGCGCCCTGCGTTCTGGTTGCGCCCGGCGTCTGCCCGGCTTCCCCCAGCGACTCACTGGGCTTCCAAGCTCCGCCGAGCCGCGCTGGCCAATCAGCGCTGCCGGCCCCGGCCCTCGCTCACGCAGCAGCCAATAAACGCGCCCGCCATGGGCCACCGCCCCCAGCGGGAGGGGGAAGGCGGAACGGGGGCAGAGTCCGGCCTCCCCCGGCGCAGGAGTCAGGGTCCTGGAGGAGGAAACGGGAGGGCCGGGCGCGAGGATTGAGGCAGTGGAGGAGGAGGCCGAGAACCTCCATCAAGCCGGAGGGGAGTCTATGTGATGGGGGTAGGGTGAGGAGCCCGTCTTTAAATGGGGGGCGGCTCTATTGGTTGATTTCACTTAGACCTTAATTACTCCCTATCGGTTTTCTGGACCCTTGGGGTTACGGGTGAGTGTAGCTGTTCCAACTGCACCCTATGCCCCAGAATCCGGGTTCCGGAACCCTAGAGTCAAAGTCAGACAATGTTTCTTATGAAAAGGAGGGGAAAAAGCATCATGCCCTGCCCTCCTTTATCCCCCAATGCAGGCGCTCAGGGCCCTCACGCTTAGCCCTCCTGAGCTGCCATTCACTTAACACCTCCTGGCCCACCAGCTCCGGAAGACAAATAGCTGGTGCATCGTGGGTGCAAAGAGCACTGGACTAGGAGTCTATGGCTCCTTCTCTGCAAGATCTAAGGCAGGTCGCTCTACCTCCCCGATTCTCAATTGTAAATAGAGACAATAGCGATAGTATCTCCTTCATGGGCGTAAATGATATTGGAGATGTGATGAAGGTGCTTTAATAAAAATTAAAATGCTGTATGAAAACGAGTTAATATTAAAGTATGAATGACTGATAGCCCGTAGCTTTCTAAAGATATTTGGAAAGAGGATACATTCATTCAGTAGTAAAATCAAAGATAGGAGAGACTGCCCATCAGTACAACCACGTGTTCATAATGAATGGATGAATGGAGATTCCAGACCTTAAAAGGCCAAGAAAGACTACAGCTTGGTTTTCCCCACTGAGCCTTATCAGGTAACTATTTCCTTAGTCTGCTGGAATATTGCAGAACCCTAAGGTCCCTCCTTCTCTCCTTCCAGGAATCCAGGCTGCCTTATTTCTGATTAGGCAAAGAGGACTGTAGTCCTAGGAATTAAGAAATTAGGATAAATATAATGCAAACAAACAAATAAAAACTACCAGCAAACCACTTGCCCCACTAGTGTGGTCTATGACTGTAGGGGTCAAACAGAAATAAACAAGAATAAATAATAGAAAGGAACAGACAGAAAATATAATGGATCCACAGCTCTGCTGAAACCTTGCGAGCTTCAGGAATCTCTTTGGTATGTTAATCCTGTCACCTTGCTTGCAGAACAGTTCAGTCACATGAAAATTATATACGAAGTTCAAATTTCAGTGTGCAGAAATAAAATTTATTTTGGAACACAGCCATACCCACTTACTTATGCATCATCAATGGCTGTTTTTTGGAATATAATGGAAGAGCTGAGTAGTTGTGACTGAGACTGTAAAGTCAAAACTATTTACCATCTGGCCTTTTTAGAAAAAGTTTGCCAAGTCCTCGTCAAAGGCAATTAGGGGAAACAAAGTGTGTGGAGTCATCATTCTCTGTTCATTCATTCAACTACATATTGAGGATCCACTGTGGGTTAGGCCCTGGTCCTGGGCATTCGGGGGGTGGGGGTGGGGCTGCACTGTTTCTGGTTAAGGAGGGGTGTGAGAGGGATATTTAGAGCCAGGTGCTTTGCCAGCTGACTCTCAAATAGCTTCATTGTGATACCTGTGAAGAAAACTGTCAGCAGGTTGAGAAAGCCTTTCTTCACTTGCATTTTCTGCAGTTCCACAGTTTTCCTATGGGGCTGCTCAGGGCTGCAACTGTGTTAAGGGACGTGGAGAATGTTTTCCAGAGTCTGGCTGAGGCCCAGGATGGGGGCTCCTTCCAGAGGCACAGCGCTGACTGGGAGGGCTCCCACTGCACCTCCAGAGAGGAAAAATGAGGGCGATGGAGTGTGAGGCTCTCAGGGCACCAGTAGTGAAAGCAGGAAAAGACCCTTAGAGATCAGCACCCTATTGTACAGAAGAGGAAGATGAGGCCCAGAGACAAAGATGGACTTGCCCAGAGCCAGGATAGAATGTGTGACTTATTTCCTAGGTCTGTGTTTTCCATACTCTCTGCTCTCAAAATAATAAAGGGATATCAGAGGGCATTTGGGTGTGATGGAAAGGGGACCAGCTTGGGACCTGATATTCCCGTTTCACCTCTCAGTGGCCAGGTGACATTGAACAAGTCTTTTACCCCCTCTCAGCCTCTGTGTTTTCACCTGTAAACTGGATAATTAAAGTATCTGCCACAATATCCACATGAAAAAAATTGAAGTTGGACCCTTACCTCACACCATATGCAAAAATTAACTCATAATGGATCAAAGACCTAAATATAAAATTTAAAACTATAAAACTCGTAGAAGAAAATACAGAGGTAAATCTTCATGATCTTTGGCAATGGTTTCTTAAGTGTGACGCCAAAAACATAAGAAACAAAAGAAAAAATAAATTGGAATTCATCAAAATTAAAAACTTTTGAGCATCAAAAGATACAATCAAGCATGAAAAGACTGGGGTGGCCTGTTAGCTCAGTTGGTTAGAGTGTGGTGCTAATAACATCAAGAGTGCCAGTTCGATCCCCACATGGGCCACTGTGAGCTACGCCCTCCTTAAAACAAACAAACAAACAAACAAATAAGATAGAAAATATCCTAACAGATAAAGGATAACTGTTTCAATCCACAGCCAACATAATCCATCGAAGAATGACACAATAAAGGCATTAAAATGGCCATTATCTTAAAAAAAAAAAGAATGAAAAGACAACCCACCTAAGGGGGGAAAATATTTGGAAGTTATATATCAGAAAAGAGTCTAGTATCCAGAATATATAAAGAACTCTTACAATTCAACAACAAAAAGACAAACAACCCAGGTCAAAAATGGGCAAAGGATTTGAATGGATATTTCTGCAAAGAAGAAATACAAATGGCCAACAAACATGAAAGGATGTTCAACATCATTAGTCATTAGGGAAATGCAAATCAAAATCACAACGAAAATCATTTCACACTCACTAGGATGGCCATAATAAAAAAGAAAAAAAGGAAAATAATAAGTGTTGACAAGGACGTGGAGATACTGGAACCCTCATATATTGCCGATGGGAATGTAAAATGGTGCAGCCACTATGGAAAACAGTTTAGTAGTTCCTCAGTAAGTTTAACATAAAATTACCATATGACCCAGCAACTTGACTCCTAGGTAGGTAGATACCTAAAAGAATTGAAAATGGGTGTTCAAACAAAAAATTGTATATGAATGTTCATAGTAGCACTACAATAGCCAAAAAGTGGAAACAATCCAAATGTCCATCAATGGATGAATGAATAGACGAATTGTGGTATGTCCATGTGATGGAATATTATTCAGTCATACAAAGGAATGAAGGACTGATACATGCTACAACATGTATGAATCTTAAAAACAAAAGTCCACATACCATATCATTCCATTTACCCATATATGAAATATCTAGAGTAGGTAAATCCATGGAGACAGAAAGCAGATTGGTCCCACCCCATGGAGCCCCCATTCTAGTGTTGGGAGACAGCGTGTAAAAAAGGTTAACATATAACGAAGGAAGCTCATTTCTGACAGTAAGTGCTCTGAGGGAAATGAAAAATAGGATGATGTGCCCAGCGACTGAGTGGAAACATAAGCCATGGTCCAGGGGTCGCCTGGAAAGCTGTGACATTTAAGCTGAGGCCTGAATGCTAAGAGGGAGCCTAGATGAGATTTCCTCATGCTCATTCCCATGTGTTTGTTCCTTGTGCTGGGCTCCTCGAAGACCCAGGGTTTGCCTCCAGCTTTCCTTACCTAAATGGCCCCAGTAAGATGGGGACAGCAGTGTGCCATGCCTGACAGAAGCAGCTGTTACATCTGACACATCCCAGACATGTTACAGCTACATATTCTGCTGTCATTTTGATGACTGGGTCCTTCAGAGCTGCCAATCCAAAAGAGACACAGCAGTGCAGTTCCCTTTCCTGCTCAGGACACACTGAAACGACAGGGGTACTGTGTCATCCCCTAGTGCCACTCCCATGCCCTGCACGGCTTCCCAGAGGCCGAAAAATGCATAAGGAAGCCCCTGACAACAATTTTCCTGCTGAAAATGTGACTAGGGCTGAGGTTGAGAAACCCTGCATTAGATAATGCAGTTCCAAGAATGTGGAGAGAGATTAAGACATAGTAGGTCCCTTCCTCCTGTGGCTAGAGATGCCCTCATATTCACCCCCATTCTTCTTGTCAATACATGCGAGGGCATCTCAGGGATTCAGATGAAGGGGCGTGGTTTCCACTACCATCTCTAGTGCTGGAGAACACAGCACAGATCTCTGTCTTTTCTGAGATCTGTGAAGACTTTGTTGGCATGTCTGAGATCTCGGAGGACAGTACTTGGCATACAGTAGGTGCTCTATTAATACTAATTAATTACACTGCAGGTAAAGGGCAGTGTCAAGCAGGATCCTGAGGGAGGGTGCTGACTTGTCTCACACCTCCCCGGGGTGCGCTGGCCCTAGGAGCTGTCCAGCAACTCCCTGCTGAAACTTCACAGAGGAGGAAAAACCCCAAACTGAGCTAAAACTCTTCCTCCAGGACCAGCAAACCCACAGCCCTTTCTCCCCCTCATGCTCCTCTCCTCCTCACAGACAACAGAAGATAAAACCAGGAGACAGTGGGGCAGAGAGGTGGTATCTTCAAACTGTGGAGTTCCAGAAATCTGGGTTCATATCCTAGATGTGATAATTATGAGTTGTACGACTTGATCCTGATGACTTACGCTCTCCAAGCCTCAGTTCCTCATCTATAAGTGGGGATGAGGATGATAATGCCTGTGTGATTTCTCTCGTGAGTATTAAATGGGAAAAGTGTGTGTAGAGCATGTAGGAAGTACTCCACAAATATTAGCTATTACAGTGACCATTACAATCATCCCTCTCCTAGTGTGGTGTCCTCCAGAAACAGACCCTGAGACAAGGATTCCAGTGCTTCATCTGGGAAGTGATCCCAGGAGACTCCAGTAGGGGAGTGGGTAGTGAGATAGGGAAGGAAAGCAGATAATGAAGTGATCGTTGTGGGCAACTAGAGCTGCATTCCACGGGGGAACGCTGGGAGTCAGCATGGAGCATCACTTCAGGGGCGAGGGAGCTGGGGTCTTTATACAGCAGCTACTACCAGTTCTTGGTCAAGGACTGCCTGACCACGGAGAAGCTTTGCCTGGAAGGCACCAGACCTCACATGGCTCCTGGGAACAGCAGCTGGGATGGATTCACCAGGGCTCTAGTCGCAGACAGGCCGTTGCTCCCCAGCTGTGTGACTTTGGGGCTGTCACTGACTCTGGGCCTCAGCTTTGTAAATGGAGATGATAGCTTATCCTTGCTGATTGCTGAGAAGATTAAGGTAGCTTGTGCGTATAGCTTGGGCAATCAATGCCCAAGCCACGTAATGCCCCCAACCTCCTTAGGAGGACCACTGACCGCATCAAAGCTGCTTTCATTGAAATATCCTCCATTCTCCTCTGTAATCGCGGGGAGATGACAGCCCTCTCCTCATGCCACTTTCCCATGTGTCACTGAGGGCCCGACATCTGCCAGGACATTTGGGTCCTGAGCAGGCGGTGGGGACATGACTCTGGGTTGCCTTGGCCCCTCCTTGTTTCTGTGATACAGCACAGTAAGCTGAGCTGGGCAGTCGTGAGAGAACAAAATAAATGCCTTTGAGATCAGAAGTCCTTAGAGGCTACAGTGGAAACCACTGGCTTTAAGTCAGACCCACCTGGGTCCCCACACAGGCCTGCAGCTCACAGGCTCTGGGACCCATGGGTCCCTACTCCTCTCTGATCCTCAGTTCCCTTGCCCATAAAAGAAGGTGAGACTGAGAGACATGTCTGTCCAACGAGGAGGACAGACAATTTAGTTTGACCCTGATTTCTGAGCACCTACCCTAACTCGTGCACTGGGCTCATCCCAGGGTCCCAGGATCCTCACCATTAAGGACCCCAAAGTCACATAATCACATGTGGATCCCATGAGACAGGTCCTGTGAAGGAGCTTTATAAACATGGAATGCTGTACAAGTGTTAGAAATGATGATTGCAAAGCCCGGTGGTGAACAACTGGGCACAACTGGCCATGTCTGGATCCAGTGTGGGTTGTCACACCTGGGAGAAGGAGGGAGATGCTAGTGGCTCTAGTGTGTAGAGGCCAAGGACACTGCTGAATATCTAAGCACACAGGACAGTCCCACAACAAAGAATTATCGGACCCAAAATGCCAATAGTGCCGAGGTTGAGAACCCCTGCTCTAGTATAAGTCCTCTAGGCTGACAAGGCTCACCTTGGGCAAGTTTAAACCTGAGTCTCAGTTTCTTCATCTGTAAAATGGGGATAAGAATTAATAGTCCTTATCCCGTAGGGTAGTCGCAGGGTTTATAAGAGATGACCTATGTAAAGAGTTCTTCCCAGGGCTGTACAAACAGCCAGAAAAATAGCAAGAGTGGGAGGACCCTCTCCACATCTCTTGATTTCAGTTTTGACTCTTCCCTGAGGTGGCTGCCCTCCCCTGGGAACATCCAGGTGTGCGTTGTCATGGAAACCTTTAAGGACTGGCACACTTAAGAGCTTGATGGATATTTTTCTCCCTAAAATAACCTATCTTGTCAGTTAAGTGACACGTAGGTGAAGTGGTTAGGCAAGTGAGATTGTTCTACCATCATTAACTATTGAGAAAGGTGCCTGCTGGAAGAGTTTCCATCTCTCCCAGACAGACAGTTCATGGAAATGCAACAGACAATAATCACTAATAGTGATGATGGTGGTGGTGCTGGTGCTGCTGGTGATGGTTGCCATCTCTCGTACCTCTTTCTCCCGAGTCAAGTTACGAGGACTGACAATTAAGTTCGTGAACTTGTTGCAACAATGTTGCTAACCTTTTTTGCTATCAGAGGGATTATTCATTACGAATTTGTACCAACTGGACAAACAGTTAACCAAGTTCACTATTTGAAAGTCCTGAAAAGGCTGCGTGAAAAAGTGAGACGACCTGAACTTTTCGCCAACAATTCACGGCTCTTGCATCACGACAATGCACCAGCTCACATGGCACTGTCTGTAAGGGAGTTTTTAGCCAGTAAACAAATAACTGTGTTGGAACACCCTACCTACTCACCTAGTCTGGCCCCCAGTGACTGCTTTCTTTACCCGAAGATAAAGGAAGTATTGAAAGGAAGACATTTTGATGATATTCAGGCCATGAAGCTCTGATGGCAATTCCAGAAAAAAGAGTTCCAAAATTGCTTTGATGGGTGGACTAGGCACTGGCATCAGTGCATAGCTTCCCAAGGGGAGTACTTCGAAGGTGGTATTCAGCAATGAAGCATATTAGCACTTTGTCTAGGATGAGTTTGCAAACTTAATTGTCCGACCTCGTGGTGATAGGCGGTTTGCATGCATCATCAAGTGCAATCTCGAGAGGTAAGTGCTAGCAGTGTGCCCATTTGACAGACATGGATGCTGAGGCTCAGGTAGGTGAGTGTTGGGACTGGTTAGAGTACCGTTCAGACACCAGGCACCATGCTCTAACCACCAAGCTTTATTGCCTCTCAGGAACGTCCAGTGGAAAATGTGGGAGAAGGCTCAGTTCCTTTTGTCCCTGGCCCCAACATTCAAACCATCAGCTCCAGGCTCTCTTCTTGGTGAGCTCTGAAGCTAGAAACTCCACCACCTGCTCATGGAGCCCATTTCCAAGCTTGGCTCCCTCCTAGTCCAGACACTCCTGTCCCAAACAAATGCTCCTGCGTGATTCCGATGTCCATTGCTTTGTAAAGTCTAAGGCAGAATCACGGTTCAGCCCTGGCATGTCAAACCCTTTGATCTATCCCAGGACAATGACACAGCATGGTCTCCAATACACACGGCTCCTCCCTGCCTTCAGATCAATAGTCCCTACCTTGGGCAGGGGGTAATGGAAAGCATGCTAGCTACAGAGTCAGACTGACCTGGGTGTAGACTCCACCATTGTTACTTCCAAGTCCTGTGACCTCAGCTAGCCTACAGTACGCTTCTCAAGCCTCAGCTTCCCCATCTCTAAAATGGGCACAGGTTTGGTGTGCTGATAGATGAAATCAATGGTAGGTGCTTTACAAACGTGGGTTTGATTTGAATTAGGGTGTGGGGCTAGCTGGGTGCTGGTGGCTCTCAGAACTAGTGTACCACTGTATAACCTACAGCAGGTTAGTTAGGGTCCCCCAAGTCACTGGGGACCCACACTTTGGAGCCGCTGCCAGTGGCTAAGGGGACTGATGACTACGCCCTGGATTCCTTGTTGCATTTCTGCTGTCATTCCTGAGGCTGAGGCACCACCTCATGGCAAGAGCCCTTCCACGAGCCCGCCCCAAGGTAAGGTACCCTGCCCTGCCACCTCAAGCCTTGGAACCTGGGGGAGGAGAAACCATCCAGATACCACTGGTGTCATAACCTGCCGCACTTTGGGAAGCAAAGGGTTAAAGCAAAGACGTGGTCATCAGGAGAATGCCCCTTGGTGGAGGGGTGCTGGTGGCTCTTCTTAAGTTATGTGTTGCCAGAAGAGACAGTCACCCAAGCCAGAAAGCTGGAGGTCACCCTCAGGCTCCTCCTTTTCCTGTGCCCCCCAACTCCCAAATGACTCGGGAACAAATCTCAGTGCTCACATTCATTCAGGTGGGCAAGAAAATCAACAGATCGGGGAAGACTGGAACCTGGGTGGGAGCTGGCACTCAAGAATGTCAGCTGTGACAGAACACCATGTGGCTGCATGTCCCCATTGGCAGGCTTGCCTCCTCCCTTCCAGATCATACAGCCTCCGAGACACCCGATAAGCCCACCTTTGGGGAATCCCACCCTGTGGGGTCCTGTCCCTGAGTGTGGGCTGGACTTCGTGACTCACTTCTAAAGGACTGAAGATGACAAAAGTGATGGATGTCATGTCTGAGACCAGGTTACAAAAGACCGACTGTCCTGTTGGTACCCTCTCTGCTTTTCTCCTGGGCTTGCTGATAAGGCTGCTGTCACATCACCAGCCACCCTCTGCACAGCCCCACAGGACAGGGGTTGGGCTGCAATCTAACAAGCTCTCAGGTGACACTGGTGCTGCTGGTCCAGCGACTGCACTGAAGACGGAGGTTGTGATGTGTCATTCCTGATTAACGGCACAAACTCGGGTTGGGTAGACCTGAGTTCAAATGCTGGCTCTTCCATGGACCTGCCAGATGGCCCTGGACAAATGACATAGCCTTTCTGAGCCTCAGCCTCCTCATCTGTGAAATGGTGAGACTCCTCTCTTCACAGAGTTACTTTGAAGATATTTGCTGATCCGTGTAAGATGCACAGGGACATTTTCCATAGATTGTAGAAATTGTCCTAACAGTTTTTTGGTTTGGGAGCATTTTCATGATTTATAAGGCTTGACTGCCACCTTGTTGGATTGCAGTATTGAGCCTCACCCAGTACTGAGTCAGAACCTGCAATCTGGCAAGACCCTGAGGGACTTTTGGGCACAGTCACTGGAGAAGTACTGGGGGGCCATGGCAAACCACTCTTCGTTGGTTTTATCGCCTCTTTCTCACGAAGGCTTGAACAACCAGGTTCCCTCCTTGGGTTATATATTCCCCCAAAAATGTCAGAATGTGTCCAAAGAGAACCGAGTGCAATGGCCTGGGTTAATTCCCCAGCAGAACATCTCAGTGGGTTGATAATTTTGAAATAATGCTGCTAAACGGGCACTTAGGCTCAAGCAAAGCCATAAAACACGGTGATAAGGGTGCATTTGATTCTGAAAAGTTCACAATCTGACGATGCTGCGAATTACTGTGGATGAAGGTTAATTCCAGGCTCCACTCAGAGGAAGCTTTTAGGCCGAGTGGTTTAGATACAAAAGCATTCATCCTAATGCGCCAGGTGAAAGGCATGAGAACTCTGTTGCTTGGTGCCAATCACATTTATGGGCTTGTCCCCTGGAGTGCTAGGAAAATGCCACCGTGAGTGCTGACATATTGCCAGTGGAGGTCTCTGTCTAGCAGGGTTCTCTTTTGAAGACTCATTATCAATATATCCCGTAGTGATCTGTGACTCTGCTCAATTACAGCAAGTCTGTCGGGGGCGGTTTTTGTGTAGGAACCTTGGAAAATGGGAATAGTTCAAAGGCTATGATTCTCAGAACCACTGTGCACACAAGTCACCTGGGGCCTTGTCACAAACGCACGTTCTGACTCAGGCCTGGACTGGGAGTGCTGCTGTGGTGCTAATAAGCCCCCAGGTGATGCCGCCGTCACTGATGTCACAGGGAATGTAGGGTGCGCATGGGAATGAGGGACACACAGCCGTGGGCTCCGAGCCTGACTCTGCCACTTGGCAGCTGTGTGACGCTGGGCAAGTTGCTAAACCTCTCTGAACTTCAGATTTCTCATAAGTAAAATGGGGATCACTTTTGCCTTTTAGGATCTTTATTAGATTTAGGGATAATGTGTGTAGATTTTTCTCCCCAATCCCAGAGGGGAGTGGTGGGACTCATTGTCCCGAGTCGCCTTCACTGCAGGTTCAGCCAAGACATATTTTTCTTTTCGCAGGTAGCTAATTCTCTTCTTCCAGGTCAGGGTTTCTCAACTTTGGCACTATTAATATTTGGGGCTGGATCATTCTCAGTTGTGGGGGGCTTTCCTGTGCACTGTAGGATGTTTAGCAGCACCCACCTCCTTGAGTTATAACAACCAAAAATGTTCGCAAATGTGGCCCAGTGTCCCTGAGGAAAAACCATTTTGGCAGTAATTCGTATGAGTGATTCAATCAATATATGCCGAGTACCTACACTGGGCAAGACCACATGCCAGGAATATATTGATATTAAGACAAACAAGGTCCTTGACCTTATGGAGATCTTTGCTCTTTAGAGGCTCAGTCTTCTTAACTGTTAAATGGGTATAACCTGGTTACTGACCTAGAGTTGTTGGGAAAGATGAAATGAGTTAAGACTTGCAAATACCTGGCCCCTAGTGTCCAGATAAGCCAATGACCACAGGTATGATGGGCCTGGGAAATGGACCTGGGTGCTTGAGAAGAAGTGAGAGTGGGCAGAGACAGCGGGAGCTGTCCAGGAAGTAGCTGGACTGTGAGGGGCAGGTGGGGAGGGGCCACACCAGGCCCTGGAGGAAAGCACGCAGAAGCAAGGTGGGGGGAAGGGTGCTGCAGGGAGGGCCAAGAGCAGCAGGTAGATGGGACCCAAACTGGAGAGGAGGGAGAGAGTAGGAGAGGGCTGTGGAGCGACAGGGAGGGTGGCAATAGGAGAGACACAGAGAAAGATAACAAGATGGACAAGGTACAAGCACTCGTGACCCCACATGGAGGGGGACGCTGAGGGGAGGCAGGGAACCAGCCCCAGCTGAGCACGAGAAACAAACGCCCACAAGGCAGATCCCACAGGAACGGGGGTCAGCCACGTAAGACCCAAAAAAGCAGCTCTATGTCTGTTCTGAGCGTACCTGATTTTGGTTAGAGAACAAAGGCCACTTGGCAGGTGACTTCCTGTCTCCTCCTCCCATGGGCCCTGGTTGTCACCACACCAGTGAGCCAGGGATGGAGCACCCACAGCCTTGAAGGGAATGAGGCTTCTGTGTATTGCTTTGTGTGGCTCTACACAGCAACTGTGGCGACAATACTAAACCCACTTGAGAGCCGTTAGTGGAGGGGAGCAGTCATGTTCTCTGGCTGATACTGGGGGGCAGCGACAGACTCAAGAAAACTGTCTTGGGTCATATCAGGTCCATCTGCCACATTTTAAAAATAGTATCTCAGGCAAATCACTCCATGAGCCTCTGATTTTATTAGAACTGATTTACAAGAACAGTCGAGGAGCTGTGCTTGCAGACGCGATGGGTGACGTTACTGGTTCCACAAAGATCTTCCAGAGCTCCTGCAGTGAACAGAGAAAGGCGAGATTCTCCGGGTTCACAAACGAGGCTTCATAGTTTCATAAAGGGATGTATTAGGTTGGTGCAAAAGTAACTGCGGTTTAAAAGGCTAAACTTACTTTTGCACCAACATGATAATTAGTGAGAGAACAAGTGACACGTGCGTCATGGGCAACATGCAAACCAGGCGGGGGCTTCCTCTGATCTCCGGCGCTCTCGGCCGTTCTTTCTGCTTCACTGTGGCAGAGAAGCTGGATGGAGAAGTCCCGGCATTCATCCAGGAGGCATCAGGATACCATCCAATCAAAAGGGACCAGAATGGCAGCAAGTCGCCACAATTTCTCCATTTGGGGACGTCTTTAGCGTCATGCACTGTGGCTGCTGAATTTAGAAGTAGCTGCCTTTTTTGGCCTCTTAATAATGCTGGCAGGTGGAGAAGGTACAAAAACATGCCAGATTCTTAGTGAAAGCTTCGTGTCTTCACTAGCAGAAGTTGCCTGTTTGCCATCTACTGGAAGGCTGACGGGCAGGGAGGCTGCCCAGAAACGGTGGAGCAATAAACAGAAGGGAAAGCTGTACAGTGAAGGAGGCTCATAGGAAAAAAACCAGAATCATTGGAAATGTGTTGGAGGAGAGATCTACAGATACCCTGGATGGACAGAAAGACACACAGGGGTCCTAGAGCAAAGAAAGCCTGAAACGTGGCTGGAGGCACAAATGCCAACACTGAAGCTGTCCTCCTACTTTGAGCGCACCACGAGATGGCAGAGGCCTTTGGAAAAGACAGTAATGCTGGGAAAATGGAAGGCAGCAGGAAAAGAGGGAGCCCACGGATGAGACGGACGGAGTCCATAAGAGAAGCCACGGGCCGCAGTCTGCAGGAGCTGCACCCAGCACAGGGCTATGAGGACGTCACTTATCCTGACTCCATGGCACATGACACACGCACCTCTTCACACACGGGAGCCACACAAAGCCAGTGCTGTGCTCGCTTTGGGCACAGGATGGGAGCATGGGACAGAGGGCCCTGTGGTACTCTCCTCCTGAGAACCAGGCCCAGGGCTCCACAGACACAGAGAAAGGGGGGCCACAGCCAAAAGGACAGCAAGACGCGAATTCCTGTCCTTTGCACTTCTACGAATCCAGCTCCTGGTCATGTTAAGGGATTTTTAAGGGTAATTTTGACTTTTTAAATTTTCCCCAAGTGCTGGGTTTAAAAACGGTAATAGGAAGTGATGTGGCTCTAAGATTAAGTCCCAGTTCTACCGATTCCCGGCCAGTTGCCTTACTGGGGAATTGACTGAGACAGTGGATGAGAAGAACTGAGCATGGAGCTTGGCACAGGCACCATTACTAGGGTGGTTACTCAGAGGCCAGATATGATGGGCTTCCATTGTTCAGGGTCATAAGGGTCACCAGTCATCAGACAAACCCACCGAGTCTGAGAGGCCAGAACGTTTCCTCAGAGATGTGACCATCAGCACCAGAAGTCCCTGCATCAAGAGCTTCAACCCAACCAAGTACCCCCACTCACTTCCTGCTTCCAGAACCTTCTGTCCTCAGTCTTGCTTCCTCTGAGCCTGAACTGCCCACCAGAAAAGAACGTGCTATAAAGTTGACAGTCGCCGGGCAGGCCTACCCCCAGACATGGTGAGATCCCACTACAAGTTTCATTGAGAGCGCTTTGCCAGGGAGTCAATAGCATCACGCCAGAGCAACCAGAGGCCCGAGACAGGTGGCTGCACCTACCAGCTGCTGGATGCGCTCATACACGAGGTGCTGTGGGAAGGAGGCCTCCACTGGCTCCACAGCAAAGCGCAGCTGGCAGTCCTCGAGCTTCTCCAGTCGGTACAGGGAGGAGCGGAAGTGGTCGTAGGCTTCGCACGTGACGTCCAGGTGACTCAGCGTGAAGTTCAGCCTGCAAACAAGCAGCCGACACACTACCCATCACGGGGAAACATCTGGCCATTGCCCACTGCTTGCCTTCCTGCCGCCTCCAATCTCATTCATGTTGCGGGGTGGGAGTCAGTGAGTGCCTACCGTGTGTTTAGCATCTGAACATGCTTCCTTCCTGAATGTGTAGGGCAGCTTGGGAGGTGGAAGTGGCCACCACCTCCACTTTACAGATATGGAAACTGAGGCTCAGAGAGGTGAAGTCACATGCCTATAGTAACACCACTGCCCCAGGAGCTACAAATTGGTACAAGGGCTACATGCAGACCACACCTGAGGCCAGGGCTCTGTGTGTGGGCCTGCTCACTGCCCCCTGCACCAGCACAGACATGGCACATGGCTGGTCCATGACTATGAATGCAATGAACGGCACAGGAAAAGGCAGAGGCCTAGGGGAGCTCCGTAATGGAGAGAACGCTGTTGGGAAGCTGGTGGGGTTGGGGACGTTTCAGAGGGGGTGACTTCAGAACTGAGTCCTCACAGAGCATCCCCAGCCCGGCCACTTGCACCTTTCTACACCCTAAATCTGCCACACGATTTAACTTGAAATTCAATCTCTTCACCTCTTTCCGTTTTCTTTCCAAAATCTTTTATCATGAAAAATTTCAAAGATACGAAAGGAGTGAGAACAGTATGATGAACTGCCCAGCTTCAACCACTGTCAACTCATGGCTACTCTGTCACCTCTGTCCCCCACCCCACTAGAGTATTAAAAAGCAAATGCCAGACTCCTGCCATAAATACGTCCATGTGTATCTTGAAAAGATCAAGTCTCTTTTCACCTAAAAACAAATTTAATAATTCTTTATCATAAAGTATCCAGTCAGTGTTCAACTTTTCCTGACTTTTCGATGTTTTCCTTTATAGTATGTAAGATCAGAATCCAATGGAGGCCCCCATGCTGCCATCGGTCATATGTATCTTGAAGGAAGTCCCAGACATTATCGGTATAAACGAATAGGCCTGTTGGATGGCTTTGTACAGCACTGTGATCACTTCCACAGGGTGAATTTCTAGATGCTGAATTGCTGGGTCATTAAAGTATGTTTGGTTTTATGGATTTTGCTACACATTCCAAACTGCCTTCAGAAAAGTGTGGACTATCCTAAAAGACCGTGTCTAGCACTGCACCTGTCACAAGACGGACACTCCATCAGCGGGAGCCCTAACGTTGTAGGATACTCAAACAGAAATGTCCTAGAGGGGCTATGTCTGCATCAGGGAGAGGACAGAGACCTGGGGGACCAGCGGAGACAGGTGGCATCCTGGAGGGAATATTCAGGAAGAGGAGAGGCCCTCGACAGACTGTGGTGGCCACACACCTCAGCTCTGGTGTACGGCCTGCACTCAAATACCTTGCCTACTCAGGGATTAGCTGTGGCCCAGAAAGTTCCCTGATGTCTCTTGGCCTTCTGCTCGTCATCTGAGAAATGGGGATGGGGCAGTGCCCACACATGGGTGGGGCTGGTGTGTGGCTGAAATGAGGCCATGTGTGTAAAGGACCTGAGACAGGTGCTCACTAAGTGAGTGACGATGATGACACTGATGGCAGCATGTTTAAAAGGTACGAGTCTAGCTCTTGGGATGCCAACACGGCCCCCCCGGTGCAAACCTCACCTTTTCTCCACAGAAAGAATGGCTGTGCAGGAGTTTTTCAATTTGTGAGCGAGTCGGCAAAGTGTTTTAAACAGAGCATCCGTTAAATCATCATCATAGAACACTGCAGGGAAGAAGAACAGCATGAGGGGCAAACATGCAGATAGCAGAGAAATCTCTTCCTCAGAGGATCCTCAGGGACACTGCAGACTGCATCCTTAGAAACGTGGCAGCAACAGTTAGAATGAACAGTGCATGTATATGTGGCAGGATGTCCTGGAAAGATGCTTCTAAAACACAGAGAATTCCGTGGAGGGGCAGGGATGCATGCTGGGATACCCAGGACGATGATACAGCAGTGAGCAAAGGATATTCTTACCTTCGGCTGCGAGCAGTATGGTGGTGTGGTTGTACAGGTCGGAGATGTCCTCTTCTGACCAGCTGAAGAGGACATCAGGATCTGTGAAAGAAGAAAAAAGGTCGTTTTGTGCTCCCTCCTTTCTCTGTGGGCCACGCCTCTCACCGAGACCAACCAAAAGAGGCAGTGGGCACTGCCAGGCATCCCTGAATCCCAGTGTCCCAGCTTCAGGGACACGGCTGCTGTATGGAGACCCACAGGGAAAGAGGTGCCCTTTCTGTCAGGGGGTGGCCGCAGCCAGCGAGGGGCACATGGGTTCTGGCCTTACCTGCTGTCTCGGCCGGTAGCAGGTGAAACGTGCGTCCTTGGTTCCTGCCCCCTGCACTTGTTGTGTAATCCCAAGAAAGGGGCTTCACCTCTCTGGGTTTCAGTTTTTGTATGAGAATGGGCATAAGAATGGTTCCCTCAGAAGATGGCCGGGGAGGTGACAGAACCTAAAGTGTGCTACATGCTTAGCAAGTGATAGGTACCCAACAAGGAATGATTTTCCTCGCCTGACAGCTCACAGGGGAAAATTTTTATACATAGAAAGAGCAAGCATGCATGCGGGTCTGAAATAGTTTGTGTCAAGAATTTATAAAACCCTCCCACACAGGGCTCTGACCCATGTGGCTGACTCCCTGCTGTCAGCAGAGGACAGTGCACCCAGCTGGACTTGCAGGAAAACGGTTGAAGCCCTGGAGTCCAACGGACTTGGGTTCACACCCTGACCCTGCCAAGTACCGGCTGAGGGACCTGGGCAGGCACTAACCTGAGCGTCAGTCTTCACTCATTATTCAGGGGTTACTGCACCTACTGCACAGTGACACTGGGAGGTCTGACAACAGAGTGAATATAAGGTGCCCAGCACGCTGGCTCTTGGGATGCCAACACAGGCTCCAAGAATGACACCTGTCACTCTTCAGCCAACAGAGAGGACTTGTTGTGAGCCATGGAGCATGGCAGCAGCCAGACTCTGCTGTCAGTCAAGGCCATGAGGCCGATGGCGTTGAGGTATTACTAGGAACCACTGAATCAAAAGGGACATGAGAGGAAGACACGCACCTGTGCAGAGGTCGTCTTTCAGCCAGTCCAGTTCTCTGACCTTAACTACACCACCTGTAAAAACACACACAGAACTCCCCAAACTCTATAAACGATTAGGGAAAAAGGAACTTTTACACTATACACCCAAATCCATCCATCCGTCCATCCATCCATCCATCCATCCATCCATCCATCCTCTCACCCATTTTTCCCCTCCCTCCCTTCCTATTCATCCATCTTCCCACTCATTTATATACATCCTGTCTTCTTTCCTTCCATCCATCCATCCCACATTTTCTGAGTGCTAAATATCAGGCCCTGTGCCAGACACAGGGAATACAAAGATTTAGGAGACACGTGCCCAGCCTTGGGGACCTGAAGCCGAGGACAGGCTAGGAAGTTAGCAGATACCGACAAGGCTGCATGGTCAGGGCAATATTAATGGGATGTACCAGGCATACAGGAGAGAGGGGAGGGGTTCTTGTGTCAGACAGGGGTGTCAGGGAAGGCTAAGAAAAGGCGATTCATGCCTGCCCCTTCCCTCTGACCCTGCTGACTGGGCATTTGTCACACAATTCAGCAGCGGGCATCAAACAGACAGGGCCCCTCACCTCAGGGAACATGTGGTCTAGCAGGGTGGCAGACACCAATCCACTAGTTGCACAAATGTCAAATGCAATGGTTCAAGGTGTCATGAGTGTCTGCTGGGGGGCTGTGACTCCTCTGGAGTTCTGGAGACCTGAGCATAATTAGGGCAAGAGGACCCTTCTAGGCAGAAGGAACAGCAAATACACAGGCCCCAAGGCTCGGATGGCTGGAGTGGAGGAGCCCCTGAGGGGGAGGGCCTACAGGCCCTGCAGGATTCAGGACAAGCACCGGAGTCCGAGAGTAATGGGAAACCTCTAAAAGGTCTGGTGAGCTCGAGTGACTTGGTCTGAGTCTGGGAAAGCGCCCCAAAGCTGCTGGGTGCAGGAAGGTCTGGACAGGCAGTCCAGTAAGGAGTCAGCTGCTGGCATCTATCACATAAGTGCATTCCTGCAGGTGGTGAAGGAACCTGACCATCCAGCAGATGGGCGGACAGGGGAAGAATTCTGGGCAGGGGAAGAGCAGGTGAAATGAGTCCTTGGCTCACTGGATGCAGGGCTGGATGGTAGGACTATCAGGAGAGGAGGCAGGAAAAGCAAGCAGGGGCCAGATCAGGAGGTTTGGGAGCCAAAGGAAAAACATGGACCAGGTCCCTCTGGATGCTACATGGAGGGCAGCTTGGGCAGGTCAGACAAGGAGCTGGGGTGACCAGGTAGTGGGCCACTGCGATGTCCAGGAGGGAGAGAGCTAAAGTAGGACGTGGCGGTGGGCGTTGGAAAGGGGAGATAAAGCAAGGACAGTGATCTAGGATCGGAAGCCCCGTGAAGCTAAGACTGTCTGCTCCCTGCATTCACCTGGATATAATGGGAAGCAGGCAGAACCCCGCCTGCCAGGTTTATGGTCCTGGGTGTTTGTCCCATCTGCCAAACAAAGATACCTCCCTCCCAGGCGGAAGACCTGCTGGGCCTCACCTCCAGAGGCAGTCAGGTGGCTGTTGAGGGCAACGTTTCGCTGGCACATGGCCAAGAGATCTGCACCAACATCTGGAATGACAGAAGGGCATGCCACAAAGCGCCAGCATGACGACACTTTTATCCCCGCGTTCACGCCTGGAGAGAGCTGGGATCAGCAGCATGACTGCAGAAACGTGCAAAACTAAATCTAAAGTGTCTCCTGTGTGTTTTACTGCCAAAATTCAATATGGTCAACTTAAGGCTCTTTTTAATGACCTTTTCTTTAAATAAGAGATGATGATCCTGGTGGGGATAGACCGTGTGTGCACTCCAGAAGGAAGGGGTGAGGGCTCCCCTTTTACATATTTTTGGAGTCCATGAAACATGCACTTCTCCTAGCCCAAGCTGAGTGTTTCTAACAACTCCTTGAGCCAGGATCATGGATCCCATTTCACAGATGAAAGACTTGAAAGCAAAGTCGCATAACTAGTAAGAGCAAAGGCTGGGCTGTGGATCCAGGTGTCTCTGACTCCAAATCTAAGCTTGCTCTTTGACACCCCAGAAACCTGACTAGCGTCAGAAGGGCGTTTGGATGTGATCAATCGATAAGCAGAGCAGATCCAAACAGGCTGGGGCACGCTCTTGTGTGCGTAGTTCACGTCACTGCCAAGCCGACTGCTGATTCTGACCAGGTGGGGTTCATATCATTTCAGCAGAAATGAGTCACAGTGCAGTAAATCCTTGCTGGGGGTGTAGGAGAGCGCTTTGCCAAAAATTAATTTTCAGTTAGGAGAATGTATGTGTGAAAGGTACAGAGTCTTGTTAATGACATCTGCCTGGCCCACTATGGCTATGGATGCGCCATCCCACCCACTGCAGACTCCCAGGGGACGAGACCATTGTCTCCATCCCAGGGACCACACAGAGTCTGGTCAAGGGCCGGCGGGGAGCTCCCTGCTCACTGAGAGGACACACCTGTCTCTTTTCCTGGGCCACTGGGTGAAGAGAATATTGATGGTGTGTGTCTGACAACACACAACTGGTTCAGAAGTTTTTAAGCCTCTATGATAGTTTTTGTCAAAACAGATCTTGCGTGAGAGTCTAAAATATGAAACAGATAAAAGAGGGGAAGCTGGCTGTGGGGGTGGGAGACCTGGATGGAACCTTGGGCTATTCCCCCACCCCCTTACCACATTATGACCTTGGCTAGACATTTGACCTTAGCCTCAGTCTGCCCACTTGGACAAAGGGATAGTAAAACGTTTCCTGGCAACAGACAAGTTCACTGTGAAGTGACAATCAGGTGCTGATGGATGTGAAAGGCTGTAGTAACTAATGTACCATCCAAACACAAGCTCGCTTCTTCACGCTGGTAACTCTCAAGGATAAGACCACATAATTACATCCTGCTACTTAGCACTAGGCACTGAGCACAGTTCTCGGGCATCGCATTATAGCTTGATACTTAGAAGTGTTTACTGGCAACCTACACGAAACGGTCAAGGAGCAGCCAATAGGGTGGCAGCCTGCAGAGTCCTGACCAGTGGTTAACTCAGGGTATCTGAAAAGTATGGGATGCCCTCATCACAGGAAACCCCTGGACTCCCCTCTGCTATCTCAGCAGCAAAAGACCTGGGCCATGAAAACATGAACTAGGAATCAACGAATTGCAAACCTTACCGGCAGATATCATTTTCAACTAGCAGATACTAAAGATTTAAAATTTAATAATACTTACCTAATGAGATACTCCTCTCTTAAAAACGGGTACACTCTTTCTAAAAAAGCACATTGGCAGCCTGGGGTTGAGTTGACAGTACTGCACTAGTCAGTTTGCTGGTTTCCATCAAGTACAGTTATGTATGTTATCACTGAAGGGAGCTGGTAAAGGGTAGATGGTACTTTCTGTAATATTTTAGCAATTTCTCTATGAGTCTAACATTGTTTCAAAATTAAAAAATCAATCAGTTGGCAATATGTATTAAAAGCTTAAGAAAGGTCACACACTGCTAGTCTAAGGATTAACAGACAATGATGCACAAAGGTGTTCACTGCCATGCAATTGATAAATGAAACAAACAAAAAAATACACAACAAAAAACAAAAACAAAACAACCCCAAAACATGGGAACAACCAAAATGCCCAGCAAAAGGAATATGGAAGAAAAAAAAAAAAAGATGATACTACCTGGATATTAAAATCATATTTGTAAATAATTTTTTATGACATGGGAAAATACTCTCAAAAATGTTTTTCAATAGTTTTGGCAGGATACAGATATATATATATACACACACATACATACATACACACACACACACGTATGTATACATGTATATATATATATATGGTTTGATTTCAGATATTGTCTGGGAGTCTGTCATGTGAGTGACATTGTCTGGGAGTGTCACACACAAAGGGAAAGGAAAAAGATTATAAAAGAAATACACACTTAAAATATAGATTCTAAAACTTAAGCTCCCCAAGGATAGCAACCTGACCTGTTTTATTCACTCCTGGATCCCCTACATCCAGAACCATGTCTGGCACATAGTAGGTGTTCAATAAACTGCAATGGTTGGATGAATTGGGGGATTATAAAATTATGAGTAATTTTTAGTTGCTGTTCGACATGTTTTCTACTAAGAGTAAGCAAGGTTTCTATAATTGGGGGGGAAAAATAACAAACTTGTTTTTAAGCCTTATAAAAGGTATGCCCTCATGGTTTTCTGAGATGTCTGCTCTTTGGTAGATGAGTGAGCAAAGTTACCGGCAGAGCTGCTGGCACCTTCTTAAGTGGAAGTGGTCCTGCACCTGCTGGGTTCTGCTGTCACTGAGTAGTGGGTCTTGCTGGGTCATTCTGACATTATTGAGAAAACCAGTGCAACAGGATGGCAAAATCACTAGCAGCCAATGTCCCACTTCCAGTTTCACTCCCTCACTCTTTTTACAGTCAGGACATGCTGTGAGATGGTGGGCGTTACCTGTACAATACACCGTCTGTGCCACAGTGGCTGCGACGATGCTGGCAAGCCCTGTGCCTGCCCCGAGCTCCAGTACAGTGCATCCCTGGAAGAGGTCCCACTGGAATAGGATGTAGTCAGCCAGGAACAGGGCACCCCGCCACACCTGGAGGGAGATGGACAAGGAAGGACCGAAAATGTGAGGCTCAGGAAAGACCCTTCAGGGCCATGGGAAGTGGACAGGACCTACCCACCTGCTTGCCAACATCTTCCAGGGGCGTGGCCATGGTGTGCTCTGGACAGGATGGAAACCAAAAGAGAAAGGGCCACTGTGAAAATGGGGATGGAGAGAACACAGACAGATGGGGCACGTGGTGACCTACACATACAGTGGTCACTAGAGTCAGGCGTCTAAAGAGCAGCAGAAACATAGGACATGCTCCCAGTTGGGAGGGGACATTTGAGCGTCACTCACAGGCCAGGCACCAGGACTCACTGTCTCAGGTAACTGGGTCTTGTGCCCCACAGTCTGATGACTAGGGTCACCATAGGTCTTGGCCCAATTTAATCTAACACACACCCCCACACCCCCATTTTTTATGTTCAATAACTGCATGTTACAATTGTCATGTTTATATTGTTTTGATCAACTGCACACTGATAATAATCACAACTCATTTCAAAATATTTTCTTATACTTAGAACCACACGAGAAGTAAACAAAATAAACTTTGAGTTTATATCCTTTTTTAGGTGAAGAGAAGTATGATAAGAAATGTTCTCAAGCACAAAATAGGTTAGGATAAAACCTGGTGGTGGTAGCTGGGGGAAGAGACTAGAAATATGAGATCAAGGAGAAAAAGGAATGATGGCCAATATTTTTGCCGTGAATTGGGAATGAGCTCTTGTAATTTTTAAGCAAGATGACGATGGCTACCAAATTAACACACAACACATGCATAGTTGAGTAGCCTCACACGCTCCCTGGTCTGGCAAGCATCAAACCACAAGCTGCTCACAACGAAACAGGAGCAGGGACCGAGGGACTGAGGGAAGGGAGAGGGTAGCAAGGTAGGAAGCAGCACTGGTAATGCTACCATGTTCCCCTCCAGGAGGGTCTGCCCCAGGAGGGGACATGGGCAGCCTGAACATCCCTTGTTTGTTTTTGGTCCCCTCGAGCACTCAAGGTATGAGCATCTCACTGTGCAGAGATGAGCATTTAAAGATGAGTGCTACCCGTACAACTGGGGTCCAGAACATAAGCCAGCCGCTCTGTCTGGTGCTCAGCGGAAGCTGCAGCTCTCTGCCCCCAAGTGAGTTGAGAACTGGCTGTGTGCAGTCCTCTTGGGGACCCAGGCCACCATGCTGAGGGTTTCTCCAGGATAAATCTGACCTGAGATCTCTGTCCTTCGTGCAGACTTAGAATCTGATTCCTGAATGAAAGGTGAGAGATAATTGCCCACCAGCATCCTGGCTGGATTTGACACTGGGATTTGGAAGAACTCACTTTTAGTCAAATACGCTTTCAGGAGAACTTCAGATTGCCAAAGCCCAAAACATACCCATTTGGTTTGAAACTGGAACAGAAATATGAGACTGGGAATGGGCAGGTGGGGAGCCCACAGACCAGCCCTTTGCTACGGGACTTTGTTCTAAGCTTGCAGGACGGTGAATCCCAGAACGTGAAACACTCATTGTGGAATAATCAAGTCTGCCGCTGCCCTCCTCAGGCAGTCCAAGTGAGAGTTGAGAGTGAAATGAGCCATCATCAACCCCTGAGAAAAAAACTTTGCAATGTTCTGATCACATGACATGGAAAACACAGGCTGCTGTGTCAGACAGATCTGGGTGTGAATCATGGCTCTGTCACTGATTAGCTGTGTAACCGTGGGCAAGTTCCTCAATGTCTCTGAGCCTCAGTTCTCTCCTCAGTGAAGAGGGAATATGCATCCTTGGAAAGGCCATGAGGACCAGGGGTAATCCATGGAAAGCATGGGGTATAGTTCTGGTGGGATGCATTCACCCCCTGGAGCAGTCTAGAACACAGCCTGCCTGGTATGTGCAGGCACTCAGTAACTGCTAACCACGTGGGTGGACAGATATCAGAGCTGCTGTTCTGTCTGTTTTTGAGTGTCCCAATGGACCCCATGCTCCCAACCCAAGCCAGTGCCCAGGTTTACCTGGGACTTTAGGCACCATCAGAGACCCTGGATCTCAATGAAAAGACTCAAGCCAGAGCTCCTCTCCCCCAAATGAGCAGTGCTGGGGGTGGCAAGAGTCCGGGCTATGGCGATGGACCACATGGATTCAGAACCTTCCTCACCGCCAAGCTGCATGACCTTGGGCTTGTCAATTCCTCATCTGTACCCACCTCAGAGGAGGCTGTGAAGACTGTATGAGATTGATGTAGATAAAATATCAGAACATGACAGGTGTTTACCCAGCACTGGGTCACCTCCTGCCCTGCCTCCTTACATTTCTAGGGATTTAAAATCCTGGCGTCACCAAACCCCTCTGCTCCACCCCTATGCCTGGGTGGGGGACAGTCTTGATCCTGCCTGCTGAAGCCTCTTTCCCAAACCCCTTCTGCTACTTCCTCACCGCCCCTTCCCACCTGGCTCCTAGGTCCTAGCTCCCGCTCCATTTGATCAGCCCACAAGATTCCTCCAGATTAATTCTGGGTCTACCTCCCTGTCCCCCTACCACACTCGCTCCAGAATCTCTCATGGCTCCCTGTTGCCAGTCAGGCTGGCCGAGTGTTCCACACCCTCTACCCCTGACCCACACACCCTCAGCACGCTGAGCTGGGTTAGAACGTGGATGTGGGAGGCAGTAGCAGCAAGGCCTCCTGGAGGAGGTGAGGGCTAATGGCTACAAGACCCTGACCTGGGCATGAACACACAGCCAAGGCTCAAACACACAGCGGTGCTGCCTTGGTGACAGGGGAGTTTTTATTTACCTATTTTGATGACATCACGGGTGCTGCCCTCTTGTGCTTCGTCTCCCAGGATGTCATCTTCTTCCTGCATTAGAATCATGGGATGTACCTTGTCTCTCGGAGGCCCTGCTGGCTTGGGGTTAGAGGCAGCCCGTGGTCTTCTCACGACATCCAAATCCCCATCCTCGTCCAGATGAGCTCCCAGCCACTCCTGGCTGGTGGAGTCAGTGCTGGCCTGGAGGAAGAAGCCTTCACTGCTGCCGCCACTCCCAGGAGGGGACCCGGTGCTGCCTATCCCAGCAGGAGTTTCTTCTGTGGGAACATCTCCGTGGTCACCACCCTCAGCCCCTGAGTCTGTCTGAGAGTCTTGGTTCCACACAAACTTGAACTGGGACAGGAAAACTGAAAGGCAAGACAAAATGTAAAAGGAGAATATTTCTAGCTGTCTTCTTATTCCCTTCCCCTTCTTCTTTCAGAAAACTTGATTTCCACCCGGAAAAGGTTTTAAAGGCCAGGTGGAGATGTACTAATGCCAGCAGAAAAGGCCTGTTGAATTCAGCCGTGACACTGGGGCCACCAAAGCAGTCACAACCACCACCAAGAGCAGCTACCATTTGATGAACATCTACAGTGTAGATACTCAGCCCACATTATCTCATGCAATCCCCACAGTCGCTATGAAGATAGCAGTAGCAGCTCCATCTTACAGATATGGAAACTGAGGCTTAGAAGTTAAGGGAGCTGAGAAGGTCATTCAGCTTTGAATGTGGTTGCTGCTCAACTCCTAAAAGCTGATGCCCTTCTCCTACACTTGTTTCCCTTCTGAAGGTCTGGAGGACAGGACAAGGACACCAAGTGCTCCTTACCATGTGGTGGCCAGAAAGTCACTGGGACAAGTTTTAGTAAGAGTATGTGTGCCAGGAGAGGTGGGCTGCAGGTGGGAGGTACAAGGACTTGAGCGGACAATCCTAGGCTGGAGTCCTCCATCTCTCCAGGCTGTGTGACCCTGGGTAAGTCACTTATCTGTTCGTAGCCTCAGTTTCCAGAATCCAGGAATCCAAACTGAGACACGAGGGAAAGGGATGTTATTAGTCAGTCACACCAGAACACCAAGCTAAAACAGGATGATCGGAGCTGGGGAGGGTGGCCAGGGAGGGCCTGTCTGAGATGACACCTGAGGAGCCAGGACTAAGAGGGAAGAATGTTCTGAGCAGAGTGAACAGCAAAAACAAAGGCACTGAAGGAGGAAGGTATGTGCCTGTGCCCTGTGTAAGGGACGGAGAGGAGCAGAAAGTGGCCGCAGAGCAGAGACGGACAAGGAGATAAGTGTGGACACACAGCCAGAGGCTGGGTTGGCTGGGCCTCGCAGGCCAAGCTGAGGAGTCTGCTTTTATTCTAAGAGCAAGGGGAAGACACTGGAGGGTCTAAATCAGGGCAGAGATGCGGTTTGCATTTTCAAGAGATCCCCTTGGCTTCTGGGGAGATGAGTGGGAGAGGGTACAGGGAGAAAAGACAGGGAGCCCTGGTGGGAGTAGCTAGAGGCAGCCAACAAGGGATGAAGGGGGCTTCACTGGGATAAGGGCAGAGGGAATGGAGGGAAGTGAGCAGACGGAACCTCAGTGCCCTGTCTCCCCTACTGGACATGGGCTCCTGAGGCAGAGCTCATTCACTTTTGTCTTCCCAGCATTAAGTCCTAGGCCTGGCACACAAAACAGGTGCTCAGGAAAGCCCAGTTGACTCAATTAAAGAAAGGCACGTAAGAAGCAGTGTGAGCAATCCAGAACAGTCTTCCCAATCTTCCCTCCACCCCTCCCAACCCCACCATGAGTACGAGAAACCACAAAACAAAATGGAAACCAGGAGGTGCCGGGCCCATCTGCACGCAACAGGACCTTACCGGGCTGCCCCACGCCATTCAACCTCACCATGAGGTGTCTCTGGTTCGGGGTGCAGAGGTGGATGTCTGACAGCACAGTGTCGCTTTTGAACGTGACCTCCTCCATGGCTAGTACGGGAGCCTGCCACCATGACCGGGGCTCCACGTTAATCATGGGACAGCAGCACCTGACAGGTGAGAACATGTCCTCAGTAAAGCAGGTGCCAGAGGTGGACAGGTGGAAAATCGCTCTGTATCACTGTGGAGACAGAGTCGCAGAGAGCAGTTTCCAGGCTCTCGGCCTCACGTGGAAAGCTGCTGGCTCAGGTAGTGGATGGTCATCAGCTGTGACTGGTTGGCCGTCAGCCAGATATAACTGCCATGGCTAACCTAGCAAGGGCGGACTGCAGTTAGTTAGCACTGGGGATTTCGGAGCCTGCGGCTCCTGCTTCCTGTGTCTCCAGCTGCCAGGAAGAACATAGTGGTCTGACTCCCCTATCTATGGCTCTGTGGGTGTTCCTTTTTGGGGTCACCATATCCTGCGTTCTTATGTGGCGAGCAGGAGCTGAGACCCCACATGACAAACACCAGGGATGGGGGGGGGGAGGGTTGGTGCTTCCCTTCTACTCTCTTTCCATTTTTCCTAAAGGAGAAAGTCTCCCAACCTGAGCAAGGGAAACACATCCAGCTAGAACTGTATTATTTCGCTTACACTGTGTTCATTTTCACAGCGGTCTTTTTATTTACGGCAAGAAATCGGAATTTCCATTTATATTGATAAAGATTTTTTTTCCCCTTTTTATTTTTTCCAACTTTACTATGAAAGTTTTCAAACAGACAAGAAAGTGGAGGGGATAGCACATAACTGCTTAGCCTAGCTCAATGATGGACACTGTCGTACGTGCTCGCTCTAGCTGAGGCTGCCAGGGAGAAGTTCGGCTTCAAGTCTGTGGGAGCCGGGATTGCAAGGTAGGGCTCCGTGCCAGGAGGACCCCTGAATCCTACCCTATCCCGCTGCCTCCCTCATAAGCTTACCCTCCTCCGGCCGCAACCCAGAGTCCTACCCGCCCTCTTCCCGCGGGGTTCAGACGGCCGCCATGTTAGGCGGCCCGCGCAGGCGCGGCACCACCTCCTCTGCGTGCGTGCGTGCGTCCGCCCGCACCGCCCTGTGGCCACGCCTTCTGTGAGGGTCGCGCATGCGTACAGGGCTCGCCGGCTGACACGTGCAGTTTTAGCTCTGGGCTCGCTGGCGGTTCAGGGGCGGTGCTGGCTTAGGGACATCCCACACCTGTCCAGGTTTGCTGGGGTGGCCGGCCTGGGTGGGACCAGTCTGCGCGTGAGGGACCGTTAGATAACTCGCCCTAGGTCAACTCAGCTGCTAAGTGGTGCGGCTTGGATTCAAACCAGGTAATCGGGCTCTAGAGCCAGGGCTGTTAACCAGCGTGCCAACTACCATTTATTAACGTTATCATCCTCGCTCCTTTAGACATGCAGCCTGGGCTGTAGCTGTCTTCGTTCAGACGGATAGACTTTCTCTTAATGAAATAGACGTTCTTAAACTTTCCTAACTTGCCCGACCGTTCGTGTTCCTTTATCGGCTGACCTGTCAGTGATTCCTGTTGATAAAACACGAGGGTGGATAGGGTGACCGAGCAATGTAGTTTTTTTTTTTTTTTTAAGGAAGCAGATTGTGTTCCCTGAACTCCCTCGGACAGTACATGGAGAGCCAGCTGGCCATCTTGGGGACACGATTGTAGTCCTGGTCCAGTTGTCTCCAGGGGATGTCGCTGTTGGAAGGGCACGGAGGAAGGTGGTTCTCTATATCCTGAGTCTCTGTTATTTATAAGCCACTCCGCTGGCCTCTCTGCCTTTAAGTTCTTCATCCGTACAATCACCCCTGAGGCTCAGAGACGTGAGAAGTGCCTTATTCAAAGCAACCCAGCTCCTGAGTGGCAGAGCTGGTATGGGGACAGAGCCCCAGAGAGCAATTTCCAGGCTCTCGGCCTCACGTGGAAAGGTGCTGGTTCGGGTAGTAGATGGCCGTCAGCTGTGGCTAATTGGCCGTCAGCTGTAACCAGTTAGACAATTAGCCACTGGTATAACTGCCGCGGCTGCGCTGGTTGGAGAGTGAGTGGAGTTGAGAGTCGAGTCGGTCGGTTGGCAGGCAGAGAAGCGAACGGCAGGTTGCAGGTCGTATGACTCCAGCCTCCAGTGAGACTATACAGGTATGACTCCCCTACATATGGCTCTGTGGGTGTTCCTTTTTGGCCTAGCCACATCCTGCGTTCTTTATGGGGAGCGGGACCAGAGACCCCGCAGGCCGCCCCGCACAACAAATGGCGGAGCGAGCAGGCTATGGTGCCGGCCTGAGCTCTCCGAGGAATGGTGGAGCAGTTTGTGTGTGAACACTCAGTCTCGGGAAGCCCATGAGGAGCCGAAACAGAGACGGGGTGTGCAGTCTGCCTGGGAGAGAAGTGACCCCTCGGTGAATTGGTGGTCCTCTCGAGCCTCCGGATGGCACGCCGCCCTGTTGGCCATAGCAGGCATCACCAGCTTTTTGGTGGGGGGCTGCTGTAGGCTCCGAGGGTTGCCGACGTTTTACAGCGAGGCCTCCACCCACTCAGACACCTGGCGCCGCGAGCAGGATTCCGGCCAGGTAGGAATGGCATCTGACTCTGGGCAGGTGGACAGGTGGCCCCCACACAGTGTGTGGTACCCGGTGGCCACTGTTCTCAAGAGTTGGACCCCCAAGGAGGGGTGGGAGGACATGGATGGCTTTCTGGCCAGTGTGGAGAGGGCCGTGAAGGCTCTGGCTGATCGGTTGCCGGAGGAGGAGAAGGCTACAGCCGGCTGCATGGGCTGGATGTTTCTCATGGCCTTGAGTCTCAACACAGAAAATGCACCTAATGAAAGAGCCCAGGTGCCGGACCAGGTGTCCAAGTTGGAGGCACTGGAAGCTCGGGTCCGCCTGTTAGAAGAGTGGCCCCACAGTGGAGACTGAGGCAGAGGCGGAGGAAGGCTGTGGAGACAATGTAGCTCCCAACCCCCAGGCCCGGCCAATCTTGAAGCAAAAGGTCAACCGTGAGCAACCTTTGGGCCCCAGGGGCGTTGCTGCAGGCAACCAGGCTGTGACTGAGTTCACAACCTACACGCCTTATACTCCCACTGAGTTGCAGGAGCTGGGGAGGCGGTACCTACAGCACCCTGGACAGCCAGTCTCGGCTTGGCTATTACGTTTGTGGGATGAGGGAGCAGACAACATTCTCTGCTCCCAGGAGAGATGGAAAAGCTAGCCTTTGTGACAGTGCATCCGTCCCTGCAACAAAGGTTACAGAACTGCCATAGGTTGGCCCAAAACCAGGGCAACCACTCTCTAATGGAGTGGCTCACTGCTGGGGTACGCACAGTGTGGGGACAGGCTGGGGAGCTGCCAGACACTGTGAGTCAATGGCAGTCATATGTGGAACTTATGCAAATCATCCGTGAAATGGGTATGAGGCATGCTATTTTTAACCTTAACATGCAGGGGCCGGATGACGAGCTTTTTACAGCCAGCATGAGAGATCTGGTTTTGGATACTGCACCTGCGAGTGCTTTTGGATCCTTGGTTGCCATTCTTATGCCCTATGTGGGGTGGCGGATCCATGAAGTTACAACTGCCATGGCCACCCTGGGGGATGTTGAAAGCTGGAGGCAAAGGAAGTTAAGACAGGAGGTCCTAACAGTTGAGACCTGGAAGCCCAAATCAAAAGTAAAGGGGTGAGGTCGCGGGCCTCAGAGAGTAACACGCGCACAGATGTGGCTTGATCCCGTGGCAGCAAGGGTTGATCGGGAAAAAATAGACCAACAACCCAATGCACTCTTGTTGGAACTTTGAAAACAGTTGGGTCCGGAACAGCAATTCCGGAGAAGCCTAAAGGAGAAGTCTGGGAAAACGCGATCCGTGTCCCTCCAGGACTTCATGCAGCCGCTTGAGGCCGACTCCTTCCAGCTTGATTAGGGGTGGGGCCAAGGTACCGGGTCAGAGGGGACTTACAGGGACCAGAGGCCCCACGTGGAACTGTCCATACATTGATCCCCTTCTAATGTGCAGAGGGTTTTGGCCCTAATGGATACTGGCGCAGACTGCAGTCTTGTTTATGGGAACCCAGAACTGTTCCCCGGACCAGCAATCTGCATTGATGGCTACGGGGGAAAAACTGTGACTGTAAAAGCTGTTTCTTTACCACTGGGTACAGGAAGCCTTCCCCCTCATACCTACAAGGTGTATGTCTCCCTCATTCCGGAGTATATTCTAGGGGTGGACATGCTACATGGCCTCAGCTTACAGACGACGGTAGGAGATTTCCGTCTCTGGATCCGGGTGGTGAAAGCGGTGACACGTGGGCATGCTCACCACCCTCCTCAAGTGTTGCCACAGCCCCGGCGCGTGGTTACAGTGTGACAGCACTGCTTGCCAAGAGGGCAGGAGATTGGTGGTACCCTAAGAAGTCCAAAGAGCCTGGCTGTGTCCAGGATACTGCATTCACGTCCAGGCTCCTCACACAGGGACCCTCGCAGAAGACGCTTGTCGTGTAGATTGTGAGGCGAGACCCTGTAGGGGTGGAGTGTGGGGACAGAGCCAGGAGTGCAGTTTCCAGGCTCTCGGCTTCACACGGAAAGGTGCTGGCTCAGGTAATAGATGGCTGTCAGCTGTGGCTAGTTGGCTGTCAGCTGTAACCAGTGAGCCAATTAGCCACTGATATAGCTGCCGCGGCTGCGTTGGTTAGTCAGTTGGTTGGTTGGCAGGCAGAGAAGCGGACAGCAGGTTGCAGATCGTGTGGATCCAGCCTCCAGTGAGACCATAGTGGTATGACTCCCCTACCCATGGCTCCGTGGGTGTTCCTTTTTGGCCTACCCATATCCTGCGTTCTTATGTGGGGAGTGGGACCAGAGACCCCACAGGCCGCCCTGCACGACAAATGGCGCAGCGAGCAGGGTCTCCCGCACGATAGCTGGGATGCAGACTCAGGTTTCCAAAGCTTTCGAGTGAGTTTGTTGGATGGAGGCTCAGAATGAAAGGTCCTTTTAGCACCACAAGCATGTCTCTTCCTCCGAGAGTCTTCTCCAAGGCTTGGAGATGCAAGGGTTACAGTAGTAACTGGCATATCTGGGGTGTCCATCACCTCTGCTGCCTGGGCTAGTGCTATGTGTGCAACAAAGGGAAAGTGGACGAACTGCCAGGGTTGTGATAAGAAGCCAGCTTGCAGGAAATTGCTATCAGGTTATTATTATTAGCTTGGGTATTCAAAACAGTCCCTTTTCCAAACCATCTGTTTACCAAACTCTTGATGTGTTTTCCCAGTCAGCTCTAGAAGATGTCCTGAAGAGAGCGCTCTTCCCCTTGGTCTGCTGAAAGCACATAATTGTAAGTCTGCCCCCTGCCTCTCACCAGCTTCTAACAGAAGCTGCTACAAATACACAGTGATCGCTTCTCTGGTTCCTGGTTCTGTGTGGACCGGCACCAAGCTAACCTTTGGGTGGGTTACAGCTGGGTTCAGATCCCCATCTTGCCACTGTTTAATCATATTCACTCATTGTGGAGAGCTTTTCACATGCTAGGTTCTCAGGCAAGTTACTTTACTTCTCTGAAATTTAATTTTCTAATTTCTCAAGTACTGGTAATAATACCTACCTTGCAGGGTTGTGCAAATGAGTGAGATAGGACATGTGGAAATTTCCAGGTACAACTTTCCTCCACTTCTTGAGTTGATCTGACAGTATCTGGTGTATTTTAAAGAACCCACTAATTTCCATAATTTTGCCGAGTCATATTGGAAGTGCAAAGGGGCTTTCACTGGTCAAATGTGGGACAACATATGAGCGTTGCAATGGATAGTGGCAAGAATAAAACAATCTATGTAAATGGTACTTAAACAAATGGGCCTTCATCCCTTTGGACTGCTCCAAGAAAATATCATAGATTGTGTGGTTTATAAACAACAGAAATTTATTTCTCACAGTCCTGGAGGCTGGAAGTCCAAGATCAGGGTGCCAGCACAAGTGGGTTCTGGTGTGACACCTTGGGATGACACAACATTCAGATGATAGCAAAAATGCTTGTACATGAGTATTTATAAGAACACCATAATAGCAAAAACGTCAAAACACCCTAAATGCCCATCAACTGAAAAACTGATGAATGGAATGTGGTAATCCCTATAATGGAATGTTTTCCAGCCGTAAAATGAAACAAAGTTCTGATACATGTTCCAATGTGGATGAATCTTGAAAACGCTATGCTAAATGGAATAAGCCAGACCTAACAGGCCACCTGTTATATGATTCCACTTATGAAATATCCAGAAAGGGCAAATCCATGGAGACAATAAGCAGATGAGTAGTTACCAGAGGCTGCGGGGAGGAGATGACCGCCCAGTGCGGGTGAAGTCTTCTTTTGGGAGATGAAAATGTCTCGGAACTAGGTAGAGGTGGTGGCTGTACAACATTGTGAGTTATGTGAAATGTCATTGAGTTGTACACTTTTAAAATGGTGAATCTTATGTGAATTTCATGTCGATAAAAAAGTCCCTGGGTTCATAATGGTATTAAAAAACGAAAATTAAAGAAAGGGGGTGGATGAATAACTGTAGCGAGAAGGAAGGATGGATAGAAATAGAAAAAAACAACACTCTTTACAGTCGCCATAATAATGATTGATCCAGACAAAAATCTTCAATAGATGTTAAAACCAGTGGGAGAAAGACAGTTGTGGGACAGGATAGTCACAGAGGCCCTCACCTCACCACACGGGCACCCTGCTCTCCGACTCCCAGCCTCCAGAACTCTGAGAAATACGTTTCTGTTGTTTATAAGCCACCCAGTCTGGTATGCTGTTATAGCAGCCTGAACTAACATATACTTCACATACCGTAAAATTCACCATTTTAAAGTGTACAAATCAGTGGATTTGGTAAATTCACCAGGTTGTAGAGAACCATCATCACTACCTAATTTCAGAATGTGTTCATCACCCCCCAAAGAAACCCTGTACCCATTAGCTTTCACTCCCCATTGCTCTGTCTCCTGCCAACCGCTCATCTACCTTCTTGCTCTATGGATTTGCCTCTTTTCATAGTTCATGTAATTGGAACCCTACAATACTATGTTTCCCCGAAAATAAGACCTAACCGGAAAAGAAGCCCTAGCATGATTTTTCAGGAGGACATCCCCTGAACATAAGCCCTAATGCGTCTTTTGGAGCAAAAATTAGTATAAGACCCGGTCTTATTTTCGGGGAAACTATTCTGTGTCTGGCTCCTTTCACTCCGCTTGTTTTCAAGGTTCATCCATGTTACAGCGTGTATCAGTACTTCCTTCCTTCTTTTAAATTAAAACAAAATTTTATTTGTTTGTTTTTGGCTTGTTTTTAAAATTAGAGTTTATTGGGGTGACAATTGTTAGTAAAGTTACATAGATTTCAGGTGTACAATTCTGTAATACATCATCTCTCTATATATATCACATTGTGTGTTCACCACCCAGAGTCAGTACTCTTTCCATAACCACATATTGGATGAAATTTTAAAAAATTTATTGCGGTAATATTGGTTAATCAAGTGTACAAGGTTCAAGTGTACAACTCTGTAATACATCATCTGTACATTGCATTGTGTATTCACCACCCAAAGTCAAGTTCCATCGTTAATAGCCAAATAATATTCCATTGTATGGATAGACTACATTTATTTAATCCATTCATTAGTGGATGGACATTGGGGTTATTTCTGCTTTTTGGCTATTATGAATAATAGCACTGTGAACATTCATGTAATGTTTTCGGTGAACATAAGTTTTCATTTCTCTCGGCTACATACCTAGGAATGGTACTGCTGGATCCTAGGGTGCCTATGTTTAACCTTTGAAGAACTGCCAGGTTGTTTTCCAAAGTGGCTGCACAGTTTGACATTCCCTCTAGCTGAGCATGGAACGTCCAGTTGCCTGACGTTTAATCTTCTAAGGGAACTCTTGGAAGAAGTGTAAAACATGTGCTTGTGAGTTGTCTCATGCAGGGGGCTAAGGCACTGGAGGATTTATACACAAAATCCCGCAGTCATTGCTTGGGGCTGCTGATCACTTCACTTCTCTGGTCGGCTGTGTGTGAGCAAAGGCTTCTGGTGCTGCCCATTATAAGTTAGGCCCATAAGCATGGAAATGGTAGGAAGAACGGATACGGGGAGGGATCCATAGAGCCTGCTACGGTTGTTCTCGGATTACCCAGCCCATCCTCATCTCCTGCAGTGGCCCACTGGTTAAAACTGCATAATTTAGGGTCTGTAGTGGATGGCAAAGTATCCTCCAAAAATTCTGGTCCACCTGAATCCTCAAATGTAACCTTATTTGGAAATAGAGTCTTTGTGGATGTAATTAGTTAAGGATCTTGAGAAGAAGTCATCCTAGTTTTAGGGTAGGCCCTACATCCAATGACAAGTGTCCTTATAAAAAGAGGAGAGGACACAGAGAGAAGGAGGTGATGTAAAGACAGAAACAGAATTGGAGCGATGTGTCTACAGGCCAGGGAACACCAAAGACCGCTGGGAACGCCAGAGGACAGAGAGAGACATGAAACATGTGTCCTGCAGGAACCAACCCTGCTGACACCTGGCTTTCAGTCTTCTGGTCTCCAGAACTGTGAGAGAATCAATTTCTGTGGTTTTTAAGCCACTCAGAAATAGTATTCAGGAGAACAATAGAATCTCAGCTGGTTTGTGCCTCTAGGCTTGTAAAGTAAATATAATGTGAGTTAGGTGCCCCCTTGTGCCTTCCACTTGTTGTGTCAGGGGAACGCTCTGTCCGGGTGGCACCCGGACATTGACTCCCCGATCAGCAGGAGTACACTCAAGAAGGCCTCGCCAGCCTCCCTGGTTGAACAATAGCTGACCCGCCGGTGGAACGCACAAATAGGATCACGTAGGTTGCCTTGTGGCCATAGTAACTTCATGTACATTGTGAAACTGCCGGAATCATGTCCCCTGCTGTCTACCCTAGATAATTACCCTGAAACTTGTGATTCATTGTCCCCATGCTTACTGATTGTAATCGTTAGGTTCTAGCATTCTATCCTGACTGGTAATCTATTGGAAAAAACCCTATATAATTAGTGTCCTGGGGGAGCCCTAGTCGGAACTCTCCGACGGGACGCTTGCCGGACACACCTGAAGCCAAGACGCTGTCTCGGCTCCCCAGCGCCTTGGAAACCCTCTTCGGGTGGTGAGAACTCACTGTTGCTCTTTGTCTTACTTTGCTTCATTCTGTCTATCTTACTTATTGCCTCACTTAATCAATAGTGTTTTGCTGCCTCAACTCTGTCTCAGTGTGCATGGTGAATATGTATTTGACACCCAAATTCTGTGGCCACTTAAAACGTAGCCCCCTGCTGCTACATTTTGGCGCTGTGAGCAGGATACGTGACCACCATGCCATTTGGGAAGAAAGGAGATACTGAGGCTCCCGTGTCCCTTGTGCCGGGTTGGGAAGAACCCCCACATTCTCAGCTGGCCCAGGACTGGGCTCGAAACTCTGGCCTTGCTGAAAACTGGGATACATGGGTTGCTAAGGCCGAGCCTCCGCAGTTGCTGACGTGCCTGCAGGCTGTCAGCACTACAGAAAAGAAGTCAGTTGCTCACAGCGGTTGGGTAATTCTAACTGCCTAATGAAGGATGAGAGAGAACGAGGAAAGCCTGCTTAAGGAAAAATTGGAAATGGAAAAAGAAATTTGTGACGTACAAAGCCGTTTGTGCATGTTTCAATGTCAGAATTATATTTTGGCTGATCAGGTTCTAAATTACCAGACTATTGCTGAGACTGCAGCTGTTAGGGTTGCAAAATATAAATATAAAAAAAAGGAGAGGAAAGGTAAATTCTAAGAAGGTGCTTGCTGTCATAGCCGCCGCTAAGGCAGATTGGGATCCTGATACCCGGGATGGGGATATTTGGGACGATACGGATGATGATCAGGAGGATTGGGACGAACTGGAAGAAGAGGCTAAACGGGGAGATGCGGGAAAACATCCATTTGGTGCTCGTCCTGTTGTGCGCCTGCGGGAAGAGAGGGATGTGGCCACAGGCCATGTAGCAGGGAAAACAACTATTGAAGATTTTACCCAACAAGAGATTAATGACATTTTATCTAGATTCACCCAAAGACCAGGTGAAGCTTCAATCACCTTGATGATCCGAATAGCGGATCAAGGGCTTGACAAATAATGTTAGATTCCACTGATTGCTTGAAATTTGTATCTCTAACCTCCCACCTACATGTGCGGGCAGCTCTTAGGGAATATCACTCAGGATCAGGGCTGGAACCGGCAACATCCAACTGACGCTTCACGGCCCTCTAGTGACCGTCCGTGGTACACGCTGCGAGGCGGTATTAGGAAATGAAGAATGCATGAAACTGCTGTAATGGTTGGAGAGGCTGATGCATGCTTTGACACCCCCGTGGGGGTCCCTCATCGTAATGTGTTGGTGCGCCCCGCTCCACCTGCTTACCGGAACTTGATAATGACTTCTCCTAAGGGAAACAGGGAATATACTGGGAGAGGTCTTAGATAGGATGACCCAGTTAGGAGATATGGGGGATTGGAGACAGCGCACATCCTTCCAAAGGGCAACCCCCAAATCCCAGCAAGGTCTCTGGAAGAGACATGTTTCAGGCCTTGTTAAAGGCTGGAGCAAAAAGAGAGGAAATAGGTGGGATTCCAACTTCAGATATGTGGAAGCTATATAAGGAAAAGGTAAAGCATGCAAGAGAGGCGGACATCAGAAAGGGGAACAGAGAGAGAGAAATAGAAGAACCGGAGCTTCTGGGATCTAGTGCTCTGCTACCTCGACCTTAGGGTTTATACCCTGATTTGAACCTTTTTCTCCAGGCTGCCCTTTTTCTCCAGGCCAAACTCTGGTGTCGATTAACATTGCTAGAAGAGATTATCGCCCGCATATTGATTTGACTCTTTATTGGAAAAATGGGTCCCATACTGTAGTTAGAGCTTTGATTGACACTGCAGCTGAGGCCTAGGTAGTGTGTGGGAATCCACAGAAATTTAAAGGCCGCCCCTTGACTATAACTGGCATTGGGGGCGCTGAAATTACAGCTAAACAAGTTACTCTTACTGTGAAGATTGGGCAGTTTCCCAAAAGAGAATATTCTGTGGTAATAGTTCCCATGAAGGAATACATAATTGGGATGTCCCTAAATTTAGAAGACGGGAAATATCAATTTGCAGCATGGGCTTTCAAAATTCTGCCCGTTACTATGGGGCTCCTACATACGACTCCAGTTGCATTACCTGAAACAATTAAAATTCTGACATTGAAACAATATCAGATTCCTGGAGAACAACAACAAATTACAGATACCATACAAATTATGTAAAAGCTGGAGTCTTGGTGCCCACCACCTCTCCTTAGAATAGTCCAGTCTGACAAGTAAAATAGACAGATGGGTCCTGGCGCATGACTGTAGAATACAGGGGAGTAGATGACGTCACTCCGCCTTTATATGCTGCTGTACCCGATACTATTACTTTAAGTGAACGTGTCCAAAAATTTCCATGCAACTGGTATGCTGTTGTTGACTTGGCTGATGCATTCTTTTTCTTTTTAATTAAATTTTATTGGGGTGAAAATTGTTAGTAAAGTTACATAGCTTTCAGGTGTACAATTCTGTATTACATCATCTATATATTCCCTTGTGTGTTCACCACCCAGAGTCAGTTCTCCTTCCATCACCATACATTTGATCCCCCTTACCCTCATCTACCACCCCCCGCCCCCCTTACCCTCTGGTAACCACTAAACTATTGTCTGTGTCTATGAGTTTTTGTTTCTCATTTGTTTGTCTTGTTATTTTGTTGTTTTTGGTTTATATACCACATATTAGTGAAATCATACGGTTCTCTGCTTTTTCTGTCTGACTTATTTCGCTTAGCCTTGTAATCTCAAGATCCATCCATGTTGTCACAAATGGTCCTATATCATCTTAAGACCGAATAGTATTCCATTGTGTATATATACCACAACTTCTTTATCCAATCATCTATCGAAGAACATTTTGGTTGTTTCCAGGTCTTGGCCACCGTAAATAAAGCTGCAATGAACATTGGAACACACATGTCTTTATGTATAAATGTTTTCAGATTTTTTGGGTAGATACCCAGCAGAGGGATTGCTGGGTCACATGGTAATTCTATTCTTAATTTTTTGAGGAACCTCCACACTGCCTTCCATAGCGGCTGCACCAGTCTGCATTCCCACCAACAGTGTATGAGGGTTCCTTTTTCTCCACAGCGTCTCCAACACTTGTTACTTTTTGTCTTGTTGATGATAGCCATTCTGACTGGGGTGAGGTGATACCTCACTGTGGTTTTTATTTGCATTTCTCTGATGATTAGTGATGTTGAGCATTTTTTCATATGTCTATTTGCCATTTGTATGTCCTCTTTGGAGAAATGTCTCTTCAGGTCCTCAGCCCATTTTTCAATTGGGTTGTTTGTTTTTTTGTTGTTGAGTTTCATGAGTTCCTTGTATATTTTGGATATTAGCCCCTTATTGGAGGCATTGTTTACAAAAATCTTCTCCCATTCAGTTTGTTGCCTCTTTATTTTGTCGATGGTTTCTTTTGCTGTGCAGAAGCTTTTGAATTTGATATAGTCCATTCATTTATTTTAGCTTTTACTTCCCTAGCCTTTGGAGTCAAATTCATGAAATGCTCTTTGAACCCAAAGTCCATAAGTTTAGTACCTATGTTTTCTTCCATGCAGTTTATCGTTTCAGGTCTTATGTTTAAGTCTGATCCATTTTGAATTAATTTTGGTACATGGTGACAGATAGCAGCAGTACAGTTTCATTCTTTTCCACGTGGCTTTCCAATTCTGCCAGCACCATTTATTCAAGAGGCTGTCTTTTCTCCATTGTATGTTTTCTGCTTCTTTGTCAAAAATTAACTGTCCATATTTATGTGGTTTTATTTCTGGGTTCTCAATTCTATTCCATTGGTCTATGTGTCTGTTTTTCCCAATACCATGCTGTTTTGATTATTGTTGCCCTGTAGTACAAGCTAAGGTCAGGGAGTGTGATACCTCCAGCATTGTTCTTCTTTCTTAAGATTGCTTTGGCTATTTGGGGTCTTTTGTGGTTCCAAACAAATCTGATGATTTTTTGTTCTATTTCTTTAAAAAAATGCCATTGGGATTTTGATGGGGATTGCATTAAATCTGTATATTGCTTTGGGTAACATGGCCATTTTAACTATGTTCATTCTTCCAATCCATGAGCACGGAATGCCTTTCCATTTCTTTGTGTCTTCAATTTCTTTTAAAAATGTCTTATAGTTTTCAGCATATAGGTCTTCCACATCCTTGGTTAAGTTTATTCCTAGGTATTTTATTCTTTTGGCTTCAATTGCAAAAGAAATTTTTTAAAAATTTCTTTTTCTGAGATTTCATTGTTAGTATATAGGAATGCAATGGACTTCTGTATGTTGATTTTGTAGCTGGCAACTTTACTGTATTCGTTGATGGTTTCTAATAGCTTTTTGGTGGAGTCTTTAGGGTTTTCTATATATAGCATCATGTCATCTGCAAAGAGTGACAATTTAACTTCTTCATTCCCAATTTGGATGCCTTTTATTTCTTTCTCTTGTCTGATTACTCTGGCAAGGACTTCCAACACTACATTGAAAAGCAGAGATGATAGGGAACAGCCCTGTCGTGTTCCTGAACATAGAGCAAAGGGCTTCAGTTTTTCACCGTTAATTATGAGATTAGCTGACGGCTTGTCATATATGGCCTTTATTATGTTAAGGTATTTTCCTTCTATACCTATTTTATTAAGTGAGACTATAGTAGTATGATTAAAACACTTAATAAACTGCTCCACCGCCCTTTGGAGAGCTCAGGCCGGCACCATACCCTGCTCGCTGCGCCATGTGTCCTGCAGGGCGTCCTGCGGAGTCTCTGCTCCCGCTCCCCACATAAGAACGCAGGATGTGGCTAGGCCAAAAAGGAACACCCAGGGAGCCACAGGTAGGGGAGTCACACCACTATAGTCTCCCTGGAGGCTGGATTCACACGACGTGCGACCTGCTGTCCGCTTTTCTGCCTGCCCACCGACCGACTCGCGAACTGCGATCCGCGCTTGCTAGCTCAGCCACCATCTGCTTGCTAGCCCCCCATTTTCTGCTGGCGTAGTCTCGGCAGTTATGTTAGTGCCAATGGCTCACTGGTTACAGCTGACGCCCAGCTAGCCACAATCATTATTAATATTGGCCTTAATAGTTCACCCAATGACTAATTCTTGAACCCAGCACCGCTTAGTCAAACTTTCTGTGACAATGAAGTTCTCTGACTTGCACTGTGCAGTGGGGTAGCTACAAGCCAGGTGAAGGAGAACATGACACATGGCGGGTGCCAATGAGGCTGAGCTGTTCTTTTAAATTATGTTTAAACAGCCACCTGTGGCCAGTGGCCATGAGCCTGGACAGCGCAGCTCTAATTACTCGTTTGCCGGGGGCTCTTCTGGTTGCTGGGGAATCCAGGATGAGGCCCCCGGAAGTCACAGCCCACTGGGGCAGACAGACGTGAGTTAGGTCATCTCACAAACAAATGCAAATTGCATTTCTGCCCTGGGCTGTGATGGAGGGCAATGCAGTGCTGTGAGGCCTCAGGGGGATTTGACTGGCTCAGGGAGGTCCCAGAATGGATACGTGAACGGAGATACAGGAAGGGATAGGAATGACTGATGGCACGAGAAAGGGACAAGAAAGGAGGGTGCATCGGGCAGAGAGACCAGCGTGGGCAAAGGCCCTTGGGTGGGAAGGAGCACATATGTCGAGAGAGGCCAGCGTGGCTGGGCTGGGCGAGCAGGTCAGTGCCAGGGGCTTGGTCTACTGTCCTTTGCTTCCCTGCAGTCCTGGTCACCCTTGCCAGCATCAGCATCTATATGGCCTGTTCAGCGGCTGCCTTCCCTGAGGCGCTGTGTCTCCTGGAGGAGAAGGCCCTCCTGGACCAGGTGGACATGCATTTCGCCTGGTCGCTGGCCCTGGGGCTGGATCAGTTTCATCGCTGAGCCGCTCACCGGAGTGGCCTTCCTGGCAGGAGCCCGTGTGCTCAGCCTGAGAAGGAAGTAGGCCCAGGTTATCTGAGCCCGGATGCCTGGTCGTGGTGGTAGGGAGGCTGGCCTGGGGCCTCATGGACCCATCTTGGTGGACTGTGACTTCCTGTTCCTCAAAGGCTACCAGTAGAGGCCAGGGGTTGACCTGAGACCCACTGCTGGGACTGAGCTGTGGGCCTGGCTGTCATCTCAGTACATGTGCTGCCTGGTGTGGCGTGTGCCGTGTATCCCTACATGTGTGTCCATCTGGGCTGAAAGAGGCCGAGAGAGAGCAGAACCCTCGAAATACCAAAACAACCCCTCGATCAGAAACAGAACATTATAGAATGCGACCCTCCGGGCACCTGCTCTGACTTCATTTCATCCTCTCCTCCGCCCTTTGGATCAGCTCCTCTTCTTTGTTAAGAAATGGAGGACCAGAGAGGTTAGGTAAGTTGCAGAAAGGTGCACAGCAGGCTGTTGGCATATTCCTCACTCCAAAACAGTGCTCCATCCTTTATCTCAACTTCTCTGAGCAGGTTCATGGCTAACTGCAGTATGGTTACTGTGCATGACCCAGAGAGGATGAGCTAGCTGGTGAGGGCACAAGGAGAGAAAGGGAACTGAAATTCACATCGGTCTGATTCCAAGGTGGTTTCCTTTCCACTCCTGCCAATGCCTACACCACTTGGCTTTCTGTCCGCACTTGGCTAGGGACTTGGCTGCTGCTTCCTCTCTGTGTGTCTGGGAAAGTGCAAGCTGAGCAGATTGCTCACTAGGTCCCACGGGGGTGACGGAACAGGTAGCAAAAACAGTAAGGAAGCTGGGGAAAGAAATGAAAGTTTTCCCAAAGTGAGAGGAACCGCGCTACTGAAAAGTTGGTCTTTGCTGTCACATGCTGGTCATATTGGGGAACTGCGTCACAGGCAGGACTTTATTAAGCCATCCTAAAACATTTCTTTTTCAGTCCTCAGGGAGCCCTGCACTGGGTCAAACACTGCAAGGCTGGGCTTCTCCACTGGGGCGATTCCCCTCCCCCTTCCCATCTGAGACATTTCGAGATGTTTAGAGTTGCTGTGCCCTGAGAGGCCCTGGATATGCCCGGAGAGACTGGTGGAACCCTAAGAAGCCAGGAAGTCTGCTGTGCCCAGAGAGTGTGGCGGTGCCCTGAGAGGCCCTGGCTGTGCCCAGGGAGTCTGGCTGTGCCCATAGAGTGTGGCAGTGCCCTGAGAGACCCGGAGTCTGTCCAGGAATGCTGACTGTGCTCAGAGATAGCTGTATTGCCCAGAGAGCCCAGGCTGTTCCCAAAGAGAGTGGTGGACCCTAAGAAACCCTGGAATTCTGGCTGTTTCCAGAGAGTATGGAAGTGCCCTGAGGGGTCCTGACTTTGCCCGGGAAATCTGGCTGTGCCCAAAGCGAGTGGCAATGCCCTGAGATCCCTGGCTATTTCTAGGAAGTCTGGCTGTGCTCAGAGAGAGTTGTAGTGCCGTGACAGGCCCTGGATGTGCCTGAAGACTCTCGTGGTACCCTCAGAAGCCCAGGACGTCTAGCTGTGCCCAGACACTGTGACGATGCCCTGAGAGGCACTGACTGTGCCCGGGGTGACTGGTGGTACCCTAAGAAGCCCATGAAGTCTGCTTGCCCAGAGAGTATGGTGGTGCTCTGAGAGGTATTGGCTGTGCCCATGAAGTCTGGCTGTGCCCAGATAGAGTGGCCTTGCCCTGAGAGCCCTGGCTGAGTCCTGGAAGTCTGGCTGAGCCCAGACAGAGTGGCAGTGCCCTGAGAACCCTGGCTGTGTCCAGGTAGTCTGGCTGTGCTCACAGAGAGTGGCAGTGCCCTGAGAGACCCTGGCTGTATCCAGGATGTCTGGCTGTGCTCAGGGACAGTGGCAGTACCCTGAGAGACCCCGGCTGTGTCCAGGATGTCTGGCTGAGCCCACAGAGATTGGCAGTGCCCAGAGAGCCTTGGCTGAGTCCAGGAAGTCTGGATGTTCTCAGAGAGAGTTGCAGTGCCCTTAGAAGCCCTGGCTGTGCTCGGGAAGACTGGTGAGACCCTAAGTAGTCCAGGAATTGTGGCTGTGACCAGAGAGAGTGCTGGTACGTAGAGGCCCTGCCTTTGCCCAGAAAGTGTGGCTGTGCTCAGAGAGGTTGCAGTGCCCTGAGAGTCCCTGGCTGTGCCCAGAGAGAGTGGCAGTGCCCTGAGACGCCATGGCTCTGCCCGGGGATACTGGTAAGACCCTAAGAAGCTCAGGAAGTCTCAGTGTGCCAAGAGAGTGTGGTGGTGCCCTGAGAGGCCCTGGCTGTGCCCAGGAAGTTTGGCTCAGCCCAGAAAGAATGGCAGTGACCTGAGAACCCCGGTTGTGTCCAGGAAGTCTGGCTGTGCCCAGAGAGTGTGGCAGTGATGTGAGAGGCCCTGGCTGTACCCGGGGAGACTGGTGGTACCCTAAGCAATCCAGGAAGTCTGGCTGCTGCCAAGAAGGACTGGTGGTGCCTTGAGAAACCCTGGCTTTGCCCCGAAAGCCTGGCTGCGTCCAGGATATTTCATTCACCTCCAGGCTCCTCGCACAGGGCTTCTCACGGAAGACGCTTATCTTGTAGATTGTGAGGCGAGAACCTGTACGGGTGGAGTGTGGGGACAGAGCCAAAGGTGCAGTTTCCAGGCTCTCGGCCTCACGTGGAAAGGTGCTGGCTCAGGTAGTAAATGGCCATCCACTGTGATTGGATGGCCATCAGCTGTGGCTAGTTGGCTGTCCCCTGAACCCGGGAGCCATTGGCCACTACTATAACTGCTGGGACTACGCAGGCAGAAAAATGGGGGCTAGCAAGCAGATGGTGGCTGAGCTTGCAAGCGGCGCAGTGAGGGTTGCGGATCGTGTGGATCCTGCCTCCTGTATCTCCACCCCAGCGCCAGCGACAGTATGGTGGTGTGACTCCCCTATCTATGGCTCTGTGGGTGTTCCTTTTTGGCCTCACCATGGCCTGCGTTCTTACGTGGGGAGCGGGCGCTGAGACCCCGCATGACTCCCTGCATGACAACCGTGACCAATAACCGGCCCGCCTCCTCTCCCTCCTTCTCACCCCCCACCACTCTCCCTCAACGCTCCTTCCTTTCCCCCAAACACATCAACCTGTTCCCACCTCAGGGCCTTTGCACTTACTGTCACCTGCCTGGCCTTCTGTTTCCTCACATAGCGTCTTCCTCCTTTGGGTCTCGGCGCAATGCCACCTCTTCCAAGATGTCCTTCCTGACTGTCCTTCTGAGGGTAGTAGCAGCTCTCCCGGCCACAGTCCAACTCACGAGCCGGTGTTATTTTCTTCATGATACTAATTAGTATAGGAATTTCTCGTCTGTATTATTGGTTCACGTATTTATCGTCTGTTTCCATGTGAGTTAGGAAGGGCAGGGATCTTGTCATCCATCCCCACTCACGTGTCCCCAGACCCAATTGCAGTTCTTGACACATAGGTGTTTGGTAAATATTTATTGATCGAGTGCGAATCTTTTCAACGACGCTATCAGTTCCTTGAGCACATGCGTGTTTTCTTTTGTTATTTGTTTTTGTTTCTCTGACAGGATTTCTCAGTATCAACACTATTGACATGTGGGACTGGGTCATCCTTTGTTGTGGGACTGTCCTGTGCACTGTAGGATGTTTACCAGTATCCCTGGCCTCCACCCACTAGATGCCAGTAGCACCCACCCCCAGTTGTAACAACCAAAACTATCTCTAAACATCGCCAAATGTCTGTCTCAGATGGGAAGGGGGAGGGGAATCGCCCCAGTGGAGAAGCCCAGCCTTGCAGTGTTTGACCCAGTGCAGGGCTCCCTGAGGACTGAAAAAGAAATGTTTTAGGATGGCTTAATACAGTCCTGCCTCTGACGCAGTTCCCCAATATGACCAGCAGGTGACAGCAAAGACCAACTTTTCATTAGTGCGGTTCCTCTCACTTTGGGAAAACTTTCATTTCTTTCCCCAGCTTCCTTACTGTTTTTGCAACCTGTTCCGTCACCCCCGTGGGACCCTGTGAGCAATCTGCTCAGCTTGCACTTTCCCAGACACACAGAGAGGAAGCAGCAGCCACATCCCTACCCAAGTGGGGACAGAAAGCCAAGTGGTGTAGGCATTGGCAGGAGTGGAAAGGAAACCACCTTGGAATCAGACCGATGTGAATTTCAGTTCCCTTTCTCTCCTTGTGCCCTCACCAGCTAGCTCATCCTCTCTGGGTCATGCACAGTAGCCATACTGCAGTTAGCCATGAACCTGCTCAGAGAAGCTGAGATAAAGGATGGAGCACTGTTTTGGAGTGAGGAATATGCCACCAGCCTGCTGTGCACCTCTGTGCAACTTACCTAACCTCTCTGGTCCTCCATTTCCTTAACAAAGAAGAGGAGCTGATCCAAAGGGCGGGGGAGAGGATGAAATGAAGTCAGAGCAGGCGCCCGGAGGGTCGCATTCTATAATGTTCTGTTTCTGATCGAGGGGTTGTTTTTGTTATTTCGTGGGTTCTGCACTCCCTCGGCCTCTTTCAGCCCAGACGGACACACATGTATGGATAACACGGCACACACCACGCCAGGCAGCACACGTACTGAGATGACAGCCAGGCCCAGAGCGCAGTCCCAGCGGTGGGTCTCAGGTAGACCCCTGGCCTCTACTGGTAGCCTTTGAGGAACAGGAGGGCACAGTCTACCAAGATGGGTCCATGAGGCCCCAGGCCAGCCTCCCTACCACCACGACCAGGCACCCGGGCTCAGATAACCTGGGCCTGCTTCCTTCTCAGTCAGTGGAGTGAGAGACCCGGGCTATGTCCAGGAAGTCTGGCTGAGCCCAGAGAGAGTGGCGGTGCCCTGAGAGGCCCTGGCTGTGCCCAGAGAGACCAGTGGTACCCTAAGAAACCCAGGAAGTCTGGCTGAGCCCAGAGAGAGTGGCGGTGCCCTGAGAGGCCCTGGCTGTGCCCAGAGAGACCAGTGGTACCCTAGGAAACCCAGGAAGTCTGGCTATGGCCAGAGAGAGTGGCAGTGGTGTGAGAGACCCTGGCTGTGTCCAGGATTCTGACTGAGCCCTGAGAGAGTGGCAGTGCCCTGAGAATCCTGGTTGTGATCAAGAAGTGTGGCTGGGCTCATAGAGAGTGGCAGCACCCTTAGAGGCCCTGGATGTGCCTGGAGAGACTGGTGATACCCTAGGAAGCACAGGAAGCCTGGCTGTGCTCAGAGCGAGTAGCAGTGCCCTGAGTTTCCCTGGCTGTGTCCAGGAAGTCTGGCTGAACCCAGACTTCCTGGACACAGCCTGACTTCTCAGGGTACTGCCCCTCTCTCTGGGCTCAGCCAGACTTCCTGGACAAAGCCAGTGCTTGTCGGGGCAGTGCCACTCTCTCTGGGCACACCAGACTTCCTTGGCACAGCCAGGGTTCTCAGGTCACTGCCACTCTCTCTCTGCCCAGCCCGACTTCCGGGATCCAGCCAGTGCCTCTCAGGGTACTTCCACTCTCTCTGAGCACAGCCAGACTTCCTGAACACAACAGGGTTTCTCAGGACAGTGCCACTCTCTCTTGCTTCAGTCAGATTTCCCGGACACAGCCAGGGATCTCAGGGCACCTCCACACTCTCTGGGCACAGCTAGACTTCCTAGACACAGCCAGGCTTCTCAGGGCACTGCCACTCAAGGAAAAGCCAGACATCCTGGGCACAGCCAAGGCCTCTCAGGATACCGCCACACTCTCTGGGCAAAGCCAACCTTCCTGGGCTTCTTTGGGTACCACCAGTCTCTCTGGACACAGGCAGGGACTCTCAGGGCACTGCCCCTTTTCTGGGCAGAGCTAGACTTCCTGGGCACAGCCAGCGCCTCTCAGGGCACTGCCAGACTCTCTGGGCACAGCCAGACCTCCTGAGCTTCTTAGGGTATCACCAGTCTCTCAGGGCACATCCAGGGCCTCTCAGGGCACTGCCACTCTCTCTGAGGCCAGCCACACTTCCTGATCACAACCAGGATTCTCAGGGCACTGCCACTCTCTCTGGGCTCAGCCAGACTTCCTTGACTCAACCTGGGCTCTCAGGGTACCGTCCTGGAAAAACAGCGACTCACAGTCAAGGTGCTTTCATTTTCTTGATGGTGGCCGGTCAAAACACAAAAGAAAACACCTGCCAGTTCCGCTACATGGTGGTACATTGCCAAGCAAACAGTCAAGCTGTCCATGCATCTAGGGATGGAAGGCAATTCCCCACAGTCCATAGTCACTCGCCAGGGCTGTGCATTGGCCCTGCAACGTGTGCCCGCACCGCATGGCGAGGGCTCCAAGTCCTTCCCAACCTGGGGGTTAGGTCCTCAGCAAGCACATCCCAGCCCTCAGTGCGGCAAGGACCTTCGCTTTCTCCGGCCTATGCTGGTTGGGGAACCGTCCACGTCTTGCCACCCCTTCACGGGGGTCCAGCTCTCTGGCAGCTGCTCCTCGTGGTCTTCCTGAGACTGAGTGTTCATACGCACAAACTGCTCCACCGCCCTTTGGAGAGCTCAGGCCGGCACCATACCCTGCTCGCTGCGCCATGTGTCCTGCAGGGCGTCCTGCGGGGTCTCTGTTCCCGCTCCCCACATAAGAACGCAGGATGTGGCTAGGCCAAAAAGGAACACCCAGGGAGCCACAGGTAGGGGAGTCACACCACTATAGTCTCCCTGGAGGCTGGATTCACACGACGTGCGACCTGCTGTCCGCTTTTCTGCCTGCCCACCGACCGACTCGCGAACTGCGATCCGCGCTTGCTAGCTCAGCCACCATCTGCTTGCTAGCCCCCATTTCCTGCTGGTGTAGTCTCGGCAGTTATGTTAGTGCCAATGGCTCACTGGTTACAGCTGACGCCCAGCTAGCCACAATTATTATTAATATTGGCATTAATAGTTCACCCAATGACTAATTCTTGAACCCAGCACCGCTTAGTCAAACGTTCTGTGACAGTAAAGTTCTCTAACTTGCGCAGTGCAGTGGGGTAGCTACAAGCCAGGTGAAGGAGAACATGACACATGGCGGGTGCCAATGAGGCTGAGCTGTTCTTTTAAATTATGTTTAAACAACCACCTGTGGCCAGTGGCCATGAGCCTGGACAGCGCAGCTCTAATTACTCGTTTGCCGGGGGCTCTTCTGGTTGCTGGGGAATCCAGGATGAGGCCCCCGGAAGTCACAGCCCACTGGGGCAGACAGACGTGAGTTAGGCCATCTCACAAACAAATGCAAATTGCATTTCTGCCCTGGGCTGTGATGGAGGGCAATGCAGTGCTGTGAGGCCTCAGGGGGATTTGACTGGCTCAGGGAGGTCCCAGAATGGATACGTGAACGGAGATACAGGAAGGGATAGGAATGACTGATGGCACGAGAAAGGGACAAGAAAGGAGGGTGCATCGGGCAGAGAGACCAGCGTGGGCAAAGACCCCGGGGTGGGAAGGAGCACATGTCGAGAGAGGCCAGCGTGGCTGGGCTGGGCGAGCAGGTCAGTGCCAGGGGCTTGGTCTACTGTCCTTTGCTTCCCTGCAGTCCTGGTCACCCTTGCCGGCATCAGCATCTATATGGCCTGTTCAGCGGCTGCCTTCCCTGAGGCGCTGTGTCTCCTGGAGGAGAAGGCCCTCCTGGACCAGGTGGACATGCATTTCGCCTGGTCGCTGGCCCTGGGGCTGGATCAGTTTCATCGCTGAGCCGCTCACCGGAGTGGCCTTCCTGGCAGGAGCCCGTGTGCTCAGCCTGAGAAGGAAGCAGGCCCAGGTTATCTGAGCCCGGGTGCCTGGTCGTGGTGGTAGGGAGGCTGGCCTGGGGCCTCATGGACCCATCTTGGTGGACTGTGACTTCCTGTTCCTCAAAGGCTACCAGTAGAGGCCAGGGGTCGACCTGAGACCCACCGCTGGGACTGAGCTGTGGGCCTGGCTGTCATCTCAGTACGTGTGCTGCCTGGCGTGGTGTGTGCCGTGTTATCCATACATGTGTGTCCGTCTGGGCTGAAAGAGGCCGAGGCAGTACAGAACCCACGAAATAACAAAAACAACCCCTCGATTAGAAACAGAACATTATAGAATGCGACCCTCCGGGCGCCTGCTCTGACTTCATTTCATCCCCTCCCCCGCCCTTTGGATCAGCTCCTCTTCTTTGTTAAGTAATGGAGGACCAGAGAGGTTAGGTAAGTTGCACAGAGGTGCACAGCAGGCTGGTGGCATAATCCTCACTCCAAAACAGTACTCCATCCTTTATCTCAGCTTCTCTGAGCAGGTTCATGGCTAACTGCAGTATGGTTACTGTGCATGACCCAGAGAGGATGAGCTAGCTGGTGAGGGCACAAGGAGAGAAAGGGAACTGAAATTCACATCGGTCTGATTCCAAGGTGGTTTCCTTTCCACTCCTGCCAATGCCTACACCACTTGGCTTTCTGTCCGCACTTGGGTAGGGACGTGGCTGCTGCTTCCTCTCTGTGTGTCTGGGAAAGTGCAAGCTGAGCAGATTGCTCACAGGGTCCCACGGGGGTGACGGAACAGGTTGCAAAAACAGTAAGGAAGCTGGGGAAAGAAATGAAAGTTTTCCCAAAGTGAGAGGAACCGCACTAATGAAAAGTTGGTCTTTGCTGTCACCTGCTGGTCATATTGGGGAACTGCGTCAGAGGCAGGACTGTATTAAGCCATCCTAAAACATTTCTTTTTCAGTCCTCAGGGAGCCCTGCACTGGGTCAAACACTGCAAGGCTGGGCTTCTCCACTGGGGCGATTCCCCTCCCCCTTCCCATCTGAGACAGACATTTGGCGATGTTTAGAGATAGTTTTGGTTGTTACAACTGGGGGTGGGTGCTACTGGCATCTAGTGGGTGGAGGCCAGGGATACTGGTAAACATCCTACAGTGCACAGGACAGTCCCACAACAAAGGATGACCCAGTCCCACATGTCAATAGTGTTGATACTGAGAAATCCTGTCAGAGAAACAAAAACAAATAACAAAAGAAAACACGCATGTGCTCAAGGAACTGATAGCGTCGTTGAAAAGATTCGCACTCGATCAATAAATATTTACCAAACACCTATGTGTCAAGAACTGCAATTGGGTCTGGGGACACGTGAGTGGGGATGGATGACAAGATCCCTGCCCTTCCTAACTCACATGGAAACAGACGATAAATACGTGAACCAATAATACAGACGAGAAATTCCTATACTAATTAGTATCATGAAGAAAATAACACCGGCTCATGAGTTGGACTGTGGCCGGGAGAGCTGCTACTACCCTCAGAAGGACAGTCAGGAAGGACGTCTTGGAAGAGGTGGCATTGCGCCGAGACCCAAAGGAGGAAGACGCTATGTGAGGAAACAGAAGGCCAGGCAGGTGACAGTAAGTGCAAAGGCCCTGAGGTGAGAACAGGTTGATGTGTTTGGGGGAAAGGAAGGAGCGTTGAGGGAGAGTGGTGGGGGGTGAGAAGGAGGGAGAGGAGGCGGGCCGGTTATTGGTCACGGTTGTCATGCAGGGAGTCATGCGGGGTCTCAGCGCCCGCTCCCCACGTAAGAACGCAGGCCATGGTGAGGCCAAAAAGGAACACCCACAGAGCCATATATAGGGGAGTCACACCACCATACTGTCGCTGGCGCTGGGGTGGAGATACAGGAGGCAGGATCCACACGATCCGCAACCCTCACTGCGCTGCTTGCAAGCTCAGCCACCATCTGCTTGCTAGCCCCCATTTTTCTGCCTGCGTAGTCCCAGCAGTTATAGTAGTGGCCAATGGCTCCCGGGTTCAGGGGACAGCCAACTAGCCACAGCTGATGGCCATCCAATCACAGTTGATGGCCATTTACTACCTGAGCCAGCACCTTTCCACGTGAGGCCGAGAGCCTGGAAACTGCACTTTTGGCTCTGTCCCCACAATCCACCCACACAGGGTTTCGCCTCACAATCTACGTGACAAACGTCTTACGCGAGGGGCGCTGAGTGACAAGCCTGATGGTGAATGCAATATCTTAGACACAGCCAGGCTTCCTGGGCACAGCCAGGGTTTCTCAGAGCACCATGAGTACTTCTGGGCACAGCCAGACTTCCTGGGTTTGTAGGGTACCACCAGTCTCCCCGGACACAGCCAGGGACTCTCTGGGCACTGCCACTCTCTGAGCACAGCACACTTCCTGGACACAGCCAGGGCCTCTCAGGATGTCATGCAGGAGACCCTGCTCGCTGCACCATTTGTCATGTGGGGCGGGCTGCGGGGTCTCCGATCCTGCTCCCCACATAAGAACGCAGGACATGGTGAGGCCAAAAAGGAACACCCATGGAGCCATAGGCAGGGGAGTCATACCACGATAGTCTCGCTGGCGGCTGGGTTGGAGACACAGGAACCAGGAGCAACACAATTCTCAACCTTCACTGTGCCGCTTGCAGGCTCAGCCACCACCTTCTTGCTAGCCCCCATTTCCTGCTAGCGTAGCCACGGCAGTTATATTAGTGGCCAATGGCTCACTGGTTACAGCTGACGGCCAACTAGCCACAGCTGATGGCCATTTGATCACAGTCGATGGCCATTTACTACCTGGGCCAGCCCCTTTCTATGTGAGGCCGAGAGCCTGGAAACTGCTTTTTGGGGCTCTGTCCCCACACTGTAAAATGGGGACAATATTTCATCTCTCACTTTCCCTCTGCATTATCTTCAGAAAAGGGTGCTCAGAACCCTCCAATGGCTCCTGTCTTACCTGGAGTGAAAGTTGAAACCTCACCATGACCTGTGAGGCCCTCCAATGCTCAGACGTTCCCTGCTGTTTCTAGGAGGCGTTTCCCCAGAGCTCAGGCACAAGTCATTGTCATCTACTGTTTCCAGAAGACTCCTGGGAACACTGTTCAGGATGGGTCAGCTGGCACACATGCTTTCTCACACAGCACAGCGCTTTAGAGTTTGCAAAGCAGGTTTACTGCTACTGTTCTGCAAGGAGGGGCATCCACCCTGTTCCCACTGATGGACAGCTTTTAGGAGCCCAATTCAGCCAACAATGTATCTGAGGTCATTGGCCAGCAGTGAGGCTTAACCCCAGTCTTCTGGTTGCCAAGCCAAACCACGCGCTTCTGCCTCTCCATCTGCCATCTTTGGGGTCTGAAGACCCCTCATGGCTCTGATGGTGGTTCTGGTGCTGAGGCCGCTGGGCTGGGGATGCCCGGGTTTCACTCGCATGCAGCCCTTTCATCAGCAACTGCATTAAATAGTATGGCAACCGCAGTGCGTGAGGACCTCTTTCTGCCGGGATGACATGGGGATTCTGTCAGAACATCAGCATTCGTTCCATATTTATTTCTATTTCCTCAATTAGAAATGCTTAATTTAACGGAATACTGGGAGTCTCAGAGGAGGAACAAGCATATGATGACTCATAAAATATTTAGGCATGGGCAGAGCCGACTTCCCGTCCCCTTCCACCGTGTTCCTTCGTGGGGCTTGCTCCCTTCGGCACCCTCAGGGTTGTGGGGTCCTTGCCTGGATGCAGTAGCCTCGGGGAATCCAGGAGGCGAGCCCACAGCTCTCTTGTCGTTCTCAGAGCTGGTGTTGCTTTATCTCCCTGCCTGGGCTTGTCTTGCTTCTGCACAGCTCCAGCCCCAGCGGAGGACCCACCACCAGATTCTGCAGGGAGGGAGCTTTCCGAGGATTCCAGACCCCTGACTTCTAGTTGCACCACCTGACACTGATTGGATCAGAGACTAGCTGTCTGCACCAAACCCTGCCTACACGGTGGGCAAATTAAATGTTACTGTGCTAAGTCACTCAGTTTGGGGGTGGTTTGTTAGCAGCACTAATGGAACAATGAGACTGTGGAATGTTATGTGTCTGTCCATCGCCTGTTGGGCCTCACCATGTCGTGCTCATGGCTTTCTACTACAAGCATCCATGACCCTCTGCCTGAGGGCATTCTTTGGCCTCGGGAGTCTGCTGGGCTAATACTGAGGCAGGCTGGAAGTGCTGGGGAGCTAAGACCCCGTTGGAACAGACTTCATCCACAAGGGATAGAGCTTTTAGGCACTTTGGCTCCCTTGTCTTCATGTGGGACCACCTTAGGTGTGCCTAATGACAGATTCCGTGAGTGGGATGGCGAATGAGGCAACTCAAAAAGTGTTCTTGGAGGAGGAGGAAGAAGAAACTAGAGGAACCGCATTTTAATTTGATTTGCAAAGTGCCGTCCTGTTTGCAAACCCGTTTCCCGCCGTTCTCTCAGATGCTTGGAGCGTGTCTGTAGAAAAAGAACAGTTATTTCTATCTCCAGGAGAGGAAAAGAGATTTGTTGGTAATGGTGATGCCGCTACTTGACCCACCCACCTGCTAATTCTTTAAACTCTGTGGACTTTTTCATTCTCCTGAACCGAGTTCTCTGGCCACAGATTCCCACAGAAGGAACCACCCGTTGCTGGATTTTCCAGAACTCCAATTTCAAAGGATTATGAAGTGATGCCAATTAAATCACAGGTCTTGGTTTGGAAAATGGGATCACTGAGCTGATACCCCAGAGTCAGCTCAGTGTTTCTTAGACCGGAGGATGAAATGGAGGTGGTCAGCACCCCTGAGCTCCCATGGCGTTTCCATCCTGGCCTCCCAGCTCAGCAAAGTGACAGCAACAAAGGAAATGATGAGAAGCTGGAAGCAAAACTGGCAGGAAGCAGGAACCTCAGCTGGATTAGCAAGTGACCAGAACTAAGTCATCAAACGATCTGGATGAAAAGAAGGAGATCATTCAGGGAGAGTTTAAACACAGACGCTTAAGTGGTAAGAGACCTAAAGTGAGGGATCAAAGACCACTTCAGAATCACAGCTTAGCTGCCCTGGGAGCTGCTTCAGCTGGTTAATCAAGGGGTACAGGAAGCCAGGGCAGGGGTGCGCTGACACAGCATGGCTTCACCTTCAAGCCAGGAGGCAGAGGCTTCCGAGGTGGAGAGCTCAGCGGTGACAGGTTGGACCTTAGATAACAGCCATTGTCTTTTTTTTTTTATTCATATGTTGAAATAATTATAGATACACAAAAAATTCAAAAATAGTGCACAGAGTCTTTTGAACCCATCTCCCAGCCTCCCCCAGCTTCCCCCAGCTTCCCCCAGGAGTGCGATTGTATGTAACCGTGCTACAGTACCAATGTCGGGAAATCAACATTGGTACAATTCCATGAACTAGGATGAACTAGGCTACAGCCCTTGCGTTTGTGTGTGTGTGTGTGTGTGTGTGTGTGTGTGTGTAGTTCTATGCACTTGGCTCCGAAATATATATGTTCGTGTAACTCTCACTACAATGGCTCTCCCTCATGCTACCTGCTTGTAGTTACACACCCACTGTCACCCCATGCCTGACCCCCGGCAACCACTAATATGTTCTTCATCTTCAGAGTTTCATCATTTTGAGAATATTACCTGAATGGACTCATCCAGTATGTAACCTCTTGAGACTGGCTTTTCTTTACTCAGCATCATACCTGCGAGATCCTTCCAGGTTGTCACCTGTACCACGTGCTCATTCTTTGCGTTCCTTACTAGTATTCCACAGCATGGATGCAGTTCAGTTTGTTTGTCCATTCACCCACTGAAGGATCTTTGAGTGGTTTCTGTTTTTAGCAATATGGCCACTATTTTCACTGACTGGTACGTGGGCTTGAATGGGGAGGCCTCCCAAAAACATCCCTAAGGAACATACTGTTACATTGGATGAAAGGGTGTTGATTGATAGATGTCCCCATCAAGTCAGCTGTGCTATTCTTTAGAAGAGTCTGCAAGAAGAACTTCTCTTATGCCTCAGGGGCAGAAAAGCAATGCTTCTCTTCAAACTTTAGTAGGTTTTTATCCAAGGAAACTGGGGAATCTCGTCACTTACAAAGTTTCTCTTTTTGCTTTGGCCACCAGGAGGCTGAGTTTGGGGCCAAAACAAGAGTGAGGGAGCAGGAAGGTGGGAGAGATCAAATGCCTTTGCTAGATGCATCTTTGTATCCCCATACACCAAGCACAAGGCAAAGTACAGGGGAGTTGTGCCCGATTATGTTGAGTCCACCCTTCTTCTACTGGGGTTCCCTCCGGGGGAGCAGTGGATACTCTAACCAATGGTTCCAGCTAAGACCACAGGATGCATGAATGTGACAGCAGAAGGGAGGTGAACCTTCTGAACCCTGACAGGTAGAGTGCTAACAGGAACCCAGAATTCAGATTTCACAGAAGAGGAAAAAAATTCTGGGGACCATGGTTTGTTACCCATTCTTTTTCTTGCTAAGTAAGTGCCCCAATTAAACAACCACCCAAGCAGACACGCACAAACCCACATAAAAAATACAATCACTACCATTTCCTGTCATGATCATGTTGTGTACTCACACCCACACACACAAACACTCACAGAAAGGACATAGTTTGGAATCAAAGGTTGAACTTTGAATTGAATATATGTGGCCTTATTTTTCTCAGTTCATTTACTTTGAGATCATGCATCCGTAATATGAATGAAAATTGACTTTTATTAAAAAAAGGGGAGATGCTTTATTTCTTACAACACTAGTTCCTCCACTTACAATGTAAAATGCAAACAGTTTACACTGTCATACCCATCAACGAAAGCAAAAGTAACCATAGTCTATGTATGTGTAGATGTTTTATGTACATATAGTTGCAGTGAATTTTAGCTCACTTCCTTCTGTGTGGGGAAAGAGAATAAAAGGTGCATATACGAGTAAGATTTCATCTCTGCTCAGAAAATTGGCTCTTGAGGAGGTGAAAAAAATGCCTTGGATATTACTGTAGTTTTGGTTCTCCGAAGGACCATACCACATAAACAGACAGTTTGCCCGTGCTATTAAAATTTCATGGGTGGGAGTGGAAATAAAGAAAAAATAGGAAAGGCTACTTAGGGAGGTGATAATGAATAAAAGGTCATGAAGCATTGCTGTGGACCTGTGGGGCTTGGGGTCGGCATTTGGGAATTGGTCACCTCAACTGCAGATCACAGTATAAGTGCCACCAGAGCTCGAGAAGCGTGTGCCATAAATGTTCGCGTTTGCCATGTGTCAGGCGTGCTGCCAAGCCATTCGAACGCATCGTTTCACACGGCAAAGCAGACACTTGCATTGCACCCTTTTTATGACCAGGAAATTGAGCGGGGGAGACGATAAGTCATATGAACAGTCAGGGGCCCATCGTTGGTAAGAGCCAGGCCGTGGATCCAACGCGGGCCACATGCCTTACTTATCTGAAGACCAGGGTTTTTTCTGGAGGTCTTCCTGCAGCAGCTCTGGGAAGGTTGCATTTTCCCTTCCTCATGAAATTTAAAAAGCCTGGCCAAATGTTCTGGCCAGAGTCTCCTTCCTGGGATTCCTATTACCCAGCCCAGGAATCATTTCCATGGCTCCAGCAAGTCCAGATGTTGGAGGTCAAAAGAGTGAGCCTCAGGCCCATCAAAGGCATGATGGGCCTCCCACACCCAGCAATTAAGATTGGACTCTCTGCTGGGAACGTGCCCCACGGCTTCCTGATGAAAGTCTGTCAGGCTAATTAAAGAACCATGACGGTGGCCTGCTGCTCCATGTTGCTTTGCAGGGAGGCACGCAAGGACCCACCTGGGAAGACAACGATGCCATCCTTTGTGATCAGGAGTGAAAGTTTGGCTCCCTCTTCAAAAGCAATGGGAATGCATTTCAGGACAAAGAATATCACCACCATGGAGCCAGGATCTGGTCTAGATTTCTCGTCCAATCCCCTTAAAGGAACGCTGGCTGATACATCCTGTCCTTCCCTACTTCTCATCCTTCACACAGCTGCCCAGATGATGTTTTTAATGCACAGATCATGACACGTCTCAGCTCAAAAATCCCTGGAGAGCTCCCCCCTTGCCCTCAGCAATGGTTGCCATCACTTGGGCCACACAATCCTTTGACACACTTATGGTAAGGGGCCTGAGAACACATATGTGCAGCAACCATGGTCTATGGACTAGATGGTTATCCAAATGGGTCTTACACATGTGACTCTATGAAATGTTTAGAGAAATCTCCCCAGGGTTCAGTGGGCTGTGGCTTTCCTCTGGTTCCCCCAGCTCGCTGTGGAAATAAACAAAGACCAACCAAAGGAGAATAAATAAAGGCTTGTCAAGATGCAGTAATGGTGGCTGACTCTCTTGTGTCTTGGCAGAGGCTCAAAGGCAGGCAGAGAGCAGGGAAAGCTTTGTAGGAAAAAAAAAGAAAAGAGTTCTGGTCTGTCCTGATTGGAGGCTGTTGGCCTGGGGAAGATGGATGTGGGCTGCCTCGAAGTGGAGCAGCCTATGTGATTGATTAGTGTATAGTTAGCTTCCTGTGGTTGGTCCTAAGTTGGCAAAAGGACAAAAATTAGATTGGCTGTCAGTTATTGGTCAAGTCCTGGCCATTTGGTGCCAGTTGTTACAAAGGTTTGGCTTCCTGGACTGGTTTCTACAGCTTGACTTACAGATAGTGAGCTGGCTTCCTGGACTGGTTTCTACAGCTTGACTTACAGATAGTGAGCTGGCTTCCTGGGCTGGTTAGTGCAGATAATGGGTTGGTTTCCCGAGCTGGTTGCTGTAGGTTGTGGGTTCTATTGTTATATAAGTATATGGTCTGGCCATTGTCTGTTTGTATATTCAGTTTTTCATAAGGAATCTAAAATACAGAACAATCACATGAAACTCTTGGCTCTTAATTTATAAAGGTATATGTTGCCTGATTTATATTTACTTATCAGTTTGAAATGAGTTAGGAATTCCTATAATATGTGCACTATTTGTTTTAAATATCATGGAGATGTAAAATTGTTTATAAGGACTCTATGCATTTCTGGATGTTTATTTCTGCATCTAATTATTTTATATATTTTGAGCATTTCTTTATGAAATCAAGGGTTTGACAATTTTAGGAAAGGAAAAAATACGTAAGAAGTCGTGGAGCCACAGATGATGTGCTAATAAATCAGAAGACAGATCATGTCATTCAGAGATTCTCAAACTGTGGTCCCAGGACCAGCAGTGTCAGAATCAGGTCCCACCCAGACCTACTGGAATCTCTGGGAGTGGCCCCCAGGCATTTGTGTTTTAACAAGCCCTCTGGGTCATGCTGACAAGCATGAGAATTTGAAGACTACCAAATTACATGAACATAATCAGAATGTAAGTTGACAACAATAGATATTGATAGAGAACATTGAAGAAAGAGAAAAACAGAAAGAGAAAGGAAAGGTGCAGCACGGGCCTAATTAAATAAAAGAGAGAAGCATCTGATAAAAATAGTCCACACATTGGTACTGCAGTGGAATTACACCATGCAGAGACCATATTTCAAGGCCGATCATCATAACGTAAGACACTGAGAAAAATAACCACCTAGAACAGAGAGTCATATTTTTATTTACATAAGTTTAGACAATTAAGTTTGCGAACTCATCCTAGAGCAAGTGCTACATACCTCATTGCTTAATATCACAATAGTCACCTTTGAAGTGCTCCCCTTGGGAAGCTATGCACTGCCGCCAGCACCTAGTCCACCCTTCAAAGCAATTTTGGAACTCTTTTTTTTGGAATGGCCATCAGAGCTGTCGTATTACCCTTGATGTCCTGCATGTCATAAAAATGTCTTCCTTTCCATATTTCCTTTTTCTTTGGGTAAAGAAAGAAATCATTGGGGGCCAGATCAGGTCAGTAGGGAGGGTGTTCCAAACAGTTATTTGTTTACTGGCTATAAACTCCCTCACAGACAGTGCCGTGTGAGGTGGTGCATTGTTGTGATGCAAGAGGCATGGATTGTTGGTGAAACATGCAGGCCGTCTAACTTTTACACACAGCCTTTTCAGCACTTCCAAATAGTAAACTGGTTAACTGTTTGTGCGGTTGGTACAAATTCATAATGGATAATCCCTCTGATATCAAAAAAGGTTAACAACATCATTGCAAGAAGTTAGCCAACTTAATTGTCTGACCTCGTAGCTATAAGAACAAAGAATGTTTTGTTCCATGCAGCTATTTCTCAAATGTCTAGATTTGATTGGGCCGAACAAAGTGCAACTTCATTTAAATGCATCGCTGACCTTGCCATAACTTTGATAGCGATGTGTTTTCTCAGATAATTTTCACTAAAATTACTGCCATGAAATTTCTGAACATCGAAACGGGGGACCTCAGGGCAAGATGGTTATAGACCAGTGGTCTGTAGTACAAAATCTAAACTTGTCTGCAGGATCTGTCCGTGTGTTTTGTGATCTAGCCTTCTTTAACAGGTTGGTTGTCCACCAATCCTGCAGGCCATGTGTGATCATATATCAAATCACTCCATGTTCTTGCATGTGTTGTTTCCTGTATTGGTGAACTCTTGTGGATCTGTTAAGACCCCATTCAAACATCACCTCCTCTGGGAAACCTCTCCCCAATTTCCCCAGGAAGCTTCCTGGTTTATTTACCCTACTCCCATGGCACCCAGGACATACCTCCGTCATGGCTGGTACCCGCACGGGGCTAGAATTACGTCTGCTTCTAGATAGTGAACTCCTTGAGTGAGGGAACAATGTTTTTTTCTTTTTCGGTGTGTGCAGGACCTAGCTTAATGCCTGGCTCATAGTTAATGCTCAACAAATATTTACTATTTGTTTGCTGCTTAGACAAATTGTGCTTGTTATTTATCGAAAAGGTTTGCTTAACTGTTAAGTCATAAAATAAGCATTAGAGGGTACATCCTTTGCAGCCCACCTATGTGAAGTTGTTTGCAATGCCAATGATGAATAAAATGAGAAAATAGGGCCAAAACTATTGGAAATAGAAAAAAATAATAAAATCATAGAGAAAAAAAGAGAAAATTAATCAACAAATCCTAGACCTATACCATTGTGACAGTTGAACATGGCATTTGATTTTGAGCTTCCCGGCAGTCTACACAAAAAGGAAAATAATGGGCTATATAGGTTGGTTTAACCAGTAAATAATAGTAGTTCATCCAGAGAGGTGAGTGGTTTCATTCCAGGAATTTACTATACAGGTTCCTATACAATGGGCATCAACAAAGTGTTGGATTACTCTAGTAGTTAGAAAGAATGTTTATTTGTTCATTCTTCAAATATTCTCTGAAATATAGTCTATCCTAGACATTGTATGTGCTGGATTACAGAGATGAATAAAACTCATAGAAATATGGTCACTGTATGGTGTAATTCCACTGTAGTACCTTCTAGTGGAGGAGACTCCTACAATATAGTGAGATCAGTTCTGTGTTCAAGGGGGATATCAAGAAGCATTGGGAACCCAATGCAGAAGCCTGGGCTTGCAGGTGAGGAGGGAAGGCTTTCAGGAGGAGGTGACATCTGAGCTGAGTTTTGAAGGATGCGTTCTGCTGTCTAGACAAAGAAGTAGGTGGAGAAGGGGTAGACAGGGCTGTCCTGGCAGTGTGAGCATCAAGTGCAAGGGTTGGAGAAATGAAGGTGCAATGGACTGAATGCTTGTGTCTCCCCAAATTTATAAAAGAGACCCCACAGAGTTCTCTTGCCTTCTCTCTGCCTTGTGAGGACAAAATGAGAAGACAGCAGTCTGCAGCCAGGAAGAGGTCTCTCACCAGAACCTGACCGGGCTGGCACCCTCATCTCCAATCTGTGAGAAACAAATTCCCCTTGTTTATAAGCCACGCTGTCTATGGTGCTTTGTTACAGCGGCCAAAATGGACTAAGACGGGTGCACTGCAGAAATCGCTAGCATTTTGGTAAGACTGGGGCACGTACGGGAGGGGCAAGAGGTAAAATTTATGAGGAGAGCAAACAAGTGAAGGATCATGACTGACACCAGAGGACCTTGGTTTTGGGGTTCTGTAGGGCAGGAAATGGGAGCTATGAAAGCATTTTAAATGGGGGGGAGTAAAGCAGTTTAAGTTATACATTTAAAAGATGCAATAATTCTCCTTACGTCCCCCCCACCAGGGCTCAGCTTTGTTATGTAGTCAGCTGGCAGTGGCCCTAATTTCTTTGTGATGAGGCCGAGCACTCTGAAAACATTAAAGCCTGAACTGACATCAATTATGCTTAAAGGGGGAAAAATTAATTAAAAGTTTTCTAAGGGCTCCATTCTGTATTCTTCTCTACTCTCATGTTGTCGGTAGTGCTGCCTTTCCTCCAGGTTTGGAGTTATTACAGTACAACATTTCCACGTTGCTTGTAGGGTAATTATGTCAAATATATGGGGGATGATAAGCGGCAGTTTGTATTCTTATGTGATTAGTGTCCATACATTCTGGCATTTCAATCTGGCCTCAAAACACTGGGTTTGCGAAACTGGTGTAGAAGGAGAGTGTGGGGGAAGAGGCAGGAAGATTGGGGAGTTGATGCTGATGTGGTTCTGGTTGGAAATACCCCAGTTCCCCTAAAGAACCACAAACCCCAGCTCCACTCCTCATCTGGTCGCCAAGGCTCGTTCAGCTGGTTGCTTCTGAAAGTGTGGCCCTCACCTGGGATTCTTGTGTACAAGGCATAATCCTGCTCCCTTCCCCCAACTCACGAATCAGCATTTTTAAGACCTCCAGCCCAGGAAACTGCTTTTTCAACCACCCGCTGCCCTCTCCCAATCATTCTTACAGACTTGAAATTTTTGAAAGGCGGATCCAGATCACAGCGAATTGATTCCGTGCTTTGTAAACCCCAAACCAAATATGAAAATGGTGTTGAAGGCAGGAGCAGACTTCCGGATTAAATGCTAGCACGGATGACTAGGAAAGATCGTAGCATCTTCTCCTTATCTGGATTTCTTTAAAAATATGAAATAGATGAGATTGGTTTATTGCTACCCAGGGATAAGATAAGGCATCTCTTTGAGAAAGAGAAAACAAAATTTCAGTAAAGATTCTGGACAAAAAATTTGGGAAGGTGCCCTGTCATTGGAAAGTGCCCTGTCATTGAAGCAGGGGGAACACCGTGGAGAAGGAGAAAGGGAGCTGTCTTCACATCCTCTGTAGACAAGGGACTCCTGACCTGGGCAGTCCCCCAACATCTCCACCAGGAAGGTGAGCGCAGATGACTTCTGCTGGGCAATGCTGTCATCCTGCTGTATTTCAACCTAATGTTAAGGACTTTCTCCCGACCACCAAGGTGTCCCGTGTGGTGAGGTCCGTGTCAGGCCATTGCCGCATATCTTCAAGTCATCTCCATGGAGGCCAGCTCCCCATCCCTCCAAAATCTGGCCTCCTGGGTCCTGCGGAATTCCAGAACCTTCCCAGTTCCCAAGCAGAACCCTTCTGCCAAGCTAACTTGGGCAAACTCCCGTCACCCCTACACTGATAGGCAAGAACTATTGTGGTCCATGTTAAGTTCTCTTTGGTCTGTGATTTATTGACGGAGAGTATGAAATTTTCATTAAAACAAGACTGCCATTTCTCACTCATTTGTCACATTTTTAATTTATATTTTAAAACATTAATAAAACTGACAATTATTTTTTGAAATGTCAACTATATTTAAGATGTGGGCCTAGGAGAACGGGGCTTCCTGTTGTAGCAGAGGGAGGAGTTGTTCAAGAAAGCAATCTTCTGTTGACGGAGAGACTTCTCTCCCTGAATCCCACGGTCAGCTTAATTGTCTCTGGTCTCTTAATAAACGTTATTGTTTACAAAGTACTTTCATGTTCTTTATCCTGAGATATTATCCTGGGATGGTCCTGGTTTATGTCTGGGGTCCTGGCATTGTTAGGAATGTCCCTTTCACTGTTCCAGTTTGTATGACAACGTGTATGCTGTTCCAAGTCCAAGATTGCAAGGGCTTTTGAGTTAGACATAACTGGTTCAAGTTCTTGATAACCTCATCACCTTTCCTAAGCCTGTTTTCTCATGTATAAAGTGGGCATACTAATAGCACCAACTTCATGACATTGTTATAAGTTTGGATGAGATAATATAACGTGCCCAGTGCAGTGCCTAGCATACAGCATGTGATTAATATGTACAATGGCCACGTAGAGAATCTGGAAGCAGAGTTCCAACATGAGACCTACTTACCCAGAGCATCTGCCTGTGGCCCCTGTGACTGCTTTGTCTGTGTCAGGGCTCCTTCTCTCTCAACCTCTGCCTCCTCCAAGAAGGCTCCGGGCACTGGGCAAAGCTTCCTCCACCAGCCTCGCTCATCTTCCCATCCACCCACTACCGGATTCCCTTCTCAGAGGGAAAAGACACCTGAATCTCGTTGTGTTCGAGATCCCATCTCAGAATTCTGGATCGTATCAGCCAGAAGGATCCGAGCAAAACTGGCCCAGGGATTCTCAAACATTTGCTTTCCCCATATTCAAGGTGGACTGTCTTTACATGTGTGACACGCTCCCAGGAAGTTACCCAAATTGTGAGAAAAACTTCCCAAATTGAAAGAGAATGGAAGTAACTATGAAAAAGATCACAAATATATTTTAATATATAGATATATGTATTTGATAAATATTTATTGAGCTCTTCCTTATATTCCTTATATTCCAGGCACTTGGCTGGGTACTGGGGATTACAGTGATAAACTTCCTTTCAAAGTTACAAATACATACATTATAAATTACATAATTTTAAAATATAGCACAAATTTATTATATTAAAATTATACACACACAGAGTGAAGCACAAAGAACATAAAAACACTACACACACATATTTTGTACTAGGTTAATACAATCATGCATGGTCCCAAATTCCATAGATACAGTAGAGTATGCAATGAGCTGTCGCTCCTGCCTCAGGTCCCTGCCCACTGGGTCTTTTCCCAGACACACTAGCACCACCAGACACACCAGAACCACCAGCTCTTTGCCTTCGCCTCCAGAGCAAATGTGTTTATATATTCTTCCCCCTCTACCTTTCTTTTTTACTTTTTCCTTCCTTTCCTTTCCTTTCCTTTCCTTTCCTTTCCTTTCCTTTCCTTTCCTTTCCTTTCCTTTCTCTTCCTTTCCCTTCCCTTTCCTTTCCTTTCCTGAGACTTTTCACTTTCTTTCTGAGCTGTCTTATTGCCATGGTTATTCATGGCAATGACTGATTTATTATTTCTCTTCCTAGACATCTACAGGAGTGGCTTCTGCCACAGGTTGATAGGAAGAGGTCTTTCTTTTGTTTTCCAGTACTTGTTGGTAGAATGTTTTATTTTCTCTCCGACTGCAGCCTTTTTTTTCTCTCTCACACAGTAGTGCTGTGTTTTCTCTGCACTATTCCAGCTTCTCACACAATGGGAGGATTCCCTGGGAGACGGGCTTCTCCTCTGTTACTAGTTCACCTGGGTCACAGGGCGCAGTGTCCGTGTGGGGATGCAGAGAGCTTTTGAAGTTCCAAAGCTCTTCCTGCACCAGATTCAGAGCCCTTGTGTTTCAGCAGTTCTGTTTACTCCTGCAGGGATCCGCCCAGATAGGTGGGGACAGGGGCAGGGTGAGTTGTGAGAGGTGGCCCAGAGCAATGGCGGCGCCCAGAGCAATGGCGGCGCCCAGAGCAATGGCGGCGCCCAGAGCAATGGCGGCGCCCAGAGCAATGGCGGCGCCCACCACCACAGCCGGTCCTGCTTCCACAGCTCCCTCCCCTGTGCCGGAACTAGTTGGGCCGTGAATCTGTGTCTGCAGTCCACAGTTCCCAGAACAGCAAATACTCTGTTCTTTTGATCTGACACTGCTACTGTTCCGCTTCTAGCCCCGGGCAGGTGGGGGCGGGGCGAGCTCTGGGAGGGTCGGGAGGGGGCGGCCAGTCTCGGTGCCTAAGGCTTCCGTTCTCTGCTCGGCAGTGAGGCCTTAAACCACCGTTTTCAGCCTTCTCCCTCAGTCTTTGCTCCGAAGCCTCCGCCGTGAGCGTTGGGCTCAGCCGTGTCATATGCTGCCCCCTCAGCCCGTGGGCCATCAGCGGAGCCCTAGCAGCCCGAGTGCTTCCCTGTCCCGCAGCCGCGGTAGCTCCGGGAGGCAGCGAGCTCGGAGCACTGAGCCAGGTCTGCGTCCTGCTCCAATGCGGCTCCATCTCCGCACTTCTCCCTTCCCTCCTCCCCCGCTCGCGCGATTCACCCACCTTTCGGTGAATTCAGTAGTGGGCCTCTTCGTCTTGCCTGTCTGCTGTGCAGGGAGGCCTTTGTGGAGTTATTGCTGTTCGATTAGTTGTCAATTCCAGGGGGCTTTACAGAGGCTCCCCTCACACCGCCACTTTGATGAGGTCTAGTTCCTTTCCTTTCTTTTCCTCTTCTTCCTCTCCTCCTCCTACTCCTCCTTCTTCCTTCTTTCTTCACAAAGGGAAACAAAAAGTAGTGTTCTATGCTTGCTTTTTATACTTATCTTGGAGATTTTTCCATATCAGTACACAAAAAGCTTTCTTGTTCTTTTTACAGCTGCTTTTTGATAGCGGTGTGGATGTCAATGGTAAATTATTAACCATAAATTACAATGGAAAAATTCTGCAGGGCTTTGTTGTAAAAGAACGAAGTTCCTGGTATAGAATCAAACAGGGGAAAAGGAAAACAACAACAACAAAAAACAGATTGTCATTTAGCAGGTACGCTATCATGTTGTGGCGACAGAGCCCCAGAAAGCAGTTTCCAGACTCTCGGCCTCACACAGACAGGTGCTGGCTCAGGTAGTAAATGGCCATCAACTGTGATTGAATGGCCATCAGCTGTGGCTAGTTGGCCGTCAGCTGTAACCAGTGAGCCATTGGCCACAAATATAACTGCCGTGGCTTCGCTAGCAGAAAATGGGGGGGTTAGCAAGAAGATGGTGGCTGAGCTGGCAAGCGTGGATTGCAGTTAGCAAGTGGGGTTGGTTGGTTGGCAGAAAGCGGACGGCAGGTTGCAGATCATGTGGCTCCTGCTTCCTGTGTTTCCAACCCAGCTGCCAGCGAGAATATAGTGGTATGACTCTCTTATCTGTGGCTCCGTGGGTGTTCCTTTTTGGCCTCACTATGTCCTGCATTCTTATGTGGGGAGCGGGACTAGAGACCCCGCAGGCCGCCCCGCGTGACAACTGGTGCAGCCAGCAGAGTCCCCTGCATGACAAATGGCGCTGTGAGTAGGATCTCCCGCATGACACAAGGTGCAGAGAGCAGGGTACGGTGCCAGCCAAAACTCTCCGAAGGGCGGTGGAACAGTTTGTGTGTATGAACACTCAGTCACAAGAAGACCAGGAGGAGTAGCTGCTGGAGAGCTGGACCCCCGTGGAGGGGTGGGAAGAGGTGGGCATTTCCCCAACCAGCAGAGGCCAGAGAAAGCAAAGGTTGTTGCGGCCCTGTGAGCTGGGAAGTGCTTGCTGAGGTAGCCCGGATGCAGGACTTGTAGTCCCAGGAGGAAAGGCTTGCTGAGTCCTCCGTGGGAGCTGAGGGTGAGGTCAAGGTCATTCCTCACCCCCAGGACAGACCTGGCGAATGACTATGGACTGTGGGGAATTGCCTTCCATCCCTAATTTAATGGACCGTTTGACTCTGCTTGGGAACGTACCACCATGTAGTGGAACTGGAGGATGTTTGCTTTTGTGTCTTGACTGGCCGCCACCGAGAATATGTAAGCACCTTGACTGTGAGCCGCTGTTGTTCCAGCACGGTACCCTGAGAGACCCAAAGAGAGTGGCAGTGCCCTGAGAGCCCTGGTTGAGTCCAGGAAGTCTGGCTGTGCCCAGAGAGAGTGGCAGTGCCCTGAGAGGTCCTTGCTGTACCCGGGGAGATTGGTGGTACCCTAAGAAGTCCAGGAAGTCTGGCTGTGCTCAGAAGTACTGGTGGTGCCCTGAGAAACCCTGGCTGTGACCAGAGAGCTTGGCTGTGTCCAGGAAATAGCATTCACCTCCAGGCTCCTTGCACAGGGCCCCTCGCGAAGACACTTGTTGCGTAGATTGTGAGGCAAGAGCCTATAAGGGTGGAGTGTGGGAACAGAGCCCCAGAAAGCTGTTTCCAGGCTCTCGGCCTCACGTAGAAAGGTGCTGGCTCAGGTAGTAAATGGCCATCGACTGTGATCAAATGGCCATCAGCTGTGGCCAGTTGGCCGTCAGCTGTAACCAGTGAGCCATTGGCCCCTAATATAACTGCCGTGGCTTCGCTAGCAGAAAATGGGAGGGTTAGCAAGAAGATGGTGGCTGAGCTAGCAAGCGTGGATTGCAGTTAGCAAGTGGGGTTGGTTGGTTGGCAGAAAGCGGACGGCAGGTTGCAGATCATGTGGCTCCTGCTTCCTGTGTCTCCAACCCAGCTGCCAGCGAGAATATAGTGGTATGACTCTCCTATCTGTGGCTCCGTGGGTGTTCCTTTTTGGCCTCACTATGTCCTGTGTTCTTATGTGGGGAGCGGGACGAGAGACCCCGCAGGCTGCCCCGCGTGACACATGTTTATGTGAAGTTGAATCTCCATGTATAGAGAGATATCTCTATGAATTGAGAAGAATGTTCATTAAATATTAGCATCAGTGTCTTCGTCCATTTGGGTTACTATAATAAAAATACCATAGACTGAGTGGATTATAAACAACTCCATGGCTCATAGTTCTGGAGGCTGGAAACCCAATGTCTAGCTGTCAATCTGATGAGGGCTGCTTCTTGGTTCAGAGAAAAATAACAAAATGGGTTCTCAGAGGTGAAAGAGTTGGGATTCAGGACCTATTGCAACCCATTCATCCTATTTTCATGTTTTTGCCGTGACGACCATGAGGACTTGAGAGGGGAAAGGACTTGCCCAAGGTCCTACGTAAGAGCCAGAAGTAAAACCTGGGTATTATTATTCCTAGCTCAGGGACTCTTTTTGGCACGTGTTCCACACACCCCAAGAAACACATAAAAGATGGCAGGCTATCATGTGGAAGCCTTCATCTTTATTTGACCTCATGAGAATTCTGCAGGAACCCAAATTTGCGGGTGATGGCCCCACGATGATGGGGTCAGTACACTGCTGTATGCATCACAGAACTCATAAGAGTGTGCCTACAGTTTGGACATTTTTTTCCTTGACAAATAATATATTTCATTTATTTCTCACAATCTTCTCACATTATTTCAATATTATTAATACTCGCCAAACATATTAAAAAAGTAATAAACTGGCCATTATGACTGTGCTATGGACGCCAAACTGCAATTATTCATTACATTTCAATTATTAACTTCACTTCAAATATCTTTCAGCAAAGATTGCAGAAAGAAAAAAAAATCCTAATGAAACTCTGTACTCTGGAAACCCATGTTTCACTCTGACTTGACGTTTCTCTGATTTATCTGCTATCTCGGCTGGATGAGTCAAATAATAACAAACAATCTTCCTCCCTACTTAAAAAGAATAACCATCAACAACTTCTAAATATACAGAGCTTTTAAACCGTTTCTAGTACCTTAGTATCTATTATTGCATTTTATTTAAATACAATGCTAGTGAAGAGTGCACGTCTAACATGACCCCCGATTTGCTGAGTGGGCACCTGAGGCACTAACAAGCTCGAGGATGACGGAGAGCAGACACCTACCGTGTTTGCCCAGAAATAAGACCAGGTCTTAGATTAAGGTTTGCTCCAAAAGACGCATTAAGGCTTATGTTCAGGGGATGTCATCCTGAAAAATCATGCCAGGGCTTATTTTCCAGGGAGGGCTTATTTTCGGGAACACATGGTAGGTGGTGAGACTTCCTACTGCCTAGTCTTCCTCCAACAACACCCCCTCCTGCAACAACAGCTGAGCACCAACCCCAGTTCCAAGATAAATCCTAACCTAAGGATGAAGTCAATCACTGAAGATGAGGGAGATGGTGACGACGATGGGAGCAGCTGTTTGCTGAACTGACACACTCCTAAGTGCTGGGCACACATTACCTTGTCTAATCTTCCTAAGAACCCAATGGAGAAGTGACCATCATAACTCCATTCTATGGGAGAGCTGGGAGACTCACCAAAGCCAGTATCTAGCAGTACAGTCATAACAATGGCAACAATAACAGTGATGGTGACGACCATGGTTTTATGAACCCAATGTTCGCCACAGGCCAAGCACAGTGCTGTGCACATTGCAGGCACCATGTCTTCAATCCTCACCACAACGCCAGGCCACAGGTTTTCCTCTCACCTCCATTTTTTCATATAGAGAATTATTTTCCCATGATTGCTTGTAAACAAGAATGGTGTTTAAACCTATGTTCCTTTTGTCTTCTTTTAATAATACATTAAACACAAAGTTGTTTGTGTTTCTTTAAAAACAAGTATTCCATTTTTGTCCAATGTGTACAGTGTGCATTGCATCCCAAGTCTGGAGAAAGCCCTAACGTCAAGTCCAACCAACAATGAATAAAAAAGGTCATAATGCCTGCGAAGTGCTGCCTGCAAGGATTCTGACTGAGAGCATTCCTGGGAACATTCCAGTCAGAGAAATGGCACACTTAATGCTTAAATTTAATGCTTAAATTTGAATTTATAAACATTATTTTTTATGGGGGTGAAAAAGATAAATGTGTCTTACTGGTTTCTTCTGTTATTATGTTTTTTTCTTTTTAAAGATTTTATTAAAAATATAGCTATCATGCAATATTATATTAGTTTCAGGGGTTCACCATAGTCATTCAACATTTATATACCTAAAGAAGTTATCACCATAATAAGTCCAGCAACCATCTGACACTGTATTGTGCTATCACAATATTATTGACTGTATTCCCCATGCTGTACATTACATCCTCATGACTTATTTGTTTTATACCTGGAAATTTGGACCTCTTATTCCCCTTCACCTTTCCCCGCTTTTTAAATTTTTCAACTACAGTTGACATTCAACATTATTTTATATTAATGTCAGGTCCATAGCACAGTGATTAGACATTTATATAATTTAAGAAGTGGTCCCCCTGACTAGTCTAGTACCCACCTGGCATTATACATAGTTATTACCATATTATTGACTATGTTCCCCATGCGCTTTGCTGGGTAGAACACCCGTGATTGTAGGTCCTCGCTTTGTATCATGTTGAATATTTTGTGCCAATCCATTCTGGCCTGCAAATTTCCTGTTGAGGAATCAGCTGACAATCTTATGGGAGCTCCCTTATAAGTTACCAGTTGTCTTTCTCTTTCTGCTTTTAGAATTCTCTCTTTGTCTTTAACCCTAGCAATTTCAATTATAATGTGTCTTGGTGTTGGCCTCTTTGGGTTCATCTTGTTTGGGACTCTGCTCTTCCTGGGCTTGTATATCTATTTCCTTTGTCAGGTTATGAAAGTTTTCTGTCATTATTTCTTTAAATAGGTTCTCAATCCTTTGCTGTCTCTCTTCTCCGTCTGGTACCCCTATGATGTGAATATTGCTTGGTATTGTCTCAGAGCTTTCTTAAACTATCCTCATTTTTTTTGGATTATTTTTGTTTGTTTGTTTTTGCTATTCTGCTTGGGTGTTTCCTGCTACTTTGTCTTTTAAATTGCTGGTTTCATCCTCTGCTTCAGGTAGTCTGCTGGTGATTCCTTCTAGTGTATTTGTCATTTTAATTACTGTATTCTTCACTTCTGACAGTTTCTTTTTTGTGGTTTCTATGTCCCTGTTTATACTTTCTATCTCTTTGTTGAAGTTCTTACTAAGTTCCTTGAGTATCCTTACAACCATTGTTTCGAACTTTGTATCTGGTAGGTTGCTTGCTTCCATTTTGTTTCATTTTTTTCCTGGAGTTTTCTCCTGTTCTTTCATTTGGGCATATTTCTTTGTTTCCTCATTTTGGCTGCCTCTCTGTATTTGTATGTATTAGGTAGATCTGCTATGTCTCCCAGTCTTGGCCAGGTGGCCTTATGTAGTAGGTGCCCTGTGGAGCCCAGGGGCACAGTCTCCCTGGTCCCCCGCTCCAGGTGCTCCAGGAGTGTCCCTTGTGTGGGTTGTATGTTCCCTCCTGTTACAGTTGAGGCTTGATTGCTATTGGCACATCAGTGTGTGGGATTGGCCCTCAGGCTGGTTGGCTGTGGGGTTTGGCCATGTCCAGAGCTTATGGGCTGCTATGTGGGAGGCTTACCCTACAGAGTGAGATTTGCCCCAGTGGCTCTGGTGCCTGTTGAACCCATCCTTTGTGTATGCTGCTTGTGGGGCTAATTGGGTGGTGCTCTGCTGTGGTCTGAAGTCGATTTCCAAGTATGTTGGTTCTGGGGCCTCATGGGAGAAGCTCTGGTGCAGGCCCAGGTCAGCCACTGCCTGTGCCTATCCGGGGACTACCTGGTAGGAGCTACAGAGTGATCTGTGGTTGTTCACTGCCTGTGCTAATGCTGGAGGTGTGTGGGAGAGGCCACGCTGCCACCAGTACCTGGTCTGGTGTAGTTCTGCAAACAGCCAGGACACCCCGAGGCCTGCTGCCCCCTGCCAGCTCCCTTAAGGTGATAAAGCTCCCTCCGCTGATAAAGCTTTGTGCAGTATGCAAGTTGGGTGAGGCAGGGCCTCAGAGAGTCACCAGGTTAATGTCAATTATGGTTTGCTGCCGGTGCTGATCCTGGAGATATTCAGCAAAAGTCTCAGAGCACACCAAGGCCAGCAGCTACCTGCCTGGGGCCTGTGTACTAAGATAGTTTTCCAAGATGGAAAGCAATGCTGGCGGGGCTGGCTGCTCTCAGAAAAAGTGCCTCAGGCATTGGGGGAGTTGGGCGGGGTGAAATCTCAGTGAGTCAGCAGGGCGGAGCTGCAGAGCTCACCAGGCCAATCAGATTCAGATTTGGCTGTAAGCGTAGGGGGCGGGCTCAACACAGAAAAGATGGAGTCCACCTGCAGGCTGCACAGGAAGAGGAAGCCTCACAGAGAAAGTGGCGACTGTCCTCCAGCTTTTGCCCAAAGCCACACACCTCAGTCTGCCCCCTGTATGCTTTGGATGCCCATTGAGTCACCTTCCGATCGCCAGAGCCCAGGATGAGTGCCTGTGAGCAAGTGAGTCTGTGTGTGGGCCATTTAAGGGGACGTCTGGGTTTCCCACAGCCTTCTGTCCCACCTGGATGGTCGGAATCCCCACTGTGTTTCACAGCCAGCTGTTGTGGGGGCTCCTCTTCCCAGACTAGTACTCTGGGTCTGGGAACCTGGAGTGGGGCTGGTGTCCCTCACTCCTCCTGGGGAAACCTCCATGGCTGAGATAAACCTTCCTGATTCTCAACCGCCACTCGCAAGATTGGGGCCGGCCTGTTTTGCATCCCCGCCCCTGCTACCAGTCTCCACATGGCTTCCCTTTTATACTCTTAGTTAAAAAAGAACTTCTGTTTTGTTGGACTTCAGATGGTTCTCCAAATTGATTGTTTAATAATTTGGTTGTAATTTTCATGTGTTCGTGGAAGGAAGCAGGCCCATTATCTATCTACTCCACCATCTTGGGTCTCTCTCTCCCTCTCACCTCCATTTTTAAAACAAGGGTCCTAAAGTCAGTACCAGCTCGCCCACCTCGCCCACCTCGCCCACCAGCATCTCCACCTCCAACACCCTTACCAAACACTTAAGCATATTATCCTATCCCTCCCAAAGGGAAAATAGTGATGGGAGCAAGACAAAGGGCCTTCTATTAATATAGATGCCTTAGCAATACCCATTCTCAGGAATTTGGCCCAAGATTCACCCTCCAAGCAGTACTATGCCCTCTATTCTAACATTTTTAGATCTCTCGCATTTTTCCTGTGGGATAAATGATAGCTATAAAGGACATGAGGGATTCCATTTAAAAAAATAAGCAAATTGTATTAAAGTTTAATGGTGGTCATTATGGCTGGTTTGTCTCTGGTGCTTATGCGAGTGTTGTAGTCCCCTTTGAAGGGTCCCATTGGACAGATGGATTGTCTGCAACCCTGTCTGGTATGTCCCCATCCCAGTCAGCAGACTGTGAAGCCTTGTCCCCATCTGGGCAGAGTTCGATGATATAGCACTTTGGCCTTTAAAATATGCACAATAAATATTTTAGATTTGCTGATGAATGACTTGCCTCACTACCAGGCTGCCAAGCTTGCAGGGGCAGGAGGAGGAAGAAGTGAAGCAAATCTCAAAATAAGAGATACTTTAGTTTTCACAAAGAAGTGCTGGGTGCCAGACAGGTAGAGAGGCTTTCGGGGTCCAATATCACTGTAGCAGGGCTTTCCAGAATGCCTGACTGCGTCCTTCTCCTGGATGGGTGTCACCCTCCTAGGCTGATTCTCTTTCAGGTAGGTACTTCGTACTCCATTCATGCAACAATTTCAAGTTTCCATGAAGCATCCAGTGAGATCGTTAATGCTATGGACCAAATCATGCCAGTCACCTGCTTAAAACATTCCAGCGTTTTCTATCACACTTAGAATAAAATCCCAACTACTGGCCATGAGCCTATAAAGCCCTACGTGATCCACTGCCATGGCTCCTCTGACCACCTTACCTACTCATCACCTCTTGTTCACAATATTCCATCCACATGGGCCTTTGCTCATCTTCTGTAAACACACAAAGCATGTTTCTGTTGCAGGACTTTTGTACTTGCTACTCTCTCTTCCCAGAATATTCTGCTTCTACATCTTCCCACAGCTGGCTTTTTGGTCATCTATGAGAGTTCAGATAGAATATGCTTGAGAAATCTAATTTACAGTAGCCCTTCATTTCAACCACTGTCCATCCCATTACCTTATTTTATTTGCACTAATCACTATTTGAACTTGTTTTTTTTGTTGTTGATTTACATGTGCTGTAGTTGTTTGTCATGTCTCATAAAGGTAGGAACTTTATGCTGTTCATCACTGTCTCCTTATGTCTAGAATGTAGTCCATCACACTGTCAGAGCTCAGAACACAAATGTTGAAAGAATGAGTGATTATTTCTTGAGCACTATCCATGGGCATGATGTGTGCTGGGTGCTGAGAATACAGCACTGAATGAAACACATCTGGCTCCTTTCTTTTTTTTTTTTTTTAAATTAAAGTTTATTGGGGTGACAATTGTTAGTAAAGTTACATAGATTTCAGGTGTACAATTCTGTATTACATTATCTATAAATACCATTGTGTGTTCATCACCCAGAGTCAGTTCTCTTTCCATCACCATATATTTGATCCCCTTTACCCTCATCTCCCACCTCCCACCCCCCTTACCCTCTGGTAACCACTAAACTATTGTCTGTGTCTATGAGTTTTTGTTTCTTATTTGTTTGTATTGTTCTTTTGTTGTTTTCAGTTTTATATACCACACATCAGTGAAATCATATGGTTCTCGACTTTTTCTGTCTGACTTATTTCACTTAGCATAATAATCTCAAAATCCATCCATGTTGTTGCAAATGGTACTATTTCATCTTTTCTTATGACAGAAGAGTATTCTGTTGTGTATATACATCTGGTTCCTTTTAATGGACCACTTTACATTCTAGTAAGGTCTTTGGTCTTTGACCTTGTAGGGGCTTGAATAACCAGCTTTCAGGCAGGCACACCCAGACAGGGGTAACCAGTGTCTAATTTTGGTCATAACACTAGAGTCAGATCCTGAAGTTTTAGAGGTTTCAGTGTTGGAAGAATTTTTAGGGATCATGACATCCAAACCTCCCTATTTACAAGTTCCAGAGAGAGGACATGACTTGGACAAGTTCACACACTGGCTGGAGGCAGAACGAGAATGAAAATGCAGGTCTTCTGACTCCAGGAATTGTGTTGGTTCAATTTCATTGTCTTAACACCCAGGTCTGGATTCTGAAACGTTCTGGTTTGACCCAGGAGCCTACATCGTGTTTCAAAAGAAAATAATTTACACTAGCACATTCCCATCAAGTCTATCAAACCAATATATAATAGATGTGTTGACGCTGAACCCTCTGTAGAATCCCAAAAGGTCTGTTCTTAAGGGGTGCTTGAGCCAGGTAAGAATTCCCATTAGCTCTTCCACAAACTATCTGTCTCTCCTTTCTGTCTTTCAATAATTTCCATGCCTACCTTGTAATAGGAAGCAAAAACAGCTAGTAGGCAGGCTATGAATCCAGCTCGGTCCCTCATATAGGTGAAGCAAGTTCCCTCTCATTGGAGATGTATCTGTCAAGAGAATAGTTTCCATTTTCAGTTCACAGAGTATTCTACAGCCCTTTCCATTAACTATCTGATTGACAGCATTTCCGGGTATCTCGTGGACTATACAATTGAATGTTACATTGATCATTTCACTGAATTTTCCTTGGACTGTTTTACTGGAAGTTGCACCTCTCTCTTCAGCAGGAATTTTAGTCTCAGACGGGCTTCCCGAGATTGGGGAGGTTAAATAAACAGGCGGTTGAGAGGCCCTTGTACTCAATTATCTTCCTGTGGCAGGATCCTTCAGTGCTGGCTCCTGAAGGAAAAACAGCATGGCTGCCTCTTGGGATGACTCTCAGAGCAGTTCCAAACTTGGTGGTAAAAGGCGATACTTGATTTCCTGGCTGAAACACTTCTTTTCTCAGTGTCCTAAGCAGGGAGTTCGAATGGGATAAGCTATACCTTGTGGTTTTAGGCATTAATGAATATGAGAAACTAAATTATTGAATTTTGCAATGCAAATGATATTTTGAACACAAATTCTTTATTTCTGAATGCTAAGGACTCATAAAGAATGTTAATGGTTTATGAATTAGGCCATTGGCCTGCAATTTGTGATTCAAACAGCACATCAGCACTGTGTAATAAGTAACTATGTAAAGAGTAGTGTTGTCTAAGTTTTCAAAATATTTTGCTTGATGCGTTAGAAAGTTCTCAACAGGTTCCAGTGGCCCACTCTTTCTTCCTTCCTCCCCTCCCACATTCCCTCCCACTCTTCCTTCCTTCCTCCTTTCCTTCCTTTCTTCCTTCCTTCCTGGCTTCCTTTCTCCCTCTCCATTCTCCCTCTCTCTTCCCCACTTCCCATCCTCCCTCCGTTGCTTGACCACATTCCCCTTCCCTCCCTTCCTTCCTGTCTTCTTCCTTCTCTCCCTCCCCCATTCTCCTTCCATTGGCTGACTATCTTAGCCATTATTGCTACCCTTCTCAATCCTTTCCCAGATTCGATTGTGGAAGCTGGAAGAGTCTGAAGAACTAATTTAGACTAGAACTAATGTAGGCTGCACCTTAGAATCATCTGGGGAGCTTGTGAAGCTCCCCATTCCCAAGCCACACTGCCCTTGGACTATATCAGGATTGCTGGGGGTGGGTTCTGCGGCATCCGTACATTTTAAAGTTCCCCTTTACAAATTCTAATGTTCATATAGAGCTCAGGACCTTTAGGATAGGTCCTGAGCTCTATATGAACATTTATGAACTAAAATCTAAAATTTTAGTGAGCATGAGAACCAACACAGAAGTTAATTGTAAATGGAGGTTCCTGGGCTCCTCTTCCTAGATATATTCCGATTCAGTTCATCGGCAGCCGAGTCCTGGTTCACCTCTCCATGTGGTATTCTGTGCTTTTCAAGAAACACCCCTTCCTGTTGTCCCGCAGCCACCTCACTTCTTCCAGGGATGGGCAGGATCCTGCTCCAATGATGGATTAACTTTCTCGTGCCTAGATCTCTGACCCGAGGCCTACCGACCCAGATAGCCTTTGGGAATCCTGATCAGAATCATTTTGGGCCAGTGGTACCCGCCATTTAGCTCCAGGGATGTGAAGGTGACCCTAGCCTTAAATAGGAAGTTAGGGACACAGAGGCAAAAAAGCAGCCTTCTTCCAAGTGCAGCACTTCTTCTCTCCCCAGGTTGATTGGATCTTTGGCAGTCCTTGCTCTCACCCTGGCCAGCTGCAGTCTCTTCCAGGTGGCAGAGATGCTGGGGGTGCTGCTGTTTTATGCAAGTGTTCTGGAAGCACTCATCTGAGAGTCTCCCTGCCCCCTTGCAAGTTCTCCTTTTCCTCCCAGAAACCCTGGCCTAGGAGACCCTCAATAGCAATGGTTTCTCTCTCTCAGTTCTAATGAATGTCGGCAGGCCAGGGATGCCTGCAGCAGCCATTTTCCAGAAGATGGTGAGCAAAAGCACTCTTCAAATTGAGGCAGGCAGCTAGAAACAGGAATTGTATTTTCGACATGTCTGGACATGCCTGGTAACATTCCTGTGTGTCCCCCCAGAGAGCTCCCCTACACGCCCAAACCTTTCCCTTATCTACCATTACCATCAATCACTATGAGGAAGTGAAGGATACCAAATACCTGACCAGATTCGACTGTTGCTTTACGCCTGCGAAGCGAGGATTGCAACGACCTTCATTCCACCTTAGCCTTATTACACCATCATTATAATACCATACATGTGCCTGGAAGTTCATTAATATCATTAAACAGACTGAATTTTTTTAATAACTTTTTTTTTTATTAGTTTCAGGTGCACAAAACAATGTAATAGTTAGACATTTATCATTTATGTCCCTCACACAGTGACAACCCCCCTGCCCCATCCACTATCCCTCTGACATCGCACACAGCCATTACATTTCCACTGTCTCTATTCCTAATGCTGTACTCCATTTCTTGTAACTATATGTAGTTTTATATATACATAAAATTATATATATATATAATTTTATGTATATAACAATTTTTTTATATATATATAAAATTGTGGTTGACATTCATTATTGTTCAGCTTCAGCTTCAGGTATATAGTGCAGTGGTCAGGCATCTACATCATCCCTGAAGTGGTCTCCCTAACGAGACAAGTGTCCATCGGATACCCTACAAAATCTTTACAACATTATCGATTACAGTCCCTAAATTGACTTTCGTATCCCCGTGGCCATCTTATGGTTACAGACTTTGCTTTCTAATCCCCTCACCTTCCCCTTATCCCCACCCCCCCTCCCATCTAGCAACCCTCAGTTTTTCCTCTGTGTCTCTGAGACCGTTTCTGGTTAGTTCATTCATTTATTCTTTTCTTTAGATTCCACATATAAGTGAGATCATATGGTATTTGGCTTTCTCTGTCTGACTTATTTCACTTAGCATAATGTTCTCTAGGTCCATCCATGTTGTTGCAAATGGTAAGATTTCTTTCTTCTTTATGGCTGCGTAATACTCCATTGTGTAAATGTACCACAGTTTCTTAATCCAGTCATCTACGGATGGGCATTTCGGTTGTTTCCATGTCTTGGCTATTGTGTGTAGTGCTGCAATAAACATAGGGGTACATAAATTTTTTCGAATTAGAGTTTTGGATTTCTCCGGATAGATATCTAGGAGTGGAATTGCTGGGTCATAAGGTATTTCCATTTTCAGAGTTTTGAGATACCTCCATACTGTTTTCCACAGTGGCTGCACCAATCTGCAATCCCACCAACAGTGCACAAGGGTTCCCTTTTCTCCACATCCTCGCCAGCACTTGTTGTTTGTTGATTTATTGATGATAGCCATTTTGATTGGGGTGAGGTGGTATCTCATTGTGGTTTTTATGTGCATTTCTCTAGTGATTAGTGAGGCTGAGCATTTTTTCATATGTCTCTTTGCTGTCTGTATGTCCTTTTTAGAAAAATATCTCTTCATGTCCTCTGCCCATTTTTTAATTGGGTTGTTTGTTTTTTGTGGAGTTGAGTTGAGTGAGTTTTTTATAAATTTGGGATATTAACCCCTTATTGGATATATCATTGGCAAATATCTTCTCCCATTCAGTAGGATCCCTTTTTGTTTTATTGATGGTTTCCTTTGCGGTGGAAAAACTTTTTAGTTTGACGTAATCTTACATGTTTATTTTTTCTCTTACTTCCCTTGCCCGAGGGGATATATCAGTAAAAATCTTACTCCGGGTAATGTCTGTAAAGTTTCCTCCTATATTTTCTTCTAGGAATTTTATGGTTTCAAATCTTACATTTAAGTTTTTAATCCATTTTGAATTTGTTCTTGTATATGGTGTAAGGAGGTAGTCCAGCTTCATTTTTGTCTGTCCAGGTTTCCCAGCACCATTTATTGAATAGACTGTCTTTACCCCACCGTAAATTCTTGCTTCCATTGTCATAGATTAAATGACCATATAGGCATGGATTTATTTCTGGTCTCTCTATTCTGTTCCATTGATCTATGTGAAAACAGACTGAATTCTTGGAAGGAACATGCGCAGTCTGAAAAGTTGAGGTAATACTCTCCTGTCAATCATAAATGCCAGTCAGAGAGATCCCACACCCAGAGAGGAGTAGCCTATTCTGGTAGAAAAGGAAATTAAAACTCCCAAGTCCACTCCAGTCAGCACCTTTTGAGCCACACTATTGCTCAGCCCGCTCTTATCCCTATGGAGTGTACTTTTACTTCTAATAAGCTGCTCTGTCACCACTGCCTTTTGATGTCCCGCTCAATCTTTGTTCAGGATACCAACAACCTGAACAGCGCACCGAGGTGAGTCCACGCTGCAGTAACGAAATTCACGTAGGTGACGTTAGATCTGCCGGCAGTTTCTGAGTGTGGGCCGGGATTGTGTCTCTTGAAGCCGAAGAATGGAAACACGGACCAGGGAGAGGCAAAAAGTTTTAAAAAGAGGATCGTTTATTAGAGGCAGGAGAAGAGATTGCGGCTCCCGAGCAGGAGGGTGACCCGAATGGGGGTGCCCCATGACTGAGACAAAAGCTCTTACTTTTACACCTTCCCTTGCCTGCTTGGGGAAGGGGAGCTGTTTGAAGAAGGCAACTGGCGCCTTCTGATGAAATTCGTCTGCCAGCTTTGTTCTGCTTGCCCATCCTACAGGAATGAGTGAAGTAACCCATTCTTATCCATCAGATCGGCTCCATTTGTCAGGCCCAAAGGAATCTTATGATTAACCTCAAGGCCTTGTTACATTACATCCTGGAGTGAAGGAGTGATTTCAAAACCTGAAGTTTTAGGATATGACTGTCTTTGTTTATTCCACCGTGTACCTCCCTGTCTATCTAGGGACATGCTAGCTAACCTGTATCAAAATGACTGGAGGCAACGTAAACCAGGAAGCCTGCCCTCTACCCCATACACAGGGCCCTGCGCATTTGCTAACAGAGAGTCTTCAGAAGCGTGCCCACTCCCCACCCTCATTGTGAGCGATGGCCACAAGGCAAACAGCTCACCTGGGGTGATAAAATATTTAGAAGTTAACTTAGCACCCCCATGCTTTATAAAGAACAAGGTTCATGAATTTTTAAGTTATTTAGTAAATCACGTTGAAGGCTGACAATGCAGATTTACCACTATGCTGCGATTTAAATACCAGGTTATACCTTCATTATGTTAACAAAGTGAAGAGTGGCAGAGTTAGTCCCTCTGAGCCGCCAAAAACCAGTGCGGCTCCCTTTAAAAAAGCATCTCCCCACCCCTGCCCCGCCGCTTCTGCGAGATACTCCCCACTGTGGTGTGAGAGGCTGAAAGAGGCAATGATTGGATGCTTTGGTAGAACTGGCTGTATTTGGGGGAGCAGGTCAGAAGGGGTGCGGGGAGGGGCTGATGCCTATTAACTAGAACAGTGTGGGGGCGTCTGTGGGAATGGGGGCAGGGGATTGAAGCAAGATGCATCTTCCTTTTTTACAATTTTTTTTTTATTAGAACTTAAGGATTCCTTCAAAAGAGAAAGTGTGTGTGTGTGTGTGTGTGTATTCGTATGTGTGTATGCGTTCTGGGTAAACAAATTCCTGTCAGAAACTTTCAGGAAAAAGAGACTTGGCTTGGCAGATATCATCAAGGTCATGGGAGAGGGAACGAATAATGTTAAAAACAGCTCACAGACCTCAAACCCCTTATTGGGAAGAGACAGGGTAATGTGGTAGGTCTAGAGTCAGATCCTGTTTATTAGCTGTTTACAGTTGTCTGACTTTAGGTAAGTTCCTTAACCACTCTGGGCGTAGTTTCTTTTTCCATAAAGTTGGGGCAAAACTAGTATCTCCCTTAATGATCTCATGTGAGGATCAAAAGACAGCACAAGACAGGGGCTGAGTTAAAGAGCTCAGTGCTGGTTGGATAAAAACACACAAAATTTCATGATTTAAAAAAAAAAAAATCTTACCAAAGACCAGGCATCTTGTTTGGGTTTTACCTATGTTATCTCATTTTGTGTTCACAACAAACCCAGGGGGATGTTTCCATTTCATGCCCATTTCACAGATGCGGGAACTGAGGTTCAGATAAATACTGAGGCTTAAATTTGAATTACACAGGCACTTATAGGCAGACTGAGGATTTGAATTTGGGCCTTCCTGACACCGAAGCCAGGCCATTTCTGCTTTCCCATGACACCTCACTTAGCGAGCACAGACTAACCACAGTCTCCCCATTAACTCATTTGGCAAATGACCTTGACTTCATGTTGGCTCTGGGGATACAGACTGAGAAACGATGTCTGGTGCCCTGGAAGACCTCCTAGTTTCATGGGTTTGGAAGCTTTGAGGGCCTGTGAGATGAATCATGAGTGATAAACGTTTATTAAGCTGATAAACGTTTATTAAGCACCATTTGTGCACCTGTATGAGTTAAACACAGTGCAGGCTATAAGGGCAGGTCATCCTCCATTCCTTTTTTTTTGTATTGTGCAATTTGGAATGTGCAAGGTGAGTTAGTTCTGCCCCAGGACCTTTGTACTTGCTGGAATGCTCTTTCCCACTGCCTGGGAACCCTGGCTCTTTTTTGTTTTTCAGACATCACTCTCTAGTTTCACCTCCTCAGAGAGGCCATCTTACAAAAGCAGTGCTCCTGCCCTGCCACTCCGTCGGGCCACCCTCTTGTCTCCCTGCAGTCAGCAGAATCTGTAATCATGTTTAGTGATTTGTCTCCCATTTATTGTCCCTTTTCCTCCAGGAGACTGTAAATGACTCTGTCTTGTCCCTGTTGTTATCTATAGCCCTGGAGATGTCATCTTGCTCAATAAATATTGTTGAATGGATGAATAAAGAGATCAATAAGGTCTTTAATCTTCCTGAGCCCCCGTTTTCTCCTCTGTACAAAGGGGGATGGCTGTGCCTGCATCGCAGGGTCCATCTGGGGTAGTTGCACCCCATGGCTACGCACACTAAGGCACCCAGCACTGTAAGAGCTCAGTAAGCCCTGCTCCCTTCTCCTCTTCCCACCTTGGGTCTGGTTTTGCCCTAGGAGAGGCCGAGAACAGACATCCTGTGTTCCTGGTTCACTGAGGTAGCTGGAAGACCCTGAAACACAGGTCACATTGAAGGGTTAAGATCCTTGTTGGTTTCATTCAAACAGGGGCAGGAAGGAAGAGCTCTGACTGCAGTTTGTGGGCTGGAACCAACTCTGATGTCTCCTGGCTGGGTGGCCTGTTTTTTTTCTCTGAGCAGGCTTCTTTTCCAGACTGTCCCTGCATCTCAGAGAGAGCCCCAACCTCTCACACTACAGCCTTGCCTCCTTTCTTCCTGTTCTTCCACCTCCTCAACCTGCCTCTTCTTTTTCTCTACCCCATTCTCCTCTCCCTTTAACTCAATGTTTTCCTCCCTTCTTAAGGTACTAATGAATATTCACAGGGCCCTGAGTGTGTGCCAAGTACCAGGCTAAGCACTTTACATGGATTATCCAGCTTAATCCTCAAAACAGTCCCCAAATCTACCTTACTTGTGGGGGAGTGAAGCCAAAAGAAGTGAACTTGAATCCAGGCAGTCTAACTTCAGAATTTGCACTCTTAACCACCAACCTTACCATCTTTGACTCTTCCTAAGAGTCAAAATTCTAACTCCTAGGAGCCTAAGCCCAACTGCTCCCGTCTTCCATTTTCTCTTCCCCCTTATTTTCCATTTACCACTGTTTTTCTTTCATTTTTTTGGATTCACATACCATAAAATTTATCCCTTTGAAGTGTACAAAGTTGTGTGTGCAGCCACCATCACTAACTGCTGAACCTTTTCTTCACTCCAAAAAAGCAACCCTGTACCCATTAGCACCTCCCTTTCTCTCTGTCCTTCAGCCCTGGCAATCACTAATCTATTTTCTGTGTTTATGGATTTGCCCATGCTGAATGTTTCATACACATAGAATCATACAATATTTGTCCCGTTGTGTCTGGCTTCTTTCCCAAGTCTTCATACCCTAAATTTAAAATGTTGATGTGAGAATGTTCATAGTTTTGGTGGGAAACGAACTCAACCCACATCCATTAGCTTTGCTTGTCCACCAAGGAATGGGTGAGCGTTATTTTGGTGTGGGTGGATGGAGACTATAGTGGAAACTGGAGTGATGGGTAGACGAGAAACGTAGGTTTCAGGCCATAAGGCTTTGAATGTATGCAGTGACTTGGGACCCATCACTCCGTTCATCCTTCTGCTTTTGGTCCTTGTTCAGAGTTGCCCTCAAATTTTCTTTTACAAGGGCCGTCTCAGTGGTTGCGGTTCACATACCCCCTTTCTGGAAGCCAGTCATGCCATCCTTTGGACGATTAGCCTGTCCAAGAGGAAACTCTGTTAGCCACCATTTTCCTGCACTTTTAACTAGGCTTAAGTAAGTTAGGTAGATCCAAGCTGCACCAACCTTATACCTGCAGCCACCGTAACCATTCCTGGCTCCAGCAGGATCCTGGGAGGACAATCCCCATTCCGTCTCAGGTTTCTCATTTGGAGAGTAATTTTTGATTGCCTACTATGTGCTCACAGTCTGCTTTACACATGGTGTCTCACGTACTCTTCAAAATGGCCCTGAGAGGTCTGCAGTTTTATGCCCATTTTACAGACCAGGAAATCAAGTCACAGAGGTATGAGGTAAAAGGCTCTATCTAAACTATTCCGCCAATAGGCAGCTGAGCTAGAATTCTAACCTGGGGCTGATTTCAATGCATAGACTCTTTCCACTCACCACATAGCGTGGGACTCGTTGATCATACTACTTGGTCCACTTTGATTGCTTTTACCCTCTCCGAATTTTATTGTATTGGTTAAATCTACTGGTTTGCAAGCAATAGAAATAGACTGTGGTGAACTTAGTTTTAAAAAGAGGGGCTTTATTGGGAAGGAGCCCCAGAAAGTAGTGGATAATGAGGAATCAATAAAGGCAGGCACCAGGTCTATTCTGCAGATGTCAGCTCAAGAATCCATGAGGTTTCTATTTAGAGAGCCATGACTCAGCTTCAGTGACATATGTCTTCTAAATCTTCGTCTTCCAAATGTCATATTCCCAGTAGGGAATCCAATTTTCCCAGCTTCGCTCAGGTTCTCATGCCTGGGGTCACCCAGCTATGGCTGGGTTGGCAGAGGAGGAGGTATAACAGTACTGCTTTCCAGAGATCTCATTATTGTGAGCCAGACAGACATCCCAGAAGGTCTCAGTATGCTAATGTCAAGGATTTTGTCCCAACTGCTGTTTTTCCTTCTCGGTTCTCAGCGCGGACCACCTTAAGCATAGCCTCTTGCTTTGAGACATATCAAACCATAAACCAAGAAAGCAGGAGCTCAAAGAAAGAGCTACAGTGGGATCATTTACATTTTAGGGTACACTGATCCTACCCCCTAATAAACTTGGCTCAAAAACTGGATCCATCAGATAATAAGGGGGAAGAGGAACAAGGAATAGGGTATGCGAAAGGAGTGATGAGAAGTACGAGAAAACTCTCCCCACACCAAGGACTCCAGATACTAGTCTGCTCTGAACACATGACCCATGGTGTCCAGGGAGGAGGAACCATGGGGAGCTCATTTGGAATGAACACGTTCTCATCTTGATAGTGCCACAGAAACAGATATTGGATCTGTCAGCACAACTGGATGGTCTTCTTTTCATCAGTCACAACATGGTAAATTCAACCCCCATGTCCATTTGTTCGATGACAAACTTGATGATCAGCAAGGCAAAGCACCATAAAAGGACCGGACAATTTCATCAAAGAAAACCTGACAAATCACATATTGCTGTTTGTCATCAAGACACTTAACACTCAGGGCCTGCTCCCCAAGCTTCCACAATCAATTTCTACTAATTTGCTCCTTCTCGGGCTCTGTGAGGGTGCTGGTGATTTCATATTTTAAGCACCCACAGAAGTTCCGGTAATTGATGCAGTTCTAGAAAGTGTTGTAAAGACTTTGAATGAACTTGAAAGGTTTTGCATTTGTTTTCAGGGCTGTTAGAGAGAGTGATTCAAACTCTGCCACACGGGCACAATTTGTAAAGGTTGGACATGAAAAAGACTGCTTAGCTTTTCTCTGAGACAGGTATCTTCTCGTTACAACGTCTCTGCTCATGAGGCAGGCTGGGCTCGCCACTGAAACACTCGATTTCCTTTTTATCTGTATCTTGATGGTGGCAGAAATCATCTCTGAACATCTGAAGGAAAAAAAGGCAATTATTGAAAAATTCTCCTAGAATGACTTAGCTTTCTGAATTCTATTTCTTTAACAAACACCCAAAAAATAAGTTGGCAGAGGTGAAAAGTTGTAGAAATTTTCTTCTTGACTTTGGCACTTCTAAAATGAAATATATATATATTTCCAGCTTAATCCTCAAATCTCTCTCTCTCTCTCTCTCTCTCTCTCTCTCTCTCTCTCCGAAGAGAGAGAGAGGGAGCAAAAAATTGGATACACATTTTAAGAAAGGAAAAAACTGTATTAAAATTGTAATACTCAATAGATACCGATAACAAAAGGTGAATACAAGTCATGTGTATACATTTTTTGGCACCCCCGGTATATATCAGCTTTATTCTGCTCCTGGGTTACCTGTCCTGTTCTGAATGTCTCCTTTAAGTGGGTCAGGTATGACTGTGAAGGGGACTGCAGGAAAAGAAACCTTTAGCCTTCTTGCAGTGGTACCAGGAACATGGCTATTGTAACAGAATTGTTAGAGAGAGTCTTCTGTGTGCCTGACACTGCTGAGTGCGTTGCACAATGGGAGCATTTAATCTGAATGAATCCCTTTGAGGTGATTTTTATACCATCAAGGCTCAGCCAGGTTTAATGACATGTTCAGGTTTCCCAATCTGTCTGGTTCCAACACTTGTGCTTTTAACTACTCAGCCACTCTGCTATGCTAACATTGATACGCTGGTAAATGTAACAACCAGCCTTTTGTAAAACCAAATCTAAAAACTAAACAAAACTCTGATTGTAGAGTTTCATCAATTACTGGTGTAAATGCTCCCACCATGGTTGACTTCAAGGTGCCAGTGTGATGTCATGGAGTAAGGAAGAGACGTGCACGGTTGGCACTCATGCCAGTCCATCGCCAACCACCTAAGGCTCTCCAAGAGCCATTCACCCAATCCACCTGGTACCCCGTGTTCTCAATTGTTCTCACCATGCCAGCTCAGACCTCTTGTTTGTAGTGTCACTTTGCTCCCAGATTAACTGTTGGAGACTATCACTTTGGCTCTGTCTTCTGATTTTCATGGTTCATATTCCTGTTCAGGGTAACACCTTGCTCACCTCTTGTTTGGCAGCCCTGCTGGGCTTACCTTCACTCCAAAAACTAGACCTGCGCAGAACCCACTTTTTTCAGAAACACATTCATGTCTCTACCAGCTGTCGTGTTGGGGGAGAGAGGCGTTCACTCATGAGTGTGTGTGGGAACGTTTAAAATACCTGGGTGTTCTGGTTAGCTGAGTGGTGAGCTGCAAACCCACTCAAACATGCCCCTGTTGGAACCAACATGAATGGATTGGGAAACAATGAGCTGTTACAGAAATTGGAGTGGCTGCCTGACTTCCAGGGTGGAGAGAGGGAGCCTCTCTCTAGACTCAACAGGAATGGGGGTTCCGGGAGAAATTCAGGAGTCAGTTTGTCAGTAAGGCGTGAGGTAGGGCTGAGACTCCAGGCAAGGCTCCCCAGAGTACAATTAGGCCATGTTGAAAACATGCTAATCTTTGTCTTGGAGGGGGCTCTGGGACTGCACTTGGGAGAGGTGACAGTTGAATTTAGTATGGAGGAAATGAGTCAATGGGCAAGACGAAGCCTGGATCTTAAGGGAGCCTGATAAGTTTGGTGGGAGATGGACAGCAGCCAGGACTGTGGCGTGAATGATGCCTTGGGATGCTGGCCCGAGACAAGGAGGGCTGCTGAGAGGACAGAGAGTGTCAAGGAGGAAACAACTGGCTTCCCGATGGTGATGGCAAATTTTCCGTACATATCGCTGAACACAAGGCAATGGATGCAGCTGGATGGAGAGAAAGACACCCAATGTCTTTTGAGCTCCCTAGTCCGGATGCTTTATCGGTGGTACTTTATTCTATCCTCATAAGAATCTTTTCATGACAGTGAAGCTGGGGGCAGGTGTCACTGAGCTCCCGTTCATATAGCCGGTGGGGTCGGGCATGAAGGCCGGCTTGTTCTGCTTCCTGCTCACTGCCGTCTCCCTGGGAAGAAGGCAACACTTTTCTCCAAGTCCTCCTGCTTTCATTGCTGGGCATTGCCTCTCTGTGCTGGAGCTCCTGGCTTTTGAAGCTACTATTTCTTCAGCTCTTACTAAGCGTTAGCACCCGGCTAAAGGCTTTACACCCACTGGTTCATTAAATACCCACAGTGGTGCAGTGAGATCTATGTTGCCTTATCGCTGTTTTCCCAGATGACAGTGTTCATCCTCAGAGGGTAGAGCCGTCTGCCCGGGTCACACTGTGAGTAAGTAGCAGAGCTGGGCTCCAGCTGAACCCTGACCGACAGCCAAGCTGTGCTCGTAACAGCTGTGGCATCTTGCTTCCTGCCCTCCTGATGTATTTAGGACCAGTGCATCTGAAGTTCTGGGGTAGGAAACAGCATTTGTGCAAGAGAACATTGGTGCTTTGACTGGCAGCTTAGAAAGTTCTTCTTTTTCCTCTGAGGCCTTCACTGCCCACCCCAGAGAACAGGCCTTCACCTGCCATCTCAACACGTTCACCTACCAGCAAAAATGTGACAAGTATCAAGAAAAGAATAGGCGGTTGTTAATTCTTCCGTCCCTAACCCAATGGTGAGTGATTCAATTCCAGGGTTAGAAATGCGGCTTCAACCTCAAGTTTACATCCAGCAATAAAGTTTTAGGATAACTGGGTGTTTGTTCCTTAAAGGAGATGTTGTGTTGATGGGAAAAGCCCAGATTGCAATGCTGTGTCTTTATCCCTCATCTCATGCCCCTTAGGTTAAAATCTACCAGTCGAGGTACATTTATGTTTTGCCTACCGTTGAGTAGCTCTTGGTAAAGTCAGTTATTTTATTCTGCTGGGCCTTGATTTTTTTCATCTGTGAAATGAGTCTGCTAGAGAAGAGAGAATAATTCCTCTTTATCTGGGTGATTATAAAAACTCAAATGAGAAAATAAAATGTAAGCCAGTGCAGAGTCCACGGCAGGTGGTTCTTGTTGTCTGGGCACAGCATGGTGGTCATGGCGTGGGTGCTGGTGGCACACAGCCCTTGGGTTCGGAGCCCAGCTCTGCCTGTTACTCACCGGGCAACTTGGGGGAAGTGTTTTAGCCTTTCTGAGCATCTGTTTCCTTATTTCTAAAGTGGGGATATTAATAGCTCTTGTCTCGTGGGGTAGGTATGAAGATGGCATGGCTTAATGCCTGGAAAATGCTTTACACGGCTCCCGGTATACTGTAACCTCTGAACAAACGTCAGCGATCATTCTAACAGGAAACTCGTTAATCCATCAGGTGGTCTCAGTAGTGTCCAGGAGGCCATGTAGAAGGGGGCGTTGGTGAATGGGGGAGGGAAGGCCATCCCCCGTGGAAGAACCATCCCCAGGGAGAGTCTGGAACTTCGTGGGGTTTGAATTCAGTGCCAAGGCAAAGAAGCCATTTCAAGTGTGGCTCCCCCCAAAGGATAGGATGGAAGGAACAGTATTTATTGGACATTCCAGGGATTCTTCCAGACACGTTCACATGCACGAAATGCCTTCGTCTGGAAACAAAATGAGCAAGGTAGCATCATGATTTCCATTTTACATATGAGAAAATGGAAGTTCAAGAAAGTGATTCGGACCAAGCCGCAGAGTAGAGAATCGATCTCAGGACTTTTGTAGCTTGTTGAAACACATGCTCTGTCCACTACACCCCAGAAGGGCCAATGGTGAAGCGAGTCTGAGGGAAGAGGACTCTTGGGAGAAGGAACCAGAGAGGACAGTGTAACTCCCCGAAGTGCAGGGGGCTCGGTTCTCTCCACCCTAAGCCCCCACCCCAGGGGACCTGAGACAGCCCCGAGCCCCAGCGGTGTTTCTGATGACCAGGACACCCCCTGCTTGCTTCATTCTGTCTCTCTGCATGCCGCAGCCCAGCACCATGTCAGTGGTCTTAGCTGATGTTCCTGAACAGGCCATTCCCATAGACCCAGGCCGTAGCCCAATTATCTCCAGCAATTTGCAGGCCTGCTCCCTGCTTGGGGCCCACATCTAGAGGCGATTTCTCTTTTTCCGGAAAATCAGCCAGGCACCTGAGAGCCGCTGTGAAGGTAATTAGGGAAGTTTGGCCATGGAAACCCATCTTGCCTTCCTCCTGTGGAGAAGAAGGGAGGGGCTGTGAGAGTCATGGGGTGGTCTTTCTAGGCAGCTGCCTGCGCTGAGCAGCTGGAATTCAAATCCAGGAGTCAGGGTCAGAAGAGGGGACAGAGAACTCGGGGCCTGTGTGTATGCAGAACTCCGAACCACAAAGTTATTTCTCATGTATCTTCAAAATTGGATTGGACAGGCCTCCCTCTCCCTCATCCAGCCACTCTTCTTTCCCAATCTTCTCTCCTTCTTCACTTCCACCCCATGCTTGCAATTGATGACCCATAGTGACAGGGCAGTAATTCTGGCTCCCTCTCCATTCACCACACCAGGAGTCATCTCTGCCTCTTCTCTTTTCCTTCCTTTTCCCCACGTGCCACCCATCAGCAAGTTCTGTTGGTTTGCGTCCAACATACACGCTGTGTTGGATAATTTTCCTCTATCTCTGCTGCTGCCTTAGTCCAATCCAACCAACCTCTTGTCCACACCAGCATGACAGTTTCTTAACTCTGGGTGAGCCATTAGAAACGCAAATGAGGTTACTTGTCAGTGTCTTGATTCAACATCCTAATGACTTCCCTTTGCTTTTAAAATGAAAGCCGAACTCCTCTAAGTCAGCTGATCGTCACGCTCCTCGGAGATGCCACACTTTGGGCCTGTGCACTCTCAGGTCCCCTGTTTGGATGCCTCTCTCTCAGGTCATCTCACGTCTGGCTCCTTTATGTTTGAATGTCATCTTTCTTAAGCGGCTTTCCTCAATACTCTTTCTAAAGTATCTTCCTGCCCCACTCCCCAAAAACCTATGCATCCAAACCCTCTTTGATTTTCTCCACAACATTTAGCACTGTCTGAAGATATTTGGTTTATTAATTGTTTGTTGCTTTTTAAGTGCATATCACTGCTAGAGCGTGAGATCCATCGGCTTAGAGACAGTTCATGTTTGCCTGTCACAGTCTCCCCATCATCAAATAAAGGTGCTTGAAAAACACCTGTGGAATGCATGAATGAATGACAGGCATGATGTCAAACGAGTTTTATATCATGTCTTACTGTTCTCCCTACAATCCTATGAGTTAGGGACTTATTTTCACCCCCATTTTACCAGTGAGGAAACTGAGAGATGGAATATACAAATGGGCGGTGACCAGATCCTATCTGTCAACAGAACTCTGACTCACAACCTCTGTCGCTACCAGTCTGGGACACCAAACCACAGCTTCTGCAGCAATTGGCCCCAAATAGTCAGGACTTGGCCAATAACAGCCAGCTTCCCTAATTTTTGCTCCTGCCTCCAACTGGGGACCAACCAGAGAAAGCCAAATATACTCCCCTAACCAATCACGTTGGCTCCCCACTTCTAGGGAGCCCACCTCCATCTTCTCCCAGCCAACAGCTTCCAATAGGCATACCTGAAGTTTCTCTTCTCCTGTATGAAGGTGTCCCACTCCTCTACCTGCCTTTGGGTCTCTGCCAAACCCAAGTGATGGTGGCTGGTGGCCTCGTTATAGCCAGCTGTGAATAAATATCCTTTCTTTGTTCACTTTTGGGTGGTCTTTGTTATTTCCAGAAAACTAAGGCTGCTTTGAGGAACTAGTGATTTCTCAAGGTGACACCGAGCTGAGGAGAAATTGGAGTAGGATTTGGGTCCCCTCTATCTGACTCCATAGCCCCTTTTCTTTCATAATACAGTGCTTTATTTCAAAGAAATTTCTCCCTTTCTCTACCTCTAAACTAAGGAACAAATGGTGCGGCACAGAAGTGAGAGAATGCGGAAAGAGAGGCAGGCAGAGGGGTGGCAGCTCTGAGGGCAGTGGACCGGAGAATGGCAGAGCGGAGGGTCCTAGGACTGTGGTGGGCAGATTGGCATGGGCAGCTCAATTGTAGAATTTTAACTTCACTGCCCTCTTCCTTATCCATTTAGCAAAGTGAGTGTTAAATATTGAGAGTCAATCATTTGTTCTTAGATTGTTAGTTGTCTAAAGACAAGTATGACTATGGAGAGATTCGTGGGAAAGGAGCAATTAGTATTCCCATCCATCTCAATGAAAGATAATAATAACATTAATTAATAGCCAAACCAGGGTGCAGCAGAAATTTTTAAAGTCTACAAGCGAGAGATCTTCAGAGGCCACATCTTTTTCTAAGTGCCTCTCTGACAGGTGCCCATTTGTTATGGGACCGAGCAGAGACTATCTGCCTCTCCCATCGCCAGTAGCCGATTCCCATCTCTCATCCTGTCATGCCAGATGTGGGCAAGTTTCAGGGACAAGATGTGGAGCCCCAGAAACTTGGTGGGCAAAGACTGGGGATGGGGATGGGGGTCCCGGGTGGAGTCATGCCCCCTGGAAACAATAGGGTTACCCAGCTGGATTTAGGAATGGAGAGAGACCTTTGAAAAGAACATCCGGTTGGGTTAGCATTAACCCTGACCTTCTTCTGACCACAGCAAGACATTTTCCTTTGGGAGAGCTGGCTTTTTGGTTGGGTTAGGACTGCCCCAGTCTCCTAAGCCCCAGGGTGAAATATCATCCAGGCAGGTGTGAAGTGATGTCTCATTGTGGTTTTTATTTGCATTTTCCTGATAGTCAGTGATATTAAGCATCTTTTAATATATCTGTTGTCCATTTGTATGTCTTCTTTGGAAAAATGTCTAATTTAGGTCCCTTGCCATTTTTAAAAATTAAATTTATTGGGATAACATTGGTTAATAACACCATATAAATTTTAGCTGTACAACTTTATAATACGACAGCTGTATACTGCACTGCTCACCACCTCAAGTCTAGTCTCCTTCCATCACCATATGTTAGACCCCCTTTACCCTCTATCCTCTCCCTTCCTCTCTGGTAACCACCTTTCTGTTATATGTATTTATGAGTTTGTTTGTTTTTGTTTTATATCACACATATGAGTGAAATCATATGGTTTGTGTTCTTTTCCATCTGATTTATTCCATGTAGCATAATACTCTCAAGATCCATCCATGTTGTCACAAATCCTTTGTCATTTTTAAATCAGTCTATTTGCTTACTTGCTGTTGAATTGTATGGGTTCTAATTATATTTTGGCTCTTGATCCCTTATCAGATATATGGTTTGCAAATATTTTCTCCTATTCCATTATGATAGCTATTATTAAGATTATTATTAAGATTGACAGGGGTTAGCAAGGATGTGGTAAAAAGGGAACCCTTGTGCACTGTTGTTGGTGGGAAGGTAAATTGATGCAAAAAATAGAACTACCACATGATGCAGTAATTCTACTTCTGGGTATAATCCAAAGGAGATAAAATCAGGATCTCAAAGAGATGTCTGCACTCCCATTTTCATTGCAGCATTATTCACAAGATATGCAAACAATCTAAATGTCCATTGATAGATTAATGGATAAAGAAAATGTGAGACACACACACACACACACACACGAATATTATTCAACTTTAATGAAGAACCTTGTCATTTGTAATATGGAGGACATTGTCCTAAGTGAAATAAGCCAGACACAAAGACAAATACTACCTGATCTCACTTACATGTGGAATCTACAAAAGTTGAACTCAGAGAAACAGAGAGTAGAATGGTGGTTATTAGAGGCTGGGGGGCTCAGGGAATTGGGGAGATAGTGATCAAAAGGTACAAACTCTCAATTATAAGATGAGTTAGTTCTGGAGCCTTAATGAGCAGTATGATGATTATAGTTAATCATAGTGTATTATATACTTAGAATTAAAAAAAAACAAAAGCAAAGATAACATGACCCAGACCTGGCATATTTCACTACCTTGGTCACCACTATCAGTTCAAAGAAGAAAGTTATAGGTTGTTGAAATAAGGGTTTGGGGGAGGCAGGAAATGAGAAATAAGAAAGACCTGGTTAATTAGTGGAGTCGAGGTATTCTTCCTCTTTTATATCTCATGAGACAGTCGCTTTATGAACTGCTATTCACCTCTGAGGTGACCAGTTCTACTCTCTAATTGATAAATGATTTAATGTTCTATTTGTCTGCATTCCCAGGGCACATTTGTGTGGCACAATGCTGGGAGGGCAAAAACTCAGTAGATAGTAGTTGGATGAGGGAATGGAGGCTGGTGGTTACCTCCTGTGCACCATGCCTCTAAATCAGATGGCTCTGATCAGATGGATGGGGGTGACTACGTATTTATGGTTTGTCACCTCAGTAGTTAAAATCGCGCAGGTATGGCTACTTGAGTGGAAGGAGACAACACCTAGGCAACTTTTTCAATTATGCTATTTGTAGAAAGGTAAGCTATCAAAACGATAGTATTTAATAGTAATTGCACAAAATTAAGTAAGGAATAGATTGGACATGAAATAAAATATGGAGTGAAATGTAAAGAAGTATTACAGCTAGGTACATAGTACTACAGCTTTTTCCTTAACGGCAACTGCTGCGTACTCCAACCCCAGGCTGATATTATCACAGACTGAGGTTGAAAATTTACCTTGACTTAGGTTCTAGAGCGGTGTTTCTCAAAGTGTGGTCCATGGACCACCTGCATGAAACAAACTGAACCAGACTCTATGGGGCAGGGCCAGATCCTGGATTCTAAACCAAGTCCTAGGTGATCTTTTGCACATCAATGTTTGAGCACACCTCCTGGGTTCATGGGCATGATGGGGACATATTTCTCACGGGTCGTGTATATCTGGACTCAGCGTGACTCTGCATTATCAAGCGGAGAAAATAGAGGACCAAGACCGGGTCACAATGAACCTTAGAACAAAGGCCGGAGATGAGCTCATGAAGGAAGACGCTATGGAAGGCATCAAAGGTGCGATGAATTCTGCCTCCAAGGAGTCAAGTGAGTATTAAAGAAGAAGGTTTAGAGTGGAAGTTTGCAGGATATTGAGGCCACATGGAGGGAAAGAGGACTCCCCAAAAGAATGGAAAATGTATATATGTCCTGGGCAAAAAGAAACATAGCTCCCATCATCTGCTCCACAGGTTGGGGAAATAGCTTGAGTAGGGATGGTGATAAAAACAAACATGGTGTACATCTTGGAAAAGTAACCTGTGGTAGGAGCCTTAAAAATATGAAAAATATGGGGAATAAAGCTGGCATTATGGATGAGAAACTAAATATCATGCTGACACTGCAGGGCCATTTACTTTTTTAAATGCATAACATATACTTCCTAAGTAATTTTACAGTGTATAGTTCAGTGGCATTAAGTGCTCGTATATTCATATTATTGGGCGTCACCACCATCCATCTCGAGAACTTTTTCATCTTCTCAAACTGAAACTTTGTTCCCATTAAATGTTAACTCTCCAACCCTATCCCCCCAGGCCCTGGTAAATGAATTTTTGTGTCAATGAATTTCTAGGTGTCTCATATAAGTGGACTCATATAATATCTATCCTTTTGTGATTGGCTTATTTTGCTTAGCATAATATTTTCGAGGTTCATCCATGTTGTAGCCTGTGTCAGAATGTCCTTCCCCTTTTAAGGCTGAATAATATTCCATCAAATGTATATACCATATTTTGTTTATCCATTCATCCATTGATGGACATGGTTAGTCATTTAATGTTTTTGAACAGTGACTGTTATGTCTGGGCATTGATGGAAGAAATCAGTACGGAGGTGGGTAATTTAGCGGCAGGAGTTTAGAACGGGCAGGAATTGTAGACTCTCTGAGGCCAGATGAGGGTTTTGGGTTCTGGCTAATGAGGAAAGATAAATAGATTTAATGGGACTGCTATCAACTGGCGGTGAGTTGAATAGAGGGGAAGAACTCTGTGATGGATTAGCTGTGTCTTCCGTGCTCAGGGAGTGATGGAGGAATGCCCTGTGTTTACACTCCTGGTCTAAACTATTTGGCTAGTTACATAGTCCCATAGAGTAAGGACTTAGTTTCTCTAGGTCTTTAACCAGAGTTGAGGGAGCCTGGGCAGTGCCTAAAGGGTCATTTCCAGCTTCAGATGATAGCTCTGGTTTAAGAGGCTTGAACAATTCAGCTTCTTCCCTTGGCAATATCTCCAACTGAAGGATCAATAATGTTTTGTTCTGTTTTCTTTTTCCTCTGCTGAGTCATCAGTAGTGAGAACAGGAGAGCCCTGGAATTCTTGATCACAGGAATCCATGATAGTCCTTCTTCCAGAAAATAAGCACCTGTGTGTTGACCCAAACTCATGTCAAAGTGAATTGTCAGGGACTGGATGCTTTGAAAGACAGGGAGTCTCCCATTTGTGCCTATTACCTGATTTTGATTCACTTGCATCTTTGAAATGGGCTTCCCTTGTTTTTGCCTGCCCAGTACATCTTTCCTCTTCTTCTGGTAACAGTCCTTGGTTTTTCCCCAGGAGAAGTACCCCTATCCTATCCCCTGTGGCCTCAGTGGGGCTTTCAGTCAAGATGCTCTGCCCAGAGCTGTCTAAATCCTTCATCACAGCCAGTGATGCAGGGAGAGAACCGGAGAGAACCGTGACCCTTGAGGGTTTATACCTGCACATAGCAAAAATAGGAATCTTTCTTTTAGATCAGAGGTTGACAAGTGTTCTCCATAAAGCTCTAGGTTGTAAATATTTTAGGCTTTGAGGACCATATGGTCTGTGGAAACTACTCAACTTTGCTGTGGTGGTGTAAAAGTGGCCCTAGACAGTACATAAATGAATGGGTGTGGCTGTGTTCCAATAAAACTTTATTTATAAAAACAGGCAGGGGGCTGGATTCAGCCCATTGTCAACCCCTATTTTAAATGAAAACCCTTGGAATGTGGGTATATAGGACTCGTCTTGTGAAGAGAGGTATCTGAAAACCAACTCAGAGGAAAGCAGAACCAAAAGGCAGAGAGAGTGAGTTCTGACAACAGCCACTGACCCCTGGATTTAGCCATGCCTACAGGCAGCTCTCTCTTTCTCTCACTCTTTGGAAGGCCAGTTATATAAGCCAATATTACCCTTTATTGTTTAAAGTTATATATATTTGCTTAAAATAATTTGATGCAACTTTTTTGTCATCAAAGAGAGTGTTGACTCATATGGAACCTCTTCAGCAGTCTGCTCTTGGAACTCTACTATTGTAAAATGTCTGCGCTGGAAAGACCCATCAGTGACCTGGGAAGCAGGAAGAGGGAAAGGGCTTTCAAAAGTCTTAGCTCAGAGGCCTCAATTGAGCCTTACGAGCCAGAAGCCGGGAGGCTGATTCCATTTATCCACAGCCCACCCAAGCCCCCCACATACTCTTTCAACCATTTATTGAGCAACTACCATTTGCCAGACCCTATGCCCTGATCTGGAAGGAAAAGAAGAACAGAATGTATTGCATTATATGTATATGTACAATGTGTGTGCTGTGTACACATAACATTTCATGCCATCCTTACAACAGCCTGAGAAATAAGATTGTTATCCCTATTTTGCACTTAAGGAATCAGCAGTAAAACCCAGAAGGGTTCAGTGATTTACCCAAAGGAACCAAAACAGCAAGTGAAGAAGTTAGGATGTAATCCCAGCTTCTGGATTCTGGATTTTGGAGGCTCCAAAATCCAATTTTCTCTGCCCAACACCATTGCTATCTTCCCTAATGAGAGGCCAAGAGTGGGGGGCTTTGGTCCCTGTCATAGAAGCAGCATGTTTATGACAAGTTGCACGTCACACAGATGAGGAGTAGAATGAAGAGAAGCCAGTGGCATCTGTCATCTGTTCAGCAGGAGCGTTATAAGCACACTGAGGCCTGTGAGCTGTAAATACAGACTCCTGCTCTTCTTTCAAGTAAATTGGTGGTGTTGTACTGGAAAACTTCCCTCTGCAAAATGCTAACAATGCAGCAGTGCTTAAATTTTATGTGTGCAAGATTATGACTAGATACATAAAATGGGAGGAAAATTATCTGCAACTGACAAGACTTGGGTACACAATTATTATTTTTCTTCCAGCCTTTTTTCCAAGCAGTTCTGGAATGGAAGAGTGTCCTTAAGGAGAAAGTTAACAATAAAACTGCTGACTGTAAGCTGGTCCATGGCACTCATAGGGGACGCTGGGAAGCTGGCAGTCTCTGCTTTTCTGGAAAAGAATCAAAAGCCATCACTGGGAACATTGCAGTCTATTTAAAAATAGTGACGGTCCTACCAAATGCACTGGCATTTGGTATATGGAAGGGCAGGCTCTGCTTCCCTTATGTCTGGGGCTGACTTGGCCACTGGATTCTCATTGGAGGGTATTGTGTGGGCAGAGCCTAGATGTGAACTCAGGTCCTGGACTGATGAAGAGAGAAGAAAAGGAAGGGAGAAAAAGTCACTGATGCTCTCTCCCCCTCTCTCTCCTTTGGCATACAATAGAAGAATGAGAGGAGGATCAAAGAGAGCTGCAAGACACACGGAGACTGACATGGAATGACAGAGTTAGGGGGGAGGAATTAAGGGGAGAAATAAAAAAAAAAAAGAGGAAAGTTAAGAGATAGTCTAAGCCAGTGCCCTGGAGACATTCAGAGGCAAAGAGATGTCAAGAGGGAAACAGACACATACACAGGGACAGTTACACACACACACACACACACACACACACACACAAATGTACAGAGAGAAAGGTGTGTGTGCGTGCATGCATACATACACAGAGAGAGAGAGAGAAAGAGAGAGAGAGAGATTAGGCGAGTGCAAAAAGAAATGTATAATATAGAAAGAACAGAGAGGAGCCTTTCTTGATCACTTTAATGCTGACATTCAATCTGGGAAAAAAAGGAAAGTGAACTCCATTTTTGAGCCTTTTAAAACTTATTATGTGCTCAGAACTTGAGAGGACGTTTGAACACTCACTGAGAGTTTACCCACAGCCTGAATGTGCTCTTCCGGCCTTGTCATGCTGTCCACATTCTAAGAATGTGAACCCCATTGTCCTGGCCAGCTGATGCCTCCCAAGCACGGTCTGAGCCCTGAATCTCCTGAAAGGCAGACACCCTGGTGGTGCTGACCCACTCATGACCTTCTGGCAATCTGGGTTGTCCTGTAGTGCCCACTGGTTGGGGACACATCGACACCCCACAGTCACACTCTGGCATGACAACGCCTCGTGGCAGTGGGCCCTGATGTGACCCTCATGTTGTTTTGTGCCAACATTTGGTGATCTTGGTGGATGCACCACGGCCTGTGCCGACCCTGTGACCACACAGGAGTACCCTGAGGGCACCAACAATGTGAGCGTACATTGTTACTGCCAATATTTGCTGCCAAGAGGGTCCCATTTTGACAGCAGCCCCCAGTTATGCAAGCATCACATGGTAATTTCTAGCAAAGCCATCTCCTCCCACCCCAAAGATGCTACTTGCAGAGACGAATGGGTGGGCAGCTTGTTTTCATAGCTCATTTGAGAGACGAGCTTTGATGGGGAGAGAAATTCTTAGCCGAAGCCTGCTGCCGTGCCCAATCAGGAAGAATCTTGGGTTCCTAGGTGAATAAAGCACGCTTGTGGACAAGGTCACTTTGATCAAATGCTCGTTTTTTAAGAACAACCCCAAATATGCATCTGATCAGGAACCCAGCAGGAGAGTGAGTAATCATGGTATCGGTTTTCTCTTGACTGCTGCTTTACAGAAGCACTGTTTCATCTCACCTTGCCCTTCTCTCTCCCCTTGTATTTCTGCCTTCCCCTCTGTTCCACGCATCCAGGCTCTCTTGCTCACTCTCAGAATTGAAAGGGACTAGCAAATGCTTGGGCAGCCCTGACGTGCTCTGGCAGCATCAAACACTGGTCAGTCTGGGGCTACTTCTGCCGGGGGCAATCGGCCCCACACGTTCAGAACGGTGTCCAACAGGCAGTTTCAGTCCTCGCCATCTGTGGGCTGGGGCGCTGCCATTGAGAATAACTTCAGGCAGCATATATCATCTTTAGATTCAGCCAAAAAAGAAAACACAATACAGATATTTCCATTTGTAGAAATGAAAAACGATCAGCTAAGGGCTGTGAACTGATGAAGCATCTGAGCAGATCCAACAGGAAGATTTTGTCTAGTGGTATTAGAGGGTGAACAGTGTTGGATCTGCGGTTGGGTCCCTAGATTCACTGCGTTGTAACTCTTAAACTCTAAGACTTGTTTTCCCCGTGTGTGACATGGAATCCTTAGTCCCTACCCCAGAGTTTACAAATAAGCATTGATAAAAGAGAACAATACGTGTTCCACATTTTCCGTTTTTGAAGCTCTAGCTTTGTGACTTTAATATCTCTGTGCGTCAGTTTCCTTAAATGTAAAATGGGAGTGCCACTGGTACTGACCTGATAAAGTTGTGTGGATTTAACACAAAGGAAACACTGACATTAGTGCCCGGCAGAGAGTATGTGTCCAATAAATGTTAGTTAGCTATGCAATGAGGTGCTCATCAAGACTCTTGTTTGCAAAAGGTGGAGACCCATCTTGACTCAACTCCTCTAGGGCAAAAGGGCGTGGTGGGTTATGGATAGGCTTGAGTAATCAAACTGTGGACAGGAGGTGAATACTGCCAGGGAGAGAGGATCTCTTTCTCTCTCCAATGCTCATAATTGTCCTCTATGACTGCCAAGGTTTTTTTGTTTCTTTGTGTGTGTGTGTGTGTGTGTGTGTGTGTGTGTGTGTGTTTTGTCTTTCTGAGAATGGCTTTCACCTGCCTCTGTGGCCACCAGTAGGTAAAAGTTATATTTTTCTGGCTTCTCCTCCAGGGAAGATAAAACTCTAGTAGCTCCAACTCCAGGGAGAAATATCCTGGGAAAGAAGTGTGATTGGTTTGGCTTTCGTCGTGTTCCCTCCCCCGTGGACCAATCACTGTAGCCAGGGTAGTGAGGTCCTGTGATTGGCTCAACTTTACTCACATGACTGTTCTTAGTGCGTATATGTGCGGTTGGAAAAAAAGGGGTAGTATTTCTCCGGAGAACGGAGGTGCTTCGCAGGTAGAAGCAGATTTCTCCTATAGTATAAATAAATAAATAAATACATCCCAGCATATTTTCTGGCACAGAAATAGACCCTCAGGGAGCCATCCTCCATTCACTAGCCCTCACCTCAAAGATGCTTATCTATAAAATGGGGATCTCATAATTCTAGTAATGAGGACTGAGAACCTAACAGTGCAGGTACATAGTAGGTGCTTCATAAATTGCTTTGCCCTTCCTGTTTCCACAGCCACTTATGCAGGAAAACCACCACATAAATAATATAAAGCTTCCTGAGCAAATTCACTGGAGATCTGCCCCCCTCCAGAACCCCAGGAACTCGAAAGCAAATGTAACTTGAGAAACACTGTTCTTACCACTTAGTAATTAGGCCGTAATTGTTGTTTATCTGTGCGCTGTACTGTAACTCCCTCTGCCCGAGGCTGGTGCTAGAGCTGGGAAAATACAATTTTCTCCAAACTAATTTAGTTTTAAGAGGAAAATGAAAGTTTAAAGTAGTTTAATGTTTCGGCAAAACCGTAATGGCTGGGGAAGATTGGACGATGGGAACCAATAAAGCCCCCTAATTCTGATAATAACTCAAGGCTTAACTCTTCTCCACATCAAAACCCATTCTGATGCTGACATCCGTACAGGCTAACATGGATCCAGCAATGGATGAACAATCATTTTCTCTTTATTTATTTTCATTTGTTTTGTAAAATAAGCAGCTTCACTTTTGACTTTAGCAGCGTCTTAAGGACACAGTCATTAAAATTATTTACGTAGCCCTGTAGTTATACCCTAAGAGACACCCCAGGATTTATGCATTTCCATTCCATTTACATGTTTCCCTGATATCTGGGGTTCTCAGGGTAAGAGTTCCATCCTTGAGTTGAACATGTGAGATAGTGGTTTAAAACTCCTGAGTTAAAACATTAGCTCTAAAATGTGAAAGCTCTGGGAGCCTCAGTTTCTCATTTATAAAATAGAGAGAATGAGAAAAGCTTGTAGGGCTGTTGTGGGAATTAAATAGGATAGTGCTGTAAAGTACTCGGTCAATGACACAATCACACACACACACATGCACACACAGTGGGGGAGAAAGAGGAAACACTAAGAAAAAAGAAAAAACAGTATTTCCCTGGAAATAAGACCTAGCCAGACCATCAGCTCTAATGCGTCTTTTGCAGCAAAAATTAATATAAGACTTGGTCTTATTTTAATAGAATATAAGACTGGGTCTTATATAATATAATATAGTATAGTATAGTATAATATAATATAATATAATAAATATAATACTGGGTCTTATATTAATTTTTGTTCCAAAAGACGCCTTAGAGCTGATGGTCCGGCTAGGTCTTATTTTCGGGGGAACATGGTTATTCATTTAGCACATTTCTTGAGTACTTGCTGTGTGGCTGGACTCCTTATGGGGGTCTAAGGATTCATAAAGCCATAAGACATGGAGGATAGGTCTCAGCATCCAGATGATCTTTGTATCTCTTTGCCTCCTGCCACTTGACCTGATTATTCTGTATTTCAACCAATTAACTTTTTTATTTTTTAACCAAATTCCAGAAAAAATTTTTCTCTTTTATGTGTGTTAGCCTTTCTGTATTAGATGTATTTTCCCCCTTCTTTCACCTGCAAAACTATTCATTCTCCAAGATCAAGCTCAAATTTCATTTCATTCTGCAAAGTCTTCTCTGATTGCCCAGAGTTTCCTGCTCCCTTTACTGTCCTGCCACAGCACTGTGTTTATATCTCTGTGATAAACCATATTTTAGTTTTTATAAAGTATCTTTTCACATGTTTTACTGCAGATTGAGCTGGATATGTCTTAATTTTCCTGATATCTAGGTGCTTGGTACATATCTGCTCAATGAATGAGAGGATATGGATGGGAAACACATGACATGTCTACTGCAACTCCCTAGTCCCTGCTCAGGACAGACATCACTAATCGACAGGTTCAGGCTCAGGGTTTGTCTCAACTTAAGGCTCCAGCAGATACTCTCAATCAATTATAGTTAACATGTGAGTGGAAATTTACTGGCCATGCCTGAATCAGAGGGCTTTTCTAACTAGTGTTTCCCACAGGCTGTTCTTTAGACCTCTTACATCAGGGGTTTGAAGGTCTGGAGAAGGTACCCAATAACCTGTTTTTCAAAATAAAAGGTCCAAGTGATTTGGGGGCATGTTAAATACTGAGACTCATGGATCTATTGTATTTCCCCGTAAATAAGACAATTAGCTCTAATATGACTTTTGGAGCAAAAATTAGTATTAAGTCCCAGCATTATATTATATTATATTATATTATATTATATTATATTATATTATATTATTTATTATATAAGACTGGGTCTTATATTATGGTAAAATAAGACCAGGACTTATATTAATTTTTGCTCCAAAAAATGTGTTAGAGCTGATTGTCCAGCTAGGTCTTATTTTCAGGGAATTACGGTGTCACTGCCTTGTGTTACTTAAATAAGGTAAATCTGCATAATTTAGTATTCCATGTATTCCTATTACAAAAAAGGGGGAAGGAAAAGAATGGCTTAGGCTGCCTCCCTTCTTCTCCTGACTCCACAGGCCACTCAGCTTGACAGAGGTAATACTCCAGACATCTGATTTTAACCGATCCCACACCCCAAAAACTGTCATGAGAATTCCTTCATTTCTCCCTCTTCATTTTAAAAATCATATCAAATTGCAGCAATCTCTTTCTATAATGACAATTTCAAAATCTAAAAATTTCTCTCCCTCCCCTTTTTGTTTACCTGCAGTCACTTAGGATGTTTATTATAATTGAGCCTTGGATGGCAGGCAACCATGGAGAAAGTCTGTTGCAAATATATACTTATTTTCAAAGTTGGGAGGCTGCTTCTCTAAAAGAGTGAATCCACAAAGGATTCCACTCACCTTTCTTTTCCTTTGGTTTCTTTGTACAGGTTTCTTTGTACAAAGTCAGAACGTCAGTCCCCAGCCCCTTCCACTTGATGTGTCCTCTCTTCATTCATCCCAGGTGTACAGCATCCTTGGTTCCTGCTCTACTTCTGCTTCCCCACCCCCTCTCATCCCAACCGCTAAGTTCTCTTTCTCCAGTTATCCTGAACAGGTGATGGCAAGGGCATTCCAGATGGGATTTGGGAAAAGTGTTGGGAATGAATGATGGGTATTGGTGGGCAAGAGTCTCAGGTAGGCAGTGGCATGATTGGCTAAGGGAAAGCAGAAGAAGAAAATGGATTCTTCCCCACTGTTCATCTTGTTTTTTTCTGAAGGCAACCGGCTAGCTGGTCTACCTGACAAGCAAGGAGGTAACTGATGTTTGTTATGTAGTGACTGTGTTAGTTGAAGCCTTTACATACCTCATTTCACCATTTCAGTCATCCCTTATGACCATCTCCCCATGACATCAGTTACTGTCTCTATTTTATGTTTACACCTGAGGAAACTGGGGATCAGAGGATTTCATTCCTCATTCTTTCATTCCTTCAAGAACAGAATTGATTGAGTGTGGACAGAAAGCTAGTGTCCATGCTGGTTCTTGGGGATAGAACAATGAACTAAAAAGACACTTTCTGTGGCTTCATGGTACTTACAATCCAGTAGTAGAAAAGATAGTAATCAAATAACCACAGGCATGCACCTAAAGTGGCAGCTGAGAGAAATCCCACAAAGGAAAGACCCTCACTAGCCATGTGAAGTGTAATCTGTCATGTCTGGGGAACTTCTTAGAGAATGTGAAGTCTTGGATGAGTAGGAAAACCAGAGAAAGCCGGGCAAGAATTTTACAGCCAGGGGGAGCTCTGCATGAGTAGGCCATACGACACGAGGAAACTTGGTATGTTTTTTTAAAAAAACATACTTAAAGGAGGCCAATGAGCTAGAGAATGGTGAGTGAGAAGGGGCCTCAATGGAGGTGACAGCAGAGATATTTGTAGGACTCGGGCCAGGCAAAGCCTTGTAGGTCCTTGTTCTGAATGACTTTACAATGCAAAAATGTTCTCCAGGCAGCAATGTCATGGCTGAAAGCTTGGAAGTGGGGCAGAAAGCTGACTTATTGGTCACTCCAAGCCGAGCTCCAAGCCCCAAAGTCTGGCCCCCTGGAGGGTGGGCCCCGCCTGAGGACAGTGCTGCAAATTCACAGAACTGATGGCTAAAGCTGTTAGCCCACCCCCTGCTCCACCCCTCCGGCCCCCCATCTTGTTGTGACAGCACACACAGCTTCCGTCCGGGCTGCCTCTGAGATCTAGTTCCCTCATCGCCCCCTTGTCCATTACAATGTTCCTTCTCCTGATTAGGCCAAGCCCACCTAGGACATTCTCCCTTTTTATTAACTTGAGGTTAACTGATTAGGGACCTTGATTGTATTTGCAAAATCCCTTCACCTTTGCTATACAATGGAACTTAATCATGGGAAGGACATTTCCGATGTACTGAATATTTGTGTCCCGCCCTAAATTCGTATGTTGAAACCCCAGTCCCAATGTGATGGTATATAAAGATGGAGCCTTTGGGAATTAATTTGGTCACCAGGGTGGAACCCTCATGAAGGGGATTAATGCCCTTATAAGAAGAGGCCAGAGAGCTAGCTAGCTGTCTCTCTGCCATGTAAGGATACAATGAGAAATTGGCTGTATGCAAACCAGGAAATGGGCTCTCACCGGACACCAGATCTGCCAATACCTTGATCTTGGACTTCCCAGCCTCCAGAACAGTGATAAATAAATTGTTGTTTCAGCCACCCAGTCTATGGTAATTTGTTATAATAATATGTTGGTGCAAAAGCAATTGCAGTTATGGACCGTGAATTTTAAATCATTATAACTCGGTGCAAACACATCTTTATTAATCAAAATAGGAACCATTACAATCAACACATTTTTGCCAATGAGAAATAACTTTGTTTATTCCTATAGTGTAAAAATCCATGCTTCGGGATTGGATCAACTCTTCTAAAGCATTTTCTGCATCCTGCTCGTTGTAGAAGCATTTTCCCTGCAAAAAGGTGTCAAGATGTTTGAAGAAGTGGTGGTCGGTTGGCGAGAGGTCAGGTGAATATGGCAAAACTTCGTAGCCCAATTCGTTCAACTTTTGAGGTGTCGGTTGTGCGCTGAGTTGTCATGGAGAAGAATCGGGCCCTTTCTTTTGACCAATGTTGGCTGCAGGTGTTGCAGTTTTTGGTGCATCTCATCGATTTGCTGAATATACTTCTCAGATGTAATGGTTTTTGCCAGGATTCAGAAAGCTGTTTTGGATCAGACTGGCAGCAAACCACCCAACAGTGACCATGACCTTTTTTTGATGCTAGGTGGTTTGGCTTTGGGAAGTGCTTTGGAGCTTCTTCTCGGTCCAGCCACTGAGCTGGTTGTTGCCGGTTGTCGTATAAAATCCACTTTTCATTGCACGTCAGAATCTGATCAAGAAATGGTTTGTTGGTGTTGTATAGAATAAGAAAAGATGGCACTTCAAAATGACGATTTTTTTGATTTTCAATCAGCTCACGAGGCACCCACTTATTGAGCTTTTTCACCTTTCCAATTTGCTTCAAATACCGAACGACTGTAGAATGGTCGACTTTGAGTTCTTCGGCAACTTCTCGTGTAGTTGTAAGAGGTTCAGCTTCGATATTTGCTCTCAATTGTTCGTTGTTGTCAACTTCCAATGGCCGGCCACTATGCTCCTTGTCTTCAAGGCTCTCGTCTCCTTTGCAAAACTTCTTGAACCACAACTGCACTGTATGTTCATTAGCCATTCCTGGGCCAAATGCGTTGGTGTTGCGAGTTGTCTTCTCTGCTTTACAACCCATATTGAAATCGAATAAGAAAATCGCTCGAACTTGCTTTTTGTCTATTAATAACATCATTTTCGTAGTCTAAAATACATCTAAAATAAACAGCAAGTAACAAATCATTAGCAAGAAACCATAAAGTGAGAAATGTGCATTAAAATAATGTATAACATAACCACATTTATTTAAGAATGTATTCCAATATCAAAGGCAAATTTCAACAATGCAGAAACTGCAGTTACTTTTGCACCAACCTAATAGAAGAAGAAGGACAAATTTTGGGAAGAGGGCTTGGAGAATATTGGAGGATGGTGAGCCGTGTGGATGCAATTTTTTATCTGGCTCTACAAACTGCTTTTCATTAGAGGAGAGATGATCAAAACTTAGGGGACATTTCTTTGGAGGATTTTGGAGGCTTAGAATTGGAGAAACATGATTCTCTGCGTTTTAATGGAATGGAGTAGCACTTTGTCTCCCTACCTTGAACCTAGCAGGACTGCAAGCCATGGGGGCTGTTGGAAAGGGAATTCTTGGCATGGACATTGCGTAGTGTAGGGTGGACCAGTGTCATCTGCAGAAGAAGAGGAGGCTAGTTATGTTTAGTTGTTTGTGGGTTCAGGTGGCATGACAAGAAATTCATAACTGGAGATCACTTTAAGTGGGGTTAATTTCCAACAATTAGGGGGCACAAGCACCAGAATTTGATTATTAAAAGGAAATGTGTTCATCATTAGGGAAAGGAAAATCAAAAACACAATAAGATACCACCTCATACTGACCAGGATGGCTACATTAAAAACGACAGACAATAGCAAGTGTTGACGAGATGTTGAAAAATTTGAACGCTCATACATTGCTGGTGGAAATATGAAATGGTGTAGCTGCTTTGGAAAATAGTCTGGCAATTCCACAAAAGTTTAAACACAGAGTGCCCACATAATCCAGCAATTCCACTCCTGTGTATATACCTAAGAGAATTAAAAGCATATATCCACACAAAAACTTGTACACGAATGTTCATAGCAGCCTTATTCATAATAGCAGGTGGAAACAATCCAAATGTCCATTAATTAATGAATGGATAAACAAAATGTGTATACATACCATGGAATAGTATTCAGCCATGGAAAGGAATTAAGTACTGATATGTGCCACAATATGGGGGAAGCTGAATACATTATGCTATGTGAAAGAAGCCAGACAGAAAAGGCCACATGTTTTAGGGTTCCATTGGTAATAGTCAAATCCACAGAAGTAAAAAGCATCTTAGCGATTGCTAAGGGTTGCAAGGAGAGAATGAGAGTGACTGCTGATGGGTGGACTTTGTGTGTGTGTGTGGGAGTGTGATGAAAAAAATGTTCTGGAATTAGACAAGGAGGATAATTTTGTGAATATACTGGAAATCACTGAATTGTAAACTTTGAAAGAGTGAATTTTATGGTATGTGAATTATATCTTAATTAAAACATAATTTAAAAAAGTAAGTGTGACCTTATTTTGTGGTCTAAGATGCTGAGGTCTGAGACAGCTTAGTGACATATGGAAAGTCACAATTTCTAGGAGGATCCTTGACCCTTCCCATGGCTATCTGGTTAGAAGCTTGGACATACTCCAGCATGTATTCCTGGATGCCACTGTCCCTTTCTTGCTAGTGTCCTACCTCCTGACTACTTTCTCCCTAACCAAATCGTTCTATTCTATCAAGGTATAGTGTAATCCATTTCTACTGGGGGGTCTTTAATATTCCCTTTCTCTTCTTCAACTTGAGGTATCTATATCTATGTAGCTATAGATATAGATATGTAGAGAGTATGTTTGTGTCTCTCTGTGTGTGTCTGTGTGTCTGTGTATTTACTTATGGCACTTGTTGTATACTTGTTATATAATAATTCGCATTATGAACAAATTACCTTGTTGGACTGTGAGATCCACAAAGGCAGGGCATCCATAAAGACTCTTTTGCGAGTTATACAAAGCCAGTTTTACTCTCATTAGCGAAAAACAGTCTAGAGACTGGGCTGCTTTCAGATATGGCTTCATGTAGAGCTCAGTTGTCTCTTTCCATATTTTGGCTCCACTTTCTCTGTCTTTGCTGCAGATTTATCCTCAGGTTCAACTCCAGCGGTGAGTGAAAGCATGGCCCACTCCTGATAGGTCGGGCTGAGCTCCAACATTGGCTCTTCCCTGAAACCATCTCCTTGGATAAAAGGATGGGGTATACCGAATGGCTGGGGATTACATTATACACCCATCCCTAGTGTTGATGAAATTCAGATTGACCCCAGAAGCCAGGCTTTCGGAATAGAAAAGGGGGGAATTGGAGGGGTGTTGCCAAAGGAATGGGAGATGGATACCGACTGACAAAAACAGAAGTATCCACTGAGTTTCATTTCCGTATCCCGAATACTTAGAACAGGACAGGTGTTTAGCGAACACGTATTGAATTAAATAGTACCTGAAATACCAGCTTCCATATTACATCTGTAGGAGAGAATGAAATGCTTCATAAGTTGGGCTGAATGGTGAAGACACATGTTAAACCCTCAGAGTACTTGGAATTTTTATCAAAAAAGTTATTTTTGACATTTCTTCTAAACCAGCGAAGGTGTTCCAGACACACTGAAAGTCCAAAATCTGTGGGTCCCACTCTCTTTGTTTGGTGACGTAGCTAACGTTAGTCTTTTAAAATGCAATGGAAGCTATTGAGTTTTTTTTAAAGACAATTTTACATGATACAATAATTTACCTGAAATTTTTGGGAGATTCTGGACTCCTGAAAGTCCCAAGATAAGCAGCTTTGCTGTGAATAATTACTGGCGTTGGATTTTGTATAATTCATGATTTCCCACTGTTATTAAAAGCTTTCCTCTTGGAACTACCCGGACTCAGGACTAGAGGGCGTTGCGTACCTAGAAACCACAGACAGTGTAAACCCTCCTTAGATTTTCATACAAAAAGGCTTGTTCACTGCTCAGTTAACAAGTAAGTCCTTCCCTGCTCCTAGGAGGGGATGAAGCCAGCCCCCCTGTGAAGAAAGGGATGGAGAGAAGGGAGAAGATCAGCTAAATGTTTCCCTCATTTGTATGTTGATGAAATGTTGGCAGTCTCAGAGTTCAAGTGCCTGGTTTGCATTGATTTCCCAGCCAGGATCCTGGGGTGTTGAGATGTGCAGCATATGGGGAACATCTGAGGTTCAAAGCCCCAGCCTTGCCTCTGGCTTCCTGTGGGATCTCAGAAAGCCCTCTTCCTTTTCCTGTGCCTCTGTGCTCTTATTTGCAAAACGAAGGGATTGGATTAGCTTCTCCCAGACAATTAGTGCCTGTGATGCCTGTCAGGTTCAACTGTCTCAGGAGGTGGTTGGAGAGGTAGAAGGGGGAAAGCATGAAGCCAGGCAGAGTGTGGCTAGACTCGGAAATGAGCCGATCAGTAGACCCCGTGAGGATGGGGGTGAAACAAATCCAGAGAATGAATTTGGAGATACGGAATGGTTTATATATGAATGCAGTCTGCTTCTCTGAGAGGGTAGTGCTTCAGTAGGCAACCTCTGAGATGCCCCGCTGTCCCTGCCTCCTTGTGTAATCCCCTCCTCTTGAGTGGGGTCGACCCAATGACTTCCTTCTAACCAGTAGAATAAGGAAAAAGTACTGGGATGTCACTTTGGAGATTAGGTTATAAGAAGCTGGTAAATTCCGTCTTGGGCTCTCTCTTTCCCTCTAGCTTTCTGCTCTGATTAAGCCAGCTGCCATGTTGAGAGCTGACCTATGGAGAGGCCCTGGTGGCAGGGAACTAAGTAAGATCCCTGCCAATAGTCAGTGAGAGACTATGACCCTCAGTCCAACAGCTCACACGAAACTGAGTCCTGCCAACAACCACCGGGATGAACTTGGAAGTGATTCCTCCCTCCGTTAAGCCTTTAGATCAGACTGCAGCCTTGGAGCTGTATGTCCGGCCAGGAAGCCATGCTTGGATTCTGACCTGTAGAAACTGAGATAATAAATGTTTGTTGTCTTAAGCTGTTAAGTTTTGGGGTAATTTGCCCTATAGCAATAGATAACGAATGCAAGTATTAGAGAGTGATTTTCAAATTGTTCTCCTTCCTGGCAGTGTGAGTTCAGTAAATCTTTTCACTTCTCTGAGTTTTGGTTTTGTCATCTGTAAATGGTCCTTACATGAGAGTATTGTTGTGAGATGTAAATGAGATGATGCACAAAGAGTGCTTGTTCAGTGTCTGGTACTTGAGCAATAAATGGCCTCACCAAAGGAACCCAGTAGTGAGGGGTCGGGACCAGTAGCTGTTTCAAAAGTGTATCAGTCCAAAGGTCTTTCCTATCCAATAACAGACACTACAATTGTGTGCAAGTGAGAGGACAATCAGAGAGTCACATCCTCTGGCAACAACGATTGCTCCAAGGAAGAGGCATTGATCTAAAAGGACAAATGAGAGTCCTTTTCTGAGATTGACATAGAGTGCTGGGAGAGAAAGACTGGAAGGCTTCTTCTGGAAGGGGGCAGAATTTTCTAGTGACTCAAGCCTTAGAGAGAAATTCTCTAACCTTTTCTTCCAGATGGAAGCCATCAGTAATTTCCAGCAAAGCCTTTGATATCTATTTTATTTCCATTAGAGTTAAATTCCAGTGATTAATGAAGCCTAAAAGAGCATCCCCAAAGACATAAACAAAACAACAGAAAGGGATCCCTACAAACACCCTTCTCCAAAGTCTGTCTGCAAATAATCTCTCATGGTTTAATTGGCTGTTTTAGGTAAAACCTCTCACTGATGCAACAAAAATGGGTTCTTTTTACTTCAGAGAGTGCTCAGGACTGATTACCTCTGAAGAGTGAGACGTGAGGGCGTACCATACAGTGAGCCTTTTTATCTATCCTTGTCCTGGACAGCGGAGGATGGGTAGGAAATCCAAGAGATCGGTGGGTAGGAAAGCACTCCCACCACCCAGATTCCTTGGGAGTCTTCTAGAAACCTTAGTGATCCTCCCAATTTGCAGACACGGATGTTTCCCTCCTGGGTGGCTGAAATGGAGGAGGGCGGATTGCCAGGGAACACACTGAGGTACAGAATAATCCAACGGAAAATTCTCTCCTTGGAAATTAGAAATGACGTATTTGTGTGCAGTTTTTGTTGTTGTTGTTGTTGTTTAAAGGGGTAAAGCGAGAGTTTGATTTTGGACATGTTGAACTTGAGACACCTAAAAGACAACCAGGGCAAAATTGGCTGGGTGAAACTGTAGGTGACAGAAGTGGCTGAATGTATGCATTTGGGAATGACCAGTGTGTGGAGGGCATATGGAGGCATGGCACTGGGTGAGATCATGGAGAGGAGACAAATTCTGCTCCTTCTGACCTTGGAGTAGGCACCTGTCCTTTGGCAGTTGAGCTGAGCAGAATCCCAGATGTCCCATGGGTATTGATCAGCTGCTTTCCTTGGGTTATCTGGGAAATTGCTCCAGTCTCCCAATGTTCTTTGTGCTTTAGACTCTTGTAAGGGAGCGTGTGCCAACATTAGGGGCTGTGGGAGAAAGAGATGAAGAAGGGCACATCATTGCTTGTGATGGTTCATTTTATGTGTCAACTTGCCTGGGCTAATAGATGCCCAAATAGCTAGTAAACATCATTTCTGGGTCTGTCTGAGGGTGTTTCTAGAAAAGATGAGCATTTTATTCAGTAGACTGAGTAAAAAAGATCTTTCTCACCAATGTGGGTGGGTGTCATCCAATCTATTGAGGGCAATCTAATGAGGTGAGAAATGGAAGCCTCTAGAGCTTCAGTTTTTCATCTATATATAATAATAATCATCCAGGTGATTGCCATTTTGACCCATTTCACTGTGATACTTGTTTTCTATCAATTCCAGCAGGTTAAAAACCAGCAAATTGTGGTATGTGCCTGAGCTATGACTGAGTCCTAAAAAATTATGGCAAATAAAGTTTATTGGGGTGACAATTGTTAATAAAGTTACATAGATTTCAGGTGTACAATTCTGTCACACCAATAAATTTTAATTAAAAAAATTATGGCAAATATAATACCATCTGACCCCAATTTTCAGTAATTCTACAGAAGCTTCTAGTGGCGCTCTCTGCCTTCTCTCTGTATCCAGGAGACATGGGTGACACTGAATTCTGTCATCTCTACTCACCAACCCTTTATGGTGGATCATTAGGATGCATTTGCCGTGAATGATTGAGAGAGGGGACTACATTCAGATATTAACGCAATTCTGTATTAGTGACCATGTAAATTCCCCTGTAATATTTTATGTCAGTCAATATAATATAATGTGAGTGCTTCTAAGAGTTGAGGGGGGTTGTTGAGAAAAGACGGAGACACTGTATCCCACCCAGAAGAAAGGATGACTTATGTAATAAATATTTAATTAGCATCTACTGTGTCCTGAGCCCTGTCTTCATGACACCAAACTCCTCAGGCAAGAAAATCATTCTGGAGTAGAAGATCAAGTTCCAGACCTAAGTTTGCCTCTTGGCAGCTGGCTGACTGTGGGGTAGGTTTCTTAAACTCGCCAACCCTGTTTGCAGATCTATAAAGTGGGGATAATAAGATCGCCTCCCTCTTAGGGTTATGATGAAGTCCAGGGAAGGCAGTGTTTGCCTTCCCTGGTGGTTAGCTCAGCTCTCAGTGCAGAGAAAGCTCTCTGTAACTGGTTGTTACTTATTAGCACATGCCAGACAGAATGTTCGAATGCATTGCTTACGCTGCTGCGTTATGTTGACTTATGTCACCTCACGGCCATCCGATTCAGCGCTGCTATCTTATAGATGAGAAAATGGTCTTTCTTGAGGTCATACAATGCATGATATTTGACCACAAAAATTGACGGATGCCATACTCAGGTAGGCTCTTGGGGCCACCTATAAATCCTTTTTTAATTTGCTGTAGTATAGATTATCTCATTTACTCCCCATAGTAAACCTACGTAAGTGGCAGGTGCTAATATTCACTCTGTTATACAGATAAGGAAATGGGAGGCATGAAAAGGCCACGTCGCAGGTGATATTTTCATTTGGCAGACTGAAAAGCTGAGGATTGGGAAGAAGCAAATGGCCTCAAGTTTCATGGAAAATATAAGATAGAGATGGGATTCAAAGCATAGATCTGGTTCCCAAACCATGGTCTTCCTCCTAAACAACGTAGCAGACTGATTAAGAGTTTCAGTTCTGGAAACAGATGCCCTGTGTTCTAAAACTGTTAAAAATGATAGTGACGAATACGGTAGCGTCCCTGGTCTCCTTGCCCTCACCTCCCATTCTCTATCAACCTTCTCTGCTTAATTTTTCTCCTAAACACCTATCACCTTCCTATAGGTTGTGTATGGTATTATTTATTTTGTTTATTGTCTTCATCTCCTGTACTAGAACATAAGCTCTGTGGACGTAGGTTTTTTTTTTATGTGTTTTTTCATGTCTGTTTTATCCATTGCTCTATCCCCACTCCTGGAATCTGCCTGGCCCACGGTGGGCAGATCCATAATAATTTAATCCCTGAGTAATCTCAGCACCACTTAGGAGCTGCCAACTTGCTTTGGTAAGTTACTTATTCTCTCTGCACTTGAATTCCTCAATAGCAACATGGAGAAAATGGTGATAACCATCTGCTACAGTGGATGTGAAGATTAAAGGGGTTAATATCTATAAAGGCTTTAAAATAGGGTCAGGAACACAGTAGGCACCCAATAATTGTTTACTAGTACGTAACCCCTTGCATGCCAGTACCTTAATGATGCCAGTACCTTAGTGACTAGTGACAGTCTACTGTGTCCGTATTTGTTTTACATGTATTATCAGATTGACTTCTTTTGCCCAGAGTGACTTCAGGGCAATTATCATCTTCACTGGAAAGATGAGGAAATGGAGGGATTAAAATGCCTTTTGCCATCACGGCTCTTAGCATCCATTGAAGGCATTTTCTTTGTATCTGACAAAGTCAATCTCTCCAGTTTTCTGGTTATGGAAGCTAGCTGCACTGCCATATTGGCATGTCTAGTTTCCATTCATTAAACTCAAAAGCTTTACAGAATCATTGTTGGTTTGCAAAATGCCTGGTCACATTCTCTGGTAATCAATGCCAGTCTTAATGTAAAGGTACATCACTAGGACCATTGTATCTTGAGGTCCTGGGTGATGCAATGCCCAGGATAATCTATTTATATCCCAAGTATTTAAAATAGTTTCCCTATTTAAAAAAAAATCAATTTATACTAAATGTTGTTGCAAAATCAGATTTATCCCCCAGGGGATTAAGAACAACGAAGGGCCAATTTAACAACAGGATTTAGTTTATTATTTATCTCCTAACACGTAAATTAGAGATTGTCATACATTTTTCATTCTTTGGGTGCCCACTACCTAATTCCAGAAAAAACAAAACCAAACCAAAAAGCAGAAGTCTGCATTACAAAAAGCAAGTGTCTCCTCTCTGGGCACAAGAGCCATGTCTTCTGCCTTCTGAGGGACGATAATGTGTCAAAATGAAAAATTAATGGCCGCTTCCTTAATTCATCATTGCCTGCCTCTGTTTTATTAATGCCTCCCCTCTTCTTCCTTCCCTCCTTCTTCTCTCTGTCTCCCACTCCCCTCTCCGCCTGCACCCACACCCACAGCATGACTCCGTTCACTAGCAGTGGTGAGAAGAGAAAAAGAGAACCACATCCATTGACCACTGCATCCATGGTGCATCTGTTAAGGTGGGAGAGGAGTGGTTCTACTTTGCTTGTTAAAGATGGCAGGACCCCGTGACATAAATGTTGATGCAATTTGTGAGTACCACCAAAAGCACCTTGGACACTCTAGTCCCCTACAAGACATACTGTCGCATTGGGTGGGGCGGTTAAGCAGTGTGGTATTTCAATAGCACCAGATTCACTGTTCAAAAGATGAATCTTGGAATTTGGTAGGGAAACTTATAAGCCGTTTGATCCAACCCTCGTTTTACAGATCAGGAGACAGCTTCAGAGAGGAGATGGGTTTTGCTAAAGGTCGTGCAACTAGTGAGATTGGCAGCACTGCAAATTATGGATGTCAAACTCAGCTGGGCTATCAAGGCGACCTATCGACCCTTCATTTGTTTGAAATCATCTTTCTTCTAATTCCCTGCAAGATTCTTCCAAATGCTATTCAACTTTCCTGACTCTGTAGAAATCACACTTCATCGTAACAATCATTTATGCCATTGACCAAATATTTCTAGCTTAATGAACAAATGCTAGGGTTGCATGTCTCCAATCACCTTGCAGTCAGGCTTGCTAATGTGGCTTGCTTTGGCCAATGAAATGTGAGTAGCAGCTTTAAGAACAGATGTGGAATTTACCACGTTTCCTTTTCACTGTAGTGGTAATCACTCGGGTATGGTGGAGTTGACACCCCTTAGCCTGGGTCCTTGAGTGGCTACATGAAAAGACCCCTGCTGACCCAATCACCATAGTCAGTGTGAATGAGAGAGCAGTTTTGTGTTAAGCTACAGAGATACTGGGGTTATCTTTCCCCACCCCCAGAGCTAAATTTAGGTTATTCTAACTCTTAAAATTCATTGAAAAAATTTACGTTGCCATCCTCGTCCTTCGCAGCTTTCTTCAGAGGTATTTACATTTGTATCCATCATCATCTCATCTCACCCAAGTTGAATATATGAGGTATCTTTTCTGTAAGACACACCATTTCCACGTAGATTTTTTCTCTTCCTTCCTTTTGTTTCTGCCTTGTCAGTGTATCCTTCTCCCCACTTAAGCTTTCATCTGTTCGCCTTTCCATTTCTCATCCAATATCTTTGTATCTCGAAAATGTTGTCTACTCTTATTCTCTTCCATTTCTCACCTCTATTCCCTCTCATCCATTGTAATTTCTCCTCCAAGTGCTCCAGTGAAGCTCTCTGTGCTGCTCAATGACATCTTCGTAAGGTCTGGTTTATTTACCACGCTAAATGTGTCTGCTACTGATGATTTCATCTCCTTGAAATACCACGAACCTTGGCTTCTCTGACACCTGGTTCTCTTGGATCTTTGCTTGTCTCTCAGCCAGTTCCTTACTGTCTCCCTGAGTACTGTTTTTCTTCAGCATTTACATGTGTTAGTGTTTCTCAGAGTTTTGTCCTGCTTATGTGATCTTTCTTACTCCACATTTTATCCTTCTCATAGTTTTGACTCTTTGTACTTCTTAGATATTATCTCCAGTCTATGTATCTTCCTAAAGACTGACACACAACACAGCCAACTACCTGCTGGTCATCTCCAGCTGATATCTGGAGATCTGTCAAGCTCAGCAAGTCTAAAACAGCACTCACCATCTTCTCCCCAAACTTGGTTTTCCTTTCTTTTTTTTTCCTCCTAGTTGGTGACACATTATCTTTCCAATCATCTGATCCAGTTCCTCATCCTTTTCGGAATCTCAATACATAAACCAGGTTATTTCTTTTATAGTCCCTTCTTCTCCAGAGGATGAAGGAGGGGCTGGTCAAGAATGAATTCTAGGGCCGGCCCGGTGGCTCAGGCAGTTAGAGCTCCGTGCTCCTAACTCCGAAGGCTGCCGGTTCGATTTCCACATGGGCCAGTGGGCTCTCAACCACAAGGTTGCCAGTTCGATTCCCGCAAGGGATGGTGGGCTGTGCCCCCTGCAGCTAGCAACGGCAACTGGACCTGGAGCTGAGCTGCGCCCTCCACAACTAAGACTGAAAGGACAACAAGTTGAAGCTGAACGGCACCCTCCGCAACTAAGATTGAAGGACAACTTGACTTGGAAAAAAGGCCTGGAAGTACACACTGTTCCCCAATAAAGTCCTGTTCCCCTTCCCCAATAAAATCTTAAAAAAGAATGAATTCTACTTTTCTGATATATCAAGCTGCTTTTATTTCCTTTCTGAAAGAAAAGAGTTATCGATCAAGGGAAGAGAACCTATCGTGAGAAAGGAGAGCTGTTGCTCTGAGGTTGCAAAATTGTCTGGGTAACTCTGGGAAAATCCCTTCACCCGTCCAGTCTCCTTCTCATTGATAAGTGAGCAAATGGGATCCAGGGATCTCTATGGGATTTCCTGCTCTGGTGTCGTATATCAGAGCAGATATCTCAATAGTGTTCCCACAGGCTCTGAATCCTTCCACCTTGTCAAATTAAGATGCAGGTATGGTTTCTGGGTTGAAAGTAGAAGTTATAAGGGGACATTTTTATGGGATTGGCGTGGATAATGGAATTCTGCAGTACTTAAGGTCTATGGAGCATAACTTAGCTACCTTCCCTAGAAGATAAGAGAAGGGACAGAAGGAACGTGCTGGGGCAGCTCTTCCTGACTTTCATAAGCTGACCACACTGGCTGGTTGCAAATACTGGCAATTTTCAAGATCATGTTGGAAGGAGGTTTTTAGGTTCTTTGATTATAACCTTTCGAACATACTCCATCAATCTCCCAGTTCCAAGTAAAGCTGGCATTTGAGGCTCATAAACCTGGTCCCCAGCCTTGCCTTCTCTTCTATGAATCTCACTGGTTGCACCCAGTGTACTTGTCTCCATGTTGAGGAGAGGAAGGTGGACAGACCAGATGAGGGATATAGAAGTGATGAGGGAAGGGGTGGGGTTTGATGCGAGTATAGCCATGGTCACTCCCACATGTAAGCCCTGACTTTCCTTTCCCTATATCATCTCTGTCTCCTTTCCTGTCTTCCATCTAAGTTCAAATAACCTCAGGCAGCCAACTGAGAGACAGTGTACCATGATACTCAAGAACATAGACTTTGGAGATACGTGTGGCCTGGATTTGTATCCTGGTCCTACTACGTACTAGCTGTGTGACTTTGAGAAGGTTACTTTACCTCTCTGATGTGATGTCCTCATCACAGCTCTTTAGTTCAACATAAATTCCAGTCTCCATCATCTATGATATCAATTGTCCTCCAGAACAAGTTTTCACCTCTTTGTTTAAGGCTGCTCAACGTCTCAGGCACTTTGGGTACCACATTCTGTCTCCCCAGTTGTATCTATCATCTGTGACCCTCTTTTTTTGAATGCTGTTCCAATAGCACTGGCCTTCTTTTTCCCTTTGAAAGACAGTGTAAAAATATGGAAGTAGGGAAAGAGCATAGATTGTGGAATGTGAGTTCAGTTTCCCTTACTAGCCGTATGACAGATCATGTACTCTAGCTGAATGTTTTCCCAAACTGTTCCCCTATTTTAAATTAAAAATTAAATTCAAATTTAAATGAAAAAGTCAATGATACCTTTTTTAATCAGGGTTTTTCTAAGTATTAAGCGTGATAAGATGCATTATGTTCTGGGTTTCATCTGTCTGTGGGCACCAAGTAAAGTCTCATTAAAATTAAAATCGGAGTTCTTGACTATGGAAAGACTACCTTCACCAAATAATTCCATGAATCCTATGGCACCCATGTGTGCCTAAAAATCAGACTTGATTTTTCTCTATGCCAGCCCAAGTCGAGTGTGCTAGAATGTTGCTTCCAGGGGCCCACGTTCTCAATTATAGCTTTGCATCATCTAGATTTCTGAAGAGGTGGAACTCTGTCACCAAGCAATGCCACTTCTGAATTCTGATGCCCAAGATGCAAGTCATAACTCTTAGAAAGTGAGAGGGAGGATGCTTCTGTGCCGTGCTCAGTTAGGCGGCCCCACAGTTGGGTGGCTGTGTCTCTAAGTATTACAGGGCTTGGTAATAAAACCTTGCTAGTCCAGGAATCCATTGCTTTGGGCCTAAGAGTTCACTGAAGCTGGGGCTCTGTTCCCACCCCCTCACTGGTGCGCAGGTGCAGTGACACTAGAGCCCAGACACATTCAATGTTGGTGGATTGGAAATGCCAGCCCTGGGCCTCATTCCTGGAGACTTAAGTCATATCTCATATGAAACAGAACAAATAGGTTGAAATGCCCCGCTACTAAATTACTTGCGACTCATAGTGTTATAGCAGTTATCAATGCCCACATATTAAGTCGCTTTCCTGAATGCACAGGAAGGGTACTTCTCCTTCCCCCCTGTAGCTAGAATTCTCCTTTCTTCTGCTGCTTATGCCTTGCTGCTGAATCTGACTTGCAGTGCTATCCTCTGTCTTCTCTTTTAGCGGTTCTCCCAGGAGTCCCTTGTTCCTTCTCCTAATGTGACCTCTGCTGGGGCACCATCACCCATCACCTATGCCTGAATCCCTGCAGTGGCCAGGGCCCTCTTCCCAAGTTGCTCCTCAGCCTCTGACGAGTTGCAAAGGGGTAGGACTATCTTCTACCTCCATCCACCAGAGGCGATCTGAAGCCTAGCCTCTGCCCAGCTAAGAACCCTCCTGCAAAGCTCAAGCACACACAGGTGCTCAGAGCTTAATCAACCCCCTTTCCTACCTTTTTTTGATGACGACCTTGTCTCTATCAGAACATCAGCAGTTGCGAATGTTGTATTCTTCCTCATAGCCGTCTGTCTCACCAGTGCTTTCCCTCCTCTCACTTGAGTAAAACAACATAAAAAAACAGACTGGCTTGATTTCTCAATAAATTGCCGTTGCATAATATTTGTTGGAATATTCAGAGGGAATTAATAATATTGTTGAGTGGCTACTAAGATGTGTGTGTGGATCCAGGAAGGTTGCTTGCTTTCTATTTCCCCCGCCCCTTAAAGTAACAATAAAGATTACAAAAGAGAAATAAGCAAGGAAATTTAATTTGAAAAGAATCTTTAATCAGGTTTCATCTGTTAGAAGCCTTTGTTTGAGTGAGGCTGCAGAGGCACAGCCCGGAGACACCATTTTGTAGATGTATCCACAAAGTCAAAACCATTCTGACAAAAATCAAATGAGAAGTAATTTCTCCCCGAAGGCATTCTGTTTTCGCTTAACGATGGCTGGAGCGTTCCTGTCAAAATGGCATAATGGTGTTTTTTTAATTACAACTCATACTGTCCGGTTTAATGGCAAGACTTGCACTTATTTATTTTCTTTCCCTGAGCTCAGAAGCTCATTTGTTGGGCTGGCCTGGTGGCTCAGGCGGTTAGAGCTCCATGCTCCTAACTCCGAAGGCTGCCGGTTCGATTCCCACATGGGCCAGTGGGCTCTCAACCACAAGGCTGCCAGTTCAACTCCTCGAATCCCGCAAGGGATGGTGGGCTCTGCCCCCTGCAACTAAGATTGAACACGGCACCTTGAGCTGAGCTGCCTACCAGATGGCTCAGTTTGTTGGAGCACGTCCTCTCAACCACAAGGTTGCTGGTTCGACTCCCGCAAGGGATGGTGGGCTGTGCCCCCTGCAACTAGCAGCGGCAACTGGACCTGGAGCTGAGCTGCGCCCTCCACAACTAAGACCGAAAGGACAACAACTTGAAGCTGAATGTGATTGAAAGGACAACAACTTGACTAGGAAAAAAGGCCTGGAAGTACACACTGTTCCCCAATAAAGTCCTGTTCCCCTTCCCCAATTAAAAAAAAAAAAAAAAAAAGAAGCTCATTTGTTGAGTGTGTATTGCCAAATGCAGACTTTACCCCAAAGTGAAGAAGTGAATTAACTACTAAAACTGACCCCTGCCCAAACTTTCCCCTTTATGGAAGAAGAGAGGGAGCCTGACCTGGCCAACGAGACTCTACAGGGTCAAGCTGGAGTGGAAATTTATTTCCCAAGACCACCAGAGAGGCACTAATAAGAGGAACAGACTGAGCCAGTAGAGTAAGATACTCCAGATCAGGAATCCAGAAATGACTCTAAAGCAGCCATAAAGACCATGGTGTAGACCAGGCACCCAACCATTCAAATAATTAAAAATATTCTGCTGTTGTCATGGAAAAAACACTTGCTATCAGATGGATGGATTTGTGCTGTCACTCCATGGAACACTGGGATCATTTAACCACCTTGAACTTCAGCCTCTAATGCTTCCGACGGAGACTTCAGTTAAGGGAGAAGCCTATCACAGCAGAAAAAGACATGTAGACCCAAGTCAGAATCCACTCATTGCCTCTTGCCCGTCTTCAGAGTTAATTACACTTTCCGAGTATCCATTGTATTGGAGAAAACACTGATGCAGAAAATCTTATAAATCATGCAGTGTTCTTCTATTAAATTAGAATGAGCACAACCTATTCAAACCTAGCTCTGTTTCCCATTTCCTGCTATAAAGAAGGCTGATGTTATCTTAGGGTCTCTTGGCTTTGAATGGCTGGACATCTATGTAAGGACTTTCCTTTTTGTTTCTTGGCTGTCTGATTAATTGAGTTAGAGTATTCTTGTTAACGAATAGGCCTCTAGGCCTCGGCCTGTTCACAACCATACTATAGCAAGGCTATAGGTGGGCACGGTGAAGAATATCTGCGTTTTCTGATTTGTTATGGAAGGTGTAGAATTCAGAATGATTCTGGCTTACTTGGGTGTTTAAAAAACAAGGTAGAGCCTCCTGGGAAAGTAGGAGGAGAAATTAGCTGCATTTTTTTTTTTTTTTTTAAACTGCTAAGTTTCCTTCCTTCTACCCGCCATGCAATTCTATATGGATATATGTAGTTACTGGGGAGGGTGGGAAAGGTTGTTGAATTAATGCAGGACATCACTGTAATTTTGGACTTGACAAAATTGTTGTGAAAACCTCCCTCTCTGTATCAGGTTTGGCTTAGAACGTTACCTGCCTTCAGTGCATGGGTGAGCTGGTCAATAATAACACCTCAATTTCACTGCTAAGCCATCTCCATCCTAATTTCCAGGACCCTAGGACCACAGCAAAGGAGGGTGATGAACTTGAAACAGTAACAAATATTACTTTAATTTTCATCCATTATAATACATGCTTAATTAAGCATATACTGGATGAAAACAAAATCTGTGAATGGACACAATGCTGTAGGTATGGTGGGCATTCTATAAGTACTTATTGAATAACAAATTTCTATAGCTTTGGATGACTTGATTAACCTCACCAAATTTTATTTGTAATGACTTTTCCATCTGATATTTTATGAATTTATAGCCTGTTGGAATTTATAGCTTTCTATTTTATGAGTTAGGCATATTTCTCTTTTCTAAAAAGAGGCAAGGGAAATGAAGAAAGAGAAAGGAAAAGGAAGGAAGAAAGAGTAAGTAAGTATTTTGCATACCATGGAGTGCTATCTACAAAGAAGAAGAAATTCCATAGGATTTCTTGGCACATTGGATGTGGGGTTTGAAAGACAGAAAGGCATCAATGAGAATTCCAAGGTTTTTGTCCTGAGTAGCTAGAAGGATTGAATTCTGTTAGCTGAGATGGGAAAGGCTGTGGAAGGAGCAGGTTTTGGAAGAAAGGTTAAGAATTTAGTTGTGAGCTTAATGCTAAGAATGAATAATAAAAATATTATTATTTTTATAATTTTATGGAATAACAGGTTCAAAGAGTCTAAAGAGTCCATAGAAACTGTCTAACCAAACAATCTCAATACGGGACCAGCTAGTCTCTGTTTAAATAACATCAGAGACGAGGAGCTCACTACCTTTCATTGTTAGACAGCTCTGGAGGCTATAACATTGTAATCAATGTTTCTATAACTCTTAGACCCCATATGAAGTGTGACCTCCTCTGTTTTCCCAAACAGTTGTTCACATATTTGAAGTCATTGACCATACATGAGTTTTCTCCAGGAGAAGCACGTCCAGTTCCTCCAGCCATTCCTCATGTGGTCTGGGTATCAGTCATTCACACTTTAGTATGAAAGTTGCTTCTCTCAGGGGATTTGCACTGAGGACTGGCCTGGTGTAGCACACACATCTGATCCAGGGACAGCTGAGTATGGTTAGGAATATGACCAGATGTCAATCAATTCTGGGAGGTGAGATGATAGAAGAATATACATGGGAGGCAAGCCATGGCAATTGGGCAGGCTAGAAATCACATAGGAGTCAAATATGGCGAAGACGTACCACCTTCATGGTCGGAGTTTGGTCTGTCTTGTTCAGTGCACTATGTCTAGTGCCTTACGTTCAGCCCGCCCTGTTGCAGTGCTTGTTGAATGACTGACTGGGTAAATGAGTTAACGTGGGGATGAACACATCATGCAGTGCGCTCCCAGCTCAAAGGATCCCTTCCTTAGGGAAGGCTTCCCTGCCTTCACTAGATTAATTCCTATTTTTGTAAGTTATCATTCCTTCCATTAACCATGGACGTCAAGAGGCTGAGACTGTCTCTCGTTTTGCTCTGCAATGAATTTCCAGCACTGTGCACTGTGCCTGGAACATAGGAGGCACTCAAAAATACCGAGTAAATGAACAAACAGTCTGTACCTCAAGGGTTCATGTCTAGCAATTATTGAGCGTGGATACACAGGAAGTAATACTCCCTAGAAAATAACTAGGGCGTATTTTCTCTATTAAATTAGAGGAGCAGATTTATACCAGCCTAACTCCTACTTGTCTTACTGGGTCATTGTGCCCGGGTCAGTATTTGTCAAAGCCCTAAAAATAAGAGTTGGCTGCAGGTGATTTTGATGGCTTCTGCTTCTCTTATAGGATACTTACCTTACTTACTATGTGACCTTGCCAAGTTTCCTCATCTCTGGACCTCAGTTTCCTCATCTGTATTACAGAGGGGCTGAAAGAGATGTTCTAATAGGGACCTTTCAAGGTTAGCAGTCAAGGATTCTATACACTCCATGCATTTTGATTTTTACTGCACTAAGCTGAGCCGCCAGTGAACTCACCAAGCGACCTGTAAGGAAGTCCTTCAAAGTTGTGTGAGCTCTACTTGGCTTCCGGAAAGCAGTGATAAAAAGAAATCACAAAGAGTTCTGAGCCTTGGGGGACAGCTATGCTAGAACAGAGAGATCAATTGGCTGCTGCTGCGGACAGACAAAAAAATAGGTGACCCCAGCGATGCAGAATTCTGTTTGAGATGACAAGCCCTGTCTCCACTGGGAACAGCAAAGGGGAAGCAGCTGTGGAGCATCTTGGGGCCGGGAGCTGGGAAGGGGGCACAGCCAGAGACCAGAGTCCTGCAGAGACGTGGCTTGAGCCAGAGTGGTGGACAGGGAGACATGCTCATCGAGCACGCCTCAGTAAATGCCGGGCCTCTTGCTGGTATCAGCCCACTTACTTCTCATAAGAGCCTAGGGAGGAATTCTTTCCTATAGATGAAGAAACTGAAATACACGGAGGTTAAAATATTTGCCAAAACAGAATTACTTGGGGTAGGCTGAGCTGGCGTCACCAAGAGGTCCCCCAATTCAGAGGCTTCAAGAACAAAGAAGTTTAATTCTTTCTGCTGATAGAGTCCAGGGTGACTATTCCAAGCAGCTGGGTGGATGGGCTCATGTAGTCAATTAATGATTTCAAATTCTTGACAGTTCTGAGTGGCCGTTCTGTCCTCTGGGGCCATACTGCCATTCCCAATAAGGAGTAAGTCATAAATACAAGGTAGTCACACATGCAAGGTGTTACTGGCCAGGCGTGGAAGTTACACACACGCACACACGCACACATGGTTATATTATTTTGGCAAGATGTTCCACCGATTTTCAGGAAGGTGTAGGAGATGTAGGGAGTGAGTCCCAGGCTGGGCCCCGGCTGGGCATCTTTGCTACAAATCGATCGCTCCTGCAGGTGGGGATGATGGACTTTGGTGGATACCCAGCAGTTTCACCCCATCAGTGCCATGCGCAAAGGGAATGGGGGAACAGGGATCTATGCTCAGACTCTGAGTCCAAAGGCTTTGTGTGCTTTTCCCTCAGCTTCCTCTTAGCTGTTGAGTCTGTCCAGCTCAGGTCTTCTCACAGCTGTCCACTTACACAGCCTACTCTTAGGTCCTCAGACATGCCAGGCTCTTTTCAGCAGCAAAGCCTTTATGTGCTGTTCCCTCATCCTTGTACATTATTCTTTCCCCAGTCTTTGAATGACTGGTCCCATCCTCACCTTCGGTTCCAGGTCACATGTCACCTCAGAGAGCTGGCACCTCTCTAGGCATGGACTTCATCTGGAGTTTTCTGTCTTCAATCTCAGCCATGTAAGATTCATCCATTGGAACCAGGGGACTTCCTGAGATGGTTTTCTGGTTTGATTTCCTCCCTGGGCTTGGGGAGGCCACAGAGAGGAGATAGGAATGCAACCAACCCACTTGCACATATTGTTAGAGAAGACAAAGAAAAGAAAGGGCCGCTGGCTGAGAGCAGCACTCCAGCCATCGATTGGGTCACTGGAAGCCCTTGGTGTGAGTCCTCATTAAGGCTGAGGGATATGAATCATTTTCTAACGACACCTCTTCGATCCCAGCCGCTCAGCATGCAACCTCCACGGTTAGGCTGTAAGTCAGGAGATCCAGTGGGGTCCGCAGGCAGGCTGCCTGCCACATGTTGTTTCTTACAATTAGCAGATGCTAGGGATGTGGGCTGGGCACCCAGAGGGCAAGGTGGCTGCCTGTGCCAGGGAGGTTCTCATGAGCCATCCCTAGAGCTCGGGCAGAGAAAGAAGGTGGCTGGGGGTTGACATGTAGCCCCCTGTGGCATTAAAATATGGTGGTCAGGAGGGAGACAGTTTTGTTCCTGTACTTGTGACTTGCAAGTTGATGAATCTTCATTCCTGGAATTGTAGTCGTTCTGGCAGGTCTGCAGAGGGAGATATTTTGAGTCCTTTTGATGTCAATTATCACACCATGAAAAGAACTATAAACATATCAGCCCTTCTCTGAGTAATCAGTCCTTAATGGTATTGGTTATATTATCTTCCCCCATTTTTTTTTTTTTGTTGACCAATTTTCCTTTTGATGCACACAGTGAAAAACGCACAAATCTTAAATGTACACTTGTCAAATTTTGGTAAATGCATACACCTAGGTGTAACCCAAAACCTCATCGTAATATAGAACTTTATCATCACCCCAGAGAGTTCCCTCAAGCCCCTTCCTAGCAGGTCCCACCCCCCACCGCCCAGAGGCAAATACGGTTCTGAGTTTTCCATCATAGAATAGTTTCTTTCTGTTTTAATATTTCACATGAATGGACTCATGCAGTGTATATTATTTCACCTATGCTTATTTCACTCAGTGTAATGTTTTTAAGCCTCATCCATGTTGTTACATGTATCAGCAGGTTATTCCTTTTTTCTTGCTGAATGATATTCCATTGTATAGATGGGCCACAGTTTGTTTATACAATCTCCTATCGAGAGACACCTGGCCTGTTTTTAGTCATCACCTATTATAAAAACTTTTTTGCACAAGTCCTTTTATGAATATGTTTTATTTCTCCTGGGTAAATATTTTGGGATGGAATTGTTGGATCATAGGGTAAGTATGTATATGTTTAGTTTTATAAGAAAAAGCTAGACTTTTCCCCAAAGGAGTTGCATCAGCAATGTATTTTCAAAACAATGTGTGAGTTTTAGTTGTGGCACAGTTTCACTAAGATTTGGCTTTAAAAAAAATTTTTTTTTTCTTTGCCATTCTGGTGGGTGTGAAGTAGTGTTTAATTTAGTTTTAACGTGTGTTTCCTTGTGATGACTTTTGATGTTGAGCACTTTTCTTATGCTTATTGGCCATTTGAATATATGAAGTGTTTAAAAGAATCATTGGCCTATTTTTTTTTTCTTTTTTTTTACTGAGTTGTTTGTCTTTTTGTTCTGGGTAGTGGATAAAACCACGGACTCTGGTCTGTGAGGTCAGCAGTCCATCATGGCCCTTCCACGTGTCCGTGTGGCCTTGGGAAAGTCACTTTAATTCTCTGGGGTTTCACTTTCTCCACTGTCAAAAAGGGTTAAAGAATTGAACACAGTTCATAGGGTTGTTGTGAGGAGAAATGAGACAATGCATTGAAAGCACAAGGCACCGTGCCTGGAACATTTCGGGAGATCAGTACATGGTCGCTTTTACTGTTGTTACTGTTTGTGGAGCTTGTAACTGCAAGATCTGCTACATGTTCCTTGAACCCAAGGGAGTTGCAACTACCTCCAAGACCCCTCCTAAAAGCCTTAAGACTGATGGCAGTGATGATGAAAAAAGGTGTTGGAGGTTGTGTAATCAGGCCATTCAGAGGACCTCCCCCACCTGTACACTCCACCCACTGTTCCCACGGACAGAACCATTTTTAAGGACGCAGCCTTGAGAGAGCAGTGTGGTGTGAAGGTCGTCTGGCCTGAGTTCGTGACTGAGCCCATTAAGGCCTCTCTAGAATCTTTTAAGATTCTTGTGGGTGAACCTGGAGACCTACTCATCTTGCAGGCATTGGAGACAAGCCTCATGAGTAATTTCAGGGCCATGTTGAACCTGCCACCCACTGGTGTGGCCGGCCTCTCTTCAGTCCTTCCTTGCCCTTTGTATTCGGGGGCCAGTTTGTGAACTAACAAATGCCCAGACTTTAGGGGTTTCAGATATTTCACAGACCTGATTCCATTTCATTCTCATCTCCATCCTTTCAAGGTAGGTGCTGTCATCCCCATTTTATAGATTGGGAAGCTGAGGCCAGAGAGGTGAAGTGATTCACCCAAGGTCACACAGAGCCTCAGAGGTACAGCTGAGGTCTGTACCCACATGTCCCGACGCCTAATCCAGTGCTCCTTCTATCACCCTGGCTCATGTGGCTCTGAGCCAGGACATTGTTGTCCCATCTGCAAGGTGGAGGGGCTGATGAAGGTGAATTCTGAAGCCCTTTCTTGCTCTCTGGATTTGTATGTCTGGGTTCATGAGATGTGGGGAATTCCATAAGGCAGACCAATCTTCATCCATGGCAGGGGGAAAGTTTCCCATATCCTTAAAGACAAAATCCAGGCCAGGATGCAGAGTCTTTTTATGCCTGTTTGGTAGGAGGTGGTGGGACTTGCCGCTGACCCAGTGGCTAAGATCTAGCAATGCACTCATTCATTTATTCAGCATGTTTTTGGCTTACCACTATGTACCAGGAGCAGTGCTGGGCACTGACAGTTATGACAATGACAAAGAGAAATAAAGGGCCTGATGTCATGAAGCGTCCCTCCTAGTGGGCAGGAGTGGGTAGAATGGTGAGAGAAAGCTGTTTCCACAGGACTCTGGGGCTGCTGGCAGCTCCCCCAAAGAAAGGACAATTGATGAGAACGTGGAAGTTAGAACTGCCTTTTCCTGAGCAGAGAGCTTACACGAGGAGGATAAGGTGACGACGCAGCGGCACCTGGGTGGCATCTGCTCAGGTGTAATTACATCGTTTTGCACTTTTTTGTTTACATGTTTGACTTTTCTCTCTGGACTTTTGCATCCCCCTCTCCTTCCAATGTGCCAGGTGTTGAGGATTTACAATGAAGAAAACACACGTGGTGCTGCTTTCTTGGAGCTCGTGATGTTTGGGAGAGAAGAGCAAACACTTGGTCACATCATCTGTGTGTAATTACAACTGTGAGAAGTGCTGTAAGAATGCACGGCAGGGGCTGCCTTGGAGCATCAGGGAAGGCTTCATGGAGGAGGAAGGCATGTATGAACTGAGCCCAGAGGGAATGATGCTGTCCCATGCATCAACAGGGTAAAGAAAGGAAAGACCATTCATTCCAGGCAGAGGGAACAGCGTGTGCTTCTGCGGCTGGAGGGCTCACGGCGTGTTCAGAGACTTGATGAATATCCTAGCTTACTCTCCTATCTGTGCCCAGAGTGGACGGTGTGCCTGGATCCTAATAGGTACCTACTTGCTGAACTACACTGAACTCAGCCCTTCTCTTTCCTTCTGATGGGAAAAATGAGAACATCAGGCAATATTCTGAAAGAAGAGGTGGTCTCATCTTGCTAAGCCCATTGAATCTTCTCTCATTTAATTATTCAATTTTTAGTAATTAAAAATACTGGTAAGTGTCATTTACTGGCATCAATGTTGTGTCAGATGTTTTACCATACATTTCACACCCTAGCAGCAATGCTGCCACGATTTGCACATTAGGAAGCTGGGACTCAAAAGATGTGAGGTGGCGCCATCAGTCCCATAAGACTGGGGAGTGGCTGTACCAGCATCAGTGTATTCAAAGCCCACGTTCTTTTCCGCCTGTCCCTTGCTGCCTGCACCTGGGCAGGAGGGGGAGGGTGGGGAGTGTGGTGGTCCCAGTTATTCTGCTCAAGTTAAAGTTGGTTCAGATTGCTTCCTAAGGAGAGCTGTCCCGCCAGGATCTCAGCCAGATCCTTTATGGAGTAACTGACAGCCAGAGATTGCCAATACAAAGTAATTAACGTGGAGTAATGATGAGTGATAAGAGAGAGAGATCTAAAGTGAACTGTTAAATGACAATATCATTTTCTTGTCTTCTTCCCTTATGCATATTGACAGGAAGAGGGTGGACATGATAATTTTATAAAATTCTCTGACACTTCCTCAACTCTCCTCCACTAGCTTAGTATGGTAATTGGCAAGAACAGACACATGGGCATAGGAATCACACTCTTGAAAGATGGAGAGGTCCTGCAGCATGGGCCATGGTACCCTTATGTCTCTTAGGGCTCTAAATTCTAAATCCGAGTCTGAATGGTGCACTCAAAACTGTGGGCATTTCCTTTGGCAAATCTGGAGTAGAAACGTGTACACTAGAATCGCAAAAGCAGAGGGGAAGAAAATGGGTTTTCTACTTTCAGTCTTTTACATTTCAGCCCCTGTGTGGGACCCCCTGCCTCCTCTCCTTGGCTCACCTAAATTGTACCCATCCTTCAAAGCCCAGCTAATTCTCATGTAACCAAGATTCCTCCATTATGTTCTCACTTCTCCTGACTTTAGAATTTGTCCATGACTGTGGGTAGCATGACAGCAGGGGTCTGCAATTTCTACTTCCCTAAGAAATTCTATGCCTTATTTTTATAGAGTGGTCCTCTCCTCTTATCAGTAGGGGAATACGTTCCAAGACCCCCAGAAGATGTCTAAAACCGCAGCTAGTGTTGAACCCTACATATACTATGTTTTTTCCTATACATACCTATGATAAAGTTTAGTTTGTAAGTTAGGCACGGTAAGAGATTAGCAATAATAACTAATAATAAATAAGGAGAATTATAGCAATCTACTATAATAAAACTTATGTGAATGTGGTCTGTCTCTCAAAAGGTCTCATTGTACTGCACTCCACCTTGTGATGCTGTGAGATGGTTTTGTGCCTATGTGATGGGATGAAGTGAGGTGCATGACATAGGTGTTTTTGGGACCATGGTTGCCCAAGAATAACTGAAACTGTAGAAAGAACACTGCGTATAAGGGGAGCGACTACTATATAGGGCAATCTGAGTCTAGAGAGGCTCAGAGCTTAAAATAAATAAAGTTCAAGTTTGTTGAGTCATTAGAATTGTTTTGTAAAATTGATGTAAAAAACTTTGCCTTAAGTCTCCACGTTGCAAGTAGAAATATCAGTGTTATGGCCTGGCATGAACTGTGCCTCCCACCCCCCAAACCCCGCCCCCGCCCCCCACCACCACATTCATATGTTGAAACGTTAACCACTAGTAGCTCAGAAAGTGACTGTATTTGCAGATAGAGTCTTTACAGAGGTGATTAAATTAAAATGAGGTCATTAGGTTGGATCCTGATTCAATATGACTGGTGTCCTTACAAGAAGAGGAAATTTGGAAATAGCCACAGACAGAAGGAAGAAAGACACAGGGATAAGACAGCCATCTATAAGCCCAGGAGAGAGGCCTTCCCTCACAGTCTTCAGAAGGAATGAACTGACACCTTGATCTCAGACGTCCAGCCTCCAGAATTGTGAGAAAATAAATTTCTGGGGTTTAAGCCACCCCGTTTATGGTCCTTTGTGGTGGCAGCCGTAGCAAACCAATACGTTCAGCCAAATAAATAGTAATAAGGTTGCAATATGAATGTCAATGCTTCCAGTGCTGTCACTAGCGTTATCTTTTACTGAGGGCCATGTCTATGAGACCCATTAGCTCTTTTTTTTTTTTTTTTTTGCCCTCCCCACCCCTCCAGTGGTTTATTCTCACTCAGTAGCTCCCCGCTTTCTTAAAAGACTATGCAAAAAAGCCTGGGTGTGTTCCCAAACCCCTTCCCATTTTTGGTTCGTTTTTCTTTTTCATGTACTCTGAGTCTACAGAAGATTTTTCTAATTTTGCCGTGTCCTATCCAAAAGGTGACCAAATTAATGAAAGATTTAGGCTATGTTTAAATGAAAAGAAGCATAACTTGCCTACAATTGCCTCCTACTGCCTCGAAAAGCATTTTCCACACAGAGCCAGTTACTTGAAACCCTGAACCCAAGACACCAATGATGTTTTGTGGACGACTTCTCTTTCTCAGGCCTGGGGAATGCTGGGAGATTAGGGGGAAGGAGTGTGGAGATGAAGCTAAGCTGGATTACCAAACAGACAGAACTTCAGCATCTTCCTCATTAGCTCTTTTATTAACAGCCTCCTGCCTTGATGGCAGCCCAGGTTCCTTGGGTCCAAAAAGTGGAATATCACTGGGGACCAGGCACAGTGCATGAATGACAAGAGGCAGCTTAGAGGAGTCATGGGGCAAGCCTGAGTCCCAGCATCTGTTTGGGGGAAAAGAAGAAGAGAGGACCAAACGACTATTTTTAATCAGGTGGCTTGACATTTGAAGAGATTGGATCCTAGCTCAGAGCCCTGGGATTGCATTTCTGCCAAGCTCTGGAATATATGGGTGAGCGAGACAGCCTTTCTGTGTTTTTCCAGACCTCAGAATCTCTCCAGGAAGCCCTGGAGGCCACTACATGTGTGATTGAAGGAAGGAACTATCCTTCCTTCAATCAGTCAGTCACTCACTCATTTATTCATTCATTCATTCATTGAAATAGACATTTACAAAAACATTGCAGCATAATGGAAAGAATATGTCTTTGGATTAAATCCTTGGCTCTGCCATATGCTAGCAGTGTGACCTTGGTTAAGCCACTTGACCTCTCTGAGCCTCAGTTGGAGTGAATTAAGGTAACCAGCACCTATTACTGCCAGTGACCTTGACCTGGGATCTTAGGGTAGCATTAAGTAGCCAGAGACCTAAATGACTTGACAAACTTGAGGAAATTTTAATTGACTTAATGATCTACTTGGTGGAAAAGATGAATTATCCAAAAGTAGTAAATGCCCACAACATTTTATATAAATTAAGTTCCCTCAGTGTTGCAATATCCTTCCCTTCCTTCTTCCCTCCATCCTTTTCTCTCCCTCTTTCTCTCTCTCAACCCTGATGACTTTTGGCTTCCAAAACTGGGAAAGAATAAAATTCTCTTTTAAGCTACCTAGTTTGTGATGGAAGCGTCAGGAAACTGACATCCTTTCTTCAGGCAGCATTGCGCTGAGACCCATGTAATGCTGATGCTGGACTGTTGGCTGCTTTGCCATCTTGGTTGTCGTGCTGATCTCTTAGTAGTTTTACCAGCCCCTCACAAATTTTCTACCGAGAATATTTCCAAAATACCTAAGGAGAACCTTGCAGTGGATTATTATGCACATGACTGGCTCCAGGGCCAGACAGTATTAACAAACCAGGAAAGACTTACCAAGCACCACTTTCCAATGGGGAGCTTGGGATATATGAGTGACTTTCATCAACCAAAGAGCTAGCATAAGGAAAAGCCAGCCCAGTGTTTCCTTATCATTTTGAGAAATTGCTTGACCTCAGAGTGGAAGTAATTTACTTAAGCCTTCTGTCTCAAACACTCAGAGCAATCATCTTTTAGCACCTTCCCAGTAGTGGTTCAGAGCGTGCCCAGCCTCAAGCAGTCTTGATTCCAAGTCGTTTGTGGGGCAAGGCAAGGTTGTACCTTGTCTCTAGTCTTATTGATTAGCACATTACGACTACTAATCACAATTTAAAATAATGATGTCATCAAGATTATTTAAATCAGGGACAACCAATTTCAACTACTATTACTTCTAGATGGAATTATGGGTTTTGCTCTCTCTTCAGCACTTTTAAAGGACTCTTTCTTTCCATTTGTTCCTCCATCAGACTCTTGAATTATACCGGGAATCAACTTAACATGGAAAGTCACTTCTAAATGAACTCTGTTCTGCTACTTTTGCTTTGTCTGCCCTCAAGTCCCCGTATCTCCCTTGGTAGCCTTCAAAAGTCAAGGCAAGACATTCTGAGTCCAACATCTGGTATTGCTCTTGTAAATAACATTTTTTTTCCCCAGGTAGATGCTTCTTGGGGTGAGTCAGTGCTCTGCTCATCTGGTCATTTACATGGAAATGACATTCTGCAGTTGGTACTTCTAAGATGTAGGATGTTTATTCTTAAAGCATGCAGGGTTTTCTCATAGTATCAGATACAGAAGACAAAGTCAGCTCCCCTTCCCCCTGCCCACTTTTAGGTCTCAGGGGGGTAGGACAGAAAGGGAAGCTTCTTTATAGAGATGAAAATTTACCTGAGATCTGAATGATGAGAAGGAAGCAGTTTTTAGGGAACTTGGGGATAGCATTTAAGGCAGAGGAAGAGCAAAGGGTAAAATCCATGAGGTGGGAGCATCCTTGCTGAGTTTGAGTACCAGAGAGAAGGTTGGTGACACTGGGACATGGTGAGAGAGCAGTGGAGTGGTTACAGACCCAGGCAAAGAGGTAGGCAGAGCAGACCATGTAAGACTTTGCAGGCACACAGACAACTTTGGTTATTGGTTCCTGGTATGTAGAAGGCTGGAGAACTCATTGTCTGAAAGTGACATGCATACGGGTATGACAATTAAGTTCATGAACGCATCCTAGAAAAAGTGCTACATACCTCATTGCTGACTGTCACTATGGTCACTTTCCAAGTACTCCCCTTGGGAAGCTATGCACCAATGCCAGTGCCTAGTCCACTGTTCAGAGCAATTTTGGAACTCTTTTTCTGGAATGACCATCAGAGCTGTTGTCATATTGCCCTTGATGTCCTGAATGTCATCAAAATGTCTTCCTTTCAATATTTCCTTTATCTTTAGATAGAGAAAGAAGTCACTGGGGGCCAGATCAGGTGAGTAGGGAGGGTGTTCCAATACAGTTATTTATTTACTGGCTAGAAACTCCCTCACAGACAGTGCCGTGTGAGCTGGTGCATTGTCGTGATGCAAGAGCTCCTTCAGGACCATTTTTGCACACACCTTTCTCATGCCAAGATTTTCAGTTCAGATTTTCCTGTTTCTCTATCCATGTTTACTTGGTCTGCTGTGCTTCTCACAGTCAGCCGACGATTTCGACACACAATTCGATGAATTTTTGCAATGTTTTCATCAGTTCTACTTGTTACTGGCTGCCCTGACCTCTCTTCATCAGTGACGCGCTGTTTCCCTTCAGCAAAACATTTAATCCATTTGTACACTGCCATTTTCTTCATGGCATTATCCCCATAAACTTGGACTACCATGTCCCTGATTTCACTTCCACTCTTGCCAAGTTTAACAAGAAATTTAATGTTTGTTTGTTGCTCTAATTCAAGCTCAGACATTCTTGCGATGGTACACAAAAACACGCAACAACAATAATGAACGCCCCACAGCTGACACGAACACAGCTGAGACCCTGATACACCAAGGGGATGAAACCTTACCGAGCTGTTTGTCCAGTGCTGCCAATGTAAACGCACGGTGGCAAGGTCGAGAACTTCATTGTCAGACCTCGTATGTGGGTTACCGTCCCAGCTGCGAGATAACAGTTACCAAGCACAGTCGAGGGAAAGCGTCTCCTGTGGGAGTGGAGGACTGGTCCTCGAAGGCCACTTTGATGGCTTCCCATTTACCCCCATCAGTAACACCACATTCCTTGATGCACATGCTCCTGCTCACTTCTCCCCAACGGGGGCCGTCACAGGGACCTCCTACTGTCCTCCATCTCTTTCAGCCTATCACTATCGTCTATTCTTCACACTGCTCTAAGCAGCTCAGGCAGCAAGTGCCTCCCTGTACCTCTTCTGCCATTGACGACACAATGGAATCCACTCTGGTGCTTCTGTCTCCCTGGGATTGGAACTTATCCACTTTCATAACCTCCCAGCTCCTTCTGCACAAACATACTCTCGCCTCCCTTCGATTTTCAACTCTTCTGATCCTGTTGCCTCAGGCTGGACTCCCCCACCCATTCCATTTTCTATCTAGAAACTTTCATCCCATTTGCAGTGTACAATGGAAGGACCACAGGACTGGGAGGCAGGAAACCTGGGTTTGAATCCTGGCTCTGACACTTCTTAGACTCTGTGAGTCTCAGTGTCCTCACCTATAAAGTTGGGACAGTGACACTGTATCATCTAGGATGCTACTGGCTGCAGGTGATATGAAACATATTTAAAAGTGGCTTGCCCCAAAAGTCTGGCGTGGTCCCAGAGGTGGTTAATTTGGTCAATGATGTTATCAACGAGTCCAGTTTTCCCCTCATCAGTCTTTTTGTTCTGATATGACATGTATAGAATATTGGCTTTCCTTCTTATGCTGGCTCCAATAATGGCTCCCATACGCTCTAAGATGGATCGTACTTATTAGGTAATATGTGCAGATGACGATACTCAGAGGCAGCAGGGAAAACATCTATGCCCTCTGTCTTGGTGAATGAATGAGTGATCCTTTTCCAGAAGCTCTGCAGTCGACTTCCCATCATATCTCAACAGCCAGAGCTGAGTTACAGGCTTGTACTTTATCAGTTGCTTGAGCCCACTGTCACTGGCTTAGAGAAATCAAGATTCACAACTTGGGCTGGGAAAGGGCCCAGTTGTCCGTGGCTGCGTGGAGGACGGTGAAAAAGATGCTGGCTCTCTAAGGGAAGAGGAAGGGGACTGATGACTATTGGATAGGAAACCAAGTGTCTGACACAGGAAATTGCCTTAGAGGGTTGTATGGACAAAATGAGCTGATGTACTAGTATAGCGTTCCGCCGTCATAGGTGTTCGTTAAATAGTAAATATGATTATGATGGCTGATCTTAAATGGTTTCTTCTCCTCAAAGCCTTCTCCAGTCCTTCCAGTCCTTCTGGATGGAATGATTGGAGACTCCTTTGACATTTTCACAGACTATTGAGCACATGTTGGGTGAAGGGAGTAGAGTACCGAAGTTCGAGCCATACATTGGCTTTCCACCTAATTTCCAGCGAGTACTGGAATTGATGACTAATTACACATTTCTCTGATTTCCCAGTGCTTGGCGTGCAGTTGGTACTCAATTAATGTAACCTGACCTGAAAATAAGTGCTGAATTTTGAAAGGTGCAGTGGAGGAGATAAGGGGAAGAAAGTCTCAAATGAGTGAAGGCCCAGCCACAAAGTGATTGTAATAGTGTCAGGTTCTCCAGCAATAATTTTCTTCAACTTTGTTCTTCCATCACCCAAGCATTTCTTACGTTTATTGCTCCTGTGAGTGCAACGATGAGATGAGGCGGGCCCCCCCGACACAATATATAAGAGATAGCTGTGCCTTTTCTCCGTCAGCCACCTCATGCCCTGCCCCACTTGCTGGTGTTTAAATTTTTGCTTTACTGTGATCAATTTGATAAAATCCAGGAAAGGAACTTAAAAAATAGGAATTTATGAAAAAAAGTGACAAGTGACAAGATAGCAGGAAAGGAAGGTGATGGATAGAGGCCTCCAATGCCACATCTCTGATCACCCACGTCCCTGTCTTCACATGGACATACCAGCTTGGAAATGAGAGTCTAGGGTCCTTTTCAGTGGCAGATATGTGGGCCAGGCGCCACTTATGATGTCACCATATCTTCTGTCTTGTATGTTTGTTTCCTACCACGTGGAGTAGCCTTTCTGTATGTGGCAGTCCAGGAGTCCCATTCTTTTTCCAGGGCATCAAACTGAGGTCCATGAAGCATTTTATTTATTTAATTTTTTTTTAAAAAAATATTATGTGAATGAACTCAATAAACTTTCTGGATATAATCCAGGGTCTTTAACACGACACGAGAGGAACATTTTTCCCGGTCTTAGCCTTCCCCAATCTTGTATGTTCAGTACATTCACAGCCATAAGGAGCATTTTCTGGTCTCTTTTACCTGTGTCCTGCACGTGTTGACACCTCCACCTGGAACACATTTCTGAGTACCTCCCAGGCATGTGCGTCTGTCTGTCTATCTGTCTCTCCTCTCTCTCTTTCTCTCTCTCTCTCTCTCTCTCTCTCTCTCTCTCTCTCTCTCTCTCTCTCTCTCTCACACACACACACACACACACACACACACACACAGGTTATGATCCCGCTCTCTCTGTAATTGCCTTTTTCTCTCCTGCCAGTTAAGTCCCTCAAGGGTAGGGACTGGATTTTATTCTTTGTCGTATCTCCAGCACCTCACACAGGGCATGGCATTTAGCAGAAGCCCAGTTTACCTTTGTTGAACGAATAAATGATGCCATCAGCAGGAGTAATGGATGTGGCTAGGGGATAGCCGTTCTGAAAACATCTCCTCATGGTAACTTCAAGATGGAATCTCAGCAAGGAGATGCCACCTCCCTCTGACTTTGTCCTCATTTCTCCATTCTTCATTTTTTTTGCATTAAATGGACTTTGAACACCTCCTCTGTAGCCAGTGCTGTGCAGGTTGCAAGGATACAACGAACAAGACAGATCTGATACGTGGTTTCACAGAACTTAAAATGCAGGGGCCTTATTTTGGGGCTTGCTTTCTATTCACTAATCTTTCACCGGTGTCTGTCATGGTTTTTGGCATTCGATAAATAAGCTAAATAAAGTAAAAATGGAAATGGTTTCAGAGCACACACATATCAGAGTGGGCATATACAGGGAAAAAGCAAATGGTCTTCTTTCACCTAGAGAAAGAGTTGGGGTTTTCAAGGGAGAGACAAGGCAGGCCCTGAGTCGCAGTTGTGAAGGCAGCAGGGCCACTGCGGCTGTGCTGCTGGACGTGCCGGGGTTCAAGTCCAATCTCTGGCACTGTGTCATCTCTGACAGCCATTTTCACCTCTTTACACCTTTGTTTCTGCATCTGGAAAATGAGGATGACAACAGAATTAACATTGTCAGATCTGTGTGGGAATTCAATAACTCAGTCAACTGAGAGCTTCCAGCATAGAGGGAGCCATTTATTACAGGTTAGCTCATTATAATTATGAGTAGAGGTTTAAAATGATATGCTGTGCTTGGGAATGGCAGAAAGTGGGGTGTGTGTGTGGTGGAACCGTGTTTCCCCCAAAATAAGACCTAACTGGACAATCATCTCTAATGTGTCTTTTGGAGCAAAAATTAATATAAGACCCGGTGTTATTTTACTGTAATACAAGACTGGCTATAATATAATATAACATAATATAATATAATATAATACCAGGTCTTATAGTAATTTTTGCTCTAAAAGGTGCATTAGAGCTGACTGTCCGGCTATGTCTTATTTTCGGGGAAACACGGTATTAGGGGGTGAGACTGAACAGTTGGCAGAGGTCAAGCTCTAATGTTTTCCATGCCAGGGGGCTTTGTTGGCCTCCGTGGGGAACCCTGAGGTTTACATGTGGGGGAGTGACGTGCATATGCTTGTCCACATGAGAGATGAGAGGTATCTTCCCTTACACAGTGGCAATAGGAATTTTTTGAGAAGGAGGAAAGAAAGAAAGAAAGGGAAAGAGGAAAAGAGTCAGAAAGAAAAGACAAAGGAAACTGGAGGATGAGGTCAAGAAAGCGTGGAGGGAAAGCAAGAAAAATGGCTGGAGCATCTCTCTGTTCAGTGCCAGACTCTAGGGTTTGCATCTAGATTAGTGAGGCATCTCCAGGTGGGTATTAGGGCTCGAGGAGAAGGGAGGGGAGTTGTCAACGTGATTTAGAGGTTTCCATCCCAGGGGCCTGGTTTAAAGGGGAAGAATGAACTCTCAAAGTCGCCCTCCCCCAGACGATGCAGTCAGGGCCTCTTTGTCTCAGGGTACACCTGAGGCTGCAGACCTGTGTCAATTTGGGGGGAGGGGACGGCTTCAAAGCTCAAGAGCAGTTTGCCCTGGGGTGTGCTTTGCAGCTTCTGGACATCCAGCTGATCTTGCACAAGCATGTCCCAGCAATGCCACAGCCCAGCTGCTCAGTACAGCCCCCATGACCCTTCCCTTCCGGCAGTAAATCCTAGGATATTTTCCTAGCTTTAATTTATTTTTTACAGTAGCTTTATGAACCTGTTAATAAAAGGAAATCTTACTCCTTGCCTGACTGTCACTCAGCCTCTGTTTGTCTCCTCTCGCCTGAGAAACTCGTTGGTGACGATGCTGGCTTCTCTCTGCCCGCAAATCGAAAGGTTTATAGATCTCTAGTTCCCTACAATTCAGCCCAAAGTAGCTCTCATTTGACAGTCTTCAGAAATCACGGTTGTTCCCCTTTCCACCAAGCTGCCACCCCTGCAAGGTCAGGCTTTGCTTCGGGAAGGTGCCGCTGTTTGAATCACACTGGCCAGGGCTGCCTGGCCCCCTCACTGGGATGTTTCTCCTTCAGACGACACCTCATCTTGGAGAGGCTTGGAAACCTTGAACAGCACAGATGAGAAGCTTGCACTTATCAGGCAGACTCAGCTCTCTGCGGAGCTACAGCTAGGGGTTCTGATGTGAGGAAGGGGTCTGGCCTGCTGGTGTCTCGCTCCCTCCATTTTATTTCAGTGAAGGGAAAGATGGCCATTATGGGGAAGATGGGAAAGATGGCCATTCTGTGTCCAGGCTGGCTTCCTTGTCGGGTGTTCAATCCCTGGGCCACAGGACCCCAGTGGGCGTGACAACAGCCATGGGATACATACATCCTCGGTGCAGTTTCCGTATTTATGATGTGGGTCTGTGGCTGGAGGGCTCATAGGTTTGAGTCCTGGCCAAACTGCTACATCATTTAACATAAAGAAGAATGAGTCAGTTCTTTTTCCATCACCATATTGGATTCCCTGGGTCATGAACACACGATGTGACATATAGATAATGTATTACAGAATTGTACACCTGAAATCTATGTAACTTTACTAACACTTGTCACCCCAATAAATTTAAAAAAAAAAAGAAAGAAAGAATTGGCCTAAAGGTGGGGGTTGCAATCTACACACTGTGGACATTTGGGTCCAGATCATTCTTTGTGGTGGGGGCTTTCCTGCGCATTGTAGGATGCTAACTGGCCTCCATCCACTAGATGCCAGTAGCACCCCCTTTCAAGATGTAACAACCCAAAACGTCTCCAGACGTGGCCAGATTTCCCTTGATAGGGTGATGATCATCCCTGGTTGAGAACCAGTGGTTTAAATCATACACTCTTTTTTCTTTTTTTTTTTTAAGTGTATTGGGGTGACAATTGTTAGTAAAGTTACATAGGATTCAGGTGTACAATTCTGTAATACATCATCTATATACGAATCACATTGTGTGTTCACCACCCAGAGTCAGTTCTTCCATCACCATATATTTGATCCCTTTTCCCTCATCTACCACCCCCTCTCCCCCCTTACCTTCTCGTAACCACTAAAGTATAGTCTGTGTCTATGAGTTTTTGTTTCTCATTTGTTTGTCTTGTTCTTTTCTTGTTTTCAGTTTTATATACCACATATCAGTGAAATCATATGGTTCTCAACTTTTTCTGTCTGAATTATTTCACTTAGCATTCTTGATGGTTGTAATATGATTCCCAGCAAGGCAAAACTTGGTCCTTTGGTGGTGAAAAATCTTATTCTTTTTATGTATAAAGTGCAGATATGCATACAGTACACAAACAGATATACAGTATATCTGTCGTGTTAAAATTCCAAAGGGATTTTATTAAAATTCAAAAGGGGTTGTGATTAGGAAAAAAGGCCTAAAAAAAGTCTCCTTAGGGAAGTGATATTGAAAGAAAAAGGTTGAGAAACAGTCTAGAGAGATACACATTGAAGTACAAGTAGGTGTTATTTTTCCACATCTCTAGGAAGCTGCCTTCAGTATAGGAATTCTCTCTGTTGTGACCTCATGGAAGCTACATTGATTTTTGCCCCAAATGTATTATCAGAAGCTATGGGAATAATAGTGTCTGCACCCAAGTTTTATGATGTCACTGGGCCTTTCAGTGTTCATGTTCCATCTCCTTTTATGTCCCACTTGCTGATCCCTGGCACGACCTTTACATGTTGAAATGATAGTATTTTGGATATAGCAGTGTACATGAAATACGTTGTTATAAATTTCACCTTTTTCTTTTCAAGTTTTTAAACGTGGCTACGATTAAGTTTGAAATCATTCTTTTGCCTCACATTGTATTTTTACGTCATGACCCTAGGCTAGAGAGTCACGGGTGAATTTCCTTCTTTGACATAACCATCCTGCACGGACTTGGGCAAGCTCCTTTTTTTTAAGCTTTCATTTCCACTTCTGTAAAATATAGACAATAAGAAAACAGTGCAAAAACATTGTACAACTTAAGTGAGATAATGCATACAAACTTCTTGGCATATTGATTGGCACATAGTAGGAATTCAGTAAATGCTTGTTAAATGAGTAAATTAGGTCACTGGTGTGAATGAGGGGGGCTCAGTAATATTTTTTTTTCTAATTGAATAACTAGTTCATGCTCATCATAAAATAGTTGAAGAATACATGAAAGTCCATGAAAAAAGTAAAAATTGCCTGGAATACCACTATTCCCCATTATACAGACAGCAGACATAGCACTTGTGAGCCCAGACTCTGGTGTACAATTTCAGCTCTACCACTTAATTAGCTTGCCCAAGTGATAACTTAACTCTCTGTTTCTCAGTTCCCCATCTGTAGAGTGAGGATAATAATGGTACCTGAATAGGTAGTTGCTAGGAGAATAGATTAGTTAATATTTATAAAACACCTAAAATAGTGCCCAGCACATAATACATATCGTGTAAATATGTATTAAATCTTAAAAAAAAAATACATTGTGCTCTCCCTGCCCACTCCATGCCCACCCCGATGTTAGCCAATATTAGGATCTGTTGTGCATTCTTCATGGCCCATATGATCATGTGTGGTTTCTGGTAACTGCTTGTTTTATAAACATGTGATCATACTATATTCACCTCTGGAACATGACCTTTTTTTACTTGCAATACCTAGATTGCGGAGTCTGCTTTGTCAAGTTAATTGGAGTCAACAAATGACAATATAATAATTCCATGGCAGAGATGTAAATCCTTTTATATAACCATTCCCCTATTAATGGACATTTTCTGTTCGAAGGAAAGTTCTAAGCATTAAAATGTTACATTGGAAAGGCAAGGTAGAGGCCAATCTGATTAATTATACTTCCAAACTTGAGTAAGCTTTGGGGGTTGAGCTATGGATTTCATGCATGTGGCAAGTGGTTCACTTTGAGTTAAGTAACTATCTGAAATCACCCAACAGTTAGATAATTGACCCAATTTAATTTTCCTATAGAAGGATGACCGCTGGTTTGTCTGCTTGATCTATAGGTATGTCACCACGCACATTACAAACCAGTTGGCTAAGCATGAAGCTATTATTACTAATTAAAATCACTTCCCTGCAGAGCCCTCACCTCCTCTGACCCCCTAGCCCACCTCCCCACATTACCCAGGATTCACCCCTTCAGGAACATTTAATGTGAGCCAAAAATCAATAGCTCAATTAACAATCAGGATTGGGGCTTCCAGGCAACAGAGATCAGGATCAATAACTTATGTTCAGTGAAATTAAAGGCAGTTGTTAAGTCAAGTGTTTAAAAGCTGCAGACACGGACTATAGGGATATCTGTCAAAACCCGTTGGGTTCTTTCTCTGGAGAGAATGAGAAGTACATCTTTCTTTGGCCCATCTTCCACATGGATGGGCACCTAATGAAGCAGGTATGTCCTCGCTGATTCTTTTCTGAAATAAATCCCCCAGCCCTTGGACTGCCATGGGCATCTGAACTGACTCAAGAGAGATTCTTCTTTCATTGACAATAATGCAAAAACAGAGCTCCAGAATCATCTCTCCATATCCTCTTCTGTGTCTCAGGGCAGTGTGAGTGAAGTTTTCCCTTTAATTTGTTTTTAATTTGTTCGATCGAATGTCTTTAATTTGTTCGATCTGCCAAGCATCATAACCATTTAATCATCGAACCAGAATTTAAGAGCACTTACTCTGTTCCCCTAAGCTTGACTTTTAAAGTTTTCATGAGTTGAACCCCATTTATGGTTCTAGTATTATTACCTGTATTAGTTAGCATAGGCCAAAGTAACAAATAGCCCCAGTCATGTAATAGACCAACACAACAGCAGTCTGTGCCTGTTATGTAACTGTCCTTGGTGGGTTTTCAAGTTGGAGGGGCTTCTCTAAGAGGAGGCTGAGGCTGCTTTTACCTTGTAGCTCCTCCATCCTTTAGGACCTAATTATCATCTTCATCTAACCGATAGAAGGGGCAAAACAGCATGGCAAACACACACATCACTTCTTAAAAGCCTGGGCTCTGAAGGACATTCAATATTCTTTCTTCCATTACATGGCCTAGATGTTAATGACCATCCAATCTTCAAGAGAGATTGGGAAGTACAGTCTAGCTATTACTCCCAGTAAATAAAAGAGAGAACAGATTTTGGGAATCAGCTAGATTTATCTCCCTTATTATCATTACTTCCCATTGTGGATATCTGTAATTTCACCAGCCCATCATGTCTTCCCCTTTCTTTTTGGCACTAGAAATGCTCTTTCTTTTACAGAACTCATTCCATCAGATGGTATGAGGATGTGCACGTGACCCAAGTAGGACTCATCATCATCTCTCTTGGGATATTTCTGTTGGATCCATCAATAACAGGCCATCTCTTTCCACTGGAGTTACTCAGTTGGTAGGATGTGTCTTGGACTGCTTAGTACAACATACCTTCAATTTGCATAACACTGGCCTAAAGGACAGATGGTTGTACCATTATGTTGTCTATGCTTGCTTGAGTCCTTGGATCCAGTTGTCCCCGAAGCCAGTTATCTCTGGACATTTCCAGAGAACAACATCAATAAATGTTCATAAATTCCTTGGCCTGCATGGGCAGCCATGCTGACTGGAGATAGACTCTTATCAGGAACCATGTCTATTCAGCAAGAACAGAAATCCCAAATCAATGTGACCAAATATTAATATATGCCTTCTTTCTTACTTAAGGTGGTTTTTATTTTGGTTTCTATCACTAGTAGCCGAAAGAATATTGATCAACATAGTTCTCTTATCATATGCCAAATATAAACATGGGACCTTATTTTCACAATAGACCTTTCCCCATACTGTTTTGCACGTGCTACTTACTTTGCCTGGAATCTCTTTCCTTCCCTTTCCATGAAAGTCTAACAGATCTCTGTCTATTGGACTTGTATGCATCTTAAATACCAATCTAATTCAGCTTTCTTCAATTCAGTAAATAGATATAGCCTGTCTGTCATGTGCTGGACCAGTTGCTGATCACTGGGAAGCAGAAATGAGTAAGAGAGGAGTTTATGATCTTGTAGAGAGACAATCATAGACACAGACAATTACAATACAGAGAAATAATAATCATTATCATTCGTGTTTGTTGAGTGCTATGTACCAGGCATATAGTTTCAAAATTTTGTGTTTATTCACCATGACATGTGTCCTCCTATTGCCCATAATTCACACATGATGGAATGGAGGTGCAGAGGGGTTTTAAAACTTCTGGGGCCACTTAAGTAGCAAGTGGTAGAGCTAGAATTCAAACCAAGGCAGTCTGGCTACACGGCTCTCTCTCTTAACCATTGTAGACACTGGGCCTAAGAATGCTCATGGAGGTGTGTAACTGATGTGGGATGAGGGTGATCAGGGAAGGTGGTGATGCTGGCCATGCTGTCCCCGAATTCCTCATGAGCTCCTTGAGTTCAGGAACAGGTTTTATGAGGTGTGAGCAAAAAGTACAATGAATGTTTAAATTTAAAAAAATTTATTACAGTGAAAAAAAATGCCATTAACTCCCCTCAAAATATTTCCCCTCGCTTCTAACACACTTATCCCAGTGGTTCTTGCCACTTTCTGAAGCAGTTCTGGAAGTCCTCTTTCTTGAGTGTCTTTAGTTGCGCTGTCGTGGCTGCCTCGATGTCCTGAATCAATTCAAAACGTTTACCTTTCATGGTTATTTTGACTTTGGGGTAGACCAGAAGTCACATGGTGCTAGATCTGGTGAATAAGGGGGATGAGGACGCACTGTAAGGTTTTTATTTGACAGAAATTGCCATTTACCAGGAGCACAGTGTGACACCGAGCATGGCCACGATGGAGGATGATTTACGGCACACTTTAAAACACACTTTCTCTCAACCGTAGCTCACACCCGACTGACTGCACAGAACAAGTTGAAATTTGTCACACACTGTTACTAAGGTCTGAACGCTGCTTCCCATGTTGAAGATCGTGACTTTCTGTTGGATGGCACTCGGCAGCAGCATTCACCGTATCTTGTGATCATACCTCGTATTATCTCAAGTTCCCTAGCATTCTGCCCCAGTGCACCGAGTACATTGTAATCCCCTTTCCCCAGGGTTATTGAGCAGAAGCTTCAAAAAACTCTGATGGAAAAAATGAATACACAGTGGTAGATGAAACAGTTAGAAAATGTGGGCGGTCTTCCTTTAGCTCAACCACTTTGAAATCCTCAGGTTCAAGAATGGCAGTGGTGGGCATTCCAATATGGCATCGCTTGCTTCTGAAGGTAACCGTGATTATGACGTGGATGTCCAGATTCTGCTGGAGGGGTCAGGATCCAGCCAAGTGACACATCCTGTTCACCTGTCACCCGTCCTGGAAATGATGCATTTGACCTGGAGCCATGTGACTAAACACAGTAGGAACTAGCATTTATTACTGGATAAGCACTTTCCTTGTATCCTGTTATTTAACCCTCAAAACACTCCTCATGGTAGGTATTTTATTTGTTCCTTCTGTTATGGTCGGTGCTTGGAGACATGGCTCGTATGCAATGGATACCTGCATTGGCACATAATGCACAACAAACCCCTAAAACCTCAGCAGCAAACAAACACAAAAGTAAAAAATATCTCAGAAATCTGGGGATAATCTGGGGATACTATTTTCCTGACTGGCACAAAACAAGCACACCTCTAATTTAGAGGCAGTATAGATTAGCAGTGAGAGCACCGATTGTGGATCCAAATGGCCTGGGTTTGCATCCTGCGTTTGCATTAGGGATGCTTCACTTAGCGGCAAGTTCATTAACCTCTCTGTCCTTTCATTTCCTCCTCTGTTAAAGGGGGACCAAGTTAGTATCCACCTCACAGAGCTGTTGTGAGGATTCAGTACCTAGCTCCTGGCAGGTGCTAAGCGCTCTGTGAGTATAACCTTCATTCATTCTTTCTGAATTAGAGGGGTCAGAGTGTGGGTTAAAAGTGTGGGCCTTTGGAATTACGCATCCCTAAGTTTTGTGCCACTTTCTGCCATGAGAACTTCAGATATCATTTTATCTCCAAGCCTTACTCTCTTCATTGGTAAAATGGGCCGATAGTCCTACCTAACTTATGGTGTGACTGTATGTGAAGATGAAATAATGTGATGTAAGTTAAATGTTCAGTGTGCTTCCTGGAAGCTAGGAAATGTTTAATTAATGGGAACTATAATAATTATTGTGGAGGCAATACTGGCTTGTCGCAACATGTCCCGACTCCATTCTCAGTAAGAGCCAGCGTTAGGAATTTGATGTGTCCTTGTAGACATTTTTTTTTTTTCTTTTACAATCATAGACATCTGTGTGTGTGAGAATGGTCACCATTGCTCCTCTGAATGTATTTTTTTTTGTTCTCCTTTTAACCCACAGGGGGCTGGGAGGTCTTCATTTTATTTCTGTCCTGGAAGCAGGTCCTGGTAGTAGGATGAGAGGAGATGTCTTTATAGGCACTTTTCACTTGCATCTTGGCCCCGTGCAGGATGGCATGTTTAGAAGCAGAAGGCTGGTGAGATCGCCATGAGGGGCACACAGTTTCCTTCACCATCTGCCTCATTTGTGTGCATTTTGCACTTCCAGATGGAGATTTGTTCTATTGGTTATTGAGAAAGGTGTATTTAAGTTTCTGGATATAATTGTGGATTTGTCTATTTCTCCTTGATGTTCTATCATGTTTTACTTTATGTATTTTGAAACTCTGCTAATTAGGGGAGTAAACAATTAGGATTGTCATGGCTTCTAGATGATTCGACTCCTTTCTCGTTATGAACTTTCTTTTTCTCTCGTGATATTTTTTGCTCTAATATCAACTTTCTTTTGACCAGTGTTACCATGATATATGTTTTTTTATCATCCATTTACATTAAACCTGTTTATGTCTTGGTATTTACAACACCTTTCTTGTCAGCAGCACATAGTTGGGTCCTGCTTTTTCATCCAATCTGATAATCTCTGCCTTTTATTTTTTTATTTTTATTTTTTTTTAAAGATTTTTTATTGGGGAATGGAAACAGGACTTTATTGGGGAACAATGTGTACTTCCAGGATTTTTTCCAAGTCAAGTTGTTGTCCTTTCAATATTAGTTGTGGAGGGTGTGGTTCAGCTTCAAGTTGTTGTCCTTTCAGTCTTAGTTGTGGAGGGTGCAGCTCAGCTCCAGGTCCAGCTGCCGTTGCTAGTTGCAGGGGGCGCAGCCCACCATCCCTTGCGGGAGTCGAACCTGCAACCTTGTGGTTGAGAGGACACACTCCAACCAACTGAGCCATCTGGGAGCTCAGCGGCAGCTCAGCTCAAGGTGCCGTGTTCAATCTTAGTTGCAGGGGGCGCTGCCCACCATCCCTTGCGGGACTCGAGGAATTGAACTGGCAACCTTGTGGGTGAGAGCCCGCGCTCCAACCAACTGAGCCATCCGGGAGGCAGCTCAGCTCAAGGTGCTATGTTCAATCTTAGTTGCAGGGGGCAGAGCCCACCATCCCTTGCGGGACTCGAGGAATTGAACCGGCAACCTTGTGGTTGAGAGCCCACTGGCCCATGTGGGAATCGAACCGGCAGCCTTCGGAGTCAGGAGCACGGAGCTCTAACCGCCTGAGCCACCGGGCCGGCCCTAATCTCTGCCTTTTAATTGGGGATGTTTAATCCACTTAAATTTAATGTGACTTTTGATACAAGTAGGTTTGAGGATTTCACTTTACTACTTGTTTTCAATTTGTCCTATATGTTTTTTATTCCCTACTTTTCTTTTTCTGACTTCTTTTAGATAATTGAAATTTTTGTGGTTTAATTTTATCCCATTGTTGGTTGATTAGCTATGACTGTTGTTTTAGAGGTTGTTTTAAGGTTGTAGTTTATATCTTTAACTTATCACAGTTTATCTTCAAGTGATATTATACTACTTCATATATAGTGTTGGCCTCTCTGGCATTTATGCAATATTTATCATATAATATGCTTACACATATACTCATGTACTCTAAATGTCAAAACATATATTTCTTAGTTTGTTAGAAGACAGTTATCTTTCAAAAATATTTAAGTAGTAAGAGAAATATTTTCTTCCAGTTCTGTATGTTCCTTTGGGTAGATCCATATTTCTATCTAATGTCATTTTCCTTTTTCCTGAAGGGACTTCTTTTAACATTTCTTGGAGTGAAGCTCAGCTGGAGATAATTTTTTTCAGGTCTGAAAATATATTTTGCCTTTATTTTGAGGAATATTTTTTGAAAAAATATTCTTTGAGAAATATTTTTGCTGGGTATAGAATTCTAGTTTGATTTTTTTTTTCTTTCATGGCTTCAACGATGTTGCTCCATTATCTTTTTCTTGCATTGTTTCTGAAGATAAATCTGTTAAAATTCTTATCTTTGTTTCTCTTATGTCACATGTCATTTTATTCTGGCTGCTTTTAAGATCTTTCTCTTTATTGCTGGTTTTGAGAAATTTGATTATGATGTGTTTGGTTGTAGTTTACTTTCTTTTTCTTTCACATTTTTTTTTGTACTTAGGTTTTGTTGAATTTTCCATCAACTTTTTACCCTGTGTGTATTCCATTTTAGACACTGTAGTTTTCATCTCCAGAAGTACTGTTTGGGTCTCTTTTTATATATCTTCTATGTCTTTACTTAACTTTTTAAACATATGAATATATTTATAATAACTGTTTTAATGTCTTTCACTGCTAATTCTAATATCTGTGTCTGTTTTGGGTCAATTTTGATTAATTATTTTTCTCCTCATGGGCTGTATTTTTCTTTGCATACCTGGTAATCTTTGATAGGATGCCAGACATTGTTGGTTTTGGATATTTTTGTATTTCTATAAATCTTCTTGAGCTTTGTTCTGGAATGCAGTTGATGTTTGGAAATAATTAGATTCTTTAGGGTCTTCCTTTTAAGATTTGTTAGGTGAGACCAGAGCAGTGCTGCTTAGTGTAGGACTAATTGTTCCCCACTACTGAGGCAAGATCCTGTGAGTACCCTGAATTATGAGGTTTTCAGTTTGTGTGGTAGGAACAGGCATTCTTCTCAACCTTATGTGAACACCTGCTATTGTTCCTTCTAATCCATCAAATGGTTCTTTCTTTGGCCTTGGGAAGGTTCCTTATACATATGTACCAATCAGTACTCTGCTGAATACTCAGGGAAGACCTCTTGCAAATCTTCAGGTTTCTCTCTCTGTGCTGTTCTCTACTCTCTAGTACTCTGTCCTACAAATCCTAGCTTCTTTGGTTTCCCTGGAACTCAGCTTCTCACCTCAGGAAGTTCACTTCACTACTCCTGGATTCCCCCTTCCATACTGTGGCCTGGGGCATCCTTTAGGTAGTATTCTTGGGAAGTCCTGTGGCCCACCTCATTTGTTTCCAATCTCTGAGAGACCACTGTCCTTTGCTTCCTGATGTCCAGTGTTTTGAAAATTGTTATTTTATATATTTTGTCTTTTTTTGCTGTAGTCATGTTGTTGTTTCAGGTGGGAGAATAAATCAGGTTCTTGTGACTGCAGTTTGGCTAGAAGCAGATGTCCTCTACAGGCTAAGTAATTTTCCAATGCAGTTAATTTGTTTTTCGACTTGGAATCAAATCTCTGTATACCATCTCATCTTTCAGTTCTTCCCCCACTGCTTTTGAAGATTTCTGCTAATGTGAATAGTCTGTTGTCTTTGTTGTCCATATTTTTAGAGATATGATTTATTTTTCCTACAAAAATTTTGTTTTGAGATGAGGATGTATTCCATTCTGTTTTATAAATATGAGATAATGCAAATAGGAAGAACTGAGTAAGATATCAATGTGGTAATTTTAGCAGTCCCAGGGATTTGAGAGCTCTCTAATACACTTTAGAAAATCTGCTGCATTGTCAGCAGCCATTCCATGTTTCATGTTGCATCATTCTTTTCCTAATTGCATTTTTAAAATATATGCTTGATGAATAATCAGCTTCATCTCCCACTTTCAATTATATTTACTGTATGGCATTTCCCAAGGGAACTATTAAAAACACACACTCATTAGCTCCATCAAGTATTTTCACAAAATAAAATTGATGTCTGTTTTCCTTGAGATTTTAAACTTAGGGATGAGAGTTCTAGCAAAAGCCTGGCAGAGGCAATCATAGAGTTTGCTGAACAATCTCAGAGTGATAAAAATTTTCCTCTTTAATTTATTTTCTCCTTGAAAAGAGACTGACATCGCTGAGTTTGAATTGAAACTTTTAAACATTTTCCACTGAGGGGTTAATTGCCCATTTTCAAATACACCATCTTGGAGTATTTCTGCTGGAAAATTTATAGCTTTAATGGTTAGTTAAATTATTTTTTTTTCTTAATAAGAGCCTTAGACTGCTGATGCTTTTCTACTGCAGTGGTTCTCAACTCTGTCTTCACATTAGAATCCCCTGGGAGCATTTAAAAGATGTCAGTGCCAAGAGCCCCCACCCAGACCAATTAAATCAGTATCTCTGGGCGTAAAGCCTAGGCATCTGTATATTTTAAAACTCCCTTGGTGATTTTAGTTTGCAGGCAGGATAGGAAACCACTGATGTAGTGACAAAGCCCTCATTTCACAGATGAGAAAATGGAAGCTGAGAAGGAACAGCTGATTGTCTGATGTGGCACTGAGAAAGGGTCAATCTGTGTCAAGTACACACTTGGTGCACTGCATGCAAGGTACTGTAGTAGTGTTTCCAAGACATTTTATATTCAGTCCTTACAATGACCTAATTATTATTTTTTTTACCCTATTTTATAGCTAAGGAAACCAAGATTTACACATGCTGCGTAACTTATCCAAGGTCATACTGTTAGAAACTTGGATACACATCTGTTTCTTGATCCTTAGCATCGTGCTTTCCTCATTAAATCTCTCTGTGTGTACTGTCGCCAGAATTTCTTTGTAACCCTATTCACAGAGAGGCATCTGGGGATTTCATGCATTGGGTTTAGCTAGGGATGCCTCAATGGTTGGAGGCTCTCATGGTGCCTATTTACAGAAGGTGCTTGAAATGTTTGTTAAATAAACAAAGTGCAGGTTATGTTCATCAGACTTGTTGGTTTTAAATAAAAGAGAACCTCGATCCAATTGGCTTAAGCAAAAACAGAGTATGTTGGCTTGCATTGCTTTTCAGTCTCAGTCCTCAATCTAGGTGCTCAAATTCTACAGTAAGGAGTCTTATGTATCCTCATTTCTTATTTTAATTTTCTTGTGTTTTGGCTATGGGCTCATGACGGATATTTGTGGGCTCTGATTGGCTTGGTTCAAATCATGTGTTTGCTCTTGAACCAATCATTTTGTGGAAGAGAAGAGTCTTATTGGCTGGGTTTGGATCACCTGACTGCCTCTGGAGCCAATGAGATGGTGGTGTTACATCAACCAAGGTACATGGACCCAAGAAGGGGGTCTATAGACTCATTGCCAAGAAAGTAGGGGTTGGGATGTTGTCAACAGAAGCAGATATATTCTGGAGAGGCAAAACAATAGGTGCCCATGACATTGGACTAGGAGGGATATGACTAGGCTTTAAAAATTGTCTCTTGGGAGGGCTGGATGTCAGAGAAGAGCCCAGACAATTGTAAGGTCTCATCTTCTCCCAACTTACCTGTCTAAGGCTTTGAAAATCTACCTCCCCAGGGGCCCACAGAAAGACTTCATCAGGTCTAGAACACTGTTCACATCAGTCTAGAAACCAGTCACCCCATTTTTTTTCTGTGCCAAGACAGTGATAAAGAGCCACAGGGAGATCATTTTCTGATGAAGTTTCAAACATTATAAGAACAAGGTTTACTTACTGTGTGTGTGTGTGTGTGTGTGTGTGTGTGTGTGTGTGTGTGTGAGAGAGAGAGAGAGAGAGAGAGAGAGAGAGAGAGAGAGAGAGAGAGAAGTTTTGAGGCTGACTTTTGAGGAATCATTGGGAACTTGGGAGCACCCAATGACATAATTACTCTGAACATTTAATAAATAACACCAATATCATCGTTTATTGCTCCAATGATGAACGTGTGCAGATGCTAGATGTGTTCTATGAGGCACTGTTTTAAGAGAAATGATCATTGTGGTGACAATGCTGTTTTGATTTGAAGCACCAGCAGGGTAGACCTTACCGATGCTGGCTGGGGCTGGAAGGAGTTCCAGCTCAGGAATCAGAACACAGTGACACATGAGACAGTGAGGGAAAGCAGGTGGGTCAGCAAAGGCATTGGAGATATTTAGCTGTTGGTTATGGAGTCCTCCAGAAAGTGTGACAAATAAAGGGCAAGACATCCACATAATCAGGCCAGGCATATTAAAATGTTGATGGGGTGGATGAGATTTATGTACAAAAATGTTCAGCACAGTTGCCACTAATAGTATGAAAAATGGACATAACTCAGTTATTTCTCAATTATGTAACAATAGAGGATTGAATCAATTATGATTCATTCATTTGTATGCTGTTATATAACCATCACTAATGATACTGTGAAGAGTGTGAAATAAAATGGGGGAAATACTCTCAATCCATAAAAAATTAGCAGGATACACAAATAGAACATTATCTCAGTCCTACTCTTGGTTCCATCTTGTGGTCCCACAGTCTTCTTTCTTTCTCGTGCACTGAATAAAAACATATTTTGTTTTTATGCTTACGAAGTCAATACATCGTGGAAACTCTGGAAAGCATAGAAAGGTATAAAAAAATAAAAATGACCCATAATTCCCTTACCTACTGATAACTACTGCCAATGTTTTCGTGTATTTCATTTAGGTTTTATTTTTTCTCCCTGCATGTATTACCTTAGACTTGTCAAGTCTCCAGAATTTTTGGAAACACTCTTGCCTTTGGAGTTAACTTAGCTTGAGCTTCTATTTCTTAATCTGTGGGTGGTTTAGTCCTCATAAATATATCTGTGGATTTAGTATGTAGTTAATTCACAGTATTTTCTCTCATTCTGTCTCCAGGGATCTATCACCCCAACTAGGGCACATTGGCCCCTTTTCATGTAGCTTTTCAAAAAGGCTATGGTGTGTAAAAGATCTACGATAAGCTGGGGTTGATCACAAAAAATGTTAAACATCAGTCTTCTTGGGCTTCGATGACTACTGGCTACTGGAAATTGCTCACTGTCAGGCTTCTCTGTGAGTTCTAGCCTCCCAACATCCCAACTGCTGTCTTGATCAACTAGCATTCAATTAAATAATTCCTCGTAGTATATTCAGTGATTGAACCGTCTCTGTTTCATTCCATTATATAGACATATATAAAGAACCCTGAGTTTCAGATTCAAAAGTGAACCATCCAATTGTGTTCCTAAAGTGAAGAGAAATTATTTCCCTAATATATATTCTTATTCCTCTAGAACAACCAAATTTTACTTTTCGAAATTACATACATGAATACACACACACACATGCGCATGTGAAATATTTGTCTATAAAACACACATACATATTAGGTATATATATAGAGTATACCTGTATTTGCGTGTGCGTATATCAAGGGGTGCCAAAAAATGTGCACATTTTAAGAGGTGTTATGTATGTATTACTTTTCGAGGTTGAATTGAATTACGGTAACAATGTGTAGTATGACGTTTGCTCAAAAGATGGCTTTAATCAAATGAATGCTAGCGTCATTCATTGTATTACAATTTTAATACAGTTTTTTTCCTTTCTTAAAATGTCTTTACAGTTTTTTTGGCACCCTCTGTACATAAATTTTAATGGACAAGTACTGTATATATTAATTTATAACTGATTTTTCACTTAGTGGTTTTCATAGGACCTAGGATGCCATAAAATGTAATAAACACCATTCTTTTACATACCACTAAGAAAGTAAAAAACAAAACAAAACAACAACAACAACAACTGCCAAAAAATTATGACATGCCATCGATTATGACATATCCTGACTTTGGTGATGTTGCAATGTGAAAACAAGTGTCTTAGAATAAGTGGAACAAGGCATGTATCAATGAGCTATTGCCACAGTAAAACTACATAATAAACCATCCCAACCCCAATTCAGTGGCATACAGTAACAAGAAACTGTTTATTGCTCTGACATCTGTCGGTTTGCTTATGGGCAGGGAGGAGTCTGGCCCTGTGTGCCATTTTGGCGCCCAGGCTGAAGAGGCAGTGGCCCCCATGATTTATTATTCCCTTAGCAGACACTGGAGTATAAGAGGGCAAGCCCAACAGAGCAAACATGTTTGTGTCTCTGTTTGTATTATATATTGTTAACATCCCATTAGCCAATTACATGGCCAGTTCCAAAGTCAAGAGGTATGTGTGTGTGTGTGCACGTGCGTGCACATGTACGTGTGCACGAATAAATATATATTTCAGCCATCATGTCAAGAATGTGGATACCTAATACACTACTGGGGAATGAAGGATTGAGACCAGTAATTCAGTCAATGGGGTATTTCAAAATAATATGTCTTGTATTTTATGCTCCTTTGTAACCTACTGCATATACTTGTTGGAACAAAGTAGATCATAACATACATAAAGTGGAAGAGAGAAAAGGAAATAAACACACCAGAAACATTAACAATGATTGTTTTCGAGCGGTAAGATGAAAGACGGCTTTTATTTTCTTCTTTGTCCCTTGGATTTCTCTAAGTTTTCTGTGAGGAGTAGGTGTTACTTTGAAAAGTTAGGAAATAAACCTACACCTACATAGTTCATTATTTCCTTTGAAAAAGTCTACATAGGAAAGTAGTTAGGGAGAGAAATAAATAGTGGTTTCAGAAGAAGCTCAGAGGATGGCATTGGCCTTTGGGGAGGGTGGCATCAGTATACACAATTAGGTTCCCCAATGTTAGAGAGATTAGGGGTACGAGGCAGTTGATTCAGATAAGAAATTCTGATCCTGGGGAGAGATAGTAGCTTGGTTATCAGAATGGATACTGATTGGAACTGGGTCTCTGAAACCAGAAAGATAGGCTCTACGCTTAATCTCAGAGTATTGAGCCTGGATGCCTGACATCCTTCCTACCTCAGGTGAGAATTAGGTCTGGATATGAAGGGGAGGCTGAGGTTAGAGGTGGAGCAAAGGCGTTGTTAGCAGAGTTGGTAAGGAGAAGCTGAGCAGGACCTGAGCTACATCTGTTAACTAGCACAGTGCGTTCCCACACCGAGGACCACCAGAACTGACGTTCTTAAACTGTATTGTGCATCAGAATCACCTGGAAAGTGTGTGAAAACACAGATTGCTGGGCCCCATCTGTCGAGATGGGACCTGAGAATGTGCATTTCCGCTCAGCACCCTGGAATGAAGGTGCTGTCGGTCTGGGGGCCACACTTGCAGAACCACTGCATGAAAGCAACCGTTCTCCACTTGCTTGCACTTTATACCACCAGGAGAGCTTTGAAATCTCCCCATGCCTAGGTTGCACCCCAGACCAATTAAACCAGAATCTAGGGGAGGGACTCAGTAATCAGTATATTTTTTTAAAGCTCCCAAGATGAATACAATGTTCAGCCAAGGCTGAAAACTGCTGCTCTAAGGAGAATTAATTTAATCTGCTTAACTACTGAGTACATTGGCAGCAGGTACTAAATTAGCACACCACCAACCGCCACCTTTTTCTCTGTGGACCAAGGAGTTGCGGTTGTGGCTTGTAGAAGTCTTCTGGAAGAGTGAAGCTTAAAACTTGGAACTCAACCACCTTCCTGGATCCCAAGGAATTAGGCAAAGCTCTTGATACTTGGTTGAGGAGAGAATGAGGAGACACATGGTGAACCTTGACCTGGTCATGTCCTCATTGGACAGAGATAAAGGTCACGGTCAGGTGCAGGCTGCTTTTGATGCGAAGTAATGTTGTGAAAGATGCTGAGGGCTAAACACAATATGACATGTACTGAGGAAGCCAAAGTACTTTGTCAGCTTTCTAGGTCATCCAGCTTGAAGGAGGTGGGATCAGCCCGAGGTCTTGTCTCCTTTATCTTTCTCTCCTGATTCTGTGAGGCTTTCTTTTGTCCAACCCAGGCATCCACCAAGTCCCACTCTCTCTCTCGAGTGGTTTGTTTTTCTTTTTAAATCTGAGACAGCAGCCAGCTCTCTCCCAATGAGTCATTAACTGAAAGCATACCTCTTTCCGTGGGGGAGGTCTTATATTCTTAGACTTTATACCTCGATCAAGTGCACCCTAGAAATCAAGGAGACTTTGTTAAGGTGAGAAATGGCTCTTGAATGGAGACATTACAGGCTTGGCAGCAGAAGAGAAATAGTCTTCAAAGACTTTTCATGAGATGAATGCTATCCCCTTAAAGTTCAAATGTTGGCGTCCTAATCCCCAATTCCTCAGAATGTGGCTGTTATTTGGAGATGGGGTCTTTATAAAGAGGTAATTAAGGTAAAAGGAAGTAATGTGGGTGGACCCTAATCCAAGATGACTGGTGTCCTTATGAGAAGAGGAAATTTAGACACAGAAGGCCATATGAGGACACTGGGAGAAGACGGTCATCAGCAAGCCAAGGAGAGAGGCCTCAGAGGACACCAGTCCTGCTGACACCTTGATGTCAGGCTTATAGCCTCCAGAACTGTGAGAAAATAAATTTCTGTTGTTTCAGCCCCTCAGTCTGTGTATTTTGTTATGGCAGCCCTAGGAAACTAATACAGATTTCAATGGATGATTTGTTGAGGACGTATCCAACTTATTTTCCATAGGACTGAACCAAATGATTGGAAATTAGGGGCAGATGGATTTGGGTCAAGGTAAATATAATTGAACATTCTCAACTGGCTGCTGCTAACATAAATAATATCCCCCTTATACATTGTTGGTCTCTATTTATCAGTATGGGAGTTTTGTTTTGTAATATTATTATTATTATTATTATTATTATTATTTTTGATGGGAGTTGGAGGGTCAAAGTGTGGAAAAGGAAAGTAGAGGGATGGAATGATGTTTGTTCTTCATGGAATCCTTTGTGCTTATTTTGAACCCCTTTGGAAAGATGAGTTTAGATGCATACACTGAAAAATTAGAGTTGATGTAATGCTTTCTAAGTACTTCCTTGGCATAATGCCTGATACACAGAAATACTAAAAAGTGCTAGACACAGTATCAGGTTCTCCCCTATCCCCTTTTCCTGTATCTTTGGAGCAGACACCTTTTGGTGGCTCTTCCTCTGGAAACTTCCCTTCCCCATCCAAACAACCACAAAGGCAAATCCCAAAAAGCCATGGTGAGGGTACTGTGTGATCCCAGCCCTTTCTGACTACAGCTAATTGGACCGGGAGTGCTCATATGACCCAAGCTGGGCCAGTCACGGTTTCTCCCCATGGAATTTGGAATTGGACCTAAAAGACTCATGACTAAGCTGAGGCATACCCATTATGGTTACTGTTGTGAGGATGATGATGGGTATGACAGGTGTGCAGGGAGAGGATGACTCTAAATATTAGAAGTACAGGTGATAAGTGGAAAGAAGCTTGTGACTGATGTATTTTCATTTTCCAGCTTCTTCCAGTGGTACATTCCTAAGACTGACCGTACAATACATTCCTATTTGACTGAAGTCTTTCCATCAGGACTATTTACTGGACTTAGTAAAATTTTGCTGTGATGGATATGAGGACCGTCAGTTCTTCATCTTTTTATCTGCACAAATGACACCGACCAGATCATTGTTACTTGCAACCAAAGATTGACGTAGAACTCCCCTGTTTCCTCTTGTCCAGGCTGAGATGACCTTCACTCATTCCCAGAGGGAACTCCCAAAAGTGCTATCATTGCTTCTTCCTGTATTGAAGACTGACCATAGCTTTGCAGAATAGCTAAATAATTTCATGTGTCCTTAGTCAAAAAACTGAGATTCCCCTTTTAAAACTAGGGATTCAGAGTGCCCTTAGAATCATGGACTCAGTTTCCAACCCGGATGTAAACTAGAAATCACTTGATTTGGCCTAAGGGGCTAATTAGGCTTAATTCATCATGTATTCCAATCTTAAAGCTTAATCCTCAACCTGATGCCACAGCTGGATGCTCTGAAACTTTAATTTATCCTGGTGGCCAATGAGCAACTTCCTTGCAGAAACACCTTTTGGGTGGCTGACTTATACATGATGAATCACGTGATGTTCATTGGGTTGACTCTGGTTCTGTTTTCTAACCTCTAAAATGAGGCTATGATGTTCTCGGAGTAGAATGAGATTTTGTACGTACAGAGTTTAGCATGGTGCCCAGCAAATGGGAAGAGCTCAGTATATGAGCTGTTGTTATCATTATGTTAACTTAGGGGAGGCCACGAGAAAGATACTCCAGGTTAGCCATCAGAGATCATTCTTTCCCCTTCTCTGAAGGACAGGAGGAAGCATAGAGAATTGATGGATGGACCAGGTTGATAGATTTTGTCTGTCCCTTTCCCCAAACTGAGGATTAACTGGACCCACAAGTTGGCACCTGACGGGAGGCTTTGTATCTCCTTTCCCGGGGTGGTGGTCATATATTTAAGCCTTCTGGCTCAGGAATCTTTTAAGACCAATTATTTGGCTACTCCCTGTTGAGCTGAATCAGCTATTATTAAATCAGGAAGGGCAGACTGGCGAGGCTGATGGGTTTGTAAGAAAAGTATGCATGTATCTGCGTACATCTCTCTTGATTTGTTTATCTCTTTTTCTATCTTCATGTCTCCGTGTGTGGGAGTGGGTGGGTGGGTGTTTTGTTTTTTCTCTTTGCCTCTCTTGTTTTCATTTGGTGGTCTCATATTATTTGCGTGTGTCTGTGTCTATGTGTAAATATCTGTGTGTGTGACATTCTTTGTCTACCTATGGTGACCACATCCAATTTATGAAAATAAAACCCATATCCAAAATAGGAAAATAGTACCCTCGCTTTTTCTTTTATAAGTAACTCATTTGTTTTGCCCCCTCTTTCCTTTGTTTAAAGACTAAATACTTCTTTCCTGGTGTAGAGATTTTGATAATGATTTGATAATCACTTTCCTTAAAGTTCTTTTAGAAGAATACTTTGATTCTGCCCATTCTCGGGTTTCCCTTATAGCCAGAAATTAAACACCTTGATCACGATTCCATAAAAACACACATCACATCAATTAACAGATATCGCCAGGGGCAGGCTCCTTGTTCAACATCTGCTACTTTATTACTAACAGCACCAGCAGAATATATTATGGGGAGTGTGTCCATGGATTTCCACTGGCCTCCAAGGGTGCACAGAGATTTCCACTAGGCCTGCTCACTTTTCTAATGAGCCACATTAAAACTTCTTATTGAAATTGTGGGGTGGCACTTTTCCCTTCCCCCATTCTGGCTAAACCATGAAGACTATGGTGATTCTGTGGGGGAACTTGATCTCTACCCTCAAGGAGTTTGTTTTCACAAAAGACATCAAGAACAAGAAATAATGGTAAGGAGTGAGGAGAGCTGTATCTCTTGAGAATTTACTGTATGTCAGTCACTGTGTTAGGTACTTCACAGCGTCATGTCATTTAATCCTAAACCACTCCTATAGGGAGGCATGACGATTCACATTTTGAAGACGAGGAATGGCGGGTTCAAACATGTTGCTCAAGGTCACATAGGTAGTGAGTGGCCATAGTGGACAGCGATAGCTCTTTGTTCCCATCTCCACTTCTTTTGAGAATGACCCTGACCTTCTGACCTAAAGATTGGGCATGAAATACAGCCAAACCAATCACCTTCTGGGCATCTTATGGGCAGTTATGATTCATCTTGGGTGGACACTGACCCAGCATGTCCAATAAGAATCTGTCTCTGGGATTAAGGTTCAGATGCTGGGATAAAGGAGGAAGATTTTCCCTGTGGGTTTGTGAAGCTGGGTGCCAGTGGTATTTTGCCCACTATGTGGAGATGTTCTTATTTATTCCTTGGGGTGGAAGCGGGGGATAAGATCAATCTGCAAAGAGAACCAGAGTAATCAGAGATGAGAAACAAATGGAGAGAGTATCTGAGTAGTGTAGTGTTTAGTCCCCAGTTCCAGTTCCCAAGGACTTGATTTATGCGGCTCTTCCATTTATATGGAGAGTTACAATACATTATCTTCCCCTGCTCTGAAGCTCACGAGTCCCCCTTGTGATTTAAGCCTGTTTGAGGTGGGTCTGTTGGTTTAAAAATATCCACACATGGATACTGTTCCACTAAAGAGGCAGAGTCTTCTTTCCTTCCCTGTGGACTGGACGTGGTGACTCATTTCTAACAAATAGAGTGAAAGTGATAGTGTGTGACCTTAGAGACTGGGTCATAAAGGCAGTGCAGCCTTCTCCTTGCTCTTTCTCTTGGACCACTCACTTTGGGGGAAGCCCGCTGTCTTGTTGTCAGGACACTTAAGCAGCTCTGTGGAGAGAGCATCCAGCCAACAGCCAGGGAAGGAGCCATCTTGGAAGTATATCCTCCAGCCTGGAAACGCATGCTGCCCCCGCTGACATTCTCCGTGCACCCTCGTGAGAGACTCTAATTCCTGATTCATAAACGCTGTGAAATAGTAAATGCTTATTGTTCTAAGCTGCTAAATTTGGGGGTAATTTGTGTAGCAATATATAGCTAATGCAGCGGGTTTCTTTCTGTCCTTCAGAGTTGACAGAATCCAGACAAGTTGAGAGGAGGAGGTACCACTGATATTAAGTGGGTGCTTATTGTTTGCCTCATCCATATGTCTTTCCCCTTCTGCCTACAGAGCCATGATTTTGTCTTGGGTTAATTGACATCTTGCCTGGTCGCAGTTGTGCATTTTGGGTGGGACCAACTCTCGTGTTAGGGGTTTCTGTGTTTGGTTTATGCAATGCGTTCCATTTCCTGGCTACAGTGATGGATTTGGTGATGGGTACCTCATCCCAAAAGGGTCAGTGAGATGCAAGGAGATAATCTTTGAATCTTTGAGGGAAAATTTCCCTCTCTTCTGGAGAAGTCTGCAGAAAATTATTTTTTTTACTTCCTTGGAACACGTAGTATGAAGGTGTGAAGGTTGGTGCTCCTACAGCCATTTTGCTGCCATGAGGCAGTGTCCAGTAGAGGGTACTGATGTGTTTGAGAGAGAAGAGAAGACTGACAGATACCAGGTCTTTGGTAACAGATACCAGGTCTTTGGTAATATTGCTGGTCTCACTAGCATAAGCCTTACCTGAAGCCTTCCTACAGATGTTTTAGTCATGTGAATCAATAATTTCTATTTATTACTGAAGCCACTTTAATTGGTGTTTTCTGTTCCATGAAATACAAAGGTTCTTAACTGATACACAAATTCAGGTCTGTCTGAATCCAGTGCTCATCCTCTTAAACTGCCCAAAATGATATAGTACCATACTGAACATGATCAATGGACTTCTGTTTAAAAGTTGTATTGGACACAATCTTTTCCAGCCTCATATTAAAAAAAACAAAAACAAAAAACAAACAAACAAAAAAACCCCACAAAAAAACAAGGAGACATAGAAAATGGAACCTCACACAACTTGGAAAACCAAAACTGATACTGAAACTGTTGTCAAAATCCATGAGAACATTCCCCTAAGTGTAAGACCGATGGAGCTGAATCGAGAACTATAAAATTATGGTTGACACATATTTTGATGCCTAGAACAGGGCAAGCCTGATATCTATAAACAGCAAAGGATAAATGTTCTTCTCCTTGCACTTTGCAGCCTACTGACTTCATGCCAAAGGCTTGTCTCAGCTTTGTGGCTGCTGTCATGATAGAGCATTACCTAAAATGTTTTGTTTTGTTTAAGTCTTTTTGTAGTTTGTGCTCAAGCAATTGGTTATTTTACGTTATGTAATAGCTTGGGGAAAAAATAAATCTCTTTCTTTAAAACGATACTTCACGATCCACTCCAGCCAATTGGGAGAGTAATTAGAAAACTCAAGAATGAGAATATTTTGGCATAAAGAAACAGGCAACAAAATTGAGTGTGAATATTGATATACTTCTTGAAAGATATATTTTGGAGAAAACATAAAGAAGCAGAATGGGAAAGGAAAGCATACTAATTCTTTCTCTTACATAGAGGAGTGTCAACAGATACCATTTCATTTTAGTCTTTGATAAATAATATTAATGATAATTTAAAAATAAAAGTTATTAAGTTCTTAATATGTTTTAGGCACTTGCTAAGTATTTTACAAGAAAAATCTTACTTAAGAAATATATGTTAAAGTAGTTTTTCACAATAATTTAAATGTAACGCATCACATAATTAAGTCCAATAAGTACTATGATAGATCCAGCTTGACTGAGGGACATATTTGAAAGAATGTATCTTTTTTGAGATTAAATCTTATCAAGATATTAATTATTTGAGAATTTATATATAAGTCCACAATATTCCCAATTAAAACCCCATTGGGACTTTCAGATCTTTCAAAATCATTTTAAAGTTCATCTGGAAGAATTAATGGGTGAGATTATCTAAGGGCATTTTGAAAAAAAGAAAAATCATAATCCGATGACATTTTGAAAACAAAGGTACTTGCCTGACCAAACTACAAAATGTTTTATAAGACTGTAATTATTGAAACAATGTGATATGGTACAAGAAACAGTCAATGGAATAAAAGAAATACGACTGACTAAAACCTGAGCATATGTTTCATAAAAAATACAATCAAAAAGCATCATAAGCCAATGGGAAACAAGTAAATTCAAGAAGTCATATTAGGAGAATTGGTTGTTTAGGGGAAAAGAAGCAAGTTAGATCTGCATAATTATGTTATGCTCCCAGATACATTCCAAATGAAATAAAGAGGTAAATGTGAGAGGAAAAAAAATGTAAAAAATAAAAGTAAAAAAGAACAAAATGCACATAAATATTTATTTCATTTTGAGATAGAATTTTTTCTTTTCTTTTTTAAATTTAAGTTTATTGAGATAGCATTTTTTTCAAGCATGAAACTCAGAAGAAATTACAAGAAAAATACTAAGAGATTTAATTTGAAAAATTGAGAACTTTGAGTAAGCTCTGGTGATCTAATGTAGCATTGTAAAGAAATCTGAAAACTTTGTACAACAAAGCACAGAGAGCAAAATTAAAGGGCAAGTGGCAATGGGGGATGGGTGTTGTAAGAAATATGGTAAAGGTGAGTAGTTTTACACTGCCAAGAAATCTTTAAAAATGCAAAAGAAAAATGTGCAGAGAGCATGGAAAGCTGATTTCCAAAGTGAGACATACAAATCGTCTATAAGCATATAAAGAAAATGTTCATCTTTAATAGGCATCAAAGAATTGGAAACTTGGAGGACAAAGAGACATAATTTTACCTATCAAATTGGCCAATTAAAACATTACAAGATGTAGTGCCAGCTGGGGTGTGATGAGTAGACACTCTTATGTGCTGCCAGTTGTTATATAAATTGGTGCAAATTGACTTTAGGGTCTCCAGTTATCCCTGTATAAAACTGGGATGATCATACCTCTCCATTACGGCAAGGGTAGGATGAGATAGCAAATGTAAAATACCTCAAATGGTGTAAATGTTAATTACTGACATTGGAGATGATGGCCGTGGAGTGAAGAAAGATTTCAGAGGTTTGAAGAGCAAAGTATTAGTGTGTGGACTAGGCCACCAAGTCATACGGGCCAAAAGGAATGGTGCATGTAGTAGGAGAAACGAGAAGTGCTATTTCTGTTTGTCTCCTGGATTTATTGACCTGGAAAGAGAAGCTGTGTGACAAGCGCTCAAAGAGAAGGGATTTATTGGGCTTTGCCCATGGTGGATGACACATGCAGGCTGAATCCCAGGACAGCCATCACCAATCAGGCTCCCGTGTGACCACTGACCTCTTTCAACAGCCCTGCGCCAAACCCAGAGACCTGTGCCTCCCTAACCCCTCGTCTCATACTTCCCTTCCTTATCCACTAACTTGGTTTATCCAGAAACACATTGATGAAGAAGACAGCACCATTTACACATCGTACCTGATTCCAAAGATATGAGTTGAATCCACTGGCTTAGGACTTCCCCAACTCCAGCTAAAAGGTTTGGTCTTTCCTTCTACTCTCTTAATATTGGATTCCGGGCAGCAGTAGCCGCTGTGTTGATTGGAAACATACAGAATCTATCCTTACCAGTTGTGGTTGTCACTGTCTTGTCAAGAGAAGAAAGACTTTAAACATCATCCAGTAATATCTTGGGTTTCAAAATGAGCTGGCATTGAAGACCCAGCCAAAGTGAGTGTGAGCATTCATGATCTCTGAAGTGGTCACAGGAGACTGGCTGCATCTGCACCTCCAGAAACTAATTAGCCATCCCACACCCTCCGTGTGTAGACAAACTGAGAAAGCAGCATCTCGGACCAGATGTGGCAAAATACAACCATCTGTAGAGATGCCCAGGCACACAATTGAGCTTGCTTGAGACCTGTTCTCATTGGCGCATTGGCACCTCAGTTTAGAGTAACAGGATGTCAGGTGAAAATGGGAGCCTCCATTTAGACATCTGGAAGGAATTGCCAATTTGGAGGTGGTAATCAGTTTTTATTTTATTTATTTATTTATTTATTTATTTATTTATTTATTTATTTATTTATTTATTTATTTATTTTATTGGGGGGAATAGTGGAGAACGGTGTGTTTTACCAGGACCCATCAGCTCCATGTCAAGTCATTGTTTTTCAATCTAGCTGTGTGGGGGTGGGTGTGTGGGCGCAGCTCAGGTCCAAGTCAAGTTGTGTTTTTTCTCAATCCAGTTGTGGAGAATGCAGCTCACTGGCCCATGTGGGACTTGAACCGGTGACCTTGGTGTTATGAGCACTGTGCTCTAATCACTGAGCCAACCGGTTGCCCACTGGTGGCTCAGCTCCAAGCTCAAGCCGTTGTTTTCAATCTAGTTGTGGAGGGCGCAGTTCACTGGCCCATGTGGGAATCGAACCAGCAGCCTTGTTGTTAAGAGCTCGAGCTCTAACCCACCGAGCCCCCAGGTTTTATTTTTAAGGGGGAGTTCAAAAATTGGCTTAATGGGCCATCTTTATATTTCTTTTGGAAGGACCGTTTTGGAGGACACACTAGATGTATGGATGCCAAGCAGATCCTTCCCCACAGTCTGGGAAATCTAAAGCCACATAACTTTCAGCAATCTAAAATGGATGTAGGAGCAGAACCAAGCCATTTTAAAGTTAAGATTTTATTTTGTGTCTGAACATAAACTGCCATATGCTTGGAAATGGTTATTGGGTCTTGGGCAGTGCATAGATGTGTGTAATTTTGTCTAAGTCCTTGTTCATAGTCCATGGTAGGTAGAGAAGGACAGTGGCAGGGATGACCAGCCTGACGTATCACATTAGAGGAAAGATGAATTTGAGCTTGACCCAGCACACCCTAACTTCACTGATGTCCTAGATGGGATGTTGTTAAAGTGGAATTTGGCTGTGTACAGGTTAGCAGTTAACCAGTTGGCTAGTTCAATAGCCTTCTTACTGGTCCCCTGGCTCACCATTGTAGCTCTGTCCTCTGAATCCATTCTCCATAGCAGCTAAAACAATCTTTAGGAATGTTAATAAGATCGTGATTACCTCCTCCCATTAAAATTTTCTCAAGGCTTTCATCACCTGTGTAATGAAACCCTAGTTTAAAATTTCCTTGATATTCTTGTATTTGTTAAAATACTTTATAATTGAAAAATCTATTCCAATGACATGCATAATTAAAGTACAAAGAGAAAGATGAGGTATTGAATTGTGTAGTTTCATACTGATGAGTCTTGAAGAAGTGGGTCGTGATGGGGCAGTGAATGGGCCCACGCCAACATGGGACACCTGCATTGTCACATGCGTGTATCAAGTCCACTTGTTCAGTTTAAAGTCAGAGAAGAGCAAAAGCTGCAGTGCTATATCCTCTTGGGGATGTACATATCGCTCCAGGGGCCCCGGAGTAACAGGTTATTCTGTGTCCTGAGAGTCGGGAGAGCCTTATGCTTTGCCCTGAAAATCTCCTGCACCAAGCAGAGTTTCCCAAGGTGTGTTCTGCAGACCACTCTCATTGGTGTGACCTGGGGACACTTATTACAGAGTAAGATTCCTGGGTCCTGTCACTGATCTACTGAATCAGAATCTCTTAAGAATGGGCCCCAGGAGTTTGTGTTTTAAATAAGATTTCCAATTTATTCTAATGCACACTGAATTTTAACCTATAGCTGTGCTGTCCACTACAATATCCACTCTGATAGCTGCCAGCCACTTGGGGCTTTTGAGTGCTCAAAATGTGGTCAGCGCCACATATTGAGATGGTAATATTTTGGATCACTTGGGTTAAAATACAATATCATTTAAAATTGTGTATCACCTATCACATTTTACTTGTTTAATGTGGTTACTAGAAAATTTAAAATGACATATGTAGTTCACATTATACTTCTATTACCCAGAGCTGCTGTAGGATAGCAGTATCTTATAAACCCTCAGAGAATTATTGGAAGGATGTTCTGGAAAGTTCTGAGGATAGAGTGGTGAGTGAATGAGAGGAGTTACCTTTAGACCTCGGGGAGGGGAAGTCTGGTTCATTTCCTAGATATAAGGCTCAAATTCAGTTGGGGGATATTAACCAAAGGTCTCTGCAGACTGAGATGACATAGATGGTATTCAAGAGCTTGGGTTTTCCTTTGAACAGGTCATGTTCAGAGACTTCCCCACCAAGGGGCTTTGAACACGCTACCTCCCTTCTCTGATTTCCGTGCTTTCGTCCTTAAAATGAATGATTCTATAATGATAATATAGTAATAGCAACACATCAACATAGGATTCAAATGCAATAGCTTTTGTTTCCTGGTACAGAGCTTGGGGTGTACCAAAAATCACCCACTGTGTTCTTGGTGCTTATTGTTGTCATTACTGAAATGAGGTCTAATCCAGCTCTGGTCTTTTTTCGGCCATCCCTTGCGTTTTTGGGTTGTGAGTCAGTGGAACTGGAGGTCCCAGCTTACCTGCAGGACATTACTGATGGCCTGGGTGAATGACTGGGTTGGTGTTATAGGCTGAACTGTTGGGCCCACCCAAAATTCATATGTTGAGATCCTACTTTCAAGGTGATGGTGTGAGAAGGTGGGACTTTTGGGAGGTAGGTAGGTCATGAGGGTGGAGCCCTCCTGGGTGAGATTAGTACCCTTACAGAACAACCCCAACAGAGCTGTCTGGTTCTTTTCCACTATGTGAGGGTAACTGAAGTTGGTAGCCTGCAACCAGGAAGAGGGCCCCCACCAGATCCTGACCATGCTTGCGCCTTGATCTTGGACTTCCAGCCTCCAGAACTGTAGTAAGTAATGTTGGTTTTTGAAGCCACCCAGTTTATGCCATTTTGTTACGGCAGCTCAAGCTGACGAAGACAGTTGGATTTCTAGTTATAATGCACACTGGAGTTAAGAGGGTAAGTCCCTAAGTCTCCCTTAGCTTTAGTTTCCCACAGTTAAAATGGCCGTAGTTAACTTAAAATGGTATATAATTAAAGGGCCACCTTGTTGCACAACTCCAGGGGCCACCATTCACATAGAACACAAATGTAGCCTTGGAGACACTCTAATTATAATAATATGACCTCTAGACAACGGAATATTACGGTCCTTAAAAAGTCACATTTTCTTTTTTTTTTTTTAAGCTTATTGAGGTGACAAAAAAGGTCACATTTTCAAGGAATGGCATGCAAAAATACCGTCGTCAAGAATTAAGAGTAGACTGCATTGGTCAGGCAGTCTACTCTTAATTCTTGATTATTTGCAAAGAAAAACAAAAGGAATTAAGAGTAGAAAAGCAAGATGAAAATTTATACATGGTATGATTCCTATTTTGTTTTAAAACTAATCGAGATTACAAAGAATGACCAACATGTTAACAGTGGTTGCCACTGATTGGTGAGTTTACTGGCATCTTTCCCGTTTCTCTGCATTTTGCACATTTTCAATAGTAAACATGTGGAAAGAGAGGGTCCTGTGTTTTCTTCATTCTTGTCACTGAGGGGTGGGCTCTTTAACTTCTTTCTGGATAGGGGCCTATGTAACTGGCTGGCCTCAAACAGAGGGGCAAGTGTGTTTCTCAGGACAGAGGAGGAAGAGGTGGGGGCGGGGGGAAGGAGGGGCTTTAAAAGATCCAGGGAAAGTGAGTTTCTTGCTTCCAGGAAGAAAACCAGTTTCCACACCAAAGCACCAGTGGGGTGAAAGTCAAAACCAGGAGAAATGGGAGACTCATAGGAGAGGAAGGAGCAGGGAGATGAGAGCGAGCGTCATTTTGGTTCCTTGAGATGTGGATACTTAAGACTGAAGGAGATCTAATGGAGCAGGAAAGGCATAGTTGGCGCCACTCTCCGGGTGCTGGCTGTGTTTGTGGTAGCCGAGGGGTCCAACCTGTTCATTTGGTCTGCCTGTATCTACACCCCCTTCCCGACAACCTGGCCCAGCGTGGCTGCAGTGTGTACATGCAGTCTTGCAGAAAGAAACAAATCAAATTGTCCTACAAATAATGATCCCTGCCCTACCTACCTGACAGGGTTGTTGATGAACCACGATGAAGTAATGCCCATGCTGGTGTTCTTTAAAACGCACCTGGATAGAACGGTGAGGAAGGCATTCCTGGCTGGGTCTAGGCAGCATTTCAGCCTAGAAGCTTAACCCAGGGTAGCAGAAGGTCTCTTGTCTTAGCAGGGCCAGGTCCCTCGTTAGTGTGTTCTGCTGCTAACAGGGCTGCACTCATTCTTGGCTGTTGACCTGGGGCTCAGTTCTTTGTCACTCTTGAGTACTGCTGCCTTGGGGAGATGGAAACTCACTTCTCAATGAAGCTTTGCAAAAATTTTCTGAATCAAACAGACCCTGCCTGCCACAGTTTTGAGCCACTTAGCTGGGGGTGTGGAGTGGGGGTGGGGCTCTCTGATGACGGTCTATGCTGTAGGCAGAGGGATGAACAAATGTCTGATTAAGAAGACTCCGGGTTGGAGATGAATCACCTGGGTGAGTCTCTGTCCAAATACGCCCTTGGAAACAGATCTTTATTCCAACATTGGCATTTCTTCTGTAGCCTTGACATACGATTCCAATTCATCTGAATTTAATACATTTCAAGGTTTTTTGCAATAGCAGCCCCGTGAAGGAACAGGTTGACCTTTAATTTATAATCCTTGTGTCATAGAGTTTAGCAGAGCTTAACCTATGTCAGTCGTGGTTCAAAGGCATCTGCCTTGCTTTGGAAAAGGCAGGCCATGCTTTCAGTGTCAGTGTGAAAATAGGAAAATACGAACCAAGTAGGATAATAGGCCTCCGTGGCAAAAGGCAGAGGAGGACTAGTCAGAAAAGGAAGAACTGTCCAGAAAGAAGAGGGAAACCTGAGATGTGGATCCAGTTCTGAAAAATGAGCAAGATGCTTATTGGGTAAATTAAAGTGTGTGTGGCTCTTGGGAACTTGAAAGCAGCGAAGCCAAGCCCAAGAGATAGCAAAGGGCAGAAACAGATGCGAACAGGCAGATGATGAGAAGGGCAGAGAGGTCTCCTCGAGAAGAGATTCAGCATGATGCTTTGTATTTAGTGGTAATTAAGATGCATTTTATTGTTTTGAGGTATGTGCGGATGCCGGGATGCAAGGCTCTGATGCCCCCTCTGGAGCGAAGCCTTGTTTCCCCTGTGACTGGGAGCATTGCCCAGGGTGCCCCTCAGCTCTCCGCACTTTTTGAGGATGGTTTTAGCTGGAAAAAAAAAAAAAAACCTGTCTCGCCCAAGGTGACAGCCTGTTCCTGGGCACCCTCATCTAGTTGCTGACATAAGGGCCTGGTGCCTTCCCCCAGCTTGGGACAAACCTGACAGGCATCCCAGCTCCAGTGGAGTTGTCTGAGGCCTTCGTTCAGCCTGGGTCACAGCTTCAAGTTTCCTTCTGGCCAGATCTTGCGTCCTCCCCCGTTTTTCAGTAGGTGTCATTCCCTAGAGCACCCCCCGATCGACATCCTTCCCACTAATCCCCATCTCAGACTCTGCTACTCGGGACCCCACCATGACAAGGTGCTATTTGGTACCCAGTTTCTAAATTCACTAAAAAGTGATGACAGCGTGGATGCTAAGCTTCTGGTGAGTGCATCCCCTTGGTATTCTTACAGGTGGAACTACTACATGGTGTGGTAGGCATACCAATGGTCCAGTGAACATGGCAAATGGAAATTAAGGTTGCTGGTCAGGTGAACATAAAATGAAGAGGTGATCCTGGATTATTGGGTGGGCCCAATGTGATCACAAGGTCCTTCAAGTTGAAAGAGAGAGGCAGGAGAGGAGGGCCAGAGAAAGATAAGGGGTGATAGAAATGGGGGCAGAGAGGTGCTAGATCACCGTCTTTGACTAGGCGGGACCTGAGCCAAGGAGTATGGGAGTATGGGTGGCCTCTAGAAGCTGAAAAAAAAGTAAGACAAGGGATTCTCCCCTAGAGCCTCTAGAAGGAGTGCAGCTCTGTCAGCACCTTGATTTCAGTCCATTGAAGCCCATGTTGGAGTCCTGTAAAGACGTAAGATAATAGATTTGTGTTGTTCAAAGCCACTAAGTGTGTAGTCATTTGTTACAACAGCAATAGAACATTATTACAAGTGGTCTGACACTTCTTGGAAAGCTAATGGACAATATGCATCAAAAGCCATAAAAATATTTCTGAGTTTTTTCACTCCCCAAGTAAGTACCCAAGTAAAGCCTATCCCCCAAATTTACCATAAGGCAATAACTGAAGCAAATCCTACACACTTGATATTAGTTACAGCATTATATTGATCCTGCTTCTGGGTAGAATATTAGATAGCCAAATTTTGTTAATTATGAATCTGACCTTGTCAAGCATTGCAGAGCCAACAGGGTGGGGAACATTCCCCAAGACTTCTCAGATTGTACCGTGAACACACCTACCCAGATCTATACAGGTCTGGTTATTTAAACAGAGGAGGACCTGGAGAATATCAAAGTGATTCGAAAAGGACAAACTTTTTCCTCTCAATACTTCAAGGTCTCTCTGGTTCATCTGAGGAGTTTTCATCAACTTTCTGTCTTGCGGTTTCCCTCGCGAGACCAGACTGATCTTGAAATAGGTCCTTATTTTTGAAAATGCAGGGTACCGTTTGGGCTTAGAGCAACAGGAATAATAATTGAAATGATGCATGATTAATTACTTTGCACATCAATATCCATCTGCAATATTGATTGCTTGAATATTTCAGAACCAGTGTTTTCATTTATCTATAGATGTGTGTATGTGTGCATGTGTGTGTGTGTGTGTGTGTGTGTATATATATATATATATATATATGTATTTTTTAAAATTATATATTAAAAAAAATAATCCAAACCACTAAGTCTTTTCCCTGAGTCTGGTGTCCAGTTTTGAGAAGGCCAACCAAGCTTCCACAAAGTGGAAAAGTTCACCCTGAAGACATAGAGTCTGCAATGTAATGAAGACAAGGAAGAAATAGATGCAATTAATTCATGTGGAAGGAGAAATGTCCTCATGGCAGCTCATAGTGCTGTATGTCACCCACGTGTCTGATGGGACACCAGTTATTTCCCTTTTTTAAAAAATTTCATCCAGCAAATTTCTGCTTTGTGGCTTCCTCAACTCCCCAGCATCTTAACTGATGAGCACTAAAATTTGAGAACCATTGCCCCACTGTTCAAATGATAAGCTCTCAGGTTTGATCCCCAAGAGATCTGGTCTAAATTGACCTGAGATTGTGCGTATGAATCTGCCTTTTTATCAGGCACTCTGGGAAATTCTGATTTAGGTCGTTTGTGGCCTATACTTTATGAAACTCTGCCCTGTTGGAATCCCAAACCAATCTCATGCGCAGGATTCTTCTGTGAAAGCAGCTAATGAATTGACGTCCACCATCAGTAGGCAGTTGGAGATCCTCCCCTCTAGGGAGTTGCATGGGTTAATTCACTTTGTAAATAAAGTTTCGGTGGCAAGTCAGATATTTATTTCCTATGTGGAATAGTAGAGAGCCCCTTTTCTTTCTTTCTTTCTTTCTTTTTTTTTTTTGAGCTCGGAAAATCTGTCCTTTATTTGTTGATTTATATATATATACATATAAATTTATTGGGGTGACAATTGTTAGTAAAATTACATAGCTTTCAGGTGTACAATTCTGTATTACATCATCTATAAATCCCATTGTGTGTTCACCACCCAGAGTCAGTTCTCCTTCCATCACCATCTATTTGATCCCCCTTACCCTCATCTCCCACCCCCCACCCCCCTTACCCTCTGGTAACCACTAAACTATTGTCTGTGTCTATGAGTTTTTGTTTCTCATTTGTTTGTCTTGTTCTTTTTTTGTTTTTGGTTTATATACCACATATCAGTGAAATCATGTGGTTCTCTGCTTTTTTGTCTGACTTATTTCGCTTAGCATCATACTCTCAAGATCCATCCATGTTGTCACAAATGTTCCTATATCATCTTTTCTTACCACCGAATAGTATTCCATTGTTTATATATACCACAACTTCTTTATCCATTCATCTGTCGAAGGACATTTTGGTTGTTTCCATGTCTTGGCCACCATAAACAAAGCTGCAATGAACATTGAAGCACACGTGTCTTTATGGATAAATGTTTTCAGATTTTTTGGGTAGATACCCAGGAGAGGGATTGCTGGGTCACATGGTAACTCTATTCGTAATTTTTTGAGGAACCTCCACGCTGCCTTCCATAGCGGCTGCACCAGTCTGCATTCCCACCAACAGTGTATGACGGTTCCTTTTTCTCAATAGCCTCTCCAACACTTGTTACTGTTTGTCTTGTTGATGATAGCCATTCTGACTGGGGTGAGGTGATATCTCATTGTGGTTTTTATTTGCATTTCTCTGATGATTAGTGATGTTGAGCATTTTTTCATATGTCTATTTGCCATTTGTATGTCCTCTTTGGAAAAATGTCTCTTCAGGTCCTCAGCCCATTTTTCAATTGAGTTGTTTGTTTTTTTGTTGTTGAGTTTCATGAATTCCTTGTATATTTTGGATATTAGCCCCTTATCGGAGGCAAAAACCTTCTCCCATTCAGTTGGTTGCCTCTTTATTTTGTCGATGGTTTCTTTTGCTGTGCAGAAGCTTTTAAGTTTCATGTAGTCCCATTTGTTTATTTTAGCTTTTACTTCCATTGCCTTTGGAGTCAAATTCATAAAATGGAGAACCCCTTTTCTATGAAGCCTCATCATGACACGTGTTGGAATGGTGCCGATGAAAAGTGATTGCACTTGGGGAGATTTTTATTTTGTGATTCCCACTAACAAAGGGAAGAGAAAAATCCAATGAAATTCCAGGAAGGAATGACAGAGAGGGAGCCATATGATTCCAAGCAGCTTCCCCTGCCAGAGCTGAGGCCCTGGGCAGAGTTAGCTCATCAGCAGAGTCGGGATGGAGGGAAAGGGCCAGGAGACCAGCACGCAGAGATTAGGGCCCCTCAGAGAAGGGAGTGACTGAGTTCTGAAAGACACGGGCAAAGTGTCATCATGTTTCAAAAAATGCATGAGATTCAGAAACTTAATAGTAAAAACTGATTTTAACATAATGCAGACTAGCGGTTCTGCCTTTTCAGCCTGGAAAGAGAAGGACTAAGAAATGGAACATACTGAACTATTTAAACTCATTATAACAGGAAAATAAGTGGTTGCTGAGCGCTGACAGAGGGATCAGTGGGTGGGGGTGGGATTTCTGACTTACTAAGAAACAGAACTGGTAATGAAGGTGATGATGGAGACGGTGAAGAGTAAGAAAATGATGACACCAGTTTGCACCTGTGACAGGTGTGCTCATCAATGGATGGAGATTGAGTTGGGGGCGCTGGGTATGTAGGACATAAGCACTCCGTGTTTATGCCACAAGAAGCAAGAAGCTCTGGGGACAGAGACTCTAGGTGGAGGGCACCTCCTGGCACCTGGAAGGTTTCCCAGGGGCTGAAACATCAGCACTGGTAGAGTCTGCTATCAAGTAAGGGCAGGTTTTATTGCTGCCACTGAGTAGGAGGCAGGAGTCTACAGAGCCTGGGGTCAGTGGTGCCTACGTGACTGTGGACAGAAGAGGACTTGAGCATATTTGCTTCCTATGTGCTGGGCCCGGGGAAGTGATGTGTGGTCATCGATGGTTCTGTGGCCCTAGAGGATGAGGAGAAACTTGGGCTTGGTGAAAGATGCACTTGAATGTCCAGGTCTGAGGTCAGCCTCAGTAAAAGCATCTCTCTGGTGCCTTGAGGTACAGGCCCTTGATCTCACTTGTTTTGCATTTATAATAAAAGGTATGTTTATAATCCAAGTAGTAGATGCACATTGCAAAACAATCCAAATTATGCACAGGGCTTATAATGAAAAGCAATTATCCTTTCCCCAACCCTTCCCACACCGAATCTTTATCTTCAGAGCCAACTCTTCCTTTGGCTGTTTCTCCTGGGTCTGGAGCATCACTTGATGTTCAGAGATGCTAGCTGCAATGACATCTATTGTATACCCAGTAAGAATCAGGAGAACCTGGCTAAGTAATTTACAGAGATGAATCCTGTTTTTGAGCCTCTAAGAATTGCTAGAGACTCATCCCATTTTTCTTCTGAGGGATTATTTCCCCCTGATCACTCCAGTAGATTAGAGAGTCAGGCTTTGAGCCCCAGAATTCTGACTTCTAAAGCTATGCTTTCATCCTTCTTTTACCATTCCTCCATGACAAACAGAGAAAATAAAAATCTGAGAAATCTGATGAAGAGCCGATGGTCATATCATTGGGGTGATTCAAGAACCAAGGTCTTCAGACTCCAAATCCCGAGTCCTTTCCAACCTGCTGCCTTCCTCTCATAGCCTAATCTCCAAAGCACTTCCTTTGATCCAGGAGAACTTTTGAAGAATCCAAGGAAACTAAAGAATGAAGTCTGGCCTACTGGCCCCTCCCTGGTGTACTTAAGCTGCTGAGAAGGCCAGGCCATTTATTTTCAGAAATAGCCTAATGATCACCCAGCAAGTCTAGTTACAGACGTGGTTCATCAGGCCCCCTGGATATACTAGTGCAAAAAGCTCACAGTCCGTCTCGGGCTGATGGATTGCCCGAGTTATTAATATGGAAAGGGAGAGAGATTTACTTTCGGTAGTGGAATTAAGGTGCTTCAGTGCACCCTGGGCCGGTTGTTTTAAAATAACTGGGGACAGAGTTTCTCTTGGAAAAGGACTTAATTTTTATTGAAAACCTACCACCTTCAAATGGCCGGGAAGTTGAAGAACTATAAAACTGTCAAAGAGCCCCATTATTAAAAGCTTTATTTGACAAATCTTCCACTGCTGGGTTAACTCGTGCGTTTTCCCTCCTCTCTCACAAGAAATAAAACCACTCATTTATGCAAACTGCTGACAAGGAATGGAAACAAATGGACTTCTAAACATGAACAGAGACACCCCAGCCCCTTCCCACAGCCTAATGGACATTAGAGCCATTCATAAATCTAGGGCTGCTTGGACAGAATGGTGGTTCCACAAATTCGTCTTATTGGGTTCAGAGCTGAGAAAATGTCCTTGTTTCTGGAAGCCTCTGTGTCAGTGGGAGGGATTAAAGTCAGGAAAGAATGCTTTACTCAACAGTCCTCCTGTACCAGTTTTCTGTTGCCGCATCACAAGTTACCACAAGCATGGAGGCTTAAAACACTCACGTTTCTTCTCTCATGGTTCCTGTGGGTCAAGGATGCAGGAACAACCTAGGTGGGTCCTTGGTTTAAGTTCTCAAGAGGCTGTAGTCAAGATGGCTACCAGGGCTGTGTTCCCATCTGGAGGTTCAGCTGGAGAAGGATTCATGTCTCCATTTGTGTGGTGGTTGGCAGCATTCAGTTCGATTCCTTGGTATTGTCGCTTGAGTTTTTGTTTGTTTGTTTGTTGTTCTGCTAGCTGTTGTCTGGAGGACACTGCTTTCAGCTCCCCACCATGCAGGTTCCTGCCACATGGACTTCTCCAATGTGGCCGTGTACTTCATCAAGCCAGAAATAAGAGTCTCTAGTGAGTCTGTTAGCAAGATGGAGTCTTATGTAATGTAACATAGTTATGGAAGGGACAGCCAACACCTTGGCCACATTCAGTTGGTTAGCAATAAGTCATGGTCTTGCCCACACTCAAGGAGAGCAGATTATGCAAAGGGTGTGGCTTCCAGAAGGTAGGGATCGTGGGTGGGTGGGGGGTAACCTTAGTGATTGACCATACTTAACCTGAGCTTCCCGGAAGGAGCAAGGGAGGGAGGGAGGGAAGAAGGCAAAGAGGAAGGAAAGAAGGGAGGGAGGGAAGCCTGTTTATGGGGTGCTTTCGATAAGAAAGCAGCAGTCCTGTTTTAGAATACCATCAAAAGAAGAAATGAAATCCTTGTTTCTGCAAGCTCTAATTCTGATTCTCAATAACAATGACTATGGTATAAGCTTTAGGTCTCCAAGCCAATCTGATAAGAGTCACTGAATTTAGGGGTGCTAATGAGCACCCTTGAAACAGAATGATCACCATTAGGACGTCTACATAGTTTACCTGGCTTGGAAAACAGAGTCTCCAATCCAGGGTTTTGAATAATCGGTCTTCTCGTTGAACATGGGCTTTCTTACTGACAATCATTTTGTGCGTGCCCATTCTGCATGTTTGCTCAGAAGCGCTGATGAGCACTGAGAACACGGCAACTTCTAAATGAGCTTTCAGTGAATGAGTATGGGTGGGTTTTTTTTTCTCCTTGGGGTGAATGAGTGAGCAGATGGATTAGGAAGGAAAGAAGGAGGGAAGGTAAAGGCTGGGATGAAGCGAGATGCACAATCAAACCTGACACATGGTTGATATAATTCAGGGTTTCTCAGCCTCGACATGACTGACATTTCGGGTCAGCTAATTCTTTGTTGTGAGGAGAGGGGTTAGAATTTTCAGGAGCATCTCTGACATCTACCCACTAGATGCCAGTAGCACACATACCCACCCCTCTCCAGACATTACCAAGTGTTCCCTGGGGAGGAGAATAAAATCTCTCTCAGTAGAGAAGCACTGATACAATTCTAGCACAAAGGAAATGACATTGATTTTTTTTAGGTGGCTTGGGTTATTTTACCTGGACCAATATATATAATTGTTTAGGTTTTACAAACGCTAGAGCAATCTCATGGGCTTTGTAAGGTTTTGAAGGTAGGCATTCTAGTGTTTGAGTCCTGGTTCTGCCACTTGCTAGCTGTGTAACTGGGGGCAAATTTTAAAAATGGCCTCTGTCTGGTCTCCATATCTGCAAAATGGAGATAACTCATCTAGCTGCTGTGAGTATACCTGATACACCTAGAACGCTTAGTACAGGGGTCATGTGTGAAAAACCACACAATGTGTTCGTTCTCTTACTGCCTTTAGAATATTTAGACATTTGGGCTGTCTTAGGGTGGCCATTTTTCTTCCTTCGCCTCCCCTAGATTTAGGATCTTGTTAGAATGGAGCAATGGAAATAGGAGAGCCTTAACTGTGGGCCCAGCGACCTTGCTCGGGGGAAGATGATGGGCAGGTATTCGGACATAGGGCAGGCCAGCTGTGGTGAGAGAGGAGGCACGTTTGTGGGGGGATCACAGTGCCATCCAGGTGTCCTTTATCATTGGGGTGGGGTTCTCTGTGATCACGTTTCTAAGATCTCCCTCCTTTCCTCCTAGCAGACCTTGCTCTCTGTTAACTGCAAACGAATCTTTATGATCCCATGGATAGGGAAGCACTTTCATGGATTAAACCATGATGCATATTAAACCATATTATTGTGGTTAAATGTACATGACATAAAATTTACTATTTTAACCATTTATAAGGGTTCAGTTCTGTAGCATCAAGTACATTCACATTGTCATGCAAACATCACCACCATCCATCTGCAGAACTTTTTCCATCATCCCAAACTAAACCTCTGTCTCTGTTAAGTATTAATTCCCATTTCTACTTCCCAGTCCCTAGCAACCACCCTTCTACTTTCTGTCTCTATGACTTTGACTGCTCTAGGAACCTCATATAAGAGGAATCATGCAATATTTGTCCCTTTGTGACTGGCTGCTTTCACTTAGCGTAATTTCTTCAACGTTCATACACGTTGTGGTATGTGTCAAAATTTCCTTCTTATTTAACCTGAAAAAATTCTAACAAATATCTGCTTGGGTCCCTGCTTTCACTTCTTTTGGGTATATACCCAGAAGTGTAATTGCTGGGTTATATGGTAATTCTGTTTAATTTTTTTGAGGAACGCCATGCCGTTTCCTACAGCAGCTGTACCATTTTAAATTCCCACCAGCAATGCACGAGGGTTCAGATTTCTCCACACCCTTGTGGTTTTAATTTACATTTCCCTAATGACTAGTTATACCGAGTGTCTTTTCATGTGTGTATTTTAATAAAGAACTTTGGAAGACTCTGAAACTTTCTGGTGGAATTTCAGGCAGCTGTAAAGAAGAGACAGTTTTGGGCAGTGGGACCTCTCCAGTTCCAAACCCCCCACCGCCCAGAAGTGCACACCATCCTGGGTCCTGCCTGCATGAAGTCGTTCCTGACACCGCAGGCTCTGCACACTCCCCAGTGTCAGCTCTGCTCATTCATCTCGGTTCGCAAGTGATACCCGCCTACAACGTCTGCTGAGGAAAGCGCGGCCAGCTGCCATCTCTTTAATATTTAGAAATCTGCCTTAATAAATCCCAGTTCTTCCTGCATGTTGCTATCTGCATTCGTGGTCTCCAGTTTTCTGGGAATTCAGTGGGATGGTGTCTTATCTGTTAGCTTGTCAGAAACAGGCACGAGGACAATCAAATGTTCATCTATTCACATCTGGTGTTCTGCGGGGAGCAGCGTTTAGACCCCTACCGTGTTTAACTGTATAAATGGTTTCTATCTATCATCTAAATCAGAACTGCTTATGTGCAGAGCGAACCACATCAGATAGAGAGCCACACAGCATAGGCTTGGGGAGGGGGCAGAGTGTCCGCCCTCTTTGAACACTAGGAACTCGTAGAATTGTCACCATTCTCCTTTCTTACTTTTTGCATCCTGATTTCCTAGTTTAGCTTTTAATCATTGCACTGTGTGATATACACGTGTGTGTGTGAGTGTGTGCACATGTGTGTGTCTTTGGGTCTATGCACGTGCATCTCTTGTATTTCTCCCCATGCCTGTCTGTGTTTGCATTTGTGTGTGTTTGTGTCATTCATCGTCTTCGGCATGTGTTGATGTATTTTTTTCTCGGTGGACGTGCTTGTGCGTGGTTTTTTGGTGTCTGTGTGTCATGCTGTGCTTCTTCGTGATGTTTCTCTCCTTGTCTTTATGTCTCTATATGCGGGCACTGGTCTGCATATCTGTGTGTGCCTGGGGTTGGCCGTGTCTGTGGGTCTGCCTCAGTTTCTGGGTTCAGTGTGTGTGTATCCATGTCACTTGAGTCCTCTCCCTTTCCACCTCAGCTCTCTTCTTCTGTGGATGGAAGCCGACTATCCATTTTCCCGCTAGAGAACAAGATTGGCCTGGCCTGCGACGGCAGCAGGCAGCCGTCCGTGCTGGCGATGCATCTGAGGCTTGCTTTGCAGGGCCTCCTGGGATGGTTCTCACCCACGGCACACTCTAATGGAGCAGAAGTACGTGGGTTGAAATCAATGCCTCCTTTCTCTCTGCTGCTCACAAGGCCTGCACACAGGTCCCTCCATAACCACATTTACTGGACTCCACGAAGGAAGGTACCTTGAGGTGGTGAGACTGAAACAACTTATATCCTCCTGCGACCTCCAGGTGGCTCCCTGCCCTGAAATTTCCTTGTTTCCAGGATACACAGCACTATTCATTCAGTTGACCAAATTCCTGTCTCTTTGTTAACCAGCTTGCCCTCTGTTTACCCTGTTTTCCCCTCTGAGCGCCGAAGGAGGGCTCATCCTTGCACCTCAAGGGTTGAGAGAATGGAGACAACTCTCATCACTGCCACCACCACCGCCACCACAGTCATGTGCCACTTAGGTGTACATGGCATTTCATAGAGAACAAAGGCCTGGGGCTTTGTACACATGACCTCCTTCAAACCCAAACCCACGACACGAGTAAAATAATTTCCGTTTTCCCAGAAGCAGCTGGTATTGACTAAGCAAACACAAAGACCGATAGGATGCTAAACCCTTTACCTGAGTTAAATGACTTAATATGCAGCACAACCCCGTGAAGTAGATATTGTTATTATTTCCATTTAACAGACAAGAAAGTGGTTAGCAAGAGAGGTTAAGTAATTAGTCTGAGATCACACAGCTTGTAAGTAGTTGAGCTAAGAAAATAACACAGACATTTTGGATGCAAAGCCCAAGTCCTTAACCACTGCACAGTGGAGAGACTGATCTGGCCTTTAGCTGGTCTTCTTTTTGACTTTCTTGGGACCAAGGACACTGAGGATTGTCTTATAACTTTGGATAGTGCCTGGGCTGCTGGTCTACCAAAACACTCTCCCAGAGGCCTCCCTGTTCTTCCAGATTGATTGCTGATTTACACACACACGCACACACACGCACACACACACACACGTCCTGCTGCCAGCTCTGTCTGGCCTACATTGCCCTCTCCCTTCACCCATCGACTGGCTCTCCCCTCACTTTCTTTACTCAACAGTAACCCACCCTAAAATTTCAACCACTCTTCACCAATTCATAGCCCATTACTTTTTGCTTTTAGCACGTATGACTGGCATAAATGGCGATGTATTTTATTTATTTATCTTGTTTATTTTCTCTTTCCCTGCTAGCAGAGGCATAGGGTCTGCTGTCTGTGGATTGCTGCTATGTACGGGACACATAGTAGGCACTTAGTTTATGTTTGTTGAATGATATATCCCTGGCAATACATGCATGTCATAACAAAATTTAAAAGAGACAGGAGGGAAAATTTGCTTTCCCACTATCGGCTTTAGCCATGCATTTTCACTCTCAGGATGCAACTGCTATGTCTGAGTATCCTGTGTCTTTCCACAGATATTATATACGGGTAAACCTCGGTGTATGTGTGTCTCTGTCTAGCTCTATCTCTATCTGTCTCTCGGTATCTATATCTGTAGCAGCATTATATGCAGACTGTGTTTCACCCTTCTTCCGTTACTTAATATCTTGGCAATGCTTTCGCATCAGGATATTAAGAACTGTTCAATCTTTTGAATGCCTGACTATTATGTAATTATTCGAGTGTGTGTATATTGTTTCACTGACTTTCGGGCAGTTCCCCATATTTGGCTCTTGCAGACGTGACTACAACGAATAGGACGATGCTTGCGTCATTTTTCACAGATGCAAGTGTATCTGCGGGATGGATTCCTAGAAGTGAAATGGTGCTGGCTTACTCAAGAGCGAAAATCAATGCTTGGCAAGTTCAGCTTCCTTGAGAGTGGTGTACATGGCAGTGCTGACCCAGAGGGTACTAGGGCGAGGGTGTTGCATCATGTCAGAATTTAAAATTGACTCATTAAATAGTTCATGGAGAACTCACAATGACCGCTAGATGGTAAGCTTAGCCCTACAGCTCCCCTCCCCCACCCCAACCTGGAAAAGATGCCAGGAGTCTCAGAGGCTGTACATGGCAGAAGGTTGCATGGATGATTTTCTGTTAATAGTAGCATAAGACCTAATTACCTTTACAAGCAGCCCTGAGGTCGGACTTATCTTCCATACTGCAAACGTCTCTAATTTTGACTTTGCCTATTGTCTCAGAGGTGGTTTTTCCTCTTCTTGTGCTGCTGGATTATGGGTTTAGGCTGGGGTGTGCTTAGTAGGTCTGCTTTCCACAGCAAGAGACAGAAGAGAGAAAGCGGGGACTTGGATCATCAGTCATGCTTAGGCATTGCGCGCACGTCTTCTGAACGTTCCTGTTTTCCTTTCTGTAAAATGGGGATAATAATATCTCCCCCTCCTGGGACTGGTCTGAGGATTTAATTAGCTCACACATTCATTCATTACAAAGTATTTACTACATACCAGGCACGTGTGAGGCTCAGGAAATGGAGATAAAATTCACCAAAGTCCTTGACTGCATGGACATTATGAGCACGTGAAGTGCTGTGTGCTGTGCCTGGAGCCTCGTAAGGCTTTCATGCATGAGGGCTCTGACACTTATCAGAAGGTGGAGAGGGGCTCATTCTGTTTGGAAGAATTGGTATAGAGGGAGAGGTATTTGACTTTGCCTGGAAAGATGAGGGCTTGGGTTTTCAGGAATGGAAGGGGGGTTGGGTGCTGAGACTTTCCCGGCAGAGGGGACAGCATGGGAAAAGGTGGGGAGAAGGAAGGATGCTGGAGTGTTAGCAAAAGGGAAGAATCTGATCCAAGTGAAGCGTAGGGGCTACTTCTTCCACCCCGATGCTGGACTGATTCCCAGATCGCTAGGTTCCTCGGCCATAGTTAAGGACAGATTCCATGGCTCACAGCCTGACTTCCTGTTTCCCAGTGTGCAGTTCTTTCCTTGCCTGGAGATCAGCCTAAGCATTTCTGACGCATTGCTCCATGTCCTACTGTGCGTCATTCTCCATAAGACCCCGAATATTTCCTCCACACCTTCCTACTCTATGACCTGGTATTTCAGCTAAATAACCCACGACAGGCCAACTTTGGCTCATGTGTGTTCTTTGTCTGTTTCCTTATGGTTTTTAATCATTCTCTTTTGATTTGATAAATGAGCCTTGGCTTCTCACCACTTTCCTGAAGACCCAGGGTGAAAAAACATCCTTTCTGGTAGCGATTGCACTTGTGAGGGAAAAATGAGCCTCCTTTATAGTCAATAAATCACTTTGTCACCTTAATCTTTTATTGATCTCAATAAAAGTTGTATTTTGTTTCTTAACAAAAATCCACCAGGGAAGACATCCTGTACAGGTGGAGGCACGATGGAAGTAGTGGTCAGGCCATCACCTCCCATTGTTATTTATAGGAGAGCGATGGATTCGAGGGGGCCAAAATGGGGAGGCAAGAGACTGAGAAACCATTTTTGCAAGTGATGCATCATATTTTAAAGGACATACTTGACTCCAGGTAGCCGACTCACAGGCAGGATTCTGAAGCTGTGTTTTATGCAGACTTTTATAAACAGGTCATAAACGTCCTGCTTCTCCAAGTCAGGAAGGGAAAGGCTCTTTCTTGCTTGCAAGTAATGCATCTGTGCGGTCAGTTAAATTTAGAATATGGCCATCATGGTACTCAGACATGGCTTGATCTCTAGGGCAGGATTGTGAAAACAGGTTACTCATGGCAGAATGAGTAACATTACATCAAGGCTTGGAATCAAGCTCTCGTCAGGGCTTGGGATAAATATATTTCCCCCTTGGTGCAGAGGTAAAGACATACTAATAAAAAATGATCTCCAATGTTCATGTTTGTATTTTGCTCATATCCCCCCAGGGTGTGGGTAAAGGGAAGGTTTGTTGATTTGGGCTTTGAAAAAAAAACCAGCAAGATAGAGCAGTGCACACACGCAATGCTTTTCTCTCTTGCCTACTTTTTCTGTCAGACTCACTTCATTGTCCTCTCTGTCAGGGCTCCATCTCTGGGATCCCAATTTTTATTTTTACCAAATATCCCGTGATTTCCTCTGTCATCCTGTTATCTCACTCTACTGTAGGAATCAGGCAAGGTCCCTGACTTCATGGAGTTTTACATTTTTGGGTGAAGCAATGTACAAGTAAAATATAATGCAAAACTTGGCACATAGTAGGTGCTCAAAACACAAAAGTTCAAGTTTGTCTATTTTCATCTGGTTGATGGGTGTTACAACATCTCTGGGTACACATTTTTTTTTTTTGGTGTTGGGATTAAGGGCTCATAGCTCTTAAAGCAAAGATATGAAACAAATGATCTCCAAAGAACAATTTTAACTCTTGATATAATAATAGCTAATATTAATTGAGTGTTTTTACTGTGCCAAGAATCATGGGATCTTATTAATAATAGTTGGAGTTTATCGTGTGTATACTATGTGCCAAGCGTTTCACTAAGTACTTTTCATGTACGCATCTTTTAATCTTCATAACAATCCTAGGATGTCGCTACTACTATTATTCCTATTTTACCAAAGAGGAAACTATGTACACAGAGGTTAAGAAGCATGTCCAAGGTACCACACTAGATATGACAGAGTCAGATGAGGAAGGAGCCCAGGCAGCCTGGCTGCCATGCTCATCACCAATTTTTTATTCATCCCTTCAAAATGTTATTAGCCTATGTCTCTTAAAGGTAAAACCCTCATTCATATTCATTCAAACACTCACCTGTCATCTTCAACATTCAAACCACAATGGGATATGTTCTGGCATCAATTTGGCCAATCTAGGATAATGCATAGGAACACGTTTGCAATTTAAAGTTTGATCTCTTTTGATCGGCGGGACCTCTGAGTCCATGGGACCCATCCTTACGACTGGGTTTCAGTGTGGAGGTTACTTAACTGTGTTTGGGAGGAGGAAAGATTCTTCAGTAGGACCTACCCAACAACCACCAACGAAAGGGGAGATGCAGCAGGCCCCCAATACCACAGTGCTCTCACTAGACAGCATCATCTCCTCTTATCTCTTCTCTGATCTGCTGGAAGTGGGCTGTGTAAACTAATTAGCCTGAGATATGCCAGAGACTAGGGAAACGATGCCTGGAGACTTCTCGTTGTCTTTTTCTCCCCATCCATATGCAGCGATTTATCCACTTGCAGATTGTGGAAAGCCCTGGCCTGCGTACATTCAGAGAAATATAAACCACTACATAAAAGAAAGGGAATTGTTAGGAAAACAGATGCAGTGTTAATTGCACTTGTGAGAGCAGCGTAAATAAAACAATACATGTACTAGAAAATCCTTTTATGATGCTCAGATTTTTACAAAGCTGGCTTTTCCGCAAAGGTAAAGAAAAAAACAATGACAGCAGAATTACCAGAATGACATCTTTTTAAACATTATTCAGATCGATGGTAATGGAGTCAAAAATTTTCAGTGTCTTATTTTTTTTTTTTATTCACCAAATATTTGCTGAAGGCCTGCTCCCTGCTAACCCGTGTGCTTGTTGCTGATGATAATAATGAAGAACTCTCTAGTCTTTGCCCTCAAGGCGCTACAGCTTAAATGTCCAAGTCAGTCTTTAGGGCAGTGATTCTCATTGAGTTGGGGGGTGTGAGCAAAAAGGAATTTGGCATTATCTGGGGACGTTTTTGGTTGTTGCCCCTGGGGAGCGTGTGCTACCAGCGTCTGGTAGGTAGAGGCCTGGGATGCTGCTAAACAGCCTACTGTGTGCAGGAGAGCCCCTCACAACGAGGCCTTATTTATCCTCTATGCTAGTAACACCAAAGTTGAGAATTCCTGATGCAGAATATTAATGAGTTCCATAATAAGCTAATGCATGTTCTATGGGAGCGCGGAAAGAGCAACTAAACCCGCCTCTGGCATTGGGAACGTTTTTATGAAGAATGTAACATTTGAACGCAGGCTTGCTAGATTAATCAAAGCTTACTTGGTATGGAAGAAGAGGAAAGGCATTTCTAGCAGTAGGACCAGGATGGGCAAAGGCCTCAGGGTACCCAAGGTAGATTTAGCGAATGACAACAACTTCAAGAAGATTGAAGCTGCGTGTGTGTGTGTCAAAGCCATTGGAGCAAAATTGTGAAGGGCTGTCAGTGCCATGCTGAGGGTTCAGGAGACTTCAGCTAGATCAGGGATCAGCAAACTATACACAGCCTGAGGGTCAAATCCAGGCCGCTGCCTGTTTTTAAATGACTCATTAACTATATGAATGGTTTTCACATGTTTAACTGTTCAAAAAACTCAAAGATGAATAATATTTTGTGACATGTGAAAATGATATGCAATTCAAATTTGACTGTCCATAAACAAATTTTATTGGCACATGGCCACACTTACTGGTTTATTTTATTGTCTGTGGCTGCTTTCACGCTACAACAGTGGAGTTGCGTAATGGTGACAGTGACCGTATGGCTTGCAAAGCCTGAAATATTTACTGTCTGGCTTTTTAAAAAAAAGTTTGCTAATGCCTAAGTTAGAGATCAGAGAATGATGTGATCACTATCACATCTTCCAGGTTTAGAAGATGACCTAGAAGTTTAGAAATCTAGGGGGAAAATTTTGTTATCCAAGTAAGTTATTTGTAGAGGTAATTTACCAATCAGGATGTGCTCGGTTGTGCTGCGGTAACAACCACTCTCAGTAGCTGTCAAGGCCGGTTTCTCTCTTGTGGTACATGTATCAGGGTAGGGTATCAGGCGTGATGTGCTTGGTTGTGCTGCAGGAACAAGTGAGCCCTCAAGTCTCAGTGGCTTGCAAGGCTTTCTCACTCAAAACACATGTCCATTATAGGCTGTCTGGGGTTCTTCTCCGTTCCTTCCAAACTCCAGGACCCAGGATGAGAGAGAAGCCTCTTTATGTGGAACATTGCAGCTGTTGTGGCAGAAGGAAAAATAGACATAGTGAGTCACAAACTGACTCTTAAAGGTTCTGGCTGAGGGACACACACAATGCTTCTGCTCATAATCCAAAGCAGGTTTTATGGTACCTCTGGGGCTCAACAAGGCAGGGATGTTTAGTCCTCCCACAGGCAGGGCACCAAAGGCAGTAGTAGAATGAACAGAGATGAGGAGACTGATCTTGCCATTTCAGAGAGAGAATATTGGAAAGAGGAGGGAGAGGGCGGAGTCTAGGGGACCATTGATGCTCTGGTGCATGGTGACCCCATTCACTGACATGGGCAGCCCAAGAAGAGAGGCTGGGAAGTCAAATGGTGGATTCATTCAGGGGAAGGTGAGCTTGGGATGCTTGTGGGACACTGAGAGGTGAGGGTGCCTCGTGAGGCTGCTGGGGAGGTAGGTCTGAATAAGACAGGCGTAAGACACTGGAGATTACCATAGACCCTTTCCCCTCGTGCTTGTAGAAAATGACTGTCTTCCTCAACGGGGGGATAAGGTAAGTGACGAGCTTGCCACAGTGCCTGTCACAGAATCAGGTCTCATTAAAGACGGCAGCAATTCTTATTTTTCTTATGAACCAAGTGAAACCATGATTTTCTGTGCTTAACTTTGGCTACATGGTCATTCTAATGAAACAGCGAGATGGTACACATATTTTGATTGTTTCCTCCTGACCTGTATGTTATCAAGCACACAATTTGCTAACCTACATATTCAGACTTAACCCACAGCCATTCCCATGTTTGGGTAGGACCACAATGTACTAACCTAGAGCAGATTTCTAAATAAGTTGAATTCTGTTAGGATGGTATCTTTCCAGTAAAATGGACAATAGGTGAACCCTTACCACCAGGTGTTTGAGAACTCCAAAGCCTAGAGATAGTCAGTGTTCTGGACCAGGCAGCGTCGCAGAGACCATCTATACTTTGTATTCCCCACCTGGCTAGGGAGGGAAATAACACAGCCCAAATTGTAGCACTGTTTGGTTACCCTGGGAAGGGCACAGTTTCACTGCTGATGGAAATAACAGGCTTAGTGGAATCTGAGTTAAGCTGAGCAAAGTTAAAATTAGAAATGTATTGATTTTAGTTTTCTTAAGCTAGTCAATGTTGGGGAATAACACCATTCATTCATTCATTCATTCATTCATTCCTTCATTCCTTGATTTCCCACTATATCCCAGGACATTGTTCTAAGATTTGGAGAAGGTATGGTAAATGAGAAAAATTCCCTGTCCTTACTTTCTGGAGGGGGAGACAGATATCAACAGAAAATCAAATATGTAACATAATGTTAGGTTATGATAACTTCAATAAGGAATAAAAGCAAAGAAGGGCAAAAGGTTCATGTGATATGGGAAGTGGTGTGTCTCTGTGTGGTGCCCAAATGTCTCTGTGTTACTTTAAACAGGACTATCAGGAAAGCGGTCACGGTACCACTTGGGTAGACATCTGAATGGAGAAAGACTGAACCATGCTGAAACTTGGGGGAGAATTGGTACCATCAGAGGGAAGGATATGTGCGAAGACTGTGGGGTAGGAAGTTACTTGGCATGTTCAGAGAGTACCCAACAAACTCGTGTCACTGGAACAGACTGATCTGAAGGAGAGGGCCATCCTCAAACTTTCCATGTCTCCGAACAATTAAATACGTTCCTCAAGGATCCCAGGGAGTAGGACAAGGGATGGAGCCTGGTTTGATGAAGGCAGCTGGGAAGTGATTGGAGCCTTGAGAGCAGGGGAGTGACATGGCCCGATTCTCATTTCAGAAGGACCACCTGCCTTGGCTGTGGTGTGTGGAGGAGATGGTAGGACAGCAAAGGTGGAAACAGGGAGACCAGTTATGTGGCTGTTGTGGTTGTCCAACAATGATGGTCATTGTGGAGGAGGTGAGAAGTATACTATTTAGGGACATATTTTGAAGTTAGAATAAATAGAATTTGCTGAGAGATTGCATATGGCATGTGGGAGAATAAGAGACATCAAAAATGACTCCATGATTTTTAGATAACAGCAACTGGGTGCTGTCATCTACTAAAACGAGGGCCAGGAGTGGACTTTGCTGGGTCAAGAGTTCTGTAGCCTTCTACATACCGAGAGCCATGTCTCCAGGAATGACTTATAGCCTTATAACACTTGACATTTTGCAAAAACAATTTCATGTCAGCCTTAGGAGCTAGGCAGGACTGATGGTGTTTGTTTTCCATTTTGCAAAGGGAAATAACCAAGGCTCAGAAAGAGTAAGTCAGAGATACTGTAATAGAGAGGACTATTTTGAAACAGAAGAGAGAGAAAACAACTCCTACTCACATAAGCACAAAAGAAAACCTATTGGCTCTGGCAAACGAAGTCTCTAAGGGTATAGCTGGCATGAGTCTTGGTTGGCTAGGATTGATGGGGATGACTGTCCACTTCTCTGTCTGTCTGTCTGTATGCCTAACTTGTTACTTCCCCAGCCCAGATGCACGTTCTGAGCCCCTAGAAAGAGAATTCAGAAGACTGTGCATATATTCTTCCAGGATGACCTTTCTTTCATTTGCTACTAGACTCCTGCAATAATGTCAAGGCTAGACCCATAAAGAGCGAAGATTGAGTGTTTAGCGGGTTGGCTGACAGGCTCTCGTTTCATTCTGATCCGGGAGAGGGAAATCCATTGGAACCCTGTCACCTCACTGCCAGAAGAGACTGCCTTCCTGCTCCAGAAAGATAAACTCCCTGCTTCTCAGAGAAGCATTTTCCCTAAATCCAGTTACTGCCTGACCTTCTGCAAGAGACCCCTCCTCCCCCAACTCAGCAGCAGCTGGAGCCAGACTTATGGGGAGGCCACGACTGCTGTGTTGGGAGGAGAAATATTCTTGGTTAGGTGCCTCCATACTTGGAATTCTACCATTCAGAAGTTGTCCCTGAAGGCTGGAGCTGTCATTGTTCCCTCTGCCTGATCCTCTTGGAACACAGAACTGTCTTAAACTCCGTGCCATTTAAAGTTGTTTATACCTTCCTGTGATTGACAGGCCTTCTCACATCCCTTCTTCTCCACACTTTGGATCTCTATGACACCACAGCCTGCTTACTTTGTTCCTACCTCATTGGCTATTCACTCTCAGGCTTCCTTGCTGATATCTCCCCACCCCCACTCCTCTACCCCCCACCCCTCACCCCCCACTTCCAAATATTGGTCATCTTCAGGCATCAGTGCTGAGTCTTCTTCTCAACTCTATCTGGACTCCCCAAATGAGATGTCTTCAGAAGGGATGGTGGACACTACTGGCTGCCTACTGGTCATCCGCCCCCCTTCTTCTCTGTTAACAACATTCATTTGGTTGTTGTTAACAACGACATTCTGGGTAGGTATGTGTTCAGGGAAAGTGGACAATTCTTCCATTCCTGGTGGATGATCCACAGTGGGTTCTAAGCCAGTCACAGGAACCTCATTACCCTTTGCCAGTCATTGGTTGAGGAATGAACAGGTGACCCAGTTCTGACCAATGGGATCTTAAAGGAAGCCAGGGATTCAGAGAGCCATGTGTTTCACTCCAATAAACAGGGCGAGTGATCCACACTCCCACTCAATCATTTCAGCCCTCCGAAACCTTTTCATATCTCCAGACAGTTAACTAAGTTCTTCCCCAGGCCTTGATTGTGGTTCGCCATGGTCTCAAGATGATGGAGATTTGACTCAGGCTTCAAGATCCCATGCAAATGCCACTTTTCTATAGTCCTTCTCGTTCGTTCATCATCTTCTCCCCTTCCCTCCCCTGTCCTCCGTTTTGCTTTTCTTCCTTCACATGCCAGACTTTCTGCTCTCTGTTATTACAGCATCCCGCACTTATGTGTCATGAGGCCTCAGAGGTCGCACTGTGATTGTGCGTCTTTCCTCGTCAACTTTGAGCTGTTCTAGGGCAGAGATGATGGCTTGCTTAGCTATGAAGCCATCCCGGTGAGTGGTACTCTACCTGACGTGCAGAAAATGCCAAATCAAAGTGTGATAAATGCTAGAATGACCTGGCACTGAATGTCGACGGGAATTGAAAATATAAAAATAAATAAATAGACAAATACATATTGCAGAGAAAAATTAAAAGAAATAAAATCATTATCCAACCCCCCCCCCCGCCAAAAAAAAAAAAAAAAGAAAGTGTGACCAGGTGCCACAAGAAAGGATTGGCGATATTGATTTGTCAAAGAACAGAACTAAGTAGGGAGTCTGGAGGTAACGCATAGCCTTATTTTCCTGTTGTTTGCAGGATGCTCCAACTCCTTATCATGACATTCAGGGCCCCCCAGGCTCCCGTCACTAATTACCTCTCTACCTGTAATTTCTTGCCCACATTCCTGCTGAAAGCATGAAGTTTTGTAGATACACATGTGCTGTGTTTTTTCAGGTAGCTGTGCCTTTTCACTTGCTATCACCTTGCCTGGAATTTCTGCCCACCTTATTCACCTTGTCAAACTCCTATCCATCTTTCTTTCAAAACCCTGTTCCAGTATCACCCTTGTAGAATGTCTTTGCAGACCACTCCTGAACAGGTTTAATTATTCCCTGTTCTGGCTACCTTTGCACTTTGAACACAATTTCAACTGTGATATTGTGTGTGTGTCATGCTTTTTGTGTGGCTGGTTCCTCTTCAGGACAGCAGATGCCTTCAATGCAGGGCCCATGTTTTCTCCAGATGTGTACCCACTGTCTAGCTCAGAGTCCTGCACATCATGGGCTCCATAACTATTTGCGTGGTTGAGTTGAATCCTTTGCTTCCTAATTCCACCGAGGCTACTTCTGATATATCAGTTTGGAGACTGCCAGGCTCAAACCAGATTTAATTCTTTTTCTAATGGGTAAATATAATCATAGTAATAACCTAGCATTTTGAGTATTTATTATGTGCCGACATTGTTTCAAAGCTTATCATGTGTTATCTCATTTTACCTACACCTCTACCCTATGAGGTAGTTACTGTAGCTATCTATATTTTACAGACCAGGAACCAGAGGCCCAGAAAGGTTAAGTAACTTGCCCAACGTCACAGAGCCAGTATTCAAACTCAGACAAAGTGACTTTGAGCTGGAGACACTTTGGGGATTGATAGATCATACTGACCTATTAGCAGTACTGGCTACCATATTTCCTGTGGCCCTGTCCCAAATCTTTGCAGCAGAGTTTTTAAATTCAGAATCCTGCTGGCATTACTCCTCCTTCCTCCGGCTGCATAGAGCACGCCAGTAAACATCACTGAAAGCCTGTGGCATGGTCTTCAATCTTGTCCACACTCAGCCACTTCCAACCTTGACCTTAGAGCCGTGAAGATGATCCTTATGGGGTTATTACTCAGAGGAAAATTGAAATGGTCCCTGTGGGAAGACTGCAGGATTTTAGTCCCAGCCTTCTAATTTCAGATCAGCCTAGAGAAAAGAATGGTGCTAGACACCCGATTTGCAAAATTAGGTGAGCTCCGTTCTTTGCCTCTCTTAAGAAATATGGGTGCTGCTCTAAAAATCTTTTTTTAATCTCCTCTCTGGTCCATGTAACAGGAAATTGGTCTCTGTCATAGGCCAATAAATCTCCAGCTTTTTATTGAATGTTAAAGAAAGACTTCAAGTCAAGTTCAAGTCTCTTTGCTTGGAGTTTCTTACATAACGCTGCAGCTCCAATACCTCGGCTCACAAAGCTTTAAAAAGAAGGAGAAAAATGGAAAAGCTCTCCAGGTCAGTGGCATCCAGGGATGATTTCTTCTTAGAAATAATAGCCTATTACTCTAAAAAATCTTAGCCAGGGCATCCCTCTCTGGCTTGCACTTTATAATTGAGACAGGGGGATTAAGAACTGTTAGTCTCTAGATGGATCTAAAATGAGCATGTAGCAAATTCTCTTGGAAGTCAAGGAACAGAACTAAACGGGCTGGGAGTAGGGGAGGGGGAAAGAGTCTGAAGGTAACACAGAGCTGATTAGTCCTGGATCCTGAAAGAACCAGGACCTATAATAGCGGGTGGGTGGCTCTGCCCTGATACCCTTTCAGAACTGAGGTTTTCATTGTCCCTGCTGCTGAGAGCATTGGTGGCTGACCCGGCTCAGCCTGGTTGCCCTCCTAGAAACATCTTTGGCCCGAGAAAGCTGGATCACCCAAGGTCACACTGTGTGCCTAGCAGCAGCCCCAATCCATGAACTGGACAGTGTAGAGAATAAAGGTCTGACCTCTTGCCTCAATTTGGGACACCTCTGAAGACCACACCAGCTCCAGAACCCTCCAGGGATCAGCTGAGGACTTCACTGCAAAATGCATTGCTCCTGAATCTTGCTTTTCCTATTCGCCCACAAAGGATGATTCTGCCAGCATTCCCCAATACACCTCATGCATGTGAATTTCAGAGTCTGTTTCCCAGTGAACCCATCCTAAGATAGACCTTTATGCACCAGCATCTTTGAGAAATTTAGTAAATTTTGTCTGGAAAGACCTTTAGAAGGAAACATACAGAATGACCCCATTTTTATATTTAAAACCACACGGAGGCATACATATGTACACTTTTTGAAAATATATAAATAAATGCATGGGAATGGTAAGTACCAAATCCAGAATATTTACCTTTTGGGTGGAGGGAGCAGTTAAGGGGAAGAGAAATGGGGTCTAGAAGGGGCACACAGGTTTTTCATCTCTATGTCTTGGGGAAATTTTATTTCATGGTGTGGGTTGTAGGTCCATGAGTATTTATTATTCATTGTGTTTTTGGATGTAAAAATATTCTGCAATAAATATAAAAGCAAGGCATTTTTAGAGGTGCACATCTGAAATCTGGTTTTCCCATTTAAGAGCTGTGTGACTACAGGCAAGTGGCTTAACATCTCTGAGGCTTCAGTGTCATAAGGAACAGAAACCAGCTCAAATCAGCTCTAAAGACTGTAAGAATTTGAGGGTCCCACTTAAAGACCAACTGAAAGAAAGTCTTCTCTCTCCCAGGATTTCAGGATCTCTTCCTTTAATGTTCCTTTTTCCCCCCTGCCATGTGTCTGTCTTATTGTCCTTGTTCTGCTGATGAGCACGTTGTGTGCCCATCAGATGACATGTTTGGTTGCTCATACTCTCCCTGGTCTACATCATGACCTTTCTGCTTCAAGTTCCAGCTTTGGGTGTTCTAATTCCAGACACCGAGGAGATGAGCTTTGAGCACTTACCCACAGTCCAATCAGCTGTGAGTGGCAGCTCTCTCGGGTGGGATCAGGGGGAGATCACAGCATTGTAAAATATTCGGTGTCCATCCCTTCCCAGGCCCTTGTGATTGGGTGTTTGTCTGGGGTTCTTCTTTTACCCCCTAGATATCAGCCTGGCTATGTGACTTTCTGAGCCGACATTCTGAGAGCCATCTGGTATCACTCTTTTATGTCTGTCATGAAGATAGTAATGTCCTAGACAGTGCTGCTCCTTCAGACAAGGAAACAGAGCCACAGCTGGCCTTCTACCAGCTTATAACGTGAATGAGAAATAAACCTTTGTTGTCATAAGTCACTGAGATTCGCGGGTGTTTTGTTACTGTAGCATAACCTAGATAAAGCTGACTAATGCAAGGACATCACATAAATGACATCAGAGGCTGTGATGGGGACAGATTCTCAGGCAAGAGGGCAAGGGTGGACAGGTACCTCCAAACATTTCCTTGTAGAGTCTTCACATAGTTGAATTAGAATAATAAATATAGTTTCAAATAAGGCTTGGCCTCAGGAGGCACTCTGTACATTTTGGTACCACTCCTCCTAGGTAAGTGTCATGTCAGGATACTTTGTATCCATGGTGATATAGATTAACAGTTAAGAGAGTTGAGAGTTGAACTTGTCAGACTTAAATTCTGGCTTCATCCTTACTCTCTGGTCAATTACTATAACCTCTTTGTGCTAAGATTTCCCGTTTGTCAAACAAAGATAATAATATCCCTCCAATAGTGTTCTTGGGAGGAATAAATGAGCTGATTTATGTCACATGCTCTGTTGGTGCCTGGCACAAATAAAGCACTTTATTGTTGAACCATTACTTTTACTATTATCAATAAACTTGTGAATCACGAAAAATGTTCTTGGACAAAGAATCCACATATTGATGAAATTTGGCCATTGCAGCCATGGTCCACCAAATCGACTGGGGACACATTTACTAGAAATGTCTTGGGCAAGCTACAAACCCCCTAACTCAATCCAGCACTGATTTAATTACTGTCATCCACATGCCACAGGGTGCATGAGGCTTAGTTCTCATTGTCCAGTGCTTACCAAGAAATGGGCCCTGTCTTTAAGCCAGACTGAACGACTCACCCATCATTCCCACTAGTTTATAAAGAAAAGCCTCAAAGATAGAGTGGGTAAAGTTAGATTGGCATCTTAAGTTGGTAAAGATAAAGTATACAGTATACAGCTCTCTTGGAACAGTGCCTGGCGCGTAATAATTGCTATACTATTGTTATTATACTATTGTTACTATTATAAATATTACTATTTATATATAAATATATAAATATATTTATATAAATATTATATAATATATTATATTATATTTTATTATATTATATTATAATTATAATATAATTATAATATAATATAATTATATTATATATTATATTATATAAATATAAGTATATAAATATTACTATTATTATTACTTTATTGTTATTTTTACTATTACTGCTGCCATCATTATTATTAATATTATCTTCTCTCGTGGCCTTTCTGATCTGCTTTTTTCATTTTTGCCCTCCTGCTTTTTAAAATGTTTCATCTTCTAGGTCATGTGTCCCTGGTTGTTTCTTTAGATCCTCTAGATCTAGTGCCCATTGTCTCCCTAGCACGTGAGCTCTTCTTTCTTGGTTGCCTCTGTGGTCTCCTTGTTGCCTGACTTCTCCGTGTTCCAGTGCCCAGTCTGGCAGAAACATCCCTCATCCCGGTTCCTAGAGCCAAGATCTGGACTCTTCCTAGAGGAGAGGGAGATGGGGATTAGGACTCACTCAGATTAGATCAGATTCCTCTAAACTCTTCCACTGGAGGGGAGAGGTGCTTCTCAGGGCAGGAGCTCAAAGAGAAGGTTAATTTTCAGGAAGCTTCTGAAGGTACGATTTCACCACCTTCTCTCCAAAACGTAATCTGTAGAAGATATCACTGCAATATTAGCATGACCTATATTTGTGGTGAACTTCCCTACTCTCCCAGGAGAGGGTTGCTAAGCTATTGAGACTCCCCCATACAGATCGCTTTGTAGGATGCCCTCCCCTTCCAAAAAAAAAAAAAAAAAGCAGTGCCTGTTTGATTCCAGTCAAACTCCAGAGTAATATTCTGCTTGCAGTCCTCCCCCTCCCGCCAAAGCGAGTTATTTGCCAGTTCCCAAATGGTCCTCAGTTGATGGATGGCGGGTGATTTCTACATCAGCACACCTTGGAGCCCCAGAGCTAACCCTCTGACAGCGTTAGCATAAAAGATTTACATTTATGTTACGAGGGCCACACAAGAATAATAATTTTAAGATACATTGCCTTGGCTGCTGGTGCACCCTGGGAAATCTAGTAGCGGCAGGCGCTCAGCCGCACTGTAATTACAAAATGGCAGTGCAGGAGAGGTTTTTCTGGAGACAAACAGCTAGAGACCAAAGCCATCTGCATGCCTTGGTAGAGTGAAATTATAGTAATATATGAAGACATTACCTGAAAAACCCGGCACCATTTAAATGATTTACTCTTCAGCCCCAGCAAGCTTTAATTTAAGGATAAAGTCATTCAGAAAGCTAATCTGATAGGGGAGGCATTATTTCACACAGTTAAGTTAATTTACAGTAGCTGATTGTTGTGGTTGCTTTCGGTATTATTATCTTCCTACAAACAGCTGATCTGCCAGGCAGAAGCAATGTACTGCTTAACCCAGTGTCTTAATTTAGCAGGCAAGCTTTCTGTGATAAAGGTTTTGTTTATAAGCAATAATAGGGAAGTCATTTCCAGGCCATGCTGATAACACTGATGGCAAGTAGTTTTTAAGGGGAAACTGTACAATTAAATAAATAAATGAGTCGGCAAGCTTTGGCACTTGTGGGTCTGAGTGTCTAGAATCGCTGTCCTGCGTGGTCCTTTTCCATGGGCGCGACCCTCCTTTCCTCCTTCATGAGTTTCCTGCCCTGGGGCCATCTGCACACTGACTCCAAGTTGTCTCGTTTCTGGTGATGACTTCCGCCCTGTCGCCAACTTGATTTCTCTGCCAAGCCTTTGAGAAAATCATGTCTTGGGAGCCCAGTGACTTCGGCTGCCCAGTCAGCTACCTGCTTTCCAAGGAAAAACTGAGCTTTGATGTGTGGTTTTCATGATTTATTGTTTTCATCTTTGAGAGACCAGGAGTGTGTTCACATATGGGTGTTGAGGTAGAAACACCTCAGGAAGTGGGCATTTGAAAGGGAGCGAACAGATTAGGTGCTGGATGAAACTGGAGATTTCGAATGTATTGGATAAAAACCAACTTGCTGTTTCCTTGGCAAAACAAGCAGGGGGTGATCGTGGTTTATGTGGACTCAGGAGGCTGAGGTGATTCGAGGGTTCTGTGAGCACGAAGGGTCACATTTTTCTAATGGATTTGCCTTTATCTGTTTAGAGATGTTTTCTTCAAAGATGAGCATTCTCTTGTCCCTTCATGAGTTTGTCTCCATAGGAGAGGCATAACTTTTGGAAAGGAGCAGAGGACATGCTACCCAAGCGATTAGGAAGTCACTTGCAAATGGTCTAAGAAAGGAGTCCATTAGATGAGCGTCTGTCAGAAGGGACCAGAAAACTGTACAGATTCACAAAGTGAAAGGGGCTTAGTCTAGCCCACTCATAGGCGGCTGTCACTTTTTGAGTTCTTATTGTGGACTAGGCACTCTACTAGACGGGTATTATTCCATTTTATGTCCAGTTTGTAGAGGGATAATCCCGATTTAAGGGTGCACTTAACGTTGATCAAAGCAGGAGGATGACTAAGTGAAATAAGTCAGGCAGAAACGACAAATACTGGATGATTTCACTTACATGTGGTATCTAAAGACAAAACAAAACAAAACAAAACAATAACAGACTCATAGAAACAGAGACCAAGAGGATGGTTACCAGAAGGGGGGCGGTGGGGAGATGGGTGAAAAGGGGAAGGGAATATAGTCAATAATATTGTGATAAGTTTGCATGGTGACAGATGATAACTAGAATTAGTGAGTGATCACATTGTAAGGTATAAAAATCTAGGGGTGTGTGTGTGTGTGTGTGTGTGTGTAGGGGGCGGGGGGTGTACTGCTTCAAACTAACCCAAGTTGGAGAATTGGGCTGCTTCAAAAACTACTTAGTTAATATTACAGCCCGTACTGTGCATGTACTTTAAAGTCAGACGCGTCCGGATGTGATGTCAGCTCTGAACTCTGCTTACTAGATGAGCTGTGTAGAGATGTTTATTTTTCTGAGTCTGGCAAATGTGACCATGTTAGGATCATGTTTAAAGCCTTTTCGTGAGTTCCCGTGACTCTTAGATAAAGTCTATAATCTCTTCTATGTCTTACAGGACTTGGCATGATCCGGACCCTCTGGTTTTATCTTGGACACACAGCATCAGCTGGCTTTTCAGTGCCTCAAGCTTGTCCAGCTTCTTCCTGTCCTGCCTCAGGGACTTTTTGCATGTTCTGTTCCCTCTGCTAGGTAGGTACATTCTTCAATCTCCTCTTTATCTGGGTAACTCTCACTCAGTATGGAGGTCTTAGACTAAATGTTGCTTCTTCCTGGGATTCTTTCATGGTTCCCCCAGACTTGTCTGGGTCTCCATAGACAAGTACAGCGTAACACCCTATCCTTTTCCTTCTTAGCACCTATCACAGTTGTAGGGAATTACAGTTGGCCTTGTGTATCTCTGCGTTCCACATCCATGGATTCAACTAACTTCAGATGGAAAATGTTTGAAAGAACGTGTTACGTTGTTGCGGATGTGTACTGTGTAATTAGGCCTGTGATGGTTGGTCTGTACTGATCATAGACCGAGTCTTCTTTGTTGTCATTATTCCCTAAACAATAAAGTCTAACAACTATGTACATAGCGTTTACATTGTATTAGGTGTTATAAGTAATCTAGAGGTAACTAAAAGAATATGGAAGGATGTGTGTAGGTTATATGCAAATATTACACCATTATATGTAAGGGATGTGAGCATCAGTGGATTTTGGTATCTGCAGGGGTTCCTGGAACAAATCTCCCTCAGATACCGAGGGATGACTGTAATTGATATTAGTTAATTAATTATTAACTAGTGTGATTATTTGATTTGTTTTAGCTCCTTCACTAGGCAATGGGGTACATGAGGGTTAAGAAAAAAAAAAAAGCCTGGTTTGCTCACTGATAAAACTCCAATACCAAACATATTCCTTAGTATTGAATATTCACTATATAAAGGTTTCTTGACTAAATGATTGAATGCGTAAATACATAAATGGGTTTCCTGAGCTGTGAGAAGAGGGCTTGCTGGGAGGTGTTAGCAGATAAATGTCTGCTTATGTAGGAGGCATGTCAGGGAAGCTTTTCTGTTCTGCCTTCTGCGGCCTCACAAACAGGACGTAGTCCTCCACTTCTCCCAGTGATGTGCTTTGTGATGTGTGAGAGGGTACTGCTGCCTTTCCTGAGTATTTTACATGGGAGCCAGGGCGGGATTGACATTGCACATATCGTAGCACCCAGCTTGCGCCCCGTTTGACATTTCCCTTCAGCCCAAAGTCCCTCCTCAGTGAGGTCATCAGGAGAGACCCTCTTTTTCAGTCTTTTCTAGAGACTGAGAAATTCTGCAATCTGTCTCCTACCTTCTCCTGGAATGTTAAATCTTTTCTCCACCAGCAGACACAGCATCTTCTCTTTCCCTTACTATACCTGGGGCTTAGATACAGCATCTAACCTCTAGCAGGCTTATCACATAACGCCGATGACGGTGACTCTCTAAGATCATTCTGTACTCCTTTCGCTAAAAGAAAGAGGCGATTTCTTCATTTAATAGCCCAAATTACCGAGCCAGGGTCTGGTTCATATTAAGTCAGCAGAAACATCTGTTTTCTTATCCCACATATGAAGGTATACACTAGAAAAAAATAAAATTAAAAGTGGAGATTAAAGAAGGGGTCAGAAAGCAGGGGGGACCCCTTCCTCCTGGGATGGAAAAGCAAATTGCTTGCTTTGCACATAACAGTTGTCACTCACTGTCTGACTTCTATCAGTGAGGGCTGTGGGCTTTAAAATAAGATTTGGTTCCATTTCAAGCACCTCTCTTCAGACTTGGGGTGCAGGGAACGGATCTGGGGAACAAAGGTTGATGGGAATTGCCCACACTCGAGGGCAGAGACCCTGGCACATAAATTCTGAGACTGGTTTATCCCCTAGTAGCACATCTTCGTCCAAGTGCAGGCTGGTGGATTTTATTTCTGACCCGAATACCCAACAAAAGAAAGAAAGTATCTGACACAGCTTGGAGAAGGTAGGGTGAGCAAGCTTTTTCTAGAAAAGGTCTGTTCTTTTGGGACAGGGACACAGGTGCATGACCGAGCATGACATCCTTTCCTAACCCATTCTTCTTTCAGCCAGATGTCAATCAGCATATACTGTGTACCAGAAAATATGCTTTTTAGATTGATGGTCTTGGTGCTAGACTATAATCTCTGTGAGGGCAGGCTGTCTGTCATACGCATCATCGTTTCTCCAGGGCCCAGCGCCATCCCTGGCATGTAGCGAGCAGTCAATTGTCTCCACCCTCAAGCACTTTTCTATAGTGACAGCTCAGAAACTCTGATTCATTTGGCTCTCCCTGACTCCCTCTTCCACCTCCCACTGCCCCATCTTGCACCTCCAAAAGTTCTGCAAGCCACGTCCATTTCCTTTTGGGCAGCCTCCTCAGTCTGAAAGGCTGTGATTGTCCCATCAGACGAATTCTATTATATATGGGACCCTAATACATTCAGAAGCACCAACTGTGTTCCACATACCATGTCCGTTTGACAAGAGCAAAGTGGATTAATTAACGTGGTGGGTGTATCTTCCAGCCAGCTTTCTCATGCTGCAATGGAGACCAGGAAAAATCCATTAGATTATACTGAGAGATAGCTGAAAGTTTAGATTAAGTTTATCTCTGGAGGCAATTTTATTAGATAGATTAAGTTTCTGTTCCTCTCTCCAAAGATCGTAGTAATAACCAGTGTCATGACTTTCAAATCCTTTGGATTGCAGAGGGTAATCAAATATGGTTGTCATTTTATCCCACTCGTTTACTTCTTAGTATTCTACAATCCTGCCTCGTTCATCTGTCAAAGGGATAGTATTAAGGGGATCAACGTTGACAAGTGATACTACAAATTATGTAATGCTGGTGACATTTCACTGTTTCCTTTTGATCTGCAATTCTCATTCTCAATCACTCCTTATTCTACGAAAAGCACTGAAAGAGAAAGGCCGCTCTGGAAGTCCTTGGCTCCTGTCCCTGAGCCCCAGGGGCAAAAACAGGGTGAATTTGAAGTGTACAGAAGGCTGATGAATTAGACATGGAGCCTGGGAAGATGGCCTGACTGACAGAAGGAGAAATTGAGGTCATCTTCATACAACAGGCCTTTGGCAGCTGCCACTTGGGACCGCACTGCAGCTGTGGTCGTGCTCTAGTCCCATAGATCTTGAAGAAAACCACTCCTGTGGAGACAGATGTGGTATGGGTTTTACCCGACGCCTGTGATCTGATCTGTGTCATGTGACCAGTAAAATCTTTTATAATGGGATTTGCCTTCAGACCTAAAGTCCCAGGCTAATGGGTGAAGGGATAAGGTTTGATAGTTTTAGCTTGGTTTATTGCCTAACTGTTTCAATAGATTCATTTATTGCACAAGCATTTATTAATCGGTTACTATGTATTAGGTGTTTTTCTAAGTATTTACTGATGGTAAACAACACGTAGAAAGTCTTGATTGTCAGCAGTTTGTCAGTTCATTGGTGGAAGTAGCTCTGTTTCACTCACATTGGTATTTCCATGATGTGTCATGGTATCTGGAACCCAGTGGTGCTCAAATAATGTTTTCTGAATAAATGAGCAGATGAATGCATAGAACCACTCATATACTTCCTACCCACTAACAGAGTTACTGAGAGGCTGCTGAGTCATTACTGGGAAAGTTTCTCAAGACATGAGAAAACCCCCTCACTGAAGACCGGCAGTCAAGGTGAGGAGGAAGAAACAGGATGCAAGACCACATTTCACCATGAAGTATTCTTTAGAATGTAAAATAAAAACAAATAGAATTTTATTAATCTATTTTTCACCTATAATCCGGAAAAGCCCTTATGTCAAAAATACCGGCCCCTAAATTATGCTTTGTCTTTCCAGTATAAATTTTATTAACCACCCTTTTATTAGCAATCTTATTACAGTTGATCTGCACATGAATAGAAGCGATTTACAAATGATCAGTGTTGGATTAGAAAAACCATAAACTCATTGCAAATTGTTACAAATTATTTACTGGCTTTGCACAAATCTGCATATAGATTGAGGAAGTCAATCAGAAAGGAACCTTCAGGTATTCTTCACAAAATATGATTGTGAAGATAGTTGCAGACTGGTACGCATGGTGTGGAATAGAAATGAAAATAAATAGATTCATTTGTCAAATACACTTAGGTGTGGATCTCCTCATTTAATCAGAACTTTGGTGCACTGGATGTCTGGGAAAATTGAAAAGGGTAAGGAAGGTGGAGGCGATGAAATTGGGCTTATTCTAAAGTCAAAAATCAGACAGATATAAAGGGATTTTGGAAAAAGGAAAAAAGGCGAAACATTGACCCAGCGCATTAGAGGCTGACAGGGTATTTCTCAGGGTTCCTGTTATTACTCTTCCAGCAACTCTGTGAAATAAGGAGGATCATTACTGATATTTCTCAGTGGAGGGAACTGAAGTTTCCCAACTAGGTCAAGGTCACACAGCCATCAGGATTTAGATTGGCAACTGCCATCTCCATGTCGTAGGAACCAGCAATGGAAGCATTGCCTGTGTCCCGGGGACTGCTTTTTGGGGCAGTTGGGGGTTTTGAGGGACAGCTCTGAAGTCCTAACTCTGCCAGGATCCTGAGACTTGAATTCATCTAGCTTGTCCCTTTACATCTCCTTTATGAGAAACATAACATGAGGCATGATTCAATGCAGAAAACCCAAGGTCAGGCATTTGGAGGGGGTGAGGGCTTCTGTTCAACTTGCTATGTGACCTCGGATAGTTCTTTGACCTTTTCTGGGCCTTGGTTTGCTCAGGGGGATAGGATTAGGTTTCTCAAAATTCTCTGCGAATTTACTGAATTTAAACCGCAGGCCAAAAGACAGGACTACTAGTATATATTCTCTACAGACCCTTACCATTCCTTGGCAAGGGGGAAATTGGGCAAAGGTGGAGTTCGCATCCCTTATCCCCACCTTTTATGAGGCATTACGTATTTCCTTCTCGTATAATGAATAATGTTCCTCCTTTAGTCAAAAACTACTCAGGTTATTTTTTCATTCCTGGTAACTCAACTCTCCTCCTATGGATACTTGACTTTTTATGGAGTTCAGAGTCTTTACCTATGTGGTAAAACCCTTAATGGTCACATTTCTGATCTTTCCATTAAATGGGAAAAGTTTTGAGGACTTGGGGACTTCTCAGGTCCATATGCATTTACTTATTTGTTTAGATTCCATGGCGAGCATTGTGGGGATGGAGATGGGGGGGTGATATCATTTCACCTCTTTCATGGAGGAGATGTTAGCTGCCCTCCTTGTTGCCATTTTTTTCCAGTGTCAACAGTGAGTGTAAGAAATACAACATTGGGAAACATTTTCCCCCTTCTGTCTCCTTACCAGCTGGGGGACCCATATCACTTCATATGAAAAATGAACATCATCATATTAATGGTAACAAGAGTCACATTTATTAGATACCAACCGGAGACCAGGCATGAGCTCATAGCTTACATACTTTATTTTATTGATTGCTCATAGTAACTCTACGACCCGGGATTATGCTATCGCTCCATTTTACATACAAGACAATGGAGATTTGATTGGGGAGGAGATTTGATTGGGATAACTTATTTAATTTCACACGGCTAGGAATTGGAAAAGGTGGGACTCTATCTCAGTTCTTTCTGACTCTAAAATTCTACACCCTTAACCAATAAGCTCTATTAATGTTATGAGTTTGAAATATGTGGCCCTGGACAAGACAGACTTCACAGAGCTCTTCCATCTCACGGATCTCACGGATAAAGTCCTAGAGGTGGACAGTTTCCTTCAGAGCTTCTGGTCCAACACTAGAGATACGTTGTAGATAAAGAAACTGGGGCAGTAAGGTAGGAATTTTTTACAAACACATACGAGGACAGAGCGTTGCGAACGACATTGGGAGCAACAGGGAAATGGGCAGGCAGAAAATCTTGACTCGTGTCCCTTCACCCAGCCCCTACACGCAGTTAGGAGTGTGGCATACTGCACAACTGTTGGGTACCATTTGCATTAACCGATAGACTGTCCTTCTCTTTTTTCAGTTCCCCTCCAATGTCATATATGACTAGGACATTGTCTTATCTTTCTGTAATTTTACTTCATAACCATTTCAAAGGCAGAGGAAGGCTAGCATAGCTTTTCTTTTTTCCTGAAAGAGAAGCTAAGAGCTTGCAGAGACTTGGGTTGCTGGCATCACTGACTTTGGAGCTTGTTAACTAATCAATCGGGAGCTGCAGTGTGAATGCTTGACATGGATTTTTCTTTTCTCATTTCATTTTGTGTGTGGAGTGTGTGTGTGTGTGTGTGTGTGTGTGTGTGTGTGTAAGAGAGAGCATGTGCATGCAACTTCGATGCCTTTGCACCAGCGAAGGACTCAGGAGCTGGAGGTAATTAATCAGCAGTGCTACACTGTGCTCAGCCTTGCTCTCTACACAGGTCTCTCCCTTGTCCCTTTACAGATGCCTGTGCTCTGCATTCATTAAAAATCTCTGCCCCTGGACTATTTCAGAGGCTGCTGACATGGTCTCCCCTCGATGGCCACCCAGAGTCCGGGGCCATGAGGGAATTCCATGAGGCTATTCACAGTCTTCTAGATCATGCTGAGGTAATGCAGAATGAACTGAGCAAAGTCAGTGGGACCTCTGCAGGAGCTTCTGGTGGTGACACCAGGGTGAAGACTTTGCTCTTGTTATAGTGCTCAGCCGAAGTCCTCGGGAGCTGAATTCGATGAAATTGAGAGGTAAACTAATGGTAGTGGAACCATTTCTGCTTCTGTGGTTCAGCTTATGTCAGGATTTCCAGGCTAAACTGAGTTCTTTGGGGATTTCAAAATCTGCTTTAAATGTCTTTTCAAACCCTTATTACTGTTCTCCCTGGTTCTGAATCCAGTTCTGATATTTAGACAATTGGACTTTATCATCACTCTTATGTGTGGCTCAGGCGCAAACTTCTCTCTCTGTCTCTCTCATGAAAAAAAACCCACAAATGTACATGAATGCTGTTTTCATTCAAGATGGTTTCAGTTATAAGTGACAGAAACTCAAATCAAACTGGCCAAAGGGAAACTTATAGATTGTGTAAGTGAGAAGTCCAAAGGTGAATGTGGTTTCAGACTGCTATTGTGTTTGTCTCAGGGATGGCCACATGACCTAGGCTGTCAATCACACTCCCTGAGTTCATGATACAGGCCGATCAGTCCCTAATCCCTCCCACAGCTATTGTGATTGGCTCAGGGTTAGGCAAGGCCAGTCATTATCCTCTGACATTAATATTGAGAGGACACTTTTTACTCCGTGGCTACTGGTAGCTAGCCATCTTGCCTACCATGGAGTGATTTCCCCTGTGAAGAAAGATGTCCACTGAGATAAGCAGATGTGAGAAATGCAGAGCCAAAAAGAAAAAGTCCTAACAACACATTTGAGTCCCAGATCAGGGATTAGGGACTGATCAGCTTGTATCATGCACCTAGGGACTGTGATTGATAGCCTAGATCATGTGACTATCCCTGAGCCAATCACAGTAGCTGTGAGAGGAATTAGGGATTGCGGGTCTGTGTCACACACCCACGGAGTATGATTGACAGCCCTGCTAGGACCACAGGAAGTGGAGAATTTAGGGCTCTGTTGATTCCTGGTGGGGTGACTGTCCAATACCCTTAACATCTCTACTTTTTAGTTTCTCCAACTGTGGAAGGAGTGGCATACCATTCATTTTACAGGGACTATTGAGGATGAAATGAAATAATGATACTCATAATAACCACTTAACAGGGGAGCTACTGGTGGTGGTAGACATTAGATACTTAAAAAGCACTTTCTTATCTTTATTTACATCTCAGGGCATACAGCATGAGATGTGAATAAAAAGGCCCAGTGCTCATAGATGAGTGCAAAATAAGCAGGTTTCCTCACTAGAGGACTACTTAGAGTCTTTACCGTGATTATCTCAAACCAATTGCCAAACCAGTTTTGACCTGGATGCTTTTTGGTCATGGATCGTCATGGGATAAGGGTGTTACCCATAGTCTGGTTTTAGAAGCATGCTCACTATATTTTAAAGTCTAAATTCTAACTAAAGGCAGACCAGGAGGCTTCGTACCTGGCTTGTCTTGTTTTGGACCCTCCTAACTATTTGTACTGAATTTCTCTGATACATTTCACTGTGAGATAATATGAAATTCAGAAGCAAAACCAGTGAATGCATTTTTTTGTGGGATGTGGTTGAGGTCATAAAACAGTGTTCCCGTCAGGACAAACTACTCTCAGGTTTCAGTGTCTGGGAAGTGTGTACCTCACCCAAGCATCTAATTTTTAATTTTCTGTTTCCCTTGTTGCTTTGGCTGCCAGGAAGCTCAAAGTCAAATGTAAGTCCCACTTCTAGCAAGTGCACAGAACTTCTGTCACACATTTTGTGCATAATTCTTTCCCTGAGTGTATCTTCCTTTCCGATTCTTTATAGTAAGCTTACTCTGATTTAAAAAAGAAAATCACTTATATTTACCTTGTTTTATTTCTCTAAGTGACTCAGATATTCATGGGGTTGAGATGGGGCTACATGCGTAAATAAATACATAAATTAGATAAATGCAGGTGGGATCTCAGTAGCCTTTTTCTGAAAAGATAATGTTGGCTGTGCTAATGCCCTTTCTCCTTCACTGCTAATGTCTTGGCTCTGCTTGGAGCTGCTTGTTCAATTACGGTGCCAAGTCCCTGTTTTACAAGGCTTCCTTTGAGCACATCTAATCAGGAGTAGCTCCTCACCGCAGTCTCTTTGTTCACCGACTGGAACCTTGGATGCCTTGCTTTGCCTAATAAGTAACCCAAGGGTTCAGACGTGGCCGTAGACTTTGTTCAGAAGATGGACCTGGTGAAGCTCTGAAGCATGTTGAAAACCAAGGCTATTGGAAGGTCAGGCATCTCTCAGACACTTTAGGAAGGTTGAATTCTGCTCCCTTTCCCTCCACATTTATGGGACAGTGTTTTTCCCCATTGAGCCCTCTGTGCTTGCTCCTATCTTGGCATAGGCAACAGTGAGTAAAAACACTGGTGAAGGGATTACTTGGTGACTCATTATTTCTACTCTTAGGCATAGACGCAAAAGTGAATGCTGGCAGTGTCAGGGCTGGGTTAAGTCTAAGTAACCATCTGTGAAATCTTGATGACTTTCATCCCCTTGAACATTAGATGACAACTATCAAAGAGATCTGAAAGAGCATGTGACATCCATCAGGAAGAGGCCACCATCTGAAACTGGCCCCAAGCTGGCTCCAGAGCTTTGTTCAAATCCTAGCTTCATTATTACGAGTTGTGTGATCTTGGGTGAATTACCTTAAGTCTCCAAGTTTCAAGTTCTACATCTTTAAAGTACCACCCTTATTGTGTTGTGAAATTAAGTGAGATTGTGCCTCTTCTCCTTCTGCCCCCACTTACCTAGTTAAGCTTTCTCTTGAACTCTTGGTTTAGGAGATGCTACCTCATGGGAAGATGCCCGTGATCTTTCTGACTGGGGCACATCCCTTCATTATAAGTTCCCATTTCACTGAGTAGCCTTCCTCCTGACACCTGTACTTTGACATTTGCTTATCTGATTATTTAATGTCTGTCTCTGGCATCAGCCTGTAAACTTCATGAGGACAGGCCCTGGGTTGTTTCTGTTCACCATTGTAACCCCAGTGCTTGCCTCTGGGATGGGCACATAAGAAGGGTGCAAAAAAGAGTGAACAATGAATGAATGGATGAATGAATGAATGAACGATGTAGGTTGGTGGTGTCAATCAGAATCTGCAGAGAGAAGGCAGGAGGGTACAAATTTGGATATCTGCTTTCTGCAAACCAGGCATGGTCTAGGTCAACCCAAGTATTGTGTTGTGTTTACCTTAGATCCCCAGAACCATGCTCAACACCTGTGTAAGGCGCGATGAATGTTGTCTGAATTCAAACATTAAATAAATGAGCAAACACATACCTATTACACATACAGAGCTGGAAAGTCACCTACAAAAGAACTTCAACAACTACGATGGAGGTTTGAGTCCTGACCCCTCATTTCTTGGAGTTACCAGGCTAAAAATAGACAGCTTCTAATTCCAAACGCTGCCATCCCCACCCTTTGCCTACCCCCAGCTCATGTGCGATGGTGTGCCCTTTGTTTGTTATACATGTCTGCATATTGAGATAATTGGGTTGTGTAATATGGCACACAGACTAATCTGAGAATGATTTCTGCTGAAGAGGAAATTACTTATTTTGATTCCTTGGGGGTTTGTTTTGTCAAAACTCATGTCGTGTTTAGCAAAGTAATCATTGTTCAATTGCCGAGCACAGGAAGTGTAAAATTAACCTAATAAGAAGGAGAAGAATGAAGAGAATGCGTACTGCTGACCTCGTCAACTTGGTTAGTGATGGTGTTTCATCACATTCTCCAGGCCTAACCTCAAACGCTACCTGTGAAGATCACCTCTTTATCTCACCGGCCCTAATTAGATATGCAATTTGTCATATGGTCGTTGAACCAGAATAGGAAAAAAAAAAAAAAAAAACGTATCAGAGAAAAAAACGTATGGATAGTGCTGAAATTCTTAAGGAAACTGCTCAATAGGAAATCAATCCCCAGACTGGAAGGGGGGTTTTGAAAGCAAGGAGACGGATTTTCCAAATATAGATGAATGCTGTGTGACCTTGAATTAGTCACTTAACCTCCCTGAACCCAAATTCCTCATCTGTCAGATGGGGTTAGTAATAATATGCACCATATGATAGCTCCTTATAATCAGGAACCTTTCTTGTTCATCTGCCTCATTCCAGAAGGGTGTTGACGGTGAGGCCGCTTCTTGCTCTGCGGGCATGTTTGAAGTAAAACACATCCTTGTGAAAATCTTGAGGCACCATATGAAAAACAAAAATCCATGGAGGAAAAATAATGTTTTCCTTTGATATCTTCATGTGGAAATAAAAACAATCACAGTTGATGAAAACTCCTTCCTTTGAACTCTCATTTCACACGTGTGAGGTCATTCCGAGATGGGTTGGAATGCTTAAGGTCGCACATGCTTAAGGTCGCACAGGAGAAAAAGTGGGCTGCAAATGCGGCTCTCAGATCTTCTCTGTCTTCTGTGTTCCCCTGAGTGGCACTGATAACAGGGGGCCCTTCAGACGGTCCAGATAAAGCGATTCCTCCATTGTGTTTGAGGAGTTGCAGTCAAGAGCTCTGAAAAGTGAGGCACTGTGACAGAATCACCTACCTGCAGGGCAGGTGTAGGAACTGTTAAGAGGACAAGCTCTGGATTTGCAAAGCCTGTATTTGAATCTTGGCTCTGACGCCCTTTAGGTGAGTGATCCGAGGCAAGAACTTCACCTGACTGTGACTTTTTTTGCTGCTATTTTCATGGAGACATGGGCTCTCTGTTCCCTTCGCTTGGATCTTGGTAGATCCAAGCAGTAAAGTGCAGCAGACGTGATACCATGTGACCTTGCAAGTGAGGCCATGCAAGTCCGGGTAGCTTCTGCTGAGCCACTCAGAGGTCGCCGTATTGTACGTGGACCCCAGGCATGGCTACATGTTGCTGCTGCCGTTGACCACCCCAGCTGAGCTGAGCCTTCACTCACCCAGCCCACGTGTCAGACGAGCGTGAGGATACCTCCGCTTCTTTCCACAAAAGAGCCATCTGAGTCACCCCCCAAGCCGATCAAGTGTTCCAGCTGAGTCCCCCAGCGTGAAGAAACAGAGACAAGCCATCCCTGCTGTGCTCGTCTCATTTCCTGACCCATCAAATCTATGAGGGTGACAAAATGGTTGTTTGTATCGCACCCTAAATTTCAGGATTGTTTGGTAGGCAGTGATAGTAATTAGTATCCTCATCTGCATAATAGACATCATAGTAATGCCTTTCTAATAGGATGGTTGCGAATTGGAAATTAAAGAGCTTAAAATCATTATCTTACACATAGTAAGTGCTCAATAAACGTTTATGACAACGTGGCAATCAATACCACCATCATCATCTGTCCTGTGGGGAGACCATTTTCAGGCCATTGAGGATGGGCGTTGGGGACCTGGAATGTCACAAGGCTGGTGTATTGTAACTGAATTGGTGCTGCAGCCAGCGGGCAAAAAAGCAGTACCAAATACCAACTGTCAGAGGCCTTTGTTGTCTTGCCTTGACCTCTGGGAAATAATATGGCCTCTACATACGCCCAGGGCAAGCAAAACCAGAGTAGTCGCTGTGACGTCAGATGTTTTCCAAGAGGCAACCCGATTCATTTACAAACCACGCAGTCCTGAAAGATCATCAACACGGTACTGAGGGGAGGCATTTCGTGTCTCTAAGTTTTATCCCAAGTGCTGTTGTGACCACCTCCAGCAGGTTGGTCTGTTTACTCCTGGCAGGGGGAAGCTCAGTGGGGAATGTCCGTGACAGCACAGAGTCCCTCCCGCTCCCTCCACATACTTCCTTGACCTGCTGGATTGATGCTTTTCAGCTTCAGCAGTGGGATTTGGGATGTTTTGCCCTTTCAGGCCAGCTGTCTGCTGGGATGTCCAGCAGTGCTGTGAGTTCTCATTATAGAGCCCAGAACTTTCCGAGTTTGTATCAGGCTGTGTTTCTTGACATCTCTTTGCCATAGAGGTTTTGGCCACCGCTCCAACTCACAAAGTTACATTACCTGCTTCTTCCTTAGTACATGGATGCTTCGATTATTGCCAGGCTGTGGCTGGCCCATTATTTCTCCCTACACTGAATGTAGGCTTGAGAGTGAGCCAGTATGAAATCCTTCAAGCTGAGTCCTGGACCTCATTCCTTGTCACCAGCTTTCAATCCCGTGATCCACAGTGCCATTTCCGTGCACTTGTACTCGGAGAACTTGTGGTTATCATTCTCAGTTTTCTTCCTGTGGTGACAGTGTCTGCGATGTGATAAATGTTGGTTAGAAAAAAGTCAGTCCTCTTTATCTGTTACAAGGGTACCAAGGCACCTTTCTTTCAAGAGCGAGGACCAAAGAGCTTCAAGGTGTTTTGTTTCTTTTCAAGCTAACATTTCCTAAATGCTGACTGTCAGACACCATTGTAAGCATGTTCCATGGGTTCTCTCCTTGAATCCTTGCAATGACTCATTCCTTCCGGGCCCATTTTAAGGATGAGGAAGCTGAGGGTTGAAGAGGAAAAGTAACTTGCAAAAGCTAGGAGTTTGTGGAGTTAGGAATTGCATGCAGGTAACCTAGCTGCAGAGACCAGAATTTTTTCCTACTTTGCATGCTGCCTCATGATTTGAGACACTTGCTTTTATCTCATGTCCCCCATGAGGGGGGCTTCTGATTTGATAATGGGTGTTATTCATCCCTGCATTCTTTGAGCCTAATTCAGGCCCTCAGAAGGCATTGGACAAATGTTTGTTGAATGACTAGGTGACTATGGAGGGCCAACACAGTGATGTGGCTGGAAGAAGGACTCCTAGTCGCCTACATGAGTTATTCTTAGGGTCCAGGGCTTTTGAAGACTCATCTTAGCTGCTGTTACAATCCTAGTGGAACTGGAGTAAGAAAATAAAAGGTGAGGGGGTAGGGAAGTACTGCAGGGCATCAGAACCACCCATGGAGGCCCAGAGAGCCATACCCGAGCAAGAGTCAAGCAACCAGGAAAGCCAGCAAAACTTTCTGGTCTCTCATTTGTGATTTTTCTCTATGTATCTGATCATTTTTTCTCCCTCTGCAGGGGAAAAATAATTTTTTTTATTTGTAAAATTACTCTTATTTTTTTGCTTCTTTGCCCATTGCATAGGCAAAGGATGACCTCCAGAGTTCAAGTCCCAATGCCAAATTCCCAGGAGAGAAAATCCAATTTCCCCAAGTTGGTTGAGATGTTAATCACTGGTCCAATTGCCAGTTGCCTGAGTACACACATGGCTGCCAGAAACCCTGCTCCCCAGGTTGAGGGGATAATTGGGGTGGTTGGTGGGGGAAGATACGTCCAATATGAACACCCGTGGTTGCTGAACCAACTTCAAAGTAGATCTGACTTAGGATGTCTGAGTTAGAGAGTAAAAAGGGGTTTGCTCCCATCAGCCTTTCTTTACAATAGAAACATGCCAACGCATCCTGGGAAATATGGCACCTGAGAAAGGAGGCCCTTCAATACGCCAAGATCAGCTGAGAAACCGGGATGTTTGGGGGCCAGCTTTAAAATCAGTTCCTCACCGTTGGGAATACACCGTGATGCGTCAACAGTTTCCAACAGCTTATGCTTAGGGAAGCCTGAGGGAGACAGGGACCACATTTGCCTCCTCCATTCTGGACATAGCAGGAATATATATTACACACATAGCAATTCATTTGTGAGGTCATACTGCATTGCAGGCTTTAATCTCAGGCATACTTTAGCCTTCACCACAGGACCTTATGAGTCCTAGTTAGTATTCTCTTTCCACTTTATTGATAAGGAATTGGAAACTCAGTGAAGTTAAGCAACTTGGCCAACATCAGAGTTAGTATATTATGGGGATTAAATCTTGGTTTCTCTGAATGCATATCCTGGCCTTTTTTCACTACTCCATAAAATCTCTCTGATCCAAAATAAGTGTCTTGCAGGGAAAAAATAAAAGATAGTAATTTATCTTCCATGAGAGTTGCTGGAGGAGGTAAGGGGCCTCCAGGTACCTGAGCACCTAGCATATAGGGGAAGTGTTAGTAGAAGGCTGGGCTAATGAAGCTTAGGTGTAATCAGTGATACTTTGGTGCTTTGGCTCTGCGAGTGAAAAGCCACGCATACCAAAAGACTCAGTAAATGGGGTGGATGCCAGGCTGGCTTAGCGGTCAGCAGGAAATCTAAAAAAGCAAGTTGAATGCCAAGGAAGGCAAAACACCCAGAGGACAGAGAGAGCTCATTTGCAAATGATCAGTAATACCATATGCAAGGAAGGAAAGATAGTAAGAAAAGATGCCAGGAAATGGATGGGAAAACAGTGTGCTCGTATTCAATGTCTAGATTCCAGGGGAAGATAAACCTCAGCAGATGTGATGAGATTTCAGACCACGAACCTGTGACTTTGAAGGTGTTTTCAAGGTGCTGGCTCTGCCATGCCTCTGTGCTGTTCCTGTTCCCAGCGCTTTCCCCATTTTTTTTTGTATCATCCTAAGAGACACAGAGTGGATATGCCCTGGGCTTCAAAATGACTCTTTTAGAAGTTAACATCCAACCAATTTGTCACCCAGGGAATCATCTTTACACAATTGTTCTGGTTGGCTGAATAATTATAGCTGAAGTTACATGAGGCAGGACTGATTAGGGAAGTAATATTTGATTGGTCTCCTCTAAAACTGATTGTTTGCTGACGTGTTATGTTTGGTAGGCTTGGGGGCTTAGTTGCTTGAATAAAGCAGAGTGTGTGGCTAGGGAGAGTCAGTCTCGATGAATGAAAAATCATAGGAGTCATCCTTAGCTCAAAGGGTTGTCTCTAGGAGTATATGAAGTGACAGATGTCCTCAGCCAACCCAATAAATGGTTCACGATTGTTCTCAACTCAGTGGGCTTCTCTCAAGGTGCATTTGTTTTATTGAGCACATATATAGTGTTCACTGGGTGTTAGATACATTCCAGATGTTCATGCACACAACACTCATATCACCCCTCGGAAGTAGGCGTTGTGATTGCCTTTGTTTTACAAGTGAGGAAACTGAGCAACAGGGCTGTAAAGTACTTTATGCACAGCTTGGAAGTAGCAGAGCTGAGATTTGTACCTGGACACTCTGGTTCTCGTCCCTGCTTTTACCCTCCCTGCTAAGCCACCTCAGTGAAATATGCTGCTGTGATGGCCACAGTCCCTTGAAACATGTCTTTCAATATGCTGGGGAGCCTTTGAGAGGGGAATACTCAAAGGGAAATTGGATGAGATATTCTTGCAATTTAGTTCCATGGATGTTCCAATTTCTGAGCAATGCTGTGATGGCACAGGGTGGCATTATGGCCAGTGACCTGGAAATGCTCAGGAGCAGACGCTGCCTGGACCCCCTGGACCCCCATTGCAGTGGGCCTCAAATGACTTCTCGCTACCACTCTCTGCATCTGTACTTTTGGCATCTTCTGGAAAGCCATTCTGTTCATGTGCAAGGCAGGCTGGATGTGTCAGGGACTGAACACTCCCCCAGTGCCCTCAAGGATCAGCCCTCACCCAGTGCCTGATCGGAGTGGGTGTATATATAACCCAGATCCCCAGTACTGAGTGAACCATGTGTTTTACACCTTTCCCCAAAGGTTCCCTGTGGGATTTAACTTCAGCCACCCACTGTGGAAACAGGCTCGTTAATGTACCTTTTATTGGCTGCCTTTCCTTCCATTGTTCCATGAACTTTCAGAAAAACAACTTGCACTCAGATTATTGTCTCAGGGGTCTGCTTGTGGGGGGGACCCAAACAAAGACATTCTCCAGTTCTGCCCCGACAGTCCCTCCCTCCCAGGGATTCCTGAATAAGGAAAGTACAGTATGTGCAAAAAGCAACAGCTAAATGGGAAAGAAAGTATTGCTTTTTATTTATTTATTTATTTTTTATTGGGGAAGGGGAACAGGACTTTATTGGGGAACAGTGTGTACTTCCAGGACTTTTTTTCCAAGTCAAGTTGTTGTCCTTTCAATCTTCGTTGTGGAGGGTGCAGCTCAGCTCCAGGGCCAGTTGCCGTTGCTAGTTGCAGGGGGCGCTTCTCACCATCCCTTGCGGGACTCGAGGAATTGAACTGGCAACCTTGTGGTTGAGAGCCCATTGGCCCATGTGGGAATCGCACCGGCAGCCTTTGGAGTTAGGAGCATGGAGCTCCAACCGCCTGAGCCACCGAGCTGGCCCCACTATTGCTTTTTTAATAGCCATGTAAGCACCCAACACTCCTCAGTGCGTGGAGGTAAAACGCTGGATGGAGAATGTGGATTAAGCCTGGAAGAGGGTTCTTTGAGGTCCCCTGTTTGCTGTACCCTGTCTAGAGGTGCTGACAATGTGGGGTGGGAAAACCAGAGGGAGATCCGCTCCAGGATGCAGATCTTGAAGGCACAGAAACCACATCCAGCAGTGAACGTGATCCAGTCGAGGTACAGGACTCAGAATGATCAAATCAGCTTCTTCTCCTCTGTTAGGGGAGCCAGTGAGGGATGTGAGCGGAGGGTCTGAGATGTGGGATGAAAGATGAAGGCTCCCATCCCCTAAGGTGATGCTCATGCCTGCCTTGGTTTGTCTTCTTCCTTTGTTCTTCTTCGGTGTCACGATGGTCACCGAGTGGCTGCTGCCCAGGGAGATGCTGAGGTCACTAATAGCATTTCCTGCCATTGTCTTGGGTGTGGTGATTACGAAGGAGTCCAATAGCTTTCTTAGGATTCAGGCGATTTGGTCTCTCTTGCACATTGGTCAAGTGTCTAGAGCACCGGTGTTTTTTTTGTTTTTTTCATATTAATGGGTTGGCTCCGTATATTGTAAATTTTGAAGAAGCCACAAAAATAGGAAGGATGATTATTATAGTTATGAGAGTGGTGATCCAGAAATCGCACAGGACCTGCACTGGACGCGCGTCCTAGGCAGCACGAGAAACCCTTTGCATCTATCTCATGAATGCAGCAAGTCTCAGAAGTGGGTCACAGTGACGTCACTGTGCAGAGGAGGGAGGTGACATTTACAGAGGCTAAAGTACGTGGCTTACTGACACAAGCTTCCTCATTCGAGGCTCCCGAAACGTTCAGTATTTTCAGGCTTTCTCTGTCTTTTTTTTTTTTTTTTAAAGTTTTAAAAGTTTATTTATTTAAGTGTGTTTTCCCAGGACCCATCAGCTCCAAGTCAAGCGGTTGTCTCAATCTAGTTTCAGCAGCATCCAGCAGATTGATAGATGTCTCAATCTAGTGGAGGGCGCAGCACACAGTGGCCCATGTGGAGATTGAGCCGGCAACCTTGTTGTTAAGAGTACCGTGCCTTTACCAACAGAGCTAACCGGCTGCCCCTTCAGGCTTTTTCTTGGTAACATTCTTGCTTGTGGCATATTCAGGCATTGGGAGGAAGCCAAATGGAGAAGGGGCTGGAGAGATGCCGCCGTGTGAGCGTTGCAGGGAGGAGCTGTCTGCGCTTGTGTGAGTTGCCTTTGTGATATGGCTGCAGGTGGTTCACCACACACTTCCTTCATGAGGGGATTGAAGGACTGTCACTGTTCCGTTAGCCTCCCCACCACGTCATGCACAGAGCTGGGGAGTGTCACTTCATAGAATGAAGGAATGAATGTGTTTTTATTCCCTTCTTTAATTAAAATATGTCTTAAATTTGGAAATCCCTGAGAACAGAAAACACCTCTGTAAAATATCTCTGAAGAGCTGCTGGCACCACTGGCTCCTTTGCAGGGGTTGGGTGAGGGATGTGTTTGAGAGGACCCAGCAGAATCCTGTTCTTTTGGACAAACCTTTGCAGAGGCACTCCGGCTCTGTCAACCTTGCCTCTCTTCTTGCTCTGGAAAGATCTGACCCTGGTTCCTTCTCCCCCCTTGTGTGATGTATATGAACTATAGGGGAGGAAGATCATGGCATTCTCATTTCAAAAAATCTTTCTGGGCAATACAAATAAGGGAAATGGATGCCTAAATGGTAGAATTAATTCCAGGCTTGGCATTGTTGCTACTTCTAAGGGCAAAGGGTCATTTTTCATGCCCCTTGCTGCACTGACACAGCCTGTCACCCTGGCTTCTTCACTCCTGTTTGGAAGCTGAGATCTGGAATGCTGGGATGCCAAGAGGAATAGGAGCTGGTCACAATTAAAATGAGTGAACCATCTGAGGAAGAGCTGGGGATGGAACGGAATTCTCCCATTTCTCAGCATCTTCACCGGAGCCCCTGGTCACCCAGACAGCTCCCTGAGCCATTTTGGTCCCCACCACGGTGGCTTGTTGAGCCCTGGATGCTGCTGAAACACCTGGTAAGTAATGGGTAACAACACATACCTCTATTCCTCTGGTGGATCTAAGCAAGTTAATAACCTTCTTCAAAGCGAAAGCAAATCAAGTCCTGTTTTAAACATTTTATTGACAAGTACAAAAAGGCTGCTATCTGTGGCCCAGGTAAATTTATCTCTTGGTTTTATTACTTGTTTCCAATTCATGCAACAGACAAGAGCATTTAAGTCATCCAGAACCTTCCATTTTTCCAAGACGGGGAAAGTTGGAGCAGAGGAAATGGGATGAGAGGAAGAGAATGTGCATTTTTGAGTTCCTCCTGTAAGACCAGAATTTCTCTGGGCACTTTCTATACATTGACTTGTCTGATGATCAGATAGTCCTTCATGGTCCCATATTTTAATCCCATTTTACAGTTGAGGATGCTGAGATACAAGGCATGAAAATGCCTTGCCTCAAATTGTATGGCAGTGGTGGAGCCAGGATTCAGAGCTTCATCTGGCATTTGCAATCACACTGTTTCAGTCAGGGTCCTAAGACAAAACAGATGCATTCACATTAGGGGCATTCCAGGAGATTTAGTGAAGGGACCACTGCCGTAAGTGAGAGGGAGGTTTAGGGGGCCACAAGGTTCCGTGCCATAGCCCAGGACTTGGAATAGTAGAATTGTTCCTACACGTGAACTTGGGGAGCAAGGGAAGGGAGCGGTTACTACAATCCTGGAAGGCGTCACTTAAGTTTGGTCATTTGGAGAGCAACAGTGACTTGTGGTCAAAGGATAGAGCCAGTCCAATGTGATTTTCCACGGAGAGAGTCAGGGAAGGAACCCCATTGGCTGACGCAACTGGAAGCCAGGGATCCCAAAGAAGCAGCCCATCCTGGTCAGTCTCCCAGTGTGGAGGGTCAGGTGACAAGGGTCCAGCATGTTGCCCATTCTTCTGTTCTAGCAGGTCACCCAGAATATATGTTTTTCTACAAGGCAATAGTCACCAAACTGTACCAGCAAAAATCACTGCTCTAAAGAAAGCTGATAAATATCAAAGCATTTCTCCTTACATGTAATTGAAATAATCTCAAACCACATTACTTGGATTTTGGCCATGACCTAGAACCTATAAAGAGCCCATATCAAGTAACACATTATATTCATAAAGATAGACACCCAGCAGAGGGGACGAAACAGACAGGCTGACAGCTGCGTGGGTCATTAAAACTCACCTCCTCCATTATTTACTATAGCTTCACAATACCCTGGGGCAGACAGGGGGAGAGTTTCTATAAACTGTGTCTACTTTACAAGCAGGTCTTCAGAGGAGAAAATAAACGCCATTCTTCCTCTTCAAAAGAGAGTCATTTAGCTGCACGGGTTCAGCTGTGTTGCCGATCAGGCAGCTTGGGGAAGCTCCTTGCTACTGGTACAGAGGATTTGGGAAAACAATCAACCTCAGAATTTCCCTGGCACTCTCTACCACATTGTCCCTCATACTGCACCATCCTGTTGTACCACACATCCCAGGAGAATGGCCTGACTCTTTGTTTCACACCAAGGAACCTAGAATTCAAAGCACCAGTGAGACTCAGTGTTTTGTACCTAAAATCAGCATTTTGAGTATATCCTGTGTGCCAGGCCCTCTGATAGGTTTTGTAGGTGCAAAAATGCATGCAGCACAGTCTTCATGGCTAATGAAGGAGAGAGACTTGTATGAATTGCAGATGAACACGGTTGAGGAGGCCGTGTATGACATGCTCTGTACAGGAGGGAGCAATTGCATTTGTCCTGGGTGGTCAGGAAGTTACAAGGTTCAGGTGACCTTGGGGGAGGAACTCCTGAGGCAGGGATGGAGAAGGGACATTGCAGACCTGAGCAGAGGCAGAGATATTAAAGACAGGTGAGGGTGCTGCAACCAGTCAAAAAGTGTGTCTGGAGCAAAGACGTGTGGAGTAGAGCTAAAAATAAGAGCCATGTCTCTAACGCGTTATTAAGGCTGGATGTTGAATGGCATTGATGTTCTGCCAATGGTTGGTTATAGCCTTTGGGCAGCAGGAATTATGCAAAGTTTTTTTTAAGAAGGGAAGTGATAGAGTTAGATCTGTGTTTTAGAGAGATGATTGGTGTTATTGAGGGCAGGTTGGAAAGGAAATGCCTGAAAGTAGGGAAGTCAGTTAGGAGACTTACATCAGCAATGAGGTGAGCTGAGACGAGACTATGAAAGACCTTAAATGCCAGTGCAAGGGTCTCAGACTATTTCTATGCAGGAGGGACTTTTAAGCTGGTCTCCACTAACTGATTTCATAGCTGTCATGATGGCAACTCATTCAGGTTGGCTCTACTGGCACAGTGCATCCACCCACGCCTTCTGTGAGTGTTGGGTGCTGACAGTGAAGGGATGTACCCTGTGCTGTGTTGGTAATGGGTAACAACCAGGTTTCCAAAGGAAGAAGAAAATCCCTGATTTGTAGCTTTGGCCAAGATCTGTGGTTAAAATACTCCCACCATGGCCGATTCCAAATTACTAAGACGATGCCACCAAATGCAGCGTTGGAATGAGATGCACATACTCATGAGCTTCTGTGAGCTCGTGAGCTGGTTCCAGCACACCCCTGGGTGAATCCTTCTGTGGAGAATTGCCCCTTGGTCCATGGTTGCTGCCTTGACTAAAAATGCTTGGAAGAAAAAGATGCCCCCTTGGGGCAGCCCTTAGCCAATGACTGAATAGAGGGGGATTCAGAAGCTCAGCTTGTTGGCTTCACAAATTGGTGAGACCACTTTCTGGTCATAAACACACTCCAGAGCTCCTTGTGGGATCAAGCTGAGCCTAGACTTCAGCGAAACCCATTTCTTTGCTTAGGTTCTTCTCCTGCCTCCTCCTGCTTCCTTCCTTTCCTTTCAAGTTTGTCCCACAAGCTTTCCATCAATAAATCACTCACACAGGGACCTCCACCTGCTTTTAGGGAGTCTAAGCACAGACATAAATTCCAAGAATGAGGTACAACTCTGGCATGCATTCTCATATCTGTGTCTGTATCTGGGATGAGGGCAATGGCTTTCATCAGATTCTCCAAGGAACTGATGACCCAGAAAGGTTGGAAACCTCTGCTGAAGGTGATGATACGCATTGTGGGTGCTCCCTGAGCCCAACCTGCTGAACGATTGAATGAAGAAGGTTTTCATTTACAAGAAGTACCCTGTAGAGGGCAGGCTTATTCGCTTGCACTCTCAGCTCAAATCCCCCTGGAAGGTGAGAGAATTCCAGGAGAGGGAGGTTGCTTGAATTGACAGAGATCCATTTGGAAGGGAGGGGGATCCCAGTTCCAGAAAAGACAGAAAGTATTAAGCTGCACTTCAAAGTACTAATCAAATGCAAGCAAAAGCGTTTTCAAAAGCAAGAGTAATTGGTCATTGAACAAAGCCTTCTTTTAAGCCACAAACATTGGGGACTGATAACCGGTTTTCCTTGTCCCAGTCCCCTCCAGGATAGCTACTTAAATTTTCAGCACCATTCTTTCAACGGCACCTAGTGGAGGCGTAGAACTTATCATTGTAAACTCGAAGCTTTTGTTGTTTTGGGGATCGGTGATGTCACAGGGTTGGCCAAGGAGGCTGAGGTGCTGGCTCTTTCACAGGAGTACACACACCACACACACACACACACACACACACACACACACACACCCATGTCATTGTAGACACTCATGTTACATTCTTTACCATGTGTCACGAATAATTCTTTTCTTTGGCAGGGGCCTCACCAATCCTGGGCAAAGCTCCTCCTTCTGGGACAGGGAACATTCTAGTCATCCCACTGCAAGGCGTCCTGAACCTTTGGGGTGGCGGGAGGTGGTCTTTCATGATAAAACCTTCTTGCTTTTCTTCACCAGTGATGATAAGAGCTACCTTCCTTTCTTGAGCGCTGACTGTGGTTTACGGATTGTGCTGAATGAATGCCCAAGACATAGAAGATATTCCCATTGCCAAGACAAGGGTAATGAGGCTATGAGGAGGATAAAACACCTCTCCTTGGTCAAACAGGAAGTGGCAAAGTGAGTTATCTAGAACCATAAGTGCTGCTGACATTGGAGCTGAAGCGACAGATGGACAAGGGCAGAGGTCAAAGGCAGACACACACACAGTGGTGACTTTGATGCTAGAGTTGCAGGGTTGTCCTCCCTACCCATAACCCCCTTCTCCCATCACTGGGCTAACTTCCCCTTTTACCCACAATGCATTTCGGGGCAGTTCGATGTGTTACAGCTCTTGTCACTACTCTGCCATTCTGCCTCTTTGAGAACAACACAGAACAGCCCTGCCAATCACGATCTCGGTCAGACCCAGCTCTCTCAGGGACCCCATTTTACTCTCAGAACACAAGGTGGGGCACATTAAAGGCATTGCCTATCAGAGACATCCACTGGTTGACATGGGTCAGGCCGTTAGCGCGCCTGCAGCACCTGCCAATCCTGGCCTGCACCCTTGTCACCACTTTCCTGGGTTTTCACACTCAGCTTTCAGCCCCTCCATGTCTTCACCAGGAAAGTAGTTCAGTAGACAAGAACAGAGCTTTAAATATCGGGAAGACCAGGTTTGACATCTCAGCTCTTATACTGACCGGCTGTGACATTGGACAAGTCCCCACCAGCTCTCTTGTTCCTTAGTTTGTAGTCTGTAAAATGGAATAGTAATAATAATAATTAATAATAATAATAAACAATGCCTGCCTGTTACTGGGTTGTTTTAAGTGTGAAATGACTGTCAAATGCAAATGGCATTTTTATCATCCTTTTACCCGACTTAGTAGTGGAAATATCAATATAAAGATCTTTGCCCTGAGAAGATGGCTGCTCCATGGCCTGCCTTCTCAGCAGCCGGCCCAGAACTCTGAAGCCCCCCAACCCAGGAAGCTGGGTGCTGCCAGCCATCCTGTGGGAGACAATGAGCCATTCCCCTCGGCCAATGAGGGGACTGAGGCCTGTGAGTTTAAGAGGGGTTGCTCAAGACCTCCCAGAAAATTGATGGGAAAGCTGAGGTTCTAGATCCAAGATTCCTCCTACCTCACAATTGCAGGGGGGTTCCAGGAGCATCAAACAACCAGGCTGTGTAAAAACAAAAATAACAATTGCGATTGCCACTCATTGTCACAGCTCTTAGGAATAGGAACCATGATTATCTCCATTCTCTGGATGGGCAATCCAGGTCCATCTCAGTGAGGCTAAGAATTCGTCCAAGATTGCAATGAACCAAAGTCATTTAAGTTCTAAGTTCATCTTATAGGAAAAACTTTGGGTGACTTAACTTCAGGAGATGGATGGACCTGACTTAATTGAAGGAGGAAGCTCTGTGGTGCCAGAGGTTTCTTAATCTCCTTCGCAGTACATGGGTTCTTCTCTCAGTGGCTTTGCTCAGGATGCTTCTCGCTGACCTGGTCCACCGTCAGCTTTGTACTCGCTTTCCTGTGGTTTACAGCTTGAGTGACAGACTTCCAAGCCTGTGGTATGCTTCTCTCTGACACTTCTAAAACTTCACTGGAAATAATTCTTCTCTGTCTCAGTTCTTCCTTCTTTATTTCAACACTTGAGCTCCTACTTTTTATTGTCTTTTCTGTTTCAGAGGGTTGAGGATCTAATATTTCCCGTTTTCTTGTCTTTCCAGCTATCTTCCACTTCCTCCATTTCTTCACCTCATTTTTTTTTAAATTAGTTTCATGTGCACAAAACAATGTAATAGTTAGACATTTATCATTTATATCCCTCACACAGTGACAACACCCTTCCCCCCATCCACTATCCCTCTGGCATCACACACAGCCATTACATTTCCACTGTCTCTATTCCTAATACCGTACTCCACTTCCTGTAACTATATATATATATATATATAAACTTGTAGTTGACATTCATTATTGTTCAGCTTCAGCTTCAGGTGTGCAGTGCAGTCATCAGTCATCTACACCATCCCTGAGGTGGTCTCCCTAACGAGACAAGTGTCCATCGGATACCCTACAAAATCTTTACAACATTATTGATTACATTCCCCTAATTGATTTTCGTAACCCCATGGCCACCTTGTCGTTACTGTTTTCTAATCCCCTCACCTTCCCCTTATCCCCACCCCTCCATCTAGCAACCCTCAGTTTTTCCTCTATGTCTCTGAGACTGTTTCTGGTTAGTTCATTTGTTTATTCTTTTCTTTAGATTCCACATATAAGTGAGATCATATGGTATTTGTCTTTCTCTGTCTGACTTATTTCACTTAACATAATGTTCTCTAGGTCCATCCATGTTGCAAATGGTAAGATTTCTTTCTTCTTTATGGCTGCGTAATACTCCACTGTGTAAATGTACCACAGTTTCTTAATCCAGTTATCTACCGATGGGCATTTCAGTTGTTTCCATGTCTTGGCTATTGTGTATAGTGCTGCAATAAACATAGGAGTGCATAAATTTTTTTCAATGAGAGTTTTGGATTTCTCCAGATAGATATCTAGGAGTGGAATTGCTGGATCATAAGGTAGTTCCATTTTCAGATTTTTGAGATACAAAAATCTGTTTTCCACAGTGGCTGCACCAATCTGCAATCCCACTGACATCTTCACCTCATTCTTGTACTTCATGGGCATACAACGAACTCTCAATCTAAAACACACTGTTATGTAATAAAATAACTCCTATTTTATTTTATTTAAAATTTTTTATTTTGTTATTCTTTTTATCTACCATCCCCAATTCATAGGTACTCTCTGTACTGTCTTAATGTATGACTTTCCACTCTACTTTCCACGTTTTTATTTAGATGTGTGTGCATCATTGGACATCGCTTTGGGTGAGAGTATTTGAGGTTTTGCATAAAAGGCATTGTGATTTAATACTCCATGTCTGTTTTGGTTCAGTGTTATAATTTGAGACCATCTTTGTTACCATATGTAAATCTACTTCATACTTCTAAATGCTGCATGGTATTCAAAGTACCACATTTAGTATTGCAAGTACCACACATCTCATACCACATTTGTCTGTTGTCCTAGTGATGTGTTTTTTTTATCCCCAACTCTTTCTACCACCTGACTTTCTTCTTATGTGTTTGCTTGTGGACCTTCATGAGAATTTCTCTAGGATATGTATTCATGAGGTGGTTTGATGGATCATAGATATTAAAGCCTATGTAATTTCTCTAACACTGTCCATTTGGAGAACTGTAAGAGTCGGTGATACAGCAAGAGTTTCATTTTCTCCATATAGGGAATTAGAATATCCCCACCCCCCAGATAGACTTTGCTTTGTCTATCTACAGGGTATAAAATGGTACCTTATTGTTGCTTTCACTTTTATTTCTCTAAATACTGGAAGTTGGAGCCTTCTATCATATACTTTCTAGTGAATTTGTTCTCTCCTTCTGTGATATTGCAAATACCCTCTTCCAATCTGCCACCTGTCAATGATATCTATTATTAAAAACACTTCTTATAATTTGTCATAAAGTAAGCAAATTATTAATTCCTCCCTAAACTTTGTGCTTTTGAGGTCCCATCTAAGAAATAATTTTATATGCTAAGATCACAAAGCTATTTAACATTTTCTTTTGTTTAAATATAAGATGAATAGCTTTCATGTATTTAGAGCTTGTTTTTATATATGGTATGTAGGAGAGCTTCAATCATATTTATAAATAAATATATTATGCACGTAATAATTGCCAAATATCCTAAATATTTATAATATAACCTATTGTTTACCTCCATAGATTTGTTGTTCCACTTCAATTATATGTCAGATTTCTTTCTCTCTCTCTCTCTCTCTCTCTCTCTCTCTTCTTCTTTCTGTCTCTCTGTCTCATGCTATAAATTCTGTTCCACTGACCTATTTGCTTTTGTACTAGTACCACATTGTTTTTATGACCATGGTTTTGTTAGATGTCATAATATACAGTTGGATGAGTCACCCTCTTTCCCCTCTCCTTTTTAACCTCCGAAATTTCCTTAGCCGTTTTTGGAATGTTAGTCTTACATACACATTTTTAACTGATTTGTCAAGTTTCTTAGAAAGTCTTGCTGCGAGAAAGTCTACCCCATGGGGCCGGTTGGGCAACTGAATGAGATAATGCATAACAAGGCCTTTGCAAACAGTTACACAGTCTAGAAAAGTTAGTACAGTGTTGAGATAAGAGCAGGGCTTCGGGGTCGGCTAGACATGAGTTGAAGTTTCTTGGAACTTGGGTAAACCATCCAATTCCTCTGATTCTCAGTGTCTTCATCTGGATGGCTGAAGTTGATATTAGCCTGCTCCCAGGCTTGAGCATTGGGGGGAGGTCGCAACAATTCTATGGGGCACCACAGCTTGGTACATTGGAGGGCTGGAGGTCTAGGGTGGGGGTGGGAGTATCACGGAGGGTGGAAGAAGAGTGAGGATGCTGAGCCTGGCTTCATACAAAAGATCAGGGCTGCTCTGCTCTTGATGGGGTACAGGCTGCCAGGTTAATGAGATCATTCATCACCATTATGTTCTGGGCCATGATGGATTTATCCAGATCCCCTGCCTGAATCTTCTGGGGGGAAAGACATTAATGGTGACATCTGTGAGCACAGGGATGTGTGTCAGGCTCCTGGAGTGGTGCTGGGGAGAGGACTTGCCTCTCTCCTTCCACCTCTTTCTGCTGCAGCATCTTAAACTCAGCAATGCCTGTTGTGACCTGCTGGGTTATTACTTATCTGCCCTAGAATCAACCAGCTATGGGAGAAGCGGCTGCGATTAAATGTTCAAACAGTGCTGGGAGGCAAAAAAGGTAAAGTGGAAAGGACACCAGGTTTGGAGAAAAATGCAATTGGGTCTGAGCCTGAGCTCTTCCACTTAGCAGCTGGCTATGTGACCTTGGGCAAGTCATTTTGCCTAGCAATTATACCTACCATGTAGAATAGTTGAGAAGGTCATGTGATAATGAATGCCAAGGGGATATGATAAATGGTCACATGTCACAGAGATGCAAGGCATCACAATCATTTCAAAAAATGATTATGTGCTGCCTTTCAGGTGATGATTTCCTTGTAAGTTTGACTTCAGCCTCGCCACTGACTGGCTATTATGGTGCCTGCCTGGGAAATGTCATAGACTCTCATAACAGGCTTGGAAAATGTGATTGAATGCTCTCTACAAGTTGGCATGTGTGTATGTGTATATATATGTGTGTGTGTTTATTGGGGAAGAGGAGGATTATAAGATGATAGGTTATTAGGGATAGGAAAAATGACAGCCAAAGGTTTAAGGGATAATCAAATTAATTTGGACTTTTCATTAAGTAAAACTGCAGCTGATGATTGTGACTCTAGAATGGTCTTATTATGACTAATAGTAATGATAATTGACAATACCAACAACAATAGCTCAATATATTCCAAATATTTAATCGATTAGCCTATATTCCTCCGTTTACTTTGACAATTATGAAATGAATCTCTATCTTACAGATGAGGAAACTGAGGCTTCCAAAATTTAAGTGACACAGATGGTATGTTGTTGGAGCTGGGAATCAAATATCCAGGCTCTTAATAATTCTGTCAGTCACCCCAGGAGATTCATTTGGGGTTCTTTTCTCTGTCACGGGCACATGGTCCAACCATGTCACTTCTGAAAGCAGCAATTTCTGGAACTGAAACTTCAATTTTTCAGATTGGGAGACTGACATTTGAGATGAGGTTCATGCTAGAGCATGTCATCCCTCATCACAATTGTGGAGGTGCTTGTTGCAAAGAAAGCAGTGAGTGCGTGAGGCAGCCAGCTAGAAAATCAGAAGGAAAAAAAAAATCAACCACCCAAAACACAACCAAAGAGCCATGGCTTCACTTGGCAGACAGTTGGTATTTTCTTCGGTTCCCTGGCACCTGATCCTTTCCTGGTAACTTCCCACTCAACTCCCTTTGGAAGGTAACCTCCCCCTTAGGCCTGGATCTGGTGAAGACTCCCTCCACCCCACTTCTTCACCACAGACTTTGACCACAGAATAGGGCAGGCTCTTGTCATGCGACCAAGAATTTATTTTACTATTATTAAAAATATTTTCATTGTCGCACAATCTTTAAAAAACCTACCTAAAGTGAAAGAAAGAGATGAAAAATAATCCACAGGTCTTAACTGCCAGAGGCATCTTAGCTTAGTATAAAGACAAAGACTTTGAAACCAATCCACACGCTGCTACTCCCAAGCTGAGTAATCTCAGGAAAGGGTCTTTGTCCTGCTGAGAAAGACTAATACATCCCACAACTCTAGGCGGCACCGCTCCCCCCGAATTCCTGGGAATGCTTCACATAGAATATTCTGTTCGTGGCTCCTACTGGAGCCGTGTGGCATAATTTCCTTACTCTGAACATCATTGTCTTCGTTTATAAAATGAGGATGATAAAATAATATCTTCTTCATAGGGCTGTTTTCAGAATTAGGTGGGAGAATGACTGCCAAGAGGTTAGCAGTGCCTGGCGCCACAGTGAGTGTTCAACAGGATTCATTCTCTTCTCACATTATTTCTCAGAAATTGGAGGAAATGGAGATAAATAAAATATAGCACAATCCAGTGCTTGGGAAATCAAGCATAAAGATAAATGATGATAATGAAAGTTGGTGAAACAATATAAAACAGGAGATTACAAAGTGATAGTTGTCTAAATATTAGATAAGTGACATAGTGAATAAGTATTATGACTTCCTAAGAGAGAGGTTGTCTTAGGTGAAGTTCCTCAGAAGCAGATGCTGAGATGCGGATTCATGTGCAAACAATTAAGGAAATGCTCCCAGTAGAAACTGGTAGAAGAGTGCAGATAGCAGGATAGGGTAGGGGTATGATTTCAGTGAAGTCTCACCCTTGGTCTAATCCTGCAGAGATGCTCTGGAATGTACATTGCATCTCTGAGTTTGCCTCTATTTGCAACAAGGAGCTTTCATTCTCTTGCCCAGTCAGTTATTGGCTAGGGCTGCCTTAGGAGGGCTACGCTCCTGGGTACTTCTGCATCTCTCTGATGTTTTCTAAAGACCGTCACAAGTATCAGCCATTAAAAATAGCACAAAGAAATTGATTAAAGGGTGCGTGTTCCAGAATCATATTTTTCCCAAAATGGTCACAATAATATTTCCCATTCTATAAGCTCTTCAAGGACTTTACTACTCCTTTTCAAGACCTATAGATAGTCTACCAACTTGAGGCATTTGTGACAGCCATGGTGAATAGACAACAGCAGAAGGAATGCTGTGACATATGAGGCTTGGTCATCAAAGTTTCTCCAGTTCTGTCTTGGAGCACTTGCTCTTAGAACCCAGTCATAATGCTTTAAAGAAGCTCAGGCCACATAGAGACCAAGAACTCCAGCCCTTGGCCTTGTCTGAGCTCCTATTAAGAGCCAACATTAGTTTGGCAGCCATGTGTGTGAACCTTCTTAGAAGTGGATCTCCCAGTTGAGCCACCCCAACTGGTGTTGCATGGAACCAAGATGAGCCTCCATTGCTGTGCCCTGCCCAGGGTGCAGAATTATGAGCAGACTGTTATTTTAATCCACTAAGTTTTGGAGGCAACTTGTTTTGCAGCAGTAACTAGAACAGGGAACAAGGAAATGGGAAAAGGAACCTGAGAATCTGGGTAAAGCACTAACAGTAGATGCTTTCAGTGCAGTTGAGGTCATGTTCAGGTTCTCTTTACCATGTTAGTGTACTATTTTTGAGACCCTATGAGTGGTGTTGTTGGTGCCCTGTTTTGGGGGATTGCCCTAGGTCTTAAAATAGGAGCCATCTTAACTGGGAGGTATCTTTTCCTCTGGGAAGTCCACAGCCAATGACTGACTGACATGAGTATTAAAAGGCCTGTCCCTTGTCTCAGGGTAGCACAAACTCTGTGGTGCCGTTGTGCGTCGAGCTCCCAATGGAATCCCATTGAGTCTGGTCCCCTCACTCACTACACACCCTACTGTTGTGTAGGTTCTATTCCCTCCTCTACCTTTCTTCCCCACTCCTCCTAAGAGGACTCAGTTAGTAAATCACTTGCACAAGAATTCTCCAAACCAGCCTCTACTCCTGGGAACTTGACCTAGGATAGCCAGGGTTTTCTCTAGAGGCATTGTTATTGGACTAACACGTCACAAAATTGGTATGTTTTGTATAAAATACAAAATGCAAGATGATGCTTCTGTAATTCTGATGAGATGCTTTAGCAGAAATTTTGTCAGTGGGTACTTCAAATACCCTGGGGGGTTATAGTAGGATGAGCATGTCTTTATAGCTGAGAAAGGACCCTGGTCTTTGTGTCCAAAGCCTGGGCTAAACAATACTGGATTTAGATAGACTTCTGGTTCAGCACCACAGTGTGTGGACAGCACCACTCCCCAAGGTGCACAGACAAGGTACACAAAATTAAAATGATTTCCAATTCAGCACCACAACATGCGAAAAGCAGATGCCTCAATTAAAGGGCAATTGTTTCTAGTAAGTCTTGGTTGTAAGGTCTTATGCTGTTTTTCACATATCAAGCCCCGGTCCCTTGACACCATCAGGATATTAGAAAAATCCCAGCGCCTGCCAGGGGATTACTCTGTTTATTAAATTTAGCTTCACAAACAGAGACGCTGTGCACTTTGTATCACCCTTGAGAACTTGAGCATTAGGCATTCTATAGGCTTGAAACCCAGCAATTTCACAAGACAATAAAACAATGTATGTTCTTTTCAATTCTTTTTCTTGTGTACTTTATTTGCTAGGGGAAGTAAAACGTAGTGCAATCATACACCATTACGTGATATGGAAGCTCTCCGCTGAAATTAAATCTCACCATTACAGGGTGAATATCCAAATCCGTGGTGTTCACGTTTTTGCTTTGTGCATGCCCATGGCAGAGATTTGATGTGATACTTTATTCCACTGGTGTTGGGTATTTTTTGTTCTAGTCTGGAACTTTGCAAATGAAGCGAGCGCACAGCTTAATGTTCAGAGAAATGCAGAATGCAGAATTGTCGGAAACCTCAGAGACAGTTCAGCTGAGATATTTCCTTTTTAAAGGCTGGGAGACAGATGCCCTGAGAAACAAAAGTGTTTTGCCTGTGGTCACAAAGCTGGTTAGTGAGCCAATCAGACAGGTATTTGGGCTCTAAGTGCCGCGGTCTTTCTGCAGGTCATACGGCCCTCTGCGTCTGCTGTCCTTTAAGGATAAGTGGCTGTTAGATGAGAGTCATTCAGATTCATTTATTGTCTGCCTATTGCTGCAGTTGGGCAAGCCAGACCTTGTTCCATGTAGAAGCAAACTAGTTGGCTGTATAAGTGCTAAGGGACGTGATGAGTCTGAGCACTGTAAAAATATTTCTCCCAAGTACTAATATGCTCTGCCTTCCTTGCCATCAGTGTTCCGTTGTATACTGCTCATGATGAGCTCAAGCCTTAGCAGAGTCTCTTAACTTCCATTGGGAGGGAGGGGGGCATAATAATATACTTGCTGAGGGGGTAGGCTTCAGAGTCTGGCACCTGGTGGTTGAATCTGGCATGCCACATACCTGTTTTGGGGCAAGTCATTCAACTTCTTTAAACCTCAGTTTCCTATGTATATATATATTGATGATTTTCGTAATGCCTATATCATTTGGTAAACTTATAGATTAAATGAGATCATCGAAGTAGGCCCTTGAGTACAGGGCGTCACTTTTTAGCAGTACTCAATAAATGTTGGCTCTTTTTTGGGTCAATAATAATAAGAGCTCTCGATTAGTGACTGTAAGTTACCTTCAGGCAGAGTTCTCGGCAACGTCCCGGCGTCCTCGTGAGCTGAGGACGCACTGCCTGCAGTGCGTACCGAGGTGAAACGGCTTGCCCAAGCTCACCAAGTTCATAGCCGGAGCTTCAAGGTTTGAATCCAAGTCTGTCAGGTCCCAACGCCTGTGTTCGTGTCACTATGTTTCTGGACCTGAAAGGGATCTTGGGGACCGTTGGAGTCAGTGTTACTACAGCATCATGGGTTCACATGGATCACATAAAACGAAGGGTTTCACAGTCAAATACTTTGAAGACAGGACTCACTCTATGTCCTGTTGAGGGGTTGCCCTTAACATTCATGCATTTCTACCTTTATGAGGTTTCAGAGTAAATACACTTGTGTAAGTATGTTAACCTCAGCAGCTCCGTAGAGTATCTCCTAGAACTAGCATCCTCTGGAATATTCTTTGAGATGTACTGATACGGGCTGGCACACTCACTTTGTAGATGAGGAAGAAAGGTCACAAGGTCTTAGTGGGAGTTATGAGATGAGCCGTGAGTGGTTGTCAGGGCTCTGGGTCCTCACAACCCAGTGGGGCTAATAATCCACCCACCGTGCTGCTCTGCCATCCTTTCCACCTCTATGCCTTTCTCAGCGTTTATCAGCTAGACGGTTGGGACACCTTGTATTTCACTGCTAGGACCTCCTCTTTAAGCACAGGATTTCCATTCCTCCTACGCGCTCTTCTCTGTGACGACAGCCCCATCTGTTGATGAATCTGTCACCAGAGTGACAGCATTCTGATGATGCGCTCACATAATACATTATCAAAGTGCCAGTACTGATGGCCCTGTGATGTATGAGGCTGGCGTTTGTCAAATGCCCTGCAGTTCCAACAGAACCATCCATCACAATAGTGTCCTCTTCATGGGGGCACTACACAGAGATAGCGTCCCAGGGAAAAGAGGAGCTGTGGGGGATGGAGCAGCCAGGCGAATGTAACAACAGGAGGCATCCAGAGAGATGGGCAGAAAGCATATATTTAATCCCTACGTGGAAAAGAGTGTTCCGTGGGCTACGCTTTCTGAGCCTAGCGTTCATTCAGATGCATTCACTCATATCAAGCCAGACACCCTTCTAGGTGTTGGGGATTCAAATAATAATACTGATGACAGTCAGTGTTTCTTGAGCTCTTCCTATGCTTCAGACAAGGCTTCGGAGATGTTATTGGCTTCCCCCTATCACCCCATTTATAGAATGACTCCATTTTTAGAAGAGAAAACTGAGGCACAGAGACTGTAAGCAGCTGGATGTGGAGGTTCCTGCAGTGGCACCTTAAATGCCGATCTCAGAGTCTATTCCCTTATCCAATGGGCCTGTACTGCCTAACAGGGAGCACAGGTCCTCATATGAGCTAATGCTCACCCTGGCTGTGCTATACGCATACTCTAATGTTAACACCAACCTGCAAAAGTAGGTTTTATTAATGCCGTTTTGCAGATGTGGAAACCGAGAGAGGTCACATCGCTAGGAAATGGTAGAACCAGTGATTGATCTCAGGATAATCTGACCCTAAATCCACTTATCTTATATTCCCAGGCAGAGTGAGAGGGCAAGAGTAAGGGGTCTAGACTTAGATCTGGGTTCAAAGCCAACTTCAGGACTTACCAGCTGTGTGACCGTGGAAAAATTCATGAGTCCCTCTGGGTCTTTCTTTTTCCATTGATAAAATGGGAATAAGTACTAGAATATACGTTTTAGGATTTGTTGAGGATGGAAGGAGAAAAACGTATGCATTTATGTAAAAAGATTAGCATCAGGCCTGGTGTTGGGTTGTGTTTTAGGCAGTAATTTTATTGGAAGAGGGAAATATATTAGGAATTATTATTAGAAATAGACTCATTAAAATATAACTAATGCCCAGATCTCAATACCATTCTCCAACTAAGGAAACTAAGTTTCCTTAGAGAAATGCCTGAATCTAGGGCTGGGGCAGAGATGATAGAAATTTAACCAGGAGCATCATCTGTAGCACTAGAAGGTAAGGCAGTGCTAAAAAGGAAGACAAAAGAAGGATGGGGGCATGTCAAAGGCAACTAACAGCCAATCTGATGGAGCTTCTAGTCACTAAGCGGGAAACATTTAAGCAACAAAATACATAGTGATAATGTTGGAGTATAACGCAAAGAATAAAATAGAAATCCATGAGTCTATCCTGATAGACATGCTACTGAGCCTTCTGTGGTTTTGCTTGAGGTTTGGTCCCAGTTAGTGCCAATCAATCCAGCCTCCATGAGTCATTGTGGCCCTTCTCATTCTGAATGTCCACATTGTCACCTGGAAGGGCCTTGGGACTGGGGAGCAACAGAGCTCATTTTCCTGAGTGTTGGCATGGAGTTGGAGCCATGGTGAGCGTGCAGTAACTTAGCCCTTGGTGTCCCTTTGATTGCTCAGGAGGGTGAAGTTGGCCTAGAGAAGAGAGAACCAGGCACATCATGAGCTCAGTAAACCAAACTGTGGTGGCCATTGCTCTTAACAGAACCACATGATGCCCAAGATCAAGGGCTTTGGAATCAGATTGCCTGGGTTCAAATCCAGGCTCCATCACTCAGGAGCTTTGTGACGTTGGGCAAATCGTTTTAACTTCTTATGCCTTAAGTTCTTCATCTGAAAAACAGATAATTCATAGTATCTCTATCGTAGGATTGTTGTGATAATTAAATGGGTTACAGTGTTAGTGAATTAGAATAGTATCTGGCATATAGTAAGCACTCAAGTGAGGTTATTATTTTGCTACTATTCCGACTACGACCCTTCCTGCTACCACTACTGCTGTCAGTATGACCATTACTGCTACCAGTATGCAACACCACTTCCCGGTGCACTGACTGGTTTGCTGATTGACTAATTGATTCAAAATCAAGTGAAATTGGTACAAGAGGAAATAAAAGAGTTTATGAGTAGAAGAGGAAAGGAAGCTTGGGCTGTGGTTTTTCATCAGAAAAATAAAGTTCCGTTGACATCTCTCTATCCGGCCTTCAATGGGAGCAGTGGATCTGATGGGACATCGCAGGCAGATCTGTTTTCCATTGACCGGATTCTCTTAGCCCATAGCTTTCTCTTGGCCCAGGAGCCACAATAATCAAATAACTCTCAAAGTAAATCAAATGGAAATTAGACTATCCTGTCCATTGGTAATGAATCCTGGAAGATAGAACGTGGGAACTTCAGTTGCTTTCTTCCTTTAGACACTAGATTACCTACAAGATAAAAATATAAATTCTTTTTCTTCAACGATTAGGTCCCTGCCAACCTTATCGCACGGTAGTCTGCCCAGGTATTAGGTGACATTACCCAGGAGATGTCCGTGAAGGTGCTTTCTTATGGTATACTTAAGGAGCTGTCCTGGTTTCTAAAATTTCACCACTCAATATGTACCTTTTTAGGTCTTACAGTTGTGTAATCTTTAAGCACCTCCTTGAAAATATGAATACCTCATTAGAGAGACTTTCCAATAATGAGGAAATTAATTTTCAAATTGCATTCATCTCTCTTAACTCAGTCTGTCCTCACAACAATCCCATTTTGCAGAGGAGAAAATCGATATAGAGAGGTTAAGGGGTATGTACCCAAATAGTAATCCAGGTGGTACTTGAACATGTGTTTCTTCAACTGTAAAGCACTTCCCATTCTTCCACACGGATTTGGAGGGAGAAACTTCTGGGTTGAGATTTTGAGATGATAAAGGGCATGGGAATGAAAGCCACAAAGATTTAGATTTTAGGTGCAGCTAGTGATAGCCTGTGACCTTGGGAAGGAAACCGAGCTCTTGGAACTATAATTCCTCGCTTGTAAAATGATGACAATGAAAATCGCTTCATGGGATTGCTGGAGAGATTAAGTGGTTTATGAGACAATTAAGTTCGCAAACTCAACCTAGAAAAAGGACTACATCCCTCACTGCTGAATATCACTACGGTCACCTTCGAAGTGCTCCCCTTGGGAAGCTGTGCACTGATGCCAGCGCCTAGTCCACCCTTCAGAGCCATTTTGGAACTCTTTTTCTGGAATGGCCATCAGAGCTGTCATTGTATTACCATTGATGTCCTGAATGTCATCAAAATGTCTTCCTTTCAATATTTCCTTTATCTTTGGATAAAGAAAGAAGTCAGTGGGGGCCAGATCAGGTGAGTAGGGAGGGTGTTCCAACACAGTTATTTGTTTACTGGCTAAAAGCTCCCTCACAGACAGTGCCGTGTGAGCTGGTGCATTGTCGTGATGCAAGAGCCATGAATTATTGGTGAAAAGTTCAGGTCGTTTCACTTTTTCATGCAGCCTTTTCAGCACTTCCAAATAGTAAACTTGGTTAATTGTTTGTCCAGTTGGTACAAATTCATAATGAATAATCCCTCTCATATCAAAAAGGTTAGCAACATTGTTACAAGTTCACGAACTTAATTGTCATATATATGATTGTGTTGATTCCAAGGCTTAGCTCATAGGAGATGATTGCTAAATATTTGTTTCTCTCCTTTTCACATTTTTTTTTTTTTTTTTTTTTTTTTTTTTTTTGCCTATCTCTCTGAATTCTAAAAGAACAAATGTTGAACTAGTTCAGCAATAAAGATCGGCCTCAAGGCATCCCAGAGAGCTGCTCCCAGGCCTGAGGTATTTTATTTTGTTGGTAAATGATATGTAGAGCGAAGACAGAGCTGACACATCGTTGTTTATTTCACTTTTCACTAAAGCCACTGATTCTGCCTGCCTCTGCACCGGTCACAGCTAAGAACCACACACTGTCTTTATACGAGGGCTGGCCTCTAAGAAAGGGGCCAGAGCTTGTGAGACTCCTCTTACCTGGACAAGGTGCAGTGATTTATACCTGATCTGTCAGAAGTCACCAAGCAGCTCAAAGCTAAACTGAAAGATTAAGAATTGATCCAAATATAATAACACCCCTGAATAGACATCCAGGCTTCCAGTATAGGCTTTCACTCAGTGCCCGTGAGGCACCGGGAGGCAGCCTGTTTGCTGGGGATAGAGAGGATGCTCTAGAACTGTCCTGGGGTACACTCTTCATCGAGGGCCGAATTATGCATCCTGGGTTCACTGTGTGATAAAGTGGTATGTTTTGAGGTAATGGGAGCTCTGAAGGAACGTGTAGTATTTTTATTCGTTTATTCAAACATATACTGAAAGTCAAATGCCTCATCTAATACTGGACTCACCATCCAGTGCAGAATTCGAAACTTGAAGTCTGTGGAATCCTGAGTGGAGAGTGGTCAGTAACTCCCTCCTCCAGAAACTAATGCAAAATGGGGCCTGCCCTTCACTGGCCCTGCCATCCTGTTACCTTGGTTCTGATTCCAGTTTGGCCTCGATTCCTCAATTAATAAAATGAAGTTAATTGTAATATCTACCTCAGGACTTGAACAGATATTTTTTCCAAAGAAGATATGCAAATGCCCAAAAGCACATGAAAATATGTTCAATGTCATTCATTATTAAGAAAATGCAAATCAAAACCACAACGAGATGCCACGAGGATGCCTATAACTAAACGAAACAAAGAAAAACCCCAGAAAATAACAAGTGTTGGTAAGAATGTGGAGGAATAAGAACACTTGTACATTGCTGGAGGAACTGTAAAATGGTATGGCCACCATGGAGAAACAGTTTGGTGGTTCCTCACAAAGGTAAATATAGAATTACCACATGACTCAAGAATTACACTCCTAGAGAAATGAAAACACATGTCCACACAGAAACCTGTAAATGAATGTTTATAGAAGCGTTATTCATAACAGCCCAAAGGTAGAAACAACCTAAATGTCCATCAACAGATGAATGGATAAACAAACTGGGATATATATATATATACACACACATATGTGTGTGTGTGTGTGTGTGTATATATATATATATATACTGGTATATACAAAAAAATGGAATATTGTTCAGACATAAAAATAAATGAAATACTGTTATATACTACAACTAGGATGAACCTTGAAAACATGATACTAAGTAAAAGAAGCCAGACAAAGGTCACATATTGTGTGATTCCTTTTGTATGAAACGTCCAGAACAGTGAAATCCATAGACAGAAAGCAGACGTACTGGCTGCCAGGGGCGGGGCAAATGGGAGTGGATACTTAAATCGCACAGTGTTCATCTGGGGTGATGAAAACGTTTTCAAACTAGAGCGAGATGGTGGTTGCACAATAATCTGAATGCATCACTACCACCAAACTGCACCCTGCAACATGGTTAATTGCATGTTATGTGTTTTCTCAGTTAAAAAAACACCAATCCTTACCTCTAAAGGTTGTTGTAAAAATCAAATCAACTAATACGTGCCTCCAGATAAACAAACATTGATATTATTTTTCTCAATAACTATTATTTTGTATGATTATTCTGATAATACTTACTTTTTCTGGAGAAAAAGTTCCAAATGTCTCATCAGATTCTCCAAGAGAGCCTCGAGCCCCAGAACACTGGCACAAACAAATGAAACATTGGCCTTAGGAGTCTAGACGGGTGCAGCCGTTCTGCAGAACAGGTTGGTAATGCTTGGTCAGTCACAGTGGAAATCTATATGCCCCGTTTCCTAACAACTGCATTTCTGGGTCTATGTGTGTATCTTGAAGAGATTTGTAACTGGGCTCCTGAGAGGCTGTACACAGCAGTGTTTTCTCAGACATTGTGAGGTGGGGGTCGGAGGCAGCGAAGGCATTGTCCCCGGGGGCCGGGGCCGGGGAGCGGCGGGTCAAGGTGAGGGAGGCACGTTGTGGAATCAGCTGTGATTTTTCGTTTTCATTTTTAAACATTTTTATTAAAGTGTAGTTGGCATACAATATTATATTAGTTTTATGTGTATAACATAGTGATTCAACATTTATATACCTTATGGTATATACCCAGCTGTCACCGTGCAAAGTTATTACCATATTATTGACCACATGGCTTGTACCGTACACCGTATCTCTGTGGCTGGTTTATTCTATAACTGGCAGTTTGTACTTCTTATTCCCCTTCCCCTTTTCACCCAGTCCTGCCCCCCGCCCCCCTTTCTGGCAACCATTAGTTTGTTCTCTGTTTACTATGAGTCTGTTTTTATTTTGTTTTGTTTGTCCATTTGTTTGGTTCTTTTAGATTGCCCATATAAGTGAAATCATATGGTATTTGTCTTTCTACGTCAGATATATTTGACTAGTATAATACCCTCTGGGTTCATCCATGTTCTTGCAAATGGCAAGACTTCATTCTTTTTTATTGCTGAGTAATATTCCATTGTATTCCATCAGTTATTTTAATAGCAACACAGAGTATTCTTAAAAACGTAGTGCTGGGTGCAAAAAGAAAAGGCACGGAAGAAAATCCATAGCCCTTTACCATATATGCAGTTAAAAATAGTGTACACAAAACCAATATATGCAATGTATAGGGCCACAAACAAATGAAAGGATACACACAGCAAATGCAGTAGAATACATGCCTAGGGAGAGCGGAGGGGGATGATATTAGGGTTGGTAATAAAAGTAATAAAGAAAGAAAGTCAAAAAGGGACTTGCCCGAGCACACTCATGCACTGTGTCATGAACTGAGGCACCTGAACACCTCAAACGTTTGTGCCCGAAGTCCAACAACACAGAAAACATAAAACACAAGCAGATCGGTCTGGGTCACCAGGATGTTGAACGGCAATTACAACGTGGTGATGGGTTCCACCTCAATCCTGGCTGCTACTGATCTTCCCCTGTGCTTCCCAGACCCGTGACATCCCACTCTCCAGGAGGTTGGGTTGGGGCACTACCATCTTTAGAAGCTGGAGGAGCCCTGGGTTGTGTTTCCTGGGTCAAGGTCAACACAGATTGCAGCAGCAAGATAAGCCATGGGAGAGAAGAAGCCAGAGGGAGGGGTGAGGCTTAGAGATGAGTAGGGGTCTCTGGACTCTTCTCCAGAAGTTGGTGGGGAAATATTGGGAGAGTTTTAGTTGGGTAGCGACTCGACTAGATTCGCATGTTAGATTCATTGTCTAGGAATGGATGGGGTGGGGATAGAAGAGTAAGGGACCCCATTGAGAGAACAGGCAAAATACTCCAGGTAACATGGTAAGAATCTGGACTTGGGGAGAGAAAGTCAAGGCAGGGAACAGCCACCCCCTTTTATACAGAGGCAAACAAGGGCAGAGGGGAATTAAATAGCTCTCACTCCATAGTCTAAAGTGGACTTCATGAAAGCCTTCTGCCCTTGGGCTTGGAGCAGTAGTTCCAGTCTGAGTCATGGCTCAGTGGATAGTTTTATATCTAGATGCACCGGGCACATCTAGGATATTATGACATCGTAACTGCTCGGGCCGCCGTACAGGACAGAACAAGATTCTCGACGCATTCTGAGCAGCCCAGGATTGGGCTGGGGCTGCTGTAGCCTGCAGATCCATGGAGTGATGTGAATAAAGCAATGTGCCTCTCCTGTCACAGCTTCCGGAGCCACCCTGCCACTGCTCATGCCTGAGCTGGCATTGTCCATATCGACATGCAAACCCATTGATAAAGGTTGGAAAGTGAATACGCATTACAGAGTGATGGCTGGAGGGAGGCTGGTCTTGTCGGACCTGTGAAGGTGACAGGATAATACTAGCTAACATTTAGGGGTTGTTTATTAAGTGCCTGGTACTATTCTTTACATATATTATCCTTTCTAATCATTTCAACAACCCAGGGAGGTCAGCTGTAGGTCTTGTGAAACCCAATGCTGGTGTGGTGAGAAAAACAAGTCTCGGAAGCATTTACTGTTCGCTCAGAATTGGTGGCAGACCTGACACTAGGTAGAGCGGGGTGGGCACTTCTGACCTCAGCCCATTTCCACTATAGCTCTCAGGTATCACCAGCCATCATCATGTGTTATTCCTTGTAAGGCTTTTTCTCTTCTAATCCAGCAGGAAAGATGAGCTTCATTATACTTAGGTTTGCCAGGGTCTATAATGGATGCTCTGAGCACTTTTAAGAATCACTAAGCCAAGCCATCGGGCTGGTAAACCTGGGAATGTGCCATTTGGTCCTCTCTGAAATGGAGGCAGAGGAGAGAGCATGGGGGACAATTTAAGAGCTTCCAGAAAAACAAAAAGAACAGTTCCCAGAAGAATGCGAGGGCTCTCACTGTCACAGTGGGGCTGCCCGAAAGACCCTGCATTGCTATGGAAACGGCGCATTTTCTTTTTTTATGGAGCTGGTACATAAAACTCCCAGAATGTGTCATGAAATAAGTTACTGCTATCCCGAGGCTGCCAGAGATGTACACCCTCATTAGGGGAGCCATGTGACAGTTTGGGGTTTATAATGAACAGTTTGCAGTCTCTGAGGCTGAGCTAAGCTTACCCTGTTGGGATCACACCCTCTTGGTTTGGGGGACACCTTCCTCAAGGTGTCCACAGACCAAAGACCCATCAGCTTTTGTACTGAAGCAAGACAGCTAGGTGATGTAATTACGGTGCCTGCATATCTCATTTGCATGCAACTCATGAACAAATTCTGGCGTTTCCATAAAGACACTCCTGCTGAAATGAAGCGTTTTATCACCTTCTTTTCACCTGGAGCCCTTAATTGGGTAGCTCTGCTTCCATCAAAGTTTTATTTACCTGGTAATATGCAGATGTTAGTTGGCCAGCTTGGAAATAGAGAGGAATTCAAAAGAGAGGGAACGGAGCAACCACGCAGGTGTGTTTTCCCCTTTGTCCTGGAGTGATGCAGCCCTTGATCTTATACCCCGCCTCAAATCTGGAAGTGTTTTCTACCATTTTTCAAAATCTGTTGTGTCTCCTCTTGATTGATAGTGTCTCTGATAGTGTTTTTGAGAAAGGTGAGCTTGTTTTGGGAAACAGACCATTAGACTGTGCAGTAAGGGAGGTGAAAAGGTAGGAGGAGAGACAATAAAACTCAGGAAACACCTGGACTGTTATCAGTAAGTGCTGGTTAACCATGAAGGATTTGTCATTGAAGAGATGACCGGTGATGCTCCACACTGATGGAGGGCGTGGGGCACCACAGGGGAAGACTTCTGTGGCTGTAAAGAAATAGCTGCTTTAATAAGAGTACCACCCAGGCACTCGAAATATGACAATGGAGCGTCTCCCTTGGGGGTTGTCTCACTAAGTAGGGAACAGTATAGCAACATGGTTACGAACTTACGCTCTTGCATTGCAGCACTTCGGTACAATGCTCTATTCTGCGCCACTAGTATTTTTGAGCGTTTTCTGTGTGTCAGGCTCTGTCTCTGCTAGTGTTATGATCTTGAGTAAGTTCTTCAACTTCTCTAAGCCCTGGTTTCCTAATTTGCAAACTGGGAATAGCAATCAGAACTTTCTCACTGAGTTATTGTGATGGTTAAAGGAACGCATGTGTGCAAAGTGCCTATACAATGTTAACAAATAATGTACAGGCTGATAGACAAGCTTGTAACATTCAGCAAATTGGTCAACACATCCATGGAAGTACTTAGTGAGGGTTACCCGGCTGCCATGCTGTGGCTGTCAACAGAGTTGAGTTATTCCATTGGTAAACTGTTCATTGAGTATAAATACACTGCTACCAAGTGGCAGTCAAGAATCTATGGCACAGTCCAAGGAGGGAGTGGAAAGGGAAAGAGATGGAGGGCAAGATAATTAATTTATTGAGAACTCACTGAATGAGGCACTTTCCCCACACGATCTTGTTGAATTTGCGGTTTATGACGGGCACAATGATTTCCATTTTAGATAGGAAGTACAGGCTCAGACAGTTGATATGATTTAGTCAAGGTCATACAGCCTCCAGAGTGACTGGGTTAAGGTTCAAATCTGACTTCAATGTCTGTGTCATCTCGAATTCCTTTCCATTTTGGGTAATTAAAAATCATGAACACAAGCTAGTTTGGGTTCAAATTAGAGTGCTCCTCCATAAATTAACTAAACTAGACCAATTATTAAGTATAGCTGAGAGCTTTAGCTTCGTACTCTATAGAACAATGAATGTAACACTATGTGAATGTTCTGGTATATTAAAAATGTTTCTTCAGTTTTACAGAAAGCATTTTTCTTCTTCTTAAACCAGTGGTCCTCAGCTGTAGAACCAGCCCCCGCCCCTTCCTTACCCCAGGGGAGATTTAGCAAAATCTGGAGACATATTTGGTTGTTATAACTGGGGGTGGTTGTGTTACTGGTATCTAGTGGGTGGAGGCCAGGGAAACTGCTAAACATCCAGCAATGCACAGGACGGTCCCCCACCACAGAGAGTGACCCAGCCCCAAATATCACTAGTGCCAAGGGTGAGACATCCTGGGTGAAATGCATCTGAGGTGAACTTCATCTTGAACATGGCATCTCAGTTCCAGAGCAGGGTTTTCTTTTTCTAAAATGGAATCATTTCTCTTACCATTAAAATACAAAATGAGGCTAGCATGATGGCCTAGGCCTTGGAGTCTGACAAAAAGCTCTGTTCTGCCCTTAGCAGCTGAGTATCCTTGGGTAGGTTGCTTAATCTGAATTTCTGAACTCTGAACTTCACTCTCTTATCTGTAAAATAAGGTATTTCAGTATGTACATTGCTGGGACACTGTGAGGATTAAATGAGAGGAAGTATGTAAATAAATCATACAAGGCACAAGAGGTGATTAATAATTTTTGTATTTTCCTCCCTTTCCCTTTGAGATACGTATTATAACATCTTCATTCAATTAAAAAAAAAAATACAGGGCGGCCAGTTAGCTCAGTTGGTTAGAGCGTGGTGCTCTTAACAACAAGGTTGCTGGTTCGATCCCCACATGGGCCACTGTGAGCTGTGCCCTCCACAACTAGATTGAAACAACTACTTGACTTGGAGCTGATGCGTCCTGGAAAAACACACTTAAATAAATAAAAGTTGAAAAAGAAAGAAAACTCCAAAAAAACAAAAACAACAACAACAAAACATTGCTATGGTAGGCACCCACTACATATTTGAATAAAATAAAATTGTAAACTTTAGTTCTAACTTCGTTATGGAAAATGGAGTGGAAAAATGGGTTGAAGTTATAACACGACCAAAACCAGGCAGGTTCCAACTTGTCTCACCACAATGTGCCAAATTCTGTACTAGACTGCAGGGAGATAAGAGGAAGAAATAAGTTATGATTATGGTCATCAGACATCCAGGTATATGAAAGAACAGTGAAAACTGAAGGAGAGTACACAGGAAGACAAAGTTAAATTGATTCTTGGAAGAAGGTAGAATCCAACAAGGGGGGAAAAGTCTATCCATTCAGAAACTAAATAGAATTATTTCACTGTGAAAGTGAATCTGTATAATTTATGAAGCTCCCATTTTATTTTTCCTGGTTAAACAATAAAAATAGACAGCCCTGAATGTGTTTTAAATCCCAAGTCGGGTGAGAATATCCTCAAGAGTGGAGAAATCGAATAAAGTTCATGGTGAGGTTTCCAATCCGGGCTAGGGGATTAAACTCTTTTTTGGTGGAACCCCGCCAGTGCAAAAGACATTTCTAACATTTTGGTAAACAGTCTAAGAAACAAATTATATGTTTATGATGCATGAATTGGAAATATCTCACCATTAAGTTTATTTTTAATTTTATTGTGTGTGTGTGTGTGTGTGTGTGTGTGTGTGTGTGTGTGTTTAAATGCTTACACAATTTGGAACAAAGTGCAGTATCCATTTATTGCCTCCTTTTCACTTCCAAGTACAGCATTCTAGTAGAATGGAAGTCCCACAATTTACTTTGAACTATACCCTTATTGAGAGGCAATTGGATTATTTCCAACGTGGGGCTATTATAATCCGCAAGTAATGAATGTGCGTGTGCATATGTCTTTATTATCTTATGATAGGTAACCTCTAGGATGACCCCACCATGATCCTTGCCTCCTGGTAGTGAAGGCTTTGTGTAATCTTCTCTCCTTGACTAACTTGCTTTTAGCCAACAAAATGTGGCAATGTTAAGGGGATGTCGCTTCTGTGATTAGGTTACAAGAGATTCAAACTTCTGTGTTGCTAGAAGACTCTTTCTTTTGCCCTCTCTGTTTGCATGCTTTGTTGAAGTATGATGCCATTTGGAGAGGACCATGTAGCAAGGAACTGAGGCCCTCCACCCAGATTCCTGACCCACAGAAACTTCGAGATAATAAATGTCTATGGTTTAAAGCCCCTATGTTTAGGCATAACTTGTCCCACAGCAACAGATAACTAATACAAATAATTATCAATTCAGTAGAGAAACGGAAGGGTAAACAAATAAAGCCATTACAAGATAGGCTGTTACAAGGGCCAACAAAGTTTCAGGGAAAGGGCTGTGGGGACTCTTGGAATGAATAGGTGCTAAGAGTGCTGAGAAGTCTGAAAGACACTCATTCATTTATTCAGAAACTATGTATTCAATGTTTTCTTCAGGCCAGGCGCTGGACTAGGCTCAGGGGCTAAGATGGTGAAAATGACAAGGCTTGTTTTCTCTTGATGTTTATACCCTCTAGGGGCAGAGATAGAAAACGTAGATAAATAAACAAATGGATAAGATAATTTCTAGTAGACACAGGTCGTAGGAGGGAATGTGATAAGGAGTGATCAATAAAGCCAGGTGGTCAAGGAGGACATCTTACTGAGGAGGTGATACAGGCTGAAAAATACCTTTGCGCTGCATCCCAAACAGGTGCGGTTTCCATAAACCCAGATGGGAGGTCGTGCCCTCCCACCCCAGTGCTGGCTGCTGTGCTCCCCTGTTCCAGGCAGCCGGTGCCAACGGGAGGTGGGCTTTGCCCAACCAAGGCGATATATTGGTTCAGGCTTCTGCGGATTCTAACGGCTGGATGATGGATGCCACCGTGGAAAGGGGGGCCTGCTTTGATGTATGAGGTCTGGTTTGATTAATGAGTGCCTGTGCCAGGAGGCTACGCTGGGAGTAAATTACTCTTTTCAGAAATGGCTAGATCGGCACTATTGTACTAATTATTTCACAAGCTTGAGGTCAGTTCCAAATTCCCTGACACACACAAGGGAACAAACACCCAGGCTAACTGAAGCCGACAGAGCTCTAATTAAAGAAGAGATTGTTTGTGACTGTCCTCTCCCCTTGCCCTCCACCCCACTAACACTCTTTTCCCAGAGGAGGAGCTGTCAGACATCTTTCCTTCCTGCCCCTGGTGTGGCCCAGCACGAACCAAACCGTCAGCGTTCCAGGAAACAGCCTGTGGCACCCCAGCACATATGTTGAGCACTGGCAAAGAGGGGGGATCCTGATGGAGGTTCCAGTGTCCCGATTTCTGGTTTCTTTCTCCTAATCACATGCATAAGTGTTGTCACCCTTCTTTCCTTCCTTTTTTCCTCCTTTCCTCCCTTCCTTCATTCCTCTGTTTATTCATCTGTTTGTTCATTCCACACATATTTATTAAATGTATTTTTTGGGCTAGGCACTATGCTGAGAACTAGCAGGATCCTAGCCTCCAAGAGCTTACTCCCTGGTGGGCAGACACCTTCATCAGATAATCATAGAGATACATATAAAGTTGTCACTGGGAGAAGTGCCATCATAAGGGACCTGTAACTTTGGGGCTGGGTAATAGGGGATTGGACTTGGTTGGGGACTCAGATACTTGAGGAGGTGGTGCCAGAACTGAAAAAAATTTAAGTAAGTAAAGGGGATGGGGAGGTGAGGTGGAGTGTTCGAGGTTGTGGAGACAGGATGTGCAAAGGTCCTGTGGTACGGATAACGGTGATGTGCTGAAGGCAGAGAGAAAGGCTGTATGGCTGGGACTCCAGGATGGAAGCAGGTTGGTCTGGGTTCACGCTTCTGCTATGTGTGTGACCATGGGGGTCCTTAGCTTATCTGCATCCCAGTTTCCTCACCTGAAAAATGAGGATAGAATTTATAAAGTTTTTCATAAACATTGTGGTGGCCTCCTCAGCAAGTACTATCCTTGACCTTCCTTGGCAGTCTTTTCTCCCACCAATTCCAGCCACTGCTAAACTGCTCCAGCTAAACTGCACTGTTGACTTTTCCCCATGGGTTTCTCACACTCTCCAACATGTGTTGGAGCCTTCCCCGCCACTCCCTACCAACCTCAGAAAGGCTGGCCTCCTATAACCCACCAACAGGGGCAGAAATGGGATAAAAGCTTGCATGTGCATCTATGAATGTCACATAACTTCATATGTTACTACTGCTGATTGCTCCCAATCAGTGTGTCTTAGCCATGCACTTTTATATATGTTTTATTTAATTCTCCTGAGAACCCTTCCTGGTAGATAGGGAAATGTCACTGGAAAAATGAATAATTCTAAAGCCCAGCAATGCTAAATAATTTGCCCAAAGACACATATCTAGTAAGTATGTGTCAGTGCTGGGATTGGACGTTTATTTCAAAGCTTTCCCGTTTTTTGTTTGTTTGTTTGTTTTCATTTGATCAGGTATTACTAAGTTTATTTGTTTTAGAAACAGTAACAGTAAACTCTGATATATTGAATGCTTATTATAGTGTAGGCATTGTGTCAGATATTTTCCATGCATTAACTTATATGACTCCTGTAAGGTAGAAATCATGATTATTCCCATTTTATAGATGTGAAAACTGAGGCACAGAGGGACTCAGTAATTTGCCAAAGATTATACAGCTACATAGTAAATCATGGAGACTGGATTTATGCCCAGGAATGAGACCCCAGAACTATAATCTGTGAGAGACTGTTACCTCCTTGTCACTTTCGACCCTCAGATAGAAAAGCATCTTTCTTCTGATGGACCACAAAGCTACCTCTGAAGGTGGTCAGCATGGCTGGTCAAGGTAGGCCCAGAAAGGGTGTAATGAGGCAGCGTTCACTTAGATTCCTTTACTTGGAGGAATTGGGGATTTTTCAGCTCAAGGCTCCTGTGCACCATCTCAAAAGAATGGGCTAAATGGGAAAATCAATAAGGCACACAGATGGTCCCAGAGATGTTTACACTATTTAAGAGAACAAATTATTCTGAAGCACCTGGGATTCATTCTTTCCCATACAAAAGGAGAAAGGCAAGGGAATGGCTGGTCACGCTTATCTCTTCACTGAAGCTGACTCCCTGAGAGGCGATTCTTCTGTGATTGTATTAGTTTGCATTGGTCTTTTTTTTTTTTTTTTACCACTGTCACTAATGCCAATTAAAAAAGTTTCACTTCACTACAATTTCCAGTATAGTTAATATGTGTAAAAGAATAGACTTTCTGCAACAAACATTTATTGAGTGACTACTACATGCCAGATACTATGCCAGGGGCTGGTACTAAGAAGAAATAACCACATATGCAACAACAACCATGACAAACACGTAAAGCAACTAACTCTGGGCCAAGTTCTTGTCTAAGAATTCATTTAATCTTTACACAGACACATGAAGTAAGTGCCGTTATCACTGCCTTTTTATAGAAGAGGAAAGGAGGGCCCAAAGTCATACATTTAGGATATGAAAGAAGCAGGATCTGAACCCAGGTAGTCTGATAAAGAAGTCAAATATAATCCTTGCTCTAAAATTGCTTGCTTAGTTAATGGGAGAGGCAGACAACACACACACACACACACACACACACACACACACACACACACACCCCAGAAAAGCAGACATATAAGAAAATACACAACCCATATGCAAAGAAAAAAAAAACTACTGCCAAAGCATAGTATATTGTGAATAACTAGAGATAAACCGTGATGAGGGCAGGGAGAGTAGGTGGTCCCAGAAGACATGAGAAGTTATAATGAAACCAAAAGGATGAGAAGGAGCGAGAGATGGGATATTGGTAAAGATGTTAGTGGAGGTGGGATGGAAAATTCCAGAAAGAGGGAGCTAGGTGGAGAAGCAGTCTGAGGTGGAAAGAAGCTTGGAGTGTCCAGGGAAAAAGAGCCATGGTGAGGATTTTGTGGCTTTGGGTAAGGAGAGTAATGGAGGTGAGGTGGGAAACGGTGGCACAGACCAAATCGTGGAGGGTCTTAAACCAACATTTTGGGGAGGATAAAATGAGATAATCCATGTAATTTGCATATTATAGTGCCTGAAACTTAATGAGCACTCAATTTAATGTTCATTTTTATGATCCTTATGGCCATTCCATATCATGTCCCATTGCCTTTGATTTCCTTTAGGAAAAACAATTAAGGTTTTTCTTTTAAGTTTTGTTTCTTTCTCCGTAGAGTTTATGCTTATAGGATTCTGAAAGAATTGTAGCTAAGAAGGCCTCGGGCTCATCCCAGGGACAGTGACCCTCCGGACCTGCCTGCCCAGAGCATGACAGAGATAATGTGTGTGTCTGGAAACAACCTAAATGTCCATTGACGGATGAATGGATGAGGAAAATGTGGTGTATACATGTAATGGCATACGACTATGCCTTGAAAAAGGAGGACATTCTGCAGTTTGTGACAACATGGGGGAACTTTGAGGACGTTACATTAAGTGAAATAAGCCAGTCACAGAAGGGCAAACACTGCATGATTCCACTTATCGGAAGAATCTAAAATAGTCAAATTCATAGACTCAAAAGTGTGGGAGGGTAGTTGCCTGGGTCTGGGGGAGAAGGAAATGGGGGCATTTCTAATCAATGTGCACAAAGTGTCAGTTAAAATGAATCTAATCTAAAAATCTGCTGTAAAACATTGCACCTCTAGTCAAACATTGTTCTCTGAAAAGTGTGGTGAGAGGGTAGATCTTGGGTTAAGTGTTCTTCCCACAATCAAATAAAATAAATGAATAATGAAGCAAGTGGGCATTCAGATCTTCAGTGGAGGGACTGGAGGGCAAGAGGCAGGCCAGGGGCTGCTTCTCGTTCACATTTGTGTCCCTACTCTGCCCGCTAAGCCTCCAGGCAGAGAAAAACCAAAGGGCTTGAACACATCTGTCAGGAAAGGCATTTTGGTGCAAAGTCAACCACTCAGCCAAAGGTCACACAGCAGCTACATGATCTGTTGAATTTGGGGGAAACACTGAAAAAAGAAGAATGAAGAGGGGGGGAAATAATCATACCCACCCTAAGGGATCATGTTTATTTTTACCGAGATAGCGGGAAAGCCATGAGAAAGTTCTGGTAGAAAGGAACGAAAGGGAGATGAAAACCTGCCTCGTCAGCTACTGTAGACATTGTTCTTAAATCAAGCCGTGGTTTTTTGACGGGGCCACGTAATTGATTGTAAATGTTGGAATTTATTTCAATAAGCCCTGTCATCCCTCAGCAGCTGTTTTGCTTTATAGCAAACCAGCAAACAGACAGAGGTTTTGGTTGCAGCCTGTCTTTTGTCTTTACCTTTGACGAGTCTGACTTGTCTCGTGGTTTGCTGCTTCTGGCTGCAACTTGTAGAGGAGAGGCCCTTGTTTCCTCTCTCCGGCAGAGGGCAGAGGGAACAGGGAGGAGAAAGGGGCTGCCAGGGAACAGCCTGTCTTCTAGGAGCCGCTGGACACCATGATTGGGCACCACTCACTGTATCTCCTTTTCCAGAGCCTGAAGGAAGTCATGGGATCTTTATCCCACATTTATCAGCCCCGAGAAGCCGTCCGGGTGTTCAGAGAGGAAACCCATCTTTTATTCTCATAAAAGCAGGGAGAGGCAGTGAGAAGACTGCAATTTTTAAGGTGTAAGTCTAGACTCTGCTTCTCTTGGGCTCTGTGAGGGTTTCCTCACTCTAAGATGGGGGAACGATTCTGGCAATCGGAACTGTTGGGGAGATTAAATTCATGGACCCAGAGATGAAAGCACTCAGGGAGGTACCTGGCAAACAGTAGGCGCTCAATAAGTTTCTAGCTGAATCGCAGTTTAAAAGCCACCTTCCATCTACTCTGGCTCACGTTGATGGCCTCCTCTACTAAACCTCTGTGTCATCTCGCTCACTTGCAGCTTAGTGTGGGGCAGTGAAGAGATCCAGATGCAAGTCTGGATTCTGACACCTGACTCTGGACCTCTCATTCTCTAACTGCACAGTGGTGAACTAATCACTCACCAACCTCCCGAGATGGTTGCTAGGTTTAAATGAGTTAATAGAAAGGCAAGCATTTGGAGGTCTTCAAAAAAAAAACAACAACCATGTTATACATGGAATGGGTTGTATTATATGCCATCTTCTGCTGCTGCGTTTCCTCCTGTTTGTTAAAAGCTGGTTTCCCGTCGAGGTTGTCACATTATTTAAGGCAGGCACCACCTCTTCGACCTTCTGTGTGCTCTTGCTCCAGCTCACTGATTTGCTCCTTTCTTGAAAGTCACGAAGGGACTGGGGAGTTGTCAACTGTAGGGCTCAGAAGTCAGGGATCCCCGAATGTCTCCTTCTCTGCTGAATCCCAGGCTTCTGTATTTCCTTGCACACTCTCCCACTTTCTTTTCCCACTTCAGCTATACTTTCACTGGTACTTCTTGGCTCAGGACTTTCGAACATGCTGTTCTCTCTTCTGGAATAGTCTCTCTTAGGTTTTTGCATGAATGACCCTTTTGGTCATTAGGACTCATGAAAAAGATCCTTCCCAATATAATGTCACCCCCCTCACTCCAACTTGCTACTCCGTGCCATCCTATTTTATTTGCCTATCACGATGTGAAATGCTCTTGTTCCATTATTGTGTACATGTGTTTTTTTTTTCCCCCTTTCTTCCACCAGAATGTAAGCTCCACGAGATCTGGGATTTTGGGTTTTTTTTCAACACCACATCCCTCATGTCTAGAACAGTTCCTGGTACATAGTAGGTACCCAGCAAATGATTGCCTAATTAATTAGTTACCTTTCTTATACAATCTTAGGTTTTCTTCCTCGAGGGAGCCTTCTAGGATTGTTCAAGTACTTGTTGATTTTTCCCTACTCTAAGATTTTCTGCTTTTAGAGTTAACAGTGGTTCACAATTTGATTTGATTTTGTGATGGTCTTCGGATGTGATGGTCTGAGATGGTCTTACCTTCCTCTCTTTTATATTTGATGTGGGCATGGAGAAGTCCCTCAGAAAATGTCTGCTTGACTAAGAGAAATCTCTTTGCTCTGCTGGAGTGGAGAATAGCAAACAGAGAGCTCTGGAGCATCTGAAAGACAGAGGAGAAAGCAGGAGAGCAGGGCAGGACTCCCTCATTCATGCCTTGGGGTTTCCATTTCTGGACAAACAGCACAGCAAGTTACGAAGTAAGGATGTTCTTACATTTTCCAGACCAGGAAAATCTGGAATGATACTCAGAGACAGGGCAGAGTCCAACTCCCTCATTTTTTCAGATGAGAAAATAAGAAAAGACTTAGGGAAATGAAACATAGGAGATAGCATACAAAAATGATTAAACGTTTGTGTTTCAGGTTATTTTCTTGTCCATCATCCCCTTTTAATCCTCACAACGTAACGAGACCAGTGATGTTATTCCCATTTAACAGATGAGATAACTGAGGCTCAGGAGAAGCTAAGCGACTGGCTAAAGACACATAGCTAGCAAAAGGCATATAGCTAGGATTTGAACCCGGGTCTTGTGTGCTATTTTCCTACCTCATTTAGGGTTTTATAATTAATCTCCCACCTTCCCCAATGGGGGTTCTACCTCTCAAGACTCTATCTTTAATAGCCTGCTAGAATTCACAGGTGGTGGGGGCAATGTCTTTTTACCTTTTCCAGGCTGGTTGCTGAGATTTAGGAGAGGTACCTCTAGGTCCCAGGGAGCTCTGGTATAAGATCTGCTATTATGAGCTTAATTAAAGGAATATTCTTGTGTAAAGGGCTGCTGGGAGCAGGGCTCTGTGAGGCTCATCTGATTTTCACACACGGGGGAAAGTTTTCTGCACTCCCTCTCCTCAGGAAAAAGGCATGACAGAAGTCGTATTGTCGTGAGGGCTTGCGGCAGTGGCACCTCCATGCAGTGAAACCCTTTAAAAGTTTCTCTCCTCTTACCCTTCCCTAGCCCTACGCAGAAAACAATGCAAACAAGGGGGTTTTTATGTGAGATGGGCAGAGTTTTAACTCACCCAGCCTGGCTGGCAGAGTGTCCTGGAGACAAAATTAAGAATACCCACCGACAAAAGCAGTGTCTGAAAAGCCTGGTGACTACGTTGGAGGAAGAACAATGCTTGAGTGAAAGAATGGACATCCAAAGACAACAGAGAGAACAATGCAACAGACCTGCTTCGGGAGTTGCTAACTCCTGGAAGTAAGATGGAGCTTATGGGGGCCTTTGTCCGGAACTTATCGTCAAGATTCATGAGTGAATGCATTCAAGTTGAATGCTTTTCCTAGTGTTATTAATTGCTTACAATACGCCAGACACTGTGGCAAGCCCTATTAACCAACTGGGACCAGCCCTCTGAGATATACATATAATTATGATGGTGCCTTGAATGGTGGATCCCCAAAGATATACACACTCAACAGCCATGGGTGTGACCTTATTCGGAAAAAGGGTCTTGCAGTTATAATGAAGTTAAGGGTCTTACAATGAGAAGGCGTCTCTGGGTGGATCCTAGATCTGGGTGGATCCTAGAAGACACGCAGAGGAGAAGGCCACATGAAGATGATGGCAGAGACCACAGTGGTGTGGCCCCCAGCCCAGAAACTCCTGAAGTTGTCAGAAGCTGGAAGAGGCCAGGAAGGATTCTCTCCTAGAGCCTTCAGAGGGAGCACGGCCCTGCTGACACCTTGATCTTGGATTTCTGGCCTCCAGAACTGCCAGAGAATAACTTTCTGTGGTTTTAAGCCACTGAGTGTATGCCAATTTGTTATGGCAGCCCTAAGAAAACTAATACAACTAACATCATTCCAATTTTACCGATGGATGAATGAATGCACAGAGAGGGTAAATAATTTGCATAGTCACACGCTTGAAGAGCAATAAATCTGGTGATTAAAACCAGGTAGTCTGGCTCTCAGGAATAAATAGGATTATTAGGATGTAGGGAAAATAAAAATGCAAACGTGCTATATAACTTTGTCCGGGTCACTTAACCTTTCTGACTTCTAATCATATTATCTGTAAATGGTGATTGCTTACTGGCTGTAGGACTCTAAAGAAGGCTTGAGAAAGTATGACTTATGGGTCAAGAATGGTTTTTGCATTTTTAAATGGTTTTCTTTAACAACCTTTATTTTGCCTCTTGGTCTACGAGCTTAAATTGTTCACTGTATGACCCTTTAAAAAAAAAAAGTTTGCTGACTCCTGTTTGAAAGAATGAAGAATCATCGTACTTTCCATTTGAAGGATGATTGTTAAAGTACTTTTACTCATCAGTTTATCAAACATTTCTTGGGTGCCTGTTAATTGTCAGGAACTCTTTAAGGAGCTGGCAAAACAAAGATGACAGTCCAGTGCGTGAGACCAATATGTAAGCAAGTCCACAACAATGTGCCAATGTAATTATTGATGTGGGTACAGAATATCTTGAGGACAAGAAGGGGAGACCCCAGGGTGGTGGTTTTCAAGGGAGTTGATGTAATTCTTGTATCATTGTACGCGTAGCTCTTGTCCCAAGAGAGCACAGGTCTACAAACTTTTGTCGAATAAACAAAGACTGAATTTTGCCTGCTGGACTTAGAGAAGTCTTTCCTGAAGAGCTGAGTTCTGAACTGAGTCTTCAAGGTTGAAAAAGACAGAAGGCAAGGGCGAGTGGTCCTGCTGGCCCAGGACACATCCTTTTAAAAGCTTGACTGCAAGAGAGGGCATGAAGGACTTGCATGCAACTTGGTTGGTTTCCATGGGATGTCAGCAGGAAGAGATGGAAAATGGAATAGCCTGAAGCCAGATCCCAGAGGACCTTGGAAGCTGCACTGAAGACCTTGAATGTGATCAGAGAGGCAATGGGAACCACCAGGCAGTTTGGCCCTCACCTGTTCCTTTGGAATCTCCTTGTATCACTTTCCTCCTCGTGCCCTCACTCTTTACATCCCAGCCTCAGATGGGCTTTCATGAATGGTCATGCCCCTTTTAGTCTTAGGTACTTTTCATGCTTTTCTCGGCCTGAAATTCATAAACACGCACGCGCGTGCGCGCGCGCACGCACGCACACACACACACACACACACAGAGGGTGCCAAAAAAATGTATACACATTTTAAGAAAGGAAAAACTATTAAAATTATGCTGATGGGAACCACTCTGAGCACCTCTTGTAATTGCAGAAATCAAATGTGACTTGTATTCATCTTTTGTTATCTATGTATTGGGTAACATCTTTTGTTACCCAGTATATATTGTGTATTACACTTGTAATCGTTTTTTCCTGTTTTAAAATTTGTATACATTTTTTTGGCACCGTGTGTGTGTGTGTGTGTGTGTGTGTGTGTGTGTGTGTGTGTGTGTATTTGTTGGCTCATATTCTCCTTTAGGTCTTGACTCTAATGTTGCTTTTTCAGGGAGGCCATCTCACCTCACCCAGACCAGAGCAGTTCCTCCTGATATACCTATCTATATCCATATCTATATCCATATTTGTTTCTATATCCATATCTCAATCAGTACCCATATCTCTATGTTGATATCACTATCTATATCTGTATCCATTTCCATATCTACAAAGTCTGATAATTAAGTTATTCTCAAACTTATTGTTCCCATGTTGCTAACCTTTTTTTGATATCCCTCAAACCGTTAACCAAGTTTACTACTTGGAAGTGCTGAAAAGGCTGCGTGAAAAAGTTAGACGACCTGAACTTTTACCAATGATTCCTGGCTCTTGCATCACGACAATGCACCAGCTCACACGGCACTGTCTGTGAGGGAGTTTAGCCAGTAAACAAATAACTGGACTGAAACAGCCTCCCTACTCACCTGATCTGGCCCCCAATGACTTCTTTCTTTACCTGAAGATAAAGGAAATCTTGAAAGGAAGACATTTTGAAAGGAAGACATTTTGTTGACATTCAGGACATGAAGGGTAATACGACGACAGCTCCGATGGCCATTCCAGAAAAAGAGTTCCAACATTGCTTTGAAGGGTGGACTAGGCGCTGGCATCGGTGCATAGCTTCCCAAGGGGAGTACTTTGAAGGTGACCATAGTGATATTCAGCAATGAGGTTTGTAGCACTTTTTCTAGGATGAGTTCGCGAACTTAATTGTCTGACGTCGTATATCTCCCCGTATGTTGTCCTCCATCACACCTACCATACTTATACATGGAGGTGTATAATCATTTGACTAATTCTTGTCTTCTGTACTAAATCGTAAGCTCCGTGAGACTACATATTAGTCTGCTAGGGCTGCTTTAGCAAAGTACCAGATTGAGTGGCTTAGATAACCGAAATTTATTTTCCCACCGTTCTGGAGGCTGGAAGTCTGAGATCAAGGTGTCGGCAGGTTCCTTCTGAGCCTCTCTTGCACTTGTCGCTGGCCTCTGTCTCCCTGAGAGTTCACATGGTTTTCCCTCTGTGCGTGTCTGTGTCCTAATCTCCTGCTGTCATGAGGACACCAGTCATAGGAGGTTAGGGCCCACACCAGGGAACTCATTTTAAGTTAATCACATCTTGAAGACCTTATCTCTGAATACAGTCACCTTCTGAAGTACTGGGGGCCAGGACTTCAACATATGAATTTTAGGGGGACACATTCAGCTCATATAAGATGGTGTCTATTCCTTTTTCTTTTCTTTTTCTTTCTTCTTCTTCTTCTTTTCTTTTCTTTTTTTTACAATTTCTTCTCAATGCCAAGCATAGTGCGTGCCACGTGCTCAATAAATATTTGAGGAAGGTAGAAGCTACCACAGCAGTTCTGAGGAAATGGCTTTGGGGCACGTCGGGGGAGGGAGGACAGATACAGAGAGAGAGTGAGTGGGCAATGACTATAGCTCTTGAGATGGGAGGTGATGGTGGAATGTACTGGGGCAGTGGCAGCAGGAGCAGAGGAAAGAAGACGGATTTGAGAGAGACTGTAAGGGCAGGGTGCATTGAACTTGGTGATTAACACTTGCAGAGGGTGAAAGAAGTGAGAAGGCAGAATTAATTCAGTTTAACTGTCACCATGCACAATCAACTTGTGAATGTTCGCTGCACCCACCTGGACAGAAGCGAGGCCCATAGAGGCACATTATCAGCCTCCAAGTCCAAATTCACAAGCAATGCTCTGCTTTTAACTTTTACAATTCCAGCAAGGCGGATGGATATCTCTCTTCACTGATGCCTTTTCTTCCCCTTCTTCCAGCTTCCCTTTCTTAAGATGAGAGACTATTATTACCTGCTGGCAGTTAAGCTTAAGCCACTAAGGGTGCAGCTGTTGGGCTCTCGAGCATTCTACTCCAGGAGAACAGGGGGATAAAAGATGAATGCCAGGGAACATGAGTTTATGGGATTTAAGTAAGAAGTAACTAGACCCTAAAATTCAGAGCTCAGAGCAGAGGCAGGGAATCTGAACTCAGGTTGTCACAGCTGACCTAAGACTTTCTGTCGTATCTTGTTAGGCCTAATCTTACTTCCCCTGATCATATTGGCATCTCCACGAGCTGACTCAGAAACGTGGGCACTGCAAACTGAAGATTAGCAGTGGTGTTGAATGGCACGTTCACCTTTCACAAGCTTTGCTGCTTCAGACGCTTATAAAATAATTTGCACCTTTATCTAAAGGCAGGAGGGTTTTTCCCCCTGCCAGCTAGTGTTCTGGATTTTTTTTTTCTTTTCTCCGTCTTTACCACATAATAAAAATCCTCAGCGCGGTGCTTGCTGGTGTAATCAGAGCTGTGCAGGCTGCTCTTAGAGCTCACTTCCCAGGCTGCACTACAGAGCACAGTGGGGGAAGGGAGGAAGACTTGGGGAAGTAATGATGTCTCAAACACCAGCTGGCTCCCAGAGGTGATAGCCTGACTGAGCTGCTTCTGCCCTCCATGCACCCCCAGAAAAGAAGTCTGGCTTACTTACCATTTTAGAAAGTTAGACCTTTTCAAAGAGATGCCCCAGGCAAAACATCCTTCCTTTCCCGTGTCTCTGAAACTAATGACTCTTCTCAGAAAGTTTTGACAGTGAGAGTTGTTCCGACAGCTGAGGGAGGATGCTGGGAGCCAGGCTGGCACACACCTACAGAAATAGCTGGTCTATGTGCTGTTGGCATGGGATGCCTGATCCTAAAGTGCAACAGGTTTGACTTTCTGGAATGGAAATGGAAATATAGGAAAGATGCCATGAGCTAGGGAAGTCTCTAGACTGGTGTCATGCATTGGAAGTCAGATTATGGAGGAGGGGTTTCATGTGTAAGCTCCTGAAATACTTGAATTATTGCAACAATCATAGTGGTGATGATGACTTCTGAGATTTAAAAGAAGACCAAAAGGCGTTTCTTGCACATGCAACGTCTCACCAAATCTTTAGGATGATGAAAATGGGTAAATGTTTTAATGGTTCCTTTTATTTTGGAGGTGAAAAGAGGCTCAGAGAAGACAATGTAAACAGGTTTTGTGGGCTTTCCACTTGTTTCTAGAGAACTTCCTGGGGAGGGGAACATACCCAGAACGTCTGTCCACCGTGGCCATGTCTGATTCCATCCCACCTTCATCTGAGTTACTGAAATCCTCTGTATCAGGGACGAACTCTCCTCCCAGATCTTCCAAGAAGAGACTTGCCGATTTTATTTGCTATGGGGGTAGAGGGAACACACATGCATATTTCACCTTTGCAAGAACATACAACGTGTTCTTGCCTCTGTGTGTTTTCCGAAACTAGCTGTAATCAACTGAGAAGTTTAAAACTACAACAAAAATAACAAAAACTCCCTTCATATTCCCAGGCAGTGATCCAGACAAAGAGAATCAAAGTCTCAGAGGTGGGTCAAAGGAATCTGTACTCTTAAAAGCTTCCCATGTGGTACAACTTGTTTCTCAACTGCCAGTTTGAGAGCTACTGTTACAAGTGGAAGTCCAATGTCAGTCATAGCACATTATACAAAAGGCATAAAGCAAGGAAGCTTTGCAGCCAGGAATACCTGACTTCAATTCCCTTGTCAGCCTCTGCCCAAGTTGGTGACCTTGGGGAAGTCCCTTCACCTCTCTAAATCTCTAGTGGTTGCCCCAAAGGGTTTTGGTTGATGTTGAATGTGAAGCACTGATTTATATCCATCCATCCAAATTAAAATAAGAGTCAAAACAGAACAAGTCATGCAGTTCTCACCTGTTTCCATGGTATCCCTACTGCAAACTGAGATTCTGGGAAGTTATCTGCTCTGTCATCTCACCATCTGTGAAATCTGAACCAGCATAAAAAAGCACTCGGGTCTCCGCATAACAGAAGTACATTGCTATGCCAAGTTGAGAGGTGAGCAGCCACAGGAGGTAGGAAGGAGCACAAGCAGTGGGGGACACAGAGTTATGCAGAGTTATGCAGCCTAGCGGTTAAACCACAATGCTTAGAGCCTGGTAGACCAGGGATCTAAGCACTAACCAACTTTGGGACTTGATACCACAATTTCCCCATCTGTGAGGTGAGATAATCATAATCACACGGGAGTATAATTGTCAGGATTAAAGTAGATAATTCATGTAAAACCCAGTATCTAGCATAAAATGCGTTGTGATTATTATCACGAAAACTTGGGGATTGAATCTTGATGACTCTCTGGGAATAAATGGAAAGACAAAAGGAACTCAACATGTAAGACAGGCTGGATGAACTTTAGGAAAGAGGTTAGAACTACACTAGAATGGGTTTGAAAACAAGACAGTATCAGCATCCTATGGCTGCTGTAACAAATGACTGCAAATGTAGTGGCTTAAAACAACACAAATTGATTATCTTATAGTTTAGAGGTCAGAAGTCTGAATTGGCCTTACTGGGCTAAAATAAAATCAGGCTGTTGGCGGGCTGCATCCCTTCTGGACACTCTAGGTGGAAATCCATTTTCCTGCTTTTTCTGGCTTCTAGAGCCTTCTGCATTCCTTGGCTCATGACCCCTTCCGCCACTTTCAAAGCCAGTAGTATAATAAGCATCACCTCCTAAAATCTCCTCATGTCACACCAACATAAGCTAGCTAGTGTAATGTGACACACGCACAGTGCAAATCAATTAGGTTTTACCTAGTGATAGAGATGCTGACTCTCGAGGCATTCAGTGGCTCTTAGGTTGGCTCTGTTGCCCCAGTAAGAACTATATTTTAGATAATTATGAAGAATTGCCTGATAGGAAGGCTGTCACATCCCGAAAGCTGAAATGGATACAATGAACATGAAGAGTCCCCTGCAAGAAAAGACTGGACTTCGTATCGGGTGGGGAGGTTGTCAAAAGAATGGAAAAGGTCTTCCAACCTGAAGAGTGACGATCCATGAACTGTGGCCTGTGTGAGGCATTTTATGAACTCTGGGCCCCCGAGTCAGGTATTAAGACTCAGGACGAGGGAAGAGAGATGCATGGACCTTCATGGTGGTTCCTCCAGGGAGCCCAGATGGCCATGGTTCCGTATCCTGGCGGATAAGGTGGGGCCAGCTAGTGAGGGCAGCTTGGGCTGAGGGTGGGCTTGTGGAAGAAGGCCGTGGTCCTAGAGGGAGGAGGCTTCTTGGAGAACAAGCAGGAACTTCGGGGGTTGTGGCAGCCTATTAATACGATCTGCAGCTCTGTGCAGGGAACACTCATTTGCCACTAATGCCATGGTGGTTAAGCCCGTCCTAACTCTCCTGGAGCTAAGCTAGCATGTCAGGCTGTCTAGTAGGGGTGTGTGTGTGTGTTTGTGTGTGTTGAGTAGCATGGCTGGCGGAGACAAGGAAAAATGGGGTGTCAAGAGAGCCCATTTGAGAAGAGAAGAGAGTATACATGTATAGTAAACAGAGCTTGTCTGCTGGGGGAGGAGCTGCTTCTCAAAGATCCTAGAACGTAGGTGAGAAGTCTAGCTTGGTACACGGTGACTTCTGTGCTGTATCCTCTTGAATCATCCATCAGCCTTAGTCAGTATCATCTTTATGTCACAGGTGAGGAAACTGCAACGTAGGCTAAGAAATGCACTCAGAGAGAGAAATGCACGGCAAGAGAGAAGATTGGGTGAGATATACAAGAAATGGAGGGCTAATGAAGGGTTCTGGATTTCCAGTGAAACAGTGGGAAACGATGGACGAGTCTTGAACAGAGGGTTGACCAAGTGTGGCTCTGGCTGCTGTGTGGTGATGAAATGGAGTGGGGCAAAGGCCGACCAAAGAGCTGGTTAGCAGTCCACAGGAAGAAAGAGTGTGGCTTGGACTAGCATAATTGGAGGAAAGGGGTGTTAGTTATATTCTGAAGACAGAGTGCTTAAGGGAGATTCTTCCCAACTGAAGAGGACTCTGCAGTTACGCACTGGGTGACTAGAGTGGTGGATGTGGGTGCTGAGAAAGAGTCAGCCTTTGGAAGTGAGAATATTCTGGAATATTCTGAGGGTCCACCATGAGTCTCCTGTGCAGATAACACATGGTCATCAAATCAATATCCCAGGAGATGCTTCTCTACAAGAGATCCTCCCACTACACAAAGGACAAACTTTCAAGGATGGAAACTGGCCACATGCCAGTATCATCAAATCTCTTCTGTAGAGCCTTACATACCCCCAAATCCTTTCTAGAGCAGGAAGAACAAGCTCAGAAGAGGCCAGAATGGTTTCGGAGATAAATGGCGGAAACGGAACATTTATTGAGCTTCTGTTACCTGCTACATACTGGTCTAGACACTCACATATACCCTCTGACTTAATCCTCAGGAGACGCCGGCTTGCTTACCCTGACTGTGGACCAGGAAGCTGAAACTCAATGATCCTAAGACCTCGCCTAAGGTCAGATGGCAGCTCCCGTAAGTGGCAGAGCTAAGACTTGAATCTGCGTCTGTGTCCAAAGCACAAGCAGTTATTGCCACAACGTACTATTATACTCCAGAAGTGAAGGGTTCTGAAGTGGCGATGTGTGTGGGTACTGGCCATGGGGATCATCAGGGACATTCTAGACCATACCAGCCCCCCACCTCCCCTGCACGTGGCCCAGGTTTACATGACGTTTATTGACTGAGACTTAATGGTAGATCAGAGCTGACACATTTCTCATCAACACTGATTAATGTCCATTAGCGCAGAGAGGGCAATTGGGGAGAGCTTTTGGGAAGATGCATAAAAGAGGAAAGAAACATGTAATGCTTTTACCAAGCGTTCTCTTGATTTCGGAACCTTTTGGCAGTAACTTTGGCTGGTGCTTAAGATCTCTCTCAGGACAAGATTCACTTGGGGTCTTGCTAGGCCTAAGAGAGGGGTGCGAGGAGGATGCTTGGAGCAGGGTGGAGGGAACTGGGCTGGCCTGGGAGCAGAGCTCTCTCTCTCTCTCCCTGATTTCTGGGCCCCACACTGCTTGCAGCCCCTCTCTCTGGAATTACAGGTAATAAGGTAGAGCTGATGTTAATGGTTTATGACATGAATTCATTTTGAGAACTATATGCTTCACCCATCGCTTTTATTTTTCAATTTGGATCTGTTGGGTATTAATAGCTTTGGGGCCGTGTTTTCCATTTTAATCTTGCTTTTTCTCATTTCCAAGTAGATTCCTTCTTTCAATTTACACAAACATTAAACCTTCATTTCCTGCAGCCCCATACTCCCCCCACCTTTCTCTCTCGTTCTCTCTGCTGACCTTGTGATAAAACTTTTCTTGAATGTGTGAACTTCCCTCACACCAGGCCTACCTTCCCACCCTGACTGGCCCCCATTCCTGATGCCTACGCCACACTTTGTTGCTTAAGGTTTCTCATAGACATCACACTTTGTGCTGCAAGGAAGAGATGAGTCAAACCAACAGAGGCCTAAAACACACAGATCTTTAATATCTCACATAATAAAATCTCCAGAGGCAGATAATTCTAGGGCTGGTTCGCTTGGCAGTCCTATGACCTCAACAAGGATATAGATTCTTCCCATCTTTCTGTTCTACTCTTCTTAGGGTATCGATCTTTTCCCTCCCAACTGGTCTCCTCATCATTGTAAGAAACCTGGACCGCTTCAGGTATCCTCTCCTCCACAGGAAGGAAGGGGACTTTTCCCCTTGCTTATTTCATTTTTAGGGGCAGAATATTTACCCCAGAAGCTCCCCCATTGGTTAACACTGGACTCCATGGCATGACCTCCATGGTCCAGACCAATCATAATTCATTTCTCGTGGCTGGAAGTGTCCTCCCTGAGCACCTTGTTGGCAGATACCTGAACAAGAGCAAAGAGGGGGGTGGCTATTGTACCAGCCAAGATTTGCTGCACACAGCAGCTCTGCTTCCCCCATATGCCTTTTTTCATGCTGTGTTCTGTTCTGCCACTTCTTCTGTCACCTCTTGACCTCAAATGTGGTTTACTCCTGGTCAGACTCTATGCACGTCAGCAGCGTACCCCATTCTGTGGGTTGTCCTGGTGTCATTGCTCCTCACCCGTATCCCCATAGTGCACCAGGTATATATCAAGCACTGCATTTGCCATCCTTAGAATAATCTGCTTCCGACCTCCTCCCAGACTGGGAGCTCTTTGCAGGCAGAGGCTGGCACAGAGTGAGTGCTCAATAAAATTGCTGAAGGGACAAATGGCCCCAAGGAAGAAGAAGTTGGGAGATGCCTTTGGCTTGTCCCTGCCTTGAAGCATTCTCTCCTAAAGCATTTGGCATCAGCAGTGCAGAGATAGATACCAGTGATTCCCAAAATAAATCACGCTCTTCAGTGCCCAAGTGTCTTAGAACTTTCTTATCTGCTGTCTAGGCTTCCACTCCCATGACTCAACCATTTTCTTGGCAAACCCTTCCGTTTTTAAAAGGAATCATCTCCAACATGACCAGGTCTTTCTGGAAATCTCTCACATAAAAAAACTCTTTTATGGCCCTCTTGCATTTTGCATGTACTCCCATTAACTAAGAAACATTTTAAAAGCTTTTCTGTGCATTACTCTTTTCATCTGATAAAAGGAAAGAGAAACCACTTGTTTCTGGTTTTGAGGAGTCAGTGGGTTAATTTATTCGTAACACTTAGAAGAACACAACACAAAATGAGGCATTTGCTGTGTGTTGTCAGTGGTGGTTCAGTGGTGGTGGTTGCAGCATGCATCCCTCTGTGTTGTACATATCTGGTTACTTGTTACTGTCCTTTGTTCCCAAATACACCTCCTGTATCCATCACCAACTCCTCAGCTCCCAAGCAAGAGATGGGGCACATATTTGACGCTCAGACAGTTTGCTGGGGACTGAGTGAGTGAACATGAAAGTTTTCCTCTGAAGGAAGGCACCAGCCATTCTCTATCTCTCTGGAAAAAGCAAGAAGGAGGAGGTGACTACAGTGGAAGGGATGGAAATTGGACAGGAGGAAATGATTTAAGACTTTCTAATCCTTGTCTACCAAACCACAAAACCCAAAACAGACAAGTAAGCATCTCTGTAAAGATCACCTCTCTGCATGTTTCAGGTGAATTGAAAATCAGAGGATCCAGATTCTAATCCTGCTTTTGCCACAGACTCTGCCAGTGGCTGTGGGTGAGCTTGTAAAACAAGGTGTTAGCTCTCCAGCCCATAAAATGTTGAAGAACGGGTTGAGTGATAGCTCAGGGTCTTGGCATCTTAGACATTAAAAAAAAAAAAATAGAAGAGTGATAGAATAAAAAGGAGACATTCTATGGTGCTGAGAAGTTCATAATCTTCTGTGGTCCTGATAGATGGGAAAGGACAATCATTAAAGGTTGTAATTAGTGCCAGAAGGGCAGACCTGATCCTGGGGAGGTGACACCGAGACCTGAGAGACATGGAGAGCATGGGCTGTGGTTCCAGGTAGGCCTGTTCTCTAGTCCTCATCCGGTCACGTTGGGGCTCTGAGCCCTCAGGAAGCCACTAAAACTCTCCAAGCCTCAATGTTCTCATCTGTAAAATGGGGAGATAAAGTTTATCCCATAGCACAGTTATGAGAGTGATGCATGGACCCGGTTCGCAGTAGCTCCCTCCCCATTTGGATTATTAATGGTCAGTCCCTGTTGACTGTAGTCATCAGGAGGTGGGATTTGAGATGCAACATGAAAAATGGATACTGATCAACTAGGCACAGAGAGGTGAGGAATGAGACATGGCCAGGAAATGATGATGCTGGTGGTGGCTTATTCTATATCACATGGTCTCATTTGATTCTCAAAACAACCCTATAAACTATATGCTACGATTTGTCCCTGTTTACACATTTGAGACTAAGGTTCAAATAAGTTAAGAAACTTGCCCAAGGTCACACAGCTACCGTAATTTCCAGAAAATAAGACCTAGCCGGACCATCAGCTCTACTGTATCTTTTGGAGCAAAAATTAATATAAGACCCAGTCTTATTTTAATATAAGACCGGGTATATAATATAATACCAGGTCTAATATAATATAATGTAATGTAATGTAATATAATATAACATAATACCGGGTCATATATTAATTTTTGCTCCAAAAGACGCATTAGAGCTGATGGTCCAGCTAGGTCTCATTTTCAGGGAAATACGGTACGTCGCTGAGCTGAGACTGGAATGCATGTAGACCCGTTCCAGAGCTCCTGTGTTCTCCTGTCTCTATAAGAGTCTCAGAAAAGTTTCTACTACCAAGTTGACATCTTTGAATACTTAGCAGGCATGATGTGGTGTTCTTTAAAGGACAGTTAGGTTGTGCTGGCCTAGAGCTGGGCTCCAGATTCCCTTGTCCGATTGAGGAAGGGCAGCTCCGCCCTCCCTGAGATGCCTCCACAGAACCTGGGGTGCCTAATGGCTGAGTCACAGCTCTCTTGATCCCAGCTAGCAAATTGGAGACACCCTTAATTGGATGCTGTAAAAACTCCGCCTGCTGCACAATGGCTCAAATAGAAGAGTTATAGCTGTTTACTGTAACACACAGACAGTCCCATTAACAAGAATGATGGGAGGCTGCTCTGTGGCATTACTCTTAGCAAAAGACTTGACAAATATGCTTTGTAAATGAAGGCGCTCCAACAGAGAAAACATATCACACTCGGTCTCCCCCCCTACCCACCCTCCCACCCCCTCCCCTTCCTAGGGAGACTTTGCATGTCGAATCCTTTTATACATTATTCAAGGCTCCATATTCTGACGACGTTCATCAATAGTGGTGCCCATGGCAGGGAGATGCTTGTATCAACTGACAAATGTAGACAAAGCAGGCTACTTAACCCAGGAACAGTGGGTCAGAGAACAAACAGGGAAATTGATTGTGCCCGCCATATTTCTGTGGGAACAGAGGAGTAAGTGAACACCATACGTCATAGCTTATCACATATGGTAGGAGGCGATTGTGAATGGAGCAGCCTGGCCTGCTTAAGGAATGCTGATGGATCGTTCACAGACTGCTTTTGTTCTGGACTGGGGTTTTTCTTGTCTACAGAGGGTCTGAGGCATCTTCAGGATGGCAGCCATAGGAAGCATACCCTTCCCGCTCCAGGCCTTGGAGGTACCCGCTACTGAATGGAGAGGGCCAGAGATGTCCAGTCACCATGGCTGCGGGACACAGGGATGAGTGTGCTAGTGTACCTACTAGACTCTCACGGGTTCCTGTAGACATACAGGTTGTACAGTTCCTAAGGGGCAAGAGGGTGCAGTGGTTCTGGTCTGGACTATGCCATCAGTTAGAGCAGGTCCCGGTGTGTCATTGATTAGCTTGTGGACAAGTTCGTGAACCAAGATCTCTCACTTGGGAAGTGGGACAATACTGGCACCTGCCTCCCGTGAATGGAGTCTGGGTGGGTTGAGTTAATGTGCAGGAGCCCTTGGAACAGTGTGGGGCACCCCGTCCTACTCAGAAAATGCTAACTAATAAATGCCTTGTGGGGTAGTGAGTTTGCCGTCACCGGAGGTTTTAAGCAGAGGACAGCCTGCCGTTCTGGGATGACTCTGGTTGGTAAGAAGGGAATCTTTGGCATGCTTGCTTTGGAGTCCTGGTTTTGCCAATTTGCTGTTCATGGGAACTTGTCAAGAGTTATGATCTCTGAGCCTTAGTTTCCCCTTCTGTTAAAGGGAAAAATAAATAGATAACATCTATAAAGCCCAGGAGAGGGTGTCCTCCCCATAGAAAGCCTTTGGAGACTGGTGGCCATTGATAATTTCTGTCTGAGGAACGGGGTTTGGGGCAGAACCTACCGAGCTGTCTTCAGCCACGGGGGGCCCCATGATGCAGTGGAGAAGAATTAATGGGTCTCCCCTTCCTCCCACGCCCGAGGAAATGAAGCTGATAATGATAAAATAAAATAAAAATACCATGCATCGAGTACCTATTGCTCATGAAGCACCTTCAATCCTCTCATTCACAGCTCCCCAAAACCCTTTCAGTTGTTAATATTATCTCTGTTTTGCTGACTGCCACAGCACTAAAAACTCTGAAGCAGATAAGAAGGGGAGACCTCATAGAGGCAATTCTGAGTCCAAAAGCAACCACGGAAGGCCTCTGTCCCCTGTCCCCGCCTCGGTCTGAAGGAGAGATATCCCCCTGAAGTCTCCCCATGGAATTGTCCTTTTTTTCTATCTATCAGCTGGTTCCGAACAGCCAATTTCAAGCGAGGTTGGATAAGCTCATTCAGTTCCCAGCCAGACATCGATACAACAGTCAAATCTCCTAAGTTGGAGTGAGGAAAATTGGCTTTTGTCTCGTTCAGTGAGCTCACGTCTAGAAAGAGCCACCGCAGCTGAAAAAAGGGGGTGCGTATCAGAGGCTCAGGGAACGAGCACAGGGCCGATCCTGGCAGCTGGGTGCTGGGGTGGGTGGAGGGGACGTACGACCCCCAGGAGCCGAGGGGAAAAGGGGCTGATGGCCCAGAAAGAGCCATAGCTGCCTTGAGACACTGACTGTCCAGAAGGGAGGGGCATCTCCATGACCACCAACACTCCCACTCTATCTCATTACCCCATGGCAGGTGAGACAAAATCCTTAATGGCAATTCATTACCGCTCATGCCTTTCAACGCTCACAGGAGGAAAGGGATTAACAACCTTGTCTCACCACCAAGGATGCAGGAACCTCTCAGGTTCACACAGCCAGCAAGTGGCACAATCCACGATAAAGACCCTTTCCATTGTTCTAGCACTTTGAACCTTCGCATTTGTTTTTCTTTCTGTCTGGAGCAGCTCCGTCCAGTGGAAATATGATGTGACCCATGAATGGGTGCCACATAGGCAAGTTTAGATTTTGTAGTAGGAAAAGAAAGAGGAAATAAATTTTAGCGATATATTCTATTTCACCCCAATTATCCCAAGTATCATCTCAACATCTGATCAATGTTAAAAAATTTTTGATGAGCTGTTCTACATGCTCTCCTTCATCCTAGGTCTTCGAAATCCCACGTAGCTTCTACACAGATGGCAACCTCAGTTCAGAGTGCTATATTTTGAGTGCTCACTGGCCACACGCAGCCAGGCAGTGCAGGTCTGCAGGTTTGGAGGACAGCCTCTCATCTCACAAGTCACCCCCTCAACTCCCAAACCAGCGTGGCACCCCATTCTCTTCCTGTGTCCCCCACCACATCATCCATTGATTATTTCTTGTTTTTTTTTTTTTTTTTTTTTTTTTTTAATATTATTGGGGAAGGAGGACGGGACTTTATTGGGAAACAGTGTGTACTTCCAGGACTTTTTCCAAGTCAAGTTGTTGTCCTTTCAATCGTAGTTGTGGAGGGCGCAGCTCAGCTCCAGGTCCAGTTGCCCGTTGTTAGTTGCAGGGGGCACAGCCCACCATCCCTTGCAGGAGTTGAACCGGCAACCTTGTGGTTGAGAGGACGCACTCCAACCAACTGAGCCATCCGGGAGCTCAGCGGCAGCTCAGCTCAAGGTGCCGTGTTCAATCTTAGTTGCAGGGGGCAGAGCCCATCATCCTTTGTGGCAGTTGATGAGTTGAACCGGCAATGTTGTGGTTGAGAGCCCACTGGCCCATGTGGGAATCGAACCAGCAGCCTTCGGAGTTAGGAGCACGGAGCTCCAACCGCCTGAGCCACCGGGCCGGCCTATTTTTTGTTATTTTTTAATTTTTATTTTTCAGTTACAGTTGACGTTTAATATGTTAAGTTTCAGGTGTACAGCTTACTGGTTAGACATATTCCAGGGATGTGTGAATCCAAGGCTGATCATAAGGGGGAAATCGGGACCCACCACACTACTGAGTACTTCTTTTGGCCCCTCCCAAACAAGGTAGCTTCTCCCCACTCCAGTAATCTGTAAAGTGGGGATCCCCTCTCCCCCATCCTTCCTCCATATTCCAGGAGTTGATGGCCTGTTGCCTAGTCTACATTCCTCCAGTGCAGGTACTCAATGAAACAGAAGGATCCAGGGCTCCTGTGTATCTACTCATCATCTATGCTGATTTGCCCATTCTTATGTAATTGGTGAGGTGGCAAAGCCCTGACTTATGCTCACAGTCGGGGAAGCCAGGGCTGTTTATCAGCTGCCGCCTTCTGCAGCCATTGAATAATTCTTGGCTGCCTGTAAATAGCAATCCACCAAGTTCATTAAGTCCCACGTGCACGGCCATTATGTATGGTAACCTGGGATGCAGGATCCTGCATATTCAGAATTCCTGGAGTCGCTTTTGCCCCTCAATCCACGAGAAAGGAAGGATAAACTTCCCTGGGGGGGATGACAACCTTTGTTGTCAAAGCTTGAATTAGAGACCTGCGCTATTATTATTGCCAGGTGCTCAATGTAGTGATACCTGTGTGATACATGTCCATCTCTCTGGGCTGCCTTCTAGCTTAGAAATTGTATTGGACATGCCTGTCTTCTCTATTGGACACTGAATTTCTTATAGGATGAAAACATGTATGTGTTCATCTTTGGAACCCCAGCTCCTAGCCCAGGGCCTGCCACGTCATATGTTTGTGGAAAGAGGAAAGGAACCAAGTGAGTGTACAAACCATTCAGAACTCTTTATCGAGCATCTACTGTGTGCTAACCCTGTTCTAGGCGTCTGAGACAGTCCCCAGCCCTTCTAGAGCTTACCTGCTAGCAGAGTTGATTTAATTTAGTGATTTCCCCACCCTCTTCTCCAAAATGCCAAAGGCCCAGCTTGCTTCTGTTATTGTTACTAACAGTCCTGTAACCACTGAGCACAGAGGTAAGAAAACGGACTCTGCTGTCCCTTAGCCCCGGGATCACTTACTCTCTGGTCCGCTTCCCATCTGTAAAGGGTGATCGATAATGACAGTCCCCACATCAAAGGTGGTTGGGGGCATTGAATGAAACAGTGCTTGTAAACTGCAGAGCGTGTTTCCTGGTGGACATCATAAGCACACGATACCATTGTTTTCTATACTAGGTAGGACTGTGTTTGGTAGGAAAGGAGGCCGAAGAGTGAGTCTGGGGCTGGGTGAAAGGAACCACAGACTGGCCCAGAAAGGAGATATCTGGAGGCTGGGATTGCTGTGTGGGGTCTGTATGATGGTGGGAAGGGGCCAAGGAGGTGACCCGGCAACAGTTGCAGGATTTCTGGTGTTAAGCAATTAACACTTGGATGCCATGAAGATGCAGAATTATGAAGAAACAGGACAGCAAGACCCTGTGACAAAATAGCCACAGGGAGAGCTTCTGTCTCCACACTCCTAGAGATGGCAGTTCATCAGCTTCTGATGGGGCAAGAAGCGGGGACAGGACATCTCTTACCATGGCTCCGCCATCTCTCCAGAGCACCTGGATTTCTGGAACCCTGGGGGCGCTAGGAGGGCTGTCCCAGGACAGGGAGAACAAATGTCTCTGAGAATGCAACATGGCACAGAATGTTCTGGAGCATTCTGGACTCTTTAGAGCTCATGCTCTGGCTCCAGTCAGATTGTGCAGGTTGGATTCCTGTCACTTATGCCTGGGTGACTTTGGCAAGTCACTTACCCTCTATCACTCTCAGTTTTCCCATTTGCAAAATGGAGATGATATTAATATCCATCTCAATATGTTTTTTTGTGAGGTTAAAATGGGATAACTTGTGTAAAGCATTTAGGACAGTGCCTGGTACTTAGGAACCTGCCAATAAGTCCTTTACAGATGTCCATTTCCTCCCAATCTCTCATCTCCTTTCTTTTGTATCCCCACCCCTCCAGGGTTGTCACTTTTCCTCATGCCTTGTCTAGGATTCAGGCCAGTGACTCTCATTGTCGTGATGCTCAGAGTTTCTTCAGGGAGGTACAAATACAAGAGGCATAGATCTTTATCTTACTAATATTAATAACTACTTATGGCATAACCTGGCTGTGTTATTGGACTGTAAGCTCCCCCTGTCCCCTAGGTGTAAGGGGGGGTGGTGGTGAGGAAGATGAAAGAAAAATCAGGGAGAAAATGGATCTCTATCTCAAATCAAAAAATAAGTAATTGCAATTCTCTGTCTATTTTTATGTTCTGTTTATTATTTAGTACCACGCAATTCCTAACAGCTTTAGCAAAATTAGAATTGCCAGTGACGTGTATGTGGGGATTCTTTTTATCAAATTAGTTCTGAAACATCCAAACAATCATATTTTAGGAAAGAAAAAAAATGTGTGTTTGTGACAGGCTCTCAGGAAAAAAATTTCAACTGAAAGAAAGAAACTGATGATTATTTTTTTTAATAAAAGAGAAAACAGGAAAGAAATAAAAAATGAGCCTGGTATCTTAAAATAAAATGGGATGCTAGACTCTTTGCTGGCAAATTTGCAATTTCTCTGTTGGAGTTTGGATCTGGCTTTTATTATTAAGGCTGGTGCTGAAAGCTGGCATTTTGACAGGAACATGGAGCTTTTGTCACTATCTGGGAAAGAGATAGATGTTGAATGACATTTTGAAAGAAATGTATACATTTTGGGTCTAAATACTCTCTCCTTACTGGGAAAATTCCACTAACAAATAACTGATTGGTTATCTTGAGTTCCCAATTCTCATGGCTATTTAAAGGAAAACAAAATTGAAAGTTTTTTTTCCCCCTCTTTAACCTTTGGGAAAAATGGAAAGGAGTTTTCTCCATGGGCATCATCCTTTCCATATAAGAGCATTATTCCTGGCTAGAAAACCCTGATGGCACCTTCTGTGTTCCCAGAGGTGAAACAATTGTGTTTTTTTTTTTTTTTTACTAGTTTTTTTAAAAAAACAAACATTTTTTTTTTATTAGTTTCAGGCACACAAAACAATGTAATAGTTAGACATTTATCCTTTATATCCCTCACACAGTGACAACCCCCTCCCCTCATCCCTACCCCTCTGACATCGCACACAGCAGTGAAATAATTGAATACATCCCTGGAGGAGTAGCTTAAGCCCACATTTAGGGGAAAATTGTTTCCGTTCCTAAGCCCTACTTATTAATGCAAATAACTCAAGGGACGAACATGGCAGAGAGGAGAAAGGATCTCAGGAATGCCATTCAGGAGCCCTGGGCTTCTCTAGCTCAGCTACTTACCCGCTGTATGACACTGGGCAGGTCGCTGTCCATTCCTGGCTTCTTTATTCAAAACAGACAGAGTGGACTTCTTTGCCATGAGGATAAAGGATGATGAAAGGTTGCTAAAACTCTAGAATGCTAAACAAATGTCTGCTGCTGTAACTAAGAAGCTAAGTTTGTGGTCCTGAAGGGGCAAGAGAAAGAGGCAATTAGAGGGAGGACAAGAAACAGGAGGATGAAGACCAGCCAGGAGATGCAGGTACACTTGATACCTCGCAAGTAGAGGGGTGCCGTGTATGGCGGGTATACCAAACTGCGTTGAACTTCTTTCCTTGGGTTTTACTCTACCGATGGCTCAGACACTGCCTCCTTGTCTAGATTGCTGAATCGATATACTGACCTGCCACACATAAGACATCAAGGTTTCTGCTTAGGAAGTCAAAGTCCAAGTTCAGGGCAGCCTAACTCCAGTGGGGGGTAGTTTTGCATTATGGCCATTTTTGGCCTTTCACACAGGGTTTCTCTCTTACTGCCCTAGGCTTCTTTCCCTTTCGCCATGGTCTTCTATAGCTCCAGGTGGACCAGTAAAAACTAAACGCAAAGCTGTTGAAATGTGGGGAGGTCATCCTTATGAAGACAGGAGTCTCCAAGGGGGAAAAAAATCAAGTGATGACTCTAACTCTTCTCAAAGGAGAGAGTTTTGGCTCAGGTCTGTATGGATTACAGGAATCCCCTCTCTTCAATGTACAGCAGTACTTTGGAGATTTAGATGTTAATATTTTCTGGATTGAACATCCATGGCAAAAGCCCCCTCAAGGGTTTTGGTAACCATTTCCAACTTTCTGGGGGTTAATTTCTGCATCATGTTTGTGAAGATCCTGACAGTGTCGGACTTTACCCGAGCCCTGTACTCCCCCTCAAAAACAGTGTGTCTTAGGAAATGCACTCACCCTTTTGTTTTCCAGGGAAGTGGTTAATCATAAAGGACCACCTCTGTCTTGTAGATTCCAAGATCAGATCCATCTCCACTTTCCTCATTGACTCAGATAAGACAGTCTCCATCCTTTTTCGTGATTCCCATGAGATACGTAAATGATTTTCTGGACTGCCTACCTCTATAAATTCCAGACTCCCTTCCTTTCCACTGGGAAAGTCTCATTAATGAGTGTTTTCCCTGTTGTAGTCGTCTGAATAAAATCACCTCCTTAGTCGTCTGGTGCATTTTCTCTTTGACAATTCCAAGTTGACTATTTTTCCAAACCGGAAGAAAATGCAGGTCCCCATTATGGCCATAAATGACTAGAAGCAAGAAGGTTATGGAGAATCAGTAGGAATATCTTTTAAAAATGAGCTAGAGCTAGACTGAAGGAAAAACCAAAGGAAAATTTGTATGCAAATGGAGCATCAAACATTTCTGCGTTGAGGTAAGCATCACATGCTTGGCAAAGGAAAGAGAAAGTGTGTGTGGTGACAAAAGATGCCCTTGTTGACCCATAAGCTTTCTCTGTGTTATTACAATCCTCAGTCCTACGATATATGCCAACATTCTGGGGGCCCTAGACATCAATGTGAACTCATGCAAAGGCTGGGACAAGACCATTAGACTGGAAACTGTGGAATATCTCCAAATTTTTTGACTTTCAGAGAAATGCCCTTGGATGCTAGAGTTTCCCAAGATTCCATTCTTAAAGCTAGACGTGTCTGGGAATTTCACCCCTCACCCTAATGCTGCTGCCAGTGATGGTGGGAAAGTACAAAATGTAGTGCCTTTGCCTCAAGGGCTGGGGATAAATTTTTGACCAGAGATGGCCACGGTTTCAGGATGAATTTGGAACTTCACTGCAACTGCTCTTTGATTGGCTTCTTTCCTTTGTCTATTCTAATTTTTCCAACCCTTATCAGTTTCTCCTGGATCCTTTCCTTAATGAATCACTTGCACTTGAAACCTTGGTTCAGGGTCTGCTTCTGAATGACCAGAGCTAAGATACTCTGTTGACCCCCCTAGTGAAGGAAGAAGGAAGGAAGGAAGGGAGGGAGGAAGGAAGGAAGGAAAGAAACAAAGAAGGAAGGAAGGAAAGAGTAAATGCTTTCTTTGTAGGAAGACAGCTGAGGGACAATGAGGAGAATCCTTGACTTGTGATTGGTAGCCCTGCATTTGAATTCCAGCTTAGCCATTTTCCAGCTGTTTAATCTTGGACATGGAACTTCTCCAACTTAGGTCCCTTCTCCCTCTTAGGAAAGACTATCACTGACTCAGAGTTGGTGCAATCATTAAGGTAATGATTTTGATTGGACCCATCACAGGGCCAGACCAGCTCACTTGAACAGGCTGTGGTTTTTCAAGTGAAGTCCATAAGAAAATCTGTCTTCTCTAGTGCGAGTTAATCCCAGCATTTCCTCCCAAGTTCCAAAGAGAAGTGTTTACTCACATCTTCCCCCTTCCTGGACTATTGCTTGGGGGGGTCTATGTAGTATAAACTGAAGTAGAAAGAAGCAGTGTGGTCTTAGTTCAACAGATTCCAAGTTCTCAGGGGCACAAAAATCACTCAGGGTCTTTGTTAAAAATACTGGTTTCCAGATTTCCCAAGAGTTTCTGGTTCAGTAGATATGCGATGGCTCCAGAAATCCAAGTTTATTATACACTCTGTGACCCTAAGTCTGGCAAGCCACAGATTTTATTTTTAGAGACATTACCGTAGGTTAGGGCTACTATTGACCAGCGCTGTGCTGGACGTCTTTGATACTCAGTGGTTGGTTGACCTGTGTGCGTCAGTGTCCCTGCCAGCTCTGTCCAGTCCCCCTGGGCTGGATACTCTGCCATTCCCCAGACCCCTGATGCTTAGCTGAGCTCTCAGATCTAACTGCCTCTTGGTGTACCTTGACCCATTGGGTTGACACTTTGCACATCTATGAATTCTTTCATGGACATCAATGAGCGCTTGTCCACTTAGTGAAAAACAAATGGCTGAGATGACACAGGCGATCAATCCCAGCACATCGTGGGCCCACCAGCCCTGGAAGGAGACAGATCCATTACAGCCGCTTAAGACCAAGAATGACAAGAAGCCAAAGCTCTTCCTTGTCTGTGGTACTTGTGAGGAGGCCAGAGTTCATCCTCTGACCTTGACCTTGAATGTTGTCACCACTCGTTATCACAGTTGTAGTCACTTATGCCTCAGTGTATTGGCTCATTATATTTAGTGCCAACTGCTGCTTGGTCAACAGTGACCCCCCCAGGACCCAGCTCCCCCTCAACCCCTACACACCTCAAGTTCCTGAAGTTTCTAAGATACAACCTCCTTTCCCATCTACGTCATCCTGCTGGACGTGGGACGGATATGGGAGGAAATGCATTTATTGTCCATAAGCCTTTCTTGTTTTCATGGTATCCATTTTACCTCTTGAGAAACACTGAAATCTAGTCAGGGGGTCAGCAAACTTTTTCTGTAAAGGGCAGTGGGGCAAGACAAATACAGTCCCTGCTCTCATGGAGCCTGTAGTTTAACAGTGGGGAACAGATAATAAATAATGAATAATATTGTTAAATGCTTGATTGCTATTGTTACAGGCGCTCTGAAGGAGAAATGTAAGCTGTGATGGAAGGAGTAACATGGGGGTTTGGAGAAATGAGGGTGAAGAGGTGGGGAGCGGACGGGATGCGCCATCCAACAGAAGGAGACACAGAAGGTCCTTAGGTGAAAGGAACTTGGCACCTCAGGAGAGTCGTGGTCACTGTCACCCAGACGAGGGAGAGTAATGTCAGACCCAGAGTTTGGTGCTTCTAGCAAAGTACGTTAAACGTGCCCCTAGAAGCAACGCAATGTCTCCGAAGTGTTTTAAAGCAGGAGAGCGACACGAGTGGACTTAGGTTGCAGAACAATTTATCGGGCCGCAATTTGGATAACAGACAGGAGGCCATAAGAAATCCAAGGCAGACAGGGCATTCCTGTAGTACTTCCTCAATTTCAGTATGACACAAACTCAATGTACGTCTGTTTCTTTTGGCCAAAAGAAAAAAAGTCAGGGATTTGATGAAATGTCCGTGTCTGAGGTCACTGTGTTGAGGCAAAGCTGCCCACTCATGGTGAACACCCGTCACTGGTGACGACTGTTCTTGGGGGACAGTGTTTCGGAATTGTGCTGGTCATAGGATTCCAGTGGAGTGGGTGGGCGCTGGAGCTGGAGAGCCGGGATGGCGTCAGATGGTACAGAGTCTGTGAATAATAAGGGATGCAGACTTCTCAAAACCAGAGCCCTTCCCTCTAGGCACCATGAGGATCTGGATTTCAAGGCCACCTGGACCTCTGAAACTCTGCTAACAGCCAGTGCCAGTGATGGTGATTTTGTCAATACCTTTTGCAGACGCCATAATGGTGCAGAGTGTGTGCACACTCCACGGCATTTAATACAATTCCTTGGGATGCACTGATACGTACATCATTAAGCCGAACACACCTTCCTAGTGAAAGTAGTGCTCATTGCAGTTTTCAAATGCCATTTTCATTTGCTGTTTGGCAAGGACACCATAGTCACGGTCTTCTTACTTCTGTTAGCCACAAGGGCTGGGACAGAGTCGTCCCATCTTCCTGTTGGCAAGCCTTCATTTCAGACTGTCAGCTGTGTGGCTATTTGGGCAATGAAGAGAGGTGTAAAGCCGGACTCTGATGTCACACATTTGTTGAGCGCCCTCTTATGTTGCACCAAGGTTGATGTGTGTGACCAACAGCATTCAGCAGAGGTGGTGATCGTTACTTCCAAGGTTAGGTTATGGAAGACATTACAGTCTCCATGTTGGTTACATACTCTCTCTCGGATCACTCAGGGAGAAACTGGTCTCTCTGTCGTGAGCAGCTCCATGGAGAGACCCATGTGGCAAGGAACTGGAGCCTCAGGCGAGTGGGCTTAAACAAGGATTCCAGCCCCAATCGGGCCTTCAGATGACAGATCCCAGGCAACCCCTTAAGGGCAATTGCATGAGAGATCTCAAGCCAGAGACAGCCAGATAAGCTGCACCCAGACTCTTGATCCCCAGAAACTACAGATAATAAATGTTTGTTGTCTTCTGTAGGGAATGGTGAAACTGGAATTCAAGTTCAGGTCTTTTTGACTCCAATGTTCACGTTTTAAACCTCTGGCCATAAATCCTTGACTGAGAGTTCTTTGAGGGCATGTATTATGGCATTTGTCTTGGTATCCCCAGGAATTAACACTTAGTAATAGTTCCAATATTATCATAGTCCTGGCCAGGATGCTTTGGATCGCCAGTGACAGAAATCTAACTCAAGCTAGCTTAAGAAAGCAAGAGAACTTTACCCTTAGCTGCTAAGTCTGGGGCCGCACATGGGGGTATAAGCAATGTTCGTGGAGCTCTGTTGTTCTCATTTAAGTGCCCTGTGGTTATATTCTCAGGCATCCTCTCCTCACATGGTGGTAAGAAAGGGTCACTGGCAGCTATAATCTTACAACCTCCTGGCTCAAAATCCAAAAGGAAAGGAGATCTTTCTCCCCACAGTATCCATATAACAAATTTTAAGGAAGCCTCTAATTGGCCTGAGTCATGTGCTTTCTAGATACAAACTGTCTGGAGGGAGTCCTCTGATTCGTCAGTTAGAGTCACATGACCATCTCCTACTGGGGGAAGGGCAGAGAAGGACACCATGATAAACAGCTTCCTTAGGACAATGTCGAATTTCCAAAGTGTGGTTCCTGAAAGAAGAGTTACCAAGAGGAAGTAATACTGGGCTGATAAGCACATTGGCTATACACAAAGCCTAAAGATAAAACTCTTCAACCTTCTCTGCATTGGGCAAAATGGTTGCATAAATATCTTTGAATGCACATGGATACTTACCTTTCAATTGCTTAGAACTGAGACAGTTAATACACACTCCTCATTTTGTTTCTCAATTTTCAAACATCCCAATTATTGGGATAGGGGGTGGGGACAGGACTGAATGAATCAATGATGCCCTTCCCAGAGCTAATTAGTTCAGAAACTTTGGAGGCTAGCTCATTGTTGAGATTGAAATTCATTAACCTTATCTGAGCATGGGGAACTTTCTCCATGGTAGTCTAGATTTTTAAATGAGCTTAACTTCAGGCGAGCCACATTACACACATTCTTTCTGGTAGAACTTAATAGTATGGTTTGGAAAAGGTAGAAGATATCCTCAGGATGGGGCTAACCTTTATTTTATGAGCATTTCAATAACATAATGGAGGAATCCATCGAACAGGGTTGATGGCAGGGTCAGGGTACTAAATCCTCTCTTCGCTGGGAGATAGTTCCCTCTGGAAAGTAACCCCCTAATTTCTGGAAAGCATCTCATTTCTGTCTGTTTTCTTGTCTCTCTCTCTCTATGTGTGTCTATATTTCCAGTTTATACAAATCGTGTGGATATTTTCTCATTTTGCTCTCAAAAGCTTTTAACCTCATTTCATTTCAGCTGCTTTTGAAAAGTATTTTTGTCAGTTACAGTTGACATTCAATATTATTTTATATTAGTTTCAGGCACACAGCATGGTGGTTAGACATTTATATAATTTGTGCAGTGATCCCCTGATTAGTTTAGTACCCACCTGGCACTAGACGTCATTGTTGCAACATTATTGACTGTATTCTCTATGCTGTACTTTACATCCCTGGGATTAAGTCCTTGCATTTGGGAAACTCTCTAGAGAGGGGACTCAGGCTTCCTCCAAAATCTTGCCTGAAAATGATTCAACAGTTGTGAGAAGTCAGAGATCTTTTCATCTTTTGCTTCCATAGAGAGAGGAAAGCAGAACCATGGACAACTTTCTATGAAATTTAATTTTCCAAAGTGGTGACTCCATCTTACAGCTGAGCATGGAGAAAATGTGCAATGTGAAATGCTGGGGTGTTATGAGGACAACTGAGGGCTTACCTCTCCCTTGTTATCATCCAAAGCTCACTGACCTCCTTCATTTCCTGCTGTGCACACTTTCCCAATCCTATCTCACCCATTCCACCCCAAAGCCATAGGAAACAAGCCTGGGTGGGAACAAAAATAAAATACGCAATTAAAATGGGAAGTAAAGAAGAATGAACTCTGTCCTGTTAACAGATGAGCTCAACGGGCTTGCTTGAGTAATGAAGGCTTTTTTCATGTTTCCTGGTGTACTGGTAGTCAGCCTTTAAGTTGTCTCCAGTGACCTCCACCACCTGGTATTCATCCCCTTGTGCAGTCTTCTCCCTTTGCATGTGGACTTGACCTAAAGACTTACTTCTAACTGGTAGAATATGGCAGAAATTATAGGATGCTACTTCTACTAGGTTTCACAGGGACTGGGGCTTCCAACTTGAACACATCTCATTGTCTCTCACGTGTCCACTATGATGGAAGCAACCTGCCAGGTTGTGAGCTGTCCTGTGGGGAGGCCTGTGTGACTGGAAACTGTGGGTGGGCTCTGGCTAACAGCCAGTGAGGAGCTGATGGCCTCAGTCCAACAATCCATGAGGGACTGTATCCCGGCAGCACCATGTTAGAGAGTTTGGAAGTAATTCATCCCTCAGGCGAGCCTTCAGATGAGACTGCAGCCCGGACCAACAATTGACTGAAGCCTTGTGAGGGACCTTGCGGCAGAGAGACCCAGCTGTCCTGCACTCAGAATTCCAACCCACAGAGGTGGAGGAAACAAATGATTATTGTTTGATGCCGCTAAGTTTCGGGATAATGCGTTACACAGAGATAGATTATGTATGTATGTATGTATGTGTATCTATCTATTTCTCTATGGCTGTCTATACGCATCTCTCTCTCTCTCTCTCTCTCGCTCTCTCTCTCTCTCTATCATCTACCATCTCTATCTCTCTCTCTCTATGGCTGTCTACCTCTATATCTGTATCTCTATCTATCGTCTATCTCTCTATGGCTATGTCTTTTTTATCTCTTTATCTCCATCTGTATATCTATTTATGTCTCATCCCTCACCCCACCCCCAATCTATACACTTGCCAGGTGGAGATGCTTCCCTTTCAGAGAACGGAGGCTCCGAGATGTGAGTAACGTGTTCCATCTCACCTAAGAGGCAGGGCTGTTCTTGGGTGAGACTCTCCTGTTTACCTGACACTGTTTTCTGCGCCTCATGATGTGCCCTTCTTGAATCTTCATTTCATCCCTGTGAAGTAGATATTTTTATCCTCCATTTAAAAGCGAGAACACTGGAGATCGGAGAGATTCAGTGTCCTTCCTAAGGCCACGCAATTAGTAAATAGAACAGCTAGGATTCACCATCTTTACTTTATTTTGGGGGGCAGGTGTTTTGCACCAATTATAATACTTGTTCTATGAAGAGACTACCTCATTAGCCATTTCTTTTCAGTGCGTTCTCTCCCTCCACTTTATGCTGTAAGTTAGAATTGGGAGAAGTATAAACATCATCTCGGAACATGCTCAGAGGCGTCAGTATCTTAAATCACAGGCTGCATCCTTTCTTCTAATGAAACATGCAACTAGCACTTGAGCACTTACTGTGTGCCAAGTAATATTGCTATCCCCAGTTTATAGATGAGATAACTGAGGCTAAGGAGTTTATTTATCTCCTATCATCTAGCCAGTAAATGGCAGGTTCAGAATTCAAGCCAGACTCCAGCACTGCCCTGTTGTTTAGCCACTTTCCTTCTCCTCCACCCCTGTCCTGAACCTCCTGTTTCTGGGGTCTAGAAATGGGTGTGACTCTCAAGGAGGGTCCTCTGTGAGGACCCTCATTATTTACCTGCATTTCATATATTTACCTACACGGGTAAAAACATGATACCTGTCAGACACCTGTGTTCAGGCAAGGACTATGAAGCATATCATTTAGAAGAGTTCCTGTAAAGAATAATCACCAGGTACAATGTGACCTCTTATGAAGACTATCATTCTATGAAGAGGAACTTGCAAGAGGCATTTCAGGCTGACATTTCACAGGCAGACACAAAATAATAGCTACAATAAATATGAGGCCCCTGCAGGCAAACCAGACCCACTTGCAGTTGACTAGGCATGTGTGACATGGCATCCCTAATGAATTTACCTCTGAATCTCGGTACACATTGGGTATGGGGTACTTACTATGTACCCATCACTGGGGTGGATATGAGGGTGGAGAATAGACTGTGGGTTCCACCTTCTGGGAGTTCGAAGGGATTGGGCAGCCAGCAGAAGCATATATCAGCAATTTAACATAACACACTTAAACCATACATAAGACAGAGCTATAAAGTATATAAAGACTAGTTTCTCCTCCTAAACCCTCCCCCTACCTGCTCACCCCATCTATGTAATTGGAACACTCGCTACTCTTTTGCTGTAAATGGGTGCCCCGGAGCTTCCTGTTTAAGTACCGTTCTCATTTATCAACTTGAGTTGGTTTCTGTTTTCCCATTTTTAGGTCCTCTGGTCACCCCCTGCCGCCTCGCCCCTGACCAAGGGACACTTGACAATGTCTGGTTTTGTTGTTCCAATGGGCGGGGGACAGGAGGAGTGCCACTGGCATCTAATTAGTAGAAATCAGGGATGCTGCTAATATCCCACAGTGCACAGGACAGCCCCTTTCAAGTAGATATGATCTGGCCTCCAATGTCAATTGCCAAGGTTGAGAAACGCTGATCGAGACATACATCTGAGGCAGAGGAGAACCAGCGATGGTGTATTAAAGAAAGAATGTCCCAAGATACTAACTCACTGTGTGACTTTTCTAAGTCACTGACCTTCTCTGGACCTCAGGGTTCTCAGCTCTGAGAAGACTGGAACTACTTCTAGGTCCTCAATTCTCTTCCAGTTCAGAAATGTTATGAATTTGTAACTGTCCCCTCCCCCCTGGGGTCTTCTCATCATGTCTAAGGAATTCGTCTTCAGTCTTGCACATGGATTGTTTTGGGAGAGATCATGTCAGGTGCTTCCCTTATGGACGGCTTGACCCTCAAAATTATTTTGAAAAGTTTTCCATTGTGTAGAAGGATATTAGATGCAAGGGTTATGAGTTCTTCTTCTTCTTCTTCTTCTTCTTCTTCTTCTTCTTCTTCTTCTTCTTCTTCTTCTTCTTCTTCTTCTTCTTCTTCTTCTTCTTCCTCTTCCTCTTCCTCTTCCTCTTCCTCTTCCCCTCCTCCTCCTCCTCTTCCTTCTCCTGCTCCTCCTTTTTCTTTTTTTTCTTCTTTTGGAGAAAGTATTGTTCCACATTTTTTTCTTCTTCTGAAATTCAGTGGCTTGAACTCAACCTCACTACCCAGGAGAAAACGAGGAAAAGAAACTAGAAACCAGAACTGAAATCTGAGAATCAAGGTTTAAGAATCCAAAGATTCTTTAATCCATGCTTTCCTGCAAAATGGGGAATTTGACAGTCCCCCTATTTACCACCACTTAAAGTTGCTGTTTAGATGAAATGAGATATTACTCAGATAATATCATGTGAATAGTTTCAACCAACGTTTATTGATCAAGAGCTACGTACCAGGCATGAGTTGTATATCGAGAAGCATTTTGGATAGTGCCAAATATTAAACACAGGAATCATTATTAACAGCTCATAAAATAATGTGCAGAGTGGGTGAGAAAATGCCAAATCATGAGGGAATTAGTTAGAGTGCAATTTGCAGTCCTGTCTTTGTTCTCCTGGGGTCACTTCACACTGGGATGTCTGATCATTAAATATGACCCTCAAAGGCATAATGTCGAGAGATTGAGTAAATTACTCAATTTTAAGACAAGATTTTAAACAAGGGCCTAACTGTTTTATCTACTTGGATTTGGGTCACTAATTACGCCCACTGATCTCCAAGTAATGAACTTAACAACGACCTCATAAATTGTGCTGTGACAATGAGTTTCCATTCTGTCCTTTTTCATCATAAAATGAGACTGATGCCTTTTCCAATTAGTGATGGCAATTATACATCTATTGACAAGATGAGACAAAGGAGAAAAATCAGTGCTATGCTACGAAGATACTTGGGAGTCCCTCTTAGGCTAATGCTGTGTGTCCCTGAAGCTGCCCTTCAACATCTCTGATCTTGTGTCCTCATTGGAAAAAGTATGGTGTTGCATCACATGATGCCTCAAGTGTTTCCTGACTCCAAAATTCCAGGATTCTGCGTAAAATTCAACTTGTGACATTAAAGGAAAGGCACTGTTAAAATGATCAAACCCTGCACTTTTCCCAACGGAAGATTTTATATATATATATATATATGTATATATTGTCCCAAAATAAGGTGGTATGTTTGAACTGCACTAATTTATGGTCGTAAAAAGTAATAAAATGGGTTTAAGTGATAGCAGTGGAAATTTGGGACAGAGAAGAAAGGCTGTCTTCATGGTAATTTTAAGGAGGATAAGCCATGGAATACATTTCCATTTCCAAAGATATAGTATGGTTTTTACTAGTTGAGACTGTTAAAGGGAAGCTAGAAGCCGTTTATGATGTTTTGGGCTAAATGAATGTTACGGTCTACCTGCTTGCGTCCTACTCATAGGATTCATATGTTGAAATCCTAATCATCACTGTGATTAGAGGTATAGGCCTCAGAGGTGATTCGGTTCTGAGGGTGGAACCCTTTGAATGGGATTAGTGGCCTGATAAAAAGAAACCTGAGAGCTTGCTTGCTGTCTCTCTGCTCTTCACCATGTGACAACACAACGCGATAGTCACTGGTGAACCAGGAAGTAGGTTCTTACCAGACACGGATCTGCTAGCACCCAGTGAGAAGTCAATTTCTGTCGGTTAAGCCACCCAGTCTATGGTATTTTTGTTTTAACAGCCTGAACTAACACAGTGCATCTCTTTCTAGAAGGAAGAGAATTGACCCAGATCAGAATGTGGAGATTTTTTTGGTGGTGCAGCCCAGCCCCAGAACCCTGAAACTGGCTCATCATATCAGATACCTACTTGCTTTTCTCCATGAACTTGACTTTGTGACTTCAGTATCTATTTCATGTTCTCCAGAGTTGTGCCTCCTGGAATCTAGACCTTACATGTCCACTATTTATGTATGAATCCTAGTTCTTTTCATGTCTCTAACCTCTGGCATATTGAGTGGAATGACCAGACCAGACCTGCTGTGGTTTCCTGGAACCATTGCTTTTGACTTTAGGTCACAAAGGAAAGCGAAACACCTGTATTGGTTAGGATTCTCTAGAAAAACAGAGAAACAGGATATTGCTGCTTCTCAAAAGGACAAGAGTTATCTGTAGTTGATGGCAGGTCTTGCTCCCAATCCTAAAGGCCTTCACTGCGATCCACCTGTGGGGCTGCTGAGGCCTGCCAATAGCATCCCTGTCTGCCACTGCCACTCACACACCACTGGACCTGCTGGATCTTACGGTCCACGTGGTCCACGTGGAAGAGCAGCTTGAATAGCAGCTAGATCTGCTGCAGAATCTCTACTTAGTGAGCCCACGTCAGTCAGTCCAGCCTCATCCAACTTTATCTTCCTTCCACCATAATCCCACTCCCTTAAGTATCCATTCTAGCACACGTTCCCTGAATTGGAATTCCTGAGCTCTTTCTTTTCTTTCTCCACTTTGTCCAGGGACGTTAGGAGCAACCAACTAATATAATGACATCATATCATTTAATATCATATCATATCTCATATATCATATCTCATATCTATCATATCATATCTCATATCGTGTCATATCGTATCATGTCACTATGTTAGTTTTCCAAAAACATTTGAAAGTATCACATACAGAGTAACCTAACTCCTTACTTCTTATCAATGGTTGATTGCAATGGTGCCCAATGCAGAAATTTGGTATATCTTTATAATCTTTAACTTCTTGGACTCTCAGAGCTCTCTTTACTACTGGAAATAGAGTCCTTACTGTCTTTAAATCTAATTAGGTTAAAGGGCTAATTCCAGAACCCCTAGAACCAATTCAGAAAACCTATCCTTCAAATTCTGTTGCTTTAGAACTAGGCCTGTCCTGCTTTTCTGGAACCCAGTCATTGCTAACTGACATTAGGTCACAGAGGAAAGTGAAACACCCACGGACAGCTCGGAACCATCCTGGAAAAAAGAATGAGCTTTGCACCACAAGTTTGTCACTTAACACAAACCCCCTCCTTGATAAAGGGTTTCAGTTCAGTCTTTTGAAGACTTCTCCACCCCCATTTGGGAATTCCTCTTCACTTTCATAATGGAAGTCAATGGGAAAATGGGTTCACTTGCAGATAATTTTCTGGGAACACTTCGATTCTAAAAACTAGGATCAAGACAATTCTAAAGGTGGATGTTTTTAGTAAATAAAGACATCTAACATTGTTAAGCTAAGTTATACTAGTGATTTACTGAAAGATAAACAAGCAAATGCACTGCCCAACACAGTGGCATGTTTCTTCACAGATAACATGCATTAGGTTAAATAGAATAAACGGAGAGAAAAAACAAAAATGCACGTACACAGCTACATTTTAAAATTCTTTTGTCAACTCTACTGCTTTTGTCTTTCCTCCTGCCCCCCTCCCCTCCCACCCTCTCCTGTCCCCTCCTTTCTCTTTCTGTCCCCTTCCAGCTCCTCCCATCTTTTCTCATTCTTCTTTCTAAGTTGATTCTGATTCTATGGTGAGACACTGATTGGAGGGGGAGCAGGGAATCGGGGAGATCACTTAAGAGCCCATCAAAGACATCCAAGTGAGGGATGATGGCAGCCTGACTGGGAAGGCAGCAGCGGAGTTAAAGAGACGTGAGTGGATTTGAGCAGTTTTAAGATTATCTCAAGGACTCTCAGTGAGGGATTGGGTATGGGCGGGGGAGGTTAGAGGGAGAAAGGTGCGTCAAGGTCACACTGCTGTTACCCATCCTGGAGGCCAAGGGGAACCCTCACTGCCTGCCGCCAGGACCTGAGAGCAGTTTTGGGACTCCACCACCCACACAAGCAGCTCTGTGATGTACAATCTGAGGGAGGCTGTGTAACGAAGGGCTGTGCTGGGGGCCCTTCCAGGGCAGATGGCCTCCTATCAAGAGGTCAGACAACTAGTTCTCCAAGGCACCTCTGGTGAGAGGGAGAGAAGTAGAGGGAAGAGATGAGGAGGAAGAAATGAAGCGTGAATTCAACTGATTATCACACACACACACACACACACACACACACACAAACTGTCCCAGAGAAGAACCTGTTTAAAATCTTTTAGTGACTTCTCCTAGGGTTTTCCTTAAGAAAACCTATAAAGCCATGAATTAAAAAGCTTAAAATTTGGTAGCTCTTTTCAGTAATTCCCTAAGAGCGTTTTGATTCAATGCATATGTATATACCACGTATTAAGCGTCAGACTTTGGGTTCACAGAGATGAACAGGACACAGCACACCTGCCGTGTTGGCCTGTAATCCAATAGTGTGGACAGATGTGTAAACTAATTTACACCACAATGTAATACTTGTACCAAAAAGACTTACAAGACAATGAAGTAGCTGAATGGTAATAGTGATTAATTCTGTCAATCGTGCAGCAGTGGGGAAATCAAGGAGGGCTTTGCAGAGGAGGTGACGTCTGAATAAGTGTCAGGTCGAATAGAAGTTCTTGTGTCAGTCAAGATTGCTGGAGGGTACACCCTTTTTTTTTTTCCAATTAAAATTTGTTTTTTTACTCTTTGACCCTGAAATTTATTTAGGGATTTTCCTCAATGAAATAAAAACTGCACAAGTGTGCATGTGGTTGTCCAAAGATGTTCTTTGCAGTGTTATTTATAATGAAAAATGAGAAACAACCTAAAATGCCCTTGAGTGGGGCAGGGAATTTTATAAACCACAGTACATGCATGAAATATCTGCATTAAAGTGATATACATCTATCTTTAGTCCACTAGAAAAGTTGCCCTGAAAATTTTTGGCTAAAATACAAGTGAATAAACACCAACAACAACACCTAGCTAACAGAAGCGTATGAGTGGTATGACACCATTTCGATAATGTTTTGGGTATTTCGGGCATCAGAGATGTCAGGGCTCCTTAATTCTTTAAGGCAGAGGGTAGATGCTCAGTGCACGTTCACGGAATTTATGATAAAAAGATGGCAGGTAGGTTGCCAACATGGGTCCAATCGGGAAGCAGTTAACTGGTTTTGGGATTTTGAGGCCTGGAGCTGCCCTGATTTCAGCTTGAGAAAACACAGCCTTGGTTGGCTCGGCACTTGATCCCCGCTGAAGTCCTTCAAAGTGGAGATTTTCACTGTGATTTATTTTTTTTCAGATGTAAATATATACCAATAATGCCGTTATAAAACTGGTATTGTATTAAACCATAAATTATATTTGACACATAATAATGTTGAATTACTGTGGAAGTCCATCAACACCGAGGGGCAATGCCAACACACAGGCCACCACTGCTCACACTCGCGCTACTGCTCGCTCTGCAATGAAGATAGATGTGGGGAATCTTTGCTCTCAGGGTCAAAATGGAAGAAACTCTCCCTGAGAAGAAACGTGTCAGAGTCAGGCTGGGGCTGAGGTTCCCAGGACACAAGGCCTCATTCCTTTGCTTATTTTTCCATGCAGAACATCTTTACTGAAGACCTGCTTGTGCCATGCTAGGATCTGCTGGGGGATAAGACAGATATTGGTTGGCGTCCACCCTCCAGCAGAAAACACAGAGATTTCAAAATGAAACGCACAGCCCATTTCTCGATTACAGTGAATTCATGTAGTAATTCCTTGGACGTTTGGCCTCTTCTCACTGGCACAATCACGGGCAAGGGCAAAGTAGGGTAATGGGGCCAGTCCAGATGGAGTGGGGGAAATGAAGCAGAGTGGATAGGAATACAGTTCAAGCATAGGCACGCTGTCTGCGTAGGGCCAGGTCAAAGAATCTGAACTGGTCAACAGACTGAAGGAGTCAGGACTGTTAAGAGATGCTTAGACCAAGGATTTCAACCAGTTCATCAGCAGGAGAGCCCATGAGTCCACACCTGTGTTTTATGTGTTTATTTTTAATTGCTGGTTTCCCGTAGTCAAGGCCAATGTCCTACTTGGGGAGCATTTCATAGATAATTGTTGAAAGAGTGAATGAACTATGCACACAACATGGAAGTATTGAGTATTATCATCATTACAATGAAGTCACAGTGAGGGCTTCATATGCTCGGTGAGGATTTGGGGACAACTCATCTAGAGGTCTGTTTAAAGGACTCTCACTGAAGCCTGCCGAGGAAGGGTGTAGCGACCTTTGCAGCTGCCATCCAGATTTCCTAGAGGGCTAATCAATAGCATTTCTGTAAAGAGAACCGAGGGCTCTGAACCCCAGGGGATGGTGGGATGAATGAGTGAATATTCATGCCGAGGAAGGAGGACAGTGAAACCAATCTGACACCATTCATGACTGTTGGTGGAGAGGCAGGGGGACATTTTTAAGGGTTTTAGCTTTCCGGGGAAAACACTGTATACTTGTTCTAAGAAAGAAATCGATGACATAGAAGGAGCCAGGCTGCCCTTTGGAGGAGAATATCACTCCAAGTAGTGTGAGAGGAAACTCGTCTCTTTGACCATTTCTTCAGAAGAAGAGCATTGCAGTAGCAACTAAGGGACATGGAGAAGTCGTGCGGGGGCACAGCGTGGGTTGGAGGCCTGCAGTGGAGATCAGGACTGCACATTGGTGCAGGGGAACAGAAATGGGTAAGACCCAGGGGGTTCCTGTCCTCGAGCTGGTTGCAGTCCTGTGTTGTCACGCTCTTCTCAGCATGTTGTGGAATGAGGGGTCTCAAGGTCAGCATGGTGGTGAGTGCTGGGGGAGGAATGTTTAGGGAAAGCTTCCGACAGGAGGGGACGACTGGGAATTAAGGGACAAGCAGATGCTAGCTGGAGAGGGGGATAGCACGCTTCAGGCAGGGAGGGGTTAAAAACAAAATTCAACTGAGTAAAATTTAAAGATTGTATTGTCTTCATTCAGTGATCCATGATCAGGCAGCATCCCGTCTAGCAGATAGAAAGGACCGCCAAAGAACTTATAAAATGGGAGATTTTGTAGGCAGAGGGACTGGGAACAAGGAAGTTGCTTATACTAGCAAAAAATGCATTCGTTGTGGCAGGGTCACTTTCCTTTAGGAGATGTAGGGGCTTATCAGACAATTGACCTCACTGCTGACCAGGTGATTCCTGGTTGATTGGTTTAAGATTCCATTTCTAGGAGAGCAGAAACTGTACGTAAGTCTCGGTTTAGTGATATGGGGGCTCAGCATAAGTGACTCCACTTTGGGCCTATTATCTTTTTTCTTTTTTTCCTAACAGAGGTTATATTTATAAAAAAGGGGCAGTAGGTGAGGACTGGTATGGTTGGTGGGAGGGATTATTTTATTCTCAGCAACAGTTGGTGTTGCTGAGAATAAAATGGGAAACAGAAGGAGAGAGGAGGTGAGAGTGGGGAGAGAACAGGACCAGGTTTACTCAGTCTGCAAATGTTCCTATGGGCCACACATTGTTCTAGCAACTGGGGACACTGTGGGGCTTAGAATCCAAAGGGGGTTGACCGCCATGTTTAGGAGTTTGGTTTTTCTCATCAGGGCAGTGGGGAGCCATTGATGGTTTTAAGCAGGAGAGCTGTGTGAAATCATATTGCATTTGGCAATCATGCCTCTGACTGCCATATGGAAATCGAGTTCGAGGGGGAGAGATGGAGGTGGGAGGCATGAAGAGATGATGAGGGCTTGAGCCAGGAGGAAGTCTCCCTACCTCCGTTGCTCCCCAACGGGGGTGTAGAGCTGGGAAACAGGGCTGTTAGGGTGACTGTGGGCTGAAGGATGAAGTCCCATCCTTCGTTTCTGTAGGAGCAACAATTAGGTGCTGAGAAAAAGGGAAAACATTTATCTGCCCCATCTCCTTGGCTGTGCTTTCATGCAGTGAGAAGTCGATAAGTAGGAGGTATGATTTATTTCATCCAGCACTCCCCAAACCAAGTGTGGTCAGGGCAGCCAGGCAGACCGCAAGCTGGCCAGGGGAGATGAGAAAACCAACCCCAAATTGGGAGGCAGGCCGTTCCTAATTGAACTGTTGAGGGAATTTTGATAAATGACCCCGCCAAAGCTGTGAGATTAATAAATTATGCTTCAGGCTGAAAGACTGGTTCCTGAGGGACAGCCATGGTGCTGAAATCCTGTGGATGCTGGTGGTTTGGAAGGTGGCAGGAGACTCAAATGCTCTTTCTCAGCTCTCCAGGTGGGCTACAGGAGCAATAACCCTACTTAGCGTGGTCACCATTCAGTTCTTTCAAAAAGCAGAAAAAAAAGTTGTACTATGCGAGCAAGGAGGGTGGATCAAGCCGCTCCTAAAATTGAAGGTTAAAGACATGCTTTTCAGACTTAGCAATGGGTGAATGGATTCTGATGGAGAAGACGGCAGCCTGCATTCCCGCTCAAATCACATGCCAGAGAGAAAATGGGAGCAAGGCCCTTTGCTAGCTGCCGGGATCTCTGTTTCTTCTAAGGGTCCGGGCCCCCTAGGATCATTGCCTTTTCACGTATCGTCTCCAGGTTCCTGGGCTCTGAGTGGGTACACCCTGCTCCACCCCGTCAAAGAACTTGCAAAGGAAAAAAAAAAGTCAGTTCCAACTTGGCACGTGACCTTTCCTGGCACTGGGAACCAATTCCAACTTCACCATTTTAGCATCTGTCTTTTTTGTGGAGAAGAACAGAATGAGGTCTGTGAGCAAAGGACATGGAATGTTGTCCTCCTGCGGTTGCCATCATCATCCCCATTTGACGAATGAGGAAACTGAGGCTGCGCAAATGTGATTTATAATAAATACATGTCTTGGCCTTTGTCCTTTTTCTGGCAGAGCTCCTAAAACCTTTGGAATTTCCTAAGTGAGGAGAGGGAACAGAGGTGTCTTTTGTGATGTTAATTAGGTGACTTTGGGATCACACCTCAGGTTGGGGGCTGGTGTCAATGGAGCCCATCAGGTGGTTTGAGGGTTGGAACTTTCAGTACCTCCCACCCCACCCCACCTCTGGGGAGGGGGAAGGGTTGGAGATTGAGTCCAATCACCAATGGCCAGTAATCCCCCGTGCCTAGGTAATGCAACCTACCTAAAAGCCCAAAGGACCGGGTTCAGAGAGCTTCCGGGTGGGTGACCCTATGGAGGTTTAGGAAGAGCGGTGCGTCTGGAGGGGTATGGAAATCCGCGCCCTTTCTCCACACCTCGCCCTGTGCATCTCTTCCATCTAGCTGTTCCTGAGTTAGATCCTTTCATCAAAACAAAACAAAACAGTAATCTGTACATAAAATGTTTCTCTGAGTTTGGTTAGCTGCCCTAGCAAATTAATCAAACCCCAACATGGGGGTCTTTGGAAACCCCCATGGAGAAAGCCAGCTGATCAGAAGCACAGGTGACGACGACCTGGACTTGGGATTGGTGTTCGGGGGTGGGGGTGGGGCAGTCTTGTACTCTCAGCCCTTAACCTGTGAGATCTGGCGGGATCTCCAGGTAAGTGTCAGAATTGATTTGAACTGTAGGACACCCAACTGGTGTCCTACAAAAAAAGTCTGAAAATTGCTTGGTGGTGGTGGGCAACCCTCTTGCCACCACACATACACACACACACACTCACACACACACACTGGAACTGATTCCAGAATCTTAGCTCGTGATCAGAAATGGGATCAGTCAGACTCTTAGAAGCTAAGGGAGGTTAACTTAACCCATGTGGATTTGAGATACTGACAAAGCCAGAGGATGATAACTGCAGGAACTTTAGTATTGAAGTAAGTTTCGGAAGGCAAGGGGGTCTGGTGTGTGTCTCTTGCCAACCACCCTCGAGTGCTCACGGCCTTCCTCACAAATAATAACATCTTTGCCCATCATTTTCTGGCAACACTATGAAGATCCCAGGGCAAAGTGAACTCTGAAAGGAGTTTTTTTAACTTAAAAAAGCAATGAGCACTGTATTTACTCAGAAAATAACCTTAATGGCTCTGGTTTAGGGCACAAAGGACGTAAGAATAGGAAGACCTGCCATTCTTGTAAAGGAAGAGTTTCTGTTAGTGCCAAGACAAGAGAAGGGGCAGGAGAGGGTGGGGACAGTGAGTTAGTTTGCTTGTTGCCATTAACAGACGTGGGGATGAACAGACTTTCCCTGCACATCCCCATGGCTTCCATAGCTCATGCCGAGAGCTAGCGTGGAATGCTGGTAAGGTGTCGCCAGAGGAACGACTGTCATTTGTGTAGGATACATGCAGAAGAGAATAGTGTGTGGATCTTCAAGATTGTGCATGGGAGAAGCAGAGAGAAGCATGACGAAGTGGTCCCTAAAATCCTCAGAAATTGAAAGGAAGAAATTTGGGCTATCATAGCGTATAGTATTGGGGATCCATGCAAATGTAAACAAATACATGGGATGAGGGACAGGGAGACTTCAGCCCATGTTTGGGTTATATAAACTGTTAAATTCATTGTTATTTTGAACCATGGTAGGCAGGTAAATTGTGCATAATGAGAGATCTGACCCGGTTTAGGGGTGGAGGACAGAAAAAGCTTTCTGACGACTGGACCATTAGCTAAAACGGAATAAATGAGGTAAGAGTTAGAAGTGGAGCAGGGCTTGGGGGACACGTGCAAACAGAGGAGACACTTGCAAAGCCTGGTGGGATGGGAGAAGGAAGAGCTCAGTCCACTCTAGGAATTCGGAACAGAAACACAGAGATGTGAAGCTTGCCTTTCAGCCCACACTTATCTCGCATTCTACAAATCAGGTTACATATAAGGACTGATTCATTCGTGTTCAAGCTGGGGGAGGACCTCTGCCATCAATTAGTTCCTCTATGCTTAGGGATAACAGGCAGGTAATTTACTGTAATTGTGTGGGCTAAAGCCAGAGTACGTGTATGTGTAATAACAAGTCTATGAACAGATGTATTCATGAGTTGTACTTTCAGAATTCTCTGCAGCGTGGGAAGGGAACAAATATAGTATATGAACAGTATTTTTATTGTCATATTTAAGAACTAGTGAATATTTTAATTCAGAATTTGTCCTCTTTTTGCTTGGGGAGGCATAGTCTGTTCTCAGGGGGGCACTGGGATAAAATCATAATTTGTTGGTTGCATCCATATAACAGTAAAAACTCATTATCTTTTGACAGCCCCATGAATTCATTAACACATGAATTCATTCATGTACTAATTCAAAAAGTATTCTTTGAATGCCTACTATATGCCAGGCATGTTTTTAAGCTCTGGGGTTGGGGTGACTATAACAGAAAATGTCCTTGTCCGCAAGGACCTAAACATGTAGGTGGGGGAAGGCAGATGAGAAAACTGACCGAACGAGTAAATACGGAAGTCTCAGCCGATGGTGCAACGGATGGTGTGAATTGAGAGCTGGTGGGTGGAGGAGGGGGGATTGGGGTGGGGGGCAGTGAGGACCTCTCTGAGGAGGTGACAGTTGAGCTGAGATTTGAAAGACGAGGAGGAGTTGACCACGGGAAGCTTGGGAGAGCTGAAGTGTGTTAGCATGTGTTTCAGGTGGTGACAGCACAGATGGGAAATCTCAGAGGGGTCGAGTGGCTCAGCCAAGGTCACACAGCCAAGTGATGGGTGTGCTGGAGAATCTACATTAAGTCTTGGACTCCAAGTCAAGGGCTGTTTTCACGTGAGATTCTCCCAGGGCTCACTTTCGATATTCCCTGGCCAAATCTTGGCATTGTAGGAGTATAGGGTCCTGTAATTTTTATTCCATCTCTCACTATTTAAACATCAATGGTTGTCATTTCAGGTGGTGCAACTGACAGAGCATAAATATTTGCTGAATAGTACAGTTATGGAGATGCGCCAGGAATGCAGAGGCGATACCTTTCTCCCAGAGGGGCTGATGGCTTCCCGAGAGCCTCCAAGTTCCCTGCAGGGGATTCTGGCAGTATGAGAATGCCTCCCTTCCCATTCTCAGAAACTGGACTTTTATCATTCTTGACCCACCTCACCTAACTTTTCTGTAAGGGTTGGGTGACTATCTGTTGTAAGTATCTAATGCAACAAAACCCCAGAATGTTCTACAGTATTAGCTGGGGTGTGAGGTGATGCAAAGGCAAATTGCCCAAAGCACCTTAAATCACTGGCCAGCAAACTTTTTCTGTACAGCGCCAGATATAAAATCTTCACAGCTTTGCAGGCCATGTGGTCTCGGTTGTAATTCCCCAACTCTGCATTGTAGTGGGAAAGCACCCATAGTCGATTTGCAAAAGATGGATAAGGCAGTGTTCCAATAAAATTTTATTTACAAAACAAACAGGTTGTGGACTGGATTTGGCCACCATCTGTTTTGTAAAGGCTGTGGCTTACTGACCCTTGCTAGAAGTTACACAATGATTCTATGGAATCGTACAGGTGAGGAAACTGGATAGTTAGGACTAAAACATAACCTAAAGATTTGACAAACTGTGTTAGACTGGAAAGAGTGTTAAATTAGGAATTAGGAGACCAGCTGGCTCTGCCTTTAATTTACTATGGGGTCTTGGACAGGTCTTTTAATCCCCCCAGTTCCATTTTTCTTCACTGGCAACATGAGAATTGAATTAACTGAATTCTGAAGTCCATTTCTGGCTATGGTGTCTTTGAGCTCATTTAACACTGAGAGCAGCAGGCTTTGAGGTGCCTTGGCTTTACTGAAACATTTCCCTGAGTTCATCTGTCACACGCATTGTCATTTCAGTGTTGGTTTAGCTCCAGCAAAATATGCCACATGGATATCCGTATGCAGGTGTTGCTGCGATTAGCCAAATGCAAAGTCATTTAAACATTTGCAGAATTCATAGTCACTTTGCTGCAACTATGCATTTTCTCAATCAACAGACACTAAAAATGCAATTAGTACTACCTGAGGGTCTACTCAATTTTAATGTGATGGGGGTCTCATACTCAAAGTTGGGGATCCCAGGCTTTGTGGGATGGGCACTGCCCTTGGAGTCAGGCACACACCTGGACTGGGTGTCAGCACTGCTCTGCCTTGGCTGGGACCTGTGATCAAGGCATCCATCATTTATCAGTGAAATGGGGACAATGAGAAGTCGTTCCTACATTTATTTTTAGAATATAATGAGAGAAGATTGACAACACAATGAACGCAGTGCCTGATGTATAGGAAGCACACATGAATGTTAACTATTATTTTTTAGATGATGCTTATGGATATTAAGTTATTTCCAGTGTAACAACAATAATAGTAAGAATGATAATAGAACCGGTATTATCAAGAGCAACTCAAGGTAATGAGAGTAGCAGTAGGTCATCGGTGAATTTTCCCAACAATTGGTGACTCAAAGGAGACACCACCAATCTACTGTAGCCTCTCTTAAAGCCTGCTGTCTCCTAAATACCTGAACTCAGACCTCTAGGATCATGAGATTTCTCCAAAAGTCCCTCCCCACCATTCTGAACTTTGTACTTTGGAGGACTGTTGAATAGAAGACTTCCATGTGTGCAGCACTGCTTTTATAGAAGAAAACCGTAAGTGCAGTGAGTTTTAAGCAAAAATGAATATGTTACATTGTAGTCCAACAGGGAGATCAGCAGGGGATTCCCAAAGGCTGACTGAGGATACAAGGAAAATAAATCATGGACAGTGGTGATACTGAGCAGCAGAGGGCATCCAGCCTGCCTGAGTACCCAGGTAGTTTCATATGTGGGTGTTTGATTGCAGGTGGCAATGGCTCAGACCACTCACTTAAAGCCTGGAAAAGTAGACTCTAGTCTTGGAAAATTCCCCCCGTGAGTTCTTTTGTGTCTATTGAGCTTGAAGTTCTGGTGATTTTATTATATATTTTAAATAAGTAAAATGTCTTATTAGATGGAAGTTGGAGTGAGCAGTTGTATTTGTATGTTAGAACTCTGGAGGGCCTAGAATTTATTGTGTGTCTGTGTGTTAATGCTTCATTTTCCATAGTTTTATATAATCTTTGCAACAAGCCTTTGAGATGTATTTGTATCCTATATGCAGATGATGAACAGATCAGAAGGTAGGGAGACACAGGATGTAACTGTCAGGATCCAGGTTTGACTGACCCCACAGCTTTTCTATTTCTCAACACCCTCAGCATTCTTCTATTTCTTAACATTTGATTTGATGGACCACTTGTGTCAAAACCCTGGGATTTCTAGTAAAAATGCAGATTAGTGCACTCTACCTTAGATTTACTGATTAAAAATCTCTACCAGGAATCTGTATTTTTAGTAAACTCCCCCAGGAAATTCTTGTTCATACGAGTATCTGAGAGTTACTGCACTATACTTTCTTGTCTTCCACCCCGTATTCCAACCCCATGCTTAGGCATCTGGGAAGTTCGTAGGTTTTTGGTTACTGTTAATCTTCCTCCAATCCCAGGAGATGGAAAACAGGACACCTTTTCTTTTCCTCTACCTTGGAGGATTTCTAATAGTATGATCTCTATGGCTCTATTACATAGTGTGGCCAAGAATATCCTAAACATTTATAGTATATGACACTATAGGATATCTCTTATAAATCATTAGAAAATATTACAACTTGGAGGTAATGTCAAAATAGCAGGGAGTTCTTTAGGATTATCTTGAAGCAAAATTACTGAACAATTAGATATTAAACTTCGGAGTTATAAAATTAGGATGAATCCCTTAAAATACTATGCTTGCAATTTAAGTGAGTTGCCACCAGGGGTCAGTGATATGTATATGTACAATTTGACGGTCAGATAAAGTTTTTCCCCTGATAAATTAAACTGAGAAGCATAAATTGGAATAATAGAATGGCAGGTGGTTGGATCTTGATGGAATCAAGGAATATGAGAGTTGATGGAAATCTGTGAACAACAAATAATTAATCAGCTAAATATCACTTTATGAGCCCTGAATAAGACTCTGAAATCTTTTGCTTAGTCAGACAAAAGAGTGGGACCCCAACTAAAAGTGACTTCAAAATTTATTCAAGAATTCTCCTTTTATTTTTGCCTTCCTTTAGTCTTTCCCTCTTCTAGTAGCCTTACCCGGATCTCTTAATTTACTCTGTCCTTTCCTTTGTCTCAGTATTTTGTCATGGGCTGAATTTTATCCCTCCTAAGTCCATACGTTGAAGTCTAACCCTCAGGACCTCAGAAGGTGACAATTGGAGAGAGCATCTTTATAGAGGTAATAAAGTTAACATGAGGTCATTAGGGTTGATCCTAACCCAACATAACTAGTGTCCTTATAAGTAGAGGGAATTTGGATATAAATAGGAACAGAGGGAAGATGATGTGAAGACACAGGGGGAAGATGAGGAGAGAGGAAGAAACCAACTCTGCTGACACCTGGATCTCAGACTTCCAGCCTCCAGAACTGTGAGAATATAAATGTCTGTTGTTTAAGCTGCCAAGTCTGTGGCACATTTTTATGGCAGCTCGAGTTGACTAATACAGCATTTCTTTGTACTGTCACTCTCTGGATTGCTATGGCTCTTGATTTCTCCCTGTATCTTTCTGGGTATCACTGTGTATTTTTCTGTATTTCTGTTTCTCTGCCTCCCCCACCATATATCTGTTTATCCCGTTTATCGCATCCTCTCTTTGTATCTCTATTTCTCCCCACCCCTCTCTCTCTCTTTCTAGGTTTTATCTCTCTATCCTATCATTCTCTGCCTTCGTTGGATAAAACAGGATAACCCATGTGAGATGCTTAGAACAGTGACTGTACATAGAAATTACCAAAAAAGCTAATCCCCCCTGCCGCCCTTTCTTCACTATTTCCCTTCCATTCTCTTTCACTCTAACTGGAAATTTATTTTTCAGGATTTATTTAAGTCTTTACTGAATAAAGTTTTATGGCCCCCATTTCTAATTTGAAAGCAATTCACTTACTGTTTTATATTCCTCGAAGGGGGAGAGAAGGGGAGGCTGAATTGAATTGCCTTTTGTAAGTGACCCCTGTTTGATTTTTTTGTTTGTTTGTTTCTTTTGGGTAAAAATTATTAGATCCGTCAATCTCAAATTTTACTAGGCCTAGACTTATTTATCCAGGGAGCTGGATAAATATGCACATGGTTTGCTCTCTTGCCCCAAGTTTTGATTCAGTACATTTGTGTTGGGGCTTGGAATTCTATGATATAAAAGATTCCTGGGTAATTCTGATGCCGGGCATTGTTTTTTTTATTTTTTTTTTTTAGCATGCTCTGAGAATCACGGTCTTAGAAAATAAAAAAGGACTTCCCCTCTGAGCCCGCCTAACCTTTGTTCATGCTAAACAAAGAATAAAATAAAGCCAGGCTGCATTTCAAGAAGAGGTTTTAAAATATTCTTTCTGAGTATCAAGTTGTGGATTTTTCCTTCTTTTTTCTGTTTCTGACGTGGGGGCCCATAGCCTCCAAGCAGCTGACACCCATTTCCAAACAATTTAGGTAGATGGGGAGGAAGAGCAGGATTTGAAAAATTAACAGTCATAGATTTGCTTCTTGGCACCTGTTTTGATTATTGAATTAAGGAAGTTCTGGCAGTTACAACTGGTTCTGCCAGATGTTGAAGAGTACATTTCAGGGAGAATGGAAGGGATGTCAGGAGATGTAAGGATCATTCATTTAAAGAGTAAACTGTCCGGATCAAGTTCGGTTTAGGCTGTCAGAACTGATCGCGAGCGTAATGGAACATCAAGAACAAAGGGGTGAGGAGACATTGACAGAGCCTAAACACATCGCGAAATATAAAAATCTGCTGATTTTAAGTCAACATGCCTGAGTGTCAGCTTATCGGCGTGTGGAAACCACCGGCCGGCTTGTTGACAGGAATCCATTTTTCCCACAGTTTGGTGCAGGTTCGTCCACCGCTTTTATAGAGGCTGTAAAATATGCCCTGAGGGGACTTATCTGTCAGCCTCAGGGCACAGGGAGGGTCACAGCAGCTGCGAGATCTGGGAGAGATCGATCATGATGGGAGAAAACGCAAGCACCCTGTCAAGCCCTGTAGAATAACTGAGCATCCGCTTCCGTGTCTCCTGAGCACCCATTACAAACACACATGCACGTGCACACAAGCATACACACATATACCACACGCACACACATAGGTAAAATGTGCACACACACACAATGTACGTGGATGCACACGACGTGCACACACACGCATTTCTCCATTGCACATGGCAAACACAATCTGATGTTTGTCCACAAATGCATGCATGGACAATACCACACACAACATGAAACAAACACCTTTCCCAGACGTTGGCCCAGCCTGCCAGTGAGGTGTGGAAGGTGGGACTTAACCAGCGTCTAATGCTGTGAGAGCCAATAGATGCCTCTTCCCCTGGCATTCTGGGAAGTTATTCCATTAAACAAATTTGCTGGTATAGGGTTGCTTTCGACATCCATTTCTTAGGATAAATTGGGGCATGATCCCACCCTGCTAGCCATGTCTCGCACAGGTAGTTTACATGCCTAGCACACGTATTTCATGATGTGGAGACTAGGAAGCCTGTCTGGGGAAACTGGCAGGGTCTCAGCAAAGCTAAATGGGCTTAAGTTTCCCAGGTTGCCTGTGTTTCATCACGACAATGCTGAGGCTGTGTGTCCATGAAGACAGTTGTCCGTGAGGATAATGGGTGGTATACCCAAGATTATGCGAGGAAAAAGTACAACGGGTCTTCCGAAAGCACAAATAACTATAGATGGAATCGAACAATTTAAAAATCATTTTATAGTTAGTCAAACTGTTTGATCAACTGTGTACAGTATGGAGCAGAATGTGAAATTTATGTGCATTTTTAAGGGGAAAAAGTAGTGATCTGAAAATTGACAGGATCTGGTGTAATTTTTAAAGGTGGGTCTTTGATTACTTAAATAGTAATCAAATTTTATGTTTTGTTTTTCTCCCTCTTCTGGAGGAACTTGTTTTGGTCATGTATAGTTTTAGAGTAAGATGCTTTTATCTGTATTTCAAATTTGCTTTTATGTATTTATTCATAGTATGTTAAAAAGACGTCATTGTTTTAGAGTAGTTTGAGGTTAACAAAATTGAGAGGAAGGTACAGAGATTTCCCATATACCCCCTGTCCCCACACAAGCAATAAAATGATAAGCAGTAACACATGAGAAGTTCATGAAGCATCATCATTCTTGTCAACACTTAGTATTGTCAGCCTTTCCATTACACTGGATATAGAATGATATCTCATTGTGGTATTAATTTGTACATCCCTGATCATTAATGTGTTGAGCTTTTCATGTGCTTCATATATCTTGTTTTGTGAAGTGTCCACTTAAGTCTTTTGTCCATGAAAAAATTGTGTTGTCTTTTAGTTATTAAGTTACAGTTCTTTATATATTATGGATGCAACTCCTTTTTCAGATGTATGTGTTGCAAATATTTTCTCAAAGTTCTTGGCTTGCTGCTTTCTATTTTTAATACTATCTTTAATATGAGAAGTTTTTAATTTTGTTGAATCCCGACTGATTCTTTTTTCTCCTACGATTAGTGCTTTTCTGTTGTCTCTAAAGTCTTTATCCTTAGGTTATAATGGTAGTCTTTTTTGTTTTTATCTAGAAATTGCATAGTTTTAGCTAATATATCTAGATTTATGATTTGCTTTAAACTATGTGTGAAGTAAGATAACTGTTGAAGTTCAGTTTTTGATGTTATTAATTCATAGAATTTAAAAATATTTTCCAAATTTGTGTTGGCAGTCTGTGAAATATAACTTTTTGCATATTGACCTTGAAATCTGTGGGCTTGTAGAGTTTATTACTTTGTTTGCTTGTTTTTGGTAGATTCCTTAGGATTTCCTTGTAAGTAATCATGTCATCTGTGACTAAAACACTTTTATTGTCCTTTCCAATATTTCTTCCATGTATATTGTACTGGATAAGACCTTCTGTATAATGAAATAGGAGGAAAGGGTTCAATATTTCACCATTAAGAATGATGTTCACACTAAGGATTTGTGTGTGTGTGTGTATGTGTGTGTAGTTGTTACTCGCCTTTTATCAGACAGAAGAAATTCCCTTCTAGTTCTAGTTTGCTGAGAATTTTTATCATAAATGGATGATGAATTTTATTAAATGCTTTTCTGTTTCTGTTAAGAGGTTCAACTTTTCTCCATAATTTTGTTAACATGATATGTTATGTTAATTATTTTTCACATGTTAAATCAACCTTGAATTCCTATAATAAACCTCACTTAATTAAGATATGTTATACTTCTTAAATAGTGATGGATTTAATTTGCTGATATTTAGTCAGGAATTTCTGCCTTTATGTTCATAAGTAATATTAGTGTGTAATCTTTTTTTCTGTTTTGATGTCTTCATGAAATTTTGGTATTAAAATTATGTTCATGTTATAAAAGAAGACAAGAATTGTTCCCTCTTCCTCTATATTCTAAAACAAAGTTTTTTGTTGAGCTGGTATTATTTCTTCCTTAAATGATAGCTATAATTCACCATGAGGTCATCTGGGCCCTGAGTTTTATTTGTGGGAAGGTTATTTAAGTTACAAATTCAACTTGTGTAGTAGTAAAGTACTATTCAACTTTAAAATTTCTTCTTAAGTCAATTTTGGTTATTTGTATCTTTCAGGAAATGTGTTCATATCATGTAAAATAGCAAACTTACAGACACAAGATTATTTGAATTAGACTCTTATCATGCTTTTAACATCTGTAGGATCTGTAGTCATGTCTTGTCTTTCATTACTGATATTGATCATTTTTGTTTTATCTCTATTCTCAATCAGTCTTACTTGGGTCTTATCAATTTTTATTAATCTTTTTAAAAGATAAATTTGGGACTGTTAATTTTCTTCATTTTTAAATCTTTTCTATTTTATTGATTAATATTTTCTTCTCTTTCATTTCTTTTGCTTATTTTGCCTTTAATTTCCTCTTCTTTTTCTAGCTTCTTTATGTCAAAGTATATAGATCATTGATTTTCTGCCTTCTAATGTACTGAAAAAAATGCTGCTATGGCTTGACCTGACACTCCCTCAGGAAGTGACCTCAATTTTTGCCCTCAGGCCTCACTCTCTGCCATTGTAGGTGAGGCATTCTCTCTGCTTCTGACCCAGACTTGGCAGCTTTAACCCCCTTTGCCTGCTGGGCAAGAAGGGGATATCACAGAGTCTTTAGCTAACCCATTATAAGCATTTGTTTTGTGTTACCATATTTAGTCTTTAAAAATGTACATGACAAGCCTACAATCCTCATTTTCTTTTTAGTTTGAAAAAAGAAGTAATACCGAGTTATTTGTCTAAGACTCATGCCAGTGCTGAAATTTAGATTCAATCCTTTCTGACTCCAAAGTCCAATGTAAATTGCTACATGTCTCTGCTTCTCATGTTACTAGTGAACATTTATTGAGACTCTACTAGGAGGCTACACTGTGATAGGTGAACTGTAGACTTTACATCATTTAATTCACACAGTAGTCTATGAGGTAGGTATGAGTTATCATTTTTTAGAAATAAGACAGTGGAGTCAAGGACTTGAGATGTCCTGCCCTCACTAAGTGTAATAAACCCAGGATTCAATATTTGATTTTCTTTTTAAAAGACCAATCCCTTTCTCTTGACCACTACCTAAGATTTTCTGTTCTACACATCAAGCAGACATCTTTGGTATTAAGACCATGTGAATTCATGGAGTGACCGTCCCTTTTACAGACAGGCAAAAAGAGATGGAATTTCACATCTCATAGGGAGGAGAGTTAGTATCTGAATCCATACTAACACGGATTCAGAGAGTATAGTTTAAACTTGACCCCCTAGGTCTGGGGATCTTACAAAGGCCAGACCTCTTTTAAGATAGAGTATGTTCAACCTCAGCGGGTTAAGGAACTGAACCCAATTTCATCAGCTAGTAGGTGGCAGAGCTGATATTTGAACCTAGATGCATCTGACTTCAATGCCAAAAAGAAAGCAAGAAAACCAAATGTCCAAAGAATACCAAGAAACTCTTTTTACCCTCATGCAGTAGATGGTACGTCTTTGAGACAAGGTTATCGGTTTCCCATATTCTGAAAATACTGATCAGATATTCTCAGCATTGAATGGAGATAGAAACGACAAGGATGGCTGGTCCAGCTCCTTCCTGAAGGAGGTTGTGCAGTCATGCTGGCCAAGATATCAGGTCTGGAAGAAAAGTGAAGCCATCTAGGGTAGCCCCTTCTGTTTACAGGCAAAGAAACTGAGGCTTCAGTGGAGGCCCTCCTCTCTCCTCTGGGCTTATTTGATGTGGAGGCAATATACATTGATATTTGATGCATAAATGCCGCTTCATTCCAGTTCTCACAAGAACCCCGTGAGGGGAGTGGCGCAGACACTTTTCCTCCTAGTTTATAGTTGGGATACTGAAAACTTGAGAAATGACTAACTCCTGTCCTGATGGAGTAGCAGTGTCTGCACTTGAACTCTGGACTGCAAATCCCCATTCACAGAGACTTTAGAGCCAAACACGATCTGTTGGGTGAAGGCTGGGGAAGGAGGGATCTCATTAAGAATGTCTAGGAAAACTTGTTTGGGAGCAAAGAGGGCAAGTTCAACCCAAATCCACCGTTTGAGGTTTGTTTTCTATTTGAGGAAAAGCAGGTAAGACTGGAGAATGTCTTCACAGCTTTTGATGTCTTCTAGAAACCTTTTCCTCATCTGCTTTTGCAGTGGGAAAAATCACTTTCTCTGTGTGACGGGTCTTCAATGTCTCCTGTCTCCTCCTTGATACTGTACTCCAAGATACTATACTAAATTACAGTGATTCATTATTCCTATTAAAACAAACAATATCCTCAAATTACCCGGCAAACTAAACAATTGTGAGCAGTAAATTCAAACAGTAAAACATAGGCACATATTGGGTAAATGTTATTTTCCTGAGCAAGAAAAGCTTTCGGCAAAGTGTTTAACTTGAATACAACAAAAGGCAATTTAATTTAGTAATACAGCTGGGTGAAAAATGGAGACCTCGGGTTTAATAAGAAGAGGAAAAAGACATGCATATATCATCCAAAAGGATAATTATGAGAAACTATTTTGTATGATCCAGCTAAATCAAAGCTTCTAATGCTTTCTTACTCCTGTCAAAATAGGGAGATTTAAGGCCTTAAAAATGGGAATTTTGCAGACTTCACTGCCAAGAAAAAATGATTTGTCTCTTGATAAATTACTATTGGGCTTTATACTTGGGGAAAAAATACACTTACATTGAAATAAATGCCAAGGAATGGGTAGAGAATTTATATTATTCGTTCATATCTGTCACTGGATTGGTGGGAAGACAGCAGTCCCATTTAAAATGTCTTCTGGCTTGCTGACAGAATGCCACAGAAACAAGATGAAAACCGCCGGTGTTGGGGGCGCCGGGGGTGCTGACGCAGACCCTGGGAGGCTGCACAGATCTAGCAGTGTACTGCTCTTCTTACTTTTCTCCCTGGGACACAAACTTCCTTTCCTCTCTGGATTCCAAATTTCAAGAAGAACCCCCAAATATGGACACGTGCCTTTTATGGATTCTGAACATTTCTGTGGGATCTCGTGCATGTCCTAGACAAATTTGCCTTCAGATACAGAAGGGGAACAGAAAGAGGAAAGAAAAACTTTGGCAACCACAAAGACACCAGTTGTTAAATATAATGTGCCTGGCAACGTCTGTGAAAGCACGGTTCTTCACTGTCTCTAAGAAAGGCTTGCTGATCAATGATAACAGCTTTGGAGAGGACATTGGCCATCGAGGTAGGGGCCCAGACTCCAGCGTCACTTCTTTCACAACCTGTGTCACCTTTGACAAAACAGGTAACCACTCTGGGCCTCACTTTCCCCATCTGTCAAATGGCTGGTTTGGACAAGAAACTTTTTCTTTACAAGTATTTCTGCAAAATACTTCATTTCAGACACACTTTTACATAAAATTGCATTATATACATACAGATTCAAGAGGAACTGCTCCAGTCAAAGCAAAGTTGCTTCTCCTTTTCTCATCTTTCCCCACCTCCCGGGGACCCCTAAGTCACTCTATAGAACTTCAGGGCTTAATGGAATATACTTTGAAAAATCACAAAATTGGGTACTTTCTAAGGACCCTTCCAGATTGAATAGGCCATTGTTCTGGGCTGATCTGCTCCTGAAACAATTCACTTAGGCTATGAAAATGCTCAAACAGCTTTGCTTGGTCTTTTCTTCCATGTTGATGCCAGTGGTGGTGGTGCTGCTGGTGCTGGTGATGGTGGTGGTGGTGGCGTGTGTGTGTGTGTGTGTGTGTGTGTGTGTGTGTGTGTGTGTACAAATGCCAGATTCCCAAAACAGCATTACTACAGCTTCCCACACGATACACATCCCTCCCCACCCCGCTGAGACAAAAACGTACAATAGAGTCTTGGCAGCTGTTTCAAAAATCCAAATGAGAATTATCACCCAATTATCTATCTTCAGAAATTTGGAAGCTTCAGCACTTGCTAAAGACTGATTGATTATTGTTTATCAATCTCATATTCCAGTAAATTTTAGAGTGGGATCTTTTCCAAATGAACCAATACAAAAACAGTCTTCCAATAGCTGGATTATGACTCCTCTGCTATAAAAATAAATTAATGAAAGAATTAAATAAATGCTTTGGGAAAGAAAAGTTCTGGCTAATTCACTTCATTTTTTATTTTTTTGTCTTTCTTGGTGCTAAAAAAATAGAGCACATATATATATATTTATTTATTTATTTATTTAAATTTATTGGGGTGACAATTGTTAGTAAAATTACATAGATTTCAGGTGTACAATTCTGTATTACATCATCTATCAATCCCATTGTGTGTTCACCACCCAGAGTCAGTTCTCCTTCCATCACCATATATTTGATCCCCTTTACCCTCATCTCCCACCCCCCACCCCCCTTGCCCTCTGGTAACCACTAAACTATTGTCTGTGTCTATGAGTTTTTGTTTCTCATTTGTTTGTCTTGTTCTTTTGATGTTTTTGGTTTATATACCACATATCAGTGAAATCATATGGTTCTCTGCTTTTTCTGTCTGACTTATTTCGCTTAGCATTATACTCTCAAGATCCATCTATGTTGTCACAAATGTTCCTATATCATCTTTTCTTACTGCCGAATAGTATTCCATTGTGTATATATACCACAACTTCTTTATCCATTCATCTATCGAAGGACATTTTGGTTGTTTCCATGTCTTGGCCACCGTAAACAAAGCTGCAATGAACCTTGGAGCACATATGTCTTTGTGGATAAATGTTTTCAGATTTTTTGAGTAGATACCCAAGAGAGGGATTGCTGGATCATATGGTAATTCTGTTCGTAATTTTTTGAGGAACCTCCACACTGTCTTCCATAACGGCTGCACCAGTCTGCATTCCCACCAACAGTGTATGAGGGTTCCTTTTTCTCCACAGCCTCTCCAACACTTGTTACTATTTGTCTTGTTGATGATAGCCATTCTGACTGGGGTGAGGTGATATCTCAATGTGGTTTTTATTTGCATTTCTCTGATGATTAGTGATGTTGAGCATTTTTTCATATGTCTATTTGCCATTTGTATGTCCTCTTTGGAGAAATGTCTCTTCAGGTCCTCTGCCCATTTTTCAATTGAGTTGTTTGTTTTTCTGTTGTTGAGTTTCATGAGTTCCTTGTATATTTTGGATATTAGCCCCTTATCGGAGGCACTGTTTGCAAAAACCTTCTCCCATTCAGTTGGTTGCCTCTTTATTTTGTCGATGGTTTCTTTTGCTGTGCAGAAGCTTTTAAGTTTCATATAGTCCCATTCATTTATTTTAGCTTTTACTTCCATTGCCTTTGGAGTCAAATTCATAAAATGCTCTTTGAACCCAAGGTCCATAAGTTTAGTAACAATGTTTTCTTCTATGCAGTTTATTGTGTCAGGTCTTATGCTTAAGTCTTTGATCCATTTTGAATTAATTTTGGTACATGGTGACAGATAGCAGTCCAGTTTCATTCTTTTGCACGTGGCTATCCAATTCTGCCAGCACCATTTATTGAAGAGGCTGTCTTTCCTCCATTGTATGTTTTTAGCTTCTTTGTCAAAAATTATCTGTCCATATTTATGTGGTTTTATTTCTGGGTTCTCAATTCTATTCCATTGGTCTATGTGTCTGTTTTTCTGCCAATACCATGCTGTTTTGATTATTGTAGCCCTGTAGTACAAGCTAAAGTCAGGGAGTGTGATACCTCCAGTATTGTTCTTTTTTCTTAGGATTGCTTTGGCTATTCGGGATCTTTTATGGTTCCAAACAAATCTGATGATTTTTTGTTCTATTTCTTTAAAAAATGCCATTGGGATTTTGATGGGGATTGCATTAAATCTGTATATTGCTTTGGGTAATATGGCCATTTTAACTATGTTGATTTTTCCAATCCATGAGCACAGAATGTCTTTCCATTTCTTTGTGTCTTCTTAAATTTCTTTCAAAAATGTCTTATAGTTTTCAGCATATAGGTCCTTCACATCCTTTGTTAAGTTTATTCCTAGGTATTTTATTCTTTTTGCTGCAATTGCAAAAGGAATTGCTTTTTGTATTTCTTTTTCTGAGATTTCATTGTTAGTATATAGGAATGCAATGGACTTTTGTACCTTGATTTTGTAGCGGGCCACATTACTGTATTCGTTAATTATTTCTAATAGCTCTTTGGTAGAGTCTTTAGGGTTTTCTATATATAGCATCATGTCATCTGCAAAGAGTGATAATTTAACTTCTTCATTCCCAATTTGGATTCCTTTTATTTCTTTCTCTTGCCTGATTGCTCTGGCAAGGACTTCCAACACTATGTTGAAAAGCAGAGGTGATAGTGGACAGCCCTGTCGTGTTCCTGAACATAGAGCAAACAGCTTCAGTTTTTCACCATTAATTATGAGATTAGCTGAGAGCTTGTCATATATAGCCTTTATTATGTTAAGGTATTTTCCTTCTATACCTATTTTATTAAGTGTTTTAATCATAAATAGATGTTGTATCTGTGCAAAGGCTTTTTCTGCATCAATTGATAAAATCATATGATTTTTGTCCTTTATTTTGTTTATGTGATGTATCACATTGATGGATTTGCGGATGTTGAACCATCCTTGTGCCCTGGGGGATGAACCCCACTTGGTCGTGATGAGTAATCTTTTTAATGCATTGTTGTATTCGATTTGCTAGAATTTTTTTAGGATTTTTGCATCTGTATTCATCAGAGATATTGGTCTGTAGTTTTCTTTTTTTGTGTTGTCCTTACCAGGTTTTGGTATCAGGGTAATGTTGGCCTCATAAAATGAGTTAGGGAGTACTGTCTCTTCTTCAATTTTTTGGAAGAGTTTGAGCAGGATTGGTGTTAGATCCTCTTTGAAGGTTTGGTAGAATTCACTAGTGAAGCCATCTGGTCCCGGACTTTTGCTTTTGGGAAGGTTTTGGATGACTGATTCAATTTCGTTACTGGTGATCATTCTGTTTAGATTTTCCAGTTCTTCATGGTTCAGCCTTGGAAGGCTACATGTTTCTAGGAACTTGTCCATTTCTTCTAGGTTATTGAATTTGGTGGCATATAGTCCTTCGTAGTATTCTTGGATGATCCTTTGTATTTCTGTGGTGTCCATGATAACTTCCCCTTTTTCATTTCTGATTTGGTTAATTAGTGTCTTCTGTCTTTTTATCTTAGTGAGTCTAGCCAAGGGTTTGTCAATTTTGTTAATCTTTTCAAAGAACCAGCTCTTTGTCACATTTTTTTTTTCTATTGTCTTTTTGTTCTCTACTTCATTTAGTTCTGCTCTGATTTTTGTTATTTCCTTTCTTCTGCTGACCTTGGGTTTCACTTGTTCTTCTTTTTCTAGTTCGTTAAGGTGTAACATGAGGTTATTTATTTGGGATTTTTCTTGTTTCTTGAGATAGGCCTGTAATGATATAAATTTCCCTCTTAAAACTGTTTTCGCTGCATCCCAAAAATTTTGGTAGGATGTATTTTCATTGTCATTTGTTTCTATGTATCTTTTGATCTCTCCTCTAATTTCTTCTTTGACCCAGTCGTTCTTTAAAAGTATGTTGTTTAATCTCCATGTATTTGTGTTTTTTCCCTGCTTTCTTTTTGCAGTTGATATCCAATTTCAAAGCCTTGTGATCAGAGAATATGCTTGGTATGATTTCAATATTCTTAAATTTGCTGAGGCTGATTTTATGTCCCAATATATGGTCTATCCTTGAGAATGTTCCATGTACACTAGAAAAGAATATATAGTCTGATGTTTTAGGATGAAGTGCTCTATATATGTCAATTATGTCCATTTCATCTAATGTGTCATTTAGGGCTTCTATTTCGTTATTTATTTTCTGTTTGGATGATCTATCCATAGCTGTCAATGATGTATTTAAGTCCCCTAGTATAATTGTGTTTTGGTCAATTTCTCCCTTTAGTTCTGTTAGTAGTTGCTTGGTATATTTCGGTGCTCCCTGATTGGGGTCATAAATATTGATGACTGTTATGTCTTCTTGTTGTATATAGTCCCCTTTACCATTATGAAACATCCATCTTTGTCTCTTGTTATCTTTTTCACCCTGAAGTCTGTTTCATCTGATATCATTATGGCTACACCTGATTTTCTCTGGGTACCATTTGCTTGGCGTGTCAATTTCCACCCTTTCACTTTGAGTCTATGGTTGTCCTTGTAGCTGACATGATCTTGGAGATAGCATATGGTTGGGTTTAGTTTTTTGATCAAATCTGCTACTCAGTGCCTTTTTATTGGTGAGTTCAGTCCATTTACATTTAGGGTGATTATTGATATGTGAGGATTTCCTGTCATTCTATCTTTAGTTTTCTGGTAAGGCTGTGTCTCCATTGTTTCTTTGCCTTTTTGTTGTTGTCTATTATTTCTGTGTGGTGGTATTCTATGATGTTTCCCTCTGTTTCTTCTTTTATTACAGTATATATTTCAGTTCTGGATATTTTTTGAGTGGTTACCCTTAAGTTTATGTAAAAGAAAGTTTGATATTTAGAGTATTCCATTTTCTTCAGCATGCTTACTTTCTCCATTCCCATATTCCGGTTCAGGCCTTTACTCTCCCCCTTTTTATGTTTTGGTTGCCACAAATTGTCCCTGTTGATGGTGGTCGAATAGCCTCCTTTAGTATTTCTTGTAGTGCAGGTCGTGTATTAGAAAATTCCCTCAGCTTCTGTATGTCTGTAAAGGTCTTTACTCCTCCTTCATATCTAAAGGATATCTTGGCTGGATATATTCTTGGCTCATAATTTCTCTCTTTCAGTAGTTTGAATATTTGGTTCCACTCCCTCCTGGCTTGTAGAGTTTCTGCTGAAAAATCTGATGATAATCTAATGGGCTTTCTTTTGTAGGTTACCGTCTTCTTTTCCCTGGCTGCCTTGAGGATTCTTTGTCGTTGATTTTAGACAGCTTCAATACAATGTGCCTTGGAGAAGGCCTGTTGGGATTGAGGTAATTAGGGGTTCTATTTGCTTCTTGGATTTGAGGCTCCAGTTCTGTCCACTAGTTTGGGAAGTTCTTATCAACAATTTGTTTGAATATATTCTCTGTTCCTTTCTCTCTTTTTTCTCCATCTGGTATGCCATTATTCTTATATTGCTCTTTCTGATGGAGTCATAAAGTTCTTGTAGAGTTCTTTTCATTTCTTTTAAGTCTCAAGTCTCTTTCTTCTTCCATCTGTGTAATTTCCAGGTTTCTATCTTCGATGTCACTGATTCTTTCCTTCATCTTGTCAACTCTCCTACCTAAGCTGGTTATTTCATTCTTAATTTCTTCTATTGAGTTCTTAATCTCCAGATATTCTATTTGGTTCTTTTTTAAAATTTCAATCTCTTTCGTAAAATGCTCATGTTGTTCTTTGATTGTGTTTCTGAGTTCATTAAACTGCCTTTCTGTGTTTACTTGCATCTCGTTGAGTTTTTTCAGAACTGCAATCTTGAATTCTCTGTCATTTAAGTCACATATTTCCATATCTTTAAGTTCCTTTTCTGGAGACTTTTCACTTTCTTTCTGAGCTGTCTTGTTGCCTTGGTTATTCATGGCAATTACTGATTTATTATTTCTCTTCCTAGACATCTACAGGAGTGGCTTCTCCAACAGGTTGATAGGAAAAGGTCTTTCTTTTGTTTTCCAGTAGGTGTTAGTAGAATGCTTTATTTTCTCTCCGACTGCAGCCTTTTATTCTCTCTCACACTGTAGTGTTATGTTTTCTCTGCACTATTCCAGCTTCTCACACAATGGGAGGATTCCCTGGGAGACGGGCTTCTCCTCTGTTACTAGTTCACCTGGGTCACAGGGCGCAGTGTCCGTGTGGGGATGCAGAGAGCTTTTGAAGTTCCAAAGCTCTTCCTGCACCAGATTCAGAGCCCATGTGTTTCAGCAGTTCTGTTTACTCCTGCAGGGATCCGCCCAGATAGGTCGGGACAGGGGCGGGGTGAGTTGTGCGAGGTGGCCCAGAGCAATGGCGGCGCCCAGAGCAATGGCGGCGCCCAGAGCAATGGCGGCGCCCAGAGCAATGGTGGCGCCCACCACCACAGCCGGTCCTGCTTCCAAAGCTCCCTCCCCTTTGCCGGAACTAGTTGGGCCGCGAATCTGTGTCTGCGGTCCACAGTTCTCAGAACAGCAAATGTTCTGTTCTTTTGATCTGACACTGCTACTGTTCCGCTTCTAGCCCCGGGCAGGTGGGGGCGGGGCGAGCTCTGGGAGGGTCGGGAGGGGGCGGCCAGTCTCGGTGCCTAAGGCTTCCGTTCTCTGCTCGGCAGTGAGGCCTTAAACCACCGTTTTCAGCCTTCTCCCTCAGTCTTTGCTCCGAGGCCTCCACCGTGAGCGTTGGGTTCCGCCGTGTTATATGCTGCCCCCTCAGCCCGTGGGCCATCAGCGGAGCCCTAGCAGCCCGAGTGCTTCCCTGTCCCGCAGCCGCGGTAGCTCCGGGAGGCAGCGAGCTCGGAGCACTGAGCCAGGTCTGCGTCCTGCTCCAATGAGGCTCCATCTCCGCACTTCTCCCTTCCCTCCTCCCCCGCTCCCGCGATTCACCCACCTTTAGGTGAATTCAGTAGTGGGCCTCTTCGTCTTGCCTGTCTGCTGTGCAGGGAGGCCTTTGTGGAGTTATTATTGTTCGATTAGTTGTCAATTCCAGGGAGCTTTACAGAGGCTCACCTCACGCCGCCATTTTGATGACGTCTCTAACACTTTTATTTTTAAGTTGAAAATCTTTGTAAAATGTCTGGAGCAATTTTCTCTCTGAGTAACACCCATTGAAAGTCTTTTCATCCTAAATCTTTTTTGTAGTTTACAGAGTACTACAGATTTCACAAAGCACTTTTTAGTTTGTAAACATATTTTACAATAGCTTTTATAGTTTATAAGGTACTGTACCTTTTCACGGTACTTTAAAGTGTACAAAACCTTTCATGGTTTACACATCCTTTTGTGTAAGCCACTTTATCATTTCAAAAGTGTTTGGCACTTTATAAAGCCCTCTTATCATTATAACGCACTTCGTAGCTTTTCAAATGCGTTGCAATTTGTAAAATGATTCCAAGCCCATAACCACATTTAGTTTTAGCAGACGCAAGTGACATGATTGCATCTTTCTTTGATGATTATAAGGATCATGCTGGGAGTGAGAACCATAATTGCAAAGTTGCCTTTCCTGAACAGAGACCAAGTGCCACATAGATGCTTGTTATTGTCTGATTGATTAAGAATATTATTGCTCTAGGTGATATAACTGATAAAGGCCTAGAAGTTCGGTCTTGATCAGTGGTTCTCCATGGGGGGGGGGGCGATTTTATCCCCCAGGGACAGTTGGCAATATGTGGAGACATATTTAGTTGTCACAACTGGGGGAAGGGATTCCCCTGGCAACTAGTGCACAGAGGCCAGCAATGCTGTCAAACATCTGACAGTGCACATCAGGGACCCCACGACAAAGAAGTGTCCAGCCCCTACTGTCAGTGAGGCCAAGGTTCAGAAGCCCTGGTCTTGATAAAGGTCAAACCATGGGATCATTTCATGCTACTTATCTCTTGCATTAGAAGGATGCTTTGAGTTGCAAGTAACAGAAAGCAGACTGAAACTGGGTTAAACATTGTCATCTCCCCTCACTGGAAGTCAAGAAGAAGGTCAGGTGATTCAGACACTGACCCATGCCACTGAGGACCCCAATTTCCCCCTTTTCTCCATTCTATTCATTCTCAGTTCATCCTCAGGCTGATTCATGCCTGTCAGCAGCAACTGGGGCAACCTGCCTTTGTTCATATTTAAAGACAAAGAAAAGGACTTTTCTTTCCCAGAATGCCAGAGAGAGCCTCTGTGTGTGAATAAATAACGACATCATACAGTGACTTGCTTAATTGGGCAATGTATACAAAAGTACCAAGGACAGAGCTTTTTATATAGCTGGTTCTCATTAAATGTTCTCTCTGCACCTCCATCCTTTCTTGGGCACTAACTTTTGGCTGATGACTAGTGCTTCGGTGAGAACAAAAATATAATAAAATCACTTGTTGGTCCCATTGGAAATGGTTCCTGAGTAGATTTATGCACAGCAATTCACACTGTTTCTCAGCCTGGAATTCTGAACCGTAAATCCTTCCCCGACACATTACACATGCACAAGCACACATACTCTACTTCTTGCAAATTAAAAGTCATATATATCATGCCAAAAATTTCTGACACAGCCTCAGCTTTCAGAGCCTTAGGTGAGCTCGTGTCTACCATAGTGACGTGTCATTGGCCAGGGGGGTTACAAAGCCCAGAATTCAAGGACTAATCAACAAGCCTTCAGATGTTCCGGGCAAGGCTTGCTCTCACTTGTCTAAAAGTTCTTATCTGCAGGAAGGACCTTACCTAGGGACATATAGCTGAGTCCATCAGCCTACATTAAAGGTGAAAAATGATTTGTATTGTAGAATCCTCATGACCAATCAGATGCTCTCAATTTCTTATTTAACCGTTTTCACATTTTCTTAGTTTCAGAGGTTAGTCATCAAGCCATCTCTATGATATGAAATGGGGCCACTGGATCCTCACCAGCAAAAGCCTTCACTGGTTCTTAGTTCCAGGTAGGACAACTCAGACCGCTTAGCCTGACTTTCACAGTCTGGCCCTCAGTACTTGCTTTCAGCATTCTCTCTCCAATTACTATTTCCCTAAAAGTATCATCTGCTCCAGCCAGATTGATCGCTTCGTTATATTTCAAATACGTTTTATGTGTTTCTGAGTTATAGAGCCTGGGATATAACAGGTATTAAAAAGCAACAGATTTGGGTCTTAATTGTGACGATATCACAGACAGGCCACACGACCATGGAAAAATTGCATGTGTAGTGAGATTCAGTTTTCTCCTCCAAAAAGTGATGATAATAGCACCTGGTGGGATAGATGGGAGTATTAAATAAGATAATTATTTAATGTGCTTAGCTCAGTGCCTGCTCTGTAGAAGGTGTTTAATAAAGTTATTATTTTTTCTTTACTTTCTTATCTGCCCATGTTGACCTTCCTTGTACATTTATATTTCTCTGTTATTTTAAAGAAGATGCCATTTATTTCTCTGTAAAACACTCAAAGTCTACAATATATCCAATTCTGTATCCTCCTAGCTCATTGTATTTCCCCTCCAGCACTGAGCACACTTTAAATGGACACTACTTCGTGGGATTAATTGTGTAGTATTTGCTCCCCTCGGAGGAAGACAAGTCGCTTAGGAGCAAAGAAGGTGTCTGTCTCGCTCCCTTAGATCGCACCTCTGTCTTCCTCATGCCCAGAACAGTTTCTGACACATAATAAGCGCTAAGTAACTATTGAATGAATGAATGATTGAATGGACAGGCCAGATGAATTGATTTCTCCATGGTACCAGACACGGTGCTAAGTTCTTTGTATATGTAATCTCACAGCAACCTACCACCCTAAGCATTATTTCCTCATGAAGGGATTGGGATGTAGGGGGGTGTAAAGTAACATGAGGAAATCACACATCTTGGAAGAAGCAGAGTCGGGATAGGAAGTTTTGCTATCTGACTCTAAGCCCAACCTAACCACCTATCATGACACCTTCTCCAAAGATGGCAGGCAGTGCAAGATAATAATGGATTCAGTGCTTGGGTAATTTGAGTGTTGGGTGATTTTGCTTTAAAGTTAGTGTGAGTTGCCCAAACAGGATTCAGAAAACATGATTTCCTTTTCTTCTTTTCAACAGCATTTCTAGTCATGACATACTTTGATCTTCACATGAGACTGTGCTCTGTCGATGAAAAAAACGAGACATGGCAGGACTAAGTGATTTGCTCAAGGTCACTCATGCAGTCAGTCATGTGGAAACGCACAGCAGGCGATGCCTAGAACCGTCAAAGGAGTAATCACACCAGGTCACTGCAGTCAGCCAGGCCTCCCCTCCCACGTCCCGCTAAGGATGAGCCTGGTGCTAAGGAAAAAGTCATAGACCTGGAGTCAGGGGGCCTGAATTCTGGAGGCAGCCATGTCACATGGACCTGTGCTCATGGTCCCTATTTGCTGAGTTTTGATTTTCCATCTGAATGAGGAGAAGATTAGCGTAGATGTTTTCTAAAAGCTCCAGTGGATGTATTCATTGAACAGATATTTATTGAGGGCCTACTGAGACCATGTCTGTCTTACTCACCTCTGTATTCTTTGTCCCTAGAACAGTCTCTGATACACAGTAAATGACAAATAGTTATCGAGTGAATGGAGGATTGTGAATAAATGTGATAAGATGAGACAATAAGCAACACCTCGTCAGTCCCTGCCCTTTAGTTGGCAGAAATAAATAAGTCAACTGCTAATGATCCTACAAGCTGCTGAATACTTTAATTTAGAGTGTGCTGGTAATTCAGTTGGGGATTTAAGGGGGCCTTCTTGAAAAAGGTGACCTCTCATTGCTGATATCATAAGGATGTGTAAGGGTAAGCAGGGAAAGTTGGTTTGTAAGTGCGTGGGCAGAGCTGAGAGGTGGAGAAGAAATCGGAAGTTTTGGTGGATCCGGACAGAAGGAAAAGTTTAGGGGAATGAAATGTAGTTCACTTGGGCCTGGAGTTTAAAGTTGAGGTGGGGCAGGGGAGATGTGTCTGGTGATGTAGGCAGAGGAAGGAAAAAGGGTAAACCATCTTAAAAGGCTAGGGTTTTAGCCTGAGCTTTGCGGGAAGCCAGATCCTAAATAGGGAGGGTATCAAAGCGATCTGTGTATGCAGTTCTTTAGGGAAGGGGTTGTAGAAGCAGGAAGACCAGTTCGATGCTGCTGATGCCGTCTAGGAGAATGGTATGTGTGTCTGCGGATATTTGAAGAGAAGAGCACTGAATGAAATAAGGGACTAGAGTGGGCCTTTGGCCTCTTGTACTCACTTGCTGTTCTCAAAAGTTTATGGAACCCTGGGGACATGAGCAGAGAGGACTGGTTTGAGGACGGAAGCAGAGCTAATACTCTGGTCACTCTATTCCTACCTACACAAGTCGGGCAAAGAGCACCTGTGAGAGGCAGGTGATTCTGCAAAGCCTGAGGTCTCTCTTCTCTCCCACCCCACCTGAACTGAGCTTTGGCTGCCAGCAGGGCTTCATCCTGTGCTGTCACCTGCAGGTTCCACGGCTCCTCTTGTCCTCACACTCAGTGCTGCACTGACCCTGCTCATCCTATCACTGTCACACTGATCAGCATGGCTGATGTCACCATTTCCTTAAGGAGTGTCTTGGCTGCTTATTTCCTTGACTCCTCCAGTTCGAAGGCAAACTATCTGTAAATAGAGATTGTCCCAGGGATTAGCTTTGGCTCTTCTTCATGATCAGTTTGGAAGCAGAAGACCCCACAGCTTTTTCAATACTGAGAAGAGAGAGTAGTACACACAGGCAAGAGTCCTGCAGTGGCAGGTGAGACGCTTGGTGTACCTGTGACCTTGAGAAAGTAGGTCAAGCCTCATCCATTCTGTGGAGGGAGAAAAGGAAATAGCATTTACTGAGCCCTCGTATGTGGCCAGTGCTATCTTCCTTCCTCTGTACTCTCTTTGCATTTTGAACACATTCCTGTTACAGGATTCGTTCATTCATTCATTCATTCATTCATTCCTTCGTTCGTTTGTTCTTCATTTACTAGACGTTTAAGATCAGTTGTCCTGTGGTTGCCTGACTCTTCCATCAGTCTACAAACACTTTCAAGGACAGGACCATTTTTAAAAAATGAATCATTGTTATTTCTGACACAAAGCACATAGTAGGTCCTTAATGTACAGTGAATAGATGAATATCGTGCTGCTAGTTGTTGTGCTTTAGACTCCAACAGCTTGGATTCAAACAGAAACTGCTACTTTTTAGCTCTGGGACTTTGAACAAGTCCTCTGAGCCTCAGTTTCCTCCTCTGTGAAAAAGAGGGATGTGAATGGTACCTACTCATGTGTCCATGAAAAATGTACAAATTGATGGAGAGCGTGAAGGATCTTGAGCTCAGACTGTGAGAGGTGGTCAAATCTAAGGAGGTGAAACCTGCTTTGCTACTAGAATCTCCACTGTGAAGCCTCTGAAAGACGGATCATACTCTCATCGAGGATTGTAGAAACTATTCTTAGGAGGGACCTCCTCCCAGGAATGAAGGCCCTATGGCTTTGGTATGTCGTGCATGGATAAGTCAAAGAAGAAGAAAGAGAAAGAGGTACATGGGACACCTCTTGAAGGCTGATTCTCTGGGGGCTCCAAGGAGCTTTAAGAAAAATGTAGTGACACGCCGCACAGAGTCAGTCCTTGGGTTTCACGTACATTTATAATCAGCTGTTGGTTTGACTTTTTCTTCCTGTTCTGGAAGTTGCTATTCATGTAAAACATCTAAGACTGTGTCTGGCCACACAGAGTTATTGTTATCCTTGGAGTATTAAGCTATGATGAGTATCTCAATGGACCCTTTCAGTGCAAACACATGTTAAGCTCCTCAAAGACACCCCTCCCCCATCTTGGGATAACTAGATACCTAAGCCCTTCTTAAGGAATGCCATTTGGGTTGTTCGTAGGAAAATAGACAGACATGACCTAAGTATTTTCAGGAACACACTGGATTAGCTTCTCCAGGAAACAGAACCAATAGTATGTGTATATGGAGATGGATAAGAGGCGATTTACAATAGGGATTGGCTCACATGATTATGGAGGCTTAGAAGTCCCACGATTTGTTGTCTGCAGACTAGAGAACCATGGAAGCTGGTGGTATATTCAGTCTGAGTCTGAAGACCCAAGAATAGGTGCGCCAGTGCCTGAGAGCAGGAGGAGATGGGTGTCTGAGCTTCAGCAGGGAGAGCCAACTCCCCCTTCTTCCTCCTTTCCCTTCTATCCAGCTTTCCAATGGGTTGGATGATGTCCACCTGTGCTAGTGAGGACCATCTTCTTTTCTTAGCCAACCAAGTAAAATCCCCATGTCTTTGAGGAGAAACCCCCTCACAGATACACCCAGGTGTCTGGGCATTCCTAGGCCAGTCTAGTGGACACATAAAACGAACCACCACGCTCACGTTTTGCAAAGGGAAACCCATCATCAAGTTGGGATGGGGATTAGGGAGGGCAAGAAAGTGACCACACAGTGAAAACTAAGGAAGAGTCAGGCCTTCCCACTTCACGTTAGCCCCTTGGAAGAACACCCACGTCCCGCCTGGGGCATCTTTCATTGTTATTTTAAATGATGTACACACAGCAACGTCAAAGCAGAGAGAAACTTCTCTGTGGCTGACACATTTCACAGGGAGAAATGGATTTTAAAACTGTTTTCAACTAACAAATTGACAGTCTTAGCCTTCCCTCACCCAGGACTCACTCCCTGGAGTGAAGCACACGGAGGAGGTGGATGAGGCTTGATAAAATCTAATCCTCTGCTTACAGAATTTGAGAGAGAGTTTTTCTAATCACCCACTAGAGGGTTCCCCCTCCTGACCCAATTTCCTCCTAAATCACATACGAGAGGTCAGAAAAGGGGGCGGTAAGCTGGCCACCATGAGGTGGGTTGAAAAGGCCTGATTTCATTCCATCAGAGCAGTGTCAGAGTTTATAAACAGTCGGGTCTGTCTTTACAGAAAGGGATAAAATCTACTGTCTCACAAGAAACTGCATGTTTTCAACTTACATTTATCATCTTTAATATTCCTGAAGAGTGGGAGAGAGATAGAGACAGCGAAAGGTGGGAGTAAAGGCAGGGGAGATGAGGGCGCAGTGGGTAAGGGAACCAACAGGCATGAAACAAGGACAGTTGTTCCTTTTGCAAAACAGGAAAAATGGCAGGAAAAGGGAAAGGTGGAGGTTTTTTAAAAAATATATATATATTTTTTAAATTAAAGTTTATTGGGGTGACAATTGTTAGTAAAGTTACATAGGTTTCAGGCGTACGATTCTGTAATACATCATGTATTAATATATATCCCATTGTGTGTTCACCACCCAGAATAAGTTCTCCTTCCATCACCATATATTTCACCCCCTTTACCCTCATCTCCCACCCTCCTCCCCTCTTACCCTCTGGTAACCACTGAACTATTGTCTGTGTCTATGAGTTTTTGTTTCTTCATTTGTTTGTCTTGTTCCTTTGTTGTTTTCAGTTTTATATCCCACAGATCAGTGAAATCATATGGGTCTCTACTTATTCTATCTGTCTTATGTACCTTAGCATAGTAATATCATATATCCACAATGCAATACTATTTTGCCATAAGGAAAGATGAAATAATGCCATCTGCAACAACATGGCTGGATCTTCAGATTATTATGCTAACCGTGGAGTTTAAGAGTGCAGACTTTGGTGTCTGACTGTGTGGGTTCAAGTTCAGACTTTGCCACTAGGTGAATTTAGGTGACTTGCTTCATCTCTCTGAAGTTTATCTTGGAAATGGGAGTAATGAGAGGATGAATATACCTTTGTAGAGTTTTCTGAGAATTACACAAATCAATGCCATCAAGCATTTAGCATAATGCCTGGCACACAGGAAGCACTTATTCGAGATTGGCTTGGTTGTACAAAGCCCACTGAGGGAGCTTCAGTAAACCCCACTGTCATCAAGAATTAGGATTAGGGGGCTTCCATGGACAGAACTGAAGGGGCAGGAAGTGCCACCATGTTTTACTGAGAACTACTGACTGGGAACTGGATCGCTCTCTGTCTGTCTGTCTGTCTGTCTCTTTCTCCCCATCACAATTATTTTCATATTTATTTCATCTGCTTTTTTCTCCTTTCCTAGAAAACGGGCTGTTTCTCTTCCTGAGCAAGTAAACAACCCATCATGATGGTCTTGAAATGGCACCCATCACCACCTGACTAGGTCGGGAGTCTCATCCCAAATTTCCAGGACCAAAATCTGATTGGCTTAGCTGAGCTTAGCTGAACCCCAATCTCAAATTCCAGAAAAAAAAGAAAAAACATTGCAGACTGAGGGGTACGGTTATACTTAGAGCTCTGGTTGTGGCTCAGAATCCTTAGCACCCTAACTCGATGGAAGTAGAACAGCGTGGTGGTTAACATCAAAAACTCTGAAATCAGACTCCCTGGGTTCGAGTCCCAGCTTTACCATTTCCTCAATGCACATCCTCGTCAAACTAACTTAATTTCTCTGTGCCTCAATTTCTTCATGTATAAAAGACTCACGATAGAAATTCCTACCCCCAGCTTGTTCTTCTGATTAAATGGGACATTTAAGGCACATAAGAAGCACTCAGTAGGAAGCACTTAATCATTGCTCTTATTTTTCTTGTTACTGTGAAAACAATGTGGCCAGGAAAGGCAACTCTGCAGACTAAGGGACAACACAACATTTTGGTCTCATCGCAAAGAGACTCTGCATCAGTTTTGAAGCCATCCTATCCATCCTCCTGGGCAGGGTTTCGATTTTTGTCTGTGCTAAATCTGAGTTTCCTGTTGATGTACACCCAGAATGCCTTTTCCCCTCTGGGGGCACATGTGGAGTGGGGAAACATCCTTAATCTGTCCTAACCACATGCAGCCCGATGCCACCACCTCCTTCCTCCGTCCCCAACTGCTTTCTCCTGCTGTGGTGTGTATGTCAGTGGTGGGTGGTGATGGAAAATCAGGAGAGATGGAGCCGATTAGACAGAATTGCGGGCGGATGAGGTTTGCCAATTATGTTTTGTTTCTCTCTCCTCTCTCTGTGACTTTAGGATATACTGATTCTTTCTGGCACTCCTCTGGTTCTGTGCCTATAAAATAAGTTTAATGGCTGAATTTTCTTTTAAGATAATCAGAGGCGGTATAATTTATGCATATGAATAGTATTGTAGCCAGATGTAATTCTGCTCCAAGTTGTGGCATTACAGTTAGAAATGGCTCTGCTGGCTGTGTTTTGTAGAATTTGCAATTTATTTAACAGTTGACTGAGCAGTGACCCCAGATAAAATAACCATAATCAGAATAGTTTTAAAAAAAAAAAGATGTAAAAGCAAAGGTAGGAGTGGGCTTTGGAGAAAGGCTTGGTTTGGTGCTGATGGGAGAGAAAAGCAGGTGGCGAGGATTGCCAGGCAGGTGAATACTCTCGAGTTAGTGCAAATGGCAGAGGGATCTTTGATGGAGGGAGGCAGTTGGCATCTTTGATTTGGAAATCCTTCCCCCACTCCTGGGCTTTCTGTTTGGAGGTTCATCTCCCTTTGATTGTAAAGCAATAGATAATTGTTTGCATTGTTCCCGGAAGCTGTGATGTTTCTCATTCTCGGTGTCCCAGGGTTGTATGGAAGGTCTAGAGGACACTTGAAAAAGGGGGTCCTAGCGGGGTAAGTCTGTGGTTTCTGTGAAGAGCAACCTCAACCTTTCCTAAAACCTGACACTTCATAGTTGGGTTCATTCCATTAGGGGAGAGGAAGACCCCCTTCTCTACACACCAAGACTGCCTCTGCTGACCTCATGCTTCTGTCCCCACTCCCAAGTCTTTAAAAATGGAAGAATGCTTGGAAGAGTCCAGGATACATGATGGACCTTACTTAACTAGGGGATGCTCTCAATGTTCAGGCATCTGGCCTGCATCCTTTTACCCTGCCCGTGTCCGGCCCGTTGGAGTGGATTGCCCATCTTGTTATGCTTCCTTCTTCCTGAGTCCATAGGGCTGGCAAGGGCTGAGGACCTACTGATGCCGGAGCCATGCCTACCGTCCAACCCAATCTCCACCATGGAGATCTGTGCGGCTGTTGATCAAGTCTCATCCTCTGTTTCTCACATGGCCTGCTCCCTCATGGGAATGATTGGGTGAACGGTTATTAGGTAAAGAAAAATGTTTTGTCCCTGGCCATGAAGTTGTTAAAATAACCATTCACTTCTCAACCTGCAGCCTTAATGTATTCCACACTCTCATTCTTAATCTGACCAGGTCCCTCCTTTGCTTGAATCCTTAAGAGGCCTCCGTCACTCTTAGGATCAAGTTAAAAATATTTCAGCCTGGCATTCGAGATCTTCTGTGATCTGGCTCTGGCTTTCAATCCATTTTTGATTCCTGGAGAACTCTGTCCTACAATGTCCTCTTCCAAGGACACACTACATTTCAGTGATCCCAAAGTTCTCGGTCTTTAATTTGCACACACAATTTCTAAACTTTTTTCACCTAGAGAATCTCTACTCATCGCTCAAAGCTTAGCTCAGCTATCCCCCACCCTAGGAAAGCATTCTTTACCCCTGGAGGAGCTGTGCCCCTCCCTACTGCTTCTTTCATGAGAAGCATGTTCATATCTACTATAGCTTTGCTCCATTACCTGTGTTTCCTCTAGATCCAGAAGGTGGCTGTGTACATAGGAGTAGCTCAATGTATATTTATTAAATGAAGACATAAATAAATGTTCTCTAGAAATTGTCATTGAGACGAATGCATAGGAGGAGGCAAGAGACGGGAGGCAGGAAAGGAAGAGAGAAAACCGCACTCCAGGAATCACAGAACTTTGGAGAGGATCGAAAATAAGTATACCGGCTAATACATATTTTGTGTGTGTGTGTGTGTGTGTGTGTGTGTGTGTGTGTGTGTGTGTGTATTCCTTGCCACTAGGCTAAGAACTTACTTGTATCCGTTCATTGAATCCGTTTAATGATACCAAAATATGGCAATTATGATTTCCCCAATTTAACTGATGAGGAAACTGAGGCTTAGAAAAATTACATAGTCAGTAGGTATCATGCCTAAGAGTCAAACCTCTAGGTTCTGGAGTTTGTACTTTTTTTTTTAATCCCTTTTGGTGTTTTAAATATATATTTTTAAAAATTATAGAATATTTTATATATTCATAAAAGTACAGAGAATAGAATAATAAATACTCAGACACCCACCAAAAAAAGTTGACAACTATTAACATATTTTTTTGAAGTTAGTTTTTGTGGTTTTGTAATGATTATTCTTTTAATGTATCATGACCATCTTTTTTATTAAATTTATTTTAATTTATAGAATAGTATATGAATAATTCTTTTTAAAAAATTAATACGTTATAAGTGATGTCAAATTGGCTACCACTTCTAATCCTGGTCTTCTCCCCTATGCGCTGAGGTAACTACTGTTTAAGTTTAGTGCATATCCTTCCAGATCTTTCTTTAAATACGTCTGCACACATTACGCATACTCATAGTAAATGCACGGTGTTGTTTGTGTCCATGTTCCTAAATAAATTGTGTCACACTGCAAGGATTGTTCTTAAACTTGGCATTGAATTTCTGAGATCTGTCTACACTTAGGAGCATATATTTGGTTTATTCCTTTTAACTGCTGAATTGCATTCTGTCACGTAGATGTGTCTATTCCAGTATTGATGGACTTTCAATTTTTTGCTGTTCTAATGACTCAGCTAGCTTCTGTATCCAGTCTTCTTGTCTGCCTGTGAAAGTGGCTCCTGGGGTCGACACCTACAGGAGGAAAGGCTGGGTCACAGGATATGCACATGCACGGTTTTAGTAGACTCTGCCAAAGAAGCTGCCAACGTGATTATCCTCACTTAAATTTCTTTCAACAGTGTACGAAACTGCACTTTTTTCTACAGCATCACCAACACTTGATTTTGTCAGTGTTTTAAGTTTTCTTCTTTTTTAGTTTGCATTTGGAAAGGTTAATCCATTAGATAGTTGAGCAACATTTTTTAACCTGACAGTTTAACATGTTAGTTTGTAAATTTAAGGTGTGCTCTGTTACTTTGATACATTTATGTATTGTAATATGATTGCCGTTGAAGCAATATTTATCACATTACACCATTATAGCACAATATTGAATTGTCTATATTCATTACCCTGCATTTCAATTCCCTCCTTCTCCCTCAAAGACAGTATCTTCAGCTTGTTTTGTTTTACTCTGCTTTCATCTTTTTTTTTTTTTGCTTTTATATTTTCACTACTTGAGTATGTATGTACTCATTAACAATAAATGGTATTTTTGAGTGCTTTACATAAATGGAATCATACTATATGAGTTCCTTTCCAGCTTATTCACATTCATTCTTTGAATTAGTTTTTACTTTGGAATAATTTTACATTTGCAGAAAAGTTGGGAGGATAGTGCGGAGAGCACTGCATCCCGCCACCCGAGTCTCCCAGTTATCACCTCACAGCGCGGCGTGCCGTCTCACAGCACGAGGCAAGGTCGACACCAAACCGACAGCATGTTATCAATGAACACTTCCTGACCCTCTGCCGCTACGAACTCGTCTTTTATTTTCCATCTCATCTTTTATTTTCCTTTGCAGTCATTTCTCCATGGATCATTTACATTTTTCGATATTTTTTATTGTGGTAAAATATATATAACGTAAATTTGCCATTTTAATCACTTTAAGTGTACAGTTCAGTGCCAGGATGTATATTCATGTTGTGCACTCATTGCCACTACACAGATTTAATTCATTCCTTTTAATGGCTGCATAGGATGCCACTGTTAGAATGTAACGTATTGACTTATTCATTGGTGGAGAATTAGGTTGATTCCAACTTTTCACTGTGTCAAACAATGCTAACATCTAACATCTTTTTACCTGATTCCAAATGTGTATGATCAGGAGCTTCTCTAGAATGTATTTCTAGAAGCCCTAGATGTAGGGATGTAGGAAATGAACATCTTCAAATATTTCAGGCATTGCTAAATGTATCTCTGAGTGGTGTGTAGTTTATATTCCTACTGACAGCAAAGCCGATGTTTTTACACATCCTTGCCATGACCTCTAATATTACCTTGCTACTCTGATGGGTAGGTATCTTGTTTTAATCTGCATTTTTCTGCTTAGATAGCGGGATGAGCTCTATTTCTAAAGCTCTAATTCTAAATTTACTGGCCACTCAGGATTCCTCCTGTGTGAATTGCCTCTTCTCATGTTGGGTTGTTCATCTTTTCTTATTGATCTGTAGGACTTCTTTATATTCTGGAAATGAATCCACTTTTGGTTTTATGTCTTGCAAATATCTTCTCCCAACTGTGGCTTGTCTTTGAGCTTTCCTTTAGATATTTTATTTTTTAGCCATACAAAATACTTTAAAGATTTTCTTTTTGCTTATAGGCCTTTAATTCATTCAGAATATAACTTTTTATACGGTGGGAAGGAGGAATCTAACTTTATTTGTCTTCGACACTGTTTTTACTATATGTCATTGACTCTGAGATGCACTTTCCAGCCCCACATTTTACTATCTCCGAAATTGTGATGTGTATTACTCTCAGTGCAATACCATAGCATTTTTTCCTCTCTTAATAGTATGTAAAATAGTATGTATCTTATAATCAGGGCATCTCAGATTCAATTAAAGCTAGAAATTGCCAAGGTTTATTTTAGTTCTTGACACCTAGTAGGACTAACCTTCGGTTTCCCTCATCCAAGCAATGAGTGGTCTTTTAAAATTGCATATGAGTATTAGAATCACTTTGTCAAATTCTGAAAATGACTTAGCTGTTTTTTTTTTTTCCTTGATAGGAATTGCATATAGACTAGTTCTTTGGGGGGAAATAATCATGGTTAAGATATTTGCTTAGGATTAAGTTGGTGAAAAGGTTGAGGTGTCCAGGTTAAGTGACTGGGTCAAGTGACAAGCTGAACAGTTACACACCCAGATTTCTGTTTCCTTTAGCCCTTTCTTTGGTGGCATATCCCACTGGCTGGAGTAAGCCACCTCCAGGAACAGTGAGACCCCCTGTCACTGATGGCATCCAAATTGTGGCTGAGCAGCCACCTGATGGAGGGAGGGTTCTTCACGGAGGGTGGAAAGTCAATGTTGGGGTCTTCTGCATGTAAAACTCCATGACTTCAGGGAAAGCTGAACCACGAGGCAGAAGCAAGATGCTCCTGCTTTATAATGCTGCCTGGGGCCAGCTCTGAGCTCAGACGATAAGAAGGAAATTTGTCCACTTTTTCACTCACTTCTTGTGGCTCCTGTGGAGGCCACTGGATGTCCCAGTGCCTCTTCAGCCTGTGTCTCTCCTCTTCTCTCCGTCTCTTCTTCTCACCCCAAGTGTTAAAAGAGTTTAAGGTAGGAGCTGGCGAACAATAGCCAGCAGGCCAAAACCGTAGGCTGCCTGTTTTTGTAAATAAAATTTTACTGCAACGCAGTCTCCCCTTTTGTTAACGTATTGTCTATGGCTGCTTTCAGGCCACACACCCAGAGCTGAAGCCGTAAGTCCTGTAAAGTCTAAATTATTTACTATCTGACCTTTTATGGAAAAAAGAATGGCCACACCCTTTTCAAAAGGAAGTAAGCTTATTTGTTCCCTGGATTCCAAACCTTAGGGTTGCCTTTATGGTTTGATGGTGCTAATGGTATAGATTTTTCTTTTCTTTGAAAAGGTTAGATGGCTCACACCTCTGAACAGAAATATGAAAATGGAGGTGAGAGTGCAGACCCACTCAGGGAAAAACGGACCCCAGCAAAATGTAATCGCTTTCTTCTAGTCTGAGGCTGTGCTGGGGAATGATCTTTGGCAGAGGCGACTGATGCAAAGGCTGAAAACAGAACGGTGAGGGAGGATTTCAGGAAAACTTTCCTGCAGAGCTAATTTTCTCTTCCCCAAGCTCAATGTGGAGTAGATGGAAATGAGGCGTTATTACAGTCCTTTATTAGAAACTCCTGTAGGCCAAGTAAGGGATCAGGTGACATGGGGCACTTCAAATTATTTGTGACCAAATGATTGGTTCTTGACAAGAACTCTCTCTTGGTTTTGAAATTTCTGACGGCCTTTCTCAGCTGCTCGTCTTGCATCAGTCTACTTTATTTCTATCTCCTCATAACCATACTTTTATATCACCTGACTGCTCTCCCCTAATTTGAGGAGACTGAGAGTCAAGGATTACGGACCACGAACCTTTCCCTCCACTGTGGGCTACGTGTGTTACACATGGATAACTAGCAGAATGCAGGTCTCTTTTAGGTGGCACACCAATAGACTTAAAAAGGAACAAATCAATAAAAGATAGAAATGAAATTTTAAAATAACAGAAATTTGAAAAAATAATCCTACCTTATTGAACCCAGATTTCTTAAGTAGTACTGCTTGGGTAAAGTCAACAACCCAGTAAAATAATAACAGCTGTAGTAGGCTGAATAATGCCCTCCCCACCTCTCAAATATGTCTTCATCCTAATCTCTGGAAACTGTGAATATGTTCCTTTACGTGGCAAAAGGGACGTAGGAGATGTGATTAAGTTAGGGATGCTGAGATGGGGAGATTATCCTGGACTGTCCATGTTGGCCCACTGTAATCACAAGGGTCCTTCTAAGAGGCAGGAAGGAAATGTGATGATGGAACTGGAGGTGAGGCAGGGAGGGGGGTAGGGGTGGGGGTGGTGGGAGAAAGATTTGAAGATGGAAGAAAGAGCCACAAGCCAAGGAACACAGGTGCCTCTGGAAGCTGAAAAAGACAAAGAACTTGATTTTCCCTCAGATCCTCTAGAAGGAACACGTCCCTGCCAGCGCCTTGATTTCAGCCAAGTGAATCTCATTACAGACTTCTGACCCCCCAGAACTGTCAGATGATAAGTTTGTGCTGTTTTAAGCCACTAAGTTAGTGGTCATTTGTCATAGCAGCCATAGGAAACTAATACAATGGGTAAGAAATAACAAGCACTTTCTGTGTTCCTGGCGCTGTGTTGAGTGTGGCATCTGATTTACAATCACAATCGCCTGACAGGTAGGGCACTGTTATTTGCACTTTAGGATGAGGAGGCTGAAACGCAGAGAGGGAAGTTACAGAGCTGCGATTCGATGCAGGTCTGTCTCACGCCCAAGTTTATGTTCTCACCACAGGGCTACAGTGTAATAGGAAATCTCAGTCAGTCCTGAGTGGTTGGCTCAAAACCTGACATTGACCTAGGGGTGGTCTCTCAGATATTTCCTCTGCTATTGACTCATTTTCAAGAATGGATGATGGAAAGTTTGCAAGAACGGATGATGGATAATCAGGTATTGTCCTAGATTGGATGACCTTTTACTATCCTTCTTTTTCTTGGCTGTAGTCTCTTTATCTACCTGGGTAGGAGGGTGTGGATAAAGTGACATTTACACATTCATTCATCTCTATGAGACTTTGGCATCATAGTTCCAGTTCCTCCAGATTTGTGGACACAGACGACGGAGGACCTCTGTCCCTCTCTAGGACTTTGTACATCCAACACTGGCTTTCCCATTGGAAGAAAATGGTTTTAAAATTTCAGCCACAGAGTGTTCGATTTACAGGCAAAGAGGGAAGAGAAACCTACACAAATAAACCCGTGACTGAGAACACTGGGTATCTCACAGAAATATATTTATTTTGTTAGTGTTATGGAGAATATTTGCATAGCAGCAAAAAGAACTTTTAACTCATTTCCTTATCTTGCCTTCTTCCGTAGAGAATATTTTCTCCCTGAAGGTGTAGCTCCCTATTGAAATGTCATCAGGACCTGTGATGAAAATTGAATTTTCCTGATGCCTAAGGTTGACTTTCTTTAACGAACTTAGCTGACTCCCAGCCTGAAATGGAGGCAGACATTCCGGTCTGCTTTGAATCCGGCGTTATCTTCCTGATTCAACTTCTTTGATGGGTCTCATCTTTTGCCCTCTCCTCCTCTGCTGCCTGTAAGGTGTGCCTGTCCTGCCTGCCTTCTGTGTTCATCTCTCTCCTTCTTGAATTGAAAAGTCCCTAATTGTTTTCCTTCTGTGGCCGGTTGCAAAGTTTGGGAAATAGGCACTTCCTTTTCTCTTGACAGTCGTGTCTGTCTCATCCCAATACCAGGGTTTCCCTGAAGATTCTGGGTGGATGTCAGCTGCCTTCCACACAGGTAGGAGAAGATGGGATGTAGAAATGGAAGGGCTGGTGTCTTTTAACACTCAAGTGACCTCAACTTCCATTGAAACTTACTATTATGACCGTTTAAACAGCTGTTTACACTTTTGATCTGGGAAGTGTCAGCTTATCGTATGGGTGAACGTTAGGAGGTATCAGATAGGTGTTTGGCCAAGTGATAGGGCTTGGACGGCACTCTACTCTCAGAGCTTGAGCCTGAGGCAAACTAGGCTCCTGCAGCTTCTTCTCAGTCTTCAGGAAAAGATTAGGAGCCTGTGGCAACAGGACAGCTTGTATCACCACATGCTTTGCCCTAAAGGAGAAAATGCAAAATCCTTTCTGCAAGTATTTGGTCAAGCCAGAAGCCTCGCACAGTCGTGTATACGTGCTTGCTTAAATAACCTAAATGTCACATCAGGGACTGCTAGTTAGAACTGAGGACGCTGCAACTTTGGAGTGGGCCCCTGGAAGCAACGCACAGCCCGTGAAATAGAGAATGGGAAACACTCCACCCTCTGGGCTGAAGAAACAGCTAGGAAGTATGATGTCTGCTCAGGTGTTTGGTTTTTAGTCTCCTAAGACTAGCGTGACTGTGTAATTTATTGTCCAAATCAGGACACTTTTTCTTAAGGTAAAATTTCTGCAGAGCAAATGAACAAATCTTAATTGTACATCTTGATACCGTTTTCCATATCTGGGTAAAACCACCACCCAGATCGATACAGAAAATATTTTTATCACCCCAGAAAGTTCCATCGTGACCCTTTCCAGTCACTAGCTACCTTCTGTGTCCCAGATGAGAGCGACTGCTTTTCTGATTTCTGTCACCATAATTTGGCCTGCTCACGAACTTCACCTACCGTGTTTCCCCCAAAATAAGACCAGGTCTTATATTAATTTTCGCTCCATTAGGGCTTATTTTCAGGGGATGTCTTATTTTTTTCATGTACAACAATCTACATTTATTCAATTCCAGTCACGTCATCTTCTTCTGGAAGATCGTCATAACCTACTAAATGCGTCCGCCTGGCTGAGATCTTAAGTGGGGCTTATTTTCAGGGTAGGTTTTATTTTCAGGAAGACACAGTAAATTAAATCGTGTAATGTGGACTCTTATGTCTACCCAACAATAACGAAGAACGAACACTTTGCAACAAGGATGGATTTCAGAAACACCGTATTGTGTGAAATAAACCAGGGTCACTTGGGAGGGAAAGGCTCACTATTGACATGTGAAGGGACAGCAGGCAGCAAGGGGACTGTTCTGTGAACCAGGAGGAGTGCTCACCTGATCTTTAGAAAATTAAAGCCTGAGGCCGATGCTTAGTGTAGCACAGGTATCATGCCTGGCAAACCCATCTCAGGAAATAAGGTTTTGTTCTTTCTAGGCATCTCAGGCTTTGTTCCCACAGTGGGTCGGTCACAGAATCCCCTTTCCAGTGATTCTGTCCTCTCTTTGGAGATTGACCTATTTGGCAAGGGAGCAGTGGAGATGAGGGGGAGTTTGGACTATCTGCCCCTTCCCTTAGGTGGCCCATCCCCTCCCAGTCAAGCTCCCTGTGCTCTCCAGGCCTGCAGACTTAACACAGGGGGAGGAGAGCGGCTTTCCACCCACCTGCACTCTTTGGAAAGCCACTCTTCTCACCTGCTTCCGCGCCCCCAGCAGAATTCGGGAATCATTAGCGTTTGATGATCTTGTGTTTCAAGACTTCAATCTCTTGTACTTTGAAATTGAAATTCCTGAGCCTGCAAGGGACCCGATGCTGAAAACTGACGTATTGAACTTTCTTCGTCTACAACAGCTCAGAAAGTCAATCCCTCTGCTTTACTTCCTGCCGTACACGACCTGTCAGGAAGCTCGAATCCAGGCTATATTTGTGCAACCAGGAGCTGTGTGCATTCCCCCCTCCCTATGTTGGGGATCAGATGACATCAACTTGCTCACTAGTTAATAAATGTAAAGGTGACTACACAAGCCTAGACTCTGCCTCTGAGTGGCATCAGGGGTACAGGTATACTTCCTGAAATCCATTTTCAAATTCCTGCTCTCCATGATAACTCATGCTGCATTCGGGAATTGCTGCGTACTAGTTCACTCTATAAATACAGCAAATTTTAATCTATCTGCTTTAGACAGTTTCCTTACAACTTTTTACTTTACAAAGTCATTGCAATAAGCATCGCTGTACTTACGCTTTGCATCAAGTGGAAACCCAACATTGGTTAAAAAAATGTCTTCTGCGACCTCTCCAGTTTGGTGTGACCTTTGGCATCTGCACAGTGTCCTCCTCTGCCTGCTGCCTGCATGGCATCTAAACAGAAGGCAAGCGTGAAAAAAGTTGCAAAGAGCCTGGCTTTCTGAGAACTCTGAATGCGTAGGATGGAAACCCATTTACTTCCAAAGAAAATTTTCAACCCCACCTCCCAAATTCCCCTCTAGCTCAGCTGCAACAAAACCGCTTTTTAACTAATAAAGTGGATCATTGTCACCAACCCCTCTCGGCCTCCTGGAAATGCTTCTCTTCAGGTCCATAACCCTCTTTTTGAGACAACATCCAGGGAGAGCAGAATGAACCACCTCCTCTTTTGTGCTCCCATGACATGTATTCCCACCTGCTTGAGAGGCCAAGGATATCTAGAACTTTCTCCACGCATAGCATAAGGTGTAGGGAGCGTGCTGGTAGAACATTCTTCTATATTGATTGTGACCGGGCAGAAAGTCTTTCTCAATTAGCCAGCGTGAAACTTTAGAGTGGAAATTTCCAAATTGCTGTCAAGGTGAGAGCCCATGGTCAGAACCATGAAGCCAGGTGTGAGGGATGAAGCAAAGCTGTAATGAGGAAAGCAGAGAATGAAAATGGAAGCTGAGTGGTTTGGAGACTTGCGGGAGAAGCAGAGCACCAACAGGCAGTCTTTATACCGTCAGGGGCGTCTTACTGGGGTAAGCTCATTTTATTCCTTCTCACATATCACCACAGTTATTTGTCAGTGTGTTCATCTTTATGACCGACATGTGAGATCCTCGAGGTCAGGGGCTGTGTTTTATTTGTCTCTGTCTTTGCACTCAACGGGAGGGTCTGGCTCACACCAGGTGCTGAAGTTGTGTTTGTTAAATGAAAACAGTGTATTTCACCAGTGGCCCCGAACCTGGCTCTGCATCAGAACTGCAGGATCTCTGGGTTCAAACAAAACCCCATCTCTCTGGGCTTGACTACAGATGGAAATCAGACAAGTGCTGAGAACCAGCAGTTTAGACAAGATTACTGGGTTGTTCTTATGCATCCAGCTCTCTCCTGCTCTGTGGTCCAGGGTATGGATGCCATCACTTTGTGACACCATGGTTCTCATCCCCCCCAGTGTCCTGTGAGTGGCAAATATGACATTCTTTATGGAAGAACCCTGTCTTCAGACTGTTCTAGCCAGTTCCCCCTTGTCAAGGACTACAGAGGAATTTGTAACATTTTGCCATGGGAAGCCAGAAGAAGGCATGTTTCTTTTCCCAGGATCCAGGCTATATGAACAGGCTGCAGCCCGGGTGTGCTTGGGTATTCCTCCCGGAAAGTCACATTCCTTTCGAGATATTTACAATGGCAGAGATAATGGGTTATTGATGAACCAATCAGCTGGGACGGCCCCTGGTGAATTAGCTGTTGGCCACTGGCCTGCCCGGATAAGGAACTATTGCTGAGCTCAGCAGCAGCTGAAAAGGTCTAAATCACGCCCATCACCTCCTGCAATGCCAGTAATCTCTGTTAAAGCCGCTCCCAAGCCAATTCCTCACACGGGGAAACAACTTATTTAATTTACAGTTAATTGAAGGTTTGGGGCTTTGGAATCAGAGGGATGAGGCTTTCTCTCCTGGCTCCTCCTCTCCTTCCCAAGTTCCAGTTTCCTCTTCCTCTCCTATGAAATGTCAGTCCTGTTACTGATTTTGCAGCATTTTGCAGTAAATACTACACAAAATGATGAACGGAGAGCATTTCACAGTTTACAAAGCACTTTCACATTTATTATCTCATTTCATTTTCACAATAATCCTAACAGGTGTGTATCATTGACTCATGTTTATACATAAACAGGACAAGGTTCAGAGGGTTTGAGTAGCTTAAGAACCAACCCCTCCCTCATCTCCACCACACACACACTTTAGAGATGAGGAAACGAATATTCAGGCGGGCACGTGGTTTGCCCAAGGTCACATGATCAATAAATGGTCAGCTGAGTAGCTTCCAGCTAAGGACTATAGTCCTTAGAATAAAATCTAAACTACATATATTAGCCTTCAAGGACCTAATTGAACTGGTTTCTATCACATGTCCCTCTAATTGAGGAAAGTTGAAAAAAATGGCCCCCGTTCTTCACCCCACCTGATATGCAGGCCTTTTAGCAATGTAATTTGGTAGTACCCTCCCATTCCGACTCTGTGTTCATGCTTCCTTGTCACTGTCATGAGAACATGTCTGGGCGAGGCTGCTGGAGGCTGAGAGACATGTGGAAAAGAACTTAGAGCCGATCCCTGAGCTGACCCTGGTCCATGTGCATCAGACATATTGTTGTATGTCACCGCAGTTCGTAGCTGTTTGTTACGTGGCATTGTGCCAAAGATAGCTGATACACTAAGCCCGTCTCGTGGTGATCTCTCCTTCTTGTGCTGCTCTCCACCCACATGGGCTCTCCTTCAGTCCCTCACACAAGCCGAGCTCGTTCTCTCCTTGGTCCCTGTGCGATTGTGTGGATTTGCCTGGAATGCCCCCTCCTCACTGTTTCTGCACAACTTTTCACTTCTCATCCTTTAAGTCTCAGCTTGAATGTTACCTCCTCAGAGAGAACTCACCTGGCTGTTCTGTCTGAGTTAAGATGTAACATGACATTCTACATGTTCTCTATTAGAGCACCTTGTTCTTTTCTGTCATCGCCTTTATTACAATTTATAATCATGCAGTAATTTCTTGAGGTTAATGAGGTCCATGATGACAGGACTGGTGGCCGGGTGTTTTATTCACCACTCTGTTCTCAGTGCCTGGTACACAGTGTGCTCTCAGTACATAATTGGTGAATAAATGGATACAATAATGAATGAATTGGCAGAATCAGGGTTTCACCTCTTCACTCTTTCCTTTCTTCCTTCCATGCAATAATCACGGTTTTTCTGGAGATTTAGGACTTCCCTCTTGTGGAGAACCCCATCTAAAACGCACAATTCCCTGATAATGTTTAGTCTGTTTAGCTAGCATTTTTTTTTTTTTTATCAGTTTACACTCAAGTGAGTAACTTAACACTTTAGGGGATTAGCTGACAGTTGGCTTTGAGGAGACATGAAAAGTAACTCAGGGTAGATCAGAACATGGGGATAAAAGCTTTAGGGGAAAATGTAGGGAGTCTTAGACTGTGGCAAGAACATGTCTTGGGCCATAGCCCCCATTCTACACGGGGGCCTGATGGACTCCTGATATCAGCTGTTGGTACAACAACTGGCTGACATGCTGAGGTCTCCAGATTAATTCTGGAGGACAGACACCTGAAGCATTTCAACCTGGGCCACTAGTCACTACCCTCTAGGACTCAGAGCTTGACATACTTAGGTTCTTGCTCTTCAGGTGCTCAGCCAGAGTATCTAGTCTGGACCAATACTCAGGAGGACCAAGGCCACGGGGACTCAGCGTCTTTATTACACTACAGAGGGACAGAGACCAGGAAGGTGGGTGCCTCCTGTGGTCAAATCAGAATCCTGAGCAAATAGCCCCACTCAGCACTGAGAGCCCCCATATGGGGGGTGAGGGGGATCAGGAACAGAGAAGGCAAAATTCAAAATGAAAATTCAGCCTTCTGTATCGGGGCCAGGGGAACACCTAACTGAGAGGCTCTCTGGTGGTTCCCACGTTTCGATGGATGTCAGAGCACTGAACAGGGTAGTGAAAGAGGATAAATCACAGAACAGATTCTACTCATTGCTCTGGTTGAGTGGGACATTGCCTCAAATGACCAGAAGTTTCTAGCAGAGAATGTTTGATTGAGCTGGGATAATCATACAGCAATGGTTTTCTAAAGTACGTTCCCAAAAGCAGTTTTCTGTAAAATATTAACATGAATTCCAGGGAGGAAAAAAGAGTTCTGTGTAGAAATAAATTATGAAAACATTGTATATTTTATCTTTTCTTAGAGAGTCACATGCATATTTACATATTAGAGGCTCTGAAAAGTCCTGCAAAGAAAAACAAAACATTCAAAAAGTTTTCATCTAAATTTTTATCTCTATCTCAACTTATTTCACTAAGGAACTTCCTTCTTCCCTCTTTCCCTCTCTCCCTCCCTCCCTCCCTCCATCCCTCTCTCCTTCTCTCTCTCCATCATTTCCTCCCTCCCTTCCTTTCTAATCTATTCAGTGCCAGTTAACATAATTGTGCAAATCACAATTTGTGAAATATTGACCTTGAGAAATTTTCCCCAATGTATTCCATTTTGTGTTTATGGTTAAAATGATCCAAACAAAAAGAAGCAGAGTGATTATTAATTGAGCTCCTCCTGTGTGTCAGTCACTGTGCTAAGCACTTTGTGTACCTGAACTCATCTTACCCTCAAAACCACAGTGAAGTAGGGAATATTATCAATTTTTCAGATGAGGAAACTGAGGCACAGAGAGGTTGCATTACTTGTTAGGGTCGCACCAATAGTAAAATGAAGTAGTCAGGTTCAAACCCAGACAGTCTTCCCTTGAGTCTGCCCTTTTAGGCACCAGGCTATTAGTCTTGGAACTACAAGGTAGTCTCATAGTTAGCCAGAAAAACCCATTAAATCCGTGTTTTTAAAAATTGCGGTGTACCTCTATTTCACCTGAGATATGCTGACCGAGGGATCTCCACAATTCTAGAAGATACACAAGTTAAGCTGCCAGCTGGTGGCATCAAATGGGATATAATGAATCAGTCTACTTGCAAGCTTGGTGGGAGAGACGGCTGTGCCCGAACAATTTCCGTTTCCTCTGTGGTGCGCGGGCGAACGTGGGCAATAATTGTACCCTGTGATTACGTGGGATGTATAAGTGTATCTATTCCCTAGTTCGTTTTATTTTCTGAAGGTAACGTACACAGCTTGCTGAGATTTTTATGAAGAACACGTAGATCTGTCTGGTAGAGACAGTGTATATCCCAACACTCTCCCAGTGTCTACACACAGCGTGGGGCGGACTCTGGCCCCCTGCCTTAAATCCTGCCAAACACCAGTCACTCGTGACTGTACTGGTCACAAAAAGAGGAACTCCCTCTTGCTTCCTCTCACGTCGTGTCTGCCTTGCTTCTTATTCTACACGCTGTTTATACACTGTAGTAGAATGGAAAATTCAAGGATTTGGAGCCAGACAGAACCCTTGACTGGTTTGCAGTCACATTTTTGATGCTTTTGTTTCCTGTAAGCACTTCCTTTGCGTTACTTTATCCTGATTCCCAACAACCCTGGATGGCAGATTCTGTTGTCACCCCTGTTTTAAAGAAGAAAAGGTTGAGCTTTAGGGTAGTTAAGTAACTTGATCACCCAGGTCATCCTATTTTCATGGCTCATGCTAGATCAGGTAGTGGTGTATTAGTTATCCATCACTAACAAACCACCCTACTAACCTGCAGCCGCTGAGAACAGTAGCATTAATTATTTCACAGTTTCGGTGGGTCACGAATCAGGCATGGGTTTGCTGGTGTTCTTATCTTCGGGTTTCGCAAAGCTGTCATCTGGGTGTTAGCTGAAGTGGCAGTCTCATCTGAAGGTCTGATGGGAGGATCTACTCCCAAGTTCACTGATGGGCTTCTTGGCAGTTCCTTACAGGCAGTGGGACTAAACTCTCAGGTCCTCAAGAGCTGTTGGCCAGAGGTCTCCTCAGTTCCTTGCCATGTGGACCACTCCGCCTTAAAACATGACGGTTTCATTAGAGTGAGCAAGAGACAGCATAGGTGAGAGAATACCAGCGCGATGGAAATCACCATTATTTGGAACCTACTCATGGATATGCCATCTCATCATCTTTGCTGTATTCTATTGACGAGAAGCAAGGCACTGGGTCCAGTCTGCACTCAAGGGGAGGGGACTGCACAAGACCGTGAGTACAGGAGGCGGGGGACCCTGGGGCCCTGCCAGGAGCTGCCTGCTGCAGACAGTGAAGGGCCGGCCTTCACGCATGGTTTCTCGAGCTCCACTCGTGTTAACTCCATGACCTTGGGAAAGCTATGCACTTCCTCTAAGCCTCCATTTTCTCATCTGTTGAAAAGGTATAATAATCGTGCCTACCTCAGACAGTTGTTAAGATTAAATAAGTAAAGAGATGCAAAGTACCTGACAAAATTCTTGTTTCCTTCTCCAAGCCACTGTTGGCTGGGTCACTGTAGAATCATCTGGAATTTATCCCTTCCCATTTAACCCTCTTTGGAGAGGTGTTGAGCAGATGAGAGAGCAAGGCATTCTGGCTCTCTGATTTGCTGGGTCATGTTGTACATTTGTTTCCCACCTCTTCCCTGGGACTTTGTTTATCCATCTGTAAAAGTAAAGCAGGGGGTCAAATGGAGATAGCAAAACGATTTTTCTTTCTTTCTTTCTTTCTTTCTTTCTTTCTTTCTTTCTTTCTTTCTTTCTTTCTTTCTTTCTTTCTTTCTTTCTTTCTTTCCTTCCTTCCTTCCTTCCTTCCTTTCTTTTTTTTTTTTTTTTTTTTCTGTGCTAATTCTAAATGGTGGCGGTGGATGTCTGAGGCTTTGGACTGAGGAAGATTTCACTGGTGTGCAGGAGCCAGTTACCACAGGCTCATGGGAGGTGACTGTGCATGTCTCTTACTGACTCTGACGTCATACTGAGGTCCGCCGTGATGGGAGTATTTCTGCCATGAATAGGGGCAGACATTACAAACCAGGTCTCCCCCCCACCCCCAGCCCCACCTGGAGAGCAGGCTGTTAAACATTTACCATTGCACGGCTATTTTCAAAGCTCCATGGGAAAGAGGACTCTAATGTATTGCAACACCTAACAAAAACTCAGGAAGAGGATGTGGAAGGATGAGGGCTTACTGCGCATTTGCCATTTCTGGTTGGTGAATTTCCGTCATCTCTCTGAGCTGACATTCTTGGAGTGTCTGCATTTTTAGGAGGAAGAATTGCTGGGGCGGGGGAAAGGTTGCTAGCACAGGTTCTGTTCTGTCTCTGAAATCAAAGCAGAAGAAAGCCCAGTTTACCATCTGCTGACCATGTTTCCTCATCTCAGAAACTAGTAGCTGGGTAATGTCCAGAGAGGCTCATTAGAAATGTTGGGCTATCTTTCCCTTCCTCTGAGTGGAATGGAAGCATTTTGAATAATATATATACCGTGAAGTTATTAAGGTACACAATTGCGTACCTGGATCTTGTCAAGCATAACCACCATACCTGGTAGCTGGGTGTGTTGGTCAAGGAGTGCCAGTGAACTAGAATCAGTAGGAGCTATATTTTTTATTATGAGCAACGGGCTCATGTGATTAGGAAGGCAGAGAAGTCCCATGACCTGCCATCTGCAAGCTGAAGACCCAGGAAAGCTAGGGGTATAACTGAGTCCAAAGGCCTGGGAACCAGGGACACTGATGACATCAACCCCTGTCCAAGAGCAGGAGAAGACGGGAAGTCCCAGCTCAAATAGTAAAGCAGAAAGAAAGGGACAGATTCCTTCATCCTGTCTTTTGTTCTATTCAGGCCTCAACGGATTGGATGACGCCCACCCACACTGGGGAGGGTGACCCGCTCTACTGAGTGCCCGCATCTGGAAATGCCTTCACAGGCACATCTGGAAATAATTTTTAATCTGAACACTCTGTAGCCCAGAGAAGTTGACACATATAATTAACCATCATGGTAGAGAAGGGGTTATTCCCAACTCTCCCACACCACTGTCCCTGAGAGTTGAAGATCAAAGATGCATGAATTAAAAAGATTTACCAATGGTGACTCTGTAACAGATGGTCAGGCAGCACCCAGGTCTTCTGACTCCAGCCCTTGCTTGTTAGACATTAGGATAAGAAAACCCAGGTACAGTGGAGAAGCAGGAGGTAGGACAGGCCATCCTGGTTGTCCCTTCATGCAATTTTGATGGTCCCCAAATCAGTGAGATATGGCCACAATCATGATGTGTTACCCGGAGAGAAGCTAAGGACATAATCATGGTCTCTCTACAGTCAATTACTGTAATTACTGTAAGCCGCTCTCTTGTCATATTTCATTTACCACAAAATGGCACCAAGGAGGCAAATGACACCCAGGGGCCTGGGTCCACTGTCACCGCCCTTGCTGGGGCAGGCATCTAAGAAGGAGAATGCCAACCCCAATAAACTGTTTCTGCAGAAGCCATTAGTCTGGGTGACATGTTCACTTAGGGTGACATATATTGATCATGTAAAACACGCACACTGTATAATGTGATTAAACAAACGCAGCCAGTCCCAGAGAGAGCCAGCTGGTCCACGTGTGGTGGCTGGCTCTGTGACAAGAGCCTTGTGGTCCTGTTTGGGACCGCCTAGCTCAGGGTAGGAACTACATACGGCGTGTTTCTGTCAGTGACCATTCATTCGCTCGTTCATTCATTCATTCATTCATTCAACAAGCATTTATTGAGTGTTCACCACATGAGGGGTGCTGCAGAAGGGCTGGGGATAAAATTATGAATGAGACGCACCATTGCTCCCCACCCCCATGAAGTGTGTCGTCTAGTGAGCGACACAGGTATGAGCAGAGGGATCAGTGTGAATCACAAACAGAAAGAAAGGTTCTGAGAATAGGGGTCATGGCGCAACGTGTGTGTATAAAGAAGGACTCTGACCAGGCAAAGGGATCATGGAATAATTGTAACAGCTATTATTCACTGTGTACCTACCAGAGCGGGTGGAATAGCATTCCCCCCCAAAATTCATGACTACCCAGAACTTCAGAATCTGATCTTATTTGGAATGGGGTCTTTGCAGATTTAATACAAATCTCAAGATGATTTTGTAGTGGATTTAGGGTAGGCTTCAATCCAATGATTGCAGTGACTGATGTCCTTGTCAGCGGAGAGGACACAGAGGACACACACGGCGATACCGGGAAGAGACCATGTGAAGACAGAGGCAGAGATTGGAGTGATGCTGCCACAAACCAAGGAATGCCAGCAGCCCCCAGAATCTAGGCAGTAGTGGTTATTGCCTCTAGGTAGTAGAGGCAGTAGTGTTATTCCCTAGGGTCTTTGGAGGGAGCTGGGCCTTCCCAACAGCTTGATTTAGGACAACTGAACTCCAGAACTGTGAGAGAATAAATGTCTGTTGTTTTTAAGCCACCCAGTAGGTGGTAATTTGTTGTGGCACCCTGGGAAACCAGTACACCTACTAAATGACAAGTGTTAGAAAGTGCAGGAAGACTTTACTACGTACAGCTCCTGCCGTCAAGCAGCTCAGTCTTGGGGAGGCAGGCAGTAAACAGGCACCTAAAATCTCTGTTAAATGCCAAGATCAGGGCAAGTCCAGGGGCCCTGGGGGCACAGGGAGAGAGCCCTGACTCACACTACAGCGTCATCAATGCCCAGCGATGAGACTGACAACACAGTGTTCACAATTGCTGTCACATGTCACCTGAGCCCTGGCTTACACCCCCATGAAACTTTTAATACTGGAATTCATCTGTCATTCTTAATTAACGTCCAGCATGTAAGACGCTCTGGCTACAATCTCACTTCCTATTTATGCTGTTTTCATTTCTTATTCAACTATTTTTTTATTTTGCAAGCTAGAACTTCTATGTCCATGGCAAAGAAATTCCCCTGGATCCTTTACCTGCACCTTCCAGGTCTTTATAAAGCCAGCAAGGCTGATGAAATTGATCAGACTTGGGTTTTGGGTGGTAAACGGGAGGAGGCAAGTATGTTTCCCAGGTCTCTGCTTTGGGGGACAGAGGGGATAATACTGTTGTTTCATGGACTAGGAAATATCAGAGGTCAAGTTAGGTGTGCCCGGGGAGCTGGGGACTCAGACTTGCATTGGCTGAATTTGCATTATCTGTGGAATGCCCTGCTAGCCAATATGCAGCTGACTGGAGTAAGGAGAGACGTCTGAGCATTTTGAATTCCCTTTTGGTCATCTCAGAGGACACACTTCTGTTTGAAACCCAGACTCAGCTATTATGAATTAATTGTATGTAGGAGTGAAATGTCGGGGCTCACACCTCCCGTATAATATCATGTACTCAACAGGCTCCCAGAAAAATGGCAGGGGTAGGAGTTTTGACAAGCCATTGCATCCATTCACTTGACTCCTGGTAGATATTCTGTTAGAGTGAATGTCGCCAGGAACCTGTAGGGTTGGAAGATTTGCAATAATACAGTTCCCACAGGAAGTTGGAAAGTTTAGTCCTTAGAGATCCAATTTATGTTCTTCAAGTGGTAACAGTCTAAAACTACTTTCTGGAATATCAATACTCTGCATTTTGTGATAGGGGTTGCTATTATTTTAAAGATAGAAATGTCTCCTTCAAGGAAATATTCACAAATCTTGACCTTCCCAATGTGAGTGTATAATTAGCAAGGAATTGATAGAATTTTACCATTCAACATAATGGTGTTTTCACAATGTTTTTTGGTTCACAGGGAAGAAAAAACAGAAAGTGGGCGTATGTGTCTATCCATAGATAACAAAGATATATTTGGAAGGGAAGAGGGAAAAAGCTTTACCTCTCAAATATAAGAGACGAAAAACATGCAAAGTTGGAGGGAGAAACGCACAAATTTTAGGCTGGGGGCTTAAGTGCTTTATTTTCTCATCTTTAAATGAGGATAATGATAAGACTCATACCCCTGGGATGCTCAAAGGGTTAAATGAAATATTACTGCAAAGCTCCTTCCACAGAGACTGGCATAGAGTAGTTCCTCAGTAAATGGCAGCTTTTACTTCAATTTTAAATACCCCCAAAAAGAGAGTGCTATTGATTGCAATTTCAAATAGTTTAGTCATGGATATTTTCCTGTAATATTAAATTGAGCTTTGTGAGCTCCATGAGGGCTAGGGACACGACCTAAAAATCATCATTATATTAATGATAGGAATTATAACAATAATAATCATAACCACAGCAAGCCTGTATTGAGCACCTACTGTTTGGAATACTCAGATGTGCACTGTGCTTGAATTATCTCATTTAGTCCTCTCAACAATGCAGTGAGGTTGACGCTAATTTTTCTATTTTTAGGTGCAGAAAAGGGGGTGTGGGGTGGAGGACGAGAGACAGAGAGAGAGAGAGAACCAACAACACTACGTTATGTATTTATCTTGGTATTCCCAGTACTTTGAACAATCACTAGCTGAATGGAGCTCCATGAGGGTGGGTGAATTAATGATTGAATGAATGAATGAGAAGATCGGATGGGCGAAGGTAAGGAACGAAGAGCCATAGGGCCTAAAACCCAGACAGGCTTGACTCACTGTGGACCTACACTCTCGGCTCACAGTGACCTAGGCATTTCTAGATCATTCTTCGGGTTTTTCTCCCTCTCACAGCTGAGCCAGGAAGTCACTGCACTGTCTTTCTGCTCTGTGGCTCTAATTACATGCTCATTGGCATGCAAGGACCTCCCCAGCCCTGTTCCTGAGATGGACTGGACATTCTGGGAATCGTAGCCATTAAGGCCTTTTATGATTGCCGTTATGTAATGAAGAGCACCTGCCGCCTGTGGAATTACTGCAAGCTTTTATTTTGTTTTAAGTATAAATGTCTCCTCACACCCTTCTTCCTTGGGTGATTGCAATATTTATAACTGAGCACTGTGCACTTTCTCAGTCAGAGCCTGTGGTGGACAGCATTCCCCCGCTTCTCAATAGAAACCCAGCTTTGTTCTGGTATCTACCCTTCCCCCATGCGGCATGCACCTGGGGTCCGCTGGCCTCACAGTGTCGGAACGACCGGAGTGGTCTGAGAAATGTGAAAGAGAAGATGTCTCCTCCTCTTCTCTTCCTCTTTTTTCTCCTCCTTCTTCTCTTTACTCAGTAGAACAGTAGAAGGAAGCATTTTTTTTTAAAGGGCTGGAGTAGATTTATTTACAGAAGATGGAGTGGTTGGCCGAGGTTGGAAGCCTACAGCTAGCTCGTTGGTGTCCGTCTTGAAGAGGAGAGTCAGGTATCGGCCTCACCTGACAGAGACAGGAAAGGTCTTGATGCACTGTAAGCAGCCCAGAGATAGGACAGTTCTAGGAGTCTCTTTCTAGTAATAAAAAAAAGCAACCAATGAAATACAAATACTATCTCATCAAGCCAGACGGTACTCCTTTTGACAACTCTCTTGAAATATTAGGAGTTTGAATCCATCTGTCTTCTTTCATGCTTGAAAAATCTGGTAACCATATTTGACGGCTGCTGAAACTAAAGACCAAAAGGCCCTGTGATTTTTCTCTTTAATTTTCTGGTTGCTTTCTGTGTCAGAATGTTTGCCATGAGATGCAGACCCCAAATGGACATGGTTCAGGTAGGGTTCTATGTTAGCGAGTCCACGGCCCGTCGGGTGGGGCAGCCTGTGAAAAAGCTCCGGTGCTTTGGGCCAGAAAAGGCTAGGTTTGGGTCTGGGCACTGCCCATTTTTAAAGGCATCATCTCCAGTGACTCATTTAACCTCTCGAAAATACCATTTTCTCATCTGTAAATTGGGAACAATAATTGTACCTCATAGGTTTGTTGGGAGGCCTGTGTGGGACCAGGTATGTGAAATTTTTATCACAGTCTTTCAAAGAGTGAATGTTCAATGAATGTTAGCTTTCATTGATTTTATTCATCCCCTGCAGTCCAGGCCTGGGCATCAGGAGGCTGGCTTATCCCAACCATGGTCCTCCACTATTCCTGAAGTCCTCATCTTGAATTTATTGGTGTGATACCAGTTATACACGTAAAGGGTTAAAGGTAGGATCCGCATTCTGGAGAAAGCTGGTAGTACCGCCTGGTGCCAGAGAGGGGCAGCATACAGCCACCAGCACTGAGGGTCCAGTGCTGACCAGAATTCTTTTTTTGTAGCGTTCAGGAGTGTAGCCAGGGGGCCGGAGCCTCAAGAAAGCTAGTTAAGGAATCTCGGAAGCTAAGATGAAAATAGTGGAAGAGGTGGGCAGAAGTGAACACTCGTGGAAATGAAGTTGAGATTTCTGTGGAGTGGTGAACCTGGCCTGCCCGAGCAGTCACTGCCTGCTCAGTCCTTCAAAAGGACACACTCTCTGTGCACTAGCTCAGTCATACTCACTCCTGGCATTCATTCTTCATTCATTCATTCAGTGACAAGGACAGACTGCCTTTCAGGGCCCTGGACTCTGACAAGGGGCTGAGCTCTCAGGACAAACATTGGAGGCCAACTGGATTTGTAGTCCGAGTCCTGCACTGGCAGGTGGATCAGATGTCAGGGACTGGGGTATCCGACAGGTACCCAGGCACATGCTGGGTGAGGGGCAGTGATAGGGTGTGGTCGCTTTCCCTGGCCACCAGAAATAGGTCCAGGGTAGCCTGGTTGGGTCCCATTCACTCCCTGGTTGTTATGTTTGTATAGTTATTACAACAATTTCCAGCAGATGGCAGTAAAGAGTGTTCAGGACGAGGCACCATTTTATAATTTCCCTACGGGTCCCTATGATGGAGAATCTCAGAGGAAAACGCTGAATTCTGACAGGAAATACTGCCTTGATGGACAGCAGTGTGGGCCCTGGCAGGGAGTAGTCAGGGTCCTGGCTGCCAGTAACTGGCCCTGACAGGAAGTAGTGAGGATCCTCACAGGATACTTGATAAAAGAAAAACTTGGTATATATACATTTCCACCCCATTTCTTAATTACATGCCACCAATGGCTTGAGTAGACATGAACATTATTTCCAAATTTAATCCCAGTATCTAAATATTATGTAACTATAGGGTCATCGGCAGATTACAGCAAGGTATTTTAGTTTACTATTAAAAATTATTATGTAGTTAAATTTCATAGTCTTCAGAGTTTTCCAATCCCCCTTTGACTGTGGTTGGTTGACTTCAAATAGTTTTGAAAGGTGGAGGGAGTAGGTTGGGAGAACAGTGATGGACTAACTGCCGCTCCTTCGCCATTTCAGAGGTGATTACATAGCCCCATCCTGGCCAAACATTCTGTCCTGTTTTCAATTACTAGCTCAAAAATAGGCAAAGGATCCTAGCCAGGGAAATGATAATACATCTTCATTTCAGAAAGAAGCTCTCTCTTTACACAGGGGCACACATTAAGCAGGTAGAACGTAAGCCTAGAGGTCCATTTTTACTGTCACTTGGGAAGAGCCCTTCTGAGACTAGACCCTACCCGAAGAAGCAAGAGCTGAAATATAGAGGGGCACACATTCATGATGATATTACGTAAGCATTCAGAATATTCTTGATTTCTAGTGATACTAACCAGTGACTTCCTTTAAAAAATTGGGTTTTTTTGCTAAGTTTCTTATTATTTTCAATGAAAGAATCTTAACTAATACAGTGGTACCTCAGTTTTCTAACATAATCCATCCCAGAAGACCGTTTGAGTTCTGAAACTAGCCAACAGCTAGGCTTCAGGATCTTGCACTCCGCGGAAGGAGCGTGAGATGTTTGACTTCTGAGGTGTTTTAGAAAACCGAGGCATTTACTTCTGAGTTTACAGTGTTTGTAAACCGAAATATTCGTCAACGGAGACGTTTGAAAACCGAGGTACTACTCTATGTGGCTGCACTTTTGAGAAAACTATGTTGGCCTCTGTTTCTAGTCCCTCAGACATCTTATTGCAGGGCTCCAAGTAGAAACTCAATTGTTTTCTTTAACTGGATCTTTAAATACTGGTCTCCTTGATGTGTTAAAAATGTACATGTGGCACACACAACAATCCTAGATGGATACTTTCCTTAAGTTCATTTTACAGACAGGAAATAAAATCCACAGAAGTTAAGGAACTTGCATGATGTCACACAGCGCGGCTCAGATTGGAACCTCTACCATCTGATGCCAGAACCTTGGCCATCTTTTCTTCATGTGTCAATCTTAGCTCTTCTTAAAAGGAGATACTGTTTTTACACTGTTCTCAAGTCTTCTTGACCCATCCTAATCACCCAGGACTGTGGGCCAGCCTGGTGGCTCAGGCGGTTGGAGCGCCGAGCTCCTAATGCCGAAGCTGCGCCCTCTACAGCTAAGATTGTGAACAACAGCGGCTTGAACCGGGTTGGGGGGTGGGAAGCGGATGGATCATGACATCATGATTGTTTCCCCTTTCTAAGCTCCGTGACCTTTGACAAGAGGCCAGAGTGTTTCCAGTCTTAGTCATTTGCAAAATGGAGATAAGCACTGCTGCATGGAGTTGCGAGGATTAAGATTGAAACTGGATGAAATGTTCCTGTTAGAGGACCTGGCACTAAGCAGTGTTGTGCCGATAGGAACTATAAATAATAGTGCGTCGAGTTCTAATTTTAGTGATGCCCTGTCCTACCTATATTGTCATAGCCAGTGGAGACTGTCTTGTCTGTATCTACATCCTTACTGCCTAGCAGTGTGCCCTGCCATCTTTAGGAGAAAGTGTTTTAGTCACCTAAACTTTGTTTTTCTGATTTTTAAATCACATTTACCATATAGGGTTGTTAGGATGAAATGAGGGCCGTGTGCAAGGTCATAAGTGTAGGGACTGGCACCTAGTAGGTAAATTTAAACAAATATCGAGGCGACCAGCAGTACAGAACCCATCAGAGATTTCCCAAATGCTTTCTAAAGCACCCGTGGTCTCCACCCCTCCTTGTGTCTTCCTCGCCCTTGAAGCCATTAAGATGACCTCGGAGCCGCGCCTACTCCGTCATGGGGACACAGGCATGTATGTGCCTGTCAGTAGGACACAGGCAGAGCCCAGAGAGGGGGCTGGAGCAGGATGCAGGCAGAGGAGCCCCTTCTTATTAGATGCGACTCCCCCTGTACAGAGTGGTGGTGAGGTATTCAATTTCCTAGTCCCTTACCAAAGGCAAGACCCAGGGTGTCACTGCTTCCAGCATATGCACAGAAGCTCTTGTCATAAAGCGGACGGTTTGCGAGGACATGTGCTCCACGTTCAGAAGCACTGCCAGGCCTGAATGCTCTTCCTTGGTGACACCGCGATTATATCTCCATGGAGTCCAGGGAAGCCTCTCAGGCCTGCAGGCCTGCAATTTTGAAATGGATTTCACAGCTGCAAACTATAAGATGACCCAATTTGTCTTTTCCATTTCTGCCTCCTGTCCTATAACTATGGAAATCTGCATCCGCATCTCAGTGATGGGCTGCATAAAATATACAGCAGGACTCGGGCTGCGAAATTGAAGGACAATTGGGAGAGGTATGTGTGTGTGCAGATCCATGGAGGGGTATCTGCAGATTTCTGCTCCTCCAGACACAAAGGAGCTTCTTCTAAAATGCTTGTCCCAAAGGTAAGAGGAGAGCCTACGTGTGTGCCCTCTAATCTTTTCTGAGGAACCCGGGGCTACCCATCCTCCAGAGAACATCCCAGATGGTAAACGGAACGGAAGTTTGCACATAAATTCTCCCCAGGGAATTGGTGGTTGGTGATAGCAGGCCTAATGAAATTTTTTATTGTGGTTATTACATACAATTTGTACAGTATATCATGCACGGAAATTTTTTTCTATTCCTATAAATCTGGAATTGCCAGCGTAAATGCCCAGGCTTACGAACTACTGCAGAACACAATTACCTCTAGATACAAACTCTCTTTAGGACATAAAAATTGTTGCTACTGAGAAGGCTGAATTGCACCGGCAATTTTGTAAATATTTGAGTGATATATTTCGTTTTGGATAAGTTTTCATAGCCTTGGAAAGCTGTCTCGTTTCTTAATGCTTTTGTTGTTGTTTTTTTCCCTTCTGAGCATCACTTGTGGCCTGATTGTTTTTTTCAATCATGCTTAGTAAATCAGACTATTGGACAAATGTCATTTATAAAAGGCTCAGGACTGCAAGACCTTCTGCCAGGATTGTCTTTATGGCATGTTTCTTAAAGATGGGAAAGGAAAAGAAAAAAAGAAAATACAATTCAGGCACATCCTGGGTTTTCTCCCCCTATATGGTCAGTTTTTCAGGTTAGAAGATGCAGGTGAAGATTTCATTGCTAATGAGAACTGGTGCCGTCTTTTCACAGTCCAGTCAGTGAGGGAGTCACTCTTGGATACGCAGGGTTGACTTTCATGTTGGCAAAACACACCAGACACGTGAAGTGTCTGTACCTTTTCTAGTTAGACTTTATTACCAAGTATGATGGTGAAGGATGTCATACCCTTGGATTGATTTTCTACAAGTTCTAATATTGGAGATAAGGAGAGTTCTTCCATCAGCTTCCAGCAAACAGAACAGAGGTTGTTAAAACTCCTCATAACCGTTTCCAAAGAAAGACAACAGTGATGGATTAGGGACTGCCCTGGAAGTGAGGAAACACTCGTTGAGCAAAGAGAAAGTGTTCAGATACAAGGCACACTAATGAAAAGGGGAAAAAATGCCCTTTTCCCACCCTTCCTCCCTCCTCTCTTTCTATCTCTTTCTCTTCCTATCTTGTCAAATTTAATTCCCCATAACAACCTAGGAGTTGCCTAGTACTATTCTGCATTTTACCAGTATGGAAAACAAAGGACTAAATTCCCCTCTGGAGTCATACAGCTTGCAGGGGGGTAGCTGGGATTTGAACCCAGGTCAATCAGAGTCTGATACACAACAGTGGGAGGCAGTCAGCTGCTGGTTTCTGCCAGCTTTCTTTTTCCATGTCAGTCCCAGGAGTCTGACTCCCAGGCTTGGAGAACAGACTTCCCTGAGATGCCCCAGCACCGTGAAATGGATATTTGAGAAATGAAAAGAGGATTGATACATTTCCCCTATGCTAACAGCATATGAAATTATGTTTGCCCTATGCATGGGAGCCTTTAATGAAATTTATTAAAGGCGGTAAAAGCATCAGGGAGGGTATGGGGGGGTCAATATGTAGACCCTCAGTAAATGAGCACTGAATTTGTGTTACATAAACTGGGCAAAGGACATGACTTATTATGTACCAAGAAGTAGTAAATAATAAATAAGAATAGGAAAAATTTTAATGTTCCTAGTAATTAAAGAAAGACAAAATCGCTGTGAGCCAGCTCAAGAACTCTACTGTAATGACTACTTAATAAAATCCAGGGTGGAAACAAACAAGAAAGGAATGCAAAAGAAAATAATTGGACCTCAATTTTTATCGGTTAAAATCACTTTATTTTTCTAATCACAATTTTCTTGCCGTATTCAGGGGTAAGTGAAGGTGCTGAGACTGATAAACACAGATTTTCGTATGGCAACAGTGGGCATGAACATTGATAAAAACCCAATGGGGAGACTTAGCATTTGTACCTCTGGTATCTCCTGAGTAGATACTGTGTGCTGGACTTCACTGAATGCTGAAATCCATAAAAATGAGTAGATCCAGTTCCTACTCTCGTGGAGTTATACTCCAGTGGGGAAGAGGGGCATTAATGAATTAATTTCACTAGTGAGTGTAGAACGGCAAATTAAGAGTTGTTGGGAAAAAAAAAGGCATGTATCAAATATGACTATAACAAAGAAACCTGGTCTAGACCAGGTAAAATAAAACAAAAGCATTTAGAAAAATGAAAAAGTAAAATAATCTCTGAGGAAGTAGTGCTATGTAAAGGTATTAAAATATACATCTTTGATTCAGGAATTCCATTTCAATCAAGGATTTCGAAATCATCATGGATTTCTATACACCTTTATGCACAAAGGTTTTCATTACTGGGTAGTTTACAATAATAGAGGTAATATCCAGCAGTGGGAGAACATTGAAAGTTTGGTACAAGCACACAATAGAACTCCAGGCCTTATTTAGAAATCAGGATTTTGAAGACATTTAGTGATATGGAATTACATGCTAATATAATGTTAAGTGGAAAACACAAGCTACAAAACTACACACATATTATGGTTTTAATTGCATAAAACAGAGAAAGGAAGTGCAACAGAGGGGAACTGTGGGATTACAGTGAACACACATTGTCTTTGTTGTAATTATCTGTGTTCCCCCAGATTTGTGCAATGAACCTGTCTGTGTTCATGCATTGTCAAGAAAATGCTTAATTTTTAAATAGACAAGAGATTGAATTCTTGAGTAGATGACGAGTGGGGGCGCGGGGTGCCAGGTATACACATGCAAATATAAAAACAAAGGAAGTGTCCCCTCTGGTTGAGTGCGGTTTTCATCTGGGAGAGGAATGACTACTTCCTCTTTCGTATCAGATCCATGAGTGGCCCTACCTTACTTACAGTATTTGTGAGCTCTTCTCCCGTGAATAAGAAAGAATTGAGCTTGGCAGCTAACACAGGCAGCGAGACCTATTTAATTAATTTAATTAACAATAAATAACACTGTTCGCCAGGTACTGCCCTGCAAATATTAACTTAGCTGTCATATAACCTATGAGGTTATAAAATGGGGCAACTGGTTTGGAAAGCCACACACAGAATTACCATAGAACCCAGCAATTCCGCTCCAGTTTCACATGGATTCTGTATTGGCAAATCAACCTATTCGTGAAAATTTATTTGTAACCCCCAAATCAATACTTGTGGCAATTTGGGGGTCATTTGCACAGATTTGCATTATGCACATGGTGGCAAAAATTGGAGTTGCCCATCTGGCACATTCTCGGCTGAGGACAAACAAGGGGACAGCTGTGTCCCCTCGTTTCAGCTCTCCTGCAGAGATGCCCAGAGGATGGAGACAGTCGGGGCAGTGTCATGTACAGTAAGAAGTTCTAGCTCTGGAGCCCGTGGGATGAGGTTCCTGGGGTGGCTTCAGACAAGTCACTTAACACTTCTGAACCTAATGTTCTCTTTTGTAAAGCAAGGAAAATAAAATCTCCCAAGAGAAATTATTTTTAGGATTTCAGGTTACAATCTGTGTGCTATATATCTATATAATTCCCCTAGGAGCAAGGGCTTAGCATCTGCTCATTCAGCCTGTGCTGCCACTCGATGGAACATGACTCCAGCAAACAATGAGAATGGACTGTTTATACTCAAAGGAATTGAGAAGGATTTGAATACTTACCCATGAATGTTCACAACAGCTGCAAGATGGAAAAACTCAAATAGCCATTAATGGGTGAATAAACAAAATGTGGTACATCCATTTAATGAACTATTAATCAGTCATAAGAAAGAATGAAATACTTATATCTGCTACAATGTATGTGAACCTTGAAAACATTATATAGCTAAGTAACAGAAGCTAGACACGAAAGGTTACGTATTGTATGATTCTGTTTACATGAAATGGCCAGAAGTAACTCCATAGAGACAGAAAGGCGATTGGTGGCCGCAGGGGCTGGGGCAGGAGAAAATGGGGAGGGGATTTCCTATGGTGGTGACTGAAATATTTTGGAGCTAAATAGAAGTGATCATTGCATAACCTTCTGAATGTACTAAATGCCACTTCCTTGTGCCTTTAAAAATGATTAATTGCATGTTGTGTGAATTTCATCTCACAAACACACAAAACCCTATGAGGCAGAGATTAATAGTATGCCCATTTTACAGGTGAAGAAATCAAATCATTTGGCCAAGGCGCCCAACTGCAAGAGGAGGAGCTGGAACCTGGACCCAGGTCCCCTGAGTTGCAGTGCATATGCCCGTGACCACCAGCGCATGTCTTAGTCTTTGTACAACAAAACATAAATATTGGCCCAAAGTCGGGTCTTAGCAGATGTCCGTTTCTTCCCCTTCTGCTTCCTTTGCCAGCAGGAACTATAATGACTCCATTGGACGTTTGCATACATTGGCTTGTTCTCTTCATCTTCTATTGGGTTAGGCTCTAAAAACCTGCTCAGTTGTAAAAATTGAACATGCAAAACAAAATGTGGCATGGAGCTGAAGAAAACAACCATGAACCAAAAAAAGAAAAAAAAAGAAAAAAGAAAAAAGTCTAGACCTGCACTTTTTGAAATGATGTAGGAGAAAAATCATGGGCCAGAGGAGAGAAGCCCCCAGTTTGTCCCCTTGGGTCCCTAAGATTTATCACCTACACAAGCAGGATGCTACACAAAGGAGATCTGGTGACCATGGCAATAACTCAGAAGCCAGCCGTGTAGCCTGCTACTCGCTGATAGTACCTGTGACGTGTGGCCCCCATCCCATCATCTGAACTGTCAGCGTGGGCAGGGCCTCGTTTCTAGCAACCCCACCCGCTCCTCTTCACTCCAGATTCACTGCGTATCTGTAACAGTAGTTCAGCATATTGGGAACTGGGCAGGAAGTGTTTCAGTTGCAGATTTGATGCTTAGAAAAATGCATCTTCTTCCACAGTAGGGACTGGAGAAACACAGCAACAGTAACAAAACCAACCAACCTGTGGGCCTTATGGTGGGGGAAATGTTTCACTCCTCCAAGAAAGAAAACAGGCTCAAATAATCAGAGAGGTTTGGGCGAGAGAATCCCTTTAAGAATTGGCGCCGTATTTGCAGATGCATTTAAACAAGTATCAAAAATTACTCTCCATCCGAGGTGCCCATAGTATGAATGAATTACAGAGAATCAAACTTATATAAAACAATGCTTTGGTTTTAGTGGTGGAAAGAAATTTGTATCCTTTCACTATGAACATAATTATATTAGCATAAGCAAAATAATGTTTTCATTGTAAACGCAATTGAAAATCACTCTGAACTCACAGATGATGAAATGTATTCTGCCCTGCTTTCTTCCTTCTCAAAAAGTCCTTATAAAAATGGACTTCCTACACCTCTGTATCTTGTACATGGCAGTTCAATTTCTGATCTGGTTTTTGACTCTTCTTAATAACATCGTCTGCATTCATTCTTTCAGTATTTACCATGTATTAACGAGGCTACAGGAGTTCATGATTTACTGAGAGAAACAGATAACCACTGGGAACAAGTTTTACTATGTGCTGGGCTCACCTACCTGGATTTCACTATTCTTCTCTCTAGCAATTTCTGTTCTTCGGTCACAGAGGAGGTCACACAGTTCAGAGTGGGTTCTCACAGATCCTAGAATCCCAGTCTTTTGGCAATAGTGACTCTTATATGCACTGGTGAAGCTTCTGGAATCTTTTAGGGAGAAAACAAGGTAATTTTACTGAGAATATCTGTTGAAAACGCTCTTTGCTTTCATCAGAAGCACTTTGGTTGGGTGATGTCCCTCTATAATTTCTCCTGTGGTGAGATTTGTGGAACCCAGTAAGGTCCACCAAAATGTCACCCATCATGATGTCCTATGCCTGAAATCCCACCAGTAAATATGGATTTCTTTGGGATATTTATCATCTGTTTCTGAGGTTCTCCACCTCAGAAAAAAACACTAAGATGTGAAAAATATTCATTCCAGCTTTTAAAAATGTGCTCTACTTGGCTGGCACCGGAAGCAAAGGAATCGGGACCAGCACCTTGTCTGCGGGCTCAGACAGGCCAGGCCTCAGTTCCAGTCCCGTGCTCAGTAGGTGAGGGACGCTGAGCAGGTTTCATAACTGCTGAAATTCAGAGGTCCCTGCAACGCCTGCTTCCTGGAGTTGTCCTGTGGATGGCAGTAGCTAATGAGCCATGGCCTTCGAATAGGATAGTGGGCCAAGTAAGAGACGTGGGAGTCGATGTCCTTGCGTGGACCTCTCGGCTCTGTCCTTTAACAGCGGGATCATCCTGGGCAAATAACCTTTTGGTGGCTCAGTTCCCGGGACGTGCTGGAATCGTCTCGCACCGGCTCAGGAGGGCTGATGGTTAAATATTCAGGGATTTTGCGAGCAGGTTGTTAAATTCTTGGTAGCTTAAAATTGGCCATGGTGGGAGTATCTACACCACGGGAATCAGCAAACATTAAAAAGCAGAGTTCTGCCCAGCACTGCCCCACTTTCGAGAATGGGTTTACCAGCACACCCCGGCTTCGTTCCGTCATAAGTCTCTTGAAACAATTATCATTAAGCAAACGTATGTAAAAGGCTCAGCACAAGTGCCTGGAATGTAAGAAGCTCCTTTTTAAAAGTTATTTACTACTACTACCAACAATAATTATGTAATAGTAGTAGTAGTAGTAGTAGTAATAATAATAATAATAATTATTATAGTGCTTTTCAAATAGTAGGTACTTGAAAAATCTTAATCTCTTCCTTATCTGTTCATTATTATAGTTTCTACAAAGGGATTATAAAGCGAATCTATACCAAAGATCCCAAGAGGGTCTTGAAGGGTCACTTTTGACCCTTCAACAAGGAGGAAATGTCTTTCCTTTTCCTTGACCACAGTTCAGGGCAGGCACTCAGATGTCTGTACAGCACACAAATACAAGGCCAATCTCATCTTCACCTCCCTTTCTCCATCCCACTACGTTTCTTTCTCTGACCGCCGCCTCAGCTGAGTGACTGGGGGTTCCATTCTCACCACCATGAAGCTGTCAGCACCTACGGTGGGCCCTGCGAAGAATAAAGGACCATTTATCCACAGAGCAGTGGCAGCATCATTGTTTATGAAATGATAACTGCTTCAGGTAGCAGCGAGTTCCAACATTAGCACAACAAAAGCTTTGAGCTGGACCATCTGTTGCCACGTGGACAGTCTGGTGGGCTTGCCAAACCCATTTATCCACGTCGAGTGCATATCCACACTGGCCAGTCCTCACGCTGAGCAGAAAGGAAATTTAAAGAAAGGCCCATCATTTATCACTGTAGACAGCTGGGCTGGAGTGTGGGCTGAGAATCCTTTTTTTTTCTTTCTTGAGAAAAACAAAGACCCTGAATATGGGTAATGCTTGCTCAGCTCCAAAGCTTCTGTTAACTGCAGCCCCTCTAGCTCACTGCTTTCTTCCTGCTTTTCCAGATTGTAGAGGGGGAACAGTAGCCATGGGTGCTTGCTTCCCTCCCCAAAAATCTCACCACCTGGTGCCCCCTGGAATTTTTCTGGTTTTGAGCTGGAGTTGGCATGTTTATTCATGCCTCCTGAAAGGATCTCTGAAACAGAACCTTTCTGCTATGTCCCGGGAAATAGCAGCGACAAAGGCCATTGCCCTTGGAGTTCACAGCCCTCAGTGTGGGCGGCTGCAGGCTCTGTGTGTTGTGTAGGAGGAAACTGGGACATGAGAATGCACGTCTCTGGACCCCAGCTTCACGTTCTGCAGTGTGGGGTGGTGACTTCCTCCTGGAGTCCTGCTTGTGCGTGCCAGGCCCCACTGTGAATTTCGTAGGCCCCCCCATAAAAATATTAAACAACGTATTTTGTGACTGTGTTACTATAAAGACCAAGGCACGAATATTATACAGTAAGGCATTTTCTTTAAACTGAAAGGCCACTTGTTCCTTCTGTCTTTAAAGGAAATGAAAACATTTTCAGGGACCCTAAGGTCCTAGGCAGTATGTTTACTGTCCCTAATGGTAAGTGGGCCCTGTGTATGTGTGTTTGAAATGAAACACCACGGATAGAAGCAGCTGAGATCATCGTTAGCAATAACATAACAAGTTCATTAAACACATAGTTTAAGAACGAATTTCTGAGTTCAAATCCTGCCTGTCTCTGTTGCTTACAAGCGAAATGAGTTTGGACAGCTACTTCATTTCTCCTCTCTCTCTGTCTGTCTGTCTCTCTCTCTCTGTATGAAATATGAAATATGTAAAGAATATATGTATTATTTTCATATACATATGGAATGGTTACAAAATCACTACCACAATGACCTACCTCAAAGAATGGTTGTAAAGGTTGTATGAATGGATTAATATAAAGCCCCTAAGGCATTCTGTGTGGAATAGGATAAATCTTTGCTAAATGTTAGCTCCGTATTTGCTCACTTTGCTAACTGTCTACGAGACAGCAAGCATGCTGGGAAGCAGGAGACCTCAAAAGACCTTTACGGTTAAGAAATAAACACCTCAGAAAACAGCACCATGCAATGAGGTCCCCACTCAAGCCATTTCTCCGTGCAGCATTGCTCCTTGCCCCCTGTTACAGTGCCCCGCGTGGCACAATTACAAAAGTGGACGGGGGTTCACGCCCCAGGAGCACATGCCACAGGAACCCACCTGACCCGCGAGCGATCAACTCTGTGACGTGATTAAAGGCTCACCTTTCAAAGTCTGCCTCTGACCCCGTGTTCATAGATAAATCTCCAAAACGGATAGATCTTGGGCCCGAGGAAAGGCGATAGTCCATTTTCCATTTCCCTAATAGAGAAGAAATAGACCCAGGCATGCTTTTTATTGGCTGCATCATTTTAGACAACTGTCCTGTGCTCACTGTCTTGGCCTCAGCTGCTCCAGTGGTAAAATAACAGTCAGGCTAACGAAGCATAGTTACAGCTAAAGGACTCCAGTAGCTGCTGGGGAAGTCCAGTGGACATGACCCTGCCCTCGTCCCCTTCCAGAAAGTTCCACTGCCATCTCTATAACTTCTTGGATTTCACATGAGTTTTATGGCAAAAAAAAAAAAAAAAAAAAAGTGTGTAAGACATTGGACTAGATAACATCTCTATTCAAACCTAATTAAGATATTTGAAAGCAGTGGGCCAAATCTGAGATAAAATTTGAGTAGGAAATACACATTAGATTCCACACTGAATTCCCCAAGGAACAGCATCCAACTACAGAAGGAGGGGATGCTGAGGAAAACAGAACCAAAAGCTATTTGGATGCTTTGGCTGGCAGAAATCTGAATCAAGATGGTGATGTTAGCAGATGACAACGAGCCCCAGCAACCATTAGCCACAGCAGTGACCACCACGACCATGGCAAAGTAATGTGTGTTGGGGCTGAATGAACAGAAAGGACAACTTTGGAATCAGAAAGGTGACTTTCCCTTTGTGCATCCAGCTGGTCATACCACACTCTCTATATTCTAAGTTTTTTGGGATGTAAGCATCATTGCAATGTTATTTCATGGTTTTGATGAGAAATTCCAGGGATATCCACAGCCTTTCCAAACACCTCTTCTCAAAGTTTCCCGGGAAGTTACAAGCCAGTGGAAATATATGAAAATCAAAATCATCATAAGCATTGATTTACAAGGTGAAGAGGGGTTCAAAGTGCATTGTATATACTATCTTATTAAATCATTTCATTTTCATAGCCACCCTGTAAGTTCTTTTAGCTCCATTATTTTTTTTCCCAGAGAAGGAAATCAATGCACAGTGATGTTGAGTAATTGAAGCAACATCATAAGGCAAGAGGCAGAGCAAATGAAAATCCAAGTACGCAATTGCCACTAGCTAGGTCACCTCCACGAAGTTGCTGCTAGGAGAACTCCTGGCTTCTGCCTGAATCCTAGGCAAGTTCTCTACCCCATCCTTCAAACGTGCATATGCATCAATGGATCTTCCCATATCTGGCCAGCCACATGGTACATGAACTTAGAACAGTGACCTTCCAGTTTATACAAGAAAACAGGGTGCCATTTTAAACGCTCTGGTGAAATCAGGCAGCCTTGCCCCTTTTACATTGTATCAACATGATGGAAGCAAAACACATGAGAGAGTGATGCCTGCTTGCCTGCCTTTGAACTCCAAAATGCCCTTGCCCACTGTAAACCTGGCCAAGTAATGGCTGCATTCTGAGACATCAACCCGCTCTTTCCTGCCCTTGGAGGAGTCACGGAAGCCAGCCAATGGGGTGGAGGCGTCCAATACTGCCCTCTGTTGCAATCAGTCCTGAAAACTGGACTCTTACGTGGGCTATTACAAACTCGAGTGTGTGGACCAGGAGAGGAGAGGTGAGATCCGGGACAGAAAGCAGTTATCCTCATATGTCCGAAAAGCTGTGATTAGAAAGAGAAGAGTTGAGTCTTGCTGAATGCGGGTCAGAGGTAGAACCCTGGCCAGTGAATACAGAGACGTGGACTCTGCTGTCTGGTCGTCAGAGCTGGCCAGCCATGGAACGAGCTGCCCGGTGAGGGAGAAGCTCAGAAACTGGATGATGCTTGGCAAAAATTGTGTCGATCAGTTCTACTCAACATGTGGTCTGTGGACCAACCCTGGCCTACACATTGTAGCTGAGTAAATAGGGAAATTGAGAGTAAGCGTTTAGAAAATGTATAGGAATTTGACACAGTAATTTTCATGTCTGTTGACTCTAATAATAATAAAGAAATAAAATTGGGCTTGTAATTTGGATATTTTATCTGATTCTTTTCTAGTAACATTTAAAAAATAAATAATTGGTCTGTGGATGCAGAAAATAAATTGAAAAGGAAGTCCTTTTCCATAGATAGTTTGAGAAGCATCAGTGTAGAGGGTTTTCAGGTACTGGGTACAGACTGGGCTGTATAGACATAAAGTCCCTAGTAAGCCTGAGTCATAAGCACTCTAATGAATAACATATGCAAACTACCCAGCAGAGGTCCAAGCACATAGTAGGTACTCAACACCATCTTTCTCATGCTAATTTCATGATTTTATAATGCATACATTGGGAGGTCACTCATTTGTACACACACACACAAATATTTTATTTACATAGGAAGAGAATTGGAAACTTAATTGCAATTACAAAGTGTTTACCTCTGTGACTTTTGATGCATGCTTGCAAACACACACACACACACACACACACACATTCTTTGCACTGTCAGCCTCTGAAAACCCCTTTCTTTGCCTTTCTCCCAGTTTTGCTTTTTGTTTGTACAGTGCGCATTAAATGGAATGAGGTCAAACAGTCATCACTTATAAATATCCCAGTATTTTTCTTCTTTCTGTTTAAACCTTTCTATCTGAGCTAAAACTGTGGAAGCAAACATTGATATTTGAGCTCTGGCACTGTAATGACTTACGAAGAACCTGCTATTCCAGCCCCCGTCTGGGATGACAAAATGGGAACGCGCATAGCTATGTGGCCACAAGGTGGCGAACTCAAACATTCAGCCTTCCCGGTAAGCTTCTGTCAAAACACTGGCCAGGACGGGCTTAGCACACACAAAAGAAGATCCACAAGAAGTGAAATGTAGACCACAGCAAGCTGGAGTGCGTTATCCTACGCACAGCTGACCAAGGACTCTGTCATCTCCTTAGGGAGGGCTGGAAATGATGCTTGCGCTAACGCCATAAAAAAAATTACTTCTGCTTTCCACGGCACAGGGTGGGTTATGGAATGTTCAGCCAAGCCTGTTCTTATCTTTTTCATAAAATACTAAATTTAAGAATGCCTCCAAATATTCCTACCAACCTATGTACCTCATCTCTTGAGGTTAGCCACCATTCAGATGACTAGTGGGAGAATCAGGTGTCAGGCCACTTGACAATGTTGCTTTACTGAACAAGGACTGTGTCTACCCAGGTGTGTGAGATACTGCATATGCGGCCAGTGGTTCAGTTAGTTCATCCCTAACATCCAAATAAACGTGTGTGCTGCATTTGGACAGATGAGCCCCCAACCTGCCACACTGTTGCAGAGAGATGGCTTTTCCATTTGAAGGGAGCCGTTCCCCACCATAAAGCTGGAAGGCAGCAGTGAGCCCGTCCACTTTTGGCAGATTTGAGGAGTCCAGATGTCCATCATGAAATGGGTTATTTAACGTATCTGTGGGTTGTTTGCAAAATGGAAATGCCTCCGCTTTTACAAATACCAAGTGGGCAAGCGCCAAATGTGTTGGCCACTAACATCAACGGGTACTTGGGTACCAGACACACATAAAGGACCCTTTCAGTTCAAGCCAATGCAGATCAAATGTTTTGCATTTCAATTTCTATACACTTAATTCTATTTCCTATACAGAAACAGCTTCGTTAGGACACCCTGCCAAACTCTGGTGACAGAGGTGTCTCTACGGACCTCCTCCCAATGGGGCAATTATCAGACTTGTCTGCGTAATTTTTGGACGTAGCATGATGCTGACCCTTACTCACCTTCATTGTAACTCATCAAATCCCATTTCCCCAAAAGGAGCTGGAAAAATAACCCTGGTTTAGCTGAGATGCCTTCAATACCTGATTCTGAAGAAAATAATTCATTTTGGACAGAAACCAAACTACAAGCATTGTCAGGCTGCCAACATCAAATGCCTAACTCAATGCCATCCTCTAAATCTATGACAACGCGCGCGCGTGTGTGTGTGTGTCCATGCATGCACGCGGGTATGTGAGACTTACACCTTTGAGAATGTATTTACAGCAATGGATCCATTCCCACAGGGTTGGGGGAACTGTATATGTACATATACTCAAAATCCTGTAAACACGTTTAGGGGGTCCATGGACCTTCTAGATGTCTATAGATTGAGAACCCGCTCTATATTTTCTACATATGGCTCAAATTACATTGGAAAGTCTATTAAGATTAAACACGATAGCCATCTGAATACCCATCTTTTATTCTCACTCAATATGGTAGACTTGATTTCATTTATCACACTTCTGTAATTTCAAGTGCATATTAAGGAAGACACCTCTTCTAAAGGTCCTGAGGGAATAGACATAAATGGAAAGGGTTAAACAGTCACATTGGAACAGGAAGATTATTTTGATCAAATGCCATGAGCCAAGTATGTAGCCCATCTATAGTGTCTTCTATGTGCAAAGAAACCTTGACCCCTTAGGCAATCATTGCTCAAAGAAGGGCTATTTGGGACATGCTGGTTCTATGCATCTTATAATACTAACCCATCCTCAAGTCAATGAGTCCTGGGACCTCGACATCCAAGAAGACAGTGGGTTCAGATACACTGACCAACATTTCACAGACCCCACCGTCTTCTGGTCAGCGCACTCTGACCAATATAAAAACTAGCCTCTCACTCAAGTTCCACCTGACACACTTTTGCGGACCATTATTGCCCACCACTACTCTCTTCTGAGTGCTGTAGAATGTGCCATCTATGTCAGTAGGTAATAATTACAATTGCAGTATTTGAATTACTCTGCGTTCTCAGTTTCCTCTCTTGTGGGTCCACTGAGGGATTCCTCCTCCTGCCTTCTGCCCCCCAAACACATAGCAGTAGTCTTGTCCCAGTACCCAAGCCAATTTGGGAGTGAGGCTAGGAATTTCTAAAAGCCTCATTTCTACCATCTTACGATGGCTTTGAATCTGTCCTGCTTTTTTCTCCCAGCCCAATTCCAATCAGAAAAGAACCAGCTCGGACATCACCTCCTCCTAGAAGCCTTTCTTGATTTACCTTCGCTGAGTTAGATGCCGTTCCCTGCACTCTCATCGCACTTTCCCGTTTTCTCTGTAGCACAGTGCTTATTATACCATGTCATGCTTGTCTGTAAGTCTGTTCCTCGACTAGACTGTGAGCTGTCAGGTCAGAGATCGTGTCTTATTTTCTCGGAAACCCTAACACATAACACAATGCCTGGCATATGGTCGCTATTCTGTAGAGACTGTGGACTTCTCAGATAAGGCTTCTCTTTGAGTCTTTTCTGCAAGACAACGTCAGTCATGCCAGTTTCCCTCATGGCGGGGTCTTCGTTCTGGGTCATACCCTCTCCCTGGTCTCCTCCTTCCTTCTGGCTGGGCTGACTGAACAGACTTCTTCCCCGCGGTCATTTCCATATCTGAGTTGTTTTTCCAAGTCCCTTCCTTTTACCCAAGTAGAGAAGCTTCCTCTGAATTCCATCACCTCCCTTTCCCCATTCTACCAGTTCAACATCTGGGATCCTAGCTTCCCACATTGCCAATGGCATCTCCTACCATTTTAATGTCAAGAGATTGATTCTTGTGAGTCTCACAAATTGACATCTTTCTGGGCCATTTACCTTTGTTTCCATAACTGAGTACTGGGTACCTTTTAGAACAGACTGAGTCATCTCAGTGACCGGGAAGTTTCTCTCTCTTCACCCCAATCAATGTTGCCTATTTTTAGAGAGTCTGTTGGAAAAGGAGCATTCCACTTCCCACAGAGGACATGCCGGGCTCGCAAGGAGCTTACCTCTGTATCCTCCTTGCACACCTGCATAGACACAGAGCAGTGGTTTGCAAACATCCATGCGAAACAGTCACCTGGAGATGCTCAGTAAGACCAGATTCTCAGGGTTCCCCTTAGAGGTCCCACATCAGTACTGTTTAGCTGGGGTTCAGGAAGCTGTACGTTTGATAAACACCTCCAGATAATTCTGATGACACTGTTGTGTAAGTCACACGTTCACCAGTGGCGCTGCAGAATAGTGATAGATTTTATCTCTGGGTGAAGAACGGGTAACAGGACAAGTCCTAGATAGCGAGTGGTCCATCTGGGAAACTTACATTTCACATGGGAGACAGCGGGAGCACAGACCACACAGGCAGACCCTGGTGAGGGTCCTGGCTGGACCACCTTGAGAATATCCCTTGACCCATTTTAGCATCAATTTCCTAATATGCAAACTGGCTCTACTTTTCAGGGTTTTGGATGGGTTCAGAGACACTATAATTGAGTAGTTTCCATGGCGCCCAGCACGTGGCAGGCACCCACTAAGTGGTGATTTTGTTTTCTTATTGTTATGGTCCATATCCCTTTAAATTCTAATGATCCGATCCTGGTCAAAAATGAATCAGAACAAGGAGGGTCTGCTGGAACGCCATTTCCCCGCTCCACTTTCTGCTTCTCTCCCCCAGTTTCTCTTTGAGTGGTTGCTGGTTTCAGATGAGAAGTTCCCTTCACTGTATTTTAAATACCATAGGAAGCCAGATTTTGACAGCTCTTGTCTGCACGGATGTGATGCCAGGAGGGGGATGAGAAGGAAAGGAAAGGCTCTCTGCCCACGTGGAGGTGCGCAAAGTGGCTGATGAGCCAGGTATTTTTAAAGTTTCATAGGTGTGAGGCAGCCTCTGCTAATGAGAGTTTTAGGGGATTTCTCAAATCTAAAGTGAAGGGTGCCAAGAGTGGAACATGACCTTGGGGCTTTCCTGTACATGTTAACTAATATTACAAAGAACGCTCAGAAAACCCTGTGAAGTCAACTTGTGTGGGAGGAGTGGGGGGAACAGGCGAGGCTCTGGGGCCCGCCACGGAGAGTTAATGATCGCTGCTATAAATAGACTCGTTCCAAAGGCGGGGGCAGCACGTCTCAGGTACTCTGCTCAGAGCAGGAAATGGAGGGCTCTGAGCCAGAAATCGGGTTAAGGGTTCTCACCACAGGGTTGTGTTTGGAGGCAAAATGTAAAGACATTCCCATGTGGAGCCACCCGAGTACACGGCTGGACAGGAGCGCCACAGCCCTCCAGGCCCCCCACCTCCCCCGAGTCACCCCATCGCCAGCATTTTCAAGAACTCAGATCTGCTGAGTGGGAGAAGATAACTGTCAAAATGATACATCTGATAAGGGGTTAATATCCAAAATTTATAAAATACTCATTCAGCTCAACACCAAAAGAACAAGCAACCCAACTGAAAAATGGGCAGAGGACATGAAGAGACATTTCTCTAAAAAGGACATACAGATGGCCAATAGACATGAAAAAATGCTCAGCCTCACTAACCATCAGAGAAATGCAAATAAAAACCACAAGGAGGTACCACCTCACCCCAGTCAAAATAGCTATCATCTATAAATCAACAAACAACAAGTGCTAGTGAGGATGTGGAGAAAAGGGAACACTTGTGCACTGTTGGTGGGATTGCAGATTGGTGCAGCCACTGTGGAAAACAGTATGGAGGTATCTCAAAAAACTGGAAATGGAACTACCTTATGACCCAGCAATTCCACTCCTAGGTATCTATCCGGAGAAATCCAAAACTCCAATTCAAAAATCTTTATGCACTCCTATGTTTATTGCAGCACTATACACAATAGCCAAGACATGGAAACAACCAAAATGCCCATCGGTAGATGACTGGATTAAGAAACTGTGGTACATTTATACAATGGAGTATTACGCAGCCATAAAGAAGAAAGAAATCTTACCATTTACAATGATACAGATGGACCTAGAGAACATTATGTTAAGTGAAATAAGTCAGACAGAGAAAGACAAACACCATATGTGATCTCACTTATATATGGAATCTAAAGATCTGAATAAATGAGCAAAGTAAACAGAAACAGTCTCTGAGACATAGAGGAAAAACTGATGGTTGCTAGAAGGGAGGAAGCTGGGGATGAGGAAGAAAGGGAAGGGATTCGATGGCATAAATTGGTAATTACCATATTGCCACACGGCAACAAAGACAGTTTGGGGAATGTAATCAATAACGTATAGATTTGTAGGGGTCAGATGGGCAGATGTCTTATTAGGGAGATCACTTCCTGGATAGTGTAGACCTGAAGCTGGAGTTGAATAATATTGTATGTCCACTATAATTTACTCACGGGATATGGAGTACAGCATAGGGAATAGAGTCAATGGAATTGCAATAGATGCCAGAGGGGCAATAGATTGGGGGAGGGGAGTTATCCCTTTGTTGCATTGTTTTGTACACCTGAAACTAAAAAAAGAAAAAGAAAAAAGAATTCAGATCTGCCATGAGTAAAGATCTATCTGTTGGGACCTCAGCTCACTGAGACTAGGGGGGCTTGTTGGGGGAACCGAGATGTCCTGAGCACCTGCTACCTCCCAGCCCCTGTGCTGGGCCGCTCGCATGAGCTAGTACCATGTTCCCGTTAAGACCGTGGAGAAGGCACCCTGTTCCCATGTTATAGGCAGTGGTACCACTGATGTCCTGGGGAGGCTGAGACATGTTCAAAGTTCACACCAGCATTACGTGGTGTTCAGGGCCGAGACTCAGGACTCATAGCAGCTGAATCCACACCGATAGGTAACAGGGTAGGAAAGAGGAAGCAAGTGGGCTGCAAATAATGGCCCTTGTGGGGAAGTGGGAAGGAGGGTGCCAAGACCTTCAATAGGACGAAAAGGCAAAGCTGAGATTCCAACAGGAGTCAGATGCCCCCTGATGGGGGTTCAGAAATGCAGACACAGACAGTCACACCGTGTCCTGCAAAGGAGATCCAGGTGGCAGGTGAGTCATGGGGGGGGGGCAATTACTGCCTATCTGCTTATGGCTGTAGAGTCTATTCTAGGCTGTATTCTGTGCCCCAGCAAAGCAAGTGAACGGCAGAGCTTCAAGTCTAGTGGGGGATTCTGTTGCCTTGTGGGGAAACTGAGGCAGAAACTGAGGTGAATGGATTGGGATTGGAGGAGGAAGCGTTCATGAAAGCTATGATTCAAGGTGACCTGGGGACTGAGTTGACTCAATGCCAGGTATTTTTCCGGACCCTCCAGATGAGGAAGTTGAGGAGCCCCTTGATCACCCCTGTATCCCCCGGCACCCAGCACGGTGCCTGACTCACGGTGTCACTGGCACCTCATCTCTGCCCCTGCCACACTGGGACTGCCGTGCACACATGCACAGAGGAAGCTAGAAATCGGAGATGTGAGGACTTTTCCTGCAGCTGGACTTCTGGGTCGACTTGAGCAAGAACATCAACTTTTCTGCAGTTTCTTCATCTGCAGAATTTGCAAAAATTCTTCCCTGCACACTTTGCAGGGGGAGACTGTGCCGAAAAGATACACGCGTGCTCCTTATATCGCAGCCATCCGGGGCTCAGCCCGAAGTGGTGGCTCTCAACCTTGAAATACCTTTGAAGTCTCAGGCTTTCTCTTTTTTTGGGGAAAATAAATAAATAAATAAATAAACAAATAAATAAATAAATAATTCTCCATTCTGCTCTACAATATATTCAAAATTGTTTTAATAAAAAATAGTGTTGTTTTCCCCCCACATTGAGCACAGCTGATTCTCTAGGAAGACGTCTGTCCCTCCTGTATCTTCACATGCCTCCTGGTACCCTGTGTGCCCCAGTTTTAAAAAGTCCTTTGAAAAGAATAAAGTAAAAAAATAAAAGAAAACTATAAAGCACTGATCAAGTGCATGCTTAAGAGTTCTCATTTATTAATAAATAATTGTTTTCAATACTTAATGCCAATGAAACCCACTTAAATGGTCCACATCCTTTAGGAATTAGAATCTGCAGCCTCAGCCACAGCTAAAGAAAAGCACAGCCAGAAAGAGAGTAACGTCGTTCCTGGCTCAGCTCTGGCGAACATTTTTGTTTTTCTCCAGTGCAGCTGGCTCTTGGGTTGTGCTTCATTTTCCATCCCACCTGGTAGGGAAAGCCACAACCAAAAAACAAACACCCACAGCAGCAGCAGCCGTAGTAAAACAACTATCTCTTACACCACTTATTCTGTGCAAAGCCTGGTGCTAAATGTTCGACAAGCCTTATCTCATTCGTCTTCACAGTGGTTACATGTTGGGTATCACGTGCCATTCTCAGAAAAGGAAACAGAAGCTGAGGGAGGTCAGTCGCTCTTCTGAGGGCACACAGTTAGGTGGAGGTGGAAGCAGGGTTGAAGTGGAGTTCTGAAGCAGAGGTCTGCCTACAAACTCAACTACACCCCATGGGTCACATCTGGCCCACCACTTGGTTTTGCCAATAAAGTTTTATTGGAACACAGCCATGGCCGTTCATGTGTGTACTGTATGGCTGCTTTTAGGCTATCATGGCAGAGTTGAGTAGTAACAGAGAACGTATGGTACACAAAGGATAAAATATTTCCTATGTGACCCCTTACAGGAAAAGTTGGCCGACCCCCATCTAGAGCTGTCACTATTTGACACAATCCTTATTTTTAATACCGGAGGTTCTGTCTTCTTGGGAGACTGACCCTGAAGTCCCACAGAATGCAGAACCACCTGAGAGCTGAAGGCAACGTTTCGCCCAGAAGAGGAAAGGCCCTGATGGGAGCGCTCAGTTGGCACCCGCTTTGCTTCCCAACGAGGTCCTGCGAGGCCCTGCCTAAATTCCCTGTCCTCCACACAGCGACTCCAGTGTTTCTGAGCACTCCTGGCTGTCCTCCCACTTGCTGAAATATCTTTCGCTGGCTCCTGTTGCCTGGTGGTTACATCCAAACCCCTTAACGTGACATCAGGAGGTGCTTCAAGAGCACGTCCATTGCATCTCCCGAGCCGCAGTGCTTGGTGCATTTTTGAGGATGGGATTTCTAGCTGTATGCCACCTTTCCATGCCACATTTAGCATCCTCCTAAAATGTGTCTCTCTTACCTTAGGGGTGAGCTGCAGCTGGGACTGGCTGGTATTGGTAAATAGAATTCCTGTAAACAGAGAGACCCTGGTGGGTTCTCTAGTACAATGACTGGGCCCTGGTGGTAGGAGCCCCTCGCCTCACCGGTCTGCCTTCTGTTCCATTTCCTCTTTCACTGCGCATGTAGACGGCTTCTCTTCTCTTCTGCCATTCTGACTATTGTAGCTTCAAAGGGGAGCATTTGCTCCTCTGTTCACTGCTACCATCACCAGAGCTATGCAGAGGTAGGTTTTAGCATGCTGGCTGAGCTGCTGAGTTTGTTTCAGTGGCTAGTGTGTGTCGAGTTTGCTTTGAGAAGGGATCGCGGGCAGGATGTGGCCGCAACTGTGCTCCTGGATGAAAGGCACCATGATCACCCCCAAACTCATTCTGAAGTCTCAGTCTTTCCTCCGTTATCTTCATGGGAGACACAAAACCCCATTCAGCTACCTTAAAACTCATGAATCTACCTGATGCTCATTCTTAAAAATGAAACACACCCCTCTCTAATTCCTGCTCCTCCTTAAAAGCTCAATGAAGGATTTGCAGGTGTTTCGGTTTGTTTTGTTTTTGTGGGCGTCTCCTACGACACCCTCAGTTGGATTGCATGTCTCTCCCTCAGGCTCCAAAGCTTTCCATGCTTGCTCCTGTCCCGGAATAGATTACACCCTCTTCTCCATACTCCCACTAGACTGGGAGCCCTCTGAGGGTAGAGATGGCTCATTCACTCATTCATTCATTCATTCACTCATTCATTCATTCATCTCCCATTTCCCCGAATTAGCACACATCTGGCACAGGGTGTGTGTGTCACTTAGGGTCCATCTGGCTACAAGTGACAACTCCTGAACAACCCTGGATGAGACCCCAACAGTGCTCAGCGGTCTCAGAGTCAGGTCTGGCTCTGAGCAACTCCACCTAAGTATAATTCCATCTATACTTCCGTTTTGCCGTCTTCTGTCCTGGAGGGTCTCCCTTCACGACCACAAGGTGGATGTCTCAGCATCACATCCTCACTCGGCTACTTCCAAAGAGAGCAGCAGGAGGGGTGAAGGGGTCCCCCAAATGCTTTCTACATGTGATGTTTCTTACATTGCTGGGGCTAGTGCCATGAAGCCACATCCAGCTAATTTTTCCTTATAGCTGGTAGGCCAGAATGAGGTTGACACACCTTCTGTGAAACCAGTTTCTGGAAAAGGGGAATCTAATTTTCTTAGTCAAAGGGAGGCAGGAAAAGCTACTCTTCTTTTCTTTTAATTAAATGTATTAGAGTGACAATGGTTAATAAAATTATGTAGGTTTCAAGTGTACAATTCTATAATACATCATCTATATATTGCACTGCACTCACCACCCAGAGTCAATTCTCCTTCCATAACCATATATTTGACCCCCTTTACCCTCTTCTACCTCCTTCCCTTACCCTCTGGTAACCATTAAACGGTTGTCTGTGTCTATGAGTTTTTGTTTGTCTGTTCGTTTGCTGCTTTCAGTTTTATATCTCACATATGAGTGAAATCATACGGTTCTCGACTTTTTCTATTTCACTTAGCATGGTAATCGCAGATCCATCCACATTATCAGTACTCCATACTCTCCTACAGGCCAAATACAAAATGAGGGAATGGAATGGAATAAAACACTGCTGACCACACTGCTTCTTCCAGAACACATCTGAGTTCTCTTCAATTCAATCACTAATTATTAGAACTTACTAAGTGACATTCCCAGTTTCAGACGCTGGGATTAGAGCTGCAACAGGGCAGAGGAATGCCCTTCGAGAAGTTTAGATTAAGGGAGTTCCATACTAGACAAAAAAGATGAAGGGACTTAGCTCCATCGAGATTTATGTTCATTCTTTCATTCGTTCGTTCATTCATTCATTCATCCAGTCAAATATTTATTGCAAACCTACCATGTGCCAAGCACTATTATCCACATTACAGAGCCAGCAATGAACAAAACAGAAAGGATCCTTGCTTCCATGAAGTTTACATTCCACTTGGGGAGACAGATAAGGATGGGAAGACGTAAATAAGAACAGGACATCTAGGAATGAGCACTACTAATAAAGAGGGTAAGAGACGGAAAGTGAACGGGAGAGGGTCAGTTACATGAAGCTGTGTGTGGAGCAGAGGGCGCCGTCAGGGTGAGGAACGAGACACAGGAAAGAATTCTGCCTGTTCAAGGCTTGTCCAGGCCACCTGATCAGAGTGAGTGAGGGTGAGAGTCCAGGGACAGGTAGGGTTACGGAGGAAGGCAGGGCTCGGAAGGATATGTGCAGGAACTTTTAAAAAATACATTTGCCCTGCTGACTCTTGTGTTAGCATGAGTGACAGATAAGAAACGCGCAAAATACTTCAAATAGTAGCTGTGGGGCTTGCTTGCATGTAATGCTGTATAAGTCTATTTATAAGGTGCACATTATTTGTTATTATGTTGCTTGAATTGGAGGATGCAGAGAGCATGAATACTGCTGTTTGCACAGCCTTATTTGCTTGGTGTACCATGGTCCTCCCTAATGCAGGCGTGTGTGCAACCTTCCTGTGCTCTATGGCTTCCCGAGAGAAACACCACTGTGGATTCAATAAAGCTAGCAATAAAGCCCGTATTAATAATGTATGTAATGCTGCATATGTCTATTTATAAGGTGCAGAATTGCAGTCCAAATGCATCCCTTTTCTCTCTTCAGATGAACGTAAGTGGCCTGAACTATGGTACGTGAGGTTTCTCTCCCAACCTGACACCCCTTTTCGCCGCACTGCATATTAGCAGCTCGCTAAGTGCCGTGCCAACCCTGGGACCGTTGCATACACATTGCCCCTTGGATCCGGGACAATTATTTATTCAGGAAATAGGAGATAAAGCATGCCTAGAAACATGCTGTGATTCACAGCTGAAAACAGGAATAAGTAACTGGAAAACCATATGAATAAGGAGATAGACAAATTTTCTTGGGAGATATTCTTTATATGAGAAGATTTCAGTGAGGCAGGAGAATGAGGGAAAGAAGGCATCTAGTAGATGTGCACCTACTATGTGTCAGAGAATATGCTGGGATGTGTGTGTGTGTGTGTGTGTGTGTGTGTGTGCGTGTGCTATACACTGAACGTTTGTGTCTTCCCCCAAATTCATATGTTAAAACTTAACCTTTGATGTGATAGTAATTGGACGTGGGGCCTTTGGGAGGTGATTAGATCATGAGGGCGGAACCCCACAAATGAGATCAACGCCCTTATAAAAGATAACTTTCTCACCCCTTCCACCATGTGAGGACACAGGGAAAAGACCGCCGCCACCTACGAACCAGGAAGTCGGTCCTCACCAGGCACTGAATCTGCTGGTGTCTTATCTTGGACTTGCAGTATCCGTAACTATGAGAAATAAATGCCGTGTTTATAAGCCACTTCATCTATGGTATTCTTTTATGGCACCCTGAATAGACTAAGAAAACATATGTAACTTTTTACACATGATAACAGATACTCAGGGCATCAACCTAAAAGGGGAAGTTCATATTTGTGGAAACGTACTATGTGCCAGATAGTTCTGTATACACTTTTATTTCACTGACTCCTTGTACCAAACCCATAATGTCATCCATCAGTCAGGATAGACTAAGTATTGCTGTTGTAACAAGTGATTCCATAGCCTCTATGGCTTCTAATAATGGAGGTTTAATCGTCTCGATCACACTATGTGCTCATCGTGGGCCAGATGTCTCTCTGCTCCATGACACCCTCATTCTGGGACCCAGACTGCTGGAGTGGTCTCCATCTGGAGCCTCGCTGGTCACCGTGACAGAAGAAAGACTACCTGGTGAGCCACACCGAGGCTACCAAAGCTTGTGCCTGGAATTGACATACATCTGTTCACGTTCATGGACCAAAGCAAGTCACATGACCAAGCCTGAGCTGAACAGGGCAAGGATGTATAGTCTTCATGATCTCTTACTCTCAGGTACTCCTGCCTCTGGTCAGACTAATAACCTTTCCAAAGTGCAAATCCAGACATTCTTCTTTCCATATTACAGCCCTTCGTTCTTCTCTCTCTCAGTGATCCCTTTCAGAAACGATGAAGCACCTACTATGGGCGAGCACTTAGGAGGCTTTACGATCATGGTAGTCGTCTACAAAGCACCCTCTCTACCTTTACGGGGTGTATAGTCTAGAGAGGAAATCAAACTTAGCCAATCATGCAGGCACGTGCAAAACAGCAATTGGGATACATTCTACAAAGGAGAGATTCCCCAGTTCTATGGGATGACGGCCAAGCTCATAAAGGCTGCATCATGATGTGTTATTTTTGCACTGTCCTTTCCTCTGTCCTTCATGAATCTTGAGACTGGGGAACAGGGAATGTGTCTTCTTCATACGTTTACTCTCAGAGACTTCTCTAGAGCCTGTTATGTAACAGGAGCTCATCATTCCTGGTCGGTTGATTGAATGAATAAATAAACCATGTGTTTTATTTTGTGAATTATACTTGCCTCTATTTCCGAACCTGGGGTTAGGGGGATGAAAAGACAGGTAAATAATGTGTAAGCCCGTGGGCACTGGTGTCACAGTATCTCAGTTACAGACTCACTCGTTATAAGACCTTGAATGAATTACACCAATAGCCTGATCCCTCGCTCTTTCCCATAAGCTGGTATGAAAACTGAATAAAAAGAACACTTGCAATGGTAATCACTCAGTAAGTACTAGCCCACATCAGCCTTTGTATTATTTATTGAGGACACACTATGTGCTAAACACTTGGGAGGTACTTAACATACATCATCCCATGCAATTCTCACAGTAAGTCTCAGTCATCCCATTGTACAGATGCATACACTGAGGCCCAGAGAGTTGAAATAACTTTTTCTAAAGCCCATGGAGCATAAGCCATAAGGTCAGGAAAATCACATAAATGTTTGCCTTAGCTTTTTAAGGATGAGGGGAAACAACCAAGTAACTTGCCATTGGAGGTTTATTTCAACTCTGGTCTTCAGCAGTTTCCATCCTTTTCCTAAGAGTCACTATAAGTCCCAGGATTTGGGGTAACCTGGTAGTTTTCAGAGACCACGTTCTGTCCCTTCCCAGGGCCTCCCGAAGTATAATTACTCTGCATATATTCACATTCAGTGCTTTTCATCTGTGAAAGCCATCCCATGATTTTAAGATCTTCTGTGAATATTTAGCACACATAAACTACTAAGACATTCACTAGGGACATAAAATGATTTTAAAAAAAATATCTGACACATAGCAAGCACTAAAAATGCTGGCAATTATTATTAAAATACAGTGTAGGCAATTAGTCCAGAAAAAAAGAAATAAAAGGCATCGAGATTGGAAAGAAGGATGTAAAACTCTCTCTATTTTCAGATGACATGATCTTGCCTAGACAAAATACTAAGGAATCCACAGACACACAAAAAATTATTAGGGCTAATAAATGAGTTCAGCAAGTTTACAGGATACAATATCTCTCTATAAAAATCAGTTGTATTTCTACACACTGGCAATGCACATTCTGAAAATGAAATTAAGAAAATCATTTTGTTTACAACAGCATCTTCTTTACAACAAAAAGAATAAAATGCTTGGGAATAAATGAACAAAAGAAGTGCAAAACTTGTACGCCCAAACCTGCAAATCACTGTTGGAAGAATCAAAGATGACAAATAAGAAGACATCCTGTGTTCATGGATTGGAAGACTTAATAGTGTTTTAGAAGGCAATTACTTCCTAGATTGATCTAAATATTCAGTGTAATTCCTATCAAAATTCCAGGTGCCCTTTTTTTTTTTGCAGAAATTGGTAAGCTGATACTAAAGTTAAAGTGGAAATGCCAGAAACCCACAGGAATCAAAACCATCTTCACAAAGAACTAAGTTGGCAGACTCCCATTTCCTACTGGAAACAACACAATTATCTATCAACTGACGAATGGATAAACAAAATACAATATACCCATGCAATGGAATAATATTCGGCCATAAAAAGGAATGGATTCTGATACTTGCCATAACGTTGATGCACTTTGAAAACTTGCTAAATGAAAGAAGACAGATAGAAAAGTCCGTGTGCTATGTAATTCCACTTAACTAGCTATCCTTAGAGGCAGAAAAGTATATAAATTGTTGCCAGGGGCTGAGGGGAGTGAGGAATAGGAGTGACTGCTAACTGGTATGGAGTTTTTGGAGAGATGTTGAAAATATGCTAGGATGAGATAGTGGTGACTATGTGAGAAAACTACTGAATCATACACTTTAAAAGGGTGAATTTTATTGTATGTGATTCATAGCTCATTTTTAAAAAAGAAAGTTTAGTGTAGATTGACCCACACTTCTCTGGAGTTAATTGACTCTATGCTCAGATCTTAGCTTTGACACTGGCTGTGAGACCTTGTTCATGACACCTAACTTTTAAGTGCCTCAGTGTCCTAATCTGTATAAGAGACAAAAGGGTCTCTAGGTTGTAAGATGCACAGTCCCTGGCATGAAGTAAGAGGTCAAAAAATTGCTGTCCTTGGCCTGGAGGCGTTATAATCTAGACAGAGGGTTGACACACAAACAGAAATCATAATACAGCATGTCATGTGTCGCGATGATGAGAAACACCAGGTGTTTTTGGAGCAGTTGGGCAGGTTGTCTCTCACAGCCTGAGGCAGGGAGGCCTTCCTGAAGGAGGATGAGCTTAAAGGACAAGAAGGAATCGAGCAGGCAAAGAAGTATTAGTACTTCCAAGACTTGAATTTGAGAGGAAGAGCATGGCGCCTTCTGGGAAGAGAGGATGGTAGAGCAGCAAGAAGTGAGATCCAGAGCTGGGGCAGCAAGCTAGTGCCAAACCACAAGCCTCATACAATCTCTCTTTTTTCTTAAAGGATTGGGTTTTATCTTGGGGACAGTAAGAAGCCACTGGGGGGTTTTAAGAACGGAACATAGAATTAGACTTGCATTTTATAAAGCTCCCTATGACCACGGGGTGGAGAACATTTTAGCAATGGGAGAATAAAGATGTGGAAAGATCAGTGAGGAGGCTAGGCTGCCTTCCTGGGCTGTGAGGGTAGAGAAACCAACAAAGAAAGCGATGATGTGAGGACGCACGAGGGGTGCTGGGAAGTGAGTGTGCAGACCAGGGTGGCTTCTCCGTCCTTGGCTTGGCTGAGGGGAAGGTGAGAACTTCTGCTGGGACAGAGCCAGGGAGGAGACACATGGGAGGAAGAGGAAATAAAATGGTTTTCAGTTTGGACAGGTGACAATCAGGTGCTGGGCCCTGTCATCAACCCCACCCTTAAATTCAGCCTTTCCTCATTTTGAAAAGCTGCTAGCATCGCATGAGTTCTCATCCTTGAAGCTGCTATCGTTCACAGGCAGCTTTGTGTGAGCTCAGCCAAACCACTGCTTTCTTTGAACTTGGATTTGATCACCAGTAAATTTGGATAAATTGCAACTCCTCTCCTCTGTCATTCACAGGGGGAGTTCGTGGACATGAACTGAAATCCATGTGCAAAAGTGATACATGCTTTGTAAAGTGTCGTATATGCAGAAGGTGCTATCATTATGACATGTAGTATAAACAATAACTCCATGAGAAATGAAGGGTTTTCATTGCGTTTTCATAAAGACTATAAGTGCACGGGTTGATCCTAGTAATCCTAGCTAAGCACCCCGGCTTCTATTTGACACCCCCGTCTGACACACTGCTTCCGCACTTACTATCTGAGCAGATACTTTCCATGTAGACAAGACTGAGACGATCACGGGGTGGGTGCAGGGCACGAAATCGTGTGGCCCCAGGTCGTCTACCTAGTAAGTGTCAGAGATGGTGCTTCCCTCTATACTGTATGTCCTGTTGAAAACGCGCTTGAAAAATTGTTCCCCAGGTTCTAGACAAGAGGTGTTATTTGATGGCAGCTGCAGAGATTACGCCTACCTAAGTCTCCCCTTGTTACTTAGTAGCAAAACTCCGACTATATTTGGTATGGCAAAGTGCTCAGCTACCACAATACATATCCCAGCCTTCCTTGTGGCAAGCTGTGTTCTGTCTCTAAGTTCTCTTCAATTCTATGTATGTGGAAATCATGAGCAAGATTTTTAGAAGGAACTGACTTCATTGGGAAGTGGATCCTTTTTGCTCCTCCCTGTTCCTGCTGTTTGGAGCGGGAATGTGATAGCTGTACTCCCAGCAGGCATCTTGGACCATGGAGTGACCTTGAGAATGAAAGCCTGAACTCCTAAACCAACTTATCAGCCCCGAACTGCCTACCTCTACACTTGGTTGTTAGCTTTATTGAGGCATAATTGACAAACATAAGTTTTATACATTTAAGGTGTATAACGATGTATTTATATACATATATATATAGTGAAATAATCACTACAATCAAGCTAATTAATATATCCATCACTACACAAAGTTACCATTTTCTTTCTTCTTTTCCTTCCTTTTTTTTTGTGTGGTGAGAATATATAATATCTATCCTCTTCGCAAATTTCAAGTACACAATATATTGGTTAACAACAGTCGCATCGCTATACCTGAGCTCGCCAGAATGTGTTCCTGTTGCATATTGAGACACTGTACCCTGTGACCAACATCTCCCGTTTCCCTCTCCCCGTAGCTCCTGGCGATCACCATTCTATTCTCTGCTCTATGAGCTAAACTATTTTTAATATGGAGGAAAAAAAGATTCCACCTCATTTAAGCCTCCATCCTTTTGGCTTTTTTCACTCAATGCAGCCAATCACTTAGTCAAGAAAATAAATACATCTCTTTACACAGAGTCCATAGCCAAGACTCCCCACCTCCTAGGTGTGGGGGAGACGGGGTTTTTCCCCACCAATCTCTTAAATTGAGATCCCCACGAGAAGTCACTTTGTATTCGAGGTAATTTCACAGGAGCGCAGGGTGGGAGGTAAGCATCTTCAGTCTGTAGTCTTCCTTTCAAATAGGGACACCAAGGAGTGACTGCCCATTTCCTGCGCTGCCATGCCTGTGGCCTGAGGAGTCCTGTTTCTTCTTACCTTGCTCTTTTCATGCTACCCGGGCAGATCGCCGAGTGCTTCTAAATACACTCCGTTATCATAAAGGCGAGTGATAGCCCGGCCAGGCAAGTCAACCGCAGCACACTGGAGAGCTAACAAGCAATCTGGGGAAGTCTGGGGACAGCTGACGCTGCTCCAGCTTGGATTTCCAGAGACAGTTTAATGTCAGCGTCACTGGATTCCACGTTGGCAGCCTCCTACCCTCGGCTTCAACTCCACACCCGCTGACATTTTCCTTTCTTTCAAATTGGCAGCGGGAGCCATGCAAAACCTAAATTTAACCTCCAGAGAATATATCACATGGCATTTGCGGGCCTCGCATGTTCGGTTTAAGACTTTGAAAGCTAATTTAGCCATGCGATGTCTCCGTAAGCGCTGAGGGTTGATACACCTGAACTTCTGTCATTGTTAGCTACTGTGGTTTCATTCTGTCTCTTGAGACGTCATTCCTTAATAACTGCTATCTTAAGCCCCAGAGGAGAGCACTAATGAGTATTTGAAAATGCCAGGTTCCTGGCACTGTGTGCTGATTTAAAAAAAAAACAACAGAAAAAAACCACAATGAAATAACACCCATCAGTGTAATGGTCACTCAGTGAGAGGTCTGGGTGATGTATTATGCCTGATTTGTCCCCTCATTTCCACCTCTCCCTTGAATTCCCACATTCTAAGTACAAGCAGTTAAGCACCTCCCGGACAAAATATTAATTAATCTGAGGTGCTGTGACCAAGGCCCTGAAACAAAATGCTATATAAACAACATACATATATATAAAATCAGTAACGCTAGTACAAGGGTTAGCTCTGGAGAGATCAACGATGGCTGCTGAGCAACCAATGTCTCTGCTTAGCCCCAGCTCCCTGGCACCTGAACGTAGATGCTCAACTTTGAAATCTTTGTTGTGAGAGCCCATAAAATAGCAGAAACTAACAGCATCCAGGAGATAGACACTCCTTGGGGGAAAGGGCTTTCTTAGTTGCCTTTGTATTTTTTAAATTATTCTTTATTTTTTATTAAAATGTACTTGACACTGGTTAGTAAAACTGCACAGGTTTCAAGTGTACATTTCTATAATACGGCATCTATACAGAGGATGCCAAAAAAACTGTATATGCATTTTAAGAAAGGAAAAAACTGTTAAAATTGTATACTCAATATATACTAATAACAAAAGAGGAATACAAGTCACGTGTATACATTTTTTTGGCACCCCCAGTATACTGTGTTGTGTGGTCAGCACCCAGACATCTAGGTGGGTGACCACACATGTATGTAGCACACAGTGAATATTCACTAAGTTCTGGTTCAACTAAATACAATGAACTTTCTGCACCTTGCCAGTTAGCACCAGCATTCCACACCACCTGGCGAAGCCACACGTCGGCCTGCTTATTGTATGATGTCCAATCCAGTTGGTGTCGTGGAAGCTGGGCGACCTGTTGGATTTCGGGATGGCTGGGCCTGGAAAATGGGATCTATTTTGAACAGTGAGAAACTCTTTTTATATTGCATTTGATCCGCATACATAGCTCTGAAAAACCACCCTGACATTCCTCTTTCCTCCGCAGCATTTTAGAGTTTTTGTAGTGGCGAAATAATCTTGAGCACAAACAGTTGTTTTCCTATCTGGCAGGCGTATGACCACTGCCGGCTATGTGGCTGTGAACATTGTCAGAGTGTGTCTGTCCATTGAAGCCTTTGCTGGGCATATTGATTTTTATTTTTCAAAATTGCTTAGCTAATGTCAATATTAACCAGTGTCAGAAATGAACCAGAACAAACCCACGCAGGTCTAGAGCTCACTTGCATGTTGCAGAGCAAAGCTCGAGGCATGGTACGTTCAGTTAATGAAGAGAAGAACCTCTTCTTTTTGTGTTCATTTGCGTTTGTTATAACGTGGTTGTTTTGTGCTAGCCTAAGACCTTGGAAACCTACCAAGGCTCCTTTCTCTGTTTATAGACATAAATCTCTTTAAAAGAAAAGAGCAATTGAAACAAAAGTGGGGGAGGGAGAGAAGAGGAGCCTCCCGACACAACAGCAGAAAAAGGGGGCATCAGAAAAAAGGAATAATAACTTTACTTCCATTATATACAGCACCAAACTCAGGCACAGTTCCCCCACAGGGGCAGCAGAAATGTGGGATCAATTTAAAAGAACATCCTCAGAGAAGATATCCAGATGGCCAACAGGTACATGAAAAGAAGCTCATCACCAGGGAAATGCAAATCCAAACCACAGGGAGGTGTCACTTCACGCTGTTGGAGGGGCTGCTAAAAAGGTAAGAGCTAACTAGTGCCGGGGAGGCTGCAGAGAAAAGGGAGCCCTCGTGCACTGTTGGTGGAAATGTAGATGCAGCCACTATAGAAAACAGTATGGAAGTTTCTCAAAAAATTAAAATTAGAATTACCGCATGATCCAGCAATCCTACCTCTGGGTGTATATCGGAAGGAAATGCAATTGCTGTCTGTACGCTCATCACAGCATTATTCACAATACCTAGAAAACACCTACGTGTCCGTCAATGGATGCATGGAGAAAGACAGACACACACACACACACACACACACACACACACACACGGTGGAATATTATGCAGTCATAAAAGAAATAAATCTTGCCATTTATGACAACATAGATGGAGCTTGAGTGAAATAAGCCAGACAGAGAAACACAAATACTGTATGATCTCACTTATACGCGGAATCTAAAAAGAACTGAAGTCACGGAGACAGAGAGTAGACAGAGGGCGGGAAAGGGAAATAAATGGGTGAAGATGGTCAGTTTATAAGATGAATAAGTGATGTACAGCATGGTGACTATAGTTCACAGCTGTATTGTATACTTGAAATTTGCTAAGAGAGATCTTCAAAGTTCTCTCTCTCTCTCTCACACACACACAATAACTATGTGAGGTGAGGAATGTATTAATAAACCTTATTGTGATCATTTTGCCACATATGTATATCAAAGCATCACACTGTATGCCTTAAACTCACACAATGTTATATGTCAATTACATCGCAATCAAGCTGGAGGAAAGAAACAATATCCTCACTTTAGGGAAATGGCAAGTCATGCCGAAGGAGACTTGGACTTTGGCGTTTCAAAAAGCTCTGCTTCATACAGGAAACAAAGGAGGGTTTCCAGAAGCTGCCGCAGTGGTGCAATTAAGGTCAAAGAGAAAAATGCAGAACCATCCTGACCCCCCACCCCTGCGTTGAGGAAATCTGCTCTTTGAACTGCCGGAACACTTGTCCGTCTGAGCTGATGGCTTCACGTGCGATTGTAGGCAGGTTTCAAAGCAACAGCTATTAAGAAGTGACCGCCTTGAGATCTGAGATCTCTTTAATCCACTCCAACTTGTGTTAGTTCTCAATGGCTAAGGGATTTCTGGAACCCAGGACCATGAGGAACAAATAAACCTTTTAAGGGACCAATATTATGCTTCTGACAGTTTCAAACACAGTCGACGGCTTCCCTTTTTCTTTCACTTTATTGGCAAGAACCTCAGTTGGCAAAGCTTTATTTTGAGCTCAGTCCGTCAACAATTCAAGAGAATTAATAATGTATTTATATTACATGCTAGTAGCATAAAATTATCTATAAATGTTTAATAAATATTCTGTTATGCTTTTGGAACACATGTTATAAATGATAAATAAATAACAATGGGTTCCCTATGAAATATTTATCTTCAGTATGGTTATTGTTCTAACTTCTTGGGAAGCTGTTACTAACAAAGCAAATTGAGTTATCAAAGTCATAGCTATGTTCAGTCCGCCATTCATAATGAAACATGCAACACTCAAAATGAAGTAAAGACACTAGAAACGGCTGTTGACAAATTGTAACTGTCAGAGTCACCCGTCATACTTAGCGGTTCACAGCCATAAGAGATTGGCAACTGTTTAATAAACTGTGTCTCATGAAAAACTGGGTCCTGGTATCTTGGAAATTTTGTGGATGCTTTATGGATACTTCTCCCTGAATGGGAACACTGAACCATGCAGTTTTCCCCAAATTGTCGCAGGTTTGACAGGGCATGGAGCAAAAGTTCAACAGATGACCATGCATTTGATGCAAAAAAAAAAAAGCACTGCCTAGATGGGAGCAATATATATGGGAAAGCTAGTGGTGAACATCTAAGATGAGTTCCATATTCTGAGCACTAAATTTTTGAAAGTCAACAGATTTATTTTATCCTTTTTTAAAAAATTGAGGCATCATTTACCTACAGTAAAATTCATGCTTTGTGCGCACTTCCAAGAATAATGAAAAATGCCTACAGTCACGTAACCACTACCAAATTCAAGTATCTCCCCCTCCCAATTTTTCCCAGGCCCCTTGTGGTTAACCCTTTCCCCAGATCCTGGAAACCAATGATCTATTCTCCATCCTCATACACCTGCCTTTTCAAGAATATAATTATAAATGGAATCACAATTTTGTAGCCTTTTGAATCTGGCTTCTTTCAGCATAATGCATTTGAAATTTATCCATGTTATTGTATGTATCAGTAATTTATTCCTTTTGGTTACTTCATATCCCACTATAGGAATATACCAGAGTTTATTCATTCACCAGTTAAAGGACATTTGGATTCTTTTGTCAGTTTTTGGCAATTGTGAATAAATGTGCTATTAACATTTGGTTACAGGTTTTCATATGAATACAAATTTTCATTTTTTAAGGTAGATTCCTAGGAGTAGGGCTGCTGGGTCATATTGTAAATATATGTTTAATTTTATAAGAAAAGGCCAACCTGATTTCCATCGTGGCTGTGTCATGTTGGCTCCCATCAGCAATGTAGGAGGGCCGGTTGCTCTGCATTATTGTCAGACAAGGTATTGCCTTTTTTTCTTTTAATTCACAAGAGGATTTTGGTTATGCCAATCGATGCAAACATCTTTTATGTAGCCACATTGAAATGGAAAAACATTTTATCGTGTAATACGAACCAAAAACATCCCTGAGTTTTTATTTTTATTAAATGTATGGGGGTGACATTGGTTAATAAAATTACATAGGTTTCAAGTGTACAATTCCATAACACATCATCTATATACTGCATTGTGTGCTCCACCCAGAGTCAGTTCTCCTTCCATCACCATGTTTGACCCTCCTTATCCTTTTCTACCTACCTCTTTCCCCACTTTCTCTCTGATAACCATTAAACTGTTGTCTGTGTTTATGAGTTTTTGTTCATCTTGTTTGTTTGTTGCTTTCAGTGTTATATCCCACAAATGAGTGAAATCATATGGTTCTCGACTTTTTCTGACTTATTTCTCTTAGCATGCAACATCCACCCGTGTTGTTGCAAATGGCAGTATTTATGGCTGAGTAGTATTCTATTGTGTTATATGTACCACATCTTCTTTATCCAATAATGTATCAAAGGACACTTCAGTTGTATCCCTGAGTTTTCATTATTGCTGATTGGGCATGGAAAGTGTCAGGCTGGGCAAAGGATGGGATAAATCTTGGGGATGAAATGTAACGGTCAGCTATTCATGATGCTTGTGAATGAAATATAAGAGCAAATCATCTAAGTGTTGTCCTTGAAGCTGCATAAACATTCCAATTCAAATTAGCCATGCCAATATGTCAGATATCCTTAGCGTTGGCATTTTGACAGATGGTTCCCCCCCTCTCTTTTCTCATCCTTACTAACCAGTGAACTAGGTTTTATATGGAAAGTGTTTATTTCCTCATTACGCAGACAGGAAACAGAGTGTAGAGAGGCTTTAAATGAAGCAGTCATTTAATGAATACTTACCATGTGCTGAACACTTTAATTCATATAATATTCACAGCAGCCCTAAATGGCAGGCATTGCCAGACCCATTTTACAGATGAGAAAAATAATCTCAGGGAGGTTGAATAACTTACCTGAGCTTGCCCAGCTGGCTAGCAAAGTAAGGATTTAAACCCAGGATTGTCTGAACACAAAACCTATGCATGTCTTTCCAAAGCATACGCTACCAAAAATATACTAAAACTCTAAAATTACCCTTGCATATATGGTCAAGTGATTTTAGATAAGGATGCCAAGGTGATTTAATGGAGAAGAGAATAGTTTTTCAACAAATGATGCTGGGAAAACTGGATATTCACATACAAAAGAATGAAGTTGGACCCTTATCATATACAAAAATAAACTCAAAATGCATTAAAGGCATAAACATAAGAACAGAAACTATAAAACTCAGGAAAAAAAAAGATAGAGGAAAAGCTGCATGACACTGGATTTGGCAGTGATTTCTTAGGTCTGACACTAAAAGCACAGGCAACAAAAGAAAAAAAATAGAACAGCTGGACTTCATCAAAATTAGAAACTTTTGCGCTTCAAAGGACACTGTCAACGGTGAAAGGCAACCCACAGAATGGGAGAAAATAGTTGCAAGTCATCTATCTGATAAGGGATTACTAATAATATCCATGATCTATATAGAACTTCATACCCCTAAAAAACAAACAAACAACAACAAGACCAAAAACCTAATTTAAAAAGTAGGCAAAGGACTTCAACAGATATTTTTTCATGAAAATATACAACTGTCTGATAAATACATGAATAGATGTTTAACATTAGGTAAATGCAAATCAAAACCACAATGAGACAACACTTTATACCTATTAGGATGGCTAACTATCAAAAATAACAGAAAACAAGAATTAAGGGTGTGGAGAAATTAGAACCCTGTGCATTGTTGGTGGGAATGTAAACTGGTGCAGCCACTGTGGAGAATAATATGGCAGGTCCTCAAAAAATTAAACACTGAGTTACCATATGACCCAGCAATTCCACTTTTAGGTACATACACAAAATAATTGAAAGCAAGGACTCAAAGAGATATTTGTACACCAAATTCATAGCAGCATTATATACAGTAACCAATAAGGTAGAAATAACTCAAATGTCCATTGATAAATGAATGGATAAACAAAATGTGATACATTCTCTCTCTCTCTCTCTCTCTCTCTCTCCCTCACACACACACACACACACACACACACACACACACACACACACTCACACACGCATACACAGTGGAAAAGGAATGAAATCCTGACTCATGCTACAACATGGATGTACCTTGAAGACAATATGCTACGTGAAATAAACCAGTCATAAAAGGATAAATATAATTCTACTTGTGTAAGATACCTAGAGACCTAAAATACTTGAATTCATAGAGATAGAAAGCAGAATAATGGTTACCAGGGGCTGGGGCAAAGAGGAATGGGGAGCTACCGTTTAACAGATACAGAGTCTCATTTTGGGATGATGAAAACCTTCTGGAGACGATGGTGCTGATGGTGGCAGAATGGTGTCAATAGACTTAATGCCGCGAGCTGTACACCTTCAAAAATGGTTAAAATAGTAAATTTTATGTTATATATATTTTAATTTTTTAAAATCCTCCAAAATGGGAGAGACTAGCATGTAAGGTTCAAAAGTGATTCACGTAGGGTCCTATGATAAAGAAACGAAGATATAAGGCTTGAGGATGCTTGATTAAAAAGTGTCTGAGGGGCCGGCCCGGTGGCTCAGGCGGTTGGAGCTCCATGCTCCTAACTCCGAAGGCTGCCGGTTCGATTCCCACATGGGCCACTGGGCTCTCAACTACAAGGTTGCCAGTTCAATTCCTCGAGTCCCGCAAGGGATGGTGGGCTCCGCCCCCTGCAACTAGCAACGGCAACGGCAACTGGACCTGGAGCTGAGCTGCACCCTCCACAACTAAGACAGAAAAGACAACAACTTGAAGCTGAATGGCACCCTCCACAACTAAGATTGAAAAGGACAACAACTTGACTTGGAAAAAAGGCCTGGAAGTACACACTGTTCCCCAATAAAGTCCTGTTCCCCTTCCCCAATAATAGTTTAAAAAAAAAAAAAAGTGTCTAAGAAGCCAGAGATCAGAGTAGCAGATACGGGCAATGGGTATTCTATGGGACACACAACATTTGCAAATGCTTTGCACCCTTATGATTTTCCATGGGAAAAATAATTCCCATTCTACAAAATGCCAGGAGTTAATATTTTCCTTCGATTATTCCAACCACCAGCCAATACTTATGTCCATATTCACTAGCTCATAATTAGATGGAGACAGGTTGAAAAGATGGCACATTAATTAAAGATGAATTACACTGGACCACTGCAGAGTTCGTCATGTGAGAATGATACGAACAGGAAAAATCAGCTCCTTGTTATTAGGGAGGAAAAGGAGAAGGAAGAAGGAGACCCTCATTTGCTGCTAGATATTATTGCCGAGCCAATTTAACATCTTGGATCTTAAAGTCTCCTTCAGTTCAGTGAAGCTTCACAGCATTACAATACTCAGAATTCAACTGATACACCAAAAAACAAAATGGAAACGCATGTCCACATAACAAAGGCTGGGAGACAGCAAGCATCACACCAGCCATGTCCAGATCTTGACTTTTCAACAAGCACGGAGCTTGACAGAATGAAGGCCATACCCTGCGCTGCTTTGGGCAACCAGGATAAAGTGATGTACATGAGACATGAACATTCTGGTAGTGAGTATACATGAGGAGGGAGAGGAGTGGATTAGATGGGTTTTTTTTAAGATCCTAAGAGGCCCTATATTTTCCACAGTGTAAGCTCTCTGTCCCACTCATGTCCCTTTAAACCTAAAAAGATGTAGTCACCAAACTCCTTCCAGGCCATGCAATCAAGTCTCAAAAGTTATCTGACATCTAGGCCAGGAGCGTAAAACCTTCAAGAGTCAGGGAGGTCCCATAAATTGGAGAAGTGGGTCAAGTATGATAAAACAGAGAAGGGTGGTACGTCTGATACATTATTAAGCATCCCATAGATTTTAAGTTCTTTGTTTGAGGATTATGATTTGGACATCACAATTTGGTACAGAGGACTGCTTTGGAAATCTCTTCCTTTGTGTCTAACCTAATTTATCTCATTAATATTCAATATCTACTTTGCAAAAAGAAATGAAAGCACACAGGCACATAGAATAAAGGCCAGAGGGAAGAACTGATTGGATTGAGTAATACATCTATCTCTGAGCTTCCTGAAAACCAAAAGATAGTTGGGAAATGATGCATTAAAGCTGACGTCTCCATATTAGGCGGGACCAAGCGTGTCCTGGAAAACAATACCATTCAGAGGGAAGTGATAATAAAGATCCAGAAGAATTACACTCTTGGGCTGGTAATGATGACACAGATATTGATATGCACTTGACAGACGCTCATTCATTCATCAAATACTCACTGGGTATGTACTATATGCTAGAGACTGTTCTGGATTAATGAGTAAAGCAAATAATGATTTCTACTATTGTTCTAGTAGAAGAGAGAAAATATGCAAACCCAGGTAATAACAAGTACATAAAGTGTTATGTTAGGAGTGATATATAGAAAGAAGAAGAAAATGCCAAGCAAAGGGAATGAGGTACGAGATAGAAATTGTAATAATTGCTCCACTTTCATTTCAAGATTGCTCTGAAAATCAAATGAAATGTAGGTGGAAGAGTTTCTTAAGTTATTTTGTAAAAGTCAGAAGATGTAATAATTAGAAGGTTGTTTTCAAAAGCTACACACATACACACACACACACACACACACTTAGCTTTTGGAGTACACCAAAGGACACATCTATCCTGCTGTTTTTCCTAGTAAATGATCATCTGTTACAAGGGGAATATTGTTGGTTCTTGGCCAGTAGCAATTAGGACATGACATTTCAGAAGAGAGAAAGGAACAGAGCTATGACCCTCTGCCTTGGCTTGTATTTCTCTAGTCCCCTATCCACTGGTGACACACTAAGGCAACAATGGCCAGTAAACCAATTACAGCCCGTCTGCAGTCCACCAGGAGCTGGCTTCTTCCTCCACTTGCTAATGACTGAAGGGGAAACAGTTGCACCATCTCTTTTTTCCGTCAAAACAGGCATGTCATGGTGAAACACTCAAACTGGGTTAATCTAGTGTTCATCACAACTGAAACCAGTGAACAAAAGACTAGTTATATGATTAAGTAACTGGCAACGGAGTTAATCCAACCACCACGTACATTGTGCAAAGTTTCTTTTGAACTTCTTGTTTCTTTACAGACCTGCTTCATCGTTATTGCATCCAGTTCTAGGGTGACAAGATGGTGGAGCCCATTGGATTTCCTGGTGGATTGAGGTGCTTGAATCAGAAAGGAATTAAGGGTGCCTGTAAGGTTTTTGTTCTGAGCAGTTACAAAGTTTGGGCTCCCTCAGCTGACCTGGGGAAGTCCAGAGATAAAGAAGGATTTGTGGGAAGGATCCAGTTTAGTTTTGGATATGTGGAGTTTGGTATCAGTTAGACTTACAGGTAGGGATGTAGAGAAACGGGGTGTATCTATGAGTCTGGCGTTTGGGAGAGAGTACTAGGCTGGAAATCTAAATCTGTTATCAGCATAGTGTTGCATGAGACCAGATAAGATCTTCAAGAGGGTGAATGTAGGTGGAGAAGAGGAAAGGGTCAAGAACTGAGTCCTGGGTCACTCAAATACTAAGAGAAAAAGAGAGGGGAGAAGGAAGGAAGCGGTGAAGGAGACTGAGTGGAGTGTATGGGGAGGTGAGAGGAAATTTGGGAGTAAGATACCCTAGAGGGCAAGTCAGAAAGCGTATCAAGGAGCAGGGACTAAACTCTGCCCAAAACTGCAACGCAAAAACCTGTAATGTAGTGGGCGCTGACAGTATTACTCATTCTAAAGGAGACTCCACACTGTAACCCTATTGCCCCGGGAGCTTCGTGAGTAGGAATCAGGGTCCTGATTTTACTGACGAAGGGCTCGGTGAGATCAGGTGGCTCCCGAGGTCATACTGCTTGTACCTGACCTTGGATTCAAACCCAAGACTCTGTAACTTCGATGCCCAAACTCCTTGTACTACACATCCATTTATGTGTTTTCTCACCACTACCCCACCCCCAACATTTGGGATGGGTGGGAGGGGAGGAAAGAGCTTTAGGGATTTTCATATTCATTGTATGTTACCTTTCACAGATTAATTCAGTGGAAAGAGCAAATGAGCTCAATACCATATTGTGTTTGAATTATTGACAACCATTCTTATTTTAACCAGGAAAAAAAAATATCATTTGGTAGAAATAAAGCCCCTCACTCCCAATCTACCTTGCTATTATTAAAATAAATAAATAAGAAAGCCATGCAATTCTGTGTCTATTATTTTACACTGTAAAGTGATGAAGAATTAGAAAATTGTTAGGTAGCAGGTGACAAATTGCAATCTGATGGGCCAACATGAACCTATAAAAATGTTATCAAGATGATATTAAACAGTCTGTTCCTTACTTAGCATCCAGGCAGGAAATTGGAGCTATTCTTGCTAGATATCTCACACTTCGATATTTTTCATTTAGATAATGCTGTTTAAAATTTAACTGGATTACTGGCAATTTGTCTTTCGAACTGATTTACCTGAGTACTTGGCTCAGAATATCCTTTTCCCAGTTTTCGTTTTCAGTGAAAGGTATTTGGTACTTTCTGAATTTTTTTTTGGTAATGATTTTTTTTGTTTCATCTGCCTCGGTGCTCTTTTTGTTTTTGAAGGCAGAAAACCATGCTGTCCTGTTTTGCTACATGGCAGTCAGATGTGGTGAGGTATAGTTGGGTCTGTGAGCATCTCATGACATGAAGTATATCGCTAACATGTGGTTCGTTATCACGTCCCCAGAGCTCAGCAGAGCATGTGTCACAGAGGAAGTAGGGACCCTATTCCCATTTGCTAACTGTTTTCTTTATATTAATCATGTACTTGGTGTGCTGTCCAGCACAGACTAGATGCAGAATTACCACCTATTGCATTGAACTACTCAGGGCGTAGGTGGGTACAACTCCTTGTACTACAGAGTTGCCCTAATAAAATGTCCCCTCAGACCCCTTTTCTCATGGATCTCAGGGGACTGAGATAGATCTCCTTTCTAAGACTAGGATTTGTCCCTGAAGAAAGGAGAATACCTGTTCTTGTCTAAAAGCAGAATGAGAGGTAGTGAAATTGGGGCTGGTGTTTGGTAAGTGGGGGGATGGTCACCGCCAGTATGGTCACAAAACTGTACAGAAATGCTAAAAACAATTCTTAAAGAATTATTCATATGGAAATAATAACATAAAAACCATCTGGGTTTGACCCTCAGCTCGTAGCTACAAAGCCTGAGAAGAAAGGAAGAGGAGATGAAGAAATTTCTTCTCTAACTCAGGAACGTGCTCGAGCATGTGTTGTGTGTAGGGTCCCCTGCTTGGTGGGGACAAGACAAAGGTCCCGACTCATGAGACTTTCATCTTGTCACGCAGACAGACTTGAAAGAAGTTAAACTATATATAGTTGTGGAGATGCGTCACACGTGAGGATATCATTTCAATGATGTTCCTGAGAAACTTACTAGCCAATCATAGAGTAAAAACAAGATGCATGCTTTTCATATGGCTGGAAAAGCTATATGACAAGTAAGTTCTGGTACCGATTCTAAGGTGGTGGAAGATCCCCACACCAACAAGCAATTCTCAGAGGCAAGTTGGGTTACCCTACAATTCAACTCCGACACTAGCTGCTCGAAGAAAGCATTGGATCGCACAGGCTAAGAGTTCAGGCCGGGAAGAATGCACTCTTCTCTCCTCCTCAGAAGCCAGTCCCAGGTCCAGGCTGTTATCTGTGCTTGTGAACAATGGGCTGCAGATGGCAGGTTCCCACGACCTCATTCTTAGACTTCAGATACCAGTCCCAAGATCAGGCTGTCACCTGTGCGTCTGACCCTGCCTGGCTGGCTATGAATCAGAGATTCCCAGACCCCCACCTTGGGTGTGATTTATTTGCTAGAACAACTCACAGAACTCAGAGCAACATTTTACTTCCTAGGTCACCAGTTTATGATAAAAGGATGTCACTATCACTCAGGGAGAGCTTAGACGGGAGAGAAGCACAGGGCGAGGCGTGGGGCGGGGCTTGATAAACATGCGCTCCAAGCGGGGACTCTCCCCAAATCTCCTTGTTCATGTGCACCGACCTGCAAGCTCTCGGAACCCCTTCTTTTGGGTTTTCATGGAGGCTTCATCACATCCACATGTTTGATTAACTCACTGGCCATTGGTGACTGATTCAACTCCTCGGCTTTCTCCCTGCCCTCTGAGGTTGGGAGTGGGACTGAAAGTTCAAACCTCTAATCACCTGGTTGGTTCTCCTGGCAACCAGCCCCCATCTTTAGGTCATCCAAGGACTTTCCAAAAGTCACCACACTAGCGTAATAAAAGACACCTTTATTGCTCTTATCATAGGAAATTCCAAGGGTTTTAGGAGCTCTGTGCCAGAAACCAGTACTCTTCTTATAAATCACAACATCACCCTTGCACTCCATATGTAATCCATATGGGAAAGGTTCAGAAAAACAAAAGAGATCTCAAGGAAGTACCATAAACAAAACAAACAACAAAAAGCAGACAGAAGTAGAAGGATGGAATGACACATGTAAGAGTAAATATCAGGTAAGATAGTAAAACTTCACAACTTAAACTCCTCTATTAAAAGAAAGATTCTCATACTAAGGAAAAAAAAAAAGAAATTTGAACAACCCACTATAACTGATAAAATAATTGAAAAAATTTAAAGCCCTAACGACACAATAGTCAGAAGGGTCACTGAATTCAATTCCATACAATTTTGAGCATCTATTCTATGCCAGGAATGGTCTCGAATATTTAACAATAAAAAGAAACAAAACAAAAAAAAATAGTTTTTACCTTCAAAAAAAAAACACATCGTTTGTGGGATGTCAAAAATGCAAATAAAGGATTACAATATAGTGTGAAAAATAATACAATAGAAATTTATGTTAAGATATGTTTGGATAGTAGGGGTCAAAAAATAATATATGTTTTAGTTAAATAGAGTCTAATCAGATTTTTTAAAAAGAAAAAAAGGAATCAAATCCAACTAGTTGTATAGGAAAATGACATAAAATATTAAAATCAATGACATGCAAAACTTTATCTGAAAGCAAACAAAAAGAAAGTCGGATATTCTCCTTTTATGTAAGGTAAGATACAAAGCCAAGTTCATGAAATGCAACAATGACCATCTTACATTGATTAAAACATGCAATCTGCAATAAAAATACAAGGGCCATGATTACCTACCAAATTACGTATTTTAACATAAAATCATCAAAGGAGTTTAAAATTTGTTTGCTTTGTGTTTTGTAGTTTTATTTTCAGCAAATGGAAGGATGGCATTACCATCACTTGAGATGGGGAAAGCTGTGGGTAGAGAGAGTTTTCGAGGAGGAATAGGGGTCCAGTATGGAACATATCGTATTTGAGATAGCTGCTAAGCTTCCAAATATATATCCAGGAAATTCACAGAGGCAAAATCTAAAGTGTCTTTTTTAAAGATACAAATGAGAGGCTAAAGATGAGTAAAACAAAAACAGCTATTTATTAGGCACCTGGTGTGTACCAGAAATTCTGCAAGGCCTTTTCAAAATTGGTTCTTTCATGTAATACTCACAACAACTCTGATTAGTTACCACTCGCTAACTGAGCACCTACTATGTCCAGTTCTGCACTTAGACAGGTAAATAAAACAGTTAGTGGCTTAAAGGAATTACTATTCCACTTAGCAGGAGAGGTAATTGATTCTAGAAGTAAAGTGACTTCAATTGTCACACAACTGGGAAATGCCATAACTGGATAGCACAGTCATCAACATGTATGTGTCTTCAAAGCCACTGCTCGTTTCAATTGCCTGTCTTGTGACGATCAACCCTTCCCTCTGCCGTCCAGAGGGAAATGCTGCCAATATTACAGAAAAATACTAAAGACAGCCAACCCACAGGTTTCTGAGCATGCTTGCAAGTTTTAATGCTTCTGAACAAGCTCTGATTATTTTAGTATAAATCGGTCTTGGCAATTATTGAAATACAGCAGGGTTTCTAAAGGCCTTACATCCAGTCCCACATTATGTTACCTTCTTGGTACATCTCACTGTCTACTGAAGAGTTGGTATTCCAAACTCTTCATCTTTTCAAAATACCTTTGTCACCTGAGAGTGGGGTGCTCATGGGAACAGAAAGGCCAGGCCTGCCTTGAAAGGACCCGATGCCCACAGGCAGGTGATGGAGAGCCCCTTTTCTCCTTTCTCCTCATTCCCCAGATGACAGCCCAGCAGCCCTGAGGTCTATGCAAAGCAGTAACAGTTGCATAATTTCCTCACGGAAAAGGTCATCTATAGCGTTTTTTGGAGAATGCAGACCAGGGAAGGTTGGCCTTTAGAAATGAGGGCTTCCAGGTAATTTAACCTCTTCAAGTGAATGTTAATATTTACATTATCTTGTTAACATCTTTGTGCTTTTTTGTCTCTGTCTGAGAGAGGAGCCCAAGGGTTCAAGTATTTTAAATGAATGTTCATTTGAGGGAAGCTGGTCCATCACAGCATTTTAGAGAGAAAAGAACAGAGCTTCTGTAATCTGTCCACTTGAATTTGAATTCCATTGTGGCCACTTATTTTGCTCGATACTCTTGGAAGGTTAGGTATTCTGGGCCTTCAGTCTCTCATTTGTAAAATGGGCAACATGTCCCGTTATTCAGTTACTAGGAGGATAAACTGAGATCTGGCGTACGCAATTCAATAGTGGGAACTCAATAGTGTGGAACTATCATAGTTACTGCTGCTATGACAGCTCATTCAGAATTGTCACAGATAGAAGCAAATCCACTCTAGTTTTGTTCACTCTCTCTTTTAAAGAAGGCCCAACATGTTGTGGTTAACATGCGATGGAGTCACTAACATTTAATACCTTCTTAACAGTACGGTGTCCGTTGTGACGGGCGACTCGTGATGGGCATGAATTCAGACTCCAGACCTGGGCTGAGTGCAAATCTCGACATTGGCACCTTCTAGTTTTATGACCTTGAGAAAGCTGTCTGGCCTCTCTGTGCCTCGATTCCTCCTCCTTTTGATGGTGGTAATTATGGTGCCCATCTCATGGGGTTCTTGTGTGCTTTAAATTCGTTCATGCAAGTAGTACATGTGAAGCAAATTGTAATGATTTTTAGTTCATTAGAATTTAATTGCATAGGATGCAGTACTATACTATACGAGCAATGGAATGCATGTCATGCTGTTCTCACTGGAAAGGTGGAGAAACTGAGTCACAGAGCAACCTATAGGATGGCCAAAGACACACAACGGATTTGTAGCCAGCCAGGACCAATGCTGCCTCCTTGACTCCCAAAGCAGTTCCATCACCCAGGAAAGCCCCACCAGGATTTATTTCTAAGGCTGCTTTCCCGTACACCCACCCCACCCTCCCTTCCCGCCCCCCCATTGTTGCGGGAAATTATGCTGCGAGCCATGTATCTTCTTCGACACGCTCTGCTCTTGAGGAAACACTTCCAATGACTGTGGCTGCGTTCTCCGTGATTGCAATGTGTCATGACATTTCCACAATGCAAGTTTCTCCAAAAAAGGCATTAGCACCAGGCAAGTGGAGCAGCTCATTTTTCAAACTTGGAAACTGTCGTTTGCCCTGCTCTGTGCTGGTGAAGCCTGAATGCACTGTTTAGTGGACGACCGAAGCTCACCCCATGGGCATGTCTGGCTGCTCTCCCTCTGGAAGATCTGTAGCTGAAAACGTGGACGTGTTCGTGCACGTCCACCCACACTCACATTCTACTGTGCATCCTCATTCTCTTTCAGAATCTCCCCTATTCCTAATTCCCATCCTCTCCCCTTTCCCCTGGAGCCACCTGACACCCGCTTGGCCCCTGTCCACTACTTATGACGTCAGAGATGTATTACAATCTTGATGGTTGGTTCCCCATCTGTGCACCCAGGTTATTAGTTGCAAGCAGAAGAAATATTGTGTGCTGTTCTAAGCAGCAGTGGAGTTTACTGGAAGACTATCAGCATACAGAATGGCCAACTTCAAGAAATAGACAGGAATAAAGGAAGGGAGCACAGTGAGAACCACGGGCAAATTCATGCCACAACAGCAGTAAGTGAGGACATTTGGTGCCCACGTGAGCACAGTTCTCATACTGAAGGTGGATGTTACTGCTGTGCTCCTTTGCTTAGATCCTGGGTGGTTCAGATCCTGGGTGGCTGCACCTGATTGGCTAAACCTCAGTCACATGCCTTTGCTATAGCTACAAGGGAGGCTGAGAAAGTGAGTAATGGCTGTATTTGTCTCCTATGGCTTCTGTTACAAAGTCTTGCAAATGGGGGGCTTCGAACAACAGAAATTTATTGTCGCACAGTTCTGGAGGCCACAAGTCCGGAGTTAAGATGTCAGCATGGCCATGCTCCCTCTGATGGCGCCAGAGAAGGCTCTGTTCCCGGCCTTGCTCCTAGCTTCCAGTCGCCCAGGGTGTCCCTTGGCTGCCTTCTCCCTTTTACACATACAGTGGCATGCAGATACAGGCGGCCAAAACATAGGGACAAAAAGCTTGAAAACACCCGTGATGCCATCACCCTAAGGATCCCGGGCGCCAAGCGTCTCAGCTTCGCATTTAAAGTTCTCCTCCTTGACCTGGCTCCCTCTTTCTTCCTCTTGCTTCTGCCACTCCCAGAGATATTCCTTGGCCTGTTATATAGAACTACCTACCACTTCCTTAATGTTAACAAAAAATTCTTGAAATATAAAAAGCTGTACATAATCAATGTACACAACTAGATAAGTTCAGCGTTAAGTACACACCTATGAAACCATCACCACAATCTATGTTAGAAACCTACTCATCGCCCCCAAAAGTTTTCTCCTGTTCTGTATTATTATTATTGTTATTATTATGAGATTATTCTTGTTATTATTTTGTGATAAGAACACTTAGTATAAGAAATTTATTGTCTCACTGTTCTGGAGGCCACGAGTCCAAAGTTAGGGTCTATATATGCAACACAATATGCTTAAGTATAGGCACAACGCTGTATAGATCTCTAAGACTTACTCACCTCCTAAGCAATTTGTAATAGATGATTTACTAAGAAAAACAATCTAACGGTTTGAGCATTTCATCCCCTCATCCCTAGGACCAACACTGGCTATTGAAGAGCCTGCTGATAAGAAATAATGTATGGGGCTGGCCCAGTGGCTCAGGCAGTTGGAGCTCCGTGCTCCTAACACCAAAGGCTGCCGGCTCGATTCCCACATGGGCCAGTGGGCTCTCAACCACAAGGTTGCCAGTTCAATTCCTCGACTCCCGCAAGAGATAGTGGGCGGCGCCCCCTGCAACTAACAACAGGAACTGGACCTGGAGCTGAGCTGTGCCCTCCACAACTAAGACTGAAAGGACAACAACTTGATTTGGAAAGAAGTCCTGGAAGTACACACTGTTCCCCAATAAAGTCCTGTTCCCTTTCCCCAATAAAATCTTTAAAAAAGAAAGAAATAATGTATGTTATCTTCCCTGATCAAAAGGTCATAGGAGAAAGCATTGACATGTGGGGAAGACGAGAAAGCTTCCCCAAGACAAGGAGAGAGGGATTTAGGTGGGATCTGGGAGGAAACAGCATCACTGCCCTTGTAGCACCAGAGAGGACTGTCTGCGAAGGACGAGGGATGTTAGACCCAGGGCCCTGGGGCTTTAGGTCTTGAGGAACAGGGGACACTGCAGGACAAATAAGCCTATGAAAGGTAACCAGTGCAGCAAATGGACTGGGACCCTTCGTCAAAGGTTCTAGAATAGACCATAGAAGAACCCCAGAATGTGGCTTGACTGTGGGTGACCCTGGAAGAAGGGCCATGACAACAGCAGAGATTAAATTTTCTGCCAATCCGGAAGGATGGAGAATTATATTCAGATACATCTAGATTTAGCTGGAAACAAGTATCTTCTTTTCAAGTAGTGTTTTTTTTTTTCTCTTGCACCATGTCTGGTTGAAAATATATACTCGTACAACTTCGTATGCTCTTACGTTGCCATTCTTTTGCATAGGCCCAACCCTCTTCCGAGAATCACCTCCTCGTAGCTTGGCCAAAATTCATTGCCATCCTTCTCATTCCAGGAGCCTTTCTCCCCCTTTTCTAGGTTGAATTGGGAGAACTTCCACACCTGGTTTTCCGTATTGATCATGGAACTCCTGGGTGGCATCTTTCCTAGCCTGTCATCCCCAATGATCTGTGAGTTCTGGAGCCATCACTTTATTTGATTTCTCAGCGTCCAGCACAGGGCTAACTAGGTGAGTAGATATTCACTCACTGACGGACAAATGAAGGAAATGATGAAAAACGAGGTAGGTGCTGGTGCCCCTGGACCTTGAGAACAGCTCGGCACATCACTGTGCCGCAGAGTGACAAAGTCCACTTTCTCTTAGGGAAAGAGCTCAGCTGCAGGCTGGAAGGAACACAGGGTGACATCGTCTGGGATGGTAGCTGGTAGCCACCTGCGGCTATATAAAATTAAACTTCAATCACTTATTAAAATTATGAATACATTTCCTGTGCTGCACTAGCCACATTTCAAGTACTTAACAGTCTCATAGGCCCAGTATCTGCCATACTGGATGGCACACCTATAGGACATTCATTGTCACAGAAAGTTCTATCAGACAGTGCTGACATAGGGCTCCCGTGTCTCTGCAAAGAGATTCCATTTTAATCTTAGTAACTGGTCCATTCCCTCAATGCTACATTTATTTTTAACTCACAAAATCACAACACATACACACACAATTAACTATCCCAAATACCAATTACTTTTATGTTGTAAAAAAAGCATTTACTGATTTTTTTCTAAAAAGACATTTGTTGCAAGGGAATTTCCATATACAGTAATAAGAAAGTCCCTTTTTGAGGTCACTTTCAGAGAATGTCTGGATTTTAACAGGGCCCTGATTTTGTGCTATTGCCATAAAGATATCACACATTTAGAGGTGGGGGTAGGGCGGGGGGGCCTCCCTGAAGGCGAAATAACAGGTGCATTGAAAGTCCCTGATCCCAGCAACTATGACAGATTCTCAGAGTGGGTGAGGATTTTTTAAAATTTATTTTCCAATCACAGTTGACAGGCAATATTATATTAGTTTCAGGTGTATGATGTAGTGATTAGATATTTGTATACCTTATGGAGTGAGGCTGAGTTTTATAGCTTCTACCATTCAAAATGGTACCTAGACATGGCATTTAGTGATTGGATTAACCATGTGATATGACAGCTTTCCCAAATGTTTTCAAGCTAGGAGTGGGTGTTGAAGTCAACTATGGCTCGCTCTACACAGAAAGGGAATCCTAAAGTGAGAGAGGGAGGGGGAAGGAAGGAAAGAGGGAAAGAGGGAGAGAGGGTGGGGGGGGGGGGGAGAGAGAGAGAGAGAGAGAGAGAGAGAGAGAGAGAGAGAGAGAGAGAGAGAGAGAGAGAAGAGAGAAGGTAAAGAACAGGATGTGGAAAGAAAAACAAGGGGGACCGGTTTGAGGTTCACAGGGGTCTCTGTCTGGGATGCTCGCCCTGATCTTATGTTTAACACTAATAGTTACTGAATTATATTAAATGATGTATCAATCAGATTAATAAAGCTTACAATATTTAGGGCACTTAGTTTGCTACAATCACTGGCATCTGTGCCTATTAAAAATGACAGATGATTAGGATATCCAAAGTTTGGTGGAATCTGCTAGCTAACAAGGTAGAATTAAAATTTACATCTTGTTCCGGCAAAATGAAGATAATTAAAAAGAGTGATAAAACCTTTGATTAACCCGCAACGCCTCTTGCACAGCATTTTATTATGCAAATGAAACTCCAGCACTGTTCACTTAATTCCAGTTAAGACTATGAACATGTTCTTATTTTCAAAGTGCAAAGATATAGGTGTACATATAAAATATTTGGTTGACGTTGGACACTGGGCCCGTTTTGCAATAAACTGGAACTCAGGAGTGCATGTCACATGAGGCAAACTCATGTCCCATTTGCTACAGGCTCAAGTTCTGGCCCCACCATGCCACCCACACCATTTTCTCAATAGCTTCTGTTTTGTTATTTAATTACCTGCCCTGCCAGGTATGTCACTGAGGATGGCAGACCCCAAAATGAGAATGGCTGTGTCATCCATGAAAGGCTTTTCTGAATTAAAGGGCCCATAACACTGACTTTAAAAAGCAGGAGATTCCTTGTCCAGCCATCTCCTAGGTTTGAGGAAGCAGAGATTAGGAAGCCCAAGGGAGGAGAATTTGTATTAATGATTTACTGTTTGAACATGTAATTTCCTCTCCAATAATTATTTCTTCCTCTCCAGTGGTTTCTTAAGGGGAACAATGGGACAGCAGAATCCCTGAAAGGTGCTGAGATGGTTTCATGAATTGTCCTTTGGCCAACTGGGTTCATCGGTAGGAAAGGAAGAATTTCTTTTCCTTTTGCCAGATTTCTCTGCCTCCCTTTTCATTCATCGTTCCCCATCTTCACTCTGGGAAGCGAAAGAGCCTTCGGCCATGTGATGAGAAGCAACCAACAGTAGCGACAGAAGTCTGAGTTTGCTTTTAAGAGTCACGCTCGGAAGACTCTTGAGATTGAGAGACAAACTGTAAGATAATGCAGATCGCAGGGGTGGACACACAGAATGGGACCTGCAGGCTCAAGGACTTGTGGCAGGATGAAGCTGAGAACATGCAGGGAGAAGACTAGAAATGCAAGAAGAGAGGGCAAGTGATGGAGACACGTCCTGGAGTCTCCTGCAGAAAAGAAGGCAGCGGGAAGTTGTAGCAGAGAGAGATATGGCCAGGAGCCAAGGGGTGCAGATGGTGTCCAAGAGCTGGAACAAGCAAGGGAGAGCCCGAGGGAGAGCCTGCCAACACACTGACGTTGACTTCTGGCCTCTGGACGGATGTGAGAGAACGCATTTCTGTTGTTTGAAGCCACCCAGTGGATGGTCATGTTATAATGGCCACAGGACACTAACTCAGCTTGTGGTGTCAGGAAGTGGGAAGTGAAAAAATGACTGGGGAAAAAGGAGAAGGAAGGCTTGTAGCATCTTCCTGAGCGCAGGTGTGTTCCTGAGCAGGTGCAGGTGAAGTCGGTCCTTTCTGACGATGGTCCTGCTGTCTGTGTCTCATCTTGAAAATGGGCAGAGTTACAGTACTGACTTCACAGAGTTGTTGAGAGGATTTCGATGAGTTCGTAAGTGGGTAGGTCTCAGAACAACATCTGGCATCAAATCTGTACTGTGTCAGCGTTGGCTCTTATTTCTGCTATTGTCGCTGCTGTTACTTACTATGTTTATTATTATTTGCTAGAATTTACATGCCTTCTTGATTATTGTTGGGCCTATCTGAATAATTTCGTTTGCATATGTATTTATGGAAAAAAAAAGACTAAGCGGTTCATCCTCCAAACTATAATAAACAGTTAGTTATCTCTGGGTGATGGGCTTGCCATAGAATTTTATCTGCTTCTGCTTATTTCTATTTTCTAAAATTTCAACAATGAACACATTAATTTGGTAATAAGAACATTAAAGATTTGTTTTCCTTTTTGGTTTTAAAGACTGCTTTAACTTTTAACACAATCAAAGAAGTACAAATTCAGGCATTTTCAATGTCAATGAGTTGATAGAAAACACTGTATATAGTATTTTTTATGAAACCCTAAGATCTGTAAAAATTTTTAGTTTGTAACAGGGGCAAGAGATGGTGGTGGATGGGTGCAGAAAACAGATTTGGAAGCCACTTTTAAAGGTCTACAAGTAGACTAGAGTAAGATTCTGAGATCCCTAAATAGCTCCCCAGTTTGTGCCCCACTGTGTGGACTGGATGGTTCATTACTCTCCTCTCCAGGGAGATTATTTCTGGGAAGAGGAAAACCATGTGGTCACTACAGACCAGGGTTTATCCACCTGTACACATTTTGGGCGTGGTACTTCTTTGCGGTGGGGGCTGCCCTTTCCATTAGAGGCTGTTCAGCAGCACCCCTGGTCTCACTAGCTGCCACCTCCCCACTTCAGTTGTGACAACCCAAAATGTCTCCAGACGTTGTGAAGTATCCCCTGGGAGGCAGTGGGCAAAATCATCCCCTCCCCCAGGTGAGAACCCCTGCCTAGACCAAAGTCCAAAGTTACTGCCTCCAGATTCTGTTTAGGGAAACCTTATCTCGGACTCGGAGTTGCTACAGAGCATTTTCTTGAAAAGGGACACCAATGAGATGAAACCGTGAGAGCCATGGATTCGGAATGCCTGTGCTGCTTTACCTGAGAAGTTCTACCTCTCACCAGCCACGTGACTTTGCACAAAGCACCTAACTCCTCCCATGGGTAGTTTCTTCACTATAAAATGGGGTTGATAACATCAACCTTTGCACATTTTTATGTGAACGAGAGATAGTATATAGGCCACACTGCACTATACTTTGTAAATACCTGGAACTTTCCTGCAAGGTGGTTTGTGTGTCTCAAAAATAAGAGGGATTAATCAATAATACTATGTATTACTGACCCCTCCCACCATAAAACACTCATCAATCAAATGATGGACACACTTCCTTTACCTGAACCCAGTTTTCCAAGCCCCCAAAACCTCATGTAAAGATAAAATAAAATCTAGAATCGACATTGATGCAAAATTATGATTTATGTTCTCTTTTGTTGTTTCAGAGGGTCTAAACAGAAAGCCCTTATCACTGAGCCTCAGCTGCAGAAGGAACCCTTTAATCATGACTGTCGTCCTGGAAGAATAATATAGATTTAGGGTGAGACTCGGGTTACTGCACAAGGAAGAAATGCTGCCAGCGGCTCCTCTTCCCCTTCTTGGCTCCAAGTGGCTTTAATCTGCTTCCACTGTCTTTTTGAAGTCTGGAGATATTTGAGTGCAGCCTAATTAGGAAGTGTGGGCTGAGAATTTATTTTTGTTAAACACATGGCACAGAGGGAAGCATGTCAATGATGCTTATGAAACAAGCTGGCCTCTGGTACCTGTGGTTCCTCAGGCCACCCTGGGTCTTCTTTGTGGTGATACCCCATCAGAGTCCTTTTGGAGGGATGGTCAAAATGTCAGAGGGGCTCTCTACTCCTGGGTCCCCTTTCTGTTTGTGGCATTACAGAGCTTAGGTCTGAATTCGGAGTGAACTGGATTTAAATCTTGGTTCAGTTGGTTCGTTATGAGCTGGGCAACCTTAAGCAAGTGACAACCTCTCTGAGCCTCAACTTTCCCAGCAGTACAATGGGAGCATTACGATTAAGCTTAGCTAAGTTAATTAAGTGAACATTTGTGAAATACTTGCTCTGTGCAAGGTACTGCTTTAGGTGCTAGGACGAAAACAACAATTCACATGTCATGTCCCCGTTGTCACCACCTTATATTGGGTGATGGCCAGTCATGTTTAACAAATGGGTCGTACACACACACAAAAGCCTTATTTGTAATACTTGCCAATTTCTGTGGTGTGAATACTCCCAGTATAGTTGACTACCTCATAGTGTTAGAGTACTGTTAACTTTTTATTCAAGTATTGAAGCTACATCAGATCAAGGAGAAGCATGAACAACATCTAAAGGCTTTGCATTCTCTTCTAGAGAAAGGGTTAGTGTTTCCAGCTGTATGCATGGTAGTTGTATTTTGTTAAGAGGAAACATAACTTTGTTATTATCTATGTGGAAGTTAAACATATTTAAGGAAATATGTCTGAATCCGTTGAAGGCCTTCAGAGCCAAGACTGAGGTTTCTGAAAGGAGAAGGAATTCTGTTTCTAGACTACAGCACAGAAATTCTGCCTGAGTTTCCAACTTTCAGACTCAAGGCTGTCACAGCAACTCTTACTTGAGTTTCCAGCCTTGCCCTGTGGATTTCAGACTTGCCAGGCCCCAGGACCATGTGAGCCAGCTTCTTAAAATCTCTCTCCCCCTGTCTCTCCCTCCCTCGCTGTCTCCTCTTGGTTCTGTTTATCTGGAGAACTAAGGCAGATTTTGGTATCTCCTGACTCCGTACAATACAGTCGATGACCAGAATAAGTAAGAGAACATCTGGAAGGAATCGGGGTGGGAAGGGCTGTGAAGTGGTGCTCTCTGAGCTTTCTCTTCACTTACAACGGAGCCTGTGTGAGGATGCACTGCCTCTCAGCTCAAGGAACCCTTGGGGGATCAGCAGTTGGACCTCCACCTGTGGACCCCTAAGCTAGATGGTCTCTAAGGAGCCACCTGGTTTGATACTGTTTTTCTAAGTAGGAAGCAGGGCAAGGCTGGACTCGGCATGAGGTGTCCTTCTCGCTCCACCAGCACTCTGGTGTCACCATCCCCGATGTCAGTGGACGTGATGGTAGAGAATGCATTTATAAAGCACATGCAGAGAGCGGCAAGTGGCAGGGGGGGAAAGTGAGGCAGAGGAGGAGGGGGCGGGGCATTTGATGGGAACAAGGAACAGAGGTGGTAGGAGAGCTGGGTGAGCTGTGAGACAGGATGGGGGAGAGCCTGGCAGGTTGGGCACCATGCAGTTCCTTCCCTATGTTATCCAACCACAGACTCCGACACCTACAAAGCAGTTATGACCATTTCAGTTTCTGTAGTGAGGAAACAGGCTCAGACCGGTTCAGCAGTTTGTGCAAAAAGCCACTCCAATAGCAAGGTACATGGAAATAGGATTTGAACTCTATTTTCTTTGACTCCAAAATCCTTTCCACTACAAGTAAGATGGATGGAGAGAGGAAGATGAGCTAGTGTAAACAAAGCTCTTTCTACGCATGTTTGGGTACCCTGAGTTACACCTGCAGCCAAACAAACGAGGCACCCTAAGATATTAAAAGAAGGAAGGGAGGACTTTCCCCAGGACTCTGCGACGCCGGGACTCAGCTCTGTGCCTGGACCTGGGGACACAGGGGTGAGAAAGTAGACAGTGTCCCCCTCCCCTGACCCCAGAGCCATGTATGTGATACCGTTTGCTGCTGTCCCATAGGTCTCTGCTGCTGTTTTGTTTTCTTGAGAAGTCAATACAGATCATTCCATTGACTTCTATTTTTTCTGTGATATGTGTTCTGCTCCGTCCAACCTGCAGTGAAGCTCCCTTGCTGAATTCTTCCTTAAAGAGATTATATTTTTCAGTTCTAACGTTTCTATTTGTTTCTTTGGCCATGTTCCATTGATTCCTCTTTCTCCTGCAAGATTCCATTTCAAGCCCACCTCATCCAGAAGCCTTCCCTCCATCAGATTCCAAAGGCCAACCTGTAAGTGCTCGTCGCGTGCTCCCCTTTCTCAAAGCCCTTGTCATGCTTTATTTGGATGACTTGTGTACAAACGTGTCTTCCACACACTAGGTGTGGGTTCCGTCTGGGCTGAACTCAGGCCCGATTTCTCTGCTGAAATTCTCCTCTGTTCCACTTTTTTCACTCACTGCTTTAGCATATTGATAATAGTTATTTTAAAGTGATTTTATGCTAATTCTAACATTTGGATCATCTGTGAGTTTACTAACCCTTTTTTTTTCCTGTAATTTGTGGGTCACATTTTCCTGTTTTGTGTTTTTTTTTTTTTTTAAATCTTGTGATAGTGTTTAAAAGACATTGCATATCAAAGGAGCGCAGAGCCCAAATTAAATACTATTTACCCTGGAAAAGGGTTTCGGTCTTCCTTTCTCAGCCCACAGGAGTGGGAAGGCTCATTTCTTAGTGAACCTGGGTTTGGCCTGGGTTGCAGCTGCCGTTGGCTTCAGTTCACCATTGGTTTTCAATGTTTTACCGGTCATATTCTCCCTTCAGCAGGGCTTCGGATCTGCATGTCAGCAAGACTTCATAGCTCTCTCTCTCTCTCTCTCTTTCTCTCTCTCTCACTGTTTCCCTTTCAGGCTCCAGCTCTGCGGAACCTTGGAGAACTCTCTCTGCGCTCCAGCCCACCTGCGGACTTTCAGGTGTTTGAAGATGCATCTTAGCCCTCCAGCCTTCGGTTAGCTGCACCATGAATTCCCTGAAGGCTCCAGTGGAAAGAATTAGCAGGTGCCTATGCCTCAGGTGACTGACTACCCCCTCACTCTGCCCCCAGCCTGCTGTGTGCAGCCTGCAGCTCACAATTCAACAGGAACGCTGGAGAGCACGTTTCGAAAAGTGATGAAGAAGCAGTTGCTAAAATAGGGGAGAAACAGATGCGAAGAAACCAGTGATTCCTGGCTACATTATTAGCGTGTTGAAAAAGTAACTTTGATTAATCTGGGCCCAGGCTCACCTCTCCAGGCTTCTTCTTTCCCTCTTCTTCAGTTTCCATCCTTGTGCTGAATCACATGCAATTCCAGGTGCCTTGTCATTTGCTCCAAAAGAAACACCTTTAACATTTCCCTTTCATTACTCCATTGATTCCTCTTTCTCCTGCAAGATTCCATTTCAAGTCCACCTAATCCAGCAAGCCTTCCCTCCATCAGATTCAAAAGGCCAACCTGTAAGTTCTCGTTGCGTGCTCACCTTTCTCAAAGCCCTTGTCATGCTTTATTTGGATGACTTGTGTACAAACGTGTCTTCCACACTAGGTGTGAGTTCCGTCTGGGCTGAACCCGGGCCTGATTTCAGCTAGCATCCCCCAAAACTATCAGAGCACAAGAAACTCAGTTCTTGGGGTCAAGGACTGTGATACACAGAGCACTCAGGTTCCTCTCATCTTACTTTGCCCCTGCTTCCTTCACAGTCATCACACCCACACCCTACCTCTCGCCGTGACGAACAGCATTGACTGAGTACTTACTGCTTCTAAGAACTTTCCAATTATTCTTGCGTGCAATCCTCCATGGTCTGGACACCTCACTGCCATTGTTGTAGTTTTCATTTACAGGCAAAGAAACTGAGGCTGAGGATGTTTCTTTCAGTGACTTGCCGGAAAGAGCCCAGATTCCAGCCCACTTCTGTGCCCATCTAGAGCCCAGGCTCTGAGGACAAGACTCCTCATGTGTCATCTCCACCCCCCGCCCTTTGTGTATTCTCCTCCCCTTCTGGCATCTGACACAGAACTCAAGGAGCAGTTGATCAGCGGAGCCCATCTATCTGGCAGTTGACACGCAGCGCCTCGGAGCTCCGCTGGTGCGGATTTCTGCGCCTGTATCATTCAGCACTTCTGTTTTTCTCTGAGGTCACCCTTAAAGGTCCACGTGTCATGTTTCTCATTTCTGCCGTGTCGAGGAAATCTTGCCAGTGCATCTATCAAAGTAATCATCACAAGCCTGATGTAAGAGTATGGTTCCTCTCACATTTTTCATTACTAGATAATTTATTAATATCCTTCCAGAGCAGCACTAGATTTATCTTGATAAAACTGCTATCAGCAGCGACATGCAGTGCCACTGGGAGGCACGAGGGACAGTGGTGCACTCACCTCCTTCACCTCTCAGTGCCTCGGGAAGCCCCTCCCAGAGCCAGCCCTGCGGGGCCGTCGAGACCCAGCACATTTTATCATTTTGATAAAGTTGACCCGGGGCAGGCTCGGAGGGACTGCTGCCCATCTTGCCTTTCTTCCCAGCTCGTGGCAAACACAGGATTGGGAAGGCAGGTAGTGAGGGGTGGATAAATTACCTTCAAAGAGTTCACAATTTATCTCGTTTTCCTCCCAGCATCTGTAGTGAGCAACTTCACTCTCAGCTCCAGTGGGTTTTCGTGGAAGCCCATCCAAGGCTGCAGGTGGTGATGGACCTTTGGGTTATTTCTGTGGCAGGTTCAGGGCATGATTCTTCAGGTACCGGGGCTGCCCTCTGTACCTTCTTCTCCTCTTTATGTCCTCTCTTCAGGAAAAGAGCAGAGAACAGAGAGGACCCCCTCCCTCCCTGCTGGTTATTTGGAGAAAAAGACAACACAGGAGGCCTCCTGCAGGCAGCTGCCTGCAGACATTCCTTGCCACAGGGGGGTAGGGACGTGGGAGCGGGATCTCTGCAGCCCCTACTGGCCTCCATTCAGAAAGTCATAAATGGGTTTCATGCTTCATTTGTCTCAATATCATCTCCCTCCCGCCAAAACTCAGTAAGTAAATAAAAACGGACAGCCACGCTCAAAGGGAAAAGTGAGGTCTGTTAGTGCTTTGAGGGCTGCTGACGGGTCACAGGGACGCACTGCTGGTGGGTTTAGCAAATCGAGAAGAAATGTATACATCTCACGACACAGACCTGCGTCTAATTCTGTAACCTACATATGCAAAAAGAATGCTTTCTGTAATTTGTTTCTTTTGCAGCATTGTTTATAATAGCAAAATATTTGTTCTCACAGAAGGGGAAACTGGTAAAATTAATGACGGGACCCACACATGCTGGCATATTGCATGTGGGCAAAGGAAGAGACAGATACGTTCTGAGACGGACCGAGTTATATTCAGTAACAAACGGCAAAGTGAAAAGCTCTTTTGTGGAAGGCTCCCCTTATCTAACCTTGATTATTGCACGAAGGATACAAAGAAACCAGCCACAGTGATTCCTTGTGGGAGGGAGACGTGGTCGGCTGAGGAGGCCGTGGGTTTTATTGTTTTCTTTCATCCCATTTAAATTCTCTCTGATAGTGAGTTACATTTTCCATTAAAAGTCGAGGCTCTTCAAGCGCCTCTTTTTCACAGGAGTCTCTAGGAACATTTCCGAGGCTCTTAATGCTTTTTTGCTTTTCTCCTAAAATAAGCTTGACCCAGGCCATCTGCTGTGCCCCGCCCATTCTCTTCATAAATAGTGAAACCCATGCCGTGCAGGGGGCTGACTGACCGCCATCAGGAAACAGTCCTCCCCCTAGCAGATCACTCTCTAGCTGGCAAAGCCAATTTTCCTGCCAATATTTCCATAATGGTCTGGGAAGGAGGAAGGAAAGGGTCTGTTATTTTAACCATTGCTGAAACTGGGTCTCTAGGAAAAGTGACTTGTTCAAGTTCACGCCTCCTACAGGGGGTGGGGCTAAGAGTCAAACCAAGTTTGACTGAATCCGTAAGACATGGCCTTTCCCTTTTCCCCTTTCACATTTGCGGAAACCATTTCTTTTGCACCCTTCCAGAGGTGAGGCTGTGAGTGCCCATCCCTTTGGTCCAGCCCCCGCCCTCTCCCTGCTGTTGAACTGGGGACGTTCCCAGTGGTCATGTCCGTGACCACTGGGGAGGCCGTGTCTGGGAGCCCATGGCCCCAGGTGCCAGTTGGAGAAGTGCTAGCTGTTGTGATTGCTAATTTCAAAGCTGAGGATGGCTCTGGACTTCTGGACAGATGGCCGATTGCATTAGAGCTCTCAGAGTGCACATATGTCAACAGTGACAGGACATTTCAGCGGTGACCAGAGCTGGGACAGCCATCCAAATGCGGGGCCATTTGTCATTGTGGTTGAGGGGGCAGATGGGGGCTGATTCTCAGCTCTCTGTGACTTGGCAAGCTGGGGAGAACCCAGGATTCTCTGTGAGTACTGACACGGTGAATCCCGTACAGATTCAAAATCCATCAGGAATTCTTTATCTCCACTTACCAGCCACACCTAGTGACCTTGTGACGGCTTTAAAATGTGCCACTACTACTAACACTGCTAAGCCTAACAAAAACAGTGTACCTCTCTTCCCTCTGCTGTATTAACCAGAGACCTCTCAGAGAAGGAAACCTATGTTCCATTCCAGCCCTTACTGATTCTGTTCTTTTCTTTCTTTGTCGTTTCGCTTTGCCTTCTAATGATGGCTTCTCCAAGATCCAGGAGAGAAGTCCTAGCAGAGCGAAAGAAAACGTAAGTGTGGGCTCCACGGTTTCTTAGCTGGGTGACCTGGGGAAGTTGCTGACCCAGCCTCAGTCTCATCTCCCCTCTGAATCTTGGGAGGAGTACAGGGGGTGTCCTATGTCAGGTAACGGCACAGCACCTCCTACGGAGCAGACTCCATCGTGCCATTCCGCGTCACCCTTGAAACCAGAAGCAGGTTTTTCATAGTCTCCACTGCAGTGGTTCTCAATTAGGGGCAATGCTGTCCCCCCAGGGACCAAGTGGCAATGTCTGTGGCTTGTAAGGAGTGGGGTGAGGGGCCAGCGCTACCAGTGGGCAGAAAGCTGAAGCGAGAAGGGCTTTAGATACATAAGGACCCAGAATCAGCCATCAATACCCTGGTGATATACAATCTCCAGAGTTAAGTGAGGGAGCGGAGATCTGGACTCTGCTATTTATCTATGTCATAAAGCAGAGGATCTCCACGGAGCAACTGTGTCCTCCAGGGGACAACTGCACAATGTCTGGAGACGTTTTTGATCAGCACAACTGGGGAGGGGTGCTACTGGTATCTCGTAGGTAAAGACGAGGGATACTATTAAGTATCGTACAGTGGACAGGACAGCAGCCCCCACAACAGACAATTACCCAGTCCCACGTGATACCAGTGCTGAAGGCGAGAAACTCGGGCCGGCGGTGTGCTCTTTGTCTATTTTATTGCCATATTCACATTGTCTTTCAGTTTTAGAAATATCAGGGATTCTTCTCAAGCTATTTCGTTGGTGAGAGGGTCCACTAATGCTGCTTACTAAGCCCTTCTGGAAAACTCCAGTCTGTGGATTGTTATGGATTCATGGGAGGTGGGTGGGTTGAACAGAAGGAGATGAGGCCCTCGGATTGCTGAGATTTCTCTACTTGTACTGAGGTGCATCTTTAAAACCCTGATTAGCTCTGAGGAAAATATTAAGCAGCAAAAGCGTGGAGTTTGGATGCTCTTTAGGAAAGGAGGAAAGAAAAAGGAGCAGAGATCAGGTGCCTGGGCTTAGAATCAGACCCAGGAGGAGCCTGGAGCCGGTGCAGCAAGGCTGACTGGGGGCTCCTGACACGCTGTGAGAAACTCCAACATGCTCCTAAGACCTTGAACGTCTGTGTGCTGAGTGCCAGCTGTGGAAATGCTGCTGGAGGCTGCCAGGAGCAACCAATATGGCCTGGGAAGCACACAAGTGGGGGAGAGAAAGGCCTGTTTCTAGAGAAGTTGTTGACGGGGCTCAATGTGCAGAAGCTCGCCTATTTAGGATAACGGCTAATTTTAAGTGCCCAAATATTTGCTCAAAGATTATTCTGAGTGTTCCTGGGAGGTTGTTTTCAGATGACATTGACATTTAAATCAGTAGAGCAAATAAAGCAGGTTGCTCTCCCTTATGTGGGTGGGCCTCATGCAATCAGTTGAAGGCATGGATAGAACAAAAAGGCTGACCCTGCAGTAAGTGAGGGGAAACTCCTCCTACTTGACTGTTTCAGCTGGGACACTGGTCTTTTCCAGCATCTGGACTAAAACGGAAACATCAGCTTTTCCTGGGTCTCCAGCCTGCTAACTCTCCCTGAAGATCTTGAGACTCGTCAGCCTCCATAGTCATGTGAGCCAATTCCTTAAAATAAATCTCTCTTTGTCTCTGTGTCTCTCCGTGTGTGTGTGTGTGTGTGTGTTTGTGTGTGTGTGTGTGTGTGTGTATCCTATTGGTTCTGCCTCTCTGGACACCCCTAACACATTCAGTGACGAGTTCCTACTATGTATCAGGCCCTAGGTTTAGTTCTATTCATAATACAAGGTAGAAATCACCAGGTTCTATAAGATAGGGTAGATAAATGTCTGTGGGAGTTCACAGGGTGACGGATGAGACAGTTGTCATATGAGAGACAAGGGATATCTGGCACTAATATAGAAGGAGAGTCCAACATTTACTGAGCATCTATTTTACAATATGAGTGCATTTAATTCCCCATAAAACCCCAGAAGCTATGCGTAAATACTGTACTTCTCATTTTCTAGACTAGAAAAGTCACATAAAAAGGGAGAGCCAGGATTCAAATCCAGACCTGTTGATTCCAGGGCCTATTTACTCTTGGTGCTCCCTGGCTTAATATTAAAATCACCAGACAGTCTTGAGAGCAGAATCACCACTCAAATTAGTCTTGACAAGCTTGAACCCTAGTCAATAAGGGTTGAACTCAAGCCAACCTCCCCACATCTAGAAAGTAAAAAGCCAAGCTTCTCACCCAGGATCTAAAAATATCAAAGACATAGAAAACTGTATGAGATTCAATTTTTGCATCTGTAAAATGGGTATAAGAAAGCCATTCATGGAGATGTTGCAAGATCATAAGTATAACTTATGTAAAGCATTGTCATGGTGTCTATTACAGAAATTTTGCCACATTTTGGGTATTTACTTCTGTTCACATCGCTGTTCCACGCCAGCGCCATCTGCTGGATGCCCCATGTTCCCTGGCCTGCTTACGTTAATTACTCTTTTGGCTGCTTGCAACCACTCCTTATAAACCCAGATCTCTCACAGCTTTGACATTTGTGGTTGGAAATGGTGGGTTTATGGCCAAGTGTTCTTACACTCACAGGTTCCAGAGTGCACCCTGGGAGGGTAAAGATTTATACTCATAATTTTCCCTCTAGTATCACCTATAGAATAAGACACATCCTGGAAAATTCTTCCCACCTACAATTTTATCAATCGATTTTTAAAGCATAGTGTCCTTAAACCACATTAATGGATGAGGAGGGATTTAAGAACTAGATCTTGGAACCATGTGGCTACTACTCAGACTCTAAAAGAGAACTAATATGGATGTCATCTATGTGTGTGCATGGAAGGGAGGAGAGGGCCAGGCACAGAACAGGTAGAGCTGGGGGCCTACACCCAAAGTGTGGACATGTTTCAATGGCAATACAACAATATAATCAGAAACTCCAAAACAACTTCTTCCATCATCAAATAAATGCTTTATGTCAACAATGGTGCCAGAGCCTCAGGAAATAGTTGGTGTGTGTCAGAGAACACATACTCTCACTCCAGGTGGCCGGGGAGGTGGAGCGGTGGGTCAGGAAGTCAATAACTAAACTCTTCTCAAGGTTATTCAGCAGATGGAAGAGTTTCCATAAAATTCCAATGGCCCCCTCTGGAACCCTTTGACTGGGCTGATTCTTACGGTGAGTCGTAAGTTCCAGCGGGAGCTGTAAAAGAGGCCAATAATGATGATAGTAGACGCTCAACAAGGTTGGCCAAAGATTGAACCTCACAAGGGAGGTGGACGTCTTCTGCCTGTGACTGTCATTGGGTCCTTACTGCCTGCCCATCCTAGGGAGAGGCAGATGGCAGAGAGAGGCAGAGAGGCTTACAGGTTGCCAGGTCTCTAACGCCTCCACTGCCTCGCTTGGTAACGCGGAACCTCGTTAGGGATTGAGACTGAACTAAACCTCACAGAACTCCATGGGGAGGCACCAAAGCAGATGGGCTTAGCTTGTCCTGGGCTCTTCCTCCCACGGGAAGAGGCTGATTCCCCTGAGGCGGTGCCCACAGGAGACCAGGTCTGGCCAGATGAGCAGCTCTGAGTTCTGGCTTCAACAGAAGAGATCACGTGGTGATGAGCAAGAACGCCTTTACATCAGACACACTGGTATCCTTTTCGGAGAAAATGTGAGCAGTAACACATCCTTTCCAGTGTCACTTACTGACTCAATGAAATTATGGGGTCAAATTACCTGGCACTGTGCAGAATACAGATTAAGTGCTCAGAAAACGGTCCTTTTTCTGACCCATCACTTTGCAGATCTAGAGAAACTATATCACGGATCAGACGTAGATTTCTGACTCAGATGTTAGAAGCTGTGCAGGTGAGTTTGGGCCTGCCCACCCCTCTCATATTCAGTTCTGTTTCCTGTCTTCCCATCTGCCTGTCCCCTTTGGCATGCCAACTTAAAGTCGGCCCTGCTTCTGACAACTGCTTCCCCTCCAGTAGACATCCCCACCCAGGCTTGGCTTTATCGTACACCCCACTGAGAAGTCCCCGTGATCGGGAGAGTCCCTTCCCAGTTCTGTGATCCTATGAATGACGCCCCCGTGGCCGACTTCTACGAGCTATTGCTCTGCTCAGAAAGATTTAAGACAGTGTTTGTGAGAGGGCACGTGGTGGGACGTTGAGAACGGCCATCCTTCCTGACCCCATCCCCATGCAGGGGAGGAGACAATCCGAAATAGTCTTGCAATGGAGCAGAAAAAGGTGTACCTCATGCACTGGAGCTTTCATGCAAAGAGAACAGGAACAGCCTCACATCTCAATAGATGATCTCAGGACAGAAAAAAGGTGCTACAAGCAGCATTCAGGCTTTATGGTGAAGAGAGGTTTCTGAATGCTGAAGGTTGAGTCCTCTTAGCGCTTTCCACTCAGAAAGCAAAGGCTATACCAACATACAGAGACAGGTCCAAAGAAGTTCTTTGTGGTTGAAGCACAGAATATGTAATAGAAGATGAGGCCAGGGAAGAAATGCGGTGTCCTATGTGACGAGGTAGAAGAAAGGAAGCCAAGAAAGAGGCAAGAAGATGAGTCAGGAAATTGTGGTAAATATTTTCTATGTCCTTCTGTGGGAATTCAAAAGAGGCATCAAGAACATTTGCTTACTTATGCCAGGATCACAGATGAAAACTTGTCCTAAAGCAGACTCCACTGCAGACCAGGCCTCCCTCGGTCACTCGGAACCAAGGAGGAAAATATCCTGGAACAAGTATTTTAGGACTAAGGGTAAAACAGGCTAAAGTTCTCAAATTCCTACAGTCCTACTGAAAAGGCAAAATTCACCCTGAATTCAAAGCATATCCATATGCAAGATGACAAGCCAACAGTAAATTCTCAGAGACGTTAACAGGAGGAGTTATGAGGAACATAGTAGAGGAGTTAAAATTTGCAGGAAAAAGGACTGGGGATTATATGGATTTGAACTATGGAAAAGGTTGAAATGCATTCGAGAAAGCAATAAAGACTAGTGAACCAGAAACTCCCTGCTCACTTATGATAAAATATCTAGTTAATACCAAAGAAAAGATTCAAATAGACTTGTTATGGTTCTTTAGAAAGTCTAAAATAATGCTGATATCCCCCCATTTTTTTAGAAGCACTTTCACAAATAAAGTGCCTCCTTTAAGAAGAAAGATTGGCTGTGGGGGTAAAGCCTCTTAGTCCGGAGGGAAAAGATAGGAGAGGCACCTGATTTCTGAGCTTGGAATTGTTCTCAGATGCCGTTTCAAGAATCCTGCCTTGCAAACAAGATTTAGCGTGTATTTTGTATAGCTATGTATCTGATCACACACAATCACCTTGCAGCATGCCAGTTTAGTGGAAGGGATGGAAAATTAAATTGACAATTTCAGTAAAGAATGAATGGTGCTCTAAAAAAAGAATAATTTGTTACTTTAAGAGCACAGAGGAAGAAACGCTCAGTGGTTGGGGAAATCAGGAGGACATCATGGAAGAGGTAACATTTGAGCTAGGTCTTGAAGGATCAATAGGAGTTCACCAGACTGGAAAATGCCTTCTGCTTGGAAAGTACAGGTCTGCCCCACTGCAGACGACAGCTAGAAAACCTCAGTGAAGTGCATTTTTAAGCTGAAGGAAAATGTACATGGCTGGGCAAACACCAGAGATGTACCAAGTCGCAGACCAAAGAGTTTATCTTTTCTTGGTATGTGAATTAACCAATGTTGCTTATGAGAAATACATGTTTGTAAAGGGATCTGAGGGATGTTAGTAGTGAGTATTTCTCCAAATCTAGAGGAGGCATGAGTCAAGTCAAGACCAGTCTTCAGAAAAAAAGCTTACTAAAAAGTTTTGTCCCCTTTTTAGTAAGTTTTCCAGGGCTCCTCTAACAAAGAACCACATCTCTGGTGACTTAAAACAACAGAAGTTTATTCTCCTGTAGTTCTGGAAGCCAGAAATCCAAAATCCAAGTGTCAGCAGGACTGGTTCCTTCTGGAGGCTCTGAGGGAGAATTTGTTTCAGGTCTTCATCTTAGCTCCTGGGGGCTGTGGCAATTCTTGGCGCTCACTGTCTCTTAGACACATCACTCCCACCTCTGTCTGCATCTTCGCATGGCCCTGCCCTCTTGTGTCTCTGTTTCTTGTAAGAACACTCATGAAGGATGACCTTAGCTCAAGGTCCTCAAAACCATCGGCAAAGACCCTATTCCCAAATCACGTCATATTCCCAGGACATAAACCTTTGGGGTCACTAATCAAACTAGTATACTCCATTCCGTTTCTCCCCCAAGTTTTCTCTTCTAGAAGGAAGGTGACTCTGTAACTTTAAAAAGTGAAAGGGGGATGTACTAGTCGGTATGCAGTCCACGGTAGATGGTGGCCCATCTAGAAAGCAGAGCTTGAGGCAAGGATTAAAGCGCTGATTCCTTATTTGCCAGTTGCACATCTGGGACAGCGAGGGGAAAGGAGAGATTGGATGAGTCAAGGAAAGATGAGAAGTAATGCTATGCACCGCGTCTCAGTGATGGACGTCACTCCATAGCAAGCGAAGGAGATGCATCAGGTCTGCTCAGCAAGCATGGCAGCTCCACAGAAGGGACTTCCTCAGGAGGAAACTCCACAATGGAGAAAGGAGGAGAAATGTATTCGCCCAGGTCCTCATTCTACACCTACTTCTCTTTGGTCAAGTTTCTCCTTACGAGGAATTGGCCGTCCACACTTCAAGGTCACATCCTCTGTCCTTGAATACTCCTCAGGAGGCTGGGTCCCATACCCCAAGGTGAGGCATTCCGTCCAAGAACAGAAGTGGAGGGATGACTTGGGGTGGTCAGGGCTCAGCGTATTGGGAATGAGTGTCACCCAGCCCTAGGGCTTCAACTTTGACCCCAGCCAACTCAGGGAGTTTCGCCAAAGCACCAGCAAAGATGGCAGCTGAGTGGTCCAGAAGGTGGCTGGGACTTCCCTGAAGAAGGAAGCTCTCAAGGGAAATCGAAGAAGGCTGTGTGATTGTGCCTGATCGTATCAAGGGACAGTGCTGATGGAGACAGGTTTTACATCAAGAGCTTGCTGCAAACGCTAACGATTTTTACTTTCTAAGGTTGTGGGAAAGTAGGAGTTAGTATAGATAAGAAAGGGGATAAAGACTCCATTAACTAATAATTCCCTTTCACAGCACAGATGCTAATCTAAAAAAAAATAAAAATACCCTTGACTAAATGGTTTAGGGGACTGTATAATCACTTGTATTGCAGTACAAGAAGCAATGAAATGATATGTGTTATCTTTCACCTGAATTATTATTTACCTTTTCAAAAACTTAACAGAGAGGGAAGAGAGAGAAAAAGTATCTACCCACCCCAAGTTTTTTCTTCTTATTATTTTTTAATGGCAAATCTTGCTAGAACCATAATGAAGGTCTGGAAAAAATAAAAACTTATGATCAGAACAAGCGTTAAAAGCATTTATGTAAAACTGGAAGTGAACAGTGCTTTCCCATCTGTTACTAATTCATAACTGGATTCTCTCTGGTATTGTGACTGAAGTACATTTTTATAATTCATTTCTTGGTTTCAACAGTTTGGGGGAGTTCTTGTCTCTGCTAATTTCACATCAGATGTTCATGAGGAAGTTAGCATTATGACTGAGTTAACATGTTATCAATTCCAAGAGGAGAGGGTGCAGCCAGATAAAGTGGTTTTAAAACAGAGCTGTATTTCTAAACACTCTATATGCTCCAGGAACCTATTGGGGAAACTAGGAAATGGCTCAGAGGCTGGACTTGAGGATCCCATATGTGCAGTTACTGTACCCCAGGCCACCCGTGGTCCAACAGCCCTGTTTGCGCTTATGCCTCCAAGGATGCCAAAACCCATTAGCTACTCGTTAGCAAAGGTGAACATTTGATGGAATAGAAGTGAGGAATGATCCACCTGGTTAGGAGAGAGAGACGGGGAATGGGAGAGGGAGAGAGAGAGAAGGAGAGATGGGGAGAAGGGGAGAGGCGGAGAGGGAAAAAGGGAGAGAGGGAGAGAGAGAGAGAGAGAGAGAGAGAGAGAGAGAGAGAGAGAAAGTTCAGAACGCAGCGTGCTAAGCTTAGACACCTCCATGCTTTGACTACTCTGCAAAAACTTCATTACCAAGAGCAAAGGAAAGCCACTGTTTCTTAATAACAACCACAAGCAAACATTTTCCTGAACCAAAAGGTTTAACCACAGACTATCATTTCAAGACACTGACTCTTTGGCTGACATTTTCGAGACACACAAAGGAAGATAAAATTATACTGAAGCCGATCACGACTGATTGCATTCTAGCCCAGTCGATGGGGTTTTTAGTCAAGCAAATGTCCTTTTGATTTCTCCCGTCATAACATCCCTTTCCAGGTTAACGTATGTCTCTGGTTAAACGTTGTATAAGTTATAGTATTTTTTACTATGAAAACGATATTTATTTGGTTATTTCACATACCAACAGAGTCTGAAACAACAAACTGTAAAAAGAAATACACATGACATCTTCCTGAACATGAGTCTTGTATTATTGAACCAGACGAGTTTGTTTCTTTGAGGCTGCCTACTCTCTTCCTCTAGTATCAGATTACTGAACCTAAGAGGGTTTTTAGCAGGGATAAAAAATTAGTACAAGACTTCGGAAAAACATTTCAAAATGAATCAAGTTTCAAATGTTTTACATTGTCTGACATAGCAATTTCAAAGGCAGGAATTCATCCTACGGAAATGATACAGATTTGAAGAAAATATTTTATACTCAAAGTTGTTGACCACAATGTTATTTACAATAGTAAAATCTTTAAAACCTTCTCAATGAATCATTATGGTTACAAAAAATGTGAACTACCCATTCATTGGGGGCAAACTGCTACCATTTATTCCCAACTTTATTTTTTGTGAATATTATGTAATAACATGGGGAGAAATCTCAGAGAAAGATTACTATGGATCACTAGTTAGAGACCCCCTACAATTGTTCTATTGCCAGCAGTGTTCTAGATGGTTATTTAAATGGAAAGGAGGACGAAAACAAGCAGACAAATAAACCAAACCAAAAAAAAAGAACGGAAGGAAGGAAATTCTCCACTACAATGTTCAGACCTCACCTTACTCTCCCTGAGTTCAACCTTTTAAATCTATTCAAACAAAATGATAATCGAAATATGAATAATGACAAAAGTTTCTTGAAGTTTGTTCTACAATAAACTTATAATGTAGATATTGTTCTCATTTTGCAGATGAGAACATTGAAGGCTAAAAATACTTAATCACCACTCTGAGTTCTCACAGCTATTAAATGGTGGATGGAACATTTAAATTCAGGTTGGTTTGACTCCAAGTCTGTGTTATTGTGCAAACAGCATTTAATATGTTTCTTAAGGTTAAAGCTAGAGAAAAAAGGGGGATTATAAAATATTAAGAGAGGCATGAAAAAATAGGTATGAAAATTGTGGGGGAAAAAATGAAAAATAGAAATTAAGGCCATAATGAGCTGAGATAATCAGATATTCTTTGGAGAAGGGAAAAATGGATGAGAAATTTTAATCAGACTTTCTATATTCAACATCTTTTATTAGTCTTTGCAACATTATCTCCAATGACAACAAAAATATAGAAATAATAAAAAATGTCCATCCATAGGGGAACGATAAACTAAATGAAGTTCCATTAACAGGATAAGATATTCTGCAGATATTAAAAATGATCATTATCAAACCTGTGTGCAAATATGGAACATGTTTTTGATCAACTATGAAATGAACAAGGCAGAACACAAAATGACAATTTGGGGCAATATTAACGCCATTCTGTGAAAATCTGGGCCCATGCCATTGGACTGGGGTAGGGCATGTAGAAATGAAAATAACTCTTGTTTTGGGTAAAATTTTTGTACTGAAATATAATGGGCTAGTAGAGCTTCCCTTCAACAGACGTAAACACACACATATATTTTAGATATGGTTCACATCTTTGCTCATTTTAATATATAGAGTTCAACCAGATAAAAGAATACATTTCATGTATCCATGCAAATGGAATAGAATAATGAACCCATTTATCCATTATACAGCTTTGAAAATCATTAACCTTTTTTTTTTGCATAAGGCATTTGCATTATTGCAAAATTAATATGAGGTTTGGGAGAAATTAACTTTGGAGCTCATCACAAAACCTGGGGAAACGTCTCATGGTAGAAGTTGAAGATCTATTGACTGACTCAGCTCAGAATGCATCCCTCATCTTGGCCCTACAGGTGAGCCAAGAACTGTGGCCATTTCCGGTTCAGAGGATTAAGGGTTGACACCAATGAAAATAGATGTTTGGGAATAGAAAAAAGCTAAGAATCTTGTGCCTGGTTGTGAGAGAGAGAGAATTAAGTGTAACATGGTTCAGGGAAAATGGTGTCCCCCACCAAGACCTCCAGGCCCTCAGAGACTACACCAAGATGGCAGGTTAGAACCATGAGTAAGGTTCAACTTCACCAAAGGGCATAACACCTTAGTACCTGGCAAGTAAATATGATTCAGACACACTAACATGTCTGAAATATAGAATGGAGAAGAATGTGTTAGAGCAAGGGAAGATATTTAGGAACTAGGGCTAAATACCTCTCGGAATGAGAAGGAAAATCAATTCATCAATTAATGTATTCATTAATCTATCTAGCCACTCTCCCAACCATTTATTCTTGCATCCATCCATCTACTTATCCAGCCAGCCAGCTAGCCATCCACCTATTCATCTATCTATCCATCCATCCATTCATCTACCCACTCACCTACCCACCCATCCATCATCCATCCAATAAATCATAATTTTGCAGAAAATTCTTGCAAGACCAAGAATGTTTGGAACACACATACATATTGGGGGGTACTGACAAAGAGTCTGAAGTGTTAAGGAGATTCTTTGCTGAAAAGTTTGAAGTTTATCCTGAGCATGATAGGAAACCACTGAAGAATTCTGAGCAGCCAAGTGACAAGGTGAGATTTGCCTTTTAGAAGCAAATGGCTAATAATTAGCATATGGTCACAAAAAGAGCTGCAGACTTTGATTTCCTGGAGAGGCAAATAGACAAGGGGAGTCTGAGTTGTCTGACCAAGTTGGGAGAGAGACATGCTAGCAGGTGTTCTGACATGGGGGCTTCAGAACCTCCAATTATTTCAGAAAACCACGCCTTTCTTCTTTAATCATACATAACCATCACCTTTCAATCAGACATTTAATATAGAGCTTCTTCTGAGCTGAGCCTCTATTTTCCACAGTTAATCTTAACTACCATTTTAGATTCACACCAAACTTGTCACTAGAGTCAATAGGATAGCAGGTAAGAGCTGGAAAAAGGCTGAAAAATAATAAAGTCGTGGTTTTCCCACTATGATGACACACCATCAAAACCCTGCAAGGTTACCTGGTTAAGAAATAAATAGGTAAAATGCCAACTGAGTGTTTTTGAAGGTGGAGCCAAACCATCTAATTTCAACTCTGCTGAGTTCTTTCAGACTTTGGAGGAAAGTGTAGAAGGTTTACGCTGCCTCGTTCCTCTCCACTCACCAAACTCTCCCTTGCATTAACCCCAAAATATGACAGCCAGATATCATCTATGTTAAACTACTTTTTCAATAGTAGACGATTTATAGTTGATTAGGTAATTAAATCAAATACAAGTGGCTGAAAGTAAATCTATTTTTATCATCCCTGTAAATTAAAAGTTCCGCATCATAAAAAATCATGACCATCTTGAAAATGACTAGTCAAATGCCTTTTGGAGGCAAGCAGGATTTATTGTCAATTAATGTATTGAACTGTATAGTCAGCATAACCCTGATGCTCAAGACTTTTAAAATTATTGGCTTTCGCGTCTGAGCTTCTCCCTATCATGGTAATAAAATGTATCTAGCTATTCTCATATTGAACAATTCCGTAGGTTGGGTTTATATCTCACTATAACAACATTTCATTTTATTACTATCTCCAATCCCCTGTAATGAATACAAATACATTCCTTTTCTCCATCACGAGTTTATCAATTTTCATTGATTTGCCTATAATGAATACAGTCAGGAAAAGAAAGGCAGACAGATCATATCCATTAAAGTGTCTTTAGCTTCAAAATTTGTCTGTGGCATTGTTTTAATTAAAAAAGAAAAAGAAAGTCATCAGGAAACTAATTAAAAAGAGACATAACTTTCAGGCCTGCTTATAAACAAGAAGTCAGTAATTATTACATAAAGGAGCTTGGAAGCTAAGGCTCTCATAGAAATGTGGTATTTGTATCCAGCCCACTTGAGAAAATAAAATGATAAAATCTTATCAGATATTTAGTGGCTATGGATAATCCTACACTATCTAGTTATAATAGTCTACATTTTTCTAAGTCTCCCTTAAGAATTGTATTTGGCTACTAGGAGCAAAGAGTCACTCACAATGGCTTAAACACACAAGGATTTATTCATTAACACAAGAATAGTCTAAAGGTAGGTAGTTCAGGGCTCTTATGGTGCCTCCACAGAATCAGCCTGGAAATAGACTATTTTTTACATGTATGTTTTGTTAACCTTAACACTGATATCTATCCCCAAATTCTCCTCATAGTCCAAGGTGACTACTGGGGTGCCAGCCATTGTGTCCATGTTATGAGAAGCCCAAAAGAGAAAGGGTGGTGATGATACCCAAGCCCAGACAGTTCTCAGTAGTAACTTTTTTCAAAATGCCACACAACATGTCCATTTATATCTCATTGACCAGACCTATAAATGAGGCTGAAAAATGTGATCTCTGAACTTGACACAATATTCTGAATATTAAATTCTGCTACTAAGTAAGAAGAGGAGAATGGACATGAGGTAGGCAGCCAACAGTGTCTGTCAGTCTTTTCAAATGAGTGTGGACCCTCTTACTTTTGGGAAACTCAACCCTGGTCAAACCTCACCATCATCTTCTCAACCTTGAACAGAGGGAAGCTTAGAGAAATGGTTTTTACCCACAATAACCGAAAGGGGGTTTAAATGAGATTGTAGGAGCACACAGGAGAGGCCCTTGGTGTGGGCTGGTGTGGTGGGCTCAGAGAACGATTTCTGGGGGAAGACATGTTTAAGCTACATCCTAAAGGAGGCATCCAGAGCAGAGGTACATTTCTGGCCCAGAGGCGACAAAGTACAAAGGCGAGTAAGTTTCAGAGCTCCCTTCTTAAAGGTTCCCCTTCAGATCTTTGCCCTAGAGCACAGTTGGCAAAATTGTTATGTAAAAGAGGCCGAAACTGCCTATTTTAGACTTTGTAGTCACACCTTCTCTATTATAAGCATTCAACTCTGTCTCTTTATAGCAAGAAAGGGGCCATAGACAATAGGTCAATAAGTGTGGCTACATTCCAGTAAAACTTGATTTACAAAAATAGCAGCTGGGCTCAGGACTCAGTTTACCACCTCTGCCCTTGGGGGCGGGGGGGAAGGCTGAGTTATCTTTCCATTCTATTTGTAGAAAATGACATTACAAAATCTGGGGCATATGAAAAAGCAATTGCTACATACAAACAAAAAAATGTAAGAAAAATGTATTATGGACATACGTGTCAGAAAGATTATAGAAACAGTTATTTTCTGGATTTTAAAAAACTTTGTAGTGTTTTTCAGCATTTAAAAATGTGTAATTTGCCATTGTTTTATTATTCAAAATAAGTATCGCCTTTGGTATCTAAATTTTTATTGGTACTTTTTTTTCCTTTCTTAAAAGAGGGCCTCCAAAACTGTATAAGCTTTCAGGCCTACAAAGAAACAGATCCATTCCTGCGCAGAGGCATGAGAGAACTGCACACTGGGGGAACTGCACGTAATTTGGTATTGCCCATGCGAAATCGAGGCGTGATTAAAATCGCAGTCGGACTGCCTGGGTTGAAATCCCGATGTTACCCCTTATTAGCTGTAAGACTCGGGGAAGTTATTTCAGCCCCGTTTTTTTCATCTGTAGAATGGAGATAAGAACATTCTTGGCCTCGGAGGGCTGTTGGGAGGATGAGATGAGATAATTCAGGCACAGGGATAAGTGCCATGTGTCGTGTCAGGTAAGGACGGTTAGTGCTAGTGGTGGAGATGAGGCCAGATAGCACCGTAAGGAGGGTGGTTGGAGGGAGGGGCAGATGCCCGAATTTAAAAGGCTGTGGATATAACAGGAGGAATTTGGATGCCATCCTGGAGACAGTGGGGAGGGAGTACGGGAGTTTCTGTCCAAGCCTGGCTGATCAGATTTTCCTGAGCTCCTGGAGCACTGAATCACCAGCTCTAAGACAGGAGGCAACGTGGGCCCAGCTCAGACAATTCTTGCAGTGTCAGCAAAGTTGGAGGCTTAGTTTTCGAAATCCCTCCCAGGGAAATCTTCTGTTGAGTTATATCAGCCGGCATCAGAGGCCCGCAGCAGGAGGAAATGAAATGCATCAGCGAAGGCCTGGAAGTGTCCTCAAGGGCTGCTGTAATTAAAGCTATCTATCCACGTTTCCAGGCCTGGGAAGCTGGACATGGAGGTTTGTACTGAAGAACGGCTGGCACGGCCACAGGCCTGGGTACTTCTCGGCGCCCCTGGTAGGGCTGTCCATCCCAAACACCGCAGGGCAAGCGACTCCAAAGACACTGCCTGGCTCCGCATTCTTTCACTAAAAGCTCGGTTAGTTTGTGAGAAGGAGGAAACAGACAGTGTTCACAAAATGCCCAGATGCAGGGGTAGTATTAGGCATGAAAATTACCTGAACTTGGGGGTCCTGTTGAGTTTGGACAAGCAATATTCTTCTGCTCTCTACTGGGGCTTCGGACCTTTTTCCTTTCTAGCGTTTAACACAACTGCAATAACATTAACAACAGCAGCAATAGCAATAATAATACACCTGTTTGGCTAATACTTCATTGAATATCAGGCTATCATCCTAAGCAATTAGCTCTGGGATGGTAGAGAAGATTTCTGTTTTATTCACTCCTGTGTCCCCAGGACCAAGCATAACAAACGTGATGCTCCTCGTTGCGTAAGTAATTCCATAATTCAGGGCGTTGGATGAGAGAGATTTTCACCTGCTTAGCTGCCTCATTAACCTGGAACCTGCTTCAAGATTCACTCCTTCACTCTCTCATTTGTTTCCTTTTCAATTCTTTAAACAGCTTTATTGAGATATAATTCACACACCAAACAATTCACCCATTCGAAGGGCACAATTCCATAGCTTTTAGCATATTTACAGAGTGGTGCATCCATCACCACCACCAACTTTTCGGATGTTGTCATCTCCTGCAAAGGAGCCCCACACCCCTCAGCTGTCACCACGCCCCCCACCCTGCCACAAGCCCTCGTCCTCCCCAACCCTAGAACCCCACCAGTCTACTGTCTGCCTCTGTGGATTTCCCTATTCTGGACATTTCGTGTACATGAAATCACATAATACGTGGTCCTTTGTGACTGGTTCTTTTCCCTTGGCATCATGGTTTCAAGGTTCATCATCACTGCACTATGTATTTGGTAGTTAATTTATTTTTATTGCCAACTCACCTTTGTCGACTGGCCACAATAATTCTCCAGATAATCCACCAAAAGAAAAATGGTTTGTTAGGAACAAGAAAAGGAAACGGAACCCGGAGGGCAGTCTTCCGTGGCAAAAAGCCCCTGAGCCCAAGGTGGCTCCCCCTTTTACTGACATCCCTCCCCTCAGAGGTTACCATCAAGTTCAACAGGAAGTTTAGGCTAGAGAGTCAACAAGAGCTTCCCCACAGTCCTCCCAGCTCTATGGTTCAGCATCTTAAGATGCTAGTTCACTTTTACCACCTTGCATTGTATGGATGTACCATGTTTTATTTATCCATCCAGTTGACAGTCATTTGGGTTGTTTTCATTTGGGGGCTTTTATGAAACTCATTCATTCTTAAACATTGATTGGCACCTACTATGCGAGCACCATTCTGGGCTCCTTAGGTGAAGATAAGTGATAGTTGGTCTTGGTCCAGGTAGAAGATTGCAGACTTCAGGGAGAGGTTTATAGTTCAGGTCTAGATGATCTGAGAGGTGCTGAAGATAAGGACTAAAGAAATCCAGAGGAAGAAATAAGTATATTTGCAACTAAGGGCACGTCAGTGATTAAGGCTGGGTAAGCGGGAGTTCAGTGAAGAGTTGAGAAGGCTGCCCAAGGCAGAGGAACCTGAGTGTGCAGATGCTCGTGTGCCCCCCTCTGGATGCACCCCGTGTGTTCAGGACAGAGTGAACAGGCTGAGGTCGCCAGAGGTCAGAGTGCACGGAGGGGGATGGGAAATGAGTCTGACAGGAACTTGTCCACTCTAGGACAGGTGGGGCAAAGAGTGAAAAGCAAGTCTCTCTCCCCCCACAGACCCCCAATCACCCAGGCCCTTTTCTCTGATATATGAGATGACAGGTTTTAATGAGGACTTATTATTTCTAGATTCTGGGGACAGAGCAAGGGAATGGCAGAGTCTTTGTACTTGTGGAGGTCACGTTTTAGTGTGGAAAGGCAGACTTCACATAAAGAAATGTATAACGTATCTTCCTGTCACTTTTAAAATATACATATAAAGAATTATCCCGTTTACACTCTTCTGTGCTATGGCCTGCTTTTTCATTTTTTCACTTAAAAAGATATCTTGGCAAACTGCTCCATAAAAGCACTTAAGTGTCCACCTTATGCTTTTTCAAAAAGAGCCACATGGCATTCTTGCTACGATCAGCATGATTTATTTAAACAGCATCAATTAATGATTTGGGGGTTTTCCAGTCTTTATTGTGAACCATGTTGCAAAAACTATGCCTGACTGGCATGTCTGAAGGGAAATGAGCAGATCTGGAATATCAGGGTTCCAGTTTCAGAAAGATAACTGAAATATAGAGAAACTAAGGAAAACCCTAGAGCTGACCTTGAATGACTCACAGTAAAGCCCAAAGAAACAAAACTCCCAAACTATCCATGTGGGAAAATGCTCTTGCTTTTGGAAAGAGGCCCGGGACAGAGCTTGCCTTCTGGGAGAACATATGGGACAAGGCGGTCTCTCCGAAGAAGAAAGAAAGGGTGTGATAGATACAAAGCTGCCAGGGGACCAGACGGCATTCTTGAAAATCAGAGGCTTCCTCCGTGTTTCCACTGCTGCAGCAGAATGGGGTTTCATTGGAGAGGTTCCTAAGTGAAACCACAAGACTTAGAAGGCCGTTACCTTCTAAGGCCATTACCTACCAGGTTTCTGGGGCTCAGTTTGGAGACCCAGACAATTGTGTCCTTGCTAGAAATTCGACATGCTAACAAATTCCACAGCTTGAAATATAGACCAAAACATTCACTAGCAGTCCTGACAAACAAGTTTAAATTAGATTAACACTCCCACTAGGATCAACTAAAAATATTGTGTTATAATAGAAAGCACTCAATAGTAGGCAGAGCAGCTGTGACTTGGGAGTGGAAGAGCAAAGCTCTAGAGAGAAAGGAAACCTACTGAGGTGAGCCCGTGAAGCTCAAGAACCTAAGCAGGAAGCATCTGCTAAGAGTCAAACTGATCAGAACTTTCATCAGTCTCATAGGCTTGTGGAAGCCAAACCCAAAAAGCAAATACAAAATTCAAAGTTACCCAGAATACCAGGACCCAAGTGGGCAAGATCCCAGAAAGAAGTACAGAAATGGAGCCTGATAGTCTAAGCTGGTTTTCCCCTTGAATTATTTGTTGATTTGTAAGTGGAGGACAGGATGAGAGGCAGAAAATCACTGCTGGGAGGCTGAGAAGCTAAAAAGTTGAGAGGAGATAAGGACTGGGGTATAGGAATCACCAGAGTGGAGATCTAGTAAACATGGCTGGCCAGCTGAACGCTTACCACCCCAGGAGAGCTCAAATGAAACAGAAATGTTCTTACAAGGTTAAAACATACCTTGAACCGTATTCATTCCGGATTGCATTTTGATGATCTACTCCCACTTGAACTTCCCACTAGAAGCTAAATAAACACTTCCAGGAGAAAGACAACAGCATCCAGAGACTCTAAATTTCTTTCCAAATATATGTTGTATAGCATTCACGCCCAAATTACCACGCATATGAAGAGATAAGGCCAGCAGAAAAAAGAGTCGATGGAAATGGAACCAGGAGGGATCCACGTACTGGAGAGCACATCAAACATGGACTGAAAAAAACAGTGATTAATATGTTCAAAGAATGAAACTAGAAAATCTAGAAAGATAACTGAAATATAGAGAAACTAAGGAAAACCCTAGACTGGAAAATGATGAAATTCACATTGCAATAATACTTAGCTCACACAGCAGTCATATATGAAGAGTACTTTAATGAACTGGAAGATAAATCAGTAAAGCCTCCAGGCAGAAGCTCAGAAAGAAAAAAAGAAAAGTGGCATATGAGTCACAGTGCTTTTTTTCCCTAATCATAGTTACATATTTATTTATATATTTTTTTTCCAATTACAGTTAACATTCAATATTATTTTATATTAGTTTCAGGTGTATAGCACAGTAGTTAGACATTTATATAATTTACTAAGTGAGTCGCCATTAAATGTGGTACCCACTTGACACCATATATAGTTATTACAATATTATTGACTATTTTCCCTATGCTGTACTTTACATCCCCATGAATATTTTGTAACTACCAATTGTACTTCTTATTCCCTTTTACCTTTTTCACTCAGACTCCTACCCTGCCCTCCCATCTATGTAATCATCAGTTTGTTATCTATGTCTATGAATCTGTTTCTGTTTTGTTTGTTCTTTTATATTGTTCTTTATATTCCACTTATACATGAAATCATATGGTATTTGTCTTTGTCTTACATATTTCAGTTAGCATAATGCCCTCTAGGTCTATCCAATTTGTCACAAATGGAAAGATTTTATTCTTTTTTATGGGCAAGTAATATTCCATTGTATAAATGTACCACATCCTCTTCATCCAATTATCAATCGATGGGCACTTAGGTTGCTAACTTGGACACAGTGTTTTGATCTAACATGCATGTATCTGGAATATCAGAATTGGATGACAAACAGAAAGGGACCGAAGCAATTTTTGAAGAAACAGTGACTGATAATTTTCTAAAACTGATGAAAGACATCAACCCACAGATTCAAGGAGCACTACAAACTCAGGTAAGATACATACAAAGAAAACCGCATTATACTAAAACTGTTGAAAACCAAAGACTGAAAATCTTAAAAGCAGACAGAGGAAAAAGAATTATATTCAGAGAAATTACAATAAGCATGACAGCTGATTCGCAGGAAAAGATGAAAACCAGAATACAACATTGAACAAAAAGTTAACTGTCAACTTATAATTCCACACAGCAAAAATATGTTTCAAGTGTGAAGGCAAAATTAAGGACATTTTTAAAAAAGCAAAACCTGAGATAATTTATAGTCGACCTACACTAAAAGAAATACTTAAAAGTTAAAGTTCTTCAGGCTCAGGAAAAATTATTCTAGATGGAAGTAGAAAGCAATGAAGAACGGTGGGAAAAGTTGAATGTATTTGAATAGACATATGTATAAAATGTGTATTTATTGACTGTAAAGAAAAATAGCATTGTCTTATGTGATTTAAAGTACATGTGGAATTAAAATATGTGACAATGATATAACAAAAGGCAGGAAGGAGTACGTGGACTTACGGTTGTAATATGAGGGTCTAATCTGAAGTTCTAATATCAGGAAAGGAGTAAAAGCAGTATCTCATATACTGTGGTCCAGGTCCCATGCTATAATCTCCAATTATTAAAAGAATAGTAAAATTATGCGTAATTACTATATCAGTAGAAGGGGGCACATGTAACAAAAAAATATCCCAACTGAAGTGAAGTAAAAGACAGAAAAGAGACAGAACAATAAGATAGAGAAAACATAGTAAAGTAGTGAAGTTATAGCTAAATATGTCATAAATTATATGTAAATAGGTGAATTAATCCAATTAAAAGACAAAGATTGTCAGAATTGAAAATATAGATGTTGAGACGTATTCTGCTTACAAAAACACTCCGTAGATGTGAGGGTAAATCAATGTTGAAAATAAAGGCATGGAAAAGATGTGCCATGCAAACGCTATTCAAAAGAAAGCAGACACAGCTATGCTCATGTAAATGTGGACCCAAGGGAAATTGTAGGAGGACACAGTGGGTGGCATCAGCCCGAGGAGAATCTGGGATTTATTCATTTATGCTACACGTGGTTGCTGCATATCTACCATGGGACATAGAAGAAGGACAGCTGTCAGAAGAGGGAATTTTAGGCATCAAGAAAATGAGCTGGAGGAGATATTTTAAAATAGGGAGGGACTTGTGATTACTCATCTCAGCACATTATGTAAATGGCACTTCTTTTCAGTTCAGAAGTTTTTCTTTGTTTTTGTTTGTTTGTTTGTTTTGTGTGTTTTTTTGAGTAAAAAAGGTTTTAAACTCAGAAATGTTCAGATTAATAAACTGGTACAAACAGGTAAATAAAAAAATGTCTTTGCTTGTACTTGTATTTTTAATAAGATAATCTTAAAAAAGAAGGGGTTTCTCTGTTGTTTCTGGATACTTGCTCTACATTATCATGAATAAAGCATACACCAGCCCACTTGAAACTTTCTCTACTGCCACCGAATTTATTTCTCTCTGGACAGGCACTACTTCTCTTTGAGCTGAGGTGAAATAGGAGCCTAAGACTAGAAGCTTCCAGAAGTATCTGGAATTCTATTATTTAAAAATCTGAGGGCAGTCGGGAGTGGTAGATGAAAGTAAAAAGGATCAAATATATGGTGATGGAAGGAGAACTGACTCTGGTTAGTGAATACATAATGTTATATACAGATGATGTATTACAGAATTGTACACCTGAAACCTATGCAACTTTACTAACAATTTTCACCCCAATAAACTTTAATTAAAAAAATATAGATAGATAGATCATCGATCAGAGGGCAATCTCAGAAGCTGAATTTGAGAAGGGTTGGCCCACTGGGGACTTCTCTGTACATTCTAAAATTTAAGAATAATTATTATCATGGTAAAATAGTAATTATTACATATTAATAAATTATGTTAATAAGTATAATTGTTATTGCTAATTTATATTAGCTAACATATATTGAGTGCTCACCCCCATGCAAGGCATTGTGCTAAACTCTTTAAACATTTTATTTTATTTAATCATCACAGCCCTTTATTTACCCCAAATGAGGAAACTGCCAAAGTGACCTGGCTTGTTAAGTGTCAAGCGGATGGATGAAGATCTGTGTAGAAAGGACATCTTTATGGGCCTCTTCCCTCCTCATCCATGCCCATTTCTTCCTCAAAGACCACCAGTAAATTAGGTGTACACCCCCACCCCCAATCATCCTACACACCAGCCAGGCTTTGCTTCAGGGGTTGAGGCTGCCTCAGTGTGAGATTACAGCTTATTCTCCAATTAATTATGCAGCAGCCTCTCTGGCTAATAAGGTCTAAACAAAGAGCATTTAATTCAATTCATGTTTTTTTCCTCCATCATGAACAGCCTGTCAAACACAATCAGATTCCGCATGCAAAGCAGAGAGGAGGCAGGCATCGGCCACACCTGCTTAGCGGGGTTGCAAGCCGGAAGCTCACAGTCAGAGAACAGTTGGCTGTGCAGATGGTAGAAATGGGAAGACTTGGGAGAAAGCCACTCTCTGACTCCAGCTCAGTGCAGGGAAGGGGCTGTTTGGGGGTCGCAGGCAGAGAAACATGTCTTCATACCCCTTGACTTGGTCCAACCACTGGGTGGTGAGACCGCTCAGAAAGAAAAGGCACACATATTTGCCAAGAGCCTCCTCTGTGACAGACACATAACATAAGTGATCTCTGTCACACAATCATCACAGGTAGAGATTGGCTTTTCTTTTTTCCAGGTGAGAAAACTGACTGGTAAAGCGGCTGACTTAAGGTCACACAGCTAGTAAGTAGAGCTGTGTGGGTTCGAATCCAATAGCAGGGGCTACTAAATAGCTTCTCTGAATGGTAAGTGTTCCACTGTGTAAGTGGGCTGCACCACCAGAGCAGATTCCAGAACCTCTTCTCTGCACCAGGCTTATTGAAGAATGCTCAAAAAACGCGTACAGAGCAACTGATCTGCGCCCACCCCCAGAAGAAATGCTGGGTACACATGCCAGAAATGTGGAAAGCTCCCTCCCTGCCTTTAAGGGATGCTTGATACAAATGGGGAGATAAGAATTAACATATACGGACGCACTTAAAACCAGTGATAGATGTGCTGAATTTGTGGCTATGGTTCTGGATAAGTTAGAAAAGGACAGAAAACCACAGGCTGGTGTAGCAGGGGTGGCCTGGAGGCTCTTAGAACCCCAGAACCAGAAGGAGCCATCATAACTCTGTGGGAACATACTACGGGGGCTCCCGGAGAAGATCACGTTTGATTCATCCCCCCACCCAGTGCTTTGATCACTGTTAGGAAACAGTTCTTGACTATGTAAATAAAAATTAACCTGAAAGAATAAAAAATGCAGGTATTGTCTACTATGATTTTTTTTTCCCCTGGGTCATGGACTCCTTGGAGAAATTTGTAAAAGCAATGATCTCGTGTCTGGAAATAAAAACAAACAACAACAAAAAAAGCAAAAACAAAAAAAAAACCCCAAAAAACAAAAAAGCGCACACATACAGTTTTTGAGGGTCCGGGTTTCCCAGGAAGTCAGTTGACATTATGACCTTGTACATCAAAGGGTGATTCAGGAATCTGACACATCCCCTTCAATTGAAAGGTGCACAGTTTCAAACAATAATGTTTATAATAACATTAAGGAAAACTTCTTGGTTATAGAGTTAAAGGAAATAAAACCAAGAGGCAACAATTTTATATACTTTACGATCTCTACTGAGTTTAAAATCCTGATTAAAAGCTTTTTTCTAGCAAGACTACCCAGGTCCATGCCTTGTTCCTCGTCAGCAGTATGGCCTTGAATCAACTACTTAATCCTTTGATACCCCAGTTTCTCCATTTCTACAATGGTACTTTCTACATAGGGTGACTGTGAGAATTAAGTGATAAAATATATCATAGATAAAGCACTTAGCACTGCACCTGGCATTGAGAAAAACCTTTAAGAAATATCATTATTATACTTTATTTTCTAAAATGACTGTCTAATCATTCATTTTACATGTATCACACACACACACACACACACACACACACACACTAATAACGTATACAGCTGACCTCTGAGAAGGCAACAGAATTGATTTTGGAAAGTCCTTGGTAAACAGGAACTTCAAATAATTTTTCAGTAAGAACATGTGTGTACATTACTGTACATCAAATTAGACTGCTGTACAAATGTGTAGTGTTATTGCAACAGTGACCCACCTTTTGCCACTCTGCCCAGAGCATGGAACATTTTCTACGTAACGACATGAATGCCTTTGCAGGGTGGAGTGTCTGCACTGAGCCCCAGTGTTCCCCGTGACTTCTCCAAGGAAAGAGAAGAAATAGGCAAATGGCCACTGACGAGTGCCAGTGCCTCACCAGAAGACAGGCCTGAAGGACTGACTAGTCCTCACTAGTCTGGCATGCCTGCACCTATGCCACCAATATCCGGAAGTGACTGGCTCCACTCATCCAAATGGAATACCCGGTTGCCATTTAAAAGCAAAGGGACTAAAAGCAGGGGCGATTAAACATCTTCTTTGAATGGTAAGTTTTCCATTGTGCAAGTGGGCTTCACCCTTCAAAAAATAGTTCAGTGTGAAATATTGCTATCTGCTTTCCTCCATGGAAACTTCGTCGGGGGCAATGAGCAATCCCTGGCAAGCTGCCAGTCAAAAGAGAGCAAGAGGAAGCCCAGTATTCTCAGAACCACGTAGAACTTATTCAGAAACATGCAAGCTTGAGGATTAACTGAAGGAAAGTTTCAAATTTCACAAAGTTGAAATTACCCAAACAGCAGAACTCCTTATGAGAGTTTTCGTGACCAGTGATGTCAAGATGAAATCAGCAGAGAAGAGAGCATATGTTTCCTGATGAAGAGGAAATTTCAGAACCATCAGGAGAGAAAGCATATCTTTGTCAGAAAATACAGCTCCTGCTGCTGTCTCAGATGCTGAGGAGAGGTAGGGAGTAGAGGGTTTAAGTAAAATAATAATCTCACAAATGGTCTGATGTTGTCAGTAGAACATACCCAAAGTCCTCAGTCAAAGGGGGGTGGGGTCGGGGGTGGGGTAGTGATATACCCTTCAGCAACAACAGGAAAGAAAATGTGTCTCCTATTCTTATTTTTATTTATTAAATGAATATTGATTGAGCATCTTCTGTCTGTCATCCCTGTTCTAGGCACTGTCTTTTTCTAGCAGTGAACAAGAAAAAGAGCTGTCTTGTTCAGAAGGGAACACAGATCACTGACAGCAAACATATATCTAAATAATACAGATGCAGTTAGTACTCAGTGCTATGAAGGGTATATAAAACAGGATGAAATGAAAGTGCCTGCGTTTATCAGGGAGGACCTATCTGAGGTGGTGAAATATGTATAGAGGTTGAATAACGAGAAGAAGCCACCTATTTCAGTATTTGGAGATGGCACACTTCAGGTAGAAGGATCAGCAAGCGCAAAGGCTCAGAGGATGAGCTTGGTTTGTCACAGAAGAAAGAAGTAGCCCAAAGTGACTGAGAAGTTTAAGAAGAGTGGTAGGCAAGAGGGTATCTCCTCAAGGAGACAGGTATTTGACTGCATTTCTGTTGTCTGCTAATCTGTGCTGTGATATAAAGCAATCTGGAATAAGGTGATCAAATTTATATATAAAATGCTGATTACTGCATCTGAAATTATTCCAGGGTAACTATAAAAATATCCCCCTAAAACAAAAATGACCTTGATTTAATTGAATTGTAGAAAATCAATTGGCTGAAATCTGATTGATACTGTCTATCAGTCAGGATAAGTTAGATTCCCCAAAGCTCAGCAGCTTCAGAAAAGAAACAAGTTTCATTTCTTGCTCTCACTATACACCCACCACAAGTCAGCATGAGAATGTTACCTATTCTAGTTAATCTGGAATTCAGGCTGATGGAACAGTTGTCATTGAGAACATCTCTGGTAGTTGCTAGACTGTGCGAGGGCTCTGGACAGTCTTTCCCTGGCAATTAATACCTCCAGTGAGGGCATGACTCTCACTAACACCACTTTTGCTGAGAATTCAACAAGTAGAACTCATCATTTAGCTCTAGTCAATGGCAGAGCATTCAAGAAATGAAACCTACCAAGTGTTCAAAGGCAGGTAAAAATGGGAACTATCTGGCAAATAATCCTAATGACAATCACAACTCAAAGTGAAGTTATTTTTCAACATTTATTTTCCTTTTCCTCAAGTACCTGTGATTTTCCTAGCACACCCGTTCTACTTGGGAACATGTTAAACGTGAAGCTAGCTGAGTTGAAAAACTCCACGGAACCAATGGTATACCAGTTGGTCCTAGATTCTGAGAGAGAGCCTCAATATGTTGAGTGTGTCAGATTCTGGATTTTACCCATTTTTTCACTTACTCTTCACAACTCTGAGAAAAAGGTACATTTACCTACATTTTACCACCACAGACATGGGTGCTCTGGACCGTTGGGCAACTTGCTTAAAACCATACTATTCTTAAGTATTGGGTGTTAGGACAATTCTACCTGATGCTAAAGCCTTTTCTCTTGGGCTCCACAGTATTCTTCACCCTGATATTTCAAGCTTCAATCAATTCAGAAAAGTAACTAAGATATGACTCAGTCATCCAGGATGCACTGATGTTCTTCCATAGTTTTTTGCCCCCGGACATGTCATCACTTCTTTAATTCAACTATGTTTTACACATTTTAATTTAACAATGGTTTTAACTAGCAGACTGAGAGTTCAACCGTTGAGAATTTGTCATCAAATGGGTGAGTCAAAGAAACTAGAGTTAATATTTACTTGACGTGCTTGGAAAAAGAACACCACGATTGGAAACTACCCTTATACCCGCCCATGTGGGTGTGTGCAGTCACAGAATGCTAACAGGGATATGAGGCATAAAACCAACCATTTGGTTTTCAGGAGATGTGTGTTCACTACATTTTTAGATTAATGTATACCTTAAAGAGTGATCCATTATCAGAACAAGCCCTCTGCCCATGGTCAGAATTCCTGGGGCACTGGTCGTATGAAACAAGCTTGTGGCCACATATTTATATTGCAACCCTCCAACAGGGTTGGCAGGCGGTGGGGGGGGGTCTACAAATTAAATGCAGGACTAGCCTTAATAATCTGTACTTCCTTTCTTCTATGCTAAAAATCCTGCTTCCCAATGACATCAACATAGTTACTCATTTGTTTTTCTACCACACACACAGCAGACCCCAAGGAACAACAGAAACTCAACCAGCACCAATATGATTTTGTCAAACAGTTTTTACCCAGTTCTTTTAGATGAAAGAGTGTATCTCTATAGATGAAAGAGTGTATCTCTATAGAGATGTAGAGTGAAATTACATATTTTAAAGTCAGGATATAGTTTCCCTCTCTGTGTTTGTGTCACCAATTTGATGCACAATCAGGCTTATTGATGCTCTAGGAATTGCTTCTAAAACTATAAATTTGGGGAGACGTCATCAAAATGGCGACGTGAGGTGAGCCTCTGTAAATCTCCCCTGGAATTTACAACAAATCGAACAACCATAATTCCACAAAAGGACTCCCTGCACAGCAGACAGGCAAGACAAAGAGGCCCACTACTGAATTCACCTAAAGGTGGGCGAATCGCATGAGTGGGGGAAGAGGGAAGGGAGAAGTGCAGAGATGGAGCCGCGCGGGCACAGGACGCAGACCTAGCTCAGTGCTCCGAGCTCGCTGCATCTCCGAACTACCGCAGCTGCAGGAGAGGGAAGAACTCGGGCTGCTAGGGCTCCGTTTATGGCCCACAGGGCTGAGGGGACAGCATATAACATGGCTGAATCCAACGCTCATGGCAGAGACCTCGGAGAAAAGACTGAGGGAAGAAGGCTAAAAATGTTGGTTTAAGCCCTCACTGCCGAGCAGAGAACGGAAGCCTTAGGCACTGAGACTAGCCGCCCCCTCCCTACCCATCCAGAGCTCGCCCTGCCCCCACCTGTCCAGTGCTATAAGTAGAACAGTAGCAGTGTCAGATCAAAAGAACAGAATATTTGCAGTTCTGAGACCTGTGGTCCGCAGACACAGATTGGCAGCCAAACTAGTTCCAGCAAAGGGAAGGGAGCTGTGGAAGCAGGACTGGCTGTGGTGGTGGTCGCCGCCATTGCTCTGGGCCACCTCTTACAACCCACCCTGCCCTTGTCCCCACCTATCTGGGCAGATGCTTGCAGGAGTAAACAGAACTGCAGAAACACACAGGCTCTGAATCTGGTGCAGGAAGAGCTTTGGAACTTCAACCAAAAGCTCTCCGCATCCCCAAGGGATGCGGTGCCCTATGACCCAGGCTAACTGTTAACAGAGGAGAAGCCCGTCTCCCAGGGAATCCTCCCATTGTGTGAGAAGCTAGAACAGTGCAGAGAAAACATAGCACTGCCGTGTGAGAGAGGAAAAAAAGGCTGCAGTCAGAGAGAAAATAAGCATTCTATAACATGTACTGGAAGACAAAAGAAAAACCTCTTCCTAAAAACCTGTTGCAGAACCCACTCCTGTAGATGTCTAGGAAGAGAAACAATAAATCATTAATTGCCATGAACAACCAACGCAACAAGACAGCTCAGAAAGAAAGTGAAAAGTCTCCAGGAAATGAACTTAAAGATATGGAAATATGTGACTTAAATGACAGAGAATTCAAGATTGCTGTTCTGAAAAAACTCAACGAGATGCAAGTAAACACAGAAAGGCAGTTTAATGAACTCAGAAACACAATCAAAGAACAACATGAACATTTTACCAAAGATGTTGAAATTTTAAAACAGAACCAAATAGAATTTCTGGAAATTAAGAACTCAATAGAAGAAAATAAGAATGAAATAGCCAGCTTAGGTAGTAGAGTTGACCAGATGGAGGAAAGAATCAGTGACAGAAAGAAGATAGAAAACTAGAAATGACGTGGATGGAGGAAGAAAGAGACTTGAGACTTAAAAGAAATGAAAAGAACTCTACAAGAACTTTCTGACTCCATCAGAAAGAGCAATATAAGAATAATGGACATACCCGAAGGAGAAGAAAGAGAGAAGGGAACAGAGAGTATATTCAAACAAATAGTCTTTCCAAACTTGTGGAAAGAACTGGATCCTCGAATCCAAGAAGCAAATAGAACACCTAATTACTTCAACCCCAACAGGCCTTCTCCAAGGCACATTGTATTGAAGCTGTCAAAAATCAACGACAAAGAAAGAATCCTCAAGGCAGCCAGGGAAAAGAAGACGGTAACCTACAAAGGAAAGCCCATTAGATTATCAACAGATTTCTCAGCAGAAACTATAGAAGCCAGGAGGGAGTGGAACCAGATATTCAAACTATTGAAAGAGAGAAATTATGAGCCAAGTATAATATACCCAGCAAAGATATCCTTTAGATATGAAGGAGGAATAAAGACCTTTCCAGACATACAGAAGCTGAGGGAATTTTCTAATACACGACTGCACTACAAAAAATACTAAAGGAGGCTATTCAACCACCATCAACAGGGACAATTTGTGGCAACCAAAACATAAAAAGGGGGAGAGTAAAGGCCTGAACCGGAATATGGGAATGGAGAAAGTAGGCATGCTGAAGAAAATGGAATACTCTAAATATCAAACTTTCTTTTACATAAACTTAAGGGTAACCACTGAAAAAAGAAAAAAATCCAGAACTGAAATATATACTGTAATAAAAGAAGAAACAGAGGGAAACATCATAGAATACCACCACACAGAAATCATAGACAACAACAAAAAGGCAAACAAACAATGGAGACACAGCCTTACCAGAAAACTAAAGATAGAATGACAGGAAATCCTCACATATCAATAATCACCCTAAATGTAAATGGACTGAACTCACCAATAAGAAGGCACCGAGTAGCAGATTGCATCAAAAAACTAAACCCAACCATATGCTGTCTCCAAGAGACGCATTTCAGCTGCAATAACAAGAACAGACTCAAAGTGAAAGGGTGGAAATTGACACTCCAAGCAAATGGTATCCAGAGAAAATCAGGTGTAGCTATACTGATATCAGATGAAACAGACTTCAGGGTGAAAAAGGTAACAAGAGACAAAGATGGACATTTCATAATGGTAAAGGGGACTATACCACAAGAAGACAAAACAATCATCAATATTTATGCCCCCAATCAGGGAGCACCGAAATATACCAACTACTAACAGAACTAAAGGGAGAAATTAACCACAACACAATTATACTATGGGACCTAGATATGTCATTGACAGCTATGGATAGATCATCCAAACAGAAAATAAATAACAAAATAGCAGACCTAAATGACACATTAGGTGAAATGGGCATAATTGACATTTGTAGAGCACTTCATCCTAAAACATCAGACTATACATTTTTTTTCTAGTGTACATGGAACATTCTCAAGGATAGACCATATATTGCGACATAAAACTAACCTCAGCAAATTTAAGAAGACTGAAATCATACCAAGCATATTCTCTGATTACAAGGCTTTGAAATTGGATATCATCTGCAAAAAGAAAGCAGGAAAAACCACAAACACATGGAGATTAAACAACATACTTTTAAAGGACGACTGGGTCAAAGAAGAAATTAGAGGAGAGATCAAAAGATACATAGAAACAAATCCAGAGAAATCCAGAGAAAATGGCAATGAAAATGGCAATGAAAATACATCCTACCAAAACTTTTGGGATGCAGTGAAAGCAGTTTTAAGAGGGAAATTTATATCGTTACAGGCCTATCTCAAGAAACAAGAAAAATCCCAAATAAATAACCTCACGTTACACCTTAAAGAACTAGAAAAAGAAGAACAAATGAAACCCAAGGTCAACAGAAGAAAGGAAAGCATAAAAATTATAGCAGAACTAAATGAAATAGAGAACAGTAAAACAATAGAAACAATTAATGTGACAAAGAGCTGGTTCTTTGAAAAGATTAACAAAATTGACAAACCCTTGGCTAGGCTCATTAAGATAAAAAGAGAGAAGACACTAATAAGCAAAATCAGAAATGAAAAAGGGAAGTTATAACGGATGCCACAGAAATACAAAGCATCATCCAAGAATACTATGAAGGACTATATGCCACCAAATTCAATAACCTAGAAGAAATAGACAAGTTCTTAGAAACCTATAGCCTTCCTAGGCTGAACCATGAAGAACTGGAAAATCTAAACAGACCGATCACCAGTAACGAAATTGAATCAGTCATCCAAAACCTTCCCAAAAGCAAAAGTCCGGGACCACATGGCTTCACTAGTGAATTCTACCAAAACTTCAAAGAGGATTTAATACCAATCATGCTCAAACTCTTCCAAAAAATTGAAGAAGACTCATTTTATGAGGCCAACATTACCCTGATACCAAAACCTGGTAAGGACAACACAAAAAAGGAGAACCACAGACCAATATCTGTGATGAATACAGATGCAAAAATCCTAAACAAAATTCTAGCAAATCAAATGCAACAATGCATTAAAAAGATTATTCATCACGACCAAGTGGGGTTCATCCCAGGGGCACAAGGATGGTTCAACATCCGCAAATCCATCAATGTGATACATCACATAAACAAAATAAAGGACAAAAATCATGATTATATCAATTGATGCAGAAAAAGCATTTGACAAGATACAACATCCATTTATGATTAAAACACTTAATAAAATAGGTGTAGAAGGAAAATACCTTAACATGATAAAGGCCATATATGACAAGCCCTCTGCTAATCTCATAATTAATGGTGAAAAACTGAAGCCCTTTGCTCTACGTTCAGGATCACGACAGGGCTGTCCCCTATCACCTCTGCTTTTCAACATAGTGTTGGAAGTCCTTGCCAGAGCAATCAGGCAAGTGAAAGAAATAAAAGGCATCCAAATTGGGAATGACGAAGTTAAATTGTCACTCTCTGCAGATGACATGATGATATATATAGAAAACCCTAAAGACTCCATCAAAAAGCTATTAGAAACAACGCATACATTAAAGTTGCCAGCTACAAAATCAACATACAAAAGTCCTTTGCATTCCTATATACTAATAATGAAATCTCAGAAAAAGAAATTAAAAAAAAAATTCCTTTTGCAATTGCAGCAAAAAGAATAAAATACCTAGGAATAAAGTTAACCAAGGATGTGAAAGACCTATATGCTGAAAACTATAAGACATTTTTAAAAGAAATTGAAGAAGACACAAAAAAATGGAAAGACATTCCGTGCTCATGGATTGGAAAAATCAACATAGTTAAAATGGCCATGTTACCCAAAGCATTTGGGTAATAAAAATCAACATAGTTAAAATGGCCAAATTACACAGATTTAATGCAATCCCCATCAAAATCCCAATGGCATTTTTTACAGAAATAGAACAAAAAAATCATCAGCTTTGTTTGGAACCACAAAATACCCCGAATAGACAAAGCAATCTTTAAAAAAAAGAACAATGCTGGAGGTATCACACTCCCTGACTTTAGACTGTATTACACGGCAACAATAATCAAAACAGCATGGTATTGGCAGAAAAACAGTCACGTAGACCAATGGAATAGAATTGACAACTCAGAAATAAAACCACATAAATATGGACATATAATTTTTGACAAAGAAGCAAAAAACATACAATGGAGAAAAGACAGCCTCTTCAATAAATGGTGCTGGCAGAATTGGAAAGCCACATGAAAAGAATGAAACTGGACTGCTATCTGTCACCATGTACCAAAATTAATTCAAAATGAACCAAAGACTTAAGCATAAGACCTGACACAATAAACTGCATAGAAGAAAACATTGGTACTAAACTTATGGACCTTGGGTTCAAAGAGCGTTTTATGAATTTGACTCCAAAGGCAAGGGAAGTAAAAGCTAAAATAAATTAATGGGACTATATCAAACTGAAAAGCTTCTGCACAGCAAAAGAAACCATCGACAAAATAAAGAGGCAACCAACTGAATGGGAGAAGATTTTTGCAAACAGTTCCTCAAATAAGGGGCTAATATCCAAAATATACAAGGAACTCATGAAACTCAACAACAAAAAAACAAACAACCCAATTGAAAAATGGGCAGAGGACCTGAAGAGACATTTCTCCAAAGAGGACATACAAATGACAAACAGACATATGAAAAAATGCCCAACATCACTAATCATCAGAGAAATGCAAATAAAAACCACAATAAGATATCACCTCACCCCAGTCAGAATGGCTGTCATCAACAAGACAAATAGTAACAAGTGTTGGAGAGGCTGTGGAGAAAAAGGAACCCTCATACACTGTTGGTGGGAACGCAGACTGGTGCGGCCATTATGGAAGGCAGTGTGGAGGTTCCTCAAAAAATTACGAATAGAATTACCACATGACCCAGCAATCCCTCTCCTGGGTACCTTACCCAAAAAAATCTGAAAACATTTATATATAAAGACACGTGTGCTCCAATGTTCATTGCAGCTTTGTTTACGGTGGCCAAGACATGGAAACAACCAAAATGTCCTTCGATAGACGAATGGATAAAGAAGTTGTGGTATATATACACAATGGAATACTATTCGGCGGTAAGAAAAGATGATACAGGAACATTTGTGACAACATGGATGGATCTTGAGAGTATGATGCTAAGCGAAATAAGTCAGACAGAAAAAGCAGAGAACCATATGATTTCACTGATATGTGGTATATAAACCAAAAACAAAAAAAGAACAAGACAAACAAATGAGAAACAAAAACTCATAGACACAGACAATAGTTTAGTGGTTACCAGAGGGTAAGGGGTGTGGGGGGTGGGAGATGAGGGTAAGGGGGATCAAATATATGGTGATGGAAGGAGAACTGACTCTGGGTGGTGAACACACAATGTGATACGTATATAGATGATGTAATACAGAATTGTACACCTGAAACCTATGTAATTTTACTAACAATTGTCACCCCAATAAACTTTAATTAAAAAAAATCTATAAATTTGTTCTGTGACTATGTGACATATTTACAAGGTTTCAGAGTTAATTCTAGAGTCAAATAAGTCTAACGTTAAAGAAGTCAAGATTCTGTACTGTCCCTTCCCATTGTTTTCTCCTCCATTTTCTCTACTTCAAATTAAAAAAAAAAAAAAAACAACAAAAGAACACCTTTCATTGTGTTTTAATATAAGCTTCTACACCCATACTCCCCTTCTCTCTTCAATAGTAATAGCAGGCTACAAACACTGCTCTCTATTTTAGATTTTTCGTTTTGAAAGGTATCCCAGCGATCACTGCATAGCAATCCACAGAGATAGTTAAGCAATTCTTTTTCACTGCTGTATTGTACTCCCTTGTATGGATATTCTGTAGTAGTTTATTCAACCAGTCTTCGATAGGTAGACATCAGGCTGGGACCTGGCTCCAGTTTTTCACTAAATAAGAGCTAATGTTACTGTTATCATTGTTTACAGATTCACAATGTGTGATTTCTCTGGTTCCAGGCACATGCTGTGCCATAGTCTATCCGTATGGAACACGGGTCCCAGCCAGGGTCTAATTTAGTGAGCAAAGCTGAGCATCCTCCCTCTGCACACGTCACTGTTGTTCCCACTGTCATCACATCCTTGAAGCTCTCAGAAAGTGACCACAACTTGTTCCTTTGTGAAAGAAATGGCCTTAAGGGCAGCTTCTGCCGGTGCTGGGGACGGAAAGAATGAGAAATGGCAGGGGAGTGAGTGAGAAAGTGGTGATACTTAGATACAAATGAGCTTCATTTGAAAATTGTTTTGTGTTCACGGACTCAGTCTCTTTATGCAGGAGCAATTTGCTTTGCTTCGGCAGTGCTTTCATGCATTTGTGAGGAACATTGACGGTGGCTCTGGTGGCGGCATTTGGGAACTTGAGGATTGGTGACCTTTCTGTCACAGCTGCAGTCCTCACCTGAAGCCAGCCACTCCACTGCATTTTAGAAAGCCTGGACTCTGGAGCGGAGCAGATTGAGGGTGGAGTCCTGGTTCCGATTCTGTTTTTTCACTGTGACCTTGTGCAAATCCTTTAGCTTCTCTCATTCTTATTGTGCACAGCTGTGAAATGGGGACAAAACCATGAGCTGGTGGCGTTGCTGAAGTAGAATAAATGAAATAAAGCAGACAGGGCACTTTGCACAGAGTCCTCTCAGCATCTCATCTTCATCTCTGCCATCACTATCAGCAAGAGCCACGCGGCACAGCGTATCACCTGCAGGCCTGGCAACTGCCCACTTTAGTTGGAATCCTGTTCTCCTCTTGCGAGATATGTGACTTTATGCAGATTGCTGTACCTGTGCCTCAGTTTCCCCAACCATGTCTGGGGATAAAAATAGCACCTATCTCAGGGGACTGTTTTGAGGATTAACTGCATGCACGCTTCAAAGTGCATGGCACATGGCTAGTCCTTGCGATTGTTTTCATGAGAAGGAAGGTATGTCTGCACGTGTTATGTGATGCTGGACCTCCCATGTTTTAATTTTAAAACCCTGCTCCTAAGATATGAAGCCAGATCTATCTGGATAGTCATCTGCTCATGTCTTGCTTCTCACCGTCAAAGATAAATGCAGTGCCCCAAACCCTCAGTTGCCCCTGCCTGATGCCACCCTACCCTTCCTGGGTAGGCCCAGGAGACAGCTCCCAGAGGAGATGCCAAAGCTGCAGGCCACCTGGTGTTGGAGGGGGAAGGGAGCCAGACTCCAAACGCAGCCTCCACTCCAGCCCCTCCCTCCCGTGACAGGCTCCTCTGGACGAACCCTCTAAGGTCTCACTGATTCACTGCAGTCACCACGCTGCAGTGAATCAGCACCAAAACCAAGGGTTTTGGCCGGTCTTAAAATACTGTGCAAGGGTGATCACGCTTCCATCAGGGCACCCAGAGGGCAGCAAGGCACAAAGGGGGAAGAACAAGCAGAAAGGCAGCCCTTGGCTTGTAATTCCCCCTGGTCACACAGCGGTCCAGGCACAGCCCATCTGGCTTGTAGTGTGAAATCCAGGGAAAATGAATTGATGCTTTTTGGGCCGTGTCTATTTTAATTTTCCCGGGCAAACTAGGTCTGCTCCCACAGGCAGCTATTGATTGCTTCTACAATTCCACTGGCCAAAGCTTAAAAAGTGCATGCACATTGTCCCCACTCACTGGATCTTAGAGGCTTGGTACCTCCATTTTTTTTGTTTTGTTGCTGTTGTTATTTTTTCCCTAGAAAATGCTGGAAGGAGAGGGGAGGGCATTGATGACACAGATAAATGACTTGAGAAGAGCTCAGTCAGAATGCCCTGTGACAAAGCCATGTGACGGGTGATTTCAGGGCAAATCATTGTAGAGATCACATTAAATATTAAGGTCTAAGAGGGAACAATAAGTGCATGATTTTGCTATTTTATATTTCATTCTTAGGAAAATGCTTGGACGATTGTATGTGTTCAATAAATTGTTGAATAAAAGGGGGGGTGAAGAAAGGGTAAAGGAAAGTACGAAATATCTGGTCAATCAAAAAATCAGTTAACGATAGTGTCAGAGACGGGATTCAATATACAAGCTATGCTTTGTGAATATATTACACATGGCTGCCGTCTGTCCGTCTGTCACACACACACACACACACACAATGGCTGGGCTGATGCATACAACATCTGCTAAGCTGATTATTTATGGAATCCCCCCAGGTCCCAGTAAAGTAATAACATTCGCTTACACGTATGGAGATTCACTATATATTAGACATCATGCTAAATACATGAACTTTTCATTCTCAGTGAGATACCATTTTCTTCTTTATTTTTATAGGTGAAGAATCTGAAATGTGGGATTTTTTTTTTGGTTCACTGTCACTCAGCTTTTTCATATAAGAGCCAAGTTCTGAAATAACACTGCCTGGTTAGAGTCCCCAGCGCTCCAACCCATTCACCAGTAAAGGATGATCTGGAGGGAACTAGGGGCCTTCAGAGATGTTGCAGCCTCCACCATGACACGCTCCATCAGTGGCAGAGGGACTGGGAGCTCGGCTGTCTCCACTCCGAGGCCAGTGGCCATGCGGTGAGGTTTGGGGAAGGCACCTGACCATACACTAACAGAAATGTCTGGCAAATTCAGCTGGGGATGACATGTTTTGGACGGGATGACATTCTATCGGTTCAGATTGTTAGTTGCAGGTGACAGAAAGCCAGCTAAGACTAGATTAAAGGGAGTGGAGTGGGAATGAAGATACTTTGTTGACTCCTTGTATGGAAATGGATCCAGAGGCGACTTTCCTGCAGGGGCTCAAATGATGTTCTCTCTCTGTGTCTCTGTCTCTGCTGCAGTCTTTCTCCCTTTCTCTCTGTCTTTCTGTCATCTCCTGGATCTGTTTTCCTAGTTGTTGGTTTAGTTTTCAGCCATACTCTCTCCAAGTCAGTGTAAAGTTCCAGACTTATAGACGTCACAGTCTTAGGAGAAGAGAAACCCTCTCTTTCTCAATGGCCTTGTCAATCGCCGATTGGCCCCTTTGGAGTCACATTCATGATCCTGCGTCAGTGGTTGTCCAGCACGAAAGTGTGCTTTAATCAGTTAGCTGCAGTCACAGGGCCATTTCATCCGTGAAGAAGACAAATGAGTCAAGGTAGAAATGTTGCAAAGGAAAAAGAGATATTCTGTAACCAGAAGAAAGCGGACAGATACTGGGCAAGACAACAAGGGAGATGGCCATGACTGACCGACGCCAAAGCCATTCCCTACCCATAAATGGCTCATTAAAATCCTAATGTCCTCCCAAGTGACAGGAAGAACCATGGATTGGTCCCCCTCAGTGTGACAGTGGTATTTGCTAAAAGAAAAAGTATGCACGGCGTGCTGAACCATTCTCCCAGAATTCTCTCATTATAGGAAGATTTAATCATTTATCATTTGAAAATCACTTCCTGACGTCTGAACTGCTAGCAGTAAAGGAAGGTGGGGGTACATGTGATGTGGGTTTGGCAAAGAATCAGTTGAGACGAACGAAGTAGCATCATTCTCGGCTCATCCCAGCAAGGTGATTTTTATTGATGATCTCCTCAAGCAGGATGGATGTCTTCATGAGCCCAAGAAGGAAAGAAAGCAGCAAAAATGACAGGAAGAAGCCGAGGAGGAAATGTGACAAATATTGAAGTAGGAAGGCAATTGGTTTAAAAAAAACCAGAACTCCGTGAGAATACTGAACTACTTTTGCCCGGAGATCAGCAGATAGGGCAGTTTCACACTGCAGGGTCGGGAATGAGCTCGGACGTACATTCACCATTGTTTGGAGAAGGATGGGACTCTGTGGACCAGGGGGATGTCATCGGCATCCCAAACCAAGTTTTCTTCTTACTAGGACATGAAACTCTGTGATCAATCCACTCTCAGCCATAGCATAGAAAGAACCAGCACTTCTTACTATTTGTGTTCTTTCTCTGCTTCGGCTGCCCCCTTTTACTGCCATTTGGGCACGGCCCCATGGAGAAGGTCTTTAGCTGACATCTGCATTCTCATCCTAGAACCTGCAGGTTGGCATTTTACTTTAGGCAACTTCTGCCAGCTACCAGAAAAAGAAATGAATAAAGAGAGAATGACACATGAGCAGGAAAGCTGGAAACATCCAGAAGGACTTGACAATCGAAAACACGAATCCTTGGTTGTTGACAGAGCAAGAACACTGTATCCTCTTTCACTGAGCCTGTTCGCTTCAAATGTGGTGATTAAAAGTCACTGAGCCCATTTTATTTGGCTACAGGTGGTCCTTCTATTAACGAGGACTGGAGGGGGTGGGGCACACACCATCAGGTTAGTTTTGCCTGAAATATTATATGATACACTGGGAGAGACCCCTGGACTTAAGAGATCTGGGTGAATGAAAATAATGTAATGACAATAACAATCATGCCAGTAACAACACAGGTGGCACAACGAGGCAACTTCTACACACTGTCTCAATTGATCCTTCTACAACCCTCTCAGGTTGATATAATGCCGTTCCCATTTTACAGATGGAGAAATGAACACTGAGGACAAATAAGCAACACTCCTCCAGCCTACAGAACCAGAAAGTGACTGAGCTGGGTTTAAATATAGCTGTGTCTCTTGAAGCCAACACTTACCAATACTTTTCTGTACTGTGTGGGTCCTAACCCAGGTTCTGTTCCTATCTTCCTTTGGGATCCTGGGAGAGTCACTTCCTCTCTAAGTTTATTCATGTGTAAAATGAGATTGATGTAAAATGTGTAGGAACCAATCTTTTCGAGCATGAAAGCCAAAACATTTTTCAAGCACTCAGATAATTTTTTTAAAAAAAATCAGTCATTGAGAAACTAAAGAAAATATAACTTCTATGTATTAAGTAATTTTATTTATTTATAAATAACAGGAAACATTTCACAGTTGTTCAAAATATCTCCAGAGTCAGGCTGTTTGGGTACACATCTCCTGTCTGCCACTTAACTGGCCGTGTGGCTATGGACCAACTGCATAACGTCCCCGGGTCTCACTTCCCTCATCTATAGAGATGACCGCAATAGTACCTCCCTCAGAAGACAGTTGCAAAGACCAAATGAGTTCCTACTTGGAAAGCACAGAGAAAAATTGCAAGAGAATAGGAAATGCGACGTAAGTCTTAGCTCTTATTAACAACTTGTACTTCATTAACTTGTAGCGATAGTAATATTTTAATATTATCAGAGATCTACTAATTTTTCAGACAAGACTACATATATATTCAGAAACTCTAGGAAGACCACCGCGTTGTGAAGCACAAAGATAAGAATCAAAAGACAAACGAATTTCTGAGCTTTCTTCCAATTTGAGCACTTGTGCATTAACGACAACAACCAAAAGACCTCGTCAGCCTCCAATCTCCTGACATCACAGGATGACTTCTCAGGACTTCTCCGATGGCGGGCAGAAAATGGTTCAGGGTCAATTTTTTGTTGTTCTGCTGGACTGCAAGGTCTTGGAGGGCATTTATAGGTGATTCACGTTTGTAACTACCAACCCCACACTTTCATGTCTGCTTCACCATAATAAAACACATGGCCTTGTAAAAAGTAGAAGCGCATCCAGCGTATGAAGGAAGGGAAGACAGAAAGGAAGGAATATAACATGTATACAGTGCCTGCTCTAAAACAAGGTGGACTGGAGGTTGTCTGATGGAAAAGTTCAGAAAAAACGTTGCCTATGCAGAGCAGGAAGTGAGCGAAAGGATGAGGAATGGGAAGTCACTTGCCTCAAGGTGGGGTCTGGGAGCATGGACTGGAGGAGTGTGACGGGCAGCCCAACCCCTCGCACCAGCCTGCAGGCACTTTGGAAGGCTGCTTCTGGGTAGGACCTCCCTTGCTTCCCACTCCCGACCTCCCCGCTCCCTTCTCGGGGTATCCGCCTGCAGCCAGTCGTTCTCCCTCACTGAGCTACTCCTCACTCTCCCGTCCTCTTCTCTCCTCCTCCGACACTTTCACCCAGAAAACCCGACTGAATCGTTTTTTTATAAGTAAGTGAAATGAGATACTTAGAGCAGAGAACATGCACGACGAAATATACCCACCATGGAAATAGAAGAAGAATGGAGGAAACACTTGGTAGGAGCTAACATTTTTCTTTTACGATGGCTACTCTGGTCCTCAATATCATTTGTATAATTATAGTATATATACTTTTAAAAAATAAACTCTTCTTTTTTTGACATTCACTATTGTTTTATGTTGGTTGGTGGGATTGCAAGTTGGTGCAGCCACTATGGAAAACGGTTTGGAGGCTCCTCAAAAAACTGAAACAGAACCCCACTGAATGTTGCGTCGGGACTGGGCCACTGTCCGTGCGTGTGCTGGACTGCGTGTCATCACAGTGAGTGCTGCCTGAGGACCGGACTCAGAGCTGGTCCCTGAGCCCCGACATCAGGGTTTAATTTGTCACTGTGTCGCTGACCAGCTGTGTGACCTTGGGCAAATGCTTTAAGCTCTCTGTACCTCACTTTACTCTGCCTGCACACATAATAGCAATACTGCTACCTTACGGTTTCTTACGGGGTTGTTGTGAGGATAAAGGAAACTTAAGTAGAACGGTGCCACTACACAACTGCTTGTCCTGGGCAACAGCCCCGCAAATGGTTTCTCCTACCGACAATCGCAGTGCTGAACCCGTGCTTTTTTTTCTTTTCCTGGTTTCGCCCTGCTTGTCCTTTAGTCTCAGCTTAAACGAAACCATCGTGAAAATCAGCCTTCCCGTTCACTACCTGGCTCAGCCGTTCATCCTTTGTGCCCATTTTATGCGGGGCTCAGACACATCGGTAGACAACATACTTTTGCTTTGTATTAGAAAGTCAGTTTGTTTCTCTCTGCCACTGGACACTATTCCATCCCAAACATCTGGTCTCCCCACAAAGTGACCCTTGGTCTCTCTGGACAGCATGTGGCTCGGCTTGGTGGACAAGCAGAGGCTTGGGGGACAGACAAGGGTGAGCTCATAACAACCTCTGCCCCCTCACTGTATCAGCTATGTCGGTCCCATGTCAGAACTGTTTGTCACTTATTCACCACCACTGTTGAAACGCAGACTTCTTCCGTGCCTCATCTGGACTTCTGCAGATCATTACAGACCATTTCTGTTTTGTTCCCTTGTTTCCAACTCTTCCTTCCCATATGCCCTACATACTGCAAGATTAATCTTCCCAAAATGCAAATTCAATTATTGCTTACCTCCCTGTCTCTCCCACTAGACTATAAATGTATTATATCTTTCCTTATGTCCACAGTTCCAGAATAATGTCTGATGCAAAATAGTGCTCAAATTACCTAATGTTACTTTTTCCATTTTTCTATGTTTATATCCTCAGCCCTCAGAAAAACACAATTCATATGTCCACCCAGGATGTTAACAGATAAATATGTAGTGGCATATTCATAGAATGGAAAAGTGAACGGAAGACGAAATCAAAGAACTAGATCTGCTTGTATTATTAGCGTGGATAGTTCTCCAAAACAGGCACTCTCCAGGGAACAAAGTCAATTTCAGAATGATATACATAGTATGTACAATTTTTCTGAATTAATAACACTCCACAACTCTATGTTTTTATGGTGTAAAACTATGTAAGATATGGACCATATGTACAAAAAAAATTCATTATTACCTCTCAGAGAAAGGCAGAAAAATGTCACTGAGAAGGCAGTATGTAGAATTTGGCTTTATTTATTATGCTTTATATATATATATATACACACACACACACACACACACACCTATATAAAGAGAGGGAGAGAGAAGGGGAAGAAAAAGGAGGGGAGGGAGGGGAAAGAAGAGGAAAGAGAGACCTAGAGATGGCAAGAAACCCAAATAAACTAAAATCCAGAAAGAGCTGAGTGATATATAGGAGAAAAGAAACTCGCAGCTTCTTTTGTCCCTGGGCAAGGCAGAAGAAGTGGAAAACCTAACATATACTGAGAGCAGACGTCAGCCACACTTCTGACAGACCGCGCGGCAGCACGAGGCATCAGAAGCTGTGAAGCTCCAATGGAAGAATGAGTCTGTACCTACCTGAAGGCCCTTCACCTTGGGGGGTTTCACCTGGCACACAAAGGCTGAGAGTAGGAAGGGAGGGCACAGAAGAAGCCAGAGGGCGCGGTCCCTTTTCTGAGCACATGGCACTAGGCTGCTAAAAATCAGAAGAGTGGGGAGAAAACCCAGGGCTACGCAGAGTGAGTGTTTGGAAGTAGCTGGCAAAAGGGCAGGGCTGAGAGCTGAGGCACAGCCCCCCACACACAGGGCCTTCACCAGGCACAGGCAGCAGCCCTATGGCAATGGGGGTGTGGCAGCCAGGTGGGGAGAAACCGCCTGAGGCACAGAGAGCTGGGTGGGCCCCCCAACAAGAGAACTCAGTGACCCCGAAAGCTGCTGGCTGCTCTCCAAAGTGTAGCGAGATCTCTAGAATCTGCCCAGAGCTCGGATCCCAAGCCCTATTGAAGGGAAAGGCCTGATTCTATTCTGAAAACGTCTGAAGCCAATGGTGAACTGAATCTCATTATAGCTGTGATGAAAATCTACAGTGGTTCGACCCGGATTACACTGGCTCAGCCCCAACTCCAGCAGCCCGACAGAGAAAGAGACATGCACTTCCTTGGGGCAAATATTATCTTCTTCAGTCTCCACTTTTCTGTTACACAGTGTCTGGCATTCAAGAAATATTGTTGAATGAATGAATCAGCGAATGAATGCAAACCTTTGCTATTCATCTGTCTTCTCGGTCACCTCACTGGTAGAAAATAAATGATCAATTTGGGACTAAAAGCTCTGCTTAGTGAGAATGATTTGGCCCTTTCTCTACCTCTCTTGGAAACCTACAGTGGTCAGAGACACACTTTTAAGTAAGCAAACTGAAGTATATACTTTATAACACTGAATTTATTCAATTTAAAGGGCTGACGTTAGTTTAATGGTGTCTCCTTATTTTTCCTGGTGTTAAAATGTTCTTTCTTCCATGACATTATGACATTAAATAGCTGCTTTAAAAGATGTCCTTAATCAGCGAAATGACAATGTGGCTCCTCGTGGGGCCCCCCCACCAACAAGCAGAACTGAATTTCATTCCTCCAGGGACCCAGCCTTTTCCTGTCCTGCTGCACCTCACCACTTAGCTGAGTGAATTCATTATTCAGGGCTTGGATTAAAAAGTCGCCCAGTCCTAGAAATATTTCCTGACTCTGCAGACACTGTTTGATCTCCCTGTGATGGTCACCCATCGCGTTTGTCCCTTTCCAAAATCCGCAGAACGTGTGTTTTTACCAAGCAAGTCAAGGTGAGTCTTCTCCATCCCAGCAAATTGTAAGCTCAACGAGCACAAAGCTGACGCATGTCTTTCTCACCAATGAATCCGTGCCTAGCATACGCTCAATAGAAATATTTGCTAAATAAATGAATGCATGTGTGCATGGCCAATGTCAGGAAAAGGTCTGGTTTTCTTGTTCACCTTAGTTACCCCCAATCTCCACAGAGCACCCTCTCATAATTCCCAGCCCCATCCTCCATGAGAAGGACAGAGTGCAGGGGCTGAGGACACGGCCAGTTCCTGGTTCACTCCTGCCCCACCTCCGGCCTGTAGCACCAGGATATCATAAAGGGGTAAGAAGAACTAAAAGGTGTTTCACGGACAGTTACTTTACATTATCGCAGTCATTTCTCATAAGGGTGTTGTGAGTTGTTATTTTATGTACCTCATTTTATTCATGAAGAAATTCGGGACTTAAAGAGATAAAGCACTTATTCACCCAAGTTTATACAACAGTAAACTTGAGGTGGCATTTGAGCTCAGCTATGTCTGCTGGCAAAGACCACACTATTTTCCACTTTGTTTTATGTGGTCTTTGCCATCTTGTGAGGGCCCAGAAATATCCCATAAGGGTGTACTGATTACTTTGGATTAAAGTTACTCGACAAGCAGCTGGTGCCCAAAGGGTACCTTTATCCCTCCCCCTCCACAAATCTCCTTGAATGCAGGAAATAAGTCTCCCCATTGAAAGGTGCCCTCCTTGCTGCAAGGGGGCTAAGACAGACATCTTGTCACTGCAGATAAGGAATCCAGGGCCAAAAAAGTTACATAAACAAGCCTTGTTACTCCTTTACCAATTTACTGCCCACGCCCAAACCTTTTTTCGATTCCTCACTAATGAGCAGCATCCAAACCTAAACATCTTGGATCTGCACATTCTTCACAAACTCAATGTTTCTTTGTCTGAAAAGTATAAAAAGGCTGACTCATTCATCATTTCTGGGAGCAGTGTTTATGATCTCCTATGTGCACATTAAACTGTTTTTTCCCCCCTATTAATCTGGCCTTATGTCAACTTATTACTAGTCCAGCCATCACAAGGCAAGAAGGGTAGAGGCGGGAAGTTCCCGTCCCAGACAGTCTCCATCAAAGAGAGGCACCCGGGCCTCGTCCACTGTGTTGACTTGTGCTAAGGAAGTGAAAAGGCCAATGATCCTTTCCTGATGCAACCTGCCCTCTGGGAACTGGCACACAGCGGCCTCCTTACCACTGGAGCAGACACATGTTGGCAGCACTTCCCACTCAATCAGTAGGAACTCATTACTGCATTGCTAGGAAAATGAAACAATGCAAGTTCTACAAGATCGGTGGTGACACTGAGAAATGAGTGGCTGCCACCAGTGCTGCACAGCCAGAGCTGTATGCCTGCCAGCCAAATCACAAATAGCCCCTCTCACATCTGTCTTGGGAGACAGGAAGCTTTTTCATTGTGGTGTATGATCAACACGCAGGCATCAGAGAACAGCCCTGGGGAATGCACCGGGAGCCTCAATCATGGGGCTGGGTAGAGGCAAAGTCCAGGTTCTCTACAGCAAACCCAACTCAATCAATTACGGAATCATCATTGCCCAGAGTCAGAAGGTTCCAGATACTTTGGAGCAACATCTGGATACTTCTCAGCGACATCCCTGCTGACTCTGCAGAAGTCCCTTTGGGATACTTCTTTGACTCAGGGCTCCCTATTTGCTGAATGACCCATCAGTGGACACTGTGGTCAGTGTTTCCCAAAGTATGAGAGCCCCTCTGGGGAGATTTTAGATAGAGAGATGAAACATACATGACATTAATGACTCCTAGAGTGAAAATTATCTGCTTCTCAGTTCTTTTGCTTTTCAGACAGCCAGGAGAGCTCAATACTCTATTTTTAACACCTCTCTGACACTTCCCAACCTTCCTTTTATGACAGAGGTAGCAACCCTCAGACCATCTGGAATTCCACAACATTTTCTTTTCATCTTATTTGTTTTCATTCTTTACTCCTATGAATGATGCATGGTACCTGTTTTCCATTTATGGTGATGCTCAGAGGTATCTTTTTAAAACGCATTTATTTATATTTAATAAGAAAACCAATTTAAAGAAAAATGGACAAAACACAGCACAGGTATTCTGCCGATACAATGAAGGTGGTACAAAAATGACTGAGATTTGGGAAACACTGTTTGAGCACTGACTGTTTGAGCATCATTCTGTGTTTCTAACTTTGTCTCCCTAAGTTCCTACCGTCAGGTTCTAGTGAGATGCCCAGAGTTGCTCTGTTTACCTTCTCTTCCAGTAAACTGAGGTTCTGATATTAAAGGAGATAATTATATTACTAAGATTCTCTCCTCTTGAAAAACAGTTCACATTTCCTTTGACTATTTTCTTTCGAAGGATGAGCTTCCAGCATTGGCCCCACTCTGCTTCCCTTCTACTGAACAATCCCAGTTTTCACCTCCTCTCTTAAATAGTGCTGTGTGGAGCGGAACGTGTGACACCAGGTTTTGGGGGCCAGTGAACATCACGCACCTGGTTTCTCTCACATAGACATTTTCGTACTTCACGCAGCTCGCTATTACGTAGAGGTCTTCTGTTGTCCTTTCTGTCTGTGTGCTGGCCTCACGTGCTCTATTGATATGTCACACAGCACAGTGTCTATGAGAATTCCCAAGTGCACCCCACCTTGCACTTGGAGACGTATATAAGGACTTCTTGACCATCATATTTAACACCAAAGAGCGTATTACTCAAGCTTCAAAGACAGATTTTTTAAAAAAGTGTTGAATCCTGATGCTATCTCTTGCCAGCCAAGTGCCAGAGCCACGCAACCACACAAGACCCAAGATCTAGGCTCATGAAACTATTGCGCCTGAGGCTCAATTGCTCGCTAATTATTTCCAAACATGGAGTCACACCGCCTGTTATTTATGTAGAATGACACCAAAGAATTTGTCCTTGGATCAATACAGGATTTACATAGGGAATTCTATTTAAAAGAAAAAAGAAGAAGAAAAATCCAGCCACACTACTGTTAAGTAGAAGGAAAGCAGAGAACAGTAGCTATTTGGATTTAATAGAGATCAAAATGTAAAGTTCATTGTCAAGATTAGCAGTAAGTATCAAAAGGCTGTTATTCCACTTACCCACCGAGATGCAGGAGGCACACGATGGGGGAGCACTGCAGCAGCCGAGACCTTTCTCGTCCATGCTGATGGAGACCCAGATGAGGAAACCACAGACAGAGCCACCTGGAAATGGAAAGGTACTGTTCGCTACGCCTGCCTGCCATTTCTGTCTGTTCTGTTTCTCCATGTCCCCATATCTGTTTCATTTTACTCTCTCAGAAGCCATATTTATCACCACAGCTCCTCAGCCCTAGGTGACCTCTCCCTGCCCCACCATTTGAAATATCAAGGATTGACGATCTTACTGGCTTCTGTTGGGTGAGCTGTCACTCCTGCTACAGCTAACTGTGTGAGGAAAGGGGATGGTGATCAAGGTCATTTCCTATACATGTGACAACAGAAGCCCACTCCTGAGGGTGGCAGAAAGTCCTTAGCGAAGAAGGACTACAGGATGACCAGACACCCCAAAGTTATCTTGTTACAGGGGAATACAAAGAAATACAGACCATTCTGCTCTGAGATCTTCCTTTTTTATGTGCCTCCCCATGACACAGTCATAGAAAGTGGGAATACAGGCATAGAAAAAGGTTTGACTAAAGCTATCTTATTCCAATATAGTCACAACCCAGTGTTGTGAATGTTATTATTATTTTTTTTGGTGAGATGGTGATTTTTATATTCTTCCTGTAGCCCTGAACCCACAACTTCTTCTGCACTAAAACTTTCTCTTCACCCAATCTTGAAATATATTATGTTACCAATCCAAATATGTCAGGGATCTTACTGCATTTGCATTTCAAACATGATAAAATCATTTTCCGGTTTGACATTTTTTCCTTGAAGGCAACTTCAAATTGAGTATTTTTTTCCTTGTTATCTCTTTCTTCCTTTCCAGTCCAACGTCACTCTCAGATTGCAAATCACCCAATATCAAAAGAGAGGCAACGATCCACTGTTACCATCTTTCCCTCACTGGCTTGCAGAGAGGCTCAGCTTTGCATTTCCAAGTCAGGCCTATACTTACAGAAAATGTTTTGCAAGCACCTATGAATATCTTTATTGCCCAAATCTCACAAGTTGATGGGTGCTTTTGCCAGATGCCACCAGTGGATGCCTCGTATCTTGCTCCAAAGGAAGGTGAGGTTAAGCGATACATTTATATCTGGGTTTCGGGACTCCACACTTCATTGTCGATTTTTTTTTTTTTTTAGGCACTTGTAACAAAAGGATACAAGCTTGGAGTCAGATGGTTCTGAATGTGGAACCCTTTTTGTGTATGGCACATGAGAAGAGAAAAATCTAAACTATGTGGTACTTGGGAAGATTCAATTAAGAAACATCTAGAACAGAGTGCAACACATGAGTGTAAGCTGTTGTGAGTTTTTGATCTGTTTCATATCATCTTTCATTAAACCCATTCTTAGGAAGATCTCTAATATGAACCGTTTACACTGGGAAACTCCATTGTTCAGTAAGGAAAAAAGTGAAATCTGGAATCACAAATGCTGGTTTCAGTTTGGAGCCACTTAAAACTGAGTGACACCGAGTGCATTAACCTCCTAGAATTTTGGCTTTCACCTTTGTAAAGGAGGGCAAGTAATCTGCAGTTCGGAGGATTGGTGTGAGGGTACAATTGGATGTACTGCCCAGAATAGCTCTGCAATCTTTAAAACACTGTTCTGACCATTGTTGATACGGGATAATATGTAGAGAATTTCTTCTACGGGCCAGGCACTGTGCCAGAATTTGATACTCTTGTTGTATTGTATCTTTATTACAACCTTATGTAATATGCATCCTTTCCAATCTGATATATAAAGAAACTGAGGCACCAAGAAGTCATACTCTTACCTGTGTAAGTAGCACAGCCAGGGTTCATGCTCAAGTTACTGACTCTACTGTCATTGTCACCGTATTCACTCTGCCAGAGGTACCGGTCTTTTAAACCCTAAAATTAAAAGAGAAAACAAATGGAAATTATTATGAAAGAAGAGAAAGAAATTTAACGCTCAGAGAAAATTTTTCTTGGCACTTCCTCAAAATACTAATTGAAAACTTGTTTAAAACACCCCGGACTGTCATCCAGATGGTGAAACATATAATTAAAATAATTACCCTAAATCTGGCAATCTAGAATTATCATTTATGATTATTAATATAGCACTTATTCAGGCAGAATTAACTTTTTCGCTTCAATTTTTTTCTATAATATTCAGCACAGCCCCATAGGCACAAGGATTGCTTGTCTTTTGGATAAAATCTTTCAACTACATTCACATTCACCTATAAAGACTGTGTCCTGGGGTGTGGAATTATTTGGCCAACATTCCTGCAACTGGGGCAATCTCATTCCTGTGCCAAAGATGGGGATATTCAAGTCCCATATAGCTAAGCCATACGGCTGTTAAATGACAGGGCAGGATTTTGCTTTCTGCACTCTTAACTCTGACCAGACAAAAACTTTTTGAATTTTGAAGATCAAAGAAATAAAAGGGGAAAGAGGGTAGTAGAGCACAGTAAAGGGGTCAAATATATGGTGATGGAAGGAGAACTGACACTGGGTGGTGAACACACAGTGCAATATATAGATGATGAATTATAGAAATGTACACTTGAAACCTATATAACTTCACTAACCAATGTCACCCCAATAAATTTAATTTTAAAAATCCAGTTAAAAAAAGAAAGAAAATGGAATTAATGTGCAAGAGTGTTAATATCAGCCTTACTCATTAGAACACAACATTGTATAATACCTAGATTCCCAACTTCAGAAAAAGGGTTATGTACGCTTTTGCTATCAACTCAATGGTATATTATGTAGTCATTTGAAATATTTTTAAAAAGCATGTGATATCATACAACCATGTTTATTATCTACTTAGCGATTGTATTTGTTATATAATGTTGAATAAAACAAAACTAGAATTCAGAATTACAATGGACAATTACAATATTCAGAAAATTAACAAAAATATTCATTGAACTATTAACAGAACTTGGTAAGAGAAAATTAACTTTTCAAATTTTCCTACTTTCACATTGTATATGATGATGATACTAATTTTATAATAAAAATAATTACTAATGTATTTTTAAATGGTCTTCTGCAGATATCGAAGTGCAAACCAGAATGGTTACCTAATTCCAAGACAGCTTATGTAATAGTGACTGAAAATTATGAATGACAGCCTATTGGCATTCTCATTGTCTAAGATGCCTCAGTTTAGTGAGCTATATAATTGTGTGGATTTCATTGGCTGCTTTACCAATGTATTAACTTTGTTTTTCTCCGCCAGAAACACTGACTGCTGAGGGATTGGGGCTGTTTGCCTATTAGTCCTGACTGGAGAGGAGAGTGTTATTATTCCATCTCAAATAATCAGGGTTGACTTACTGGAGAAGGTACATGAGCTGAGGGACATGATGGGAGAAGGTGATTTCAGGCCTGAGAAACCATTTAGCAGAAGGGCAGACAAAGTTGGGAGACTCCCGCTCACCACTGCCAGGTCAATTTTGCTTAACATCAAAAATGAAAAACAAATGAAAGAATTTAAAAACCTTCTACCAACTTCCTTCTTAGCTCAACAACAATTAGCAGCTCCCCTGACCAAGTCCAGATGCCTTAGCCTGGGGAGAGGCACTGTGTAGATAGATAAAAAGGGAATGGGACTTTGGGAATGGAATGAACAGATTCAAATTTCAGGTCAGTCAATTGCTAGCTGTTGGAACTCAGATAAGATGCTTAGCATTTTTGAAGGTGAATGTCCTGTTTGTAAAATGAGGATGGTGTGAAGTAGAAAGGCACATTTGGGGATTACAGACCTAGGTTTAAAAGTAGGACTGCCACTTCCTTTCTGTTCCCACCGTGGTGCTTTCTTTAACCTCCTCAAATAGCCCTGCTCTTCTTTTCTCAGATGCAGATTTGAAAAGTTGTTTGCTCTGTTGGGAATGACCCCAGTTATTCCTCCCCTACTCCACATTTTACCCATCTACCTCTCCTTCATGTGGGTGAGAATCTTGGCCTTCATGCCAGCCTTTTTCTGAGCCCCAGACTAGGCGAGATCCCCCCCGCCCCCCCTCCACACACACACAGCAGTCACATACTCTCATAACCCCAGGTATCATTCCATCAGAGAACTTATCACAGTTTATGTGTTTGTGTGATGATTTGATTAATGTCTTTTCTTCTACTAGAATGCAGGTCTGAAGACGAAGTGGGCTCTTTAATCCCAATTTACTTTCTAGTATCCATTACAGCGCATGATCCAGTGGATTCTGAATATGAATTTGGAAAACGAATGAATGAACGAAGTAAAAATGACAACACTTTTTTGTCTTTCTAATTCACTTGATCCTGGAAGCAAGGTCTGCATGAGGAAGCAATGATGATCACGTGATCAGTATTGTTGCTATAAAATTATACATATAATACCCTTTTGTGGGGTTAAAAACAGGCAAGATCCAACTACAATACTGGACAAAGACATATTAATATACTATAAATTTGGGAGGAGGATGATTCTAAATTTTGTATAATATTCAGTAGGAGATTAAACAGGGAAGTAAACTAGACTTCATCAAGTATGTTTGCTACAATTTTTAGATTAAAACACTGAAACATTTGAGATAGAGAATATAACTTACAAAATGGTAATGAACAAAAAAGAAAATGGAGTGAAGGTGGGTGGGAAGCTCAATCAGTCCCAGAGAAGACAAGGAATAGAACAACAGAAAAAACAGGCAAAACTCTGAAGAATAAGTCTAACTCAATACGGACAAGAGTTTTTTGGAGAAAATCTGAACTTTATGGAAAGATATTAAAGAAGACTTCAATAAATGGATAGATACCCCGTGTTCCAGGAAAACTTAATAATGCCCCCCAAAATGCAAAGTGTGCCCCAAATTGATCAAAAGATCCAATTCAATAGCCAGTAAAGTCCCTACAGTATCTTTTGTGGGACTTAACATATGATTGTAAAATTTATATGAAAGAATGAGGGGTCAAAGATAGTGAAGACATTTCTAAAGAAAATAAGATGGAATAATTGCCAAACCCAATTAGAGTTCATATAAAAGTATAACAATTAAGACAGCGTGGGATTCACAGAGCAATGGATCAAAATAAAGAAGAGATGAACAGTGTCTGTGTAGAAACAGACCTACACAGATACGAACACTTCATCTCTGAGGGAGAATAGCAACTGTGTATCAGTAAGAAGGGGGAGCCTCTTTCATAAACCATGTCAGTACAACAGATTACACACTAGGAGAAGAGAGGGGAGGGAGGGGCGAGAGAGGCATCCAGGGAGAATTTTCACCTTTTAATTTTTTTCAGGAGAATTTAATATTTAAATATGAAAGACTACATTTTAAAACTTTAAGCATGGAAAATAAAAAAGAATGTCTTTATAACACAAAGAATTTCTTAATCAAGACAAAAAACCATAGCCACAGAGAAAAAGCTGTTTGACTATGTCCGAATTTAGAACTTTTGTTTACCAAAACACAAAGTTAACACATGAAACCCAAAGCAAACCACAAACTGGGAGGAGTTGTCAGCAACACATAAAAACAACAAAAAACCACAAACTGGGAGTTGTCAGGAAACATTAAAACAACAAAAAAATTCCCCAGGACTCAACAGGGAATACCTAACAACCAACAATAAAATGGACAAAATCCTTCAGTTGCCATTCCCAGAAGGAAAAGGACAGCTGGCCAATAAGAAGAGATACTCATCCTCATCGGTAATCAGAAATATGCAAATTAAAGCCACCATCAAATACAGAGGGTGCCAAAAAAAGTATATACATTTTAAGAAAGGAAAAACTATATTAAAATTATGTTGATGGGAACCACTTTGAGCACCTCTTGTAATTGCAGAAGTGAATGAATATGATGAATATGATGAATATGACTTGTATTCATCTTTTATTATCAGTATATATTGAGTATTACAATTTTAATAGTTTTTTTCCTTTCTTAAAATATGTATACTTTTTTTTGGCACCCTCTGTATTTATATAGGCCAGTTAGACAAAATTAAAAAGTTTGAAAATATAAATATGACGAGTGGGCACTCACATACAAATGCTGACTGGGAGCGTGTATATTTGCAACCACTTTAGAATGCAATAGACATTATTTAACATAGTTTAAAAATGTATACCTCAGAGAACTTCCTACACATTGTTGGTACCATTGTTTCCAGACGGACATTTAAAAAGAAACCGGAAATATCCAACAAATCCAACAATAGGTGAACGGGTAAGTAAACTATGGCATATTCATACACTGGAATATTATGCAGAGGTAAAAATAAACAAACAATATCTATACACATCATAGGTAAATCTCACAAATTACTTTGAGTAAAAAGTAAAACAAAAACAAATATTAAAAGAATATGTGATTGGATAAAGAAGATATGGTGCATATATACAATGGAATATTACTTGGCCATGAGAAATGATGAAATACCACCATTTGTGACAAGATGGATCAATCTTGACATTATGCTAAGCGAAATAAGTTGGACAGAAAAAGTCGAGAACCATACGATTCCACTGATATGTGGGATATAAAAATAAAAGCAACAAACAAATAAGACAAACAAACAAAAACTCATAGACACAGACAACAGTCCAGTGGTTACCAGAGGAGAAGGGGAGGAAGTAGATGAGGGTAAAAAGGGTCAAATACACGGTGATAGAAGGAGAACTGACTCTGGGTGGTGAACACACAATGTGATATATAGATGATGTATTATAGAGTTGTATGCTTGAAGTCTATATAATTTTACTAACCAATGTCACCCCAATACATTTAATAAAAATTAAAAAACAAGAATATGTACAGTATGATTTCATTTATGTAAGACTTCCAAACTCAACAAGTAAACGACACATTGACTAAGCAGTATCTGGTAGAACTTTATAGACAGAACTAAGATATGATAATCACAAAATTCAGGAGATATAGGCTCCATGTAGGAAGGAAGATCCAGGACAGGACACACAGGCAGGCTTCAAAAGTATTGGTGATATTTTCTCTTCTCTTGGTCGATTGGTGCACTGTTATAATTTATACTATTGTTTCATAATTTATAAATCCATAACATATTTATTCACGAAATATTACATGATCCTTTTAAATGGAAGAAGGACTAGTTAGGTAGTTTTGTTGCCTTTTTATAGTATTCATTTTCCAATCTGTTACATTGTTGGTAAATACTAGAACAGGGACACCAAGTCAATTTTTCTATTCTGGCTTTAGGAGACTATACAATGTCTAATGAATGGACAACCTGACCACTTACCTTGTCATGCAGATATCTTTTATTTAGATTTAAATCTGTTTTAATCAAGACATGTTCTCTATGAATTGAAATCCCTTGAAGGCCATGCTAGTTATAAAAATGGGCAATGAATCGTCCCTTTGACACTTTGAAAAAAGTGTCATTCGTTATGGTCTGTAGAACTGCCACTTTTCCTTGACTGTCCTTTGATAATGATGCAGACCTTTCTCTCTCAGCTGATTAAAACTGGGTGATTGAATAATCTTGCAGATACGATGCCTACTGCCCTATAGGGATGCATACCTTTACTAACCAGAACGGTTAATATGAAAATTCTTCTGTTCTTCTGATGAGTCCCTTTACATGTCGGGTTAGTTATTTTACAGAGCAAATGGTTCGATTTTTGGTAGTCTCTGCTTGTTCTAGTAGTGAACACGTCCTCAGGCTTGAGATGGGTTGGTGTGCTGTATTTTATCAGCGACAGAAAGTCTCCCTCTTAGCCAGTTGGGTTGATCTCTCTGAATATTGCCTGGAGGACTGTTGCGTGGTTCTGAAATACTGTGGAGCAACCAAGATAACACAGTCCTACTTCCTGCCTAAGTTGAAGACTCGCAGTAAACCTTAGGTCTTAGCTGCTAGATATAAGCCAGCAAGTCTTCATCTTTGGGGGGGATTTAGACCTATTGATGTGAAAGGATTTCGTAGTGTGTAGAGTATGATGAAGGTAAGTGCCATCATTAAGCTTCACTGTTTCAGAGAGCTTTGCTTGCTGATGTGAGGTCTTCATTCACAAGCTTAGAGGTGCCATTTCTCTGGATATGCATCAGAATCACTTGGAGCATCTTTTTAAATGATGGCCAGGGCTCATATCCAATCAATAGTAGTATCAGATTTGTGAGTGTGAGGTTTAGGTATTGGTGTATTTTAATATTTCATAGCCGATTCAAACACATAGTGAGGGTTGAAAACAACATTTGAAGTCCAACCAGATCTGAATGTGAATCTCAACGTTAGCAATTAGCTGCCTGGTTTTATCATTAAGTCTTTCTAACTGACTCGTTTTTGTTATATGAAAAAAGTAGCTAATAATGGTATCAACCTCACCAGTTTGTTGCAAAGAATAAACAAAATAATCCATGTAATGCACTTAGCACAGTGCTGGGTACATAAAAACATGGGTAATACATGATGGCTATTATTGCCATGCTGATTTGTTTTATGAATATTCACTACGGAGGTACAGAGAAAAGAGAAGACACTGGAGTCAGCCAGTCGAGAAGGCTCTGGAGGGTATTTAAGTCCCTACTTCTTGATGAAAGTGAAGCCCCTCCTTCCGTTTGATTTTTCCTATGCTGGGACCTCTTTCATAAGAAGTGTGGGAGACATTATCGCATGCTTCCAATTCATCCCTGAGTTCTAAGAATTCTATGTTCTTTCCACACCAGCAAGCTTTTCTGAGGGGACTCTGAAATGAGAAGACTTGGACTGACCCAAAAAGGTGGGTGGAAAAGTTCAACCAGCCCTGGCATCCTGCCAGTCCAGACAGAACTCCTGGAAATATTTTATCTCTGAAAATAAAAATCAATTTAGTGGACCCGAAGATAATGTAGTATTCACAGGCATGCCATCTTTCTTCCAACAATTCCCCCTGATACTGTTAAAGGGTCCAGCTGTCAGCGGCGAGATAGAGGGAGCATCGTTTTCCCCCGAGATAAATTATGAATTGGCTCCCACTCCATCAGCCCTGTGCTAATATGTCACCAGCCATCAAGGTCAGACACAGCTTCAGTTCACTTACCCTCAAGGTGATTGAAAGGCTAACGGCACAGGGTTTTGATTACAGAGGTTCAACTTCTGGCTGTGCCCCCGTCTTAGTAACATGACGAATGGCAAGTTGCCCCATCTCTTGGTGCTGCCACGTTCTTATCCGTAAAATGGGAATGATCCTACCCACTTCACATGATCTTCATAAGAATTCAATGAACTAATGCTTTTTAAAGGTGTTTTTCGCAGTGTACACTGTTGCTGTTAGGACAGCGGTAGTGATTCTGAGAACACCACTCAGATTTAAAGTTGTGTGTGCTCTACGCTCGGGAAGCACAAAGGCATTGCAGCTCCCACTGCTACCTGAAGAAACATACTGGAAATGGCAAATAAACCTACAACCAGGGTGCAAGGGACTTGTTTCCCTTCCTGGCAACCAGAATAAAATGCTCACATTTATATGTTTAAAGTTATATGCTGGTTAGGTGAGATGCAGAAAAGCTGGTTCTGATCCTGGTTCCCACAGTAACTAGCTATATAACCCGAGGCAAGCAATGTTCCCTTTTCTCAGCCTGTTTCCTTGGTGATGAAGTATACATAGGTTGCAGTAGAAGTTAAGGTCAGACCCTGCTTGACTGCGTGTTGAAAATGCTCCTATTTTGGGAATCAATGCTGGTTTTATAGCATTAGATCGAGAGTGATCCCTCGCTAACACATGGGATGATGTGAGTGGTTGCTGATACAGACACTTCGTCTATTGCCCTGTTATTTCACTGTTAAATAGTTAGACTTATTTAACTGTTAGATTGCAAAAACAAAGGATAGGGGCTTTGTCTGCTCTGCTCTGGTTATCCTTCATTTGTTGCCAAGAACCATCCTCTCGCCGTCTCCATCGTGCTTTATGTGCTAAAACGCTAAGAAGTGCAGTTCCTCCCATGCACTGAGGGGATGCACCCGCTGGGCTTCCTCAGGCTCTAGCACCTCCCTCAGTTGAGCCACTGGGAGGAACTGGGAGGAGATCCTATGAGGAGGAGAGAGACTACAGTATTTACTCCCAGGCCGCCTTTCTGCTCGCACGGGGTGTGGTATGGTTGGGTGCTCAGCAGTGCAGTCGTCTTCCTCCATCCGAGGTCATAGCCTCCATGGAGCCGTCTTATTATACCCCTACTGATCTCACCAAGCCTGGCGACTGCTTTCTTCACCTGCCCCTTGGGGAGCGATCTAAGGGCGATAACGGCATACCCCTTGATGGCAGTGTCAGATACTTCTGCATCCCTTATTGATACCCACAGCTGATAAGGAGTTCCTTCATAAAATTCTCCTAATCGCCTTTTTTGATTGTACTGTCTGTTTCAGGGCCATGCTCAATACCACGATTTAAGACCAACTAAGTCCCTCGTACTTAGTAGACATTCAAGATGTGTTTTGAAAGTGACCCTTTGGCTTATCATGAAATCACCACATCAGAATCAAAGTGGCCGAGATCGTGCATTTTTTTTTTTTACACATTTTATTCGGGAATATTGGGGGACAGTGTGTTTCTCCAGGGCCCATCAGCTCCAAGTCGTTGCCCTTCAGTCTAGTTGTGGAGGGCGCAGCTCAGCTCCAAGTCCAGTCGCCGTTTTCAATCTTTAGTTGCAGGGGGTGCAGCCCACCGTCCCATGCGGGAATTGAACCAGTAACCTTGTTGAGAGCTCGTGTTCTAGCCAACTGAGCCATCTGGCTGCCCAGAGATCATGCATTTTTTTTGCTCCTTCAATGCAACTCTCCCTTCACCCTCTCATTTTTTCATTCAACCTCAAATTAGGAAGCATCTATTACCTTTCATACATACAATGTTGAAATAGGTATTTTGAAGAAATTAAGACAAAAATTGTATTTTTGCATTCACCCAAATATTTACCATTTCCAGTGTTCTTCCTTCCTAAAGAACTGTGTTTTCCTGAAAATAAGACCTAGCCGGACAATCAGCTCTATTGGGTCTTTTGGAGCAAAAATTAATATAAGACCAGGTCATATATTATATTATATTACATAAGACCCAGTCTAATAGTAAAATAAGATCGGGTTTTATATTAATTTTTTGCTCCAAAAGACACATTAGAGCTGATTGTCCAGCTGGGTCTTATTTTCGGGGGAACACACTTATTTCCTCCAGCCTGAGGAACTTCCTTTAGCATTTCTTGAGTTCTTTCAGTTTTCTTTTATCTGAAAATATATTTATTTTGCCTTAAATTTTGAATAATATTTTTGGAGGATTCTGGATTGATAGTGATAGTACTTTTTTCCTTTGAACAATTTAAAAATGTTGCTTTGTCATCTTCTGGACTCCATTGTTTCTGATAAGAAATCAACAGCAATTTCCCTGCAGGTAATGTGTTTCTTTTCGCTGCTTTCAAGATCCCTTCTTCACCTTTTCTGTGCAGTTTGATTATAATGTGTCTGGATGTCTGGAGGTGGTGTTGTTTATATTTATTTTGGATTGGTTTCACTAAATTCTTTAGTCTTTAAATTCATATTTTTCTCCAAATTTATGAAGTTTGTGGACTTTATTTCTTCCAAAAGATCATGCCCCCTTTCCTCTCTCCCCTCCTTCTGGTGCTCCAATTATACATATATTAGATCTTTTAGTATTGTCCCACAGAAAGATGCCTGAGGCTCTGGTTCATGTTTTCAGTCTTTCATCTTTCTGTTTTGCAGACTGGATTTTTTACACTGATCTGTATTCAAGTTAACTGACTTTTTCCTCCGTCATCTCCAGTATAACTGTTAGGTGCACACAGTGAATTTTAATCTCAAATATTGTACTTTTTAGTTAAAATATCAATTTTTTTCTTTTTAAGGCTTTATAAACCTTTGCTGGCATTTCTTATCTTTTCATTTATTAATAATTTTCTTTACATCATTGAGTATAGTTATAACAGGTACTTTCAAATAATTTAAAATCTATTGATCCTCTCAGGATCAGGTTGGTCACCACTGATTGCCTTTTTAAAGATGATCAGTCACATTTCCCTTTTTGGTACTGTGAATGCTGCGTTACTGAGACTCTAAATTCTGTGATAGTCCTCCCAAACATGTTGATTTTGTTTGTTTGTTTTAGCAGAAAATTAACTTGGTTGGACTCAAAGTTGAATTTCTGCCTCCCAGGAGGCAATTCAAACCTCAGTTCACTTATTGTATCTTTAGCTTGGTTGTTCACAGCCCACCGCATACATGGGTGGTCAGTGGTCAGTCGGACAGCCAGGCAAAGTTCATACCCAGCATCTCCTGTCCCTCCTCTCATGTCCTCTCCTTTTCAGGAATGCCACCCTCACTGTCAGCAGCTGTGATTGCCTCAAACGGTGCCCTCCAATTTGTTAGGCTCACTGTGGGTTTAGCTACCCAACGAGGCACAGAAGGATGCCTGCACTCGGCCAGTCACTGTGAAGATAAGAAACTCACCAGTGGAATTCTCTTCTTTCAAGTGATGACTCCTTTTGAGAATCTGCCTGGTTTTATGCTCCTGAGTGATTTAATGTAACTGTGTTTTTATGTCATCCAGAGTTTCTAATTATGATGTGTGGGAAGGTCTATAGAATAGATGCTTCTAAGTTATACTAGAAGTCAAACTGAAGTACATCTTTTTAAAATTTTAATATGATCCAATCCTTCGAGGCGCTAACAGGGTAATGGACTCAACCAAAATGCAAACCAAAAAAACCTGCAACCTCACCTGACCAAGGCATAGAACCTACCCCAGAAAGCATCCTTAAGGTATAAGGGTAGAATTTCATTTTATTGCGCATGTTATTTGGAAACTTGATGACAGCGTTTATCAATCTCTATCAATATTATGCTTCTAAATTTAAAGGAAATAAACTCTTACATTAGTATCTCCACTCCTTCCAAGTGAGCTGGAATATTCATCCAAAGCAATTTCTTCATTGCAAGATCGTTTTGAAGTTCTATATTTTATTTGAAACTCTCAACGACAATGACAGTAATAGCAAGCATAATAACATTGTTACACTGTATTACTACTACTATTTGCTGGCTGGGACCTCTGCATTGTAGATACTACTATAATTCTCATCTTATAGGTCAGGAAATTTTAAGCACATAGAGGTAAAGCAATGCCAAAATTCACCTAGCTTGTCAGTGGTCCGTCTCAGATTCAAATCTAGGTTCCTAGATGGAGAATGTGGCCCTACCGTTACTTATATTCTAGACGTATACCAATTCTCATTTAAAAATCGTATTTGCCTAAAATTGTAATGCTAGGGGAATTAATGAACTTCTATCAAAGGGAGAGCTGCTGATATTCGAACTCAGGAGAGCTACTGAATGCACCACTAACTTTCAGATCTTTTGACACAGAATCAACTATAAGCCTGTTCATCCACATAGCTGTAAACAGAAGTTGATTGGCAGAAGTAAATTCAGTTCCCAAGAAGGAAGAGGAAGTTGCTGTTGAAGGCCTATCAGACCTTTCCATAGCCCTCATAAGAAATTCCATTATTCCAGAATTCTAACATGATTGAAAAACCAGGGCATCAGTCACTTTCAGAAGCTAATCATATTCTTAACAGCCAGAACTGTGTGACTTTGGCTCAAGACAGGTCAAACTTGTTTCTTTCCCTTTTGGGGGTGGAGGGGGGGGTATAAGGGGGATTTAACTAGATTGAAAACAGCTCTCACTCTGAAAGGCACTTGAATAAAACTCTGCTATCAGTCCAACCTATGTCTTCATTAAGAGGTCATTTTCAAAGTTTCTGCACATTTTATCTCTGTGCTGGAACCAGGAGAGAAGATACTAAGAAGCTCACCAATTTTTCAGCATATTTGTTCCAGCACGTAGGGCTTGGCCTGCTCCTCTTGGGTGTGCTAGTATGGATTTTCTAAGCAACAAATTCAATTAGATTCGGCAAATACCTTCTGTGTATGCCAAGATAATGTTTTTTCATTCATTTTTTTTTAACACAAGCATACTTGGTACATAATCTTATATTGGTTGTATTAGTTTCAGGAGTACAATATAGTGACTCGACCTTTTTATACCTTACACTGTGATCACCCACTAATTCTAGTAGTCATCTGTCACCGTGGAAACGTATCACAATAGTATTGACTATATGCCCCTGTGCCATGAGACACCATTCGAAGACCTTGTTCATTGCACTGTGACAGGCACTGGGAATACAGCAGTCAACTCCCTTCATGGAGTTTACTCTCTAGTGGTGGAAACCATATAACAAATACTTACACAGGTAAGTGTGTAACTGTAGTTACTACGTGACGACGGCTCTGCTAATGGCTTGTTCAAGTTGCAAGTTATAACTTACACAGTCGCATGCCTATATTATTTATGCAGCTATAATTTACAAAGTTGTTATTTTGAAAATCCATACCACCGTTAGCTTAATGACGACTGTCTTCCAATATAATGATTTTTCACATACAAAAGACATCAATAAGTACTGTGCTATAAGAATGCATATTTAGATATTATAGTCAGCTTGCTCTCCACAAGTTTTCAGTCTGAGAATGTCATGTGTACTAAATTTTAATTGTGCTCCATGTTCAGCTAAACCCCAAACATTTTGCATACACCAAGTAAAAGAAATGAAGAGGTAGTGTCTGAGATTAATCCATCGTCAGTCCCTGAGTGCTATTTCTATGCGTTATAAGGCACATTTGTGTTCAGCTTTTATTTTGCTTTGCATGTATTTTAAGTGCTTGAACTTCAAAGTGCAATTTGAGTGAAAGATAGCTGTGAGTTCTCCCAAAATGTCATCACACTGACACAGAATGGAGAAGGTTTCTTCCAAAGAATGCAACCCACCAACTACTGCCCACTACCAAATATTTTTTCTCCTTTTGGCAGTGAAATATTCCATAGATTACATTTCACATTCAGACTACTGAAACTATTGCTTATTCCGACCATTTATATTATTCAATTCATATGTGTATATATACATGCACACACATATATACGCACATACATATGAACATACAGCTGACTCTGGAACATGTAGTTTCCCATGCACCCCATTGAAAATCTCCATATGACTTAAGCCAGCTCACCCCATACCTGGCTTCCCAAGCATGGATCGAAAATAAGTATATGTTTTTAAAAACTAAGCATGGAACTTATTTGTGCATGTGTGTGTGTGCACTTTTTTTTTTCAGGTAATGGAGGAAGCTTTTATTGTACATACTAACAGAGCTGGGATCTAAAATAGTTTCAATCTCTAGTTAAATTCTCTTTCCCGTATATAATGAAGGACTTAAAATCTCCACATTTTTACATTTACATATTCTACAGTAATACTGTTGCTTAGCATTTGGAGCAATAAAAATGAATCCTGTGTTTTGTCCAATAAATCTTCCTGGGACTCCTAACTGAAGGTATGGCCACCCATAAATTGAAAAATAAGAAAATCTGGTTCTTTCTTATCTTTTCATCAATGTTAAGGGTATACAAGTTAGCTGTGCTCCCCAGATAGATCCTGCAAACACACTCTCAAGGTCTATGTGTATATATTGATTTACATATATTGTATACATTGATACAAAACTCAAAATCATTTTCCCACTCAAATTAATGGAGACTTTTTCTTGGATGTTTTTTCCATCGGTGACATGATTTCAGAAGCTAGTTATTAAGTAAGGAATAGGTGTAAAAGAAATGCAACTTTGGAGACCACATCATAGGATAACTAATTGCCTGACTCTGAGTGAAAATGGGAGGGTCCCTGGAAAAAGTACCTTTTCCAGCTGAGACTTAAATAAATGAGCAAGATGTAAACAGAAGAGCAGAGAGATAATGAAGCGAAGGTGTTTTCGGTCCTTCAGCGGAAGAGGGCTTGGCTTGGCTATGGGAGTATGGTGTATGTGAGTGACAAGTTGGGACGTGATGTGGCTTGAGGTGCTAGTGAAAGCTGGATTACTCATGGCCTTGTCGACCACATGAAAAGAGCCATGGGGCGCTAATGAAGGGCTTTACACAGCTAAGTGTCATGGTCATGTCCACTCTTCTAAGGCCACTTGGACCGCTCTATCCGTAATGAATTGGAAGGAGGGTATGGGGCAGAGGTGATGGTAGCTCAGACTAGACTGGCAACAGAGGGGATGGAGAAAACTGGATGAGATTGAAAGATGCGCACTTTTTTGACTTTTAAATTTTTTTTATTTTGAAATAATTATAGGTTTACGGATAGCACAGAGAATTCTCTAGTACCTTTCACCCAGTTTCCCCCATGGTGATGAAAGATGCATTTTGGTGTTTCATCGATATAAATTCCCAATTAATTGCATATGAAGATACAGAGGGAGATACATGCACTCACTTTCTTCAGGGTTTGAACTTTATCCTTAGAATCCAGACTTGCATTTTTCTGTCTCCTTCTGTCTTCAAGTTAACAATGATACGAGCAAGTGTGTACTACATGCTAAGTGCTTTGTACGTCTTCTCTCATATACTTTTCACTACAAGTCTCTGCATCTTATGAGAATTTCTACTTCACAGACAAGTCAAATAACTTGGATAAGGTCACATGGTCAGGTAGTGGGAGAATCTCCATTCAAACTCAAGCAATTTGATTTCAGAACCACCCACTGAACCGCAACTAGTAATACACATCCTTATCTCTAATCTCACACCCAATTAAAACCCTAACTATTATGCTCTACTGCTTTAGGTAAGACCGAAATACGGGCTGGGAGTTTTCCACACTTTTCAGTTATCCGCGCGTTCCCTGGCTTTCAGAATCAAAGACAACAACATGTGGACAGCAGCTCTAAAGGCTGCAGTGCTAAGAAATTCCCAACTCCTCAAACGTCATCTCTTTTGAAGACCCCGGGAAGCTAATTGCAAAATGGGAATCCTTTGCTTGTGATTTGAGTGTCATATTAATTCTTAGAGGAGTTTCTTGAAACTCCAAATAATTTCCAGCCAAAGAAAAATCCCACACATCCTGTTTTCTCCTTTGACAAATTCGGCTGCAGAAAAATAGAGGAATGTGCAAATATCCATGGTGACACTTTACAATAGACACCAAACAAACGTGCTGGTGACAATGATGAGAACTAAGTGGAAACATTAGCTCACGGCAGATCCATCCCCAGAACATACTGTGACTTTCACGTACTTGGATGTTCAGACAAAATATCATCCTGATGTTTCCTACATAAAGGAAAACTGCGTGGCCAGACTGTAACACATCTGAGAGCTAACAGGGCCACTAACAGGATGGCAAAAGAGACATAAACAGGACTGTTCCAGAGAAACCAGAATGCATGGATACCCCCCCACCTATGGAGATGGTTAGCTCACACCGAAGTACCACTGCAGTTAGTGCACATTTCTCACCAGCAGCTTCTGTCTTGAATTATCAGTATCAGAATCTTTCTTTTCTATGCTACTTGCTTCTCCTAAATGTAATTTCAAATGATCCATCTCATCACCTCAGAATGCTTTTCTTCATCAGGTTAGGCCTGGTGTCATTCATTGCAAGGGTGAGTCAGGGGACAGGTGAGTGGTAGAGGGAATAGAAAAGTCTTAAGAGGAAGAGTGTATGTGTGGGGGAGGGGTATTGAAGCCTGACAAACCTCTCAAATACCAGTTCCACACTAATATACTGGGTGATCTCAGTAAAACAGGACTCAGCTCAACAGTGACTTGTCAGAGCCACACTTACGGCCCCAGTTGTCTGATAGTAAAGATGATACGGGTAAAGCACCTGACACTTAGAGGGCTCTCAGTAATGATGTAAAATTACCATTATCTTCCCTTCGCACATATCACTTCTTAGTGATGGTGATTGGAGGTATATTCATTCTTTCCCCTTATTCACTGACAGAAATTAAGATATGTAGTTTCAGGACAGTAGTAAGTGCCTAAGCAATATTGAGCGTATGCCAATTAGCAACTTTGTGGGGCTATACGCAACAAAAGGCCCCACGAACAATATCTTTGAGAAATACAGATTTATTTGTCTCTTGAAACAAGAATTCCAGGGCTGGGAAATGCAGGCTGAGACACTACCTCAATGGTGCTAAGGACACAAGACTTTTACAACTGTACACTCCACCATTCTTAGTGAGAAAGAAGTCAAGTAGACGACCTCCTTCGAAGTTCCCACTCCTCCTCTGAGTTCCCACCAACGTCTGAAATAACCTGTGTGCACATGGAGGTAGTCTCTGTCACGGAGGTCAGTAAGTGGAGCCTTAGTCGGTTCCCAGTTCTCCCAGACACCACTCTCCACATTATTCCTTATCGAGAGCTCCTCAAACACAGTTGGTCTGTCAGTGGAATGAAATATTAATCCCCTCAGTCCTCGACATGTCCACTCGCGGACTGCAATGTCTAGATCTCCTATGTCAGTCACTTCTAGACTAGAGAAACCTCATTGTAACCTACTAAAGAATAAGGTTAAAATATGATCATTTAAAGAAATGTAGAAAGAAGGTAAATAAAAATAAAGTCTGAATGAGAATAATATTTACACCAAACAGATTGACAAAAATTAGAAAGTCTACCAGTTGTAAGTGAGGTTAGGAAAGGGTATGGACAAACTAGATTACGTCATGATCGTCTGAGTATAATTTTGTCCAAGCACTTTGGAAAACAAGTTGGCATTAGACTGTGACATCTATATATACTTCACAACACAGCAATTTTACCCCAGGGGAATGCTATCACGTATCCCCCCAGAAACACGTATACGAACGTCCATAGCAGCATTATCCATTGTGAAACAAATCTGGAAGTGACCCAAATTTCAGAAAAAGGAGACAGATAAATAATTTGTGGTATATTCATATAATGGACTACCATCCCATAATAGCAATGGATATTAAACGAGTCACCATGGGTTTGACCTTGGAGCATCATTTTGGGAAAAATGAAGTAAGATATATATAGTCTGATGCCATTTTTTAAAAGTATGTTAACAAATAAAGTTAAACTATGTCTGTGTTATGTGTGAGCATCGGTGTGTAAAACAATCTTTTTTTTTTAATCAAGAAAAATAATTTTCTGGTAATCATTTGCATTGCAGACTCATCAGATAATTTCTTTACGTATTCTAGATAGATAGTGTGCTTATTCCATCTTAGCTGGAACCGGAAGTCCTTCGTCCTTTTTAAAACCATGGAGAGATGGCCTGTGGCGTCTCTAATGGAGATTAAATGAACAGAAATTAGGAGAACAGTTTAGCATATTTTTCCCATTGAACAAGTTTCACTTACTGACTAGATGTTCCAGCAGCAGATACGTTGCTTTCAATAATATTACTGGAAGACTACTCTCTGAAAAGCCTTGAGTACTCATGAAGCACCTCCTCGGGCTTAATATTGCTAAATTAATCTGTAGGGAGAGTCACACAGAGCACCTTGAACAGAAGTCGCCCCTTGTACTCAGGTTAAGTGGAGAGACGACTTTAATCCACAAATGGAGCAATTCTCCGTGCTTCTCAATGCTTTGTCTGCCATGCTGGTGGCTCCGTTCATTAAGGATATTTCACCTATGAGCAGGGAGACCATATTATTTATTGTCTACACCAGGACGCTTTAGAGAGCAAAAAGAATGCTAACCACAGGACACGCTGAAAAAAAAAACAACAAAAAACAAAAAAACAAAAACACCACAAAACCAGCTGTAAACTGGAACTAATTTGGGGAAAGGCAGAGCATATGGTCCCCCTATGGTGAGCATGGTTAGATCGCATCGTCCTGTGGTTAGCTCACAACTTGACTCTCCAGCCGAGGCTCCATGTGATCGGAAAGGCCAAACCAGGCCGGAAACTCACTAACACAGTGACAGCTTTAGAGGTGGTCGGCTGGAGGCCAAATAAGAAACAGAAGACGGTCAAGTTAAAGCTGAGCTAATCACATCCTTCTTTCCTTCTCAGCAGCATGTTCTAGAAACTGGTGGCTCTTACTCACCCACATCTTTAAAAAGAGGGAAATATTTCCTTTGATACTTTATCCAGACATGTTCCAAAGAGTCTAGTCCCTCTCTCTTATTTCCATAATTACAACTCTCAATATATTCTATTCTTCCGCTTCTCACCAATTTCATATTTTTTCACCCTAAACCATGGGGAGGTGACATAATTGAATCAAGTCTTGAATTTGAAAAACCAGAAAAAAAAAAAAAAAACAAAAACCCCTGCTTATTCTGAATGAAACAAAGCTTTCTATGTCTCCTTCTCTAACTGTTAATATTAAGATACAATCTAGGAGTGGGCGGAGGGGTGGAGGGGTGGGGCAGGGGAAGGCCAGGCTTTTGACTATATCTCTTTGCTGAATAAGTGACAAAAGTTAAAAGGCAGTAATTTAGGAAACTTAAATGTGACATTGCATGATAGATGGTAGCTGGCAACGCTGCAAAATGAGAAGCATTAAAATCGTGCATTAGAATAGATCAAGCTCTGTACTCCAGTTTGTGTCAGCAAGTTTCTTTTGATATGTCAAGTCTTCACAGGCCTGCAACTCTAGTCGACTTTGAAGATGGATTTTAAAAGGAATATGTTTATGTTTAGGAACTTAATAGTGCCATGTGCACGAAGAAGCCAGGGAGAAAAATCAAACTGAATGCGTTACTGTTTACTTGCTGTGGGATCTTCCCAAGCCTGGCACCCTGGGGCTCTGTGTTATGCTCAGAAGTTCTGGAGATCCTTTCAGAACCAGATCAAATGTCACCTCCTCCAGGAAGGCCTTCTGATCCCCCCAGCAGGGTGCATTTCTACTTCTTCAGAACCCTCAGCTCCCTGTTTGGACATGTCTTGTGGCACTTTTCATTTTCTCCCTTGCAAGAGGTTTGCCTATATTGCTGTCTTATCTTCCCTGCTAACCTATGAGCTCCCAAGGACAGGGCCACGACTGCCTCATCTCTGTCCAGAGCCTGGAAGAGAACACGACGGTTGTAAGTGTGTGGGAAGGAGTTGCTGCGATCCCATCAGTGCTACGACCTCACTTTGCTCATACTTCTACCAGAAGCTTTATTCATCACGAAGCAGTCATTTCTTTGTGTCCTTTCTCCCTTCCACACGTGAATTTCTTGCGGATAGAGAATATGTACACCTGATTTTGGGAACCCCACTGACCAGAACACAATCTGAGCTATACAAGATATTTGTTAGATGCGTGGATCAGTGAATCAGTGAGTCGATAAATGAACCCCGAGAATTTTACCTCTTTGTAGCTGAGTGTCCCTGGACCATGCGCTTTGTGTCTAAGTTGCTAGGCGTCCTAGACAAATCAATCTCCTCGCTAGAGGCCAAATCACGTGACCTCTGAGTCCCTTCTACCACTAATGTCAAATAACTGTATTTGCCAAATCCTTTGTCTTTGGTATGAGAAATGACAGCGTTATTGTATAATACAGCTTTGCCCTATGCTTCACTTGTGTAACACATCCATCACCGTTGCTAAGTCACGTGGGGACTTAGGCTGGGAGAGAGTGAAGGAAGTACATCCTAGGAGGAGGCTCTCGTGGCTTCATTCTCTCCTATGGTCTCAAAGATAGGTTGAGAAGTGAACCTTCACGCCATCTGAGAGTGCGACTTCTCACTTTCCTCCACCAGGCTTCCCAACAACAGACGTGAAAGGGAGATGTGAGGGACAGTGGAGGGGAGCAGACCCGTTTCCCTCTTTCCCCCATCTGCCTAACGTACTCCATCTCAGGACTGCTTTTAAGATCATTCATTGCCTTCCTTTGCTATAACTTCTCAACATGTCACATCATTTTTCGATCAAGCCTAGATTTAATATTTTGAAAATTATTGTTTAAATTTTAAATAATATCTCTTCATTATTTGTATAGTGCTATTTCAAAGTTGGCCACTGTCTTTAAAAACAAAGCCACCTGATTGAGGTACGGCTGACATACAAAAGCTGTACATTTAATGCATACAACTTGATGAGTGCGGTGACAAGTATACCCCCGTGAAACTGTCAACACAATCTATGCCATAAACATATCCATCACCTCCTAAAGTTTCCTCCTGCCCTGATAGATCTTACGTTAGCTAGTCAGTGTTTTTGAAACCAGGTTAGTATTTAAGATATTGGGTGCTACGTTCTGGGGCATTACTTCTTTAAAAGTCAGTTCACTATGACTTGTGTTTTCTTGAAGTGTAATCCACCTCTACCTAGAAATTCTAGTAGAGTACTAGGAGTGCAAATAATGACGTTAGAAGTCAACAACTGACATTTTTAGAGCATTACATATATTAGCATTTTCTCTCCTGCCTATTGTATCAGTATTTCAGAACTAGAATCACATTAACCGGACTTGAATCCACGTACAAACCAAAGAAGCCACTCAACGTCTTTGGGCTTCTGTTTCCTCATCTTTTAAATGGAAATAACAATAGCAGGCACCTCCTAGAGTTGTTGTGTGGAGTAAGTAAAAATAAAGCAGGTGAAGCTCGTCCAACAGCCTTTGGCATATCAGGAGAACAGACTGCATTTCAATTATTACTATTGTATATTTGATTTACCCGTGGCGACTGTGCCCAGAAGGGAGCTATTCACCTCTGCACATAACAGCTGAGGACACTAAGATTAAGAGACCATGAAGGCTGTGCTGTGACACAGAAAGTAAGGAGCTAATCCAAGTCACAGGGTAAGATTTCCTTTTCCCCGTCTGGAGTTTCCACTGCACCCACAGCAGCCTTTCTTTCAAGCTATTATATTCACACTGAGCGACACTGTGGGACAGATAATCTGCAGGAAGAGAACCTAGCGGGATATTTGGGGTCGGGGGACGCTGATCGGTGAAGGAGAGACTGGTATCTGCATATCACCTGTATCCCAGCTCCAAGTATGTCCAAATATGCTCCCTCTTAGAATACAGTCAAAAGTCCTGAGATTTTAAATTCCACACTTAATGTGAGCCAGATATTTAGAGGAATCTGGATCCCTATCAGGCACCCGAGTTCCATAATACTGGCGAACAGAAGGTCACTCCACTATAAATAAATAGATTTGTTCACTGTAACGGTGCCATCACATCATGTTACACAGTGCTGAGTACCCAACCCAATGGCAGAAGAGAGACATATTGGTTTATCTGAAGGTCCAGTCTGAACAGAATGGCTATTCTGTCCAACTGGAATCCTGCAGCTACCCTCCCTGCCATCACTGTTAGCTGAGGGTCCTAGTTCTGCCTGGCTATCGTAAGGTTCTGGGGTAGGGATATTACACCTGGAAGTCTACCCTGTAAAAGTTTCCTTAATTCTCATTGAAGAGGCAGATAAAACCATCGCAAACCTATGCTAAGACCTATGCTTGTTTGTTTGGTTTGCTTTTACATTTGTTTCTTCCTACAGGTGTCACGTTTTTATCTGGGATTATTTAAAGAGCAATAACTCTTTTTACGTATGCTGAGGAGAAAACAAACTGTTGGCATAACATTTTTTTCTGATCAACACATTTTCCCCCTTAACACAAAGGGCACTGAAGAACTGGTTGGTCCACCAGAAGCTCTAGCATGTATTGTACACAGCGTGGAAGTGCACAGAAGATTTCGTTTGCTTCATTCTTTTTTTTTTAAGGGGTGATCAAAGACACATAATGTCTTGATGAGAAATGGGAGGAGGAAAGAAAACCTCCAAATAGAGACAAAACATTCCAATCACTGGGTCAAATGTGAGCTAAAGCAAACAGTCGTGGGATATAAAGTACAGCACAGGGAACAGAGTTACTGCTACTGTGATAGCTATCTATAGTGTCAGAAGGGCCGCAGGCTTGTTGGGGTGATCACTTTCTGAGGGGTGTGAATGTTTCATCATTATGTAGTTTTGTATACCTGAAACTAATAATAAAGAAAATTAAGAATAAGGAAGGAAGGAAGGCAGGAAGGAAGGAAGGAAAAAAGGAGGGAAGGAAGGAAGGAAATGGCTCCTGGAGAGAGAGAACAACTCAGAGTTTGTCATTAACCACAGAAACCCAGCTGCTTCTCTGTCCATGTGCATGAGAGGATCTGCCAGAAAGCCGGTGTCGCTTTGGGGAAACAGAGGCTGAGTGCCTGCGTCCAGAGATGGCCTGGGCTGTCCAGGTACAGTAATAGATGAACAAGAGGAAACATTTCTTGTGCTCGATGACACTTTCACTTACACACACAATTTGCCACTTTACACACACACACACACAAAGACACACGTAAGGCCTTGTGAGGAAGATAAGCCAACGAGAAAAGGAAAGTAAACAGAGGCCTCGTTACATTTCCTCTGCTACAGAACCTCTTTGTATGCGGCGTGTCGTCAAATCACAACGTGCTCTAAGAATGGAGTCTTTTTTTAGAGGAACTAATTATAAAAACATGGTCTGACACAGAAATGGTGAGATGGTTCCAAATCCTCCCACAGTAGGATGCCAGGCTCCTTGTACCTTTCAATGTGCACATTGAAATTGCCAAGCCCCTTCTGCTTACCATTTCTGTACTCTAGACCTTCTTTGTTGCAAAGAACAGTGATTTTTGGAGAACAGAAAGAAAAGGCGGGAGTGGTGGGGAGAAAAGAGAGACGGAAACTTTTCTAAAGAGGAATTTGTTCTTCATTACATCAAACACGTTCCCTTATTTATTTATATTATTTTATTTCAACGTTCAATGAAATGACCTATGTGATGCAGACACAGAGGATTTGGGGTGGTCGGCAGTATTTTTTTCTCTTTTATTGAGTCAATTTTATTAAATCCTATTGCTGTTTTAATCTATCTGCAATTTAACTTAACCAGGGATGTGAAGGGATATTAGCTAAGTATTTTAACCCTATTATTCCCATTACCTGCTGTGAAAAGACAGCATGCTATATTGGTTTAGACCAATATAGAACTTTTAGTGATGGTAGAAATGTTTTCATGTCTGTCACCGACCAATATGTTACCCCCTAGCCACACATGGCTTTTGAGCCCCTGAAATGTGGCCAGGATGACTGAGGCACTGAATATAAAGGGAAAACTCAATTTCACACCTTTTTATGTGTTGCCTCACTGTGACTCTCCTTTACTACTCACACAGCGGACTTTATTTCTGGTCACCAAATGTGTGAGTTTTTTCCCCACAACAAACAATGCCGTGGAAACCCACGGCAGCTGGGTGTCCGATCATTTCATTCCATTCCGACACTATCCACCCAGAGAGAGCGTCAGAGCCCACAGGCTAAGGGCTCTGTTGCACAAGCTTGCTCCCCCTCCAGCACCCACACACCTGTCCCAAGTCCGGGAACCATGGGTGCTTCTGACCTACTGATCTGAGGTTCTAATCATTCCCTCTCCGCAGGCTTGCTTAATTTGCTAAAACAGCTCCCAGAACTCAGCGAAACGCTTACTTACATTTAAGTTCATTAAAGGATATGCTAAAGGACACGGGTGAGCATCCAGATGCGCAGAACAAGCTACATGGGAAGGGGCGCAAGGCTTCCACGCCGGGTCTAGGCGCCCGCCTCCCCGCACCTACACGTGCTCCCCAACCCAGAAGCTCTTCGAGCCCCAAACTTTGGGGAATTGATGGAGGCTTCATTGCATAGGCAAGATCACCATTGACTCCATTTTTATCCCTTTTCCCTTAAAAGACTGGGGGTGGTGGGGCTGAAAATTCCAAGCTCCCCAACCTGGCCTGCTCTTTCCGTTGACCAGCCCTCATCCCAGAATTGCCCAAGAGCCCACCCATTGGGACAAAAGATGCTCCTGTCACCCAGGAAACTACCACGGAAATTACCAGGGTCAAAGACCAAATAATCAGAACAAAAGATGCTCCATATGGTCTTATCATTTAGAAAATTCCAAGGTTTTAGGATCTCTGTGCCACAAACAGGGACCATATCGCCGTATCACACTGACGTTTAAATTTTTTTAAATTGTAATTAATCACAAATTTAAGTCGTTCTATGTGGCTTGTGGACATGGTATTGGACAGATTTAGAACCGTGAAAAACAAGTCAAGAACGTAAGTACCCACACTCCATATTGGAAAGGGCTCTGAACCCAGACCAACGTTATGTTCAGCTCAGAGAAGTTACTGGACGACTGTGAAACTTGGTTTTCTCAAGCGTAAGGTGGGGACAGGAGTCTCCTCTCTCCCTGCCTCCTGATGCTCTTCTGTGCTGAAGCAGTTAAGGAGCATCAAAGTGTTTAGTGAAAGACAGTGCTTCGTACAACTGTAAAGAGAGCTCATTAAATGAATTGCCCTTATTCAGTCTTTCTTTTACCCTTTGGAAGGACTTTGAATGCCATACTAAGAATTTGCCTTTTAAAAATTAACTAGTTGGTTCTATACTAATCGCCACTTTACAAATGTGGAGAGTGATCACAGAGAAATTAAGTAACTTTCTCACATTAATTAGGTAGTGAGTGATGGGGCTGATATTGAAGTGCAGGCATTTGGGTTCTAGGTTCTTTTTACTGTGACTTCCCCCAAGCCCATGCTGACTCCTTGGTGGCCTCTCCAGCATCCATTTCTCCTTCCCTAGTGTGATGCTGGAAGGTCTGCACCAGAGGTTTTGATTGGTTTCCCTTAAGCCAATCAACACATCTCCTACCCCTGGTCATATGACACAGCTGAGCACATGATGCACTTCAGGCCAAGGAGCCTAAAATACTGACTAGAGGCCCTGGGTGGGGAAGTTTCTTCTCTTGCTTGTTATAAGCTGGGAAACTTGTAATCCCGGTCACTGCTGGCAAACATTTTGTAACTAACATTGTACCTAAGGTAAGGATGGAACAAATACAACGGAAGGTAGAATGGAGATGTGGAAATAATGTTGGTAATTTAGCTTTCCCTTGATCCAGCTTTACCTGTAGTGCAATCTATGGCTGGACAGTTCAGTTACATGGAATTATTTTTTAAAACTATATATTTTTGTTGTTGCTGCTGCTGTTACAATGAGCAATGGAAAGCAAGCCAACTGACTACTACAGTCATGCCTTAAAGAAACTCAGAATTTCACAACCAGAAAATTATGTCCACCACTCGAAAGTCAACATTTGAAACTAGTAACAAACACACAAAGAAAGTGCTGCTCTTAGCTCAGAGACACGAGTCTGTGTCCTGGCATTTGGAATGAAGCCTCCATAACAAGGGGTAACAGATTAGCTCTGCAGCAAGTAATGGCAGTCCATTAAAAGAATATTAAGGTTGTGACAGGAAATGATATCAGTAAAAGCAATTCCTCGGGAAGGGAGAGGTGCCATATGTGCAGCCAAAACTGAGATGCAAGGGCGAGTGGGGGTAGAGTTAGGAAAGTCATTAAAGAAACTCCCCATCGTGCTCAGGAGTTAAAAGACATATGGTGTCTCTGTCCTGACTTGGGAGGTTTTCTTTCTCTTCGCTTCCGACTTCACACTCCTCCAACGAAACTTAGGATGAACAGCTGAAGAAGAACCAGTGATGTGGGTCCTTATGTTCTAGTGACTCAGGAAGATGGGGGAGGTGGGTGGTGTAGTGGAAAGAACATTGGGTTATAAGTTCTAAGGTCAGAGTTCTACACACTCTGAACCCTTCAACCTTCATCAATCGCTTGAACTTCCTAGCTCTAGTTGCTCCATCTAAAAAATAAAAGGACAATGCTTTCACCACTGTGAAACGATACTCCTTCTCCTAAAAGTCATGCATTGTCTTGCCTCTGGGATTTCGCTCCCTCCGGCTGCATACTTTCCCTGTTTGCCTGTTGTTTTCAGCTCAGATGTCATCTCCCGTATGAAGTTTTCTCTTACCTGGATGGAATCTCGCCCTTTCTATTCCCACCTGCCCAAGGACTTATCACACAGTCCAGGGATTGCCTATTCCTTCTCAACAGAAATTAAAGCATGCACAGACCTCCACTGCCCACACTACACACTAAGCGTGAAGCGCCCTGAGGTCAGGGGACCATGTCACTGTGTCTCAAGGCTGACGAGCACAGGGCTGATATAAAGCACGTGCTCTTTGTTGCGATTGGGAGGCACCAACCTTAATTAGGCCCCCAGGCTGTGCAGAGATCCGGTGCCTTTGCCAGCTCCCTGCTTCATCCTCCCCTTCCTCAGATGCCCTGTGACCTGCTCCCCGCCATGACTCTCAGGAGCGTCTTTGTCTCCTTGGCTGGATTTGAGGGTGAAAATGCATCCCTCTTGTCTCTCATTGCCTCTTTGTTCATTTTCAACTGAGAGAGATGGAAAAGTCAAACAGATTTGGAAAAAGTTATTAGGTATATTACGGGAAAACTGTACTGAGGAATGGGAGAGGCAGTGGATAGAAACAGTCCTTATGTGCAGGCGTTAAACACATTTGCTCCACCCGATCAAGAAACACGGACCAATGGGAATGGGAATTTTACCCTCTTCTCCTGCCTTGAGATGGAGTGAACAAGTTGTAGAAGTCTCCTTGAGGAAACTCTATAAAGAAAATAAATAGTTTCTCTTCCAGTCTTTTTTCACAGAGGAAATATCTAGATTTGCATGAAGCTTTTCTCACCCCTTCCTTCTTTCCTTCTGTAACAACTGAAGGGAAGTGTCTCTGCCTTGGACTGTTCCCTAATTCCCGCAACCTCCTGGGGGTTTGCTCTCCCCACCTTTCATGCTTTACCGGTTCCCGTACACCCTCAATTCATAAGACCTGTTTCAAAACAGAATTTAGAGCCTACACATAAAGCTTTCACTTGCTATTCTTGATAAATGGGATGGCACATTCCTCCTGCCTTCGCAATCAGGGAAATGTGCCTGATTCTCAGATAAAGAGGCAGGCACGGGGGATGGATTAGAAAGATAAATGAACGCATTTCCCCCCAAACCTACATTCGCTTGGGTCACACTGATCGCTTGCTTTCCCTGTCTTTTGTGACTTCAAGTGATGTTAACATGGCAGTGGCCAGTCCCAAACTTCTCCCTCCTAAGGTCCAGCCTTCCTACCCCTGCTTCATTCTGTCAACAATTCCATCATGTGCTTGGACTGACCAATCGCTAAGTGACAGTCTCCCAGTTCAGGAAATGTTACAAGTCGCTCATATTTGAGTTGCCGGGAGTATGGCTACAGTCCCTGCCAACTGACCGCCATAGCATCAGCCTCTAAAAGTGCCCTTTGTCAGCCACATGCCAGGGGGCTAGAGGCTGGACTCCACAATACAGGGACTACGCCATGTGGCAAACGACAGAAGACAACAATGCCATGTGTGACAGTCTTAATCCCATGAAGGAATGAAATCCATCTTTGTTGATGAAGGTATTACATCTGCCATAAGAGATCTCTACTAGGAGCAACACATATAGTAATACATATCCTTGTTTTTAAGGCAAGCTGCAAAACTTCTGTTTCTTTTTCCTTCGGTAAACATAGAGGAAAGAAGTAGAGCCCAAAAGACAAGTAGTTGGTCAAATAACAACAATGGACGTAGTGTAGTAAGTCAGGCAGGTAAGACCCCCTTCTCCATTCCCCTCTCCATCCGTGGATTCTCACGGTGGGGGTACATGCAGGATACAACGGAATGGAGCGAGGCAGACTCCTCCTGTGTTCAAAGATGCAGTTGCCACCCATGGCCGGGGGCACAGGAAATTCACAGCAGCTTTTTCAGCCCCCTGCTCCACTTACTCTGATTTTCAACTTTGTTGTCTCCACTTGTACAGATGAATTATACGGCAGATAATCACTCCAGCAAATGCTAAGTTAACAATAATGAAGTACAACACAGCTGAGGGCTGCGATAATATATTCTATTTGGGTTTATCTTTCCCCCAATTTCTTCAAGTGCATTACCCACCCAAAACTCTCCCTTCACAAATGCAAACATGATTAAACTGGCGATTGCATCTGGAAAAAAAAATCATACTACGTGGCAAAATATAATAGTTCGATGCTCATCTCGCTGCTTTCGAGAGCAATTTCACGAGGCTGCGGAATGCATCAGAGACACTGATGAGTCTCGGATCCCAATCAAGAATGTGAAGAAAGATTTTCAAAGTTATCCATTAGCTGGTGATGCAAGTTATCAGAGCAATTGCTGGGTGTGTGACACACGAGCACACCCAAACTTCAGAGAAATGGAACAGTGGATCTGTAGGGACCCAAGCCAAGATCCCACTTAATTCCCCTCCAATGCCTCCTCATCCAGCATCCCCACCCCAATTTAAGACGAGGAAACTGAGATGCCAAGAGATGTGTTACACTTAAGATGTAAAGGCCAGTTACGATCTGCTTCGGGGGAAAGGCAGAAGTTCACCCTCTGAGCAAATGTTGATGCCCTGCCCATATTCCCCCATCTCTGGTGCTTCTCTGCAAACTGGCCAGACTCCCAACTGCAAGCACCTGCCCTTGACTGCCCAAGGGCTTTCTTGAGCTACCAATGTCCACGTGCCCACTGGGCAACAGGCTGGAAGACCTGGGGAGTTATCACTCTTCCCAAGTAGGCCTCAACCAATGGCAGAAGGAAGGGTGTGGGTGCATGACTACCCCAGCTCCCTCATCCCTCAGACGGGGCAACACAGAAATGCTCCACAGGTTGGCAGCGTCTGCAGGGAGTTGAGTCTCCAGGGAGCTTAATCTCCAGACACCCACAGTGGTAACTGACTTGATAACACACCCTTTATCATCTAACTCCCTTTGTCTACCTTAGTTCCTCGTTTGCTGTCTGGTGTCGGATATTTTCTTCAACTCCCAACTGAACTACTTGCACTTCAGTTTTTTCTTAGGGTCTGCTTTTGGGAAATTCCAAAACGAGACAGTCCTGTATACTTTAGATTCCATGGACCCAGCCGTTGTCGACACTCACTAAAAAAAGTCACGATTTGTATTTCATTTTCCTCCCCTCATCCCACCACCTAGAACTGGATCCCCAATGGATGGGAAACCATGGAATGACCTAGCTATGGTTTCCTCTAAACAGAAGGTCAAGGATTTGGACAAAGATAAAATCCTGCATTTTACCACCTAGTAGGTATATGGACAGTACAAGATGAGCAGAAAGATAAGCTGTTTGGGGGTCTGACACCTTATTGCCTTTACGTGAGCCATATTTCTATACGGGAATTTAGAAAGGGACTCACTTGATGGCCCATCATACGATGCCAAAAATTTACTAGACAAAGACTGTGAGAGTCTTATGTCACCTAATTTGGGAAACTTCCCCTGGAGGTTTCATTTCCACAAAAAAAGCATATTTGATGTGCTCAGAAAATAAAATCCTTCCGTGATTTTGTTTACAAGCTACATGTGCAACAGACAAACTGTACAAGTATTTTAATCTACTTTGTCCTAAAACAGGAATCAGAAATTAAGCGCTGAATGTGACACGTTCCTCTTGGTGAATCTGATCTTCAAGCACAGCTAACCGAGCAAGTGTTTTCTATTTGGCGTCTTCCGTTCAGAAGGAATAAGGTTAATCATGCTTAGGTTTAGAGTATTCAAATCTAATTACTAACCTAAGATCCCTTAGATTAGCAGAATAGACATGATAATCCTGACGGGTAACATATGCTAGGGCACGCTGTGAGGGAAATGGGATCACTGGAAATCCAGATTTCAGGATAAAATCACTCTAACTCATGTATATAAACAATTTTATGCTGTGCCTGACTCCTGTGACCTGCTCAAGACTTGTTGACTGTTTTCCTTATTTTCATCCATGCACTGAAAAAAAAATCAAATGGTACCAACCACAAATTCAGTGACATCATTAATGAACGCTGACACACACACACACACTGCCTTCAGAAGTGGTAACGGGAAGGTGAACCCCTTCTGGAAACGAGGTACAGCCACTGGTGAACAGAGGCTACACGTGCAGTTTTCTGGCTGCTGTTCTGAGAAGTGTCCGGAAAGCTACCCTGGAGAGGGTTTTAATTCAAGGCTACGATGCTCTCCTTGTTTGGTTCCGTACCTTGGAATTTAATAATGGCACTCAGCTGACAAGACAAACCTGATACCCACTCCATGGAAATATCTTTAGAGGCCAAAGAAATCTGTCACTGAAAATAAAATTAGGAGGGTAAAGAGAGGCTTAACTAAAAACCTTAAATTCAATTGTATATCCAGTGATGCAAGCCGACAACGGAGTTAATTACGCATTTTTGCCTTTTCTCTACCTTCCTCCCTCCCTCCCTTTCTTCTTTACACACACACACACACACACACACACACACACACACACACACAAGCCTATCTCTAGCTCTCTTAAGTAGAACAATCTTCATTATCAGTGAAATACAGTACGGTGAGTTTTTATGTAAAAGAGCCTCCTTCTTCTTGTCATGTTAGTTTGAAACCCAGGCAAGATTGTGATCAGCTGCTCTAAGGCACCACTCTTTGCATGATACAATTTCTCCTATAATTTTCAGAATTTTTGAGGAATTCTATAACTGATCTTTTAACCCCATCATATCAATTTAACAAAAAGGTCTCAAGATTGCAAGAATCAGATGAATCAGAATTGACTGATTCATTTCACATTTCCGTCTTGTATCTGTCCCATGACATTTCCACCAAAGGATCAAGACCTCTCCTTGGATACCTGTAGGGACAGGGAACTCATTCCTGTAAAATCCTCACCCACCCATTCACAGAGGGCTGGCACTATAACGTGGAGTTCTCTAGCCTCAGTGTGTCGCTTCATTCCCCAAGTGGAGAGCTCAGAATCAAAGCAGCACTCGAGCCAGTAAGTCTAAGGATAAAACTCTGGTTTTGTGGGGGAAGTGGGTAAAGAAAAAGAAGAAATGCAAGTGGCCAATCAGCATATGTCAAAGGGGTCAGCCTCATTAGGAAGGGTCTACAAATTAAGCAAAAATGAAATGCCACTTTCCACTGCTCAAGTTGGTAAACAAAAACCAAAATGCTGGTAACAGTGCTAGTTAGGTCAGGGAAGGTCTCCACCTTCAGAGAAAACAGATTGAAAAAAATCTCAGGAGGGAAGTTAGACAAAACCTATCTAACACCTTTAGCATGTATACATTCTTTGGTGTATAATTTATGCTTACAGAAACAGGACTTAAATGGGTAAAAACATTTAGCTACCCACACATTCACTCTGATTTTATTTACAAAATGGCAAATATTGACATGACTCATAGCTTATCCATACACTAACTACTACTATTCCTTCATTAGGGTGGTGATTAACTAATAGTTATTGGCACAGAAATATAGTCATGATATATTGTTAACTTTAAAAAGCAAATCAAAAGCACTATGGCTAGCGGGGAAAAACACCTAAAACACAGCGGGGGTACAATGGGGACATTTGAACGTTGATTAGATATTTGGTGATATTAAGGAATTATTGTTACCTTTGTATAACAATAAAAATGTAGCAATTATGGTACTGTATTAATTTAAAACACTATGTTAAGAACTACTGCTTAAACAGCTGGGTTGGCCTTATGTACATTGGGTTTTCCTCTGGAAATGCCATTCAAATGAGATGAAGGAATAAATTAAGTTAAAGTCTCATAGGAACATAGGTATTGGAGGAGACTTAAGTGAATGGAAGATGTTAACACTCTGTAGAAGACGGGAACGTGGATGGATAGAGGCCTGGCGAGCAAAGAGGAAGACGGCTCTATTAAGTCCCACTATATAGTGAGAAGTGACACTACGTCACCAAACCCAGGAAGTCTCTGAAATGAGAGGCACCAGGAACAGCAGGGAGAAAAGACACTAAGAATGGAATTAGATACACATTTGACAGGTAAGTCACATCCCTCTTTCTCGGAGCCAAGAGAGGCAGTATCTGCTTCTAGACTGTTTACTCAAAATGAGACTTGGTGTTGCTACCTTTTAGGGGTTGCCATCAATGTTACTGCGAGCTTGTAAGGACAATTTGGAAGGCTTCGTTTCCCCCGCCCCCTAAGCTCTGTAAGGGGTTAAATAGCATGGGAGTTATCCGATCCTTTTACTTTGGGTAAAATTCCCCTTTAAAATCATTTAGCACTTTTGTGGAGAGATTTTTTTTTTGACTCTGACAACAGTGACTGGTAGTTTGTTTGCTTAAAATTTCTTTCGCTCCCAGAATCAGCTTTGGTTAATTTATTCCTTTTTAAACCCGATAACCAAGATGGGTAACAGCAGAATTGCTTCTGTTGTAGAGCTTTCTTCACTTGCCTCATTTACAGATAGCTTCCTACAAATATGGTTTGTGCGTGTGTGTGTGCATGTGCACGCATGTATGTGTGTGCATGTGTGTTTCGTTTGTTTTTCACCCACAACTTAACCTACTGAGATAAATGGAAAGGGTAATACTAGTTACTCTCTCTATACCATTACTGATGTTTAAAAAAATAAATTGATGGTTGTGTCCTTCAGCATAAAACTCTGATTTTGGAGAACTTTGTTCTGCGTTTAGTGTCTCTGTTCTCTTCATGCTAAACCTCTGTCTCTCTCTTTCTCTCTCTCTCTCTGTCTCTCTCTCTATACACACACACACACACACACACAAATACACATATATATACAGTATGCCCCAAAATTGTATACACATTTTAAGAAAGGAAAAAACTGTACACTGCATTAAAATTGTAATACTCAATATATACCAATAATAAAAGATGAATACAAGTCATGTGTATACATTTTTTTGGCACCGCCGGTACATAATGAGCTAAGTTTTTTGTTTGTTTTTGTTTTTCCCTCATTTCTTCAGAAATGGAGTATGAATCTCAATTTCTCTTTTTGTTGTTTTCAGGTGACGTCTGAGAAGAGAATGGGGTAGAGCATCTTTACTTCGCTATTGCAAAACTGGAAGTCTGGATTTTTAAAAATACTTAAAAAATTATGTCTCCCCTGCTAAACGGCCCCATGAGCTCAATGACAATATCTGTCTTATTCAAGTCTGTATCCTAAGCATCTGACTCACAATAGGGGCTGAGTAAGTATTTGTTAAGTGAATTCAAAAATGAATTAATATACAAAGTATATTCTCATCCTTTTGAGGAAAAACGGTAATGCGGAATGTGCTGGGGAGGGTACACACACTGCCTTAACAGTAGTTATCTCTAGATGGCATGGGATGTTTTCATAGCGTTTTCTGCTGCAGCCTACAGAAACATGTTTATTTTGTAATAAAACATAATTTCCAAAGGCATTTAAACAAGGGATCCTATTTAAATACAGTGATCCCTTATATTGGATCTTCCAAGATGGTCTGGATTCCAGCTCCTATGGTATTCATTCGTGTGAACAAGCTTGTACTGGCCGAATCAATGCTCCGAGTTTGGATTCACAGAATGATGCTCACAGTCATTTGAGAGTAATGGTACGTCCGGCCTCGGACCTCCCGTAACAATACAAACTCTCACATCCACTTCCATGAGGGTGAACCCAACAAACACATCTTCAAGTTCAGTTTGCAGTTCCAGTAAAGTGTTTGAAAAGGGGCCACCCAAGGAAATAGCCAGTCCCTTTGTTGTTTTCTCCTTTTTACAGATGATTTGTTGGTTTCAGAGAATTTCAGGGAGGCCAATCAGTGTGCTTCAACTCTGTACAAACAACAAATTCAAAACGTGGGAGCAGGGTTTCCTTGGTGTGCCAGCATTGTCCCTTCATTACTCCTCTCCAGCTATTCTGGCCTTCTGTCCGTTTTCCAAATGCATCCAATTCAACCTCATCATCTCTTCCGTTCCCTCCACTGCTTAAAATGCCGTTGCTCCCGGATCCTGTTTTCATTAGGTCTCAGCTCAAGTGGTATCTCCTTGGAGAGACTTCTCTTTACCCTTCAGTCTAACATAGCCACTTGGTCACTTTCTGTCCCATCATCCTGCTTTATTTTCTCTTTTCTGTCAGATATAGCCCTCTTTTTAAAGCTTATTAATTTGCTTTCCTTTCCCTATTAGAAATGCAGAGTTCCTGAGATCTTTGTTGGCCTGATTCACTGTTTTATTCCCAACACATCTAAGAATTCATATTTTAACATGCTAAAAGCTCAACATATATTTGTGAATGGGAGGGGAAGTGGGGAGAAATAAAGAAAAAAGAGAAAGAGAGCGGCAGGGAGGAGAGGAAGGAGAGAAATTGAACACATTATCGTTTCGCTACAGATCTTATTTCTAAAACCAGTCAAAATACCCCGCAAAATAAAGGCTCTTCCATTTCCCACCATCTTCTTGCTTTAGAAGACAGTTGAAATTCTAAATAGCAAATTTCCCATCATATATGTATTGTAAATTAACATAAATATGTAGTAAACACTAATATGTGAATAGAATAACTCACACTTAGGTTTTCTTTGTTCATACATCACGGATTGTAAACTTCATCACATGACTAAAGAGGAAATGCACAGAAATATTAGGACATTGACATTTTTCTGACTCCTTGGCTTGGGAAAGTTATAAAGTTTCACCTTCTATTATTTCCTTTGAAACTGGAACATGAGAGAAAGAAAAAATGACTACCAACATTTTCACTCTTTAAGAATCATCACATGGGGCGACCGGTTGGCTCAGTGGTTAGAGCGTGGTGCTCATAACACCAAGGTGGCCGGTTTGATTCCCACATGGCCAGTGAGCTGTGTGCACTCCACAACTAGATTGAAAAAAACAATGACTTGACCTGGGCTGAGCTGCGCCCTCCACAACTAGACTGAAAACAATCACTTGACTTGGAGCTGAGCTGTGACCCCCATAACTAGATTGAAAACAACGACTTGACGTGGAGATGATGGGTCCTGGAAAAACACACTGTTCCCCAATAAAAAAACACACAAAAGAATCACATGGATAGTTGCACAACAACGTGAATATACTTAACTATTGTACTGTACACTTAAAATTGGCTGCGGGGGGGAGAAAAAGAGAAAAAGGAGGGGCTGGCCATGTCCATGTCCCCTTCTCCTGGCCACCGTCATCACTGAAGCATTTGTTAAGATGACGTCTCCATCAGCCTCACTCCCCGAACAACTACTATGAGGAGATGAGCCCCCGGCTGACCCTGGTAGACCTCTAGCATGAATGAGAAGTAACGTATGTTGCGATAAACCACACCATTACTTTGTTGTTTCTGCAGCAAAGCTTAGCACATTCCTGACCAATGCATGGTGGTCACGTGGGGATGAGAGAGTAGGGATTGAAAAAAGGAATGTAATCAAAGACTTGAGCATGTTTGTAGGATGATGAGGAAAACATGGGAAAAGGGAGGGACTGAAGATGCATGAGAGGGTGCAGGTGGTTGGCTAGTCTGGGGAAGGCCAAGCGCACACTGTGCACGCTGGGTGTGTGGTGGACACACCTACCCATGAGATGTCGTGACACGCACCGTCACTGCTGCAGGGGCTTCTTCTCTGCCTTGGAACCTCTTCCAAAGAAAGTGAAAGCGCTGATGAGCGAGTATATGTCTGAGACCATTTAGCATCAGGCCTTCCTTGACAAGCAGATGGATGAAAGAAATAGCTTCTCGGTGCCTCAGTTTCCTCATCTGTAAAATGGTGATAATAACAGAATCTACCTGACAGGGTTTTTGTGAGAATGACATGAGCTAGTATCCGTAAAGCACTTAGAACAGGGTCTGGCAGAAAGTGAGTCCTATTTAAGTGTGATCTCAGAACCCTTTTGGGTTTTAGGAAGAACCTTTAAACATGGTGGTGAAATGTGCTAATGGCTTCTTGTTGCAACAGCAACAAGAATTGTTAGGAACAGCCAAGTTCTGCAGTCCTGGGAAACACATGCAATGAAGGGAAAGAGGAAGGAGAGAGGAGAACTGAGAGGGAGATTTAGGAAAGAGGGAGGGAGGGAGGGAGAGAGGAAGAGTGAGAAAGAGAGGGAACAAGGGTGAGAGATGGAGGGAGAGGGAGACGGAGAGGAGAGGAAGAGAAGAAGTAAGTGACACACAGAAAGAAACAGGGAGAAGGGCGAGATGGTAGGAGTTCCGAAGAGCTGAGAGGCAGGGAGCTAGAAAAAAGAAAATGTAGGAAAAAGCAAGGTTTATTGACTAGTTGACAAAAAAGACTAAAAAATCAATACTGTTTTCTCTGACGCTTTAGATAACTTCCCAATAATGCCGGGCGTCATGCTGCAAGGAAAGGGGTCCCTGTGCTGACAGCTTCACTCCAGAATCAGTAGAGTTTTCTTTATTTTTACATCTCCCCAGGTGGGAAGCAGTGTAGGCTGTCAGCTTCCAAAAGGATGAAAGTGAACCTTCTCCGCCATGAAGGGGACTTTGGTGTCAGCAGCTGGGGGTGGCTGGTCGGACGTGTGTGTATCTAGGGGCTTTGTCAGTGACTGATTCTGCTTTCCTGGTGGCAGGAACCTGAAAACACAGTATTACTTTTGAAGATCATTGCCAAAACCAGCACAGAAGAGAGAACTGACAGCAGTCTCTGAACTTTAGTTTTGTTGAGATAACTTTTGAAGAGGAAAAGCAATAAAGGTCTTCAGGGTTGACATGTTCTTCTTATAATATCTTCAATTAAATATGTGTGACCACTGATGTTGGCATGAATTCTCATGCTTGTAGCCCTAACACAACTATAAAAATTAAAATACTTTTACTTTACAAAGGAAATGCACATAAGCTCTGACACCAACAAAATCCAAATTAGCCACATTCATTTAAAGGGAAGGATTTTCAGAAAGAAACTCCTATTACTGGTTTAACAGGAGAAAACCATAGCCTCAGGTACAATTCTGCATTTAATCTCTCTTAGTGTTTTGACCTCAGTGATGGTAACGGAGAACACTTCTATTCCCCAGTAAATGCATGGTGACATGACTAGCTCCCGAATCTTTATTTGCTAGTTTGGAATGATCAGGTCATAAGGCTTCCATACATAACCCAAATTCGACTATCGAGTGAAGCCAACGCACGGGGGTTGGGGGGACATGATTGTCAATAAAGCTGACTCATTCACTTGAAGATGCGGTTACAGGTAATCGTTTGAAACCTGAATAAAATGGACACCTAGTCCTATTATCGCTGGCATAGGAGAAGAAAACTAAGTGCACTGCTTGCAAACCATTGCGAAGTTCATGCAAATGAAGACAACAGGCAGGAAACACATCCACACACAGGAGACTGTGATCTTGAAATTCTGGTACAAGGCATTTATTTGCAAGTCAGCCTTCCGACACTATTGTGTGCCATGAGCATACTTACTACTTTCCATTCACTGCAAAACCTTCATCCCTACAATAGAGTCGTGCCATTTAGGCCAACTTCAAATGTAAACACGAAGATTTGTGCAGAATTACAACGTGATTCCTAGTATGTTTTTATTTTATTCAGATGATCACCAAAATAGAAATAACATTTTTCCTTAAGACTTCCCAGACCTCAGCAACATGTCCTCAGACCCTCAAGGCATGTGGACCCCAGACTGAGAAGAAACGGTGAAGACGGCTCTCTTCGTCAGGCCAAAGCCTGAGACTAGTGTAACCTGAGTTTGGTGACGGTTCAGTTCAACGTGATAGACACTGGCTTTGAAAGAAGGGAGCTGTGCTAGAAGCCTTCTGTTAACACGCCCAGGTTCATTCTCTTCCTTCTCCCTCCTGCCCTGTTAGCCAGGAGGCTGATCTGTACGGACCACAGGCTACCCTTGCCTTCCAGCTTCAGAGTTGGCTCACTGAGGTGCACTGACAGAACTGGGGGGGGCGGGGGAGGAAGGAGAAGAATGCAGCCGGATTATTTAGTCTCCTGGATCCCTTTCTTCCAGGTCACCGAGGCTTACTGCAACCCGGAGGCCATACGTAGATCTTGTTCAGACATCTCCTCCCCTTCACACTATTACAAGTCCCCTACCCCTAACACTGCACTGTCCTCTGTTTTGGGTCACTAGCCCCTTTTACAAATGCTCCTCACATCGCCCAACTGGATTATGTAAGTTACCCCCACCAGGACTTTGATCAATATAGGTGCACCTAGTCAACAAGACCAGAAGTACCTACACTCCTTAAGACAATTGGACAAGGTTAATGGAACACACACATATACGTACTCATACACGTACCTTGGTGCAGGAGATGGGAAGAGAATTCTCCCTTGGGGAGAGAATTCTCCCTTGTAACGAATTTACAATGTGCTGAGCATGGAACTGGGGCATCTGAATGTACATTGTCTTTTTTTAAGCTTCTTGATCACATTTGAAGAGAGCATTTAGTCTTCCTATTACAGATAAAGAAATGAAGGCTCAGTGAATGGAGGTATCTAACCCAATGCAACAAAGATTGAAAGTGAAAACGCTGGGATGCAAACATAGACCTATCCGGACTGAAAGGAGGTTTTTGCTTCTCTGTATCACTCACTCCGTCAAGATGCTGGTTGACATTTGAGAAGGACTCAGTGTGATTTTTAACCTGCTTTTAACTTTAAACCAAAGCTGAAGGTAGGGAGGACAGCAGCAGCCAGTGACACTCCTGCCGCCATAGGAATCACATCAGCCAATAGGATGGTTCAGAACATTTGTGCTATGTTACAGGAGCCTAAAAAGCAAGAAGAAAACCACAGAGTTTGGTGAAGGAAAGAGCTATATAGGTGTTGACTCTTCAATGGATGAAGCAAAGACAGAAATGGACGAGGGGACTCCATCCCGAGGAAATGATTGTAGATGGGCACAGAGATTTAGTTGTAGGAGAGAAGGACATAACCAAATGATTAAAAAAAACCCAGGAGTTATTTAAATGAATTATGGTATATCCATTTGATGAAACACAGATGCCCTAAATCTTGGGTTCTTTCTATTTATCTGTGAATTACAGAACATAAAATGCCTTCATGGGGGATTTTCTTTTCTTTTACTACACTGAAGAGTTACTTGGTCCTATGGGCATAAAGGCTTAGAAAAATACCTAAATGAAGTACTCCTTTATTTTCCCCTAATTCTCCTGCACAAAACAGATGCATTCCCTAATCCAAACTCCAACTTAGAGAAAAACATGATTTGAGTCAGCAAAAGTTCATTCCCATCATGGAAACAAACAGAAAGAAGCTGAAATAGTGAAGCCTATGTAGTAAAAAGTTCTTTGCAATGGGGAATTCATAACATACATTACCAACTTTTATCTAACAGTTGATTTACTTCGAAACACTGCCAAGCCCCACTTACCCAGACACCATGTGAATGCCAATCTTGATGGGCAAATAATCAAAACGTAAGTGGTGAAAAAACACAAAAGGTCTTTGAAGTCAAAAGGAAAGCCATAATTCCATGCATTAAAACTCTGGAACTTTTCTACCAGAAGATCTTGATAAACTCCCCTTCAATGTTCTAGATTCAATCAATTTTAACAACTGATCTGGGAGCTAGTCTCCAAAGACGGCTCCCAGTAAACCATGATATTTCAGCCTTGCGTTGGGTCCTCCCATATTTGGCCAATAGAATGTGGCAGAAGTGATGCAGGGTAGGCCTTAAGAAGTTCTACAGCATCCCCTTGGCTCTTTTGGGATGTTTACTATTGGGCTGTTCTTTCTGAGAACCCAGCTGTGAGAAGCTTAATCCACAAGGAGAGGCCATGAGTTGGTGCCTCTGTGCACAAAGGCCTCTGGGCATCCAGCGGACAGCAGCCTCAATCGTCAGCCATGTAATAAGCTCTTCTGGACATCCAGCGCAGTCGAGCCATCAGGCAATTGCAGCCCCAGTTGCCATCTGATTAGAACCACAGGAGACACCCCAAGTGAGAGTCATCCATCCCAGTCAACACTCAGAAACATGAGAGATATTAATGAATTGCTTCAAGCCAAGGCACTGGGACTAGTTTGTTGTGTAGTGACACATACCTGAAACACTTGGCTGCCAAGTTTCCAGTTCCGAACAGCAATTAAGACAACTAATGAAAGTAAGACCTGTCAGCAGTAGGAATTGGAAGTTAAATTTCAGGGAAATAAGAGAAACCATTAAAATCAAGAGAAGACATCAAAACACAGCCACTGGAGCCCATTTAGTGGGCAAAGAGGGGAGTAAGCTGGCCACTCCAGCCCCAGGCCCCTCCCAATAGCCATCACGAAATCATCTTCCTTTAGACTCCTGTATTCATGAGAACTTGGAATTAGGAAGAAAGATCACATTCTCATCAGCACATCTGAGAACGCACAGAGGTGAGGAATCGGTTGTTTTTAAAGGTTTTAATGATCCAAGATTAAACTGTGACAGTATCTCAGAGTCAAAAGGAGGCAAGCATCGGTTTTCTGTGAATTCATTAACATGGGCCACTTAAATGTCCCGCAACAATCTTGAATATGTGACATATTCTTGTCCCATAACTCTTCCTGACATCTGGACTTCCATGGCAGCTACGAGAACAATGGGAACACACTCATTCATTCATTCATTCATTCATTCATCAGGGACACGTTCCCCTTTGCTGACCACCAGCCCTATTTCAGGCATCATGCATAGACACGTGAATAAGAGGAGGTTCATTCCTCCAACAACTCACCATCCCGAGGGAACTTGAAAGAGGCCAGAATTAACATTTACTGAGTGCCCGCTGCTTGCGGCAGAACTTTGCTAGTTGCTTTCACAACTTTTATTACTAGATTTAAACCTTCCCAGCAACTCGGTTTCATGGACCTGACTCATCCCATTTTTAGATGAGGAGGCTACACCTCACACAGGCTGTACCACCTGCAGGAAGACTTGAAATAAGAGAACAGGCTTTCAGCCCTCACCAGTGGCAACTCTCCAATCTCCATAAATCTTACATGAACTTCATGGCAAACTGTAGTAGAATGCCATCATCAATTTATTTCACTTATTGTGACCATTTTAAAGGCTTTCGTAATAACGTGAGGTCACAGCAGAGTCAGGAAAAATGTGTTCCGAGCATCTTTCTGTCTACATCCAAGCCAGTCCTTCCCGCTCACACCACTGTCTAATTCGATGACTCCCGAGGTTTCCCAAGAGTATCTGTCATTTTTATAACAGCCATTTTTCTTTGACTCGGGGAAAAAAAAAAATATATTAAATCAGTGTTTGCATTTGTGCACATTCCTTCAAGTGCTCCCAAATAAGTTGATTCCCAATGAACTTAAGGTTTTAATTCATTTTACGCCATTGCCTTTGCAGAAGGAGTCACATTTTTAAATGTGTGATGACATATGGCTGTTCATTATTTATACATTCTGTAGCAGACTATAAATTTTACTTTGGACATATATCGCGGCACTGAAACCATTTTGGTTGCAAACACATAAATCATGGTTACAGTTATTAGTCTAAATGTAACACCACCCGGGTTCTAGATCAAAACCTTTAAAACCCATTGTAATTGATGCCTGCTGCATAACTTACGTTGGATTTTTATTAAAGGTTCTCATTATTATTTATATATTTGGAGCGTTATACTCCTAGCTCTGCTACTCCATCCTGAGTAAATTATTCTGAGGTAGGACTGAGAGAGTGTGTTGAAGTGTCAGGAATAGGAGAGAGGCTCTTTGTGAAATGTTAAAAGAGAAAAAGTGGGAGAAGGTAGGGGGTGTTGTATTTCAGTGCAGTCTTACTAATTCATGCAATGATTTAGTTAATTTAGCTCCCAAATGCCTTGTCCTCTGTACCAATTGACATTCATTTGAGACAAATTAAAAAAGTGGCGTGTTGTGTCAGCTAAATTATAAATTAGCAAGAGCGTAAGTGAATGAGCTGGGTTCCCAAGGCTGCCACTGGACCAGGCCTTTCAAAGACCAGAAGCACTTAGATTGATCCATATATATCACAGCATGGAGGTATATCAGCGAAATGGGGACTGAGGACAAATGACACTGCACGGGCTCATTAGAAAGCTTCAGGTTGATGAGCTGGTTCTCCTGGAAAGCTTGACTGCAGAAATGCTGGCAGGGGGACCCAGGGGGCCAGGCCATGTCAAAAAGGTAGAGAAGGTGAAGATGGAAGACAACTTGCCACGGAAGAGAACACGCTGTACTGGGAGGCAGGAGGCCAGTAAAACGGCAAGTGAGAAGGCACGGTGACAGGAACGTGAGTTTCAGAACCACATAAACCAGTGTCCCCATCCCTGCGACGCCATTAAAAGCTGTGTGGCCCCAAGAGCCTTACTTGCCTCCTCTAACAAGGAGGCAATAACGATCACCTGCAAGGATTTGCTCTGAAGTTTTTCTTTTAATTAAAGGATTTTGTTTTTCAGAGCAGTTTCAGGTTTACAGAGAACAGAGCAGAAAGTACAGAAAGCTCCCATGTGCCCCTCTCGCTCCTCTGACACTCTTCCCTAACAGGAACATTTTGTGTGAGTGTGGACATATTTGTTCTAGTGGATGAACCAACATCAATACATTCTTATTAACTAAAATAAAGTCCATAGTTTACATGAGGATTAACTCTTGGTGTTGGACAGTGCTATGACTTTTGACAAATCTATAATATCATGTATGCACTATTCCAGCATTATAGTTTCTCTTCCCTAAAAATCCTCTATACGCCACCGGTTCAGACCCCTCTCCTGCCCATTCACGGCAACCACTGAACTTTTTATTGTCTCTCTGGTTTTGCTTTTGGTATCAAATTCTTAGACAATGCATGTGCAGAGTTTAGCAGAGTGTTCAACAGCAGCAGTCCACTCTATTTACATATGAATTTCAAATGTCACATGTTTATAATGCAGATTTCAGACGGATAACCAGAGCAGTCATCAGAGGAGAAGCAGTTATATTGTCAGGTCTCTAACTAGGTTCCCCAGACGCAAGTGACCAAAGGAGTGGAGAGCCCAGCCAGCTCCCCTCCTGCAGCCTGGGCTGCTGGGGAGGCTGACACAGGCTCTGTCACTCGCTCAGGCCCTCCGTGAAGCTTTCTTTCAGGGGAGCTCAGGAAGTTCAATTGCCTTTTCTGCAAACCTCTATCCGGTGACAGAGATGGAGCAGAGATGGAGAAAAAGCTTGGTCCCATCACCAAGAAGTGACTTGCTCACCCATTGTATCTGGTGATTCCTGGTACAGCTCCTTATGCTCATATCCTTTATCTTCCCTGCCTTACTGACGGGGGACGGGGACCCAAAGAATATCAGTGGGGTGGGAGAGGGCCCTGGTCAGGGAACTTGGTTATGTGCTGTCAAGAGTGGGTATAGGAGATACTTCTGTGCCCCTATCGCAACCCTCTGGCCTATCTGAGTATCCAATGTGTCCATCGTGATGAAGTTGCCATGACACCACAGCATCCCACCAGAGGCTCCTGCCTTTGCCCCAAGGATTACTCCAAAGCTTTGCACAGGGGCTTGTTCAGACCAGTCTGGGTAACCTGGAATCATGGAGGAGTTGATCTCCCTGGATGACACCTGGAGCAATGGGTGCTGATGGCTAATGTCCCAGCCTGCTGTCTTTAAGATAATTCTGAGGCATGTTGTTCAGAGGGTCCCCAGCAGGACGGAGCTCTGGCTTCCTGCAGTGGGACCCACGTAGGTGAAAAAGGCACCCTTTCATGTCTCACTCTCATTCTCTCTCTGTTTCCTCGGTTCTTCTTCCAGAGATCTCGCTACAGAAACTACGTGCTCCAAGTCTTGTCTCTGGCTCTGCCTTTAGAAGAACCCAAACCAGGTCAGTGAGGCTGCATGCAAGCAGCTAGCAGAGGGTAACGTCATATGGAAGCTGAACATTTCATTCAGATAATGAAGGAAAATGCTGTGTAGGATACAAAGTACAGCAACAGCTAACACGGCTAGATTGTTTACTGAATGCTCGATGTCATACATGGATGATGTCATTTAATCTTCCTACAACCATAGAGGTAGGAATCATTCTAACAAGCACGTGGCAGAGGAGAAAATGAAGGTTCAGAGGTGTCAAGTGATGTGCCTGGCTTCTAACACCTAATTAACAGTGTGGTCACGAGACAAGCAAAAAGCAATCTAAGTCATGGCTTTCCTCTTAGCCCCAGTCCTCTGCTTCCTGACTCAGCACAGAATTTTAGTTGTGTATAATGTTTAATATAGGAGTGCTTAAGGATGCAGCTTTTTATAAAGGAAAACTACGATTCACATACAAAAATGTGAAAAGAGTGTGTGTCAAAGATTTTATACGTATCTTATTAATTAATGAAGGAACCAGTAAGATGTTACAACCAGTTCAAAGAAAAATTCAAAATACTGTCACTTTATAGGCAATGAAGAATGCCGAACTGAATTTAGCAGCAGACTCAAACCTGAAAGCAAAACTAGTCCATGTGTATAGAAGAAAAGTCAAGTGCACACAACTGGACACAATTCATTTGCTTTTCTGTGGATAAGAATCAGGTGCATTACCGTTAGTTTTCTGTACTTCACAGAATTTGTAAAAGAGGTCCAAGACAATGAAACTAGACATAGCCCAGAGTGTCCATTAGATAAGATACCCTGTAATCTTCTTTGTCCAAACCTTGACAAAATATATGGGTTGAATGAGTCCGAGACCTTTACAATAACAATGATAATAGAATGGAGCGAGGGACAGCAAACTTTTTTCCTAAATGATCAGATAGTACAGTGGTCCCCCCCTTAGCAACGGGATATGTTCCGAGACCCCCAGCGGATGACTGAAACCGTGGATAATACTGAACCCTGTGTCTACCATGTTTTTTCCTGTACACATTTACAGGATAAAGTTTACTTTGTAAATAAGCACAGTAAGAGATTAAGAGCAATAGCTAATAATAAAATATAATGATTATAACAGTACATGGTAATAAGTTATGTGAATATGGTCTTTCTTTTTCAAAAGTATCTTATCATGGGACTGTTTGTTGTTGCTAAAAAGGACCCTGAGAGATGTATCTGCACAGACGGAATTTATAAACAAGAGAAACTAGTGGGTGTTGGATGGTTAGGGCTGTGTCTGCATCCAATACCTCCTGTGTTACTGAATGTTTTACCAGGGTGTTGGGAATTCATAGGAAGAGAGGCAAGGAGGAATCTGAGTGTCCCAGATCAGGAGATCAGAGGTTTTGACAAAAAGTCTCCATCAGGCCCACAGTGAGAATGGGAAGTCCTATTATTCCCCAGGCTCAGCAGAAATGCTAGGCAGGGCCTAAAGTTACTCTTTGTTTCGGGGACAGTAAGTCTCAAATGTGCCCGCAGGGGCTAATTAAGCATGCCTTATGTCCTGCCTGAGGATACGGAGGCCAGGAGTCAAATGGCCTTGGGGGCTTCAAATTAGAGACCAAAAAAAAATGTATTTTTTTCCTGTGACATAATGATTCTTTGTAAGACAATCACTTCTGCACTGGTCTCACCAGCTAAATTTCTGCCTGTTATTCTCCTTTTAGTCAAAATCTACATCTTCAAAGACCAGTTCAACACATGTCCCACTGCTCAAGTCTCTCAACCTTCTTTCTACAAACGTTAATGGGTTTTGGGGGCCACAGAAGAGCTGGAATTATGAACACTGGAGATTTCTCAGTCTCACCTCTTTGTCCCCAGTGCCCATGTATGACCATCATGGTCTGACTCCACTTTCCATTCGGGCCATTTGGACCTTCCTCCCGATGGTTTTTTATTTGTACTCTTTTTGCTCACACTTGTCTGTCTTTTAAAATCCAAGTCACAGAATACTTGAGTAAATCATGGCTTGGCTGATTTGATAGAGGCTCTAAAACTTTTACTAAAAATTGCAGATATGAAGGCTTGCATGTGAACATGGTCAAATGCATGCTAATTGAAAGCAGCAAGGTTTTAGATCATAAGCTCAGGGGAGGTTTGCAGCTGCATTAGAGACATGTGGAAATTTAAAAAAAAAAAAAAAAGAATGCACTCAGTAACACTGAGTGGTTCTATGGAAATGGAACTACTGGCCTGGCCTGTTCACTAGTTCTTTCTTTTCCAAAAGCTCACTCATATTATGGTCTCAACTTTATAATCTGAAAAATAAAAGTTGTTTCATCAATTAAGGCCATGCCCAAACTCCATTCCTTCCAGACCTATGGGAACTATGAAAAACAAGACAACAGGCCCAAAATGGAGTCGCTTATGCTAAGCCCCAAGTCACCAAACCGTGACTTAATTACAGTTTCTATTTTCCCAGAAATGGAATCTAAAACCAGTCCATCAGGAATCACCTAGTCAGCAGTACTTAGCGGATCTACTTGACAGACCCCTACCCAGTGTCACATCCTGGTACCTACCGTGTTTCCCCAAAAATAAGACTGGGTCCTATATTAATTTTGCTCCAAAAGACGCATTAGGGCTTATGTGCAGGAGATATCATCCTGAAAGATCATGCTAGGGCTTATTTTCTGGTTAGGTCTTATTTTCAGGGAAGCACGGTACACCCTGGCACCTATAAAAGTCTTTCATTTCGTACAGCTCCTAGAGCTCCCTTCTGCTATATTGGACGCTGCCCACTTCAAATTGATTTTTGTTCAAATAAACTCTTAAAATTTTTGATATGCCCCAGTTTATCTTTCAACAGAACAACCATTGTCCCTCTTGAATCTCTGTGTTAGCTTTTCTACCTACTTTATTCACTCGTTCACTCAACAATTATTTATCTACGTATTTACTTACTTGTTTTTATTACGTATTAAGACTTTAGTCTTTTCAGAGCAGTTTCAGATTCACAGAGAAATGGAGGCGAAGCTACAGCAATTCCCCTGGTGCACCCTGGCCCACTGCATGGCCTCCCCCGTGTGAACATCCACGCACTAACGGATTCACCTGATGTTGTTCCCCGGAGCAGTGACTAGTGTACACCAGCTTCTCCATCTATTTTTGCTGGAATGAAACAAAGCCTTCCAATTTCATCTTCCTACTTTCCCCTCTGCATACTATTCGAATTAGAACAACCTGAGACAGAAATTCCACAGTCGGTCACCATTTGGCGACTGCCAGTGCTGCTAGCAGAGACGTGGCCCATCCTCTCCTGTTTGCCTGCCCGCGTCACAGGGAAACCAGGCTTTTCAGTGGGAAAGCCACTTCAGTTGTCCAGGGCTCTCCGTTCAGCTTTCACACGCACTCAGGGCGAATGGAGAACGCAAACCTTGTGTTTCCAGAATATTCTTTATTCCATTAGATCCTGTTCATCTGTCTGCACACTCCATGGATACCCAACAAAGCTCTTTGGCCTTCTGGTCACAGAGCTGAGCACTTGCCACCAAATGGTGCAAGGGACACATCTGAGGTTTGGGAGGTAAAAGGAAAACATGTCCACACAGACACAGGTCTGCAATGCGTCCCTTCTTGCCTTCCCAAGAATACACATAAAACTGTGTTTGCTACCAGGGTCCCCACTATAATGCACACTTTTTTCTCCCTGCGTCTAAGTGTCCCTCCACATACAAAGCAGAAACCCACTGCTCTCCTGTTCGCTCCCTCCTTTATTTGTCATTTGTTTTGTTCTCCTTGCGTTGTAGTCTTGGGGTGCTCTGTCATTTGGGTAGTGTTAAACTGCACAGGTTTTACCTCCCTTCTTGATGGAGCTGTATTTATTTACTGGGGTTATCATGAAAAACTATAGGCATCCCAAGTGAAGAATACAGCCATTTTGCAAGAAAACCATTTAACTCAGGGAAAAGAAGAGTCAGTCTGTTCCCCAAGGTGAGCGCCTCTGTAAAATTACAGCATCCTGAATAATTGGGAGCCCAGCAAACACTTCTTTATTTCTGAAGCCCACCTGGCGAGAGTGATTTCTGTAGTGAGAAAGTGAGGATTTCCTTTGAAAAACTGCCTTCAAGAGTGAGTTTTCCAGAATCACTTACCCATCAAGAAATGTGAGCATGCATTCATTTTACTGTGGTTTTAGTGTTTCTGAAAGCCCCTTTAGTAAGAAAGAAAGGAGGTGGAGAGATACAAGAAGGGGTAGGAAAGGAGAGAGGGAAAGAAAGCCTGGAGAAGCAGCTATCTTTAACCCCATAAAAATCACTTCCCTGACAAAAATAATACAGACTAAATCATCTGGTTTTCCATTTTATGAGCCAGAAAACAGAAGCTTTTTCTATGTTGGTGATCCTAAGTTTGACCTAAGAACATTAAAAGAAGACTCTACTTCTCCCATAATTGTCATGAAATTCTCAAAAAATTCCAAAATGGAAATTATCAAAAATCTGAATGTAGTTTTGTTTGAAAATCAAGGCAGCAGCTATGTGCTGGAGTAGAGAAGGCAGTGACATCAATCAAGAGTAGGATGTCAACTCCTAAAAAGTTGAAGATGACCGAACAGTTCATGAGATAGTTCCAAAGAGGGAAGGAAATTCCAGGCAGAGATAGATGTCGATATGTTTAGAGGTATAGTTACAGATGTACAGTCATTTAGATTTACAGAAATAGAGTGAAAAACAACACTATCATCTAAAACGTAGACATTGTTACGAAGTGCATGTTAGTATTCTCCTAAAATTCATTATGTTGAAACCCGACTCCCCACCATGTCAGTATTTGGACACAAAGCCTGTGGGAGGTGATTAGGTGTAGAGGAGGTTACGGGGCAGGGCTGTAACTTCACAGGAAGAGGGAGAGGTCACTCTCGCTCCTCCGTGGGATGACATCACGAGGAGATAAATGGTCTGCAAGTCAGGAGGAGAGCCCTCCCCAGAGCTGAGCATGCTAGCATCGGACTACCCAGGGTACAGGACCGCAAGAGAGAAATTTCCGTTGCTTAAGTCACCTGGTCGATGATATCTTCTCATAACAACCTAAACTTACTGAGACAGATATCCAGACCTGACTTCAGGAAATAGTCACATGCAAATAGGGTGCATCTTATGTATTAATTAATCCAACATATATCAATCGAAGGTCTCCTATTTGAAAGGTCTTGTTCTAGGTACTGGGGATAGAGGGGTGGATAAAACACTCCTGGAGACGGCAGCCTGTGGGGAGAGGAACACAAACGAAAGTTGGATTGAACACCCCCATCAAAAAGTTATTTCAAGATGTTGATCAGTGTTAAGAGAACAGAAAAACAGGGTAACATGATGAAAAGTGTGGGCAACTTTGGATATAGTCACCCAGGAAAGCCTCTCTGAGAAGGTGCCTTCTGAGCCAAGGTTTAAAGGATGGGAAGGAATCCATTAGAGATGAACCAAAGGGTCGGCACTGGGAGACAGGACAGTGGAGGACGTGCTCCGAGCAGGAAGGACCATGTTCAGTGAACCAAACAAGGCCACTGTGTGTCAAAGACGTGAACAAAGCAGAATGGACTAGAAGATGGAGAAATGAGGTGTGGGTGGGTATGGACAGAACTTATTCAGAGCTGTGGACACTGGGAAAGGCACTGGGGTTTTAGTCCAAGTACCCCAACAAAGGCTCAGAACACTGAGGTGGCAGGTGCGTGACTGATCTGGGAGAAAAAAGAAATCCCACGTGATCAGAAGACAGGAGAACCACATTCCCTCTCCTCTCCCTGTGGTTTTAGACAAGTTACTTTCCCCCTCAGGTTCTCGGGGTTCACATTGGCCAAGTGAGAGAGTTGGGCACAGTTTTGAGACGCACTGCATACTGATATGTCACACTTGCCTGCAGAGAATAATGCAGCCGACAGGGGCTTGACTGTAACACAGACTCCACGCCTTAGGGTAACGGAAGCAACACTGCCTGACCATGTAGCCACTGGAGAGCAGTGGGCTTGCCATGAGAACACAAGGACCGCTGATGCTCAAGCCCACTCCACAGGCCAGCCCCACGAGCATGATCCTAACTCTACGACCTGTAGCACAGGTGCCATGAGGCAAGGTAAGAGCCTGGGTACCACGTATCAGCTTGCTGCTTTCTATGGACTGTACTGCCTGCTCCTGTAACAGGTTTCACCTGTGGGGACAAAGAACGATCACTACCACGCCAGTCTCATCGGGGCATGGCTAAGGCAGCATGTCCTACAGGCTCCTGCACAAGCCAACCTTCAGTCTCATCAGAGTTTGATGTCACTGAGGTTGGGATGAAAGGGTCAAAAAGTGGGGGGTATTTTCCTTTGGAGCCCTGGTCACTGCAGTCAAACAGCATAATTGAAAGCGTTCTCTTTTCTGGTGCAGCTGGCCAACTGGGCTTTAATAAAGGAAAGCAGCTCCTGACTTCCACTCGTTTGTGCAGACAGATCTGGAACACAGTGCTGGGGGGCTGTTCTCGCTGTCCCCCACTGTCACCATTTCCAGGAGCCCTGCAGTCAGGCCAGAATCTCTGCTCAAAAATAGGATTTCAGATGAAGCTTAGAAATCTAAGAAAGAGCACCGCTGTTCAGCGTGTGTGAGAACCTAATCTTCCCCAAGTGAGTGGCAGCAAGAGGTAGTAGAAAGAGGACCCGTGTACACTGAACAGGCCCGCATCTTTACTGTGGCTGTGATACCAAATGGTTCTGGGATTTCGCTCTTAACACACCAGAGCTCCACGTCCTCATCTACCAAATGGTTCTACTATTACTGGGTTGTTTTCAACCTCAGGAATGTTTCAAGGGACACAAGAGAGAATATACGTGGAAATATTTCCTGAATAGTGAAGCACTTTCTGAAAGCAACACTAAGAACACCAAGCTTCATGGTGGTCCAAATCTGTGTCATGCACACGATCGCATGAGATTAAGAACCATTTGTTTAAGGGAGGATGTGTTATGAACTGCAAGGTTCTACCATTGATTACAACAACAACAATAAAAGCAAGGTTTGGTTATTTAGTTTTCTTCCTGAAAAACTCTCTGGTCAGATAAAGGAGTCAGGTGAAGGTGATACGAACGGGTCAAAGCCTGAGTGGTGCAGGAACGAAGTCATGTTGCGGTTATTGAGGCACTGGCCCGTTGAAGAGCTAAGAGAGTGCAAACAATATTTACCAACCATCCCTTGACCACGAGTGCCTCTTACTTGTGCCATTCTCTATGGACCTACATCATATGCCATCGTCTTCTCTTGAGGGGTCTGTTCTGTCTTCTACAAATGCCTCTGGAGCCTTGCCCTTGGTTCTACAACCATCTCGTGAACAGGCTGTGGGCAGATAAGGAATATGAGAAACACTTGGTGGGATTAAATCTGGATGACCTACATTTCTAACTATTTTCCACATTATCAATGAAACTACACAGCGCGGTGAAGGGAGAATGATTGCGGGGGTTCAATGTTCACATCAGGGAGACAGAGGAGAAAATGCTCCCTCCTTTTCGCCCTCCCACGTGCCCCAAACATGAAAGATCACAGGGAAAACATGGTGGGTCTCAGTAAATAAGATGACGGGGTTGTGTGTTTCCCTCACATCTCAAAGCTCCACTGCCTGCTTCTATAATGACTTTTTAAAAATTGGAAAGGGGACTTGTTACAATGACATAGAACCCCAAACTGAGTCAGAACCCAGGAGTAGGGCTTGGAAATCTGCTTTTCCATAAGCACGTTGGTGATTCTTACACACAGAAATGTCCTAGGAACACTGCTCTGCTCTTTCTCCTTCCCCCTGCCCCAGAGTGTTTCTGACTGGAGGATGGAGGGTGAGGTTGCTGAACAGGCTTGGTGGTTCCCTTGTCTCGAGTTTTCATTCCCCAGTGGAGACGATCCCACTGACCCAGGAGACCAGACTCACCACTGTTGGGTGGAGTTTTCAAGGCTGACCGTTACCACAGGTTTCTGTTTCTAGTTTTGCATCTCTTAGGTCATAAGATGCCAAATCCATTTTGCCAGGCTGGTGAGAATCAAATAGTGTCTGCATTAGAACCTATGCAGTGTATGGCAGTTTCTTTAAATGAGTGTTTAGAGGTGAAAAGGGGCCCAGAATGGAACTGGGGACGCAGTTTAGTCCTCCGTGGTCCAAGAGGATAACCACCAGCCCCGTGTGTATCTGAAATGTGGCTCACTTAAATTGCGAAATGCTGCAAGTGTAACATGCAGACAGGATTTCAGACAGCACTAAAAATACAATGTAAAACGTGTCACTGATCAGTTTTACATTGAAATGATCATATTTTGGATACGTTGGGTTTAATAATACACATCAAAATTAATTTTACCTTTTTTGTTTTCCTCTTTTAATGTGGCTACTAGAAAATTTTAAATTACATGTTTCACATTGTACTTCCATTGGCAACACAGGGCTGACCTCTTCTGTAGCTATTCAAAACCACAGTGATAAGTGATCAAAACAGGATTTCAATTTATAGATTCTGTACAATCTCAATTACACACACACACACACACACACACACACACACACACACACAGAGTATTCAAAATCAATACCTTTTGAGTTCTTTAAATCTTTCATACAGCCAGTACCACATGTTGAGTTTGGGATGTTCCTGGCTTTCACACACCAACAAGGACATCTCAATGTCAGCCTCAGGGAAATGACACATGGCTAACAGGACCCTTGATGTTTGTGAATTCCAGAACAGAGGATATTATTTTCAAAGGTGCCAAGAGACTACTCAATCCAAGTGTCAACAGTGGTCCACTGTGGGTGGTGAGGTACTTGCTTTTAATAATAAGAGCAATCGCTTTTATTCAAATTTTGTGTCCAAAACTTGGTCTGATGCCACGGCCTTCATACACTCCAGAAGAAGATTTAGAGGGTCAGAGAAAGTGGTATGCTTGGATGAACCGAATTCCTTAGCCCAACTCAAGTCAGAATGAGATGCTCAGTTTTAACTAAACAGGAAAGTTGAAACAGTAGCTGTACTACTGCCCTGAGCCCCAGGCAAGACTCCGAATATTCCTTCCTTCTCTGCCCCCTAGTCGTGCTTGTTTTCCTTTGAAGAATAATTAAGATTTAATGGCATATTTTCACAGTTTTTGTCTGCCTGCTTTCTGACTGCCTACTGTGCAGAATGCTTGCTTTTGATCCTGGTCATTACAAGAACTGTACAGTAATTGCCTATCTGGTGACTCGCTAATGGAGGTCCCCAGAGAGCAGAGACGCTGCTCTTTTGAAGTTCATCTTGTTTACTGTTGGCCCTTCTGGTTTAATCTATATCATCAGAGAGCCTTGCTCAATTATTGGCAGCTCAATTTCTTCTCATTGGGATACAGACACTGAGTAAACAAGTTTCAGCTCTTCCTTTTCTTTCATTCTCTTCTCCTTTTTCCCTTTTGTTTCTCCTTTGCTTACCCAGATGGGCCCACCTTGATCAGTATGAAATGACTGGACCAGTGGACCTCTGAAGAAGCTGCTCTTCAGACCCACCCAACAGGGCATAGGTTGGAGGGCAGTTAACCAGATAGAATGATTCTGCTCCTTACTTGAAGATAGGAGGACTTCTGCTCCCCTGGAGGACCCGGATCAGGGAGCAGCTCCTCCACGAAAACTCAGACTCTATAAACACAGCTCCCGCTGGTTTATCTGTCCCTCCACTGACTGCCACTGTTACACTTATCACAATGAACTTTGATTATTTGTGTAACTTTTGTCATTCCAGACATGGGAGCCCCCATGGTCAAAGGTTGTCTTTATCTCTCAATCTCCAGTGTTGAGAACACTTCTCAATACAAATTAGATGGTGAAAATGTGTCTGCTGAATACATGGACCTTCTCTAGGTTGTGCTAAAGTTGCTCTGTCATTCTTAAGGAAGGAAAAATTCAACACTAGATACCAGAGTTTTATTCCATTCCCTTCTTAACTCCTGTTGTCAGGAAATATGGAATTAGAGAAAATTTCTAAAATAGGAGTTTGCTGATCAGAAGGGTAGAACATCCTGTTGCTGCTAGGATTAGCACAGGCAGAGGTCAGGAGCTATGTGACAACTTAGAGGCAATTCAGACCAAGATGCCTATCAGGGCTTTCAGTACCAGCGAGGGGGACAGCAACTCCAGCTGACACAATGGCATTTTTTAAAAAAATGGATGTAAGCCTAGCTCATCAGAGTCTTTCCTGGGATTAATACCCTGAGTATTGGAAGAGGGAATCTTACTTTCCACGTGGAGCACAAAGGCAAACTTGGAGATACATAATCAAAGATGAAGAGAGAAAAGAGATGAAGAAGACAGATTTCTATTGGTGAAGTTGGAGCTCCTGGATTCAGATATGTAAGAAAGTGAATTTAACTTCACACTTAACCATTGAGACAAGAACTTACTCCTAATCTGATTTAATAATTTCTAAAATAACCATCAAACACAGACTTACACGTAACCTGAATAGTGCCATAGCCCCAATGTCGACATGATTGGCATAGTTGGACAACTTCAAATTGGAAAATCTGCACTACCAATAAACTTCAAGTTCAACTGAAAATAATTAAAGCAATCATACTTTGGTCCCATCAGTAACAGGGAGTTCTTTTCCTGCACAGGCAGTGTGGTAAACACATTTCATGTATTAGTTCATTTAATCTTTGCAACAATGTCACAAGATATAACTATTTATTATTTTTACTCTGATTTAAAGAGAAACAAGGGTTAAGAGTAGTCAGCATTTGTCAAAGTGGGGGCTGAGATTCAAATGTAGGTCAGTCTGTCTCCAAGGATCTCCAAGTTTATGAGATATTTCTAATAATAATAATTACATCTGTACTGTTTTTTATGTAGCATGGTTAAGTAACCATGTCTAAAGTGAAGAAAGATAACTCATGTGAAATATCAAGTGTTGAAATTAACCCATTTAATTGCCACCACAATCTTTTCAAGTGGGTGGAAATTCATATTGCTACCTCACAGACAGGACAGAAGATTCTGAGGCAGAATACTCTTGCCTGGGGACAAATAGCTAATAAGTAGCAGAATTTGGGTGTGAACCCACTTAGCTCTGGCTCCAAAGCTCACTCCAGCTCATCCGATGTGAACATTTATCCTTAGGTGAACTCACTTTACATACGTGGGCACCTTCTCTCAGGGATGTCCACACCACCAAGAACCAAGAGCCCCAAGTTCAATTTTGAAAACCTTATTAGTCTAATAAGACTTCAGTTCTATCAGCATAATTGGCAGCCACCTCAATTGCATACTGTCTAATTACTTTAAACTGGATTCCTCATTACTGGGTTTTGAGGGGAGGCAAAATGTGAAGAGAGAAGAAACGCAGTTCAGGGAGGTGCCAAGGTAGCCTAAGACATCCTTCAGAGGCTAAGAGCACTTGCCCAAGGCCATTGGGGGTACTGGGAACCTAGTAGAACGTGTTGGTGTGCTCTTAGCCTTCCACGTTTCTGTTGGCACAGAGGCAAAACAGCCAAGAGAAGTGAAAATCCAAACTGCATTACAGACATTAAAAGACTCTTCAAGAAAGGAAGGAAAACCTCAGAATTTTGGTTACACTGTTAACATTTAAATGACTTCATTTCTTCTTAGAGGTCACCTTTCATTGGCTGACCACGAATCTTAGGTGCTCTTTAGGATCCCAAACAATTATGACAATAAACAAATGCAAAATTAACACCATATATATTTTTAAAAATTGAAACTTGCCTTTTTTTCTGTAAAATATCATGTATGCTTTCTTGTCCACCTTCAAAACTAATAGATTTCTGATGATTTCCTTAGGATAAATTTCTAGAAAGGATAACACATAGCTTATGTACATTTTTAAGTAATAAGCATTTTATTAAGGCCAGTACAACGGGCTATTTAATTATTTCTTATATTTGTATTATTAAGAGATTGTTCTCAGTTTAGCCACATGATGGCAGGTGTCAATCCACATCCTAGAAGATGCGGATTTTTCTAGAAAATCCTCAAAGAAAACGTTTTTTCTAGAGAGCAGTATAAGACAAGATAAACTATACCCTCAAGAGATTCTGAGATGGATTTCCCAATACTTTCTCTGAGTCATTTTTACCCTCCAGCTTTATTGAAGGGTGTTTGACAAATAAAAACTGTATATATTTAAGGTGTACAATGTGATGTTTCGATATATGTATACTTTGTGAAATGATTACCACAAATTAATTAACATATCCATCATCTCACACGGTCATTTTGTTTTGTGGAGAGAACATTTAAGATCTACTCTCTTAAAGTTATATAGCTTACAAAGCTTTTGACACACATTGCTAAATTGTCAACTACGTGCCAATCTTCAGCCCTCTGAATTTCCCCTTATTTCCATAACTTTTCATTGTCATTAACTGGATAGGAAAAAAAATCTCTAGGTCTAAATTACATCTTTTATATTTACTTGGTATGTGACCTTGAGCAAGGCACTGAAAGACTCTAAGCATTTGCAAAACAGGGATAAGTAAAAGATGGTAACAACAATAGTAATACCTGATACGATCATGGTGCAGGTTGGACAGGTACGTGATCTAACAGGAATACTCACAGGGTACTTGGGAGCATGTAGGAAGGTCAGGTAAACGAGACTTGCCCATATCCAGGCAGGCTTTCTCAAAAAGGTAACATCGTAACAGAAGGCGCTCTAATTCACTCATCACTCTCCACGTTTCATGGGACGTTGGAGACTCAAATTGCTCTCCAGTCCACATTCTAAGTCAGTCAGACACTTGCTTCTCCAGGAGGGTGTTTCAGACAGTGCCCTCACTCTAAAAAGGTACCAACAACCAGAAACAATTTTATTTTTTTTCATATTAAACCAATCGACACCAAGTCCAATATTTTCACCTACTGATCTTCATCACACATACTGGTCCCATTTTATAAACCATTTCATGCTTTAAAAACGAAATGTTTAAATACAAAGGAAATGTCACCGCAGTACAAAAAGAAGGCCAATTCGGGAGTAAATGCCACTTAATTGTGTGTACATATCCGAGAGGGCTATTATTATCATCCTGCTTTCTCTAGACCAAGATTCTAAAGGCATTTTCTCTAAAAGCATCATTGTGAAATAACTCGACTTCACAAATATTTCTATCTGCAGGACTAACAAAACCAAGTTGGAATAACTTGGAATAACAAAACCAAGTTATTCCACTTTATTTCAACTCACAACTTGTTATATCAACCAGTCAGTTGGTACAATTGTTTGAGGCCAGCCATTTTCAAGAAAATCAATATTGGGTGATGGATTAATCTCTCAATTTGTCTTACTTCATTGTTTAAAGGGGGAAAAGGGGAAAGAAATTTGCTAATTTTTGGATATCCACTAGGTCCAGAATATCCATAATACATGAGACATGTTTCTTTGACATTTCCTTCATGTTGCCATTTGTTGGTGATCCTCAACCAATCTCAGTGATGTGTATCTCATATGTCCAGTATTTCCTATGTTACACCTGACCCAGAATTATCAACAGGCAGTTTGAGATTATTGGAAGAGATTTGTATTTCAACTCAGGAAAGCTGAATTCTTGTCACAACCCTGTCACTGGGACCTTTGGTTAAATCACATGCCCTCTCTGGGGCTGTGTCTTTTCGTTTAATGTAAGAACGGACCTAGAGGATATTATGCTAAGTGAAGTAAGTCAGACAGAGAAAGACAAATACCATATGATTTCACTTATATGTGGAATCTAAACAAAACAAACAAATGAACAAAGCAGAAACAGACTTATAGGTACAGAGAACAAACTAATGGTTGCTAGATGGGAGTGGGGGTCGGGGGCTGGGTGAAAAACGTGAAGGGATTAAGAGGTACAAATTGGCAGTTACAAGATAGTCACAGGGCTGTACAGGATAGCACGGGGAATAGAGTCAACAATATGGTAATTACTGTGTATGGTGCCGGGTGGGGACTAGACTTATCAGGGGATCACTTTGTAAATTCTATAAATGTCTAACCACTGTGCTGTACACCTGAAACTAATACAATATTGAATGTCAACTATAACTGAAAAATAATAAAAACTTAAAAAAGGAAGAAAAAGAATGTATTGAAAGTTTCAGCTATATATAACAACACAGAAGGAAAGGAAGAAGAAAGGAAATCAATTTATTTCTGTCTCATGTAAATCCAACACAGAGATTGCTAAGTCAAGATTGGTCTAACAAAACAAAAATAAACTCACAGAGGGACCGGCCCGGTGGCTCAGGCAGTTAGAGCTCCGTGCTCCTAACTCCGAAGGCTGACAGTTCAATTCGCACATGGGCCAGTGGGCTCTCAACCACAAGGTTGCCAGTTCAACTCCTCGAGTCCCGCAAGGGATGGTGGGCTCCGCCCCCTGCAGCTAAGGTTGAACACAGCACCTTGAGCTGAGCTGCCTCCCGGATGGCTCAGTTGGTTGGAGCGCATCCTTTCAACCACAAGGTTGCTGGTCCGACTCCAGCAAGGGATGGTGGGCTGTGCCCCCTGAACTAGCAACGGCAACTGGACCTGGAGCTGAGCTGCGCCCTCCACAGCTAAGACTGAAGGGACAACAACTTGAAGCTGAATGGCACCCTCCCCAACTAAGATTGAAAGGACAACTTGACTTGGCAAAAAAAAGTCCTGGAAGTGCACACCGTTCCCCAATAAAGTCCTGTTCCCCTTCCCCAATAAAATCTTTAAAAAAAAAAAAGTAAAATAAATAAAAATAAAATAAATAAATAAACTCATAGATAGAGACAACGGATTGGTGGTCACCAGAGGGGCAGGGGGTTGGAGGGAGGGTGAGACGGATGAAGGAGATCGCTTGTATGGTGATAAATGACAACTAGATTTACAGTGTTGAACACTATATAGTCTGTACAAATATCAAATTACAATGCTAGATGCCTGAAATATGTATCACATTATACACCAATTTTACCACAACAATTAAAAAAAAAAAAAAAAAGACTGGCACAGCAGCTGTAAAGTTTCAAAGACCCAGGCTCTTTCTACATTACTATTCCACCATCCTTGACATACAGACCTCACGATAGCAGAAAGCTTCCTCATCCCCTGCCATCATAATCAGGTTCTAGCCAACAAGGAGGAAAGGCAGAGAGAAGACATGCCCCTCTTTTTTAAGAAGACCCTTAGGACATTTGGGCGAGAATTTAGTCACAGGCCACATCTAGCTGCAAGGGAAGCTGAGAAGAGAAAAAAAAAAAACAAAACTTCTGGATCCCTGAAATTAATGTGGAATATTTCACTATTTTCATCCCACAGAAAACTACAAGAGTGACAGTTACCGTGTTTCCCCGAAAATAAGACCTAGCCGGACAATCAGCTCTAATGCATCATTTGGAGCAAAAATTAATATAAGACCAGGTATAATATCATATCATATCATACCAGGTCTTATTTTCGGGGAAACACGGTAATACAACTCTTCAAGTCTGTTTCTGAGTACATTTTTTCAAAAAGATTGATATGGGTCCCAAGAAGTCTCCCACTTATCCGAACTTCCACAATTTTCCCCAATTCTATCCCTCTCCCAAGTCTCCACATAACCACCCACACCCTATAAAAAGGAAGCAGGATGGAAATATCAAGAGAAAGAGGATACAATGGCTTGCCTCAGAAATGTCTCCCTTTTCCCTCTAACATTTCCTACTTCCTCTTTGGAAAGCTTCTAGCATTGGATGACCAACTTCCTGTGTATAAAACACTAAAAAAAGCAGGATTTCGTAGGTACCTTAGAGCATAAATCTACAAGGTCCAGAGGACTGCCAACAGTCCTGTATGTTAATACAGTTCATGCATCAGCCAAGAAAAGTGAGCAGAACCACATGACAAAGTGATAAAAATGCCACTTGGGGAAAAGATAAGAAAATGTGGACCAACGTGACCCACCTTGCTTCAGCAGGGAGCTTGTACTATGCCCCATTTTTGTTTGAAATCACCCTTAAGGTTCAACTGAGTTGCATGATCAGGAACTAGAGTCATGGAAGTTAAGTAGGTTTATCAAAATGAAAACCCCTACCAGTGAAATCGAGGGTCCTTCTGACATTGATTAAATTTAGCTTTAAATCCTAGCTCTAGAAATCATATCCCTTTCTCTCTCCATATAGATATGTATGTGCATAGCCCTCAGAGGCCTGGCCTTCCCCCTAAGGCAGCAGAAGACAGTAGCCCAGGCCTGACTAACGGTGACAAGGCCCAGACCTCGGGCAGGCTACAGGGAACATCTTGACCTGTTAGGCTTCAGCTCCTCAGCCCTTAGGTAGAATGACCCCCTGGCGACTTTCCCATGAAACCGGGCAGAGGGACACCAGAACCAACCTCAGCACTCTCCTCAAGACCTGAAGAAATGATTTATTACTCTCACCTCACCTCTGACCCATCAGCTCTCAGCACGATCCCAACCCCTAACCCACGGTGTCTTGTGATTTTGCCCTATAGTATCTGTGACCTATACGCCATTGGGAAGTTCAGGCGTTTGAGCATTAGCTTTCCGTTTTCCTGGGCAGCACAAATCATCAATAAAATAGCCAATCTTTTTCCACTGCCATTCTCGGTGTTTAGTGTTCAGCTCTGCGATTGCCAGGTGGACAAACTCTTTCTCTTCCATGAACAGCAGGAGCAGAGGCAATGTAAGCACACTCCCGAAAGTCAGACCCCATCATTACTGGCGTTGTATCCCCAGCACCGAGCTGAGCGTCCAGCATATGTGACCTATAAGTAGAATTTGATTGAATGACCGAGGGAACGGATCTGAATCTCAAGTCCGTTCCCGTCCCGGCCTCCCACCACGATGAGGGTTGTGCTCTCCCAGCTGGAAACACTTGGCACATTGAAGGTGATAAAACCTACGGTAGAGCAGATTCCCATAGGTCTGCAGAATTAGGAACCGCATCTTGTCACTGCATAATGTCCCACATCCCAGAGAATGCAGCCCAAGAGATGGATAACTATCCACACGAAGACTTTATGGGAGGAAGAAAAAAAAAATGTTTGAATTCACTGCTTCTTTTTTGTGTGTGTGTCATTTCGAACACAATAATGCACATTTTCATCAGAAGCTAAACGATAGTGCTTATAGTATTTAATATCTGAGTTCAATTATGTCTGTGAAGGCTTATTACCATAGTAAAAGGAAATGTATTTCAGAGAATTTCCAAAGGCATCAGGGTACAATTTTTTGGGGAAAAGTACACACCATTTAGGAAACTATATACCCAGATAAGAGAGAGACATGGAGACACGGACACACACACACACACACACACACGACAGCAACACACAAAGCAAAAACAGAAACATACAGATGAATAGGAAGATGGACAGAGAGACAGAGAACCTGCAGTATGACCCTCCAGCACTCCTTGTAGCTCTTGCCCCATCGACCCTCCATAAAAGCGGTCTCCTCCAATCCATTCTCCGGGCCTCAGTTGGAGTAATTTGTCAAAAAGTAAATCTGCTCATCCCACCTATCTGTTAAAGCCCTACAATGTTTCTCATTGCCCCTGGGATAAAGGTCCAAGCCCTTTAAACTGGCCCCCAACGGACAAATTGGGACAATTGAAACAATGAAATAAATAATGATAGAAACAGATGATAACTTGTTAAATAAGAATCCATGAGTCCATAATAATATTCATAATTTATTAATAGGGAAGATGGGAAGGTCTTCTTACCATAAACTGACAAATAATAAATATGGAAAGAATAGCAGACTTAGAAACTGACCAGTGGATGCTGAAATTAGTGGATGAAAGATTGACGGAGAACAGGATATTTATACAGTCTCGAGGAACAAATCACTTATGAATTACAAGGGGGAAAATAGTAATGATCCAGTGAAGCAAACTGGCCAACGCTGCCTCACCAAGAGTTCAAGGTCAATATCAGCGACATCAGGGCAAACTGGAAGACGTATGTATACTGGACAGTATTTGGATTATTCTCAAAATTGGAATATGGGCTGGGGATTAAATAGTAGTGCGTCAGAGTTAATATCCTGCTTCCGATAACTGTGTAAGAGACTATCTTCGCTTTTAGGAAATAAACACTGAAGAATCTAGGGGTAAAGGGACATGACGATCCAACTTACCCCACATGATGTAGGCAAAATATATAAATACCAAAATAAATAAATATTAAGTCAACATATGTATATATACGTTGTATATGTGTGTATACACACATGGGTAAACACACACACACGTAAAGCAAATAGGACAAAATCTCAATGATTTGCAAAAGATATACTTGTACTTTCTTCCAGTAACTGTTCCATAAATTTGATATAATATAGAAAGTTATACAGTATCCCGAATGGGGCCCTAAGAGTTGGTGTACACCTGCCGCTCCACCTCCACTTTATAGCAACGATCTTCACCATGAAATGCGGAAATCCTGCCTTTGAGTCTTTCGAGTTCACCATGATGGGTCATGCCACCAGGCCCCGCACAGGCCACTCCCTTCCAGGGACACTCCCTTCCACTCACTCCTACCTTTACCTCTGCTGGTTAAGCCCTCAACCACCAAGCTCTCATAGGAGTGGAGAGCCAGGCTTAATGCTTTCCTGGCCATGACTGAAAATATTCTTTGCGTCCAACTATTTTGTGATCTAATATCATCTTGTCTCTTGATGTACTTCTGCCAATGAAAAACATGCTGCTTTCAGGATTATCAAAGTTTTAGAAATGAAATTTGTCTTTGCCATAATTGGTGTTTATTCTTTATGAAAAATTTAAAAAGTACAGGAAAAGAAGACAGACCATAGTCCCATCCTTTAGTACTGGCTATTGTTAACAGGATTTGGGGGTTTTGCGTTTGTTTGTTTGTTTGTTTGTTCGTTCGTTTTGGTATGTTTGCTGAGACAGAAAGGAAGAGGAAAAACGTGAAAGAAAGGGGGAGATTGGGCCCAGTCAACATACTGTATGAATTATATACCATGTTGCATCCGTCTGTATTGATTATGTAATTATGCAGTATTCACAGGTCACCCCACTAACCAACTGCATTGGGTCAAAATATTACCTGTTAATTTTTTGTTTAAATATTGCCTGGAAAACCTCCATGGGTGTTTTCCTCTCTGCACATCATGCAAAGCATGGTCTGCTCATTATAACCCAAGAGGGTGCCGTGTATCTCGGACTCCTCCCTCTCAGCCCAGTCCTGCATCAGCAGAATCTAACGGGCCACATTAATCAGTTTCTCTCGCAAACTGAGCTGGCGGCTGATGATTAAGAAATCTGGGGACTCAAGGCTCCTTTCCATCTTTCTTTGGCTCTGTGGATGTGGTACATTATTTCGTCTCCATCTCTTTGCTTTACCATGTTTGAAATGGGAAGGAGACGTCTAATTTTATGCTCACATTTATTCTTGCAGCCTTTCAACCAAGCAACATTCAATGGACACCTTTCCTAAGCCATACGCTCTGTTACCAGGCAGGGATACTGAGCAGAATAGAGCATCTTTCCACCAGGTGTCCTCAGTCCAGTACGAGATACAGGGATTAGACACATGAACAAAAAAGGGGGCTACCGTGGCAAGGCCGACAAGCTCAATAATTGAAAGTAGACCCATGGGATGTTTCAATCATCAAAAAATTCCTAACTGAGCGATTTGGCGGGGGGCGGGGGGGGAATCACATCCTAAGGCCTGTGTGATAGATTAATCTCTACCTTGAACAGGCTATGTCCATTGTTTTTGCATCTAGAGTAACATACTTAAAATGTCGGAATGATCTCTTCTCCAGACCTCCAAACATAAACATCCCTCATTATTATCTTTTACCTGCATACCTCTGTAAACAGTGGATGTTCAATGTTCACTATCCTGCACCCACCAATGTAAAAGAAACATGTATGGCTCCATTTTACCTTTTATCCAATCCTAGAGATTTCCCCACTTTACTTTCTCTCTACTCCTTAACCTGCCACCAATGGATTTCATGCAACCTTTCTTACGTGTTCTCCTTTGTGACCGGAGTGTGTAAAATAAACTGTCAAACTGCTATTCCCCAGAGCTCTCTCAATCCTTTGAGATTTTGCTTCCTGCTCTGGCCCCAAAATCTTAGCTCAAAATAAACTCTTTAAATCTTTCTTCAGGTTTGGAATTTCTTTTGTCAACAAACAGCAAATTATAATATAATGCATTGAGTTTCACAATGAGAGAATGTTCCCCGGGGTAGGGGAGTTGAGAAGATGATTATACTCAAATATTCTTGTATCTAGTCTGAACACGATGGTGAAGAATCCAGAAAGGAATTCCACAGAATTGCTGGGAGCTGGGACAAGTGCTCCAGCCTAGTGATGGAGAAAGGCAGCACAGCTGCCACAAGATCACCTGGATGGCATCCTCGTCAGACATGATTAATCAATCCTTATTTCTCTTTGAAATCGGATTTGAAAGCCCTCCTTAAAGGTATGCCTGAAAATCCTGGAGCCACAGCATGAGAAAGAGAACATGTTTTGGAATCAGTCAAATCTGGGTTAAAACTCAGTCTCTGCAATTAGGGGATGCATAACCTTGGACAAGACAATCCACCTCTTCTTCCTCATCTAATCTCCCCCCCACCTTCACTGAATTCATATGATAATTAAGAGAAATAAGATAGGTAAATTCTACCTTCAAAACTGCTAGTGGGAATGGAAAATGATGCAGCCACTTTGGAAGACAGCTTCTTTGAAAGTTGAACAGAAGTTTACCACATGTCCTAGCAATTCTACTCCTAAATATCTACTCAAGAGGAATGAGAACAGATACCCATGCAAAAACTCACATATGGTATGTGAATATTCATAGCAGCATTATTCATAATAGCCAAGAAGTTTCTATCACCTGATGACTTAATAAGATGTGGTCTATTCGTATAATGAAATATTACTCAGAAATTAAAAAAATATGGATACATAACACAACATAGATGAACCTCAAAATCATTGTTAAGTGAAAAAAGCTAGACACAAAACACTACATATTGTACGATTCCATTTATCCATAGGCAAATTATAGACAGAAAATAAATTACCAGTTGACTGGGGCTAGGGGTGGGAAGAATGACTAACTGAAAATAAACTTCAGGGAGTTTTCTCTGAAATGATATAAATGATATAAAATTCTATTGCGGTGATGGTTGCACGATTTTAGAAATTTACTAAAAATCACTGAGTTGGACACTTAAAATAAGTGAATTTTTAATTATATATAAATAATGCCTCAATGAAACTGTTTGAAAAAGATCTATAAAGTTTTAGCACGGAACTTAGGCCTACAGGACACACACAAAATTGTCGTTTCAACTCTCTTCTTTCAAAAATTCTTCTCAGACTACTTCTTTTCTCCAATAAGAACAGCTACTTCTACAGACTTCTATTAGAGTTCCTTTTTGGCAATGAAAACCATCCTGATTCATGGCATGGATTGTGGTTTGATATTGCATCATTTAACTTTTGGTACACATATTATAATACTCCGAAAAAAATGTAAGGGTGTGGATAACCGCTTATTTATTTTCATATCCTCATCGTGGGCAGGTAGCTTTCAGTTTGGCCACTGACACAAAATCCAAATTCCAGTATTTATTAATGGGTTATTAACTTTAACCCTGGGAGAAAAACAAAGAATTTCTTGCCAACTGTGTTTTCTGATTGAGAAAGGAAAGTAATAATCAGAACGGCTACTTTCAAGGGTGAACACTTTTTAGAAAACAGCAGCATAAAAGCAAGATCAATTTAGAGATGCTGATTCAGGCTCAGTGTGGCTAATTAATTTATACTGCCATGATCATTGCAGACACATCTAAAAAATTTTAGATTATTGTTATCTTTGCAAAGAAGCTCATACCCAAGCCAGCCTCTTTTTGCTAAGCATTTAACAAAACAGGCATTAAAGGCACTGGAGGAAAAAAACTGAAGTTACTGTATGGTATTTTTTTTTAATTGACAAACTGATGTAGTTTAAAATACTCCAAACAGTAGCATTTTATGCGAGAACAACACTTAAGCCAATTAAATTAACTGACGTGTGAGTTAAGATCAGCCAATGTGTTCACAGTGCTTCGTCTAAACAGGAAAAAAAAAGTTGGAATGGCTTTATAGAATCTCACAGGTGACGGATGCTTTGAGCTCACGAAGTGCTGCTCAAAGTTTAATGCCAGTTTAAGGCAAACACTAAAAATAATGCTTCAGAATTTTGAAGTTTTGTTCTACAACGGAAGGAAGGTAAGAGTGAGCTGGACACCTGCTACTTTGCCCGTCGGCATCCTCCTCCTCTCAGTTAAAGATGGGGCCTCCGTTTCTCTTTAGCACCCCCTTCTTTGTTACAAGGATGCAGCGATTATCCAGATACCCTTCACCTACATGCACAATTGTTAATACTTTAATATATTCTCTCTCTCACTCTTATTCTCTCCGTGTGTATGCAAACATATGTGCATATATGTATGCATGCATGTTCTATACATATATTTTCTGCATCATTTGAGAATGAGTCAGAGCTATCCTAATTTTTGTTACCAAACATATCAGTATGTATCGTATAAGAACTTTCGCGATGTGTAACCATAGCAGAATTATCAAATTCAAGAACTTGAAATGTTTAATACAATATCATCATCTAATATATAGTCCACATTTAGACAGTTGTCCTAATGATATACCTTACAGCATTTTTTAATCCAGGATACAATCCAGGGTCACACATTATCTTTAACTGTCAGGTTAGTGGCAGACATTTAACAAAGTATTCTGAAAAAGTTAAAAATAGTATTTCTCTACGGAGGTAAGGGTTGAGGCAGGCGACCTGGAAACACAAGTCCTGGCATAGCACTGGGTTATTAGCTAAGACAAACCAGCAGTCATGGGAGGCAGTAGCTTTTTCACTGGACAGCCACAGCTAGATCTGTCTTGCTGATCTGCGCAGGATTTAACATGGTAACTTTCCTTCGTGGGAGGCCCACGTCAGCCAGGCTTCTAGCAAGGGACAAAGAAGCTTCCTGTAAAACCAAGGCCAGTCCTGTGCAAAACATGACGAACTTGATAGCTGTTCACACTGGCGTCCCTTTCTATCCCTTTCCCACTTCTCCTCTTGATACTTGCTCAACCATATAATCCTTTCTTCCTGCTGTTAAAAGGAACACATGACATCATTGGCTCCTCCATGTGAATTAGCAATGCCCACCTCCCCGAGATTCACGGAAGGGCCTGCAGTGACTGCATCTCCACAAAATGAAAGAAGAGCTGAAGCCAAGAGCGCGTATGCTACGAGGACTTATCCTCCCAGAAGGCTCGGCAAAATGGGCGCCTTGGACGAAGACGCATCTTTGATGGGATTTCAGACCCATTTCTGCCTGGGTGTCAGGGACCGTCTCAGCCATCCCCAAGCCTTTTCAAACAGTGTGAAGATGGCTTCTGCACTCTCCCCAAAAATCCTGCATTAATTTTGATCTTCTTATAGATAACATAGTCTCTGCATCACTACCTTCACGTGTCTTTCTTTCTCTGACAATAGAGTTTCTTCTCCTGCCTTCCTCTCCTTTAGGAGTCAGAGTCTTGATACTCACATGAATATAAATAAACAAAACAAAACAAACAAATGCCACACATATTAAAATTATGGCGATCTTATTTGTCTGCCCGTCCTCGTCCACTCTGAGCAATGATTCTCCAGTCCTCAGTGTTTACAATGAACAGAACATAGAGTCAGGCTTCAGGGGGCTGCAGAAGGTTTCAAAAAAAAAGAACCTCTGGAATCTAAGAGCCCAATACTTTTGCTCAGACTCTAGTTGCTTTTGCATCAGTCACAATTATAATGAGCCTTTCATAATCTGGTTTTACACTGGGCAGCAGATTAAAACCCACACATTGGAAGATGAGAAGGAGTTCGCCGGATGTTGATGATGATGAGACGTGAACTCAGATGGCAGCCTTTCAGGGAGGGAGGAGAGCAACTCTTAAAAATCACACAAAAAGCAGACAACAGTAGTGCAAAAAGCTGAGAACATCTGGAGCATTGAGTGCCAAGGAGAGACCCACCTCCCCAAACGAATCAACATCCGAGAGCATCATTTTGTTATATACACTTCAACCAAGAATGTGCCAGACATTTGGCCTTGAACCCTTAGTGAAAAGTTATATTGTTTTGGATGGGCTTTGCTTAAGGAAGTAGAGGGGAAAGTGAAATGTTTCCTTTCAATTTTTCTACACCTAAGAAGGTAAAATAAAAACAAACAGCTTGGGTATTTAAAGGGCAAACTTCAGTTACCTGGAAATTAATTTCTGTGGAATGATTCATTCCGTCGTGTTGCCTGCTAAATGACTAAGCAGTGCAGAAGAAACCACAAGTGGCTAGATGCTATCATTAAAAAAAAAAAAAAAAAAAAAAAAAACGAAGAAAAACCTATCTCTACAGGAAGCAAAAAATTTTAAGACAATACTGCAAGCCTTTTCCTGCCATTGAGACCTCTTCACCTTATGTCTGAAGCTTTTGAAATTGAAATTGAAAAAAAACAAAAGTTACCAACATTGGCATCCGCTGCCCACTGGGGCACACTGGCCATTGCTGGGGAGTTGTGGGTAACATCAAAAGGAAGATTTGTCAGCCCTGCCCATCCTAGAGAGATGGGCACGGGGAGTCCGTGCCCAAGGACTGGTCCTTAGGAATACATCTCAGCTCTGAGGCTGCAAGTGTTTGTCAGGCCGTGTCTGGCTAATGAGTTTCAAGGAAAGCTGCCTTGAAGGCTGTTTTAACATTAATAAGTGCTGTATAGAATCTGTTAGCACCGGCCCTCAGATTTACAGGTCAAAGTCTAGGGTCACCAAGACACAGAAGTACCAGAAAGTAGCAGAGCAAAAATGATTATCTCTGTCTGTCTCTCTCTGTCTCTCCTCTCTCTCTCTCACTCTCTCTCTCTCTCTCTCTCTCTGTCTTTCTGTGTCTCTGTCCCTGGCTTTGCCAGTCTCTGGCTTTGTCTCTCGCTTACTCTAAACACATCAGGATGTTACCCACATGAAACAAGCTTATGAGATGGGTACTACTATCCTCCTCATTTGGACAGATGAGTAAAAAAGGGGGGGGAAAGGTTTCCTTGCTTCTTCTTACCTATTCCCCAAATCAAACAAACAAACAAACATTAAAACTCCAGTGAATGGAAACAATATGCAAATCCATTCCTGCCTAACCTCAAGCAAGAGTTTTCACTCCACTATGTGCATAAGAACAGGTCCAGGGGCCGGTTAGCTCAGTTGGTTAGAGCGCGATGCTCTTACCACCAGGGTTGCCAGTTCGATCCCCACATGGGCCAGTGTGAGCTGCGCCCTCCACAACTAGATGGAGACAGCTACTTGACTTGGAGCTGATGGGTCCTGGGAAAACATACTTAAAATTAAAAAAAAAAACAGGTCCAAAAGAGACACAATCCAAAACCTGCGGAGAACACACACAGGGGTAAGGCAGAAGATCAGCTACACATTCGGAGGTGGTCCAGAGATTGATGGTAGCATCTGCATCATGCAGTGAGGCCCAGAGACGCTGCACAGCCCTTGTTCCTGGCAGCTCTCAGCCTGGACGTGAGAGGCTCTCTTGGGATGCTTTCTTAGTATCTCTTTGTTTCTTTTGTGCTATGATCTCTCAAGGCTTTTCTCTGGGCAGGACCTATCTCTCTAAGTGGATGAAATCCACCTTCTCTTAACCAAGCAACGTGGTCAGCAACTGCCTCAGCCATGACCACCACATGTGTGATCAGCAGCTTACCTGACTAAGCACTTCACGTGCATTATCACTTTTGATCTTCAAGGTCTCCAGTGGGTTATTGGAAAGAGTGAAGGAGATAAACACTTCGTACCCTGGAAAGCACAATGGACATATGGACCAATGCCGTTGTCGTTATTATGTACCCAAATCTGGCTCCCGCGTATAAATGTCCTAATTTGTCATTCCTCGAAAATCCTGCCAATTTTCTCTTACCCACCTCTCATATCCAACCACTTCCCCATCTCCAGGGCCACTTACCTAAGCAAGAGTCTTGTCCATCTTGCATCAGATCTCCTTCTGACTGACCTTCCTGCCTTCGGCCTCCCTCTGCCTCAATCCATCCACCCCAGGGGCCAGATTTCGATTTTGATATGAAATTCAGATTTCACTTTCCTCCAAGAGTCCATGTAATGGATCATTGTAATCTACCAGATACACCCCAACATCCACTGTGTTTGCCAGACTTGGGGACCTTGCTCTCACCTAACCCTACAGACTCATTACTCGGGGTTCTCCAATTCCCCAAACAAGCCAGGTTGTTCAAAACCCAGGGCTTTGCCCAAGCACACCCTCTGTCTGCGGCAGCCTCTCTCTCCTTGGTGCACCACTGTGTATCTACCAATGGTGAGCAGTGAAGCTCAATGCCACCCGTCCTGTGAATTATGTTCTGCTATTTCTTTCTATGTGAGGCTCAGTCACAGTACAAGGACTTGCTTAAAACTCAATGACCTTGAAACAACTTGTGCATTCTTTGCTTACAAAAATATTGATGAAGATGACAATATTATTAATAATAATAGTAAATGCTAGTATTTTATCAAACTCCTTTAAACTTTTTTAAGAACTTTATGTAGAATATCCCATACTCATGGCAATCTTTTCATTCTTTGGTCCTAACTGTCCCCATTTTACAGATGCTCACTCTGGGTATCAATTATTGAACTTTCCCAAGGTTACAGAGCGAGCAATGGTGGAGTCAGCAGACTCCAGCACCTCCTACAAACTCGAAGGTTACAGCCTTCATCGTCAACACTGGTTTACTCCCCTATCTCACTACCCAGGTCTGTGTTGTCCCGTATGGTAGCCATGGGCCCTGTATGTCTGGTTAGGTTTAAAACTTAATTAAATAAAATGAAACATTGGCTCATCAGTGACTTCAGCCACGTGTCAAGAGCTCTAGAGCTATAGAGGATGCTGCAGACCTAAGACATTTCTGTCTTCACACAAAGTCCTACAGGACACCACTGTCCCAGACGGCAGCAAGAACCTGTCTCTGTACTGGAATGCCTACAACTGCTCCTTGCTATATTCACTAGCTTTTCTGACGCTTCATCTACGGTGTAAACGATGTTTCTCTTGAGAAAATGAGCGACGCTGGCACTCCATGTGTCAGCCTCCATCACTGCCAATCCCATTTCAGAGCACGTGGCTTCTATGTGGATGGCTCTCCTTCACCTTCATCCCAATGCCAGAAAGCACATCCTCGGCCGCACCGTGACAAGAGCTACCCACACAAATGTCCTAAACGTGCTTACTGTCCTATTTCTAATGTGAAAGTGCCAACCTCAAAATCTGTTTTCTTTCTTCACTGCCTGGACGCTGAACGGGGTCTTGGTTGTTTGGCTCTGGTAATCAGGCCACTGGTACAGAATCTCCCAGGAGTTCAATTGGTTACAATTAGGCTTCGGTTCCTTCCCTATCCCCGCAAATATTACAAAAGGGTAAATTTTCCAATTACTGTCATCACTTCTCTTATTCATAACAACAGTGCTTGGCATTTATTTGCAATGTGGAAAATGTCCTTAATTTAGGCAGCTCTAGACTGGAATCCTGGTTCCACAGGTTTTGCAAATTTTAGGCAAAATATTTACTTCTCTAAGCTTCTATTTTTCCTTCCAGCTGTAAAGTGGGAATAATAATGTGACTCATCCCAAACGACAACGGTGAGGAGAAAACGAGAAGATGCGTATCGATGGCTCAGTAGTGTGTGACCCGGGGAACTGCTTCACTGACTGCACTTTTCTTTTCAAATTGCAGTATTTGTCTTTTTTTTTTTTAAGATTTTTTTTATTGGGGAAGGGGAACAGGACTTTATTGGGGAACAGTGTGTACTTCCAGGCCTGTTTTCCAAGTCAAGTTGTTGTCCTTTCAATCTTAGTTGTGGAGGGTGCCGTTCAGCTTCAAGTTGTTGTCCTTTCAGTCTTAGTTGTGGAGGGCGCAGCTCAGCTCCAGGTCCAGTTGCCGTTGCTAGTTGTAGGGGGCGCAGCCCACCATCCCTTGCGGGAGTTGAACCGGCAACCTTGTGGTTGAGAGGACGTGCTCCAACCAACTGAGCCATCTGGGAGCTCAGCGGCAGCTCAGCTCAAGGTGCCGTGTTCAATCTTAGTTGCAGGGGGCACTGCCCACCATCCCTTGCGGGAGTCGAGGAATCGAACTGGCAACCTTGTGGTTGAGAGCCCACTGGCCCATGTGGGAATCGAACCGGCAGCCTTCGGAGTTAGGAGCATGGAGCTCCAACCTCCTGAGCCACTGGGCCGGCCCTTGATCTCACTTTTAATGGTGATTGCCATTATACATTTATACATTATACATTATACATTTTTATTTTGTTATTGGAAGTGTTTTGGAAACTTCATCTAGCCCTATCTTCTATCATCTTTTCAAAGTCCTGATGAAGTGTGTATTAGTCCCTCGGCTTTTCAGATGAGGGAAAAGTTCAGAATTACTTTAATTAAGAGAATTGCAGCACCAGCCTTGTGATGAATGACAGCACCAAAGCGTCCAGCTCCAGCACACATCAGTTCTCATTTACAAGAACAGCTAAAACTCAGACCCAGGTCCAGATGTGGCCCAGTGGTCTGACCTGCATAGAAAGTACCAGGCTATCTGGAGTTTCTGTGATGCAACGCCACTCCCCACCCTTCACCACGCCCCCCACTATGTAGCACCCACCAGGGAGTATTCAAAAGCCAGCCTTCCTGAAACAGGCTGAAAACCATTAGCAGAAAAGCTTTCCATTCTCCGCTGCTGGAGACATTTAGAGGAACACTTTGGAAAAGAACCAAGAAGGCACCTATCAGAGAGAGTCGTTTTCTCCTGGCGACGCAGAGCAGGTAAAAACAAAACAACGGAAATCACAGTCATCTCTTCGCTTTTAGACCGTGATATGAATGCTGCTCAAATGGCACTGAAACAACACAGCACTTCCACCTAAATAAAGGTGTTCCCACCCAGGGCTCCTGGAACGCAGGATGCCAGTGATGCTGAGAACCATCCATTAGCAAAACTCTACCCTTTATGAGAAAACACGCCCAAACCCCACACTCCGTGCACCCTTCAGTGTATGGAGGCTTCTGTACTTGGGCGTGGCCTGGAGAAATACACGCTGTTTTGTACATTATTTAGAAATCTCAGTGATTCTGCAGGTTAAAGGATAAAAAAAAAAAAGCACAGCATTTCCTAGAAAATAAAATCAAACTGTGACATGACAGTTTGAGGAAGATATAATTTAGGCACAGATTTAAATGTATACAGAGCGTACAAAAAAAATGTATTCACATTTTAAGAAAACTGTATTAAAATTGCAATAATATATACCGATAACAAAGATGAATACAAGTGACGTTTGACTTCTGCAATGACGAGAGGTGCTCACGGTGGTTACCATCAGCGTAATTTTAACAGTATTTTCCTTACTTAAAATGTGCATACATTTTTTTTGGCACCCTCTGTATTTAAATCAAAGAAATAAATTACACACAAACACACACACACACACACACAATCTTTTACCTAAGCATGCTGGTTTTCCCCATAAAGAACAAATTTGCTGTTGATGCTAATCAAGGCAGTTGCACATTTTATTACTAATAAGTGACACCAGGGGCCTCATTACCAAATATTTCTAAGCATACACAATTCTGTAATGGGACCGCCAGGGGCCAGACCCACAAAGTGTGTACCCTCTGTCCTGCATATGCACGGCCATGTGTCTCCACGGTAACCGAAGCGGTGCACACCAGCAGTTCAAAAGCACTTGCACAGAAATCCTAGGGCCTGCCGACTTTATTTTTAGTCTGAGCCCTTAGATTCCCCATTTCATCAGCGTTTAGCTTGCTCCTGTTCCCTGACAAACACCACACACATGTGCACACCCCACCAGATGTCTACAGTTTATCATGCAAATATTACATAGAAGCGATAATCATTATTAACGAACACAATCTCCCAGAGTCGGGAGGGATATCACTCACTGCCAGTTTGTGCTCCATTCCATACGTCCCCGAGGCAAATGGGAAAAGAAGAAAGAAAAAAAGGAAAAAAAAAAAAGGAAAAAAACTGTCAGCAATCGGATGTATGCTTTAACAGGGAATATAAATCTAGCTCATGACCTGCCAGGGGGCTGGTCTGAAATTTCTTTCTGTTTTGACAACAGTTTTGCTCCCCAAGAACAGAATCTACAAAGTCCACAGTTGCCAGGATAGGTCACCGGTTATTCTTTGGCCACAAGCTTCTAAAGATCTCCCCAGCCCTTCCAGTGGTGATACCAGCAAGACTTTAGGTTGTAAGGCGTAAGATGGGAGGAAAATCAAGCCATGTCTTCTTGATTTCGCCTTTTCTTTCTTCTTTGTCTCAGGAGTTGGTCCTTCGCAGTCTGGCCACCTCCTGTCCTTTTGTTTCTCTACAACAGGGGCCACACACAGGCTGCAGGCCACACCAGGCCTGCAGACACGCTTGGCTCAGCCCACACAGTGTTTAAAAATAAAATGAGAGGAATAACTGTCAACTTTTAAAAGTTGAGAGGTTGCAAAAAAAAATCCAGATTTTCCTTCTTAAAAAAAAAAAGAAGACAGAAAAGACAACCTGCAATACAGGGCCAGCCTACCTGTTGCCCACCGTGGGCCGAGCAGAGTAGGTCTGACCTTCTTTAAACGGGACAAGCAGGCGTCATGTTACTGGGATCACCATTTGTCTTGGAATGCTTCACCGGGTTCACATCACATCCTTTTTAAAACCTGTGATCTGCAAAACCCCTCCACTTCATAAAATAAGTGGTTGAGATTAAATGGATTAATATACATAGAGTGTCTACAATGTACATAAAGTGATCAGAGGACTCTCAATAAATGTTAGATGGTTTTTATTACTTCTGAAATAAGTGAAACTTCACTCAGGAAGCAAAACAGGACGGGTCGACAAGAAAACAAGGCACTGATGAAGCTAAGAGGGAGAGCTTTTGTTCTCTTTTACTTTTTCTGAGTTGAAAGAGGAAGAGAAAGATCCAGCACAAACTTCCATCCTAAGCCAAGCTGGCAAACATTGTTTTCATCTTTCATGTCTGGAGCCTGTGTCTCCACAGACAATTGCGAAGGTATTGTGTTTGACTGATCAGTCAAAGCAGCCCCCTTGCATGTCTTCTGAGACTCTGAATTAAAACCTCCAGGTGGGATACTGGTGGGGACAAGAGCAGCGAGGGGGTGGGCAGCTACTAAGCCCTGAGTGGGCTTTGATGGCAGAGGAGCAGCTGAGATAAAAGAGCTCCTCCCAACAGAGCTGAAATTAAAACGGGAAACATTTCATTAGGCCCAGACCCAGGAAAGAAAGAAGCCCTGGGCGGTGATGGACAACAGAGGTGAAGGACGCCACAAGCAGCTCTGTCCGCAGTGGGGTTAGTGGACAGGCCACCTTCAAGAACCCCTCTTCCACCCATATCCTGTTGGGGCTCCCATCGCTCTGGCCACCGTGAGGCCCCCTTGCTGCTGGAACACCAGGAAGCCAGCTACTTCCAGAATTTGGCACTCAGGACGCATGGCAACCTGATCCCCACCTATCTGGCTTCAGTCTCTTCCTCCCTTTGTCTTTATTTGTCCCTGTTCCATGCCCAAGTTCACATATGCTTCCACTGGTCTGGGCACTAACCATCATCAAATAGACCTTTATTTTGACAGCCTCCTGCAACGTTATTTCTTCTGCCTAGATTGCTTTTTTCCTTCCTCTGCCTGTCAAGATCCTATGCACCCTTTAAAACCCAGCTTAAATATCATTTCTTCCAAAAATGCTTTACAGCTTCTATCAGCAATGCTCCTCTCTGATCTGTCTAGAGTTACCCTATCCTTGTACTTGGATTTTAGAAAACACAAACAATGGACCTAGCAAATTACGCATAGATCAATGACCCAGCCTGTCACCCCACACATTTTATTAGTAGGTAGGAGCAGGATAATTTAATTCACCTTATTTCTCACATCAAATTGAATGGGAGAATGTTAGAGTTGAAAATGACCGTAGGCTTCCTTTAGTTCAGAGACAGCAATTTGACAGCGCATGGAATATGGCTTCTCCCATCTGTGCTCATGGCAGACACTATGGATCATTCAGAACTTCCTTTACTTCTGTGGACCCTGATCTCAGAATCCTTATCGACGCACTGTTCCAGGTAGCCACAATCAACACTGATTTGACATACAAAATAAGACCTCTGTGCCATCCCTGAACTAATTCAGTACCCCCCACCCCCATTATAAATGATGGAACCAACAACCAGGGAAGGAAAGCGTCTTAACCATGTTCAAAAACCAGTGTTCCATCTCCGGAAGCCCCAGCTTGTACTATTGTGGGTACATCATGCAGCTTCCCCAAACAGGGCTTTAGACAGAATGGTACAGATTATGTGCATGGGTGTGGGTGTAAAATTAAATTCTAACCTGAAAATGGAAATGTTGCAAGAAGGCAATATTTCCAAAGATTTGTTTCAGTTAACTGTATGGAATAGTAATATGGGTGATGAAAATACAGGATTCTTTCATCTAAGTGGTCTAATTGGTCTTTTAAAAACAAGACTTCTCATGTCCTTAAATATTCTAATAGGCATTGTGACTTTTCAAGCAGAAAATATAAGATTCAAAATTCCTCAAGTGCGTCTGTTAGCTCATGGAGCTATTTTGGCTAGGATCATGTTGCAGGAATAGTATGTGACAAAGCCCAGTTTGGAAAATGCTGATGACGAGAAAAGGACATGGGTTTCTGACTCTGTCTCTGATTTGCACACGGGCACTGTGCTCGTTAGCTGTGCGCGTGCATACTAGTATCCTGAAGTTTCTCATTCTTGGTCACTTCCTCTGAGACAAGTGTAATAAGTCCCTCCCACACGCAATGAGTGTCACCCTCCAAGTGACAGACGACCGTGGGTACTTAATAAATATTAATCCTATTGCCTCAATCCTGATGCATGGGTTTGAGAACTAGTTTCTCAACTACCATGTGAGTTTCTTAAATTAAAATTACGTTTTGCCATTGTTTCATTGCTGTATGAACACGTTGGCTCTTGTGCCTTATTCATTCAGCATTTATTCAAAATGAATTTTCTGTGTCCATCGGAGACGATACGAGGTGTTCATCAAAACATTTCATTTTCCTGGAGGCAGCCGGTTAGCTCAGTTGGTTAGAGCCCGGTGCTCTTAACAAGGTTGCCGGTTCGATCCCCACATGGGCCACTGTGAGCTGCGCCCTCCACAACTAGATTGAAACAACTACTTGACTTGGAGCTGATGGGTCCTGGAAAAACACACTTAAAATAAATTTTAAAAAGTTAAAAAAAAAATTCATTTTCCAGCTGAGAATGCAGAGGGTTACTTGTCACACCTTTGAGAGTGGGTAGGCCCACATTACTTTGTTCTGGCCATCAGAATGTAGGTGGAAAAAATGCCCAGCATCTCTGGGCCCGGACCCCAAAAGATCTGCATAATCATCCGTCCTCTTTCATCTGTATGCGTGGCTGGTGAGTATGGTTTCTAAGACAACAAACCCACACGATGGAACAAGCTTGGAAGCCTGCATCCTTCAGGTACCACTTGGAGGAGCATTTTCTCAGGCTGACAAACTACATACATTAGCATCAGATCTTTCGTAAATGGGCAAAAAATAACAACAAGGAAAGCTTCCATCATGTTAAGACCTTGCAGGCTTATGTGATATCTCAACACAGACTAACTCAAGGCTTCCCAACCTCGGCACTGCAGCATTTGGGCTGGATAATTGCTTGTTCTGGGGGTTGTCCTGTGCATTGCAGGAGGACAACCACAACTGTCTGCAGACATTGCTCCGTGCCCCCTGGGACGCAAAATGTCAGGACCTACTCTGACCCAACCAACACACCATGCACCAGTAATCCTAATGGCCTGCAAAATCACTGAAACACTGAACAAACAGACCTACGGACTTCCTAAAATTGTTTCCAAACCAGACGGAGGCGCAACTATTTGGACAGTCCTCTAGCTTCTAACAGTCACCAATAAGAGCATCATGCCATATACCCTGCAGGAGGATATGCCCATGGAGAGAAGAAAAATGAGTCCAATCAATAATCTAATAATCATGATTTGATTTTCAAGGAAACGGAACATCCCCTGCTGCCACTCCTGGGGTCTCATGTGTCTACATCAGGCCAACACTTTGACTGTATCATTGTCTGAGGAGTGGTGGGGACATGCCCAAGGCCAGCTTGTTCCTTTATGACACTCGGTATGTTGACTGTTGTTATGGGAGGAAACCAACAAACTGAAAGGTTGGCTCTAGAATCACATCATCTTGACAGCGTCTGTAAAATAAGCTTAAACTAGAGTTTTCCTCATAGGACGTCTCAGAACCTTCAATCAGATCCTGCGGATATGAAGCCCAAAGAGAACGTCTAGAGCAAGCAAGGCTTCCCAATGTTTTAGGGAGTTTGTGGATGTGAAGACAGCATTTATTAAGAACACAGGCTTTGAAGTGAAACAGACCCTGACTGAAGCTCTGATCTGGACTCAGGAACTCTCTAAACCTCAGTTCCTCATCTGTAAAATGGAGATAACAGTATCTTACTTGAGGGGTGGAAACAGTGCATGTAAATTGCTTAGCGTGGTTGTTGACACAAGAAGTGCTAGATAAATGCTGGCTTTCATCATTATCACCACTGCTGCTATGTGGGATTCTCTTAAGGAAAGAGTTTTCTTATCTAATTTGCCTAGTAATCAATCAAAAATCCAAAGGGACTGTCTAGTAAAATGTTAAATAAATCCCGAGGAATAAGGATGAAACATTCATAATATATGCTCTGCACTAAAACATCTTTACAACTCTCCAAGGAATTCGTCTTTTTAATGGAATATGTGACGAAATGCTACCGGGGGATAATATTGAACTGAGGGGCCTGTGGCAGTGACGTTTAAATATGGGCATTCTGTGTCACCGAGCCTGATAGAGTTCACGGTGGCAGAGTTTGAGGGGAAGGGAGTTGCAACTGAGCCCCGGGCAGCTCCCAGGTCGGTATCCTTTGAGTCATTTATTACCCAAAAAGCACTGAAACCTTCCTGGACTTACAAAGCTTAATGCCCACAGGGTTAGACAGCTATAAAGTATTAAAGAGATGTGCAAGTGTCCTTTGTGAAAGTGGAAGAAACTCACTTTCCCCAAAGATTTTCACTGCCCTAAATCCATTGCCTTGACAAGGGGAAATTCATCATATCCTATCCTGACACTGCGCTCTGCACTTTCCTGCAATTAAACTCCAATATGATACGTGCCTATTGATGCCTCCTGTACTAGATGCTGGGTACAAAATTAGAAGAACAAGCATTATGATTGGCTCTTCAAACTTTTATCATAGTTTTATTGCTGGTACCCATGAGATGTGGTAGGAGATAATGCAGTTCAGCCTGTCTTTGTTGCAAGACAGAAACTCAGCTCAAACTGACCTAAGAAAACGAGGGTATGCTGGCAAATTCAAAGCTAGGGTCTGCTTCAGGCATAGCTGGATCCAGAGCCTAAAATGCTGTTATCAAGACTGTGTTTCACTCTCTTTTTCTCTCTGCTGCTCTTTCCCCTCGATCTCCCCATCCTCAGGTTGACCCCTCCTCCCAGGGGCAGCATGGGTGCGAGCAGCTCCAGGCTTGTACTTATAGATCTCAGAAACTATCATAAAAAGAGTAAGCCCCTCTTCCTGCTTGCTCCACAAACTGACTCTGATTAGACCAACTTGAGTTGTGAGATCGCCCCTGAACCCATCACTGTGGTTTAAGATATAGACATGCTGTGACCGGCCCGGTGGCCCAGGTGGCTCAGACGGTTAGAGCTCCATGCTCCTAACTCCGAAGGCTGCCAGTTCGATTCCCACATGGGCCAGTGGGCTCTCAACCACAAGGCTGCCAGTTCAATTCCTCGAGTCCCGCAAGGGATGGTGGGCAGCGCCACCTGCAACTAAGATTGAACACGGCACCTTGAGCTGAGCTGCCGCTGAGCTCCCGGATGGCTCAGTTGGTTGGAGCGCGTCCTCTCAACCTCTAGGTTGCCGGTTCGACTCCCGCAAGGAATGGTGGGCTGCGCCCCCTGCAACTAGCAACGGCAACTGGACCTGGAGCTGAGCTGCGCCCTCCACAACTAAGACTGAAAGGACGACAACTTGAAGCTGAACGGCACCCTCCACAACTAAAATTGAAAGGACAACTTGACTTGGAAAACAGGCCTGGAAGTACACACTGTTCCCCAAGAAAGTCCTGTTCCCCTTCCCTAATAAAATCTAAAAAAAATAAAAATAAAAAAAAGATATAGACATGCTGACTGGTTTGGGTCCATTTCTTCCTCCTGAATCTAGGAGGTTGAATTGCCCCTCCGAAATCACGCATGAGGTGATTTCCCTAAGAGGGGAAAAACTGGCATGATGTCACAAAAAACAAAGGAGAAATGGATGCTAAACCAGCAAAAACAAGAGCGTCTTCACACAGTTTTCCTGTGCATCCTCTTTAATACTGAAGCCTTGTCTGCATGTTATATAGATGAGAAGATTGAAGCACCAGTGGTTCAGTATCCAAACTCACCAGTTAACACGTGCTTGGATGCACACCCAGGAAGTCAGCCTCCAAATACACTCTTAAACACACAGTTTTCTGCCAAGAGAGCCTAGGCACCATTTTTCTTGTGTATTTTCGGAAGGGTCTGAGATAGGGTCAGGTAGAGGGGAGCATGACAGAAAATTCCTGGGACGCTATTTGTTTCATTCTAAATCTTTTGGATCTGTGAGAACTAAAAAAAATTAATATGTTTCCTCCCACCTTCTAAGTTCTTCTAGCTGGGCTGATAACCAAACGAACAGAGATATATTAACAGGAAAAAAATCAAAATTTTAAATCATGTGCATGAGATATTCACCTAAGCATGAAAATTCCAAAGACAGTGAGGCAACATTGGGCACATAGAACATTTTGGGACAAAGGAGAAAGTGGGGAATATCGGATTTCAGAAGTGAGAACATGCAATTTACAGGTAGCTGAGGAAATGAGGAACACACAGAAAGAGCATTCTTTCAGGGCACCTCAGAAACAATGGGGCACAGAGGGAACCCAGCTACCAGCCACCCTGCCTGATGACCTTTTCTTTACCACACTTAATCAAAGCAGGCCAAGGCAGCGTTCTAAGATTTCCTTTCGGAAGCAGGTTTCTGTCTGAATCTCTTGGGCAGGAAAGCGAGGAGGGTCAAAGGTTCTTTTTGAGTCTTATTTCTTAATCAACAGCTTAAAATCTGTACCCCAAAAGGTAGCTTCAGGGAGGCAAAATTTGGGGGTCCCTTTAGACCTTCGGTCTGACTCCAGCCAGCCGACTCTTGTTCCATCATGAGTATGAATCAACTTCCCTTACCATCCTTGGATCTCGATGTTTTCTAGGAAAGTGTAACGGCTGGTACTAACAGTTAAGGCTCTTAGTTTAAACAATAGAAATGGCTCTTTTAAGCACCAAAGGGATTTACTGAAAGACTATTTGCGTTGTGCACAGAATCAACAGAAAAGATGGAGGGCAAGACTTAGAAAATAGCCAGGAAAAGGGAAAGGTAGGCAGCCTGCATCCCTGCCAAAATCAAGGTCCAGAATTAGCTTGGTGACACCACTAACATTAAATTCTAACCAGTTCTGCTCATCCCAATAGAACAGTTTTGTAGGCCTATCCATGACTAATCTAAAACAAGCTATTACACAGTTTCTCCCACGTTTTAGATTTTCATCAGAATCCGCTCCAGTTGTTGAGTGGCCCATAAAACAGTGTAACCAGACAATGCCTTCAAAAGGCATCCTGAAACCATGCTTTTTTAAAAGCTTTTAAAAGTGACGGAGATCCGTCACTGCTGGATCTCCCCACCAAGACCCATGTTTCTCCGAAAATAAGACCTAGCCGGACAATCAATTCTAACGTGTCTTTTGGAGCAAAATTTAATATAAGACCTGGTATTACATTATATTATATTACATTATATTAGACTGGGTCTTATATTATAGTAAAATAAGACCGGGTATTATATTATATAAGACAGGGTCTTATAATAAAATAAGAAAGGGTCTTATATTAATTTTTGCTCCAAAAGACACATTAGAGCTGATTATCTGGCTAGGTCTTATTTTCGCGGAAACACGGTATATATTATATATGCACATATATATATACATATATATGTGTATATATGCATACATATGTATATATATATACAATGGACAGTTCCTTAAACAAAGGCTAGGTCTTATTTTCAGGGAAACGTGGTATATATAATGGAAAATTCCTTAAATAAAGGAATGGAGTTCTGATGTTAAAAAATAAGTCCCACTATAATTAGAAGCCACAAGGCATTTTTGGTGGTCTCCTCATTTGTTTCTGACTTCTACTGGCTCTAACCTCAGCCCTTCTCCAAATCGTTTACCCTGAGTCGTAACCCCTGTACAGCTGCCTTCGGATTTAGTGTAGTTTGGTTTCTTCACTCTCCATGTATGCTTTAGTTTGAGTATGCCAACTCCCCCTTTCTGCTTCTCTACCGAAGCCCCATGGCTCTTGAAATCTTACCCTGGGCCTACCTTTCCAACAAGGGCAAAGTTTCAATGTCCCTCTACCTTCCTTCATGGCTTCCTCAGCAAGGCTGCGTGCTGCGCAGGGAGAAACCACAGTCACCTAACAGCACAGCAGGACACCTGACTGGTCATTTCCAATCTTTCCAAGCTCCTGAGTTGATTCCAAGGCACAATTATCCAGAGACACAGAGCCATCTGTGTGTGCAAGACTTTCACTGACCTTACCTAGGGACCCTCATGGCCCCAGGAGAGAGGAAGTACTAAGCCACTCACTTCTTGGCCCTTGGGAATTCCATGAGAAGATGTGTTAGCCAAAACAAACAGTGTACTTGGGGGCCTTAGGAAGGAATTGTAATGCTGCTAGAATGAGTGGCTCCATTCTACTGGGCACCTAAGAGTTAGCGCCAGGCAGAGGTGGTAAAATCAGAGAGGAAGTGGAAGAAGAAATGAAAACCATCCCATGCAGGATGTGCTTGCCTCTCAGCCTGTAGAGACCCCACAGCTCAGGCTCCTCATACCCGAAAATCATCCTAGGATGAAATGCCTGTTCAGACAGCACAGAAACCCAACACACGAAGCACTTTTCAGCACAGCAAGCCTCTTTGTGTCATCTCAAAATTGCAGCTGACACTTTAATATTTAAACAGAACAGAAGAGATATGGATTATTTATTTTCTTTTACTTTAATTTTACTTCTACACCAGCTCCCAACTTTTTTTTTCCCACTTTAAAACAACAAAGCCCTACATTTTAACAGCGGTTTCTGCTCGATTCATCAGGCTGTGACTGCTCACCTGACACTTGCAATCCACCAAAGCCTTTTTCAATGCCGTTCTCCCGTCGTCTGCTTCCATATCGCTATGAAATTACACTGAAAATATTTTTTGCTCTGGGCCAAACTAGTCATATAGAATTTGACTATGATCTATATATTTATGGAGGAAAATTAATCTTCAATGCTTCAAACTTTTTATGCCTCATAATTTTATCAAAAATGTCCAAATGCATCATAATGGAGCTGCCAGCAACATGAAAAATGTCCCACTTTCTCCCTAAGCTTTTAAAAAAGCATGCTTTCAGGATGCCTTTTGAAGGCATTGTCTGGTTACACTGTTTTATGGGCCACTCAACAACTGGAGCGGATTCTGATGAAAATCTAAAACGTGGGAGAAACTGTGTAATAGCTTGTTTTAGATCAGTCATAGATAGGCCTACAAAACTGTTCTATTGGCCTAAGCAATTGTAAAACACTACTTATCCAGCCCAAGAAATGTGTTAAATCCACATTAACATGAAATAAACTACAGATGTTTTAACACTTGCAAGTGACAGAAACCCAACTCAAGCAAAACAAAAGAAAAAAATGCACTGACGGGTTCAAATAACTAAGAATTTCCAGGTTACTGACTCTGGACCAAAGGTCCGTGGAATGCATACACGTCTCTTCATTTCTACAGGTGTGTCTACTCTCTTGTAGCAGGCATGATGCATACTAGCCTCCTGAAACCCTTACGTTAGAACTTAGCCCACCCATTGCAATGAAGTGACCTCCTTCTTAGCTTTGGCCGGGATGTCCCTGAGAAGACTGATTGGCTCAGCTCAGGTCACATGTCCATCGCAGAACCAATAACTGACCAAATGACAGGAGTCCTATGAGGCAGGCCACATAGGCTGTGGTAGGTGGGAGGACAGAGCCAGTGTCAATTCTGTGGAACAGGTTCCCCAGCAGAAAGAGCCCCTGTTCCAGCAGAAGGAGAGAAGGAAAAGCTATGCTGGAAGGGGAGTATGGACCTATCTACTATCAACAGTGCCGAGTTTGGGAGGTGGCATTTCCATCCATAACTTATGACCCTATTTGACTCTGGTCTCCACTGAAAATTCTAGAAATGGTTGTTTCTTGGATAAATTTTACATTGATCTGACTTAAGATTTGTTTCTATATGTAGCAAAAGTGTAGTTTTTGTTTTTCTAAATTAGACAATGGTGTTGAAGTTCTCTATCAGTCAAGTCTCTTCCAATGATCCTTTCCTACCCTCTCCAGCAGTCCCCTTCTGTCACTTCTGATTGTTTTCAGTTTTCTTCTGAATGCACTTTTAAAACAAACAAAAACTGCCGATGAACTGGAAAGATATTGTCACCCAGTACAATCTTTTAGCACCTATTTCTTGGAGGTCACCAGAATTGGGGAACTTTGTCATCTAATTTTGTATGTGTGACAAGAATATTAGATTTGACCCTGTGATTACCCTTTGGTGTTTACACTCTTATGAATTCATCCACCCATTCAGCAAATATTTAGTGGGTTCCTATGATGTCCCAGGTACTATGCTGGGGACCTAGGCTAAAACCAGCTTCAGTCCTGCTCTCTTGGCATTGAGAGTCTCATAGAGGAGACAGAATGGTGAAATAGTCACACGGATAGCTACGATGCACGCTGGGGTTTGCACTGCAGACGGGTGGTGCTGGTGGTGGTGGCAGTGACCGTAATAGAAGAGATACTATACAAGGGCTACTGACCAAGTCAGAGAAGTCGGAAGAAGGTTTCCCATGGAAGCAATGTTTGTACTGTGATCTGAAGGGGTAAGTAGGGATTGACCAGAGAAAAGGAGGGCGACCGGCCATAAAGACAGTCAAGGAGTTTCTCTGAGCCTTATTTTCCAAGTCCCAATCTGGGCAACTGAGTTTAAGGCGATCATTCCAAATTTGCATCCACACTGTGAAACTTGCACTGAAAAAGTTCACCCACTGAAAAGCCCAAATATATAGTTTAAAATGCTGTATTTCCATGTTTAATAGGTTTTTATAAGAAGGTTTTTTAAAAAGAAAACTATATTATGGAGCTTTACAGGTAGCAGCTTTAGTCACCACTGAGTGAGAAAACCCAAAGATAAAACATTACTCTAAGTTTGATGTTTTAAATGACTTTGCATCAAATGCATTTATGCTTATTTCAAAATTAACCAGAGATATATGCAGGTATTAGTCACCTATTCCAAAGAGAGTGGATGGCTGTTTCACTTAAGGATTGAAGAGCTTGCTGGGACAAATTCACAGAGCTCATGCCCACCCTCGGGTGGCTGTAGCTCACAAGCTGTGAAGAAGAGGAGACATCTGTTACTTGTTTGTTTGGCTCCCCATCCATTGATTTTGTGAACTACTCCCCACCCCCTGTGATAATGAGGTACCTGTCAATCAAGCTGCCCCCTTCTACTGTCCCAGGTGTGGGCTGGCCAAGTTCTTTGAAGAACTGCTTGGATGCTGGGAGTAAAGGGTTGCTTCCTCGTATTCCCTGGGAGTAGGTCCTCTAAATGCCATGGAGTCCTGAGTTGCTAGGGATCATCCTCCCACCACGTGAAGGAGATCTGGGAATAAAGCTAAGAGCCCAGGCATGGAAGAGACACAGAGCTCTAAGGACCTCAGGTGAACCCATGGACTTGGCCAGACTTGAGGCCTATTCGCCTCTGGACTTCTCAGCTGTGTGAGTTAACGATTTCCTCCTCCTCCTTCTCCTTCTCCTCTTCCTCCTGCCATCTTAAGCTAGCTTGAGTTGGTTTTCTGTCACCTGCAACTGGAGGTGGCTTGACTATGACTGTAATTTCAACTAATACAAACATTTGCAGTCTGTGCCTATGGTCAGAGTCCATTATTACCCGAGGAGCTCATCATCACACAGAAAGTCTATTATTACACAGAAAGTCAATTATTATGCAGAGAGACAATTATTACACTGAGAGTCCATTTTTGCACAGAGTCAATTATGGCACAAAGAGATAATTATTATGCAAAGAGACAACTATTACACAGTCAATTATTACACAGAGAATGTATTGCACAGAGTCAGTTGTTACACTGAGAGTCAACTGTTAAGCAAAGTCAATTATCACATAGTCAGACAGTCTGCTATCATAATGAGTTCATTATATAGGTTCCATCATTACACAGAGTCAATTATTACATAGCGCCATAATTATCCATTGTCACACATGGTCACAATACATGGAGAACCCTGTTTGTTTAAGCAGATGGGCCATCATGTCATGTTACCCTAATTCCGGATTCTAGTCATTTCTGAGAGCCTGCCACTGTTGCTTCTAAGAAAGAGATTCTAGGGTGCCTGGAGAGGAGAGCAGCATCTGGAGACAAGTTGTAGAGACTGTTTCAAATGTGACTAGGGGCTACCATGTTGGAGAGCACAGCTCTCGAGCCTGTATTCCTGGGTTCAAATCTCAGCACCGCCACTTATCAGCTATTTCACTTTGACAAATGGCTTAATTTTTTCAGTGCCTCAGTTTCCCTATCCCTAAAATAGGGTTCCAAACAGTACCCACCTTATATATCACATCTCTCCCTCACATAGAGGTCAACTATATTTCTCTCCAGTTGATAGAAATACCTATTGTATTAGGGCTTCCATATTGTATTAGTTTCCTAGGGCTGCCATAACAAATAACGGCCAAGTTGGTGGCTTAAAACAACAGAAATTGACTATCTCATAGATCTGGAGATAAGAAGTCAGAAATCAAGGTGTCAGTGGGATTGGTTCTTTTTGGAAGCTTGCTCTGGAGGAGAATCTATTCTATGCTTTTCTCTTGGCTTCTGGTGGCTGCTGGTAATCTTTGGCATTCCTTGACTTTTAGACCCAGCACTCCAACCTCTGCCTCTGCCTTCACATTACCTTCTTCCCCATGTCTCTGTTTCAATTTTGTTCTCTATTAGCAGCGTTTGCATAGTCTATGTATCTAACCACTAGTCTATACTCTGTGTCTCAAATCTTGAATCTTTCTCTTATGAAGGTAACTGTCATTGGATTTAGGGTCCATCCATCAAGATCTTTTAACTTACTGACATCTGCAAAGACCCTTTCTCCAAATAAGGTCAAATTTAAAGGGTCTAGGGATTCAGATTTGGGCATATCTTTTTTTGAGGGGGTCACTATTCAACCCACTCACTCCAGGGATGGCTCTCATTTTTGTGATTTTACCTTTGCCTAGTTCACCAAATTTTTGATAAGCAAAACTTACTTTTATAAACAGGAGGTATTTAACATCTCCTGCCCACAGCTCTCATATAACTACCTCCCATTTCAAAAAGACCCGAAGGATCCATGTTTCTGCTTGTGGCAGGAGATGTAAATCTATAGCAATTATTACCCTGATGAAAAGAGTACATGATAAGTCTTAATACAATTGCAAGCTCTGAAACCAAGGACTCATTTTAAGCAGTAGATGACATTAACCTGTGTTCCCAGGAGTACATTAGGATTTTCAAAATACAGCACTTTCTCCTTGCGCTGCATGCATACAAATGGAACTCGATTTATTGCAAATGGTATTCCCGAGCACAACTCCAGTCATATAATTAAGAAATGTATTCAACCTATTACTAATTTAACACTGTTTGGGGTTCTTATCAAAAAGCTTTGTGTCACCCCACAATGTCGCCATAAAATTTATGCATTGTAAATACAAATATATTTTATTCATAGTGGATTCTTGCAACTTCAATTATGCAATAAGTATTTATTTGGAATTCATTCTTTTCCCCCCATTTGCTAGCCATCATTAATTCATGCGAAACTGATTAAGCCTCTTCTAAAGCTCTAGCAAACACCTTAGAAGACAAACTCAATTTGTAAGGATGTAGCTATTGTCACGATTTTTTCAAATAAAGGAAAAATAGGGTCTTGACTGAGTAACTTCAGGGCTGGTACTTAGCCAAATGGTGAAGTAGAATATGTTGATTTTTGTGGCACAATTTTATTTATTAGACAATTTTATTTATTACAAACTCTCCGACAGGCACTCCAACTCCCAATACAGGTGTGCAATTGACCTAACATTTCCCAACATGCTTTTCACCCAGTCTCCCTCAGGACTTTCAATGGAGCCATCATCCATCTGACTTTATGCCTAAACCTAGGGATCATTCAGTTCCTTCATCTCTCACCCTGAACAAATCAGCAAGTTCTGTTGGGCTCTGTTCCCTTCATACAGCTGCAATTCATTCACCTCTCACTAGGGTGACCAACTCATCCAGGGTTGCTTTCCCAACTGTAGCAACAAAAGTCCCCCATCCCAAGAGTTCCCTTGGTCCCAGGCAATCCTGGATGGTTTGTCAGGATGGTCTTCATTTTAGAACAGAAGTCCCTGTATCCTGGAAAGCCCTCAGTCCTTAGCAAACACAAATGGCTGGCCACCCTACTTGTTACCACCTTGACTTCTACCTCCACATCCATAATCACCTCTCCTCTCGACTGCTGCAGCAGTATCTGGTTCTACGCTTCCACTGCTACAGTCAAGTCTCCATATACCTTATACTACCCCCTTGCTTAAAACCCTCCAATGATTCTATTACACTTAGATCAAACTCCGTATCATGGCACACAATGCCCTGTTGTGTTAGTTTACTAGAGTTGCAATAACATACCACCATGAACCTAGTGGTTTAAAACACAGACTACCTTACAGTTCTAGAGATCAGAAGTCCAAAATCAGTTTCACTGAACCGAAGTGAAGACACTGAGAGGGGTACTTCTTTTTGGGGAGGTTCTAGAGGATAATCTGTTTCCTTGCCCTTTCCAGCCATTCTTTTTTTGGCTCATGCTCCCCTCCTATCCCCCCCACCCCCCCATACACATCTCATGTCCTTTTCTCCTCCGCCTATCTCATCAAATCACCTTCTCTTTTTCTATCTGACCATCCTGCTTCTTACAAGGACCTTCATGGGGACCCTTGAGATCACACTGGGTTCACATCCAGGATAATCTCATCACCTCAATACCCTTAGCTTAATCACATCCACAAAGGGCCTTTACCCATGTCAGGTCACATCCATAGGTGCTGGGAATTAGGGTGTGACCACCTTTGGGATGGGGAATTAGCCTACTGCCCCTGTTTAATGTGGACACTGGGCTCTTCCGTGGATCTGCACAGCACAATATACTCTCCACCTACGCCGGCCTTGTTCCAAGCCTTTGCATACACCGAGTCTATTACCAGTTTAAAAGCTTTGCACTTGACGTTCTCTTTGCCCAAACTCACTGCTCCCAGGTATTCAGAGGACGGGTTCTTCATCATGTAAGTCTCCAGCTCAAATGTCACCACACAGGGGAGGGCTCTATTTCAGACTATCCCCATTCCCTGCCCGCCTAGCATTTCACTGCATCAGTCAAAGCGCTTTGGGTGCAAGTAGAGATAACACAATTCAAACCAGTTTCCAAGGTAAGCAAGGTTTACTATGCCACATAATAGAACTAATTGGCCCTACAGTCAGTAAATTCAGCTATACAGTGACGTCATCAGGTACGCAGGTCTCTCCCATTGACCTCTGCTCCTCTGTAGCCATGCAATGACCACGGTACTCTTGACATCTTACCCAAACACAACAATGCCCATGAGAAGAAAAGGCCATTGCTCCTTGTGTATTTTATCTGAAAAGCAAAGAAACTCTTTAGATAAACCCTGACCTGGCAGCAGACTTGCCCTCGTATCTCATTAGCCAGAACTGGCTCACCTGCCCACTGCCGAGGACATCACTCAGTAGGTGTAGTATATGTACTCAGTAGGTGGCTATCTGAACAAAACCAAACGTTGGAACTAGAGGTTAGAGAGGTCACCCGCCTAGCTCCTACACCAATGCTCTAGTTTATTCTCTTCATGGTGCTTATCGCTTTAAAAAATAAATCTACTTTATTTACGGCCTATATTTTCCTAAGAAAACACAGAAGTCATAAGAGGAGAAACTGTGCCCGTCTTGCCCACAACGGTACCTTCATTCTATACCAGTGTCGGGCACACAATAGATGCAGAATAAATCTTATTTATCGAAAGAATCTTGTTTGTTGAACGACTCTTATCCCAAATCAACTTTCATTCTTTCATATTTTTCTTTGTGTATCCAACAAATGTCTACTGAGCACTGTGAGATGCTGGGCACTGTGCTAGTAAGCAGGAATAGAACAGCGAACACAGTAGATACGATCTTCAAGAGCTCTCAGGCTAACGGGAATAAAACATAGACAATACTGCAATAGATCTTGACTTTTTCCTACCTCTATACCCTGGAGAATTAGGCCCAACAGTTCCATACCAAAGCCAGGTTGATTTTTCCCACCTTTCAGTGAGCATTAGAATTGCCTGAGTTGCTGATTAAAAGTACAGATTACTGTCTAAATCCCCTGTCCCAAATTTTGAGGTTTTGATTTCATTAAGTCTAGATGAGTTCAGGGAATCTTTGTTTTAATGAGTTAAACAGTTGCCATCTTTTGTAATCTTCTGTATAGTTACAAGCAGGGGGCCTACGGCCCACCTTTTGAGTAACATGGTTCTGTGGATGTCTCATTTGGCCAGAAGTTTAATGGAATCTGGGGGTTAGAAGGACATGAAGAGCTTTTAAAAAGACCTTCCCTACATCCTGAAAAGCTTCCCAGTGGAGATTCCAGATTAAATACAGTTAAATTTGAATTTATATAAACAATGATCTTTTTATTTTAGTAAAAGTGTCTCCCATGCAGTATTTGGAATATATTTATACTAAAAAAAAAAATGTATTACCCTGCAATTCAAATTTAATGGGATATCCTATACTACTATTTGCTAAATCAGATAACTCTGCTTCGGAGTGAAGCATGAACTAATGCAGAATCCCTTTGAGGGTCACGGAAATGTAGTATAAGTACTGTGGTAGGAGGAAGGGTATGATGTTGCGTAAGCCTCGAGTTAGGCAGGGCAGGGGCAAACTCAGGCTGGATGGTCAAGGAGGCATTCCTATAGGGAGGGCCTAACACTTCAGTTGAAGCTGAACTGATGAGCAGAAAACCAGCCGATGAATGGAAGGAGGCTGCTTTACAAACTGAGCATAGGCCATCAGCCTGCAGACCAGAGATGATGCCTTCTTAGGGGGCACCACAAGTATTTCCCTCTGGGTAGAACACTGAACGTCAAAGAGATGATGGTGACTGGGGACATACGTGGAGGTCCCGGGCCAGACTCTCCAGAGACCACCCCATGCCAAGTAGGTACCACCCACCAAACTCCAGCTGGACTCTGAATCCCTGTCCTCTGGATGGTGCCCAAGGATTTTGAGTCAAAAATCCCATCTTTGCCTGGGGAGCTTAAGCAGTGGTTCTCAATCCCGGCAGCATAGGATGCTTAAAAAATATGTATGTGTCGGGCCAGCCTGGTGGCTCAGGCGGTTGGAGCTCCGTGCTCCTAACTCCGAAGGCAGCTGATTCGATTCCCACATGGACCACAAGGCACCACAAGGTTGCCGGTTCAACTCCTCGAGTCCCACAAGAGATGGTGGGCAGCGCCCCCTGCAACTAAGATTGAACACGGCACCTTGAGCTGAGCTGCCACTGAGCTCCCTGATGGCTCAGTTGGCTGGAGCGCGCCGTCTCAATCACAAGGTTGCCAGTTCGACTCCCGCAAGGGATGGTGGGCTGCTCCCCCTGCAACTAGCAACGGCAATTGGACCTGGAGCTAAGCTGTGCCCTCCACAACTAAGATTGAAAGGACAACAACTTGACTTGGAAAAAGTCCTGGAAGTACACACTGTTCCCCAATAAAGTCCTGTTCCCCTTCCCCAATAAAAATCTTAAAAATAAAAATGTGTCAGTGACGGGGCATTACCTGGAGAAAGGAAATCAGAATTCCTTAGTGGCAGATAGGCCCAAGGATGGTTTTGATGTAGGTGATATTGGATCTGCCGGCAGTTTCTGAGTGCGGGCTGTGATCGTGTCTCGTGAAGCCGGAGAATGGAAACACGGACCAGGGAGAGGCAAAAAGTTTTAAAAAGAGGATAGTTTATTAGAGGCAGGAGAAGAGGTTGCAGGGCCTGAGCGGCAGGGGGTCCCGAATGGGGGTGCCAGTTACTGAGGTAAAAGCTCCTACCTTTATACCTTCCCTTTGTCTGTTTGGGGAAGGGGAGCTATTTGAAGAAGGGAACTTGTTTGCAGAAGGGAACTGGCACCTTCTAATGAAATTCGTCTACCAGGTTTGTTCCGCTTGCCCATCCTAAAGGAATTAGCAAAGTAACCCACTCTTTATCTGTCAGATCTGCTCGTTTGTCAGGCCAAAAGGAATTTTATGATTAACCTCAAGGTCTTGTTACATTATGTCCTGGAGCAAAGGAGTGATTTCAAAACCTGAAGTTTTAGGATATGACTGTCTTTATTTATTCCACCAGCGACCTCCCTGTCTACCTAGGGACATGCTAACTCTCCTATATCAGTTTTCTTTTCTTTAAAGCTCTGGGGGATTCTACTACTGATTCTACTACACAGACAAAGTTGAAACCAAAGCCTTAGGTCAATCACTTCACTGCTTGAGAATCAGTTTTCATAGCTTAAAACAATGGGAGCAATTGTTCCCTTCCAGCCTTAACTGTGTGACTTAACCAAGAATATAAACAGGAAAAACACTTTGAGTTTGAAGGTAGTGGACGCTGGAGTCAGACTGCTTTGGTTGGAATCCTGGCTCCAAATCTTGGTGTGCCTGGGCACAAGCCACTTAACCTCTCTGAGCCAACTTCCCCCTACGAATGAGGAGAGTCAAACCTATTTCACAGGGCATTTGGGCAGAACACATGAGAGGGTCCACATGAGTGTTTGCTATGGTGTTTGGCACATGGACTTGATCAGCATAGGATATTATGATTATTGTGACTACAAACTATATAACCAACATACTCTCTTACTGTCAGGGGGTTTTCCAGTCACCAGTGATCTGATTATCTCATTCACACCTGGGTGTTAGTACCTGGTAACCAGTGAACTTTCTGAAGTCAGATGTTCAGTTGTACAAGTAAACATTTGAATGCATGTCTGGCCGTGTTTCTCAGAGGCAATTCCATTTGACAGAGGGCCGATGAAAACTAATGACAGAATTTGCAGCTTCATCAGTGATGTGTGAGGGAGATTCCCTGGGGCAGGGAGAGCCCACCCCAGACCCATAAAGACAAATTTTTACAAGTATATATGCAACAAAATTGTCAAAATCTTTCACTTGAATTTCTTCACTGAAGTTGTGTTTCTTTTGGGTAAATCTAATCAACTGAGTGGGTTCCTCAGACAAGAAGTGCTTTACACCAAAAATAGACAGGAATAAATTGAAAAGTTTTTGTTTTTAAGGAACACGAAGAGGTGTTTCACCCTCCTCCTTGCCCTCCCTGATCTCAGCTAAAATTTTCCTGGAACTGGGGGAGAATGGCTACTGAAGGGCAGATGGTAGCTGCTGCTGCTTTGGAGTAAGATAGTCAGAGAAGAAGGGAGGGCTGCTATTTAAGATGGGGTCACCTGGAAAGGCCACTCTGAGGAGATGACACTGGGGTAGAGAAGAAAAAGGAAGTGCAGGAATGAACAGATGCCTGGGGGAAGGGCATTCCTGTAAAAGTGTCTGCACAGGAAATCACCTGAAGCCAGATTCCAGAAAATAAAAATAGTCAGGAAACTATTAAATGCTGCTAACTAAATATCCATAGGGTTTGATGAAAATCAATCAGTTTAAAGGCATGCACTGGTCAAAGAGAAAAGCCAGACTCTTTCATTCTACCGTAATGATGCTACCATTTTCTAAAATGTGGCTTCATAGGCAGGGCCTGGGGTGAATGCATTTCAAAGGAGACTGTTTGATCATCAAAGCAAGTGGTTGCACCACTCATCTAAGGAAAGGGAGGTGAGAGACAGCCAGCCCCCAGGTTCTGGCGTCCCATCTCTCCGAACCCCTGGCCCTATCCCATTTGAAGATTCGCTCACTGGCAGACTCTCTTATCATGAAGCGCAGACAATGGCAGCTGCCAAACTTTCCAGCTTCTCTGAATTATTGTCCAAAGCTCACTCTCCCCCAGGACCACAAATCTAGGAGAAATGATTAGGAGCGCCTTTCGTGACAGGCTGGCTCGCTCCTAAATTCCTCTCCTATACATACTTTGTAAACTCCTACTTGATCAACTCAAATGTCAGTTTCATAGGGAATTCTGCCCTGATCAAATAGACAGTATTGAAGCAGGGCCCAGCTGGGCCCCCTGTAATCAGAACGCTTCTGGGATGCCCTGCCCCCATCCTGGCTGGCTTCACATCCTCTGTGGCTGAGCTCACACTGGCTCCGGGATGCCCTGTCCCAGTGCCTGCTCCTTATCTTAGAAGATCACATTGTAGATGCTTGCTAATTACAAACTCTATCACTTAGCATTTTCCCAGGTTACTCCCACACTGTTCCCAGACCACTGGCTCCACAAGAGATGTGATAACAGAAGGAGGTATCATGAAAGGAGAACAGACCTCCAGGACGTCAGGCAGCCTCTGGGAGAATGCTCTGATTACCCCTTAAATCCCCCCAGCCAGTCTGAGAATGGAAGGTAGTTTTTGGAGGTGTTAACCCGCTGCCTTTTCAGACTACCAGTGCTCTGATAATAAACACGTATTCTATGGCCCAACGCGGGTGTTGGTCTACTGGCTGAGAGGCTCAGGCAGCCCGAGCCCCAGACTCGTTCGGCCTCAGGTTACATTATCAGGTCTCCCTGTTACAGACCCTTGGGGTTCCTGGAGAACCTACCAGTGTGTACCTGTATGAGATAATGTGGTTAATAGCTTCTACTTAGGCCGTAACCTCCGTGAAGCCCATGATGTGTTGCTAAAGGGTAAATGTTTAAAAATGGTAAAATCACCACTGTCTTACGAATAGAACACAAATGCCTGTCAAAAACTTTTACTTAACTCTTTCATTAATGAGGAAACCAGTTAGACATTGACAAATGTTTAAAGGAAGACCCAAAGGGCAGTGAAATATATAGGCATCAGAAATATTGAAAAAAATTTACAAATACAAGCAAAACTGGCAAAACTGGTCAATATCCACAGGGCAAGAATCAGCTGCATTTCATGGGATGCAATTTGCATTTCCAGGAAGGAGAATCATTTGCATTGCTATCAGTTCCCTACAATTTTCAGAGCTGTAAAATAGCTCAAAGACAGGGAAAGAGTGAGATAACGCAGAAGGGACTGCCTGATAGGACGCCCAGTAATCTTTTTGGTTCCTGTCAAAACCTCACGGTTTTTCTCAATTTTGTTCATCGCTGTCTTCCAACTGCTTTGCAGAGTGCTTACAACGTAGTGGATACTCAGTGAATATTTGCTAAATGAAGGGCAGTTTTGTGCATGTATTTATGGAAGGGTAGTAAACATATGCTGTATCTTGTGGGGCGGTTCTGTTATAATCTATGTGTGTTTCCTAAGAGAGCATGTCTGCTCATGTATAATGGACAGGTGAAGGAGTTCCAGGCAGATCTTGGGAGAAAACTCATCCTGAAAGACAGGTATAGCTCAAGAATATGTTCTCATGGTTACGGGAGAGTATGCTCGCGCGCGCGCGCGCGCGCACACACACACACACACACACATATTCATTATATGAGTGCCTTAAATAGGCGAGATGCTATGTGCAAACTTAAGAAAACAGCTTTCTAATGAGCTCCTGAATGTGAAATGGTTTTGAAAATGGTAAAATGCCAAAGTATTGGAGAACAAGAGAAGAAAATATCCATTCGAGATGGGTGTCTTATGGATTTAGATGCAGGAAGACTGTGACTCAGCCAATAAATAACTTGACCCCCCCAAACTTTCAGGTGATCATATAATTCATTAAACAAAAGCCACGCTCACTCCCCTTCCCTCCCTTGTATCACACCTATGAACATTTCAGAATTCCTGAATCCCATCTCAGCTTCAAGGCCCACTCGCTCACACTGGCTCTTCCCAAGGCCCTGGGAAAAAGCTTGGCAATGTGTTTATATGGCCATGCATTTTTTTTTTAAATGTCAAAGGCAAAATATTTTACCTGCTATTAGTTAAGACTACTGATCATATTTCATTGCTCCCTCCATCACATTTCCCATTGTGGTAGGTGGTACTCCAATGGCACAGGCATTTGGGGGGATCCATCCAAGAGAATTTGATTTAGGGATACATTTACTTTGGATTGAGTGTAACATATTGATGTAGTTTTCAGTTACTTCCATGGAGATGTAAATTATTGCTACAGCCCAGTGTAGAAATAGTTTCAAGGAACATATATACCAGTATTCTCACTCCACTGTGCATACTCACCAGGAGTCATTATATAAAAATGCTGGGCAGAACTTATATCATGATATACCTGGGTTCTACAGCTTCTGGACCAGGAAATACATGAGTAGTAAGGGAGAAAAAAGATTTGAGGTTCAAGGAGGTCAAAGCTACATGATTGTACATCACTAGATGTATAAAATTGCGTGTCATTGATTTGGCTGTCATTGATGACTCAAAATGGAATTGACTACCAATAGGAAAATACCAGGAAAATACATACAGCTTATACAATTTTAAATGGTATGTGCTTTTCTTTTTTAAAAAATTGGAATGTTAAATAGACTTCATCAAATTTCTTGTTTTTAGGACACAAACCTGTAGCAGTAATACAAACAGTGAGAATGTATACGAAGTCACATGTTTTATGAAACACAACCATGAGTAATAATAGAAAAATATCCCAATCAAAAAAGCAACTATCTTTCTTCCTGCTCTATGAAAAATATTATAAAATTATTGTCCTATAAAATAGCAAAGAATATGCAGCTAAAAGGAGTAAGAAAACATTATTCTCTGGGTGTGTCAGAGTTACTAAACAGAATGTATTACATCCTTTTCTCAAATTTTGTGATGTTTGTGCTTTTCGTCAGCTTATGAAAATGTGTAATTTGCTGTGGCTTATGTTATCATTCTAAATAAATACACACTTTTGTAACACACTTTTGCTCATAATTTTATATTCTTTTCCATAAAGAGGGCCTTGGAGATTGCATAACTGTCAGGCCCCATATAGCCTGGACCTGCCGCTGCTCATGGAGACGGCGGGGGGGAGCACTCCATTGCCCACTCACTCCTTATCTGTGAGGTGGAGGCTAAAGATGTCGTATTATGCAATGCTTTATAATTAAAAAAAACTTTTTAAAAATAATATTTATGTAAATGCTGCAACAGACATGTAAAAATGGCAATGTCAAAATACCAAACTTCCTAAGAAATAGATCTAACAAACCCCATCTAACTCCAAATCTCTATTATTTCAATCAACATACAGGCAATTTGTGTGTCATGGAGGAAATTCCCAAATACAACGGACCCCTTCTTCATGGTGTCACATTCCACGGTTTTAGTTGCCCACAGTCAACCATGGTCTGAAAATATTAAATGGAAAATTCTAGAAATAAGCAATTCATAAGTTTTAAATTGCATGCTGTTCTGAGAAGCACGATAAAACCTTTTGCCAACCCACCAGGGACCTGAATCGTCCCTCTGTCCGGCATCTCCACACTGTAGATGCTCCCTGCCTGTTGGTCACTTAGTAGCTGTCTTGGTTATCAGATTGGTTATCAGAAAGAAAGAGAAAAAGAGACACGCAGAGAAAACACATTCACATAACTTTTATTACAGTATATTGTTATAACTGTTCTATTTTATTATTAGTTATCATTGTTAATCTCTTACTATGCCTCGTTTATAAACTACACTTTATCATAGGTATGTATGCTAAGAAAAAAATTTCATTACAATCTGTGGTTTCAGGCATCCACTAGGGGTCATGGAAACGTATGCCTGGCAGATAAGGGGATACTACTGTAACTTAAATGTGGTAGGCAGAATGACCTCCCCAAAATGCTAACATCCTAATCCCCAGAACCTGTGGACACGTTACCTTATGTGGCAAAGGGGAATAAAAATTGCAAACAGAATGAAAGTTGCTAAACAACTAACCTTGAGATAGGGAGAGTATCCCGAAATATCCAGGAGGCCCAATATAATCACACAAATCCTTAAAGTAAAAGAGGGAGGCAGAAGATGTGAGTCAAAGAAAGAGACATGACCATGAAAGCAGGGTCAGAGAAGTGCTACCTGGTTTACTTTGAAGATGGAGGAAGGAAGGGTCCACAAATGGGGGCGGTCTCTAGAAAATGGAAAAGTCAAGGAAGTAAATTTTCTCCAAGAGCCTCTAGAAAGGAATTCAGCCCTGCCAATACCTTGGTTTTATTCAGGTGAGACCTGTGCCACATTGCAGAAGTATAAGATAATACCTTTGTGCTGCTTTAAGTTTGTAGTAATGTGTTATTGCAGCGACAGGAAATTAATACAGTAAACATCTGAGACACTGAGATATGGGACCATTACATTAGTCAAGATTCTTTTGGTTATAAATAACAGAACACCCATTAAAACTGATTTTAAAATGAGAGGAATGTAATGACTAGCTTAACAAAAAAGATCACATTAGGGGAGGCGGCGGTGGCTATTGGAGTGATACCCCTTCTCCTTCGCTTCCACACAGGAAAGGTTTAAGGATGCCTAGGTGTCATGCAGGGGACCCTGCTCACTGCGCCATTTGTCATGCAGGGGATCCTGCCGACTACGCCAAGTGTCACGCGGGGCGGCCGGCGGGGTCTCTGGTCCCGCTCCCCACACAAGAACGCAGGACATGGTGAGGCCAAAAAGGAACATCCACGGAGCCATAGGTAGGGGAGTCAGACCACTATACTCTCACTGGCGGCTGGGTTGGAGACACAGGAACCAGGAGCAACACAATTCTCAACCCTCACTGTGCTGCTTGCAGACTCAGCCACCATCTTCTTTCTAGCCCCCATTTTTTTGCTGGCCTAGCCACGGCAGTTATATTAGTGCCCAATGGCTCACTGGTTACAGCTGACGGCCAACTAGCCACAGTTGATGGCCATTTGATCACAGTCGATGGCCATTTACTACCTGAGCCAGCACCTTTCTATGTGAGGCCGAGAGCCTGGAAACTGCTTCTTGGGGCTCTGTCCCCACACTAGGAAGCAGAGCCAGACTCGGGGGTACCCCGGGGACCTGGGCCAGCTATGTGCACAGTCTGAAGGTGAATAAACTTCCTGAGGTACTGCAGCACCCGGGCCTGGTTACTCATGGCCTCAAGGCCGAGCTTGCTGAGCAGCTGCAGACCTTGCTGGAGGCAGAGGAGCCCAAAGACATGCGGGAACTCAAAGGTGACAACGAACCAGAGCCACCCGGGCATAACAAGGAGGAAGTCGAGACCCAACTGGGACTCCGTACTGGAGGGGGCTGTGCAGCCACCGCCGCCGAGGCTGCAGCCGGAGCCCGGTGGCTAGTCAGGGCCAGAGGGACATCATGTCATGGACAATATTACCAGGCAGAACCAATTCTATGAGACCCAGGTCATCAAACAAGAGAACGAGAGGAGACTGCCAGAAGTGGAGCAGCAGCAGGCCTACTGCCCGGTGGAAGTGAAGATAGAGCAAGAAGCACCCACCAGCTTCCTCCCACCTGAAGCATCTCAACTCATGCCTGACAAACAGCAAGTCCCGAGCCGCAAGAGGCCCTATGAAGAAAACCTGGGACGGCGGTCCTTCCAGCACCGAGAGGACAGGAGGGGCCGCTCTCCTCAGCCTCCTGCAGAAGAGGATGAAGATGGCTTTGACCACACCTTGCTGCCATCGACACATATAACTGCAACCCCCACATCAAGGTGGGCCAAGACCAGAGTAGTGGCTACCCGCTCACAATTGAGGGCTTTGCCTACCTGTGGTCAGGAGCCGGTGCCAGCTGTGGGGTCCGAAGAGGCCGTGTGTGCTTCACGATAAAGATCAAGGTGGAAATCTCCACGGAGCCCGACCTGCGTGTCATCCAGATCGGCAGGTCCCTGGACTCCTGTAGCCGCCAGCGAGGCCAAGAGCCTTTCTCCTATGTGGGCGGAGGCTCCGGGAAGCTCACCAATAGCCGGTTCCAAGACTAGGGAGACAGGTTTGCAAAGAGTGATGTGATTGGCTGCTTTGCGGACTTGGAATGCGGAAATGACGTCACTTTCCTTCGCCTAGAACCGGAAGTGGGTGGGTATTTCTTTTCCCATTCGGAAGGAAGCCTTGAGGTGGAGGTCAGACCGTCGACCCCCAGCTACTGCTGAAGGTCAACTTCAGGCAGAGGGCAGAGCCCTACTGTTCTGTCCTCCTTGGTTTCATCTTCATCCAGCACCTTCCCCTGAGTGAGTAGGTCCGGGACACCGTCGGACCAAAGACCAAGGCAGAGTGTGAGATTCTGACCATGGTGGGCCTGCCCGTTGCTGGTAAGGTCACGTGGGCCGTCAGTCATGCAGCCTCCAGCCCCTGCAAGAAGTCCTGGGAACCAGTGCCGTCATGGATAAAGTGCGGGTATTGGGACTGCGCCTGCTGCTGGGACGTCCTGCTCCAGCAGGGGATGTGCCACCATGAGATAGTTGACCGTCTCATCCAGATTGCCGCCCACAAGAAACAAGTATAGTCTAGGCCAGTGTAAGTAGGGTCTCAGCTCCCGCTCCCTGCACAAGAACGCAGGACATGGTGAGGCCAAAAAGGAACACCCATGGAGCCATGGATAGGGGAGTCACACCACGATAGTCTCGCTGGCGGCTGGGCTGGAGACACAGGAACCAGGAGCCACACGATCCCACAATTTGCCCTATGCTTCTCTGCCAATAACCAACCTACCTGCGTAGCCACGGCAGTTATATCAGTGGCTAATGGCTAACCGGTAACAGCTGATGGCCAGCTAGTCACAGCTGACGGCTATCTACTACCCGACCCAGCACCTTTCCACTTGAGGCTGAGAGCCTGGAAACAGCTCTCGGGGACTCTGCCCTGCAGCCAGACAAACGTTTAGGGTTCAGCCCAGAGACTTAAAATGAGGCCACTTGAAGGCTTCCAGTGCAAAGCTATCGTCATTTGTCCCACTGATGATGACCTAAACAGTAAAGCGAACCGAAGAGGAAGGGAAAGATGTCCCAGATCAGGTAGTCTTGGACCCGAAAGCCAGCTCCATGTGGCTAGATGTTAGAGGCTTCCCGGACAGGTGCTGTCCATTGAGCACCCACTGCAGCGGGAGGAAAGCAGACAAGCTGGAGAGGCAGTACAAGGAGGAAGGCCGCAAGGCAGGGCCACACCCTGAAAAGCGCTTTGACAGCCGAGGCAGCGGTTTCCAACGCTAGGACAACTGAGCCTCCATACCCACACAACTGAGGAGGCTTCCAAAACCCATGGGGAGGCAGCTACCGCAAGAATAACATCCCTGGTTCGAGTGCCAGTACCAGCACCTCCACCGTCAGCAGCTACAGCTCTCCACAGCCAACTTACAGCCAGCCACCTTACAACCAGGGAGGTTACAGCCTGGCCACGACCGGCCTACAGCCGTGGAAGCGACAGCTGCCGCCCCCTACCGCACAGACCTACCCTCAGCCCCGCAATAACCGGTATCAGCAGTCTGCCCAGCACTGGAACCAGTACCCTTAGAACCAGGGCCAGTGGCAGCCATAGTACGGGATCTATGACTGTGGAAGCTACACCAGGAACCCACAGGGGCGCACGAGCACTCAGTAGCCGGTGTGCTCAGCAGGCCCCTGCTAGCTTCCTCCACCAGTGTCCACACGGTCCCATGGTGCCGGGGATCAGGTCATCCCAGGGCTGCCTCCACTGCGAGGGGCTTCTGCCCCCACACAGTCTGGGCGTTGTTCTCTGGATTCACACAGGCAGCAATGGCCTTTTATTGTCTGTGTCTCCCCCCACCTCCTTCTCCTCTTCTTCCCTCCTATTTAACTAAAGACCCTCCTCTCCCTTGGTCATACAGGCTACAGTCGCTGAGGAGAGGACCCCATCCTGTCCACTGGTCACAGTCCTCCCTGCTCCAGTCCCAGTTGGTTCTCAATTCTTCCAGGAGCTGTTTTACTGTCTACTTTTCAGGATTAAAAATAAATAAATAAAAACTTAAAAAAAAAAAGTTTAAAAAACAACGTGTGTAGGGAGGAAGCAGTGACAGGTGTGTTTTTTTTTTGGTAATTATGCTTTTTTTATTTTTATTTTTAGAATTTGTCCATTTTTACTGTGAGTTGGCTGTTGATATTTCATCAGGATAACCATTTTTTTGCTAAGTGCAGGCAACCAAGGAAGAGCCATACCCTCAAAACAAAACACACAAGACTACAGAATCATCTTTAACCTAATTTTTCACATGCTATCTTAGTTGCCCATAACTTTGCACACAAGCTTCCGTGTTGAGTTGACTTATAACTGCTTTTTGTATTTGGAATGAGTGTGACCATTGAACTTGAAACCTTTTATTCCAGCATCTCAGTAGTTTTTGGTGGGATTAAGTGGGCAAGAGGGAAAAAGGGGCAGGGGGGCTCTTTCCCTTCAGAAGATCAACTTTCTCCCACTGCCTCCTCTCCAGAGGTCTCCCAGGCACCAGACCTAAAGGTTTTTCCTACAGTGATCCTCTGATTATTTTTACTTCCCCTTGACTCATATGTTTTAACAGGATTTTAACCAACTCCACTTATTAAGAAAAAAAAAACACATGGATGCCATACCACAGGTGAACCAATCATTGTGGCCAGAGGATGGAATGCCCAACCAGCTTAGCCTGTCATGTGCTCCACCCACAACTGGGGGTGTGGGGGAAGGGGTAAGTCAGAATCAGTGAGTCCCCAAGTAAAATTCAGAGGATGTTGGACAAGAGGAAGAAGAGGAAATTCTGAGAAGACTGCCACAGATGTCCATGGTAAACAGTGTATCTTTTCATTTTTCTTTTACCCAGGCTGTGAAAGACAGACATTAAATCTGACCAGTGCAGAGACATGTGAAAACAAGGCAGGGAGGAACAAAGATGGTTGATGCCAGTACCCACGTCTCCTGAATGACTGATGGACTATGTTTTCATTATTTGCTTTTACCTCCATTCCAGTTAAAATAGTCTGGAATTCTGCCCAAGCTCTTGATTAATAAGCCTTCAAAAGCTGGTTGTCTTTAAAGGATCCATCTGAGTCCATTTCAATGTTCTTTTGTTTGTTTCTGGGGCTCAAAGGCCACCAAGTCACAGTTCCTCTTGGTTGATTCTCTCTTCCACTAAATGTTCAGTCGCTATTGTTTTATTGCAATCTATTTACAAGAAGTGGGTGATTTTTCCCCCCATGATGCCAGGAGCCCTGGGCTGAGTTTGTTTATTGCTCCTCTGTGCACCAGAACCCATCCTTGAGAGTCAACTGCCAATGTAAGGGATTAACGGGCTAAGTAAGTCTGACTAGAGTAGGAATTTTTCAAATGTGCCTCTCTCGCCCAGCTCTTTTGCAGGCAATTTTTATTTAACACACACACACACACACACACACACACACACACACACACATAAATACAAGGACTTTACTCCAGCCTGGTAACAGAACAATTACATTTCCCAAGATCTATTCAATCTCTTTTTGTGCCATCTTAGAAAATAGAAAAAATACACAGGCATCACAAATGTAATTACCCAAATATACAGATTTTCATTCGTTAATAATCTGCTTCTCTCCTTTGATCCAAAGTCCCCCAAAGGAATATCTATCCATCCGTTCTGCCTCAAAACAGTGCACCCTCAGCAGCAATGGAATGGAATCTGCTCAATTGCCTAGAAACCATTTCTGTCAGAAATGTTTTGGTTCTGACCCAGGTGATGGTCAGCAGCACTTCTCCGTATTGCGGGGAGCGTTTCTGTGTCTGAAAGTAGGACATCCAGTGGAAGGAAACATGGCCCCGTCTCTCAAGGCAGCCTCCACTGCCCCTCTGGGCCTGGCCACTCCCCACAAGGGAGGACTCGGAAATCAAACCCTTGCACACATTCGCTGGCGGGCATTGAGCACTGCCTCGTAGCTGGTTTAAGTCCACATCTTGGCTCATCATACAAAAAAAGGTAAAAATGATGACGACGGTGATGAGGACTCTCCTTAGGACTTTCTAGCACCATGCACTTGGCATGTGTCCGCTCATTAAACCCCCAACTGCCCAGGAAGCAAGGTCATGGTTATTCCTGCTTTACAGCTGAGGAAACCTAGTTCTAAAGAGCTTAAGAAATGTTCCTGCTGTGACTCAGTTTCTCAGTGTCAGCACAACTGACATCTTGGCTGGTGCATTCGGGATGCTGAACGGCATCCCTGGCCTCTACCTCTTACCTGCCAGTAGCACCTGCCCCAGTCGTGATAAAAAATGTCTCCAGACATGGCCACATGTCCCCGGAGGACACAACCTCCCCAGCTGAGGTCCTCTGCTTTATGGCATAAAGAGTGGAGTGTAGATTTAGGCTCCCTTTAGTTTATTCTAGAGCCCCAATTATATTACCACCAAGATATCAATTACTGACTCTGGATCACCATATATCTAAAATACCTGTCTCTTCAACCTACTGTCCAGTAAAACTACTGTCCCCTCTGTTTCCATACCACCACAGTAGAAAAGATTGCTATTCCTTTGCTGTCATTTGTCCTCCTTTTTAATCTGGCTTCTCTCATTAAATGCCATCTTTCATCTCCATCACACACTTGTTATTCTGAATGGTAACAGACCAGTGGGTTTTCTGGGACTGTAACCTTCCTCCATGTCTCATCTGTGAGACAGATGATATAATGGAAAGAGCGAGGTCTTTGGTACTGGAGATGCCCAGACTGCTTTTTTGCTTATTACCCTATTTCTCCGAAAATAAGACCTAGCTGGACAATCAGCTCTTAGGCGTCTTTTGGAGCAAAAATTAATATAAGATCCGGTCTTATATTATTAAGATATTATTATTAATATCTTAATATTATTATATCTAAATATCTAAATATTATTATAATATTAAGACCGGGTCTTATATTAATTTTTGCTCCAAAAGACGCCTTAGAGCTGATTGTCCGGCTGGGTCTTATTTTTGGGGAAACACGGTAGCTGTGGGTAGTAATATTGTCTCTCTGAGCTTCAGATTTCTCCATTACAAATGATCCTATTCCCTGTCATCATGCCGCTCACCTGCCCTCTCCTGCCTTGACTTCCAGGACACTGTATCCGCCTGGTAGCCCTCTCTCTTTTCAATCTCCCCTTCTTGTCTCTGCATGCTCTGCTTGCACCCCTGGCACCCTCCCTTGCCATCACTTCCGTCATCCTTTCTCTCTGAAGCTATGCCTATTTCATAGTTCTGATGATCAACGCTGCACCCAGTTTCTCAGGCCAGAACCTGGACAGTCACGCTCCAGTCCTGCCGCTTTCTTAACCATTTTAATCCCGTATTCCATGGGTCTGGCTCACAAGCCTGTTGTTCCTTCCCTTCTCACCCTGAGAGTGTGCTCACCTTGTAAAATGCCCCCAATCTTTCCATGGTTTATCTTCCTAGACCATTACATTGGTCCATAGATAATTGGAATCAAGTAAATGTTCACTTGGGGTTGTTTGTTCACTTTTAGGACCTCATGCCATGTTGGATGATTCACAGACCAAGCATAGAGATCTCCAGTCAAAGGTGGGTGTTGTCCCCAATGTGAATGACAATCACCCAAAACACTTATTTTAGAGTTCCAAGGAGTCCTCGGCTTCTTCCCAACATGGGTAGATGCAAGAATGGAGAACAGGCTGACAAGACAGCTGATGGTTCTATCAGAATGGCAAACTCTGACCACAACTCCTGTTTTAAAGTGATTCTTTCACACGTCAGTGGCTTAAGAGTGCTGATGTCAGTGTGGTCATAATTTCTGGGAGTCTTTTTGAACGTTAGGAGTTTTAAAGGACGGCACACTCCTGGGCTACCTTATTTCAAGATCACTAATATGACACTTGCCGAAGTTTTGGAAAAGTCCAAGTTCTCTTCTTTTTTTTCTCTCTCTCTCTCTCTAATTGCTAAAATAACAATGAGGAAAACATTACTCAGCTCCAAAACCCTCCATTAGTAACTAAAAACCATCATTTCACCTGTCAGAGGCAAATATTTAGATTTAATTAATGGAAAAACATCTATCAAATCTTAAGACCTATACCTCTATGGGCCAATTTATTAGGAAAGGCTCTTGGTTGCAAACGTCAGGAACCCAACTCAATCCAAGTTCTGTAAAAGAAGGGAATTGATCGCCACACATAAGTAAGAATTCCTGGGTGGGGAGGATTAGGAACTTCAAGCACAAAGGGATACAGAATTTGGACTATATCTTCAGGGCTTTCTGTGTCTCTACTCTCCCTCTGCTTGACCCCTCTCTTCGGCACACAGGAAGATGACCACTGGCAACTCCAAATCGATATTTTTAGATTTTAGTTTCGAAGAAAAATCTAGCATCTAGAATGGGTTGCAAGGAAGCTTCTGGTTAGCTTGACTGGTTCATCCCTCAGCCAATCATTGAGTCCAGGATAGAAAAGTTTTTTTTTTTTTAAGATTTTATTGGGGAAGGGGAACAGGACTTTATTGGGGAACAGTGTGTACTTCCAGGACTTTTTTCCAAGTCAAGTTGTTGTCCTTTCAATCTTAGTTGTGGAGGGTGCAGCTCAGCTCCAGGTCCAGTTGCCATTGCTAGTTGCAGGGGGCACAGCCCACCATCCCTTGCAGGAGTCGAGGAATCGAACTGGCAACCTTGTGGTTGAGAGCTTACTGGCCCATGTGGGAATCCAACTGGCAGCCTTCCGAGTTAGGAGCATGGAGCTCCAACCGCCTGAGCCACTGGGCCGGCCTGAAAAGTATTTTTATTGACTAGCCCTGGGCCATGTATTAAGCCCAGGGTTTGAGATTTAATGCTTTATGGGGCCCCACTAGGAATGTGGAAATGGCAGATGTCCAAAGAAGTTTGGTGCTGTTATGAGAAGAATAGGAAGGGATGCTAGACAATGGAAAGCAAGATATGTTCACCTCAGGCACAGGTTTTTATTTCTTCAGTATCCTGGACTGTGTAATCTTTTTATGAGGTTTTTTTGTTAAAGGTCAATATATCTGCTTTAAGGTTGGGGTTTAAGTTTGTCTTAAATTTTACCGTTTTATTTCTGTTGTGTTCAAAGCCCTTCGGTGTTCAACTTGGCTCTTTTCAATGATTCTAACTACAAGGTAATTAATTCTAGGAATAGAGACTCCCAGGATCTCTTTCTTTCTCCTTCTCCATCTGCCTTCCAGAAAGATATTAGTGGCATTCCCACATGACATAGTTCTTTCCAATAAGTTGTCTCATCTGTTCCATCTTGCCGTGGTGCTTTAAGTATCTATTTCTGTCAAATTTTGTATCTCAGATATTCATATATTTGCTTTGTATGGACTGTGCTATTTAATATAGTTGCCACTGGCCACATCGGGCAGCTTAAGTTTCAATATAAATTAAGTACAAAAAGCATGCAATTTCTCAGTTGTATTAGTCACATTTAAAGTACTCCAGTACCATATGTGAATGCCATATCAGAAAACAGAGTATAGAACATTTACATCACAGTGAATTCTACTGGCTCTTTTTTCTAGAGCGCACTGGTCTAGATTACAAAACATTTCAATAGGAAAGATAAAATTTCATTTTGTTACGTATATATTCCGCGCATATGGCCCCTCAATACATAGTGGAAACTTACTGACCTTAAAATCATAAGGAATAATATATAGAGAGAGCTGATTATACACTATACATCATAGCCATTTAAAATGGGCACTGAATATTAGTGTAATCAAATATACTCTATTGCAATTTTTTTAAAAAAAATTATCATTCACTTTGAAGTAAGCATTCTTTTTTTTATTCATTTAGACTACACCGCAAGCTTTTTTAGCCTTAAATCCCATCATTTTGACCGCCCCCCCCAACACACACACCAATTTAGTCTACATTTTGTCTATACCAAATTTATCACAAATTCCCCAAACGTACTAAAACCTGTCATGATTCCACATCTTTTATGCCATTCTCCATGCCTGGATAAACCTTCTGCCCTGTCTCCCACTTGTCTGTCAATACTTTTTCTATCTACCCTCCACTACGTATTTGATATTTGCTCCAATACGCCTCTACATACCTGCATTAGAGAAGTAATTGCACATTTTATTGCAATTAGCACTTTGTATGTGATCCTAATTTATTACAGTCCCTTGAGGATAGGGACCCTGTGTATTGTTCTCCCAACTCAGCCTACAGAACCCTGTCTGTTACCATGTTTCCCCGAAAATAAGACTCGGTCTTATAGTAATTTTTGCTCCAAAAGATGCATTAGGGTTTATGTTCAGGGGATCTAATCCTGAAAAATCATGCTAGGGCTTATTTTCCGGTTAGATCTTATTTTCAGGGAAACACAGTACATATTAGGTTTTCAATATCTGTTTCGTAAAATAAAGAAAGAATGTTTAAAACCTTCCCAATTCTGACCCCAGTGTAAATGTCCACCTCTCCCCCTGCTGTTACACATAAACTCTGCATCTCTGTCACCCTGAACCATTCACACATTGTTCTCCAGACACAGCAGGCACCCTCAACCTCGCATTTTTGCATCTGTTGGCTACTTTCAGTGGAAAATAGCCCTCTTTCCCCCAGCATTCATCCTTCATTGCCAAGTTGAGATAGCTTCTCTGGAAACCTACCCAAAGCCTACTCATCCAGGACATATTTTCCTCTGCTCCCTTCTCTCAGAGTATTCTCTTTTTGAATACTTCGTTTAAAGTACTCACCACAGCCTGATTTTTATTACCAGGAGTTGTGTCCAAGTCTCTCTCCCTCACTAACATCTGACCCTTTCAAGGACACAGACTGTCTTATTCATCTTTAGTTTTGTCTTGCACTTAGCACAGGGAGTTACCCACAATTGACACCAGAAAGTGTTTGTTGAATGGAATTGCTGTGTGCAAAGAAGTCCTTCCTTTAAAAGATGTAAAAGAAAAAGAACAGTGACAGCTTAGCTGAGAAGAGCACAATGCACTGAAAAGCCACTGGCTTTGAACAAAACCCTGCCCCAGGAACACTCCAGCTGCTCAGACATGGTTTTCCAGCATCCTCGGAAGCTGTGGACTCTCAGGAAGGCTGAGGGAGGTACCAAAATTCCAGCAAAGCAACGGCAGTTGTCCCGTGTGCTGTCATTCACTAATGCACACGTTGCGGGTACGGGCTAGGGACAGGGAAGCTAAAAACCTTGGCACATAGAATGTCTGTGTTCTGTGCTTTATTGTGTATATTGAGTTTCGATATCTAAAAACTATCTGTAGTTCTACATTTTTGTTGAAGACTGGTGTGGGGTGACATTTTAAATGATTCAGAGGGGTTAAATATCTAGTCTCACGCATGAAAGAAAATATTAAAGTACTGGAAAGAAAATCTTCCACCTAGAAAGGATTCTAGATATCCTCCTCTCCAGGGATAGCAAATAAACGAGAGCTTTTCCCATGGCTGTGGCCAATAATTTCAACTCAGTCACCTAATCATTTCTTGAAGACAGGACCTCAGAATCCTTCTCAACACAGTGCCAACCATAAGAGTTGGCTTGTGAGATGAGATTATTTGCTGTCCTTGGTCTAGGCCAACTTTCTCACTTGTAAGATGAAGAAAGTGAAGCCCGGAGAGGGGAGGGGCGTTCTCCCAGGTGAGTCAGGGAATGGGTGCGAATTGGGCTGTACATCCCAGTTTAATTAACTTTCTGTACACCATGCTTTTCTTGGTCATGGCTCCTACAGTGATGTATACATTACAAACAAAGCAGGCAGGACAAACGGTCAGAGCAGTTTATGGGAGCAAATATTATAACATCAAACCCAGCAACATGTCTCACGGTGAGTGTGTTCCCCCAAGTTGAAGAAAATACTGTCCCGCTCTCAGTCACCAGGAAAAGTTTTCTGACCACCTAATCCTTATCCTAAACCAAATCACAGTCTGTCTTGGCTATCAGCCTTATCTTCCATCCCCTGATAAGGTAGCACAGGGTAGTCCCTGGAAGGCATCCTTTCAGAAATGAGCTTGGCTCCCACCTCGGATAAAGCCCGGATAAAGCCTGGAGCCGCTGGAAGGTGTACAACCTGAGTTCCAAACGCTATTAGTGCTTCCTTCCCTTGTCCTTTAGTGCAGCTGTTTGTAGTTTCTCTGAGGGAGAACTTGAAAGGGTCTCCTAATAACCTTGTTCAGAGCTCCAGAGGAGAAATTAAGCCCTTTCTGCAAAGTCAGCATGAAGCTACTTTTTGGCAACACAGATCTCAGACGGTCTTGCTGGCACTAGGGCTATTTGGGAATCAACACTTTGTCCCTGATGGTTATGAAATGAACGAGAGAGAGAGAGAGAGAGAGAGAGAGAGAGAGAGAGAGAGAGAGAGAGAGAGAGAGAGAGAGAGAGAGAGAAGGGAGGGAGGAAGGGAGGAAGGGAGGAAGGAAATTTTTTTTACCATCTATTCCCTTCTTGAAACAGAATGCTTGGTTTACTTGCGGGCACCATCCCGCCCTGTAAGTTTTTGTGTTCCCCTGACCTAAGTTGGGCCAATGAAAACATTACATCATTACATCATTCTGGTCACAGCGATAGAGTCCAATCTTGGTTACTGACAGGACACCCTGACACTTTTCCTAACATTTATGTAAAAAACAAGATAAAACAAACAAAAAAAACCCTCACTGGAGTCAACCATGCCTGAACTTCACCCTTATTCAATGCAATTACTTGGTGCAATAAATCTGTTTATTTGATTAAGTATGTTAGAGTTGGGTTTCTGTTGCTTGCAATTTCAAGTGTCTTAGTTAATAAATATTAATATGCTTATGAAAAACAAAGTTTAGGGGGCCAAAATTAATTGGGTAAACTGGGTGCAACAAAATTAAACATTGGAGTATTTTTCTCGCTAGAATAGAATATCTCAGATAATTGATTATACTAATGCTTTCTCTAAGAGAGATTCTCTGAGAGAGAATATAGACAGAAGCACTGCCTGAAAGTCTGTAACCATGGCCTCATTTATTTCTTTTCTATTTTTTCTTTAGCAGAACACCAAAAATTGGCTGAAGCTTATATATATAGTAATGCCTTGGGGAATTATTTAGTTTATGACTCAATGAAAATAAGTGTAATAGCAGAGAGAAAAATCATAGGTAATGTTAAATCTTGTATCTGAAACTGTCTGATTTTGTTTCCTATCTTAAAGATTGTTTACCCTTTCCAAAATTTTCTCTTCAAGCCATTTCTCATTATCGCAAAAATGGTGTTCAATTAGATATGCCATGGGATACAATTTTCTTTTTCTTTCCTTTTTCCTTCCTTCTTGCTTGACTGCTTGCCTCCTGGCTGCCTTTGTTTCTCACTCTCTCAGGGTTCAAGCAAACATATTACACACAGAAAGATTACTTCATTTACTCACCAAGTATTTAGCAAGTGTCTGCTGTGTGCCAGACACCAGCAAACACAAGGGAAGGGTGGGATTCAATCATAACCAGGAAGAGCCTTCTGGTATCAAGGGGCGCAGAGGTAATGCTGGTGATGGGTTGTGAGAGACCATGATGGACTCCTCCATGGAAGCAGCGGGAGAGCGCAGTATGGGTAAAGAGCAGGAAATACATGCTTCCGTTTGGGTGGAGTGGACAGAAACAAAAAAAATGGCTCCTCATAAGGGGTAATACTCAAGCTGAGCTTCACAACACAAGTCAAGGGTTCCTGGAACAATGTTTGAAAGCGTGACATTCCAATTATGTATCAGACTTCTTCACAATTCCTTTAGTTCAGGAACTCTCAGCCTACTTCCCACATCACCATCCCAAACTTCCAGGACAGTTCATATTTGTTCAGCTCCACATATTATTTTCTCCCTGGAAACACTTGACTAGAAAGTGATTATGAGAGGGTTAATGAAAAAAAAGAAGCCAGCAAATGCTAAACTCGAAGTAAAGTCAGAGGATGGAGAAAAAGAATCCCTTAAATCTAATTTAAATGAAAAAGATGTTTGTGAAACCCGAAATAAATCTTGCTCCAGAGTGATTATCAGATGAAACATTTTAGTTAGTGGATGGTGAACTGGCCCATATTTCATGTTTCCAGTCAATGTTCATTCTTTGCATCACCTGAAGGGCCAGAGTGCTGAGCTGATGAATGTTTTGTAAGCTTAAAAGACCATTAATCACCAACACAGCTAATGCCATTTTCTGAAATATAATCTGAAGGCACTTTATGAAAAGCATTTTCTGCCTGGAAGTGTCCCCACAGTCACCTACTAGGTAGCTGGTGGGGGCCACCCAATTTTTTGCTGCCAGATGATTATGTGGTAAGATGTGATTCTCGCTCCTTCACCTCTTCACTCTGGCTGAGCACCCTAGGTCCCTGTCTCCATCCTCCTTTCTTGTTACCCTCCTCCTCATCCCAGCTGGGATGGGACTCTCGGGATACTGTCGTGATTATTCAGAAGAGATGTTAATGTTTTGGAATTTCTCTGCCCTCTCTGAAAAGCTCCTTTTAGAAGAACAGGTGTGAGGAAGAGCAAAAAGTGAGTGAAGATGGCACCTTGGTCAGGTGGAGGCCGAGGGGAGATGGAAAAGGAAGAAAGAAAGAAGGTAGAGGAAGAAGGAACTGGTGAGCCTGTGTGTGGAGTTCAGCAGTGTGTGGGAGGTGGGACCACCTGTCAGCTCTAGATAAGGTTGATTCATTCCCACTTACAGAATCATTAAGAGGTTTCAGAGGGATGGTAAACTATTAGAATCTTTAGGTAGAAAAGGATTTTATCACTGCGACAAAGCCCATGTGCCTACCTTGAGATAATCAGAAGTACTTTTATCATCTGAGTTGTTGAGTTGACTTATATTGCATAATGTTGGGAGTTTTATTTTTAATAAGCCAAAGAAAAGTATATAGACTATTTCACAGAGCACGTATATTCTTATAACTCCCATTTATCAGACTGACATTTTATTGTGTTTGCCTTAGATAGTCTATTTATTTTTAAGAAATAAAATACTGCAGAGAGGCCCAGAAATTTCACTCCTATGTATTTTCCCAAGTGAAATGAAAGTTAGAGTCTCACAAAAATCTGTATGTGAGCGTTTACAGTGGTTTTATTTACAATCACCCAAATCTAGAAAGACTGTACATGTCTTTCAAAGTGGGTGAATGGATAACAAACACGGTACATCCATTCAGTGGACTACTACTCAGCAATAAAAAAAATCAATAAGCTACAGATATACACAACAACATCGATGAATCTCCAATGGGTTATTTAGCAAGATAAGTATACTCAAAAGGCTACGTAAAAAATGTAATCCATTTTTGAAATAGACAGAAAACAGATTAGTGTTTGGCAGAAAATGGGGGTGGGAATGAGGGGTGACTACAAAGGAATATAAAGGAATTTTTCATATCTTGATCTTGGTGGTGATAGCTTTATTGCATTTGTCAAAACTCACAGAACTACACCATAATAACTGACTTTGATTGCATGCAATTTATATTTCAATAAAAAACAGAAAATATAGTAAATTAAACATTTAAGTGGAGTGTGTGTAATTGTACGCTATTGACAAGTGATAAGAATAAAAGTGCTGGATTTTCTGAGAATGTGGGATGGGAGACCACAAACGTGGAACTGAGGTTCGTGTGTATAAGGGGTGTAAGAGGAAGTGCTGTATAAGTTTTCTTTGGGCAAGTGATGTTTGAGCCGATATCTATGAATTGAATAGAAGTTCCCAAGCCCCAAAGGTCTATTGAGAACTAGATAATAATTATAATAATAGCAATTTAATTGTATTAAATACTTGCTCAGGGCAGATATTGAGCTAGATGTTTAACACATTTTGTTCACAGCCCTTAGAGGTCTTCCATGAAAGTATCATCATGTCATTTTACTAATGGACAAAACCAGTTTGGAAAAGTAAATTCATTTGCCCAAGGTCACATAGATAAATAAAATGATAAGACCAGGACCCAAAGTCAAATCTATATGACTCCAAATATCACGTTCTTTCATCCCACTGTGCTGCTTCATCTCCCTTCTCAGAGCCCCAACCCTTCTGATGAATACTATGGGGGAAGAGATCATCTTAAAGTTTTCCCAGTTCTGGAATATTAAATACAGAAAAGCATCATCTCCTGGCTAAGCAGACCCAGTGGGGCAAGGTTCCCATCTCCTGTGCCTTCTCCCAGCCTGATTTTCAATGCTAGAGTTCTCTCTCCATTGCTGCAGGTGATATTTCTGCTGAGCCAAATGATGTTCTTCTGGAACAAGTCTTATAGTAATAGCAGGAAGAGATTGCTATAAAAAGGGCAGGTATGCGCGAGTTCCACTAGAAGATGAGCAAGTTTAGTGCAAAATTAATTTAATAACTATTATATTGACTGTATTCCAATCTGCACCATTTTGCCCATCTTTAGCTCTATCTGCCAGTCTCAAATGGTACACTTATCAGGTTGGAATTTCATTGTTTTCTAGATATAAATCCAAAAGATTCTGATCTTTGAAAAACTTATATGTATACAAGCACATACACACACACATATACACATGCATATGAGTGTATATATGCACATATGCCGTATACACACTTGTATGTTATGTGTTTTTGCTTGCTTGTGTTCATATCAAAAACATATCTGCTGTATGTACTTCTCCTACTAAATAAGGGAATTTTCTAAAAGTAAATTCAGGGAATTTTTGATAAGGATGCCAAGACCATTCAGTGAGGAAGAAAACCGCCTGTTCAACAAACAGGGCTGGGATATCCACGTGCAAAGGAAAGAATTTGGACCCCTATGTCACACCATATACAAAATTAACTCAAAATGCACCAAGGACCTACATGTAAGAGCTAAAACAATAAAACTCTTAAAAGAAAATATATGTGCATATTTTCATGAAAAATAGATAAAATAATAAATTTCTATGAATAATAATTCATCAAAATTAAACATTTTTGTGCATCAAAGGACACTTAAGAAAGCAAAAAGAAAAGCCACAGAATGGGAGAAAATATTTGCGAATCATATATCTGATAAGGGTACTCAGAATATATAAAGAGCTCTTAAAACTCAATAAAAAGTTAAGGAGCCTAATTCAAAATTGGCAAAGGACTTGAATAGACATTTCTCCAAAGAAGGTGTGCAAATGACCAACATGCAAATGAAAATATGTACAGCATTAGTAGTTAAGGAAATGCAAATTAAAATCACAATGAGCTCCTACTTCATGACCACTAAGATGATTATAATCGAAAGACACAATTGCAAATGTTGACAAGAATGTGGAGAAATTGGAGCCCTCCTGCACTGCTGGCGGGAGTGTAAAATAGTGAAGCTGCTATGGAAATCAATTTGGCAGTTTCTCAAAAAGTTAAACATAGTTACCAATTGATCCAGCAATCCCACTCCTGCATATATACCCAAGAGAACTGAAAACATATACTCACATAAAGACTTGTACATAAATGTTCATAGCAGCATTATTCATAATAGCTAAAATGTAGAAACAACGCAAATATCCATCAACTGATGAATGCATACACAGAATGTTTAGGACAGGAGTGTTAAGAAGGAAGGTAAAGAGAGCTTGGAGTATATCATTTCTAAGTTCGCTTTTTGTGCCTAAGAGCTCAGGCTCTGGAATCCAAAAGACCTCTGTGAAGTTCCAGCTGTGCCACTAACTAGCTGTGTGTCATTAAACAAATTACTCAAATCTCTGAGCCTTAGTTGCAGCACCTTTGATTTGGAGATAGCTCCACTAACCTTAAAGCATCATTATGAAGATTAAATGAATCAGCAAATCTTCAGTGGAACTTCCTCTGGTCAAAGACATCCCCTATGATATAAGACCTTACTAACTCTTGGTTATCCAATGCCACCATCATCAGGCACTGCAGACATGCTCAGAGAAGTAACTCTCCTAAGAAGTAAGTTGCTACCACCACCATTATTCCCTTTCTGTTTCCACCTGCAGGCTCAGTGTCCTTCAGCCTGTACAACTGTGCCCTCTCTAAGGACTGACATGTCCTGCCTCACTAACAGCCACGTCCCCCACGTGGTGTCATTTCTTTAAACATCTTCCAGTAGTTCTTCAGTAATCAGGTTTTCTCAAATTTGCCACTTCATGATCTTGATTAGGTCAAACACTTGAAAATTATGTTAAGAGGCTCAGATCAAAGTGAGCTAAATTGAGTCAGGTCTTAATTCATGTAACTTCTAGGCCATATTCAAAAAATGTAAAGTCATTTTGTGGCAGCCTCACAGGGGGAAGTTACAGACGTTCCTGTCCTTATGACAAACTGAGTGTTGGATGGGCTTAATCTCAGAGGCTAGAGATGCTTTTGATTTATTAAATAAGACATCAGTGAAAAGAAACAGTGGAAGGAAGCCTACTTTTGTTAAATATAAAATTACATTAAAAACAGAAAGTAAATTCATGTTCTAGGAGAAAAGAGTTGGGCAAAACAGTTATAAGAGGATAAAAGGATAAAATACAAAATATAAGTGGATGGACGAGGAAGAAGGCTTGAGGGAAAGTGTTCCACACATCAAAAGGGTTACAGTGAATATCACAGAAGAAAGGGAGAGAGCAAATGCTCCTTTGAATGTATAAAATGGAATTTAAAAGCTGCTGAAATTTCTTTCCAATGTTATATTATGAAAATGTTCAAACATAGAGAAACATTGAAAGACTAGTACAATGCATACACATACCACTCAGAGTCAACAATAGTTAAAATTTGACCTAATCTGCTTTATGTATACATAGCTCCATACGTGTGTATGCATATGCATTTTTTTTGCTGACACAGTTGAAAATAAGTTGCAGACGTCATGACACTCCATTTCTAAATTCTTCAGCATACATCTAAAAATCAGGACATTCTTCTACATAAATAGACTTTTAAACTCATGGTCCATAAATCTTTCAGATCACAAAACTAAAGAAAAAAATATTCATTTCACTGTCTGTAAATTGTCTTTGGTCTAGAATGACTTTGGGCAAAACACATTTTGGCTTTGACTTTGTAATCTCACTGGGTCTATTCAGTTTGTGTGATTTATTCTATAGATGCGATAGAATGGCAAGTCTGAGTGACCCTCCCCCGCTTCCCGGAAGGGACTGGAAATAAAGTCACCCTCTGAGGTTTAAAATATGGCATCAATCCATATGAAAAACTAGAGTAGGGGATATAATATCAGTCTGATGAAACAGACTGGCAGTTAGGTCTGCAAAGCTGGGCTTGAATAAATATGTTAGGATAAAGTCTAAGGTCTTCCAAAGTTGTTGGTGATGGTTAAGAAAGGGAGAGAGTTCCAGACTCAAGTGTTAGCGTCCACCCAATACCCATGCCAAGGAGATTGGATGCTAGCAAGTCAACCTAACGAGCTGGACATCTGTGCTCATTTAACCTGAGTGTGATGACAGATGTATCTGTACATCACCAATTGACCAATCCTTGTATTAAAACAAAACAAAACAAAAGATACTCCCTTTGCCCTTCTTCAGAATCTCATGCTTACAAAGCAACTTTTGGAAATAACTTGGCATCTCCTACAGCTCCCTTGGTCAGGCCAAGAGAAATAATTATCCCAAGTACTTGGCAGTTCCTAGTCCTCATGTTCAGTTCATAAATTGACCTCTGATGTTTTCACCAAACCTATTCATTCATTCATTCATTCAGTCGCTCACTTAACAGAGAACTCCTAGGTGTGTGCTATTTTGATGAATTCTTCTCTTCTTAACTGATCTATAATATGAGCATTTTCCAACGTTGAGCATTATCCTATGTGGCTTACATGGAATTATTCATTTAATCGCCCCATCCTGGGTGCTCAGACACCTTCAATAGACCTCTATCACTCAATGAATAAAGTGGAAATTCTTTGCAGGACGGACTTACCACTTGTCCCACCTTCCCCACCAAAATTATTACCCCTTGCTTCTCTGTTAATCATCTTTGCAGTGAATATAGTGTTGTTGTTGTTGTTTTCATTTTGGATACAAAATACTTAACAGGGACAAACCCACACCTTACCATCCTCTCAGTGTCTGTTTAGGTTCAGTACTTAATTCAAGGTGTAACTGATATCCAGGAGGGAAGTGCTGGCAGAATCAATTCAAATGAGGCTTAGTAAATAAGGCTACCTAAGTGCATGAATTGTCGAACACGTGGGAGTATCCAATTCCCTCGAATGTTCCAAATAATCCCACAATAGAAAGGAAAAAAAAAAAACAGTTCACATTTCAGGTTACATAATAGAGCCAAACTTATTAGCCCTTCTGAGAATCTGGCTTCATCAACAGGTGCCCAGAGAGTTCAGGTCGTGAGTTACCAGTGGTGTTCCGGCCAGGGAAATGGGTATACAGGACCCCTCGAGACGGCTATACTTCCCAACCTACTTCAAAATTAGATTTACGCAGTTACAAATTGTACATGTTAAATGAACAAAACTATTAAACAAGGAGGCTTGCTGGGCTACATAGCTGAGCATTTAATGGTCCACCACGGTATTACTGTTTTTATGGCCTAGTGAGGCACTTGGAAAAATATCAGCGGAACGAGGGATGTACATGCAATTTACATGTTTTCTATTAATAAATTATCACACGTCCCTGTGTAAAGTGGAGTCCCCTTCTCATCTAACGCCATTTGAGACAGAGAAACTAGAACGAATCAGGCTGGGTCAGACTCCAAGGCCTCTACCTGATGACCGTGACCGCAGAAGCCCCTGCTCGCCCCTTCCTAGTCGATGCCTTGGAGCACCACGCTGTCCTGGGTCCTCACCTTCCGTGTTTTCCCCCTGAGCTACTTTCAATCAGATTGAGGAAGGCGGATAGCCATTATTAAGAATTAAAAGAACCATTTTCTAAGTCACTGCCTTAGTGCTTACAATTTCAAATTGAAATAAGGCAACTCCTGAGTGGCTCCATCTCCTGAAGCGTCCACATCACCTTCAGCTGATTTTTCCTCTGAATTGAAAACTTCAGGGAGAGAAGACATGGAACTCTGTTGTAGCCAGCAACCATGTGTTTGTGAAGTTTAAAAGATAAATAATAGGGGAGGGGAATGAAACAACTCCCCACCCCAATTACAATCATTTAGAAATATCTGACTTTGTATTGTGAGTTGTGCTGGGAGGAAAATCACTCTCCAGGTGAGAGAACTTTTTTCACAAATGGTTGGTTAGCACAACAGGGAATATGTAGAAGATGTCACATGCAGAGAGTCACAGTGCTGGATCCCAGGGTCCCCAAGAATCTGCATTTTGCATTGCAGCTTCAGGGAGTAGACATGGAACCAGTAAATGATACTAGAGTCATACAAGAAGTCAGTGCTACGTTTCCACTTGGAGAATTCCACCCCGAGAATGTAGCCATTGGGATTTGTATGAAGAAAAAGGTGAGCTTAGGGGAACACCAAGATTCCCAAACGTGTAAGACAGCCTTACAGAATAAGCCAAGATTTCTGCAGATCTGCAAATCTGGGAAGTTTTTCTTTGTCACTGCCTGTGGTTTGAACAGATGCTGGAAACATCAAAGCAATAGTTGTCAGCTAACAGAGAGACTCCTTCTTTAAGGCTGGGCTCAGTGTTCTGCGCTTTGTGAAGACTAGTCTTGTCTCTATGTACCAATGGCTTCTATTTTGGGGCCACCATTGAAGGGGCCACTTAAGCGATACCTCGTGAAACGCTGGAACATTCTAGGCCAGTCATTAGTGTACGTGTCTGTTGTTCCTGGCGAGCAGGGTAATTAATGTCCTATGGTTTGTGAAAGACCTGATCAGTGACTCTCCTAGCGTTTGGCATCTGTGAATGCCCAGGTGACTGTTAGATAAACAAATGACACCAATTTTTAGAGTGACACACATTAGCTGATATTTACTAAGCTCGTGGGAGGCACCAACAAGTGAAATTAAGGGGCAGGCACGTGCCCACATCTGCCTGTCCTGGAGAGTTTCGCATACGTATCCGGCTTTACTCATCTGACTTCATTTCTTTTCTTTCTTCCAAGAAACCTGTGAGATGGGTACTATCATCTTTAGCCTGCTGATGTGAAAACTGAGGCTTAGAAAAATGAAAGCAGGCGCTCGAGTTCAAATAGTTAGAAATGATAAAGTCAGACATCAGACCTACGTATGTTCAACGCTAAGGCTCATATGAAAGACCAACTGAATTAATTAAGCTCTAATTGGTTAATTAATTAAGGGACCACGACCCTGGTATCAGATCACTTGCACTCAAATATCAGTTCTCCCCGCTGTGGCTGCACACCGTGGGGAAATCATCAACCTCTCCAGCCTCAGTTTCCTAACTGCAAAGTGCGAGTGGATCATAGGGAAGGAGAGAAAAATAATTACAAATATATGTAAAAGCTTGGCTCAGCGGTGGCCGGTTAGCTCAGTTGGTTAGAGCATGGTGCTCATAACACCAAGGTTGCCAGTTCCATCCCCGCATGGGCCACTGTGAGCTGCGCCCTCCTTAAAAACAAAAAAGGAAAAAAAAATTTGGCTCGGTGTTCAGTCCATAGGCCCTGCTCAGTGATGCTTGCTCTCGTCTTAGGATTCACTACCATTATCACCACCATTTATTGTTTTATATGCTGCTCCCTCATTTCATTGTTATATTATCATTCCTTCAGGCACGTGTATGTATGTGTGTGTGTGTTTGTGTGTGTGTTTAACAGCTTTGTTGAGGTTTCATTTACATACCATAAAATTCACCCATTCTAAGTGTACATACAGTTTGATGAGTTTTAGCAGATCAACACAGTTGTGCAACCATCACCACAATCCAGCGTTAGAACATTTTCATCATCTCAGAAAGTTCCTTGGTGCTCATTTACAGTCCACCCCTGAAACCACTCCCAGCCTTAGGCAACCACTGACCTGCTCTCTGTCTTGATAGTTTTGCCTGTTCTAGAAATTTCTACATGGATTTTTCTGGGGATTTTTGTTTTGTTTTGTTTTGTTTTTTGTTTTTCTTTCCCAAATGGATCCATCCATATTAAACACCCACAATTAACAGGTTACACCAGAGACTTCCCAGTATGGTAAAATACGAGAACCCTCACCTGCAAATTCCAGAGTTGCGATGTTGCCCCTGGAAAGACTGAGTCAGATCACAGCTAACAGAGCAAAGAGATGGGAGGGGAGGCTTGTTTTCCCTGGAGGGTTAATCTGGGAAATGATTCCCATCATTGCTCTTCTGGAACACATCCCTCAGAGGAGGCAGCCTGGCAGTTCTTCCCTCAGGAGGCGTTCCCACTGGACTGAGGACAGACCTGCCTTGGCCCTCATTAATTCTCTCTCCCTGGAGAGAAAACAACCTCACAGACCCAAGCCTGATCTCTCCTTGAGCCTTCCCGAGAGACCAGAGCCTCCACTCAGAGCTGCTCCTGCCGGCTGTGCAAACCATCCTCTTAGATCACTGTCTTTATAGAGTCTGCTGAGGAAGCAGTAAGTCTTAGCTGAATAAAGGGACACTGCCAGACTCTGAGGTAGGGCCTACGGAATCATCCGGGACAATGTCCAGTGTGGGAGGCCTCTTGTGATCATGCTCCAATCAGGACTAGGACCCCTAAGGACGGGGAGTTTCTCTTACCATGATGCACCTCCCCTGTACGTGGTCGGGGTTGCAAACACAAATGCCTGCAGAGGCGAGGCATGGAAAGAGCATAGCTGCAAGGAGAGGGCTGTGGTGACGTGCAGATGGCATGTACCATCTAGAAGGGAAAACGGCTATCTAGTCATTGTCAGCTGTCTCTGTGAAGGTTGTGGTCCCAGTGCTGTGAGAGCTTCTGATTTCTTAAGACATGCTACAACCCAGCTTGCATGTAAATATTTTATAACTGACAAGTACTGTTTTTGTTTTTTAAGGTATAGGATATGCAAAGTATCTGTGGGCTGTACCCAGCCCTCGGGTCATTTGGTATACCACATTTGAACTAGCAGGTCCCTTTGGGCGTTTCCACTTTCCCCCAGCAGCTAAGACTGTGTCGCAAGGGAAGGGCACAGGTGATGGCTTCACAATGACCTGCATTTGACACTCAGCTCTGCAATACTGTTTACACTGACAAAAATCACAAACTCTTTATACATGGGACTACCCTCATCTGAAAGGCAGGAATAGGAACACCTACTTATCACTGGTTCTTGTAAAAATTAAACGAAATGAAGCATGTCTGTTTCATACTAGCTGCTCAGTAGACCTCCCTTTCTCTCCCCATTGCTTTCATTAATTCAGGAAACATGACTGAGTATCTACTGTCAGTCAGGAATGGAGTTAAGAGCTGAAAGAGAGCTACAACTGTTTAACCTAGTGTACCTTTGGTGGATGGACATCCAGTAGGAGAAATACAGAGTGCCAAGCAAATAATACTATCGTGATGTACCAAACCCATGGGGAGCTTTCATCTTAAAATGGTGGATTGAAACTTCTGTCTCCTAAAATCTGATGAAAAGATGAAGTGTAATCAAGAACAAAACTGTTCACCTTCAAGCATCCAATCAAGGTAAACCCACAACCCAGTGCTGTATATACCAAAAGGTGGTTTCTTTAACTAGAGCATCCTGGTGAGGTCAGCCTCTTAGCCCCCTCCAGGACCTCCTAGAATTTGTCTGGTGGGCAGTCCGCACTGCTTCTCTCAATATCTGGGGAGGAGCAAATTGAGTGGGTTTCCTTCACTGTTCCCTCTTTTTTTATTCTAAGTTAATTCTTTATTTATTATAACAAATATAATCTGATGCACATATTTGATAAAATAAGCACAGTTAAACATATTTCCTCACTCTCATTGCTGGTTTTCTTATCTCAAGCAACATTTAACACAACAAATTCTTTTGAAAAGTAGGATCTCAAAATCGAAACACTGTTTCAATGAACTACATATGTGAACTACATAAATGAACATACAGTACTGGTGGGAGTATAAAACGATAAAATCACTTCGGAAAACAGACTGGCAATTTCTTATAAAGTTAAATATGCACTCACCTTATGATGTAGCAATTCTACCAGGTATTTACTCAAGAGAAATGAAAGCCTACGTCCACACAAAAGTTTAAACACAAATAATCATAGCACTTTATACACCATAGCCTCCCATTGGAAACAACCAAGCATTCATTAAAAAGTGAATGGATAAACGAATTGTGTGATATACATACAGTGAAATACAACTCAGCAATACAAAGTAATGAATTACTGATATAAGAAGCAATCAAATGAATGGGCCTCAAGGACATTCTAAGCAAAATCAACCAGGCATAAAAGAGCACATACTGTATGATTTTATGTGTGTGTGTGTGTGTGTGTGTGTGTGTATACAAATTATATATATGTGTGTGTATATATACAAATTATATATATGTTTATATAATATGTAATATGTAAAATTTTTCTGAAAGGGAAAAACAAAACTAAGTCTATATAAAGGACACACAAATTTTATATATATACATATTATATAATATAATATGCTACATTATATTATGGTGGATAGTGATAAAGAAAAGGAGATCAGTGGTATCCTGGAGCCAGTGGTGGGAATGAAGAAAGATTAATTACAAAGGGGGAAGTGGAAGTGTTCTGCAACTTTTCCCTCTTTAGATGGGAAAAATGTAGTAGGAGTTTCTGGGAGGAAATGAGTGAAACAGAAAAAGCGAAAAAAAAAAAGAGCATGACCATGTATGAGGGAAGTGAAATTGAAAGATGAGCATAAATCTGAATCCATCTTCACATGGGAGTAAAATGCAACCTGGGATATTTCACAGAACCTGGGAGTTTACACAGAGCACTGTTTCCAACAAAGGAAGCACTTTCTTTCAGGTGAGCATTTTCCCCAGGCTACAACTTCGGCTCACAGGGAAAAGCAGACATAAGACTCAATACTCAGCCTTCGGCTGTAGTTCAGTGTGCAATCTCCTCCATGGTGGGAAAGGAGTCAAGAAATCATCTGCGTGTTATGAGAACAAAAGAAGACCTGGGTAGCTCATCCAAACATGAGGGAGATAAAGAAAAAAGTTGCACAGTAAGGCAAGGAGGAGAGGAATATGAGAATGGCTAAATAAATAAATGCAAAGATATTGAAAAGAAAATGAGCTCAAACTGGAAGGATATCTAACACAACAGCAAAAAAATGGATGTATAGAACCATTAGATCAACTTAACTAGGATACATTGATAATAATAATAATAATAACTCAAAGACAAGATGAAATGACAACTGATAATATAAATGAAAGATAGCAAGGAAAGAAATAAGGAACAGTGAGAAACTGAAATGATACCATGGAAAGATAAGAATCCTTTAGATCTGATCTAAAAGAAAGGCTTAGTATAAACTAGGCAGAATAAAAATTCCAATAGATTGAAGCAGTTAAAGGGAAGATATTAAGGAAGACAAACAGAAATGATTTAAAATGAAGAGAATGACTGTCCTTCTAGGAAAGAACTCAACGCATGGAACAGAAAAAAATAAAAGTTTTCGAAGATGTAATACAAGAAAATTTTTCTGAAAGGGAAAAACAAAACTAAGTCTATACAATTAAGGAACACACAAATTTTAGAAGAAAATGTGAGGCATATTTTGTTTACATTACTGAACAGTAAAGATTTTTTAAATGATTTTTTTTCCCTTACGTCTTTTAGGAGATAAAGTACATCATCTACAAAGAATGAAATTTTGGCTGGTCTCAGATTTCTCCAAAATAAAATCTAATGCAAGAAGAAAACTGAATACTATATATTATACAAGTGTGATTCAGGAATAATCCCAGCCATGAATTAGTTTGTTGTAAAGGAAGCACATAGTAAGTCTCCATAAAGGACTCGGGGGGACAGAGCTCTTTGGAAAATTAGCCCTCACTACAGAATTGGGGTACATCAGAATTACCTGGAAACAAAGGGAGAAAATCAGGCCCCACTGCACTCTGCCTGAGTTATAGCCTGCATTTTGACAAGCTCCCCAGATGGTTCAGTTGGATATTAACTTTTGAAAGTGTTTATAAGAGGCTTTAAAACAAAGAATTCAGGAATTAAGAGACTGTGGTCAAAAGACTGTGAACATTATCTCTGTTTCAATATGACCCTTATATTTGGCAATTATGAAAATCATGCCTACAGAACAAAAACGTGACTGTCATCATCTGTCGCAATGTCAAAATTAATGAGAATAAAACTAAAGAATTTGGAAGTTGTAGAGAAGTGAGGTCGGGAGAAATTTGTGTTAAGAGTTTCATCTTTTATAGTAGAAGCCAAATGACATCACTTAAAAAGCAAAAATAGGTTAAAACAGAGTAATGACTCCAATTTCTTAATGTTTTTGTAAGATTTTTTTTTTCTTTACATTAGACAGGCCTTTTAGGAAACTGTATCTTCTGCACTAAAAAAACAATTACTTGAATCTCACCTATACCATCAAATTTATGTTAGTTTAGTTTTCCATTTTTAACTCCAAGTACTATAAAATGAGATTCTTTTAATTTAAAAAAAGGCATGTTATCTTAAAGTATTTCTCCATTCTTAAATCTGTGTTTATGCACAAAACAATCTTAAGTATAATTTTCACCTAATGTGAATAATGGTTCTTCAGGATGATACTATATGGAGTGATTTGCAAATGTCTTCATTCTGTATATTTTACTTAGTATTTTTATAATGAGCATGCATCTTTTGTAAACACAATAAAGTTATAAGTAACGTCAGGGGAGAGAGCAAGGGCACAAGTCTTATTTCTACTACAGTAAGCTGCTTTCTTTTTTCGAAGATCTTTTCTCTGCGGTTTCCAGATGACCACGCTTAGTCCTTTCTCTCAGTATCCAGTCTCCTGAAACCTCATTAAACTGCAACATTCAAGAGGCAGCAGAAAGCAGACTGGTCTTCATTATCAATGTACATCCCTTGTGTTTAATATACCAGGTGGCACAGCATGCTCAATATGTATTTGTTAAATGAAGGAATGAATCCTACTTTCTCCATGAAGGCTTCATGATGTCCTTTTAAACATTTGACCATGGTTGAGCTGGCTGAGTTGAATTTTAAGGAACTAAAGGACTGAAAAATCTGGTGACCTTTTCTCAGCAGGAATCAGGATGTGGCTAATTGAGACTAATCCATGCCATCGAGGTGCTCAGCAGTTGTAAATCTGATCCTTAAGTTTGTATGAACAGGACTTTTTCATGTTTGAAAGTGGCTTAATTAAGCAAAATGTCTTACGTGAGGATTCAAATCCCCGTGTAGATTAAATGAGTCTATTTAGGATCCACTAAGACTTTGAAAGTTTTTCTCATACTGGAGCACTTGCATTACATCCCTGTCCCACAGGGGAATAAAAGAAAAGTTCAGAGAGAGAGAGAGGGCGAGAGAGAGAGAATTACTGGACGTGAGAGTTGTGTGGGATCTCAGAGACCATCAAGTACAACCTCTCATTTTACCCATGAAATCGACTCGCTGGCAAAGAAAAATAGGCCATGCAGAAGAAAGCGCCTGACTGTTTCCGCCCTGTTCTTAAGTAGACTCCACAGCAGTATTGTGGTACAGTGGGGGAAGGTGTCCCAGAGCTGCAGAAGGGCTCGATCTGGGTTCCAGCTTTGCCTGTCATGTGCCATGTCAACATGGGCAAGTCTATTACTCTCTTTTGGGTCACCAGCTTCCACTTTTTCGAAAATTAAGGAATCGTGTTAGGACACACGCATCCAACTTTATTCTTTGAGACATGGAATACTGATTTAACAATAACAACATAATTAATTTACTTGGAAAATGAGCACATGAAACAAAGGAAAAACTGAGATATATGGGTTGGATCCAGGGCGGGGACACTGATCCCTCATCCCTTGTCCTCTCCATTTTCAACCAGTGTTGACATTTAGAATGACTTCTAGGGAAAACCCAAAGCTTTAAAGTATCTAATTATTATAACAAAAGGAACAAGACCAACAAAGCCATGACTGAACCCTGTTATTTCTATTTGAAAGAATAAGTAATAGAACTTTCATCCACCATTAAGTTTCATCATAAGGTAGGGAAGAGCCGTCACTAAGACAATGATTTCCCAGCGACTCTTGGGGGAGTGAGGCCTATTCAGATTGCTAGTAAAATTGATCAATGTCCCCCAAGGAGGTGAAAATCAGAGAAGAATAATACAGCTAGGTGTTAGATGCGTGCACACTGTGATGGAAGAAAGCTGAGACAGAACAAGAAATGAGTCAAAGATGGTGAGATTATAACAAGTATAACATAAAATAAAGCCATAGGTTCTAGAGTCAGACAAAGCTGTGTTTTACCTGGATGACCCTGGTAAATTTTGTTTAACTTCTCTATTTACTAATTTTATGTAACTAGGACTTTCTGGTGTGCCTTTCTTCCTAGTTCCCCAAAATAAATACGTCAGCCTTATTTTGCTTATTTTATAGTGTCTATGGAAAAACAACAGAGAGAAAAAAAACAATAAACATGGGAAATCATAAAACTATCTAAAAATTTTGAGGTTCTTATAGATGTCGCTTTTGTTCTAAATGAAAAAAAAAGTGGTGGAAAAACATGAGGTTTTGATGCAGTCATTTGCATATCGGACCAGTCACACACTGGCCACATGACATTGGCTAAATCAAACCATTATTCCAAAATACCATGCTGTTGAGAATGGGGCTGTATTTCATTAAGAAAAAAGTTAAATAAACAATAGGATGATACGTGGACCAAGCTTAAGATAACAGTAGCAGGCAAATAGCTCAAATTTGGCACGCATTGGCTTAGCGGTTTGGGATGAGTTAACTTATGTTTAAATATCAGCCAAGTAAATTAGTTCTGGGACTTCAAGCAACTTATATAACCCTTTGCTGTCTCCTTTCCTTCTAGATGATGGGCGAATAGTAAGATCTACTTGGATTCAGTATGATGATAACACGCATAAATCTGGCAGACATCATGGCGGTAATAAGGCTCAGTAAATGGGAACGAAGGTTGTATTTTTGTCACCTGGATTAATGACTATTTCTTCCCACTTGACTTTAAGTACTTGGGAAGCGTGGATATTGTCTGTGTCTTCCTTAAAATTACTCCCATAATAAGTACCTAAGACATATTCATTGAATTAATTAATTAGTTAATTAATTAATTAGAAGAATATACAAGTCCTCCCTAGGACTCACCAGGAATAAATTCTGCTACCATGAAACCAGTATTACGTCCCCTAATCGTTGCCATGATGCCCTTGTTAAACTCTCAAGGCAAAGCCAACAGAGGGACATTTTAAAGTCTTGAGTTGCACATCCTGGGGGTGGATTGTGACAAAATCTCCTACCTGGTAATTACAGATGGTGCCTCTCTCACCATAAAGGTGTTTCATCTGTTTTTCTTGCCACTTCGTAGGCTATTTGCCACAATTAAGTATGGCAGCCGAAAGGCCCACAGGCTGGTTTATGTTGTGTTTAAAAAGTTAATTAAATTGCCAAGTGGTTGAGTTGTTAAATTTAAAGTTAAAAAAAAAAAAAATCTATTAGCAAGTTTCCTCCCGATTAAAGTCACGAGACCCATGTGCTTGATTTTCAACGTGGACCTCTCTAGCAATAAACATTCAAAAACAAAACAAAACACCATTCCATTTTATGACCAAGCCCTCTACAATGTCTTTTGTGTGATGCATTAGCCGGAGAAAAGACAGTTAAATTACAACCCGTCTACACACAAAGCTTCCAAAGAACATGTTTCTCCTGGCAGGGGTGGGTAGGGTGAGTTCAAACTAAACATCTGCCCTAACGATTGTATACCCTTTTCTATTTTAGAATCGGATTTCGTGAGATGATAGGAAACAAGATTCCCTTTGTAGTCTCAGGATGCTGCCGTACCTGATAGGACTGGTGAAGTGGTAATGGCAGTTAACGGTTTCAGGTGGCTACAGACAGGTCTGCCCTAATTCCTGCCTTCGCAGATGTGCAGGTAGACCAACAGGCTTCCATTTCTCACTGGTTTAATGAGGATGTTATAATGTATGCTTCAGAGGATTACAGAAAGAATTAATGAAATAGTGTCATACAGACAACACAGTAGAGCATATACATTGGAGAGACTATATAGTTTAGCATATATATTAGAGAGACTATGTAGTTTGGCACAGAGTCCAGCCTCTGGGGCCAAAGTTCAAATGTCAACTCAGTCAACAGTGTGAACATGGACACGTTACTCACTCAGTTTTTTTTGCCACGGGTTTCAGGTCCGTGAAGTGGGTTTCATGAGAGTATGCAATGCATAGAGTTCATGTGAAGATTAAATGAAATGAAACATAATATTCTTAAAACCATACTTGGCGCAAAGTAGGTTGCTTAATAAATGATAGCTGTTATTATTGTAGCTTGCATAGAATATGCATTGTGATCTATATCTACGTGTATATATATGCATATCCACACTCAGATATATTAGTATATACTGTAATATTGTGTAACATATATACAGAGAGAAATATAGATATATCTGAGAGCTGATTTAAAGGAAAATGTATGCAGATAAATGTGAATCTTAAGAGATGCTTCACTGGAACCAGCGTTAGAATAATCAAATCTACAAGTTGGAAGAGGCCTCAGGAATCATCAGTTCTACCCTGACTGCTGAATGGATCTTCCCTGCCATCCTCTGACAGGTTGTTACTGGAAATATGATGTGGAACTCTCTACCTTATGACAGCCTGTACTAGTGCTGGACAGCTCTAATTTCTGGCAATCTCATTCTTCTATTGATCTGAAATCTGTATCCCTTCCATATTGGGAGGGATTACACAGAAAACATCTGCTCAGTCTTCTACATAATAGCTCTTGAGAGACTCGAAGGTAACAGTCATGGGTCCAGAGGCATCTCTTCTCCAGGATAAAAAGCCTCCATTTTAGCAAACACACACTCAAGAGTCACTTCAAATGACACCACCTCTTGAAAGACTCCCTGTCTTTCTCTGAGAGGAGCTAAGTACATCCTCTTCAGAGCTCCCATGCTCTTAGCCAGTCCTTCATTCCCTCTTTTATCCCGATTACTGTCATTACCTGTTTATATTCATTTATCTCCCCAAACTAACCTGTGATCTAGACAGCTCATGGTTGATTCATTCCTGTATCCTAGTGGTGCATAATTACAGCTGAAAAATCGTACAGAGGTTCCTCAAAAAATTAAAAATAGAATTGACATACGATCTAGTAATTCCACTTCTGGATATACACCTGAAAGTATTGAAAGCAGGGTCTCAAAGAGATATTTGCACACCCATGTTCATAGAGCACGATTCGCCATAGCCAAAAGGTAGGAGAAACCCCCCCTTCGTGCCACCAGCAGATGAACAGATAAACAAAGGTGGTCTCTCCATTCAATGGAATATTATTGGCCTTATAAAGGAAGGCAATCCTGTTACATGCTCCCACAGGGATGAACCTGGGGATATTGAGCTACGTGAAATAAACGAGTCACAGAAAGACAAACACTGTAGGATTCCACTTCTATTCCACTAGGGTAGTCAAATTCATAGAAACAGAATGTAGACTGCTGGTTACCAGGGACTTGGAAGATGGGAAATGCAGAGTTAGTGTTTAATGGGGACAGAGTTTCAGTTTTGTAAGTTGAAAAGAGTTCTGGAGATGGATGGCAGCGATGGCTGCACAACTATATGAACGTGCTGATGCCACAGAAAGGCACACTGACCAATGGTTTAGGTGGTAAAGTTTATGTTATGTGTATTGTACCACAACTAAAGTAAAATAAAAATAAAGTTACTGCAGAATGAGTGAATGAATGGATACATGTTTTAGCTAAAAAGAGTAATAACATCCAATAATCTTTGCAGATGCTTTGACTGAGCGGCAGAAGAAGGTGATTTGAGAAGCGCAAGGAGGCTTCTACCGCGTTTCCCCGAAAAGAAGGCCTAGCTGGACCGTCAGCTCTAATGCAGCTTTTGGAGCAAACATATTATATAAGACCGGGTCTTATATTAAAATAAGACCCAGTTTTATGTTATATTATATTATATTATATTATATTGTATTGTACTGTATTGTATTATATTATAGACAGTCTTATATACTACTTCTCAAACCACAGCATTTAGGCAGCTGCTAATTTGGCATCCACTCAGAGCCTGTTTTAATGAGAACAAAGGTGCCTTAAGTGGATTCAAGAGGTCAGTATAAATCCAGTGTTTCTTTTGTTCACATTCTCTTTTTGAAAACCAAATGCTATAAATTCAACAATATTGTAAGTTTGGAGAGAAATGCAATCAACTTTTCTCTGTAATTAACAGAGAACACTCCTGTGGGATGCACTTTCCCAGTGAATAATTGGCCCCATTTGTATACCCTTTTACATGTATAGAGAATAATTTTCACCAAGAGATCCCGGTTTCGATCTCCACTGCCAATAAGTCAGTATGTCCTTACACAAGTCCTGCCATCTCTCACTGAATGTCACCATCTAAATATAGGAGGTCAGATTTTGATCATCACTAAGAAAGCAGTAAGACATACAATTTTTAAGAGGTTGGATTTAGAGGCAAGCAGAGCTGGATCTAGTACAAATGCCAACACTTGATTAATAGTAAAACTTGGCTATATCAATTAGTTCCTCTGAGCCTCAGTTTTTTCTTCTTTAAAATGGGGATAGTAATAGAAATTACCGCAGATGTGATTACAAAACCAGTGAGGTAATATCAAAAACTCTTACCAAGACACACAATAAGAACTCAATTTAGTTTAGCCTCTGTTTTAATTATTCTGCCCTGTTCTGATGTTCTCCTTCAGGAGAAGGACAGCAATTCTGCTGGTAGTTTCCTGGAGATTCAAAACTATTTACCCAAGACATGAGTGATTGTCTTGTTGGGTCAGACTATTGTGAAAGAAGACCAGAGGTCTCCTTCATTTACAGGGCCAGTGTGGTGCCATCATGGATCTCAGGACAGACGGACATTCAGAGGCCAGAACACATTTCCAGGCTGTCTAAACTACCCAACAGTCCTCTCCAAAGACACTTCCAAACACTCAGCCAGCTCCGGTAACGCAAACATAGCATTTGCACCTAAATTCAAATTCCTATACTCTTTGAAGTTGGTGTTACCTTGAGTATAACTTAGGGATCACAGATTGCAAAACTGTAGAACATTTTGTTATCCACCTTGTTACACATAGACTTCCCAACTAACAAAGCTCAGGCCCACAAGATCAATTTTCCTCTGAAGTTGTAGGCGATTCTATCAAGGTTTGAAGACATAATTTGTTAATTCAAACAAACAACTTATTGCATGGGTCCTGAAGCGTGGCAGTCAAGCACCAAGGCCATCAGACCCTTTGCCATATATCTATCCCTAGTTCTATTTCATGAAATCTCCAAGGTTTTCTGTAATGGTAATTCCCCAGGAAAATAATTTTTCTCCTTAGCCTTATTCCATGAAAACCACCTTCCGTTCTCCATTTCATAGAAGCCAGGCAAGCAACACATTCCCAAATGCCCGTGTTTCACTGAATCAAACAGCAGGTAGCAATCCTCCAGTGCAAGGTGGGAGGGGGAAATGCCAGGTGAGTGTCAAGGTGAATATCTCACACTCTACTTTGCTGGAATATCTTACACGAAGGAAATGTTCACTCTGTTTTTGTGAACATCAACTGTGGCAACGTGGATGCCTGTAACTGGATTTCATTATGGAAATGACGCTATAGAGAGCTAGAGGCTCCAAAATCCATTAAACTGTTTTCTATTGCTTTACATATTCTTGTATGATACAAATAGCCTGATATTGGAATTTAAGAAGCCTCTGCCTAAAGGGTAACAGATGGATATTAAGAAGATTAAAATAAAGAGGAGGATTATCAAAAAATAAAATGCGGGTTGGAGAAGGATTGTCCTTACACTCCAGGCAAATCAGTTTTGGGGATGACGTGCTTTCCAGAAGCTGACACTTCCCTCTTTGCCAGTAAAAGCTCTTAGCACCTTGGTCACACTGAAGGGATTTGCAGCTGTGGGTTGTTGGGTTTCATTGCACAGCAGTATTTCTCTGACTGCCCAGGGGGTATATTTGCAAGTTCCTTCTCTGAAAATGCAGTTTGTGTTCCAAGGTCCACTCACCATAGCTCTCAACACAAAAGATGCTCTCCTTTCTCCCTTTCTTCTTGTGCCTGTTTCCTTCCTATGCTTCCTCTCCACAGAAAGCAAAGGGACCACCATCACATGTTGCAACACGCCTGCTATCCACTGGCATTTCTGCTGATCTAACTGCTAAGGTTTGGGCAACAACCAGGCCTGATTCAAAATATTGCAATTGACTTTTGCCTTTGTACCCTGCTTAATACTGTGGAATTGCTGCTGCGAAGTCCTCGCCCACTAGCTTTTCCTTTTTAAACAGCCACACTGAAACCTACATCTTACCACTCTCTACCAAGGGCCAGTAGAGAGCCATGTCTCCCACCGGGCTGCTTGTTCTATTTGTCCATTAACTGTCCCCTCCCAAGGCCTTGAAAATCCTTTATGCTGTCCCCTGACACGCTCAACCCCTGCATTTTGTTTAGGTGATTCATAAATTCAATTCCAGAGTCTCATTACATATTTCCAGATTACCAAAACAGAAGTATGTGCATCTGTTTGGAGAATTCTTATCCAAACACAGCTTCTAACTCCTAGCCATGGTATCATCAACTCATTAGGCATAATCACATGACAAGATTCCTTGCCTATCTCTATTCGAATACTCTGTCTTTTTCTATCTACAGAGAGTTGTTTCTGTCTCATTTTCTCTTGGTTAAAGTACTTCTTCAACCAACTTCTTCAAACAGGTTTCCCTCTGCTCTTGAACAAGTTATATTTTGGCTAGATGTAAAATACTTTCATCATTGTCCTTTTTCCCTCATAAGCTGTTAAGTGTGGTAGACGGTCTACTGGAAACCTAATTAGCTCTGTTCTGTGTTTGTAATCTGCCCTTTTCATCAAGAAGTGTGTAAAAATTATTTTCCTCTTTGCAATTTGGATATTTCATTAGGATTGAGTAGAAGTCTATAAATCCGCGTGTCCTGAGAAGATGTCTTTTTTGATCTGACAGTTCATGTTTTTCTTTAGTTCATCTAGTTTTCTTCTTTTGTTTCTGTGATTCATTTCTCCTCATTCTGTCGTTTTATCCATTAAGAATTCCAAATGTGAGCACTTCAAGACTTTTGGATTTGTCTCCAACTCTTTCAATTTTGTACTGCAGCTTTATAGGTAGCTGGCTAGATCAGTGCAACTCTTTGAAGTATAAAGTTTAGATCATGAAACAGAATATTCCTAATACCCAAAGCCATCTGTATTCTATCAGTCACTCTCATTTCTTCACCTCACCAACACAATGACAACCAATATTTTGATTTCTAACAGCATAGGTTAGTTTTTTCTCTTTTTTACTTTATGTAAATAAAATAATAAGCTATGTACTCTTTTGTGTCACATTGTTGTATATGTATAATTGCTGATCATTTTTTTCTCTTTACTGTCTGTGTATTATTCCATGGCATGAATATGCCACGATTTATTTACCCATCTACTGTTTATGGGCATGTGGGTAGTTTCTAATTTCTCTCAGAATTTTAAAGATATTACTCCATTTTCTTCTGGACTTTATTGAGGTGAATAATAAGTTTGGTCTCAGTCTGTATAACATTACTTGTGCATTACTATCTTTTCTCTGTGGGGATTTAAAATTTTTCTCTGAATATTCGCTGCTTTAATTTTTTTCACTGTGGTGCTCCTTGAGATGGATTCTTCTTTGTTTATTCCACTCACGGCTCCGACTTTTCAAAAGTAACAATGAGTTTTATTGACATCTACTCTTCCTTACAGGTAGCCACATCCCATAATGACCTCATTGACTTTTCACAACATTCCTACAAGGAAAGGGCTACATGATGCAATTTACAGGTGAGCAAACTCTGGCTCAAAATATGAAACAACTCTGCCCAATTTGGAAAGAACTCTAATTCCAATAACGACCATATCCTATGTTCTTGGGGGAAACCTGATTGTACATGTTAATGCTGCATTCAAATAGTGTCGTATGCCTCAAAGGGTAGTAAAGAACTAAACAAAGATGCACCACCAATACAAATAAAGAATATAAATAAAACCAAGAGTTTCAGAATCAAATATGGTTAGAAACTATTAGGCTAAATAAAGTTTACTTATTTTGTTTTATCTACAAGACGTAAAGCTTTTAATATGTTTCTGAGCTCTAAACTTCCACCCAGGGGAAGCTGTTGGGGTAAGTATCATGTGGCATTTCCTAAATATAGAACTCTTTTTAATATTATCATCTGTTTATTTTTACCCATTATGAAAATTTGCAAATGGAAAAGTTGTAACAATTGAATAGTGAGTACTTATGTACTCACCACCTGGATTCTACAACTTAGACTTTGATTTGTTTTATTATCCATCCATCCATCTTTTCATCTATTTGTCTGAGTATCCGTCTATCTATCCATCCATCCATCCATCCATCCATCCATCCATCCATCCACCCATCGTTTTATCCATTTATCAATCCATCTCACATTTGGAGGCCTTTCAAAGTAGATTGCAGCACCTCAAAACTCTTTAAACCAACACTTTAGCATGTACATTATTAACTAGACTTAATCCTATTTTACAATTCTATGTTTTATTGAGGCAAAACTTACATAAAGCAAAAATCACACATTTTAAGAATTTTTAAAGAATTATTAAACTAAAATTGAATTAAACTTTTAAATGTAAATTTTTAAAGAATTTTGAAAAATGCACAGATCTGTATGACCCAAGCTCATCATCCCAGAAAGTTTCCAAACGTGTCTCCCCAGTCAATCCCTACTCCCACTCACTAACCCAGAAGAAACCACTTTTCTGATATTTTTCACCACCAGCCCAGCAAAGATCATCATTTGCATTTTTTCCCACCATAGATCCGTGCTGCCAGTTTGAAAGCTAATCTGCTCTTTCACTCATGATGGTGTTTTGGGATTCATCCATGCTGTTAAATATATCTGTAGTTAGTACAGAACTTTTTTTCTCTTTTTTCTGTAGCATCTCTCTGAAGCAGTATGTTCTGGAATACACGTTAGGGGCTGCTGGGCTACAGATTTGGGGAAGAGAGGAGAACTGATTAAAAAAAAAAATAAGGGATCTTCTTTCCAATGCAAGGTAGCAATAAGCCACTTTTAAGTTCGGATATTTTCAAAACTATCTTGCCTCCATTAAAGTGCACGAAGTATGCAACATTTGGTAACTGGAATGGGCAAGAGTGAAATAGATATGACCTTGATTTCGTTTTAATGCAGTTTGCTTTAATAACTTTTCTATAACAACTCCAAATAAATGAGTGTTATTTTTCTCAACAGAACATCCAAAAGCTTGCCTATATCTCAAGAATGTGTAAAAATACCATTAGACGATGCAAGATGAAGCACTCTACAAACTGTGCAGTACTCTATGAATGAACCTTGGTAACCCTCATTAAGAACCATGATGTCACTACTCTTCCCCCCCTTTGGACTTGTAGGAATTTAAAGTTGCAAGAAAATGTAGAGATTGATGACTTCATCAATCACTTCAGTTTCTAGACAAGAAATTGAGACCCAGACAAGGAAACGACTAATGTGCACGTCGTCATCCAAGTCACTGGAAAAGCCGTCTTTATCCTACGTTCTCGACTCGCAGTTGAATCCCTCTTGAATACAAGTAAGATTTAAATCTGGTGCACATGCCACCCAAATGTAACTTGGGTTTTAAATGAAGAGGACATGGATAAACTTCTCTCTTATACCTACTAGGGTGACACGCCATCCTGGTTTGCCTGGAACTGTCCTAATTTGAGCACTAAAGTCTTATCTGCCACAGGAAATGCCTCAGACTCAGAAAACCGGACATCTGGTCACCCACATTTTCCCTGCGGTCAGAGACAGCTTTGGGGAACACCTCATTATCTTTACATTTCAATCACTCTGGAAAGTCGGACCTTCTCAAGGTCCAACAATCAGAAAACCATTTAAATCTCTTCCCTCCTTTTCTACAGGAAGCAGGTGTCACACAGGAAATGTTTCATGTATCACTTGATCGTTAAACTCCCCATATTTGGGGGGCCACATGGTATAATAGATATGAGCTAAGACAGTGGAATAGATGTACTGGATTTAAAGCTCAGGTCTGCTTCTCACTAGCTACGTGACCTTGAGCAAACCATTTTACCCCTTGAAGCTTCAGATGCCTTGCCTTTGAAATGGGGAGAATACCTATCTTGCAAGTTATTTTGGGGAAGAAATGAGATCACATGTGCCAAGTGCTTAGCAGGATGCCAGGCATATTGCCAGTGTCCTGTAAAGAGGAACCTCTTTTATAATTTAATATGCAAGCCCTATAAAAGATGCTTAAAACCAAGCTGGGAGCAACTTCCACAGGGACCTGGCCCATGAACATGCCTCCTGGTTTGTTTCAATTGGGAAGTTCATTTCCACCAAATGAAAAGCAGAGGAAATAGATGAACAGCAGGCATTCACCCTAGCTCTAAGGGTTAAACAAAGAGACAACTGCTTTTACATCAGAATGTTTTTGTCATCCCCTTTTAATGTGAAACCTTTTCATCTGCTGTAAAGCTTCGGAAGTCAGATTTCACCGAACTCACTTTCAGACTTGTGCTAGCAATGGGGCTTTAATTACCTTTCTCAGACACAGGGATAGCTTTTGTATTTTAAAAGAGAAAGAAAGAATGCACTCTGGTTTTTCTCGTTTTTTTTTTCTTCATTCATTCTTTTTTCTTCTTCTTCTTCTTTTTCAGATTGAAAGCTTTTGTTCCTGGCACTTTCCATATGCTACCCTTTAATATTTAATCAGCCCCCACCTCATCAGAAGACTGCTGGCCTCGTTAGATAATTAATGGTTGCCGGCATCGCATTTACTTCAGTTAATACATCTGCAGCCAGCAATTAGAGCCTCAGTTTATTTGTTGCAGTGGCTTCATTCATTGGGGAAGCAATTCCGCCTTTGATCAAAAGCCGCTGGGATTGGCATATGTGGACAGCTTGCCCCCTGTTCTGTGGGATTCTTTTGTTTACATTTTTGGCTACAGATTTGCAACCCAGCACATCCTGACCCTGCCCGAACAGTTGGTAGGGAAGATTTCCCTTTGATAATTTAGAAGGTAATTGGGTAATTCTGCACAGGAGAGGCTGCAAAGTGATTTTCTGACTTTGGATGGGGCGAGGAGGGTGGTAGGGAAGCTGCTGGTTAATTTCTTCTTTTGGAAATTTATTTTCTTTAAAAAAAAAAAAGAAAGAGAAAGAAGGAAGGGAGGAAAAGAGGGGGGAGGGAGGGAGAGGGAGGGAGAGGGAAGAAGAGAGAGAGAGAGAGAGAGAGAGAGAGAGAGAGAGAGAGAGAGAGAGAGAAAGAAAAGTCAAAACTATCCAAAGCCAAGAACTATTCATTCAGGAGGAATGCAAGTTCAGAAATGCGATCTAATATGTTAAGCAGCTGCCTCAAGTGAGCTCTAGCTGCTTGGAGCTGAGAAGTGGCAGGGAGATGGAACCTTCTGCCATCTTTCATCTCTAAACTTGACTTTCACACTTTGAGTCCATCGGCATCACAGTTATTGTTACTAAGTGGAATTGTGTCACTGTCACCTGTTTTTCGGGTGTGCTTTCCGGGCAACTCTGATCACTGTCGGTTTCTTCCTGGTGATTAAAATCTTGGCCTACCACCAAGATTATTTCCCTAGTCAAATTCCTCTTCCTTCCTAATGCCAGAAACTGGGGGGAGATGGTCAGTAAGAACACAATAATGATGTGACATCTGAATGGAATGAGGGCAGCGTTTTGTAGGTACATCAGGAAAAAGAACGAAAAAAATGCAACTTTATGAATGGGGGGAAATGGAAAGAAAAAGTAGAAAAGACAAGAAGCAATAAGGGTTTCTTTTTTGAGGCCAAATTACCAAAGACCAATCTAAATACATACGCCATAAATGATAATGATAAAGAGAACAAATGTTTATGCAGCACTTTCCAAGTGTCCGGCATCCACATTTCTAAAAAAGTGTGTGTCCTCATTTAATACCGAGGCATCTCTACCACATTTCTTCCCATTTTAAGGATGTGAAAAAGGATTTCCATAGGTTTTCAACATGTTTTCCCAAGATCACACAACTCATAGCGTCTGAGCTCCCACTCACTGAGCTCCCATCGTGCACTAGTCAATTTGCATACGTAAGTTTATTTCGTTTATTTCGTTCTCATGAGCACAGTGTGAAAAGTTCATTGAAGTTAAGTCACCCACCCAAGATCATACAGCAAATAGGGAGGCTGTTTAATTCCCAAACCTCTTTCCATTATTACGAAGATTATTACCGTCTGGGGCCCCATCTGGTCCCCTTCAGGTTGAAGGAAGTCTACCAGGACCCCAGCCTACTCAAAACTATGTGCTACATTTTGCAATGTTTTGCCGTGACACTCAAATCCTTTGAATGAGTCAAGGGAGGTCATATACGTTCTTCACACTTAAATGGTAAGACTGATATATTGATGTACTTATTAATGGATTTTTGCAGGGTCAGCTGAGTTCTTCACTTCAGGTCGAAAAGTGTTAGAGACAAACCACATCCAAAAATGCACAAGGCAGACACCTGCCCTTACAGTACAGTGCTTCTAAACCTTTGATGCACACACAAATAATATGGAGACCTTGTTATCACGCAGGTTCTTACCGTGAAGGTGTGGGGACAGAGCCCCAGAGAGCAGTTTCCAGGTTCTCGGCCTCACGTGGGAGGGTGCTGGCTTGGGTAATAGATGGCCATCGGTTGTGGTTAGTTGGCCGTCAGCTGTAGCCAGTTAGCCATTGGCCACTGGGGAGTGGGGTCGAGAGGGGAGTCGAGGAGAGTTGGTCGGTTGGCAGCAAAGCGGACAGCAGGTCGCACGTCATGTGAATCCAGCCTCCAGTGAGACTATAGTGGTATGACTCCCCTACCTAGGGCTCCGCGGGTGTTCCCTTTTGGCCTCGCCACATCCTGCGTTCTTATGTGGGGAGCGGGAGCAGAGACCCCGCAGGCCGCCCCGCGTGACAGAAGGGTAGGAAAAACCTGAGATTCTGAATTTCTAACAGGATCCTCGGTCATATCAATGCCGAAAAAGTAGTGGTTTCCCCTAGCGTCACCTTGTGTTTCTAAATACCAAATTCTGGACACCATCCCAATCAATTAAACTACCGTGTTTCCCCGAAAATAAGACCTACCCCCAAAATAAGCCCTAGTTAAGATCGTCAGCCAGACGGACACATTTAGTACGTTATGATGATGTTCCAGAAGAAGATGACATGACTGTATTTGAATAAATAGTTTGTTGTACATGAAAAAAATAAAAATAGTTTGTTGTACATGAAAATATGTCATAACACGTCTTTTGGAGCAAAAATTAATATAAGACCCAGTCTTATTTTGGGGGAAATATGGTATAAGACCCGGTCTTATTTTCGGGGAAACACGGTAGCATGGGGGGGTCAATATATTTTAAAAGCACCCCAGGTGATTCTAACACATATTCAGAACCACTGGTTTACGAAGAAAACCATCTTAGAAGGAAAAAGCATCTGAGAGTCCTATGAGAGATACAAACCAAGAGAGCGGAAGAAGGCAGATAAAAGACATTCCCTTTACAATACTAGAATAAAGGAACTCCTGGGTTATAAACCATCTGATCCTCCCTCTGTCCCTTAGTAAAGTCCACAATGCTATGATAGAGAAACATGACTTAACCATTTTAGCTCTTACAAGTTTTCAGGGAGAACACAGACAAGCTGTCACACTTCCATGGTCTCAGCCTTCTCGTCTGTAAAATGGAGCTAACACTTTTCCTGCTGTTGGAGAGAATGTGAACACTGGTTGACCTGCTGGCTGGACCGGGGCAATTAGAGGCTTCTCACGCACTGCCCTGTCCTAGGAACGTATATTCTCCACGGCGTTGCCACAGTAGGAGCTGTTTCAATGAGGCAGCTTTGAGTAAGATATTGAGGCCATCTGGAGAGTGTACGTGACTGAACACTGCCATTCAGCCCTCTTTAGAAACTTTTAAGATTCTGGTGGGCAGTGTGGAGACAAACCTCAAAGGTAAATTCCCTTGCTTGTTAACCCTGCCACCTACCCATCTGCAGTGAACTTTCTCTCTTCAATTTCTCCTTTCCCTCCTTATATGGGACCAGTTTGCAAACCAACTCCTGCATGCCTGAGAATGAAAGGGGTAACCAATATGTGGTTTTCTGCAAAGGTTAAAGACAGCTGCAGCAAAGCAAGATACAATTAGTAACAACACCTGACCCCTGGGCAAGCTGGAGAAGATTGCAAGGCAATTACTGTACTTATTGTCCAATTCTAAATACCTACAGTATGCAGTTTTATTGAAAACAAAAACCATGTTCATCAGATTTTGTTTTACTTATACACGAGGAGAAGAAAAAGAGACTTCAGAATATCTTTGAATCTAGTGTTTACCAGAATGTGCCATGTAGCAGTGATAAACAGCATGATTCCTGGTGGCCTATATGAAACTTAAAAACAATAATGTTTAAAGATACAATAAGAAAAATTGTGGATTTGGGCGGGGATATAAAATGATGTTTTTGAAATGTACTTACTTAAAGGAGGAAAACAGTGGAACAGTGTAAGGATATGTCATACTCTCTGGGCTCTAACTTGTGATCAATGTAAGTTAAGTCATGAATGGAGGAAGCTGGAATCTGAAGAGATGCTTGCAGTTTGAAGAACCTTCTTCTAATCCACCATCACAGAGTGATCCAACCATGGCCCCTTCCCCGTGGCCTCTCCTCCCAAAAGTTGGACACAAATGCCCACGCTGTCCATCATCAGCTCTGCATCTTTGGCAAGAAGATCGGGGGCTTTAATTGATTTTAGGGCTGGTACAAGGGGGCCTGGAAGGACTGGACTTCAAGTAGAAGAGGTGACTTTGGAAATCACCATCCTTGGTGCTCTCGGGGTTGTTCCCAGCTCTGAACAAGTCCTCGAGCCTCAGGGACGGATATTCCTTTTCTACAGTGAGTGCGGCTAAACTAGCAGATTCCTTCCAGCACTAAGATGTGATGATTCAGCCTTAGGATTAAAATTTATCCTTAGAATTAGTAAATTCATCGCAGAAACTTCCCCGAAGGAAATAACCGGGGGGTGGGGGTGCAAACCCTAGCCCCAGGAACACAATATATATAAATGTTTTATTAGGTCAGGGTAGGAGCAAATGTGTTATGAGCTTCAATCATTTGAAATGGCCATATTTATAGGTCAAAAAATGGGTGAATATTAGCAGCCAGCTGTCTAACAAGAGGAGGGCTGTTAAGCAAATCGGGCCATAGTCTAGGTAACAATACCCTCTGCAACCATCTGCAATAATGCTGTAGAATAGTATTTAATGACAGATATTATTCAAACACAGTCCTTTGAACAAAACAAGAAAGACACAAAAGAGATAGCTTGGCAAACAGTATGCGCAGTGTTATTTGTTTAGAGCATATTTAGGCATAGAAAAAAGATATAACATAGTTTCTATCAAAGCTTTGTGTGCTTTCCCATTTTTTTCCATTGGTTGTGACTGCCTCTAGTTTATTTAGTAAGAGTTTTTAAAAGTTAATTTTAAATCAATGTTTAAATGGTCATTGCCTCCAATTCTTAGTTCTCTCTCTCCCTCTCTCTCTCACTTTCTCTCAGTCTGGGTGCTGTTCTCATTTTCCATCACTCTGAAGTTTATCATTCATGTTTCTTTTGTTAAATACCCTCAGATTACTTCTCAACACATTACTCCAGGCAGCCATTTCCAATCAATCAGAATTGTCACATAAGATGACTCTGATTTTTCTTCCCTGCTCTAGATCCCCATAAGTTAGATAGTTCCCCTCCTCCGCAGCCTCACCTCTATACAGATAGCTCTGTACATTTCTCACCTGAGTCTCACTCAGATTTGTATAGCTGCTAGTTGAATTTCTCTATCTCAGCCACTCCTGATAATTCAGGGACACGAGAGGTATGACCAAAACATCCCGGTTGGTTGGAAATTTCCTGGATTTAAAACAGAAAGTCCCATGTCCTAGGAAGTCCCTCAGAGCGAGGAAAACTGGGAGGTTTGGTTGTTCTAGTACTGGTTTGAGTTAGGAGGGGTCACAGTGGATAAGAGCATGAGTGATCTGCCAAAGTTGCTTGTGCAGAGGGAAGTCAGATAACTGGGTCAAGGCTTAGAGGGGTGCTCTCTTTGAGAAAGGTCTTTGAGAAAATTGGGAGAGTATAAATAGTGTCCTGGGGCCTCCAGGAATCCAGGTACAAGCAACCTATGGCAATTCAGGCTCTGACAGCTGCCAAAGAGTGTCTACTTATTACACTGGAAGAACTTGGGCCACTGAGCTCAAAGCAGACAGTTCCTCCAACCTCTGGCCAAGTTCCATGGGACGTTCGAGCAGGTCAACTTCAAACGATGTCAGGCTTACAAATGTGATAAGAGGCTGAACACCTACAATCTGGAATGCATCCTCTTAACACTTATTCTTTGTAGAATGGTTTTAGCCAATATATCAAGACTTTCCTTTCCTCTGTGAATTCAGGGCCCTTTGTCGTCTTCCAGAGCACTAAGTAAACACCAAAGTGAGTGACAATCACATTCTAAGTTAATGGTACTTTCCTCATATTCCATATGCAAAAAGTGAAAACTTCCCAATTTCTTCTTCTGAGGGGCCATTAATAGAAATTTTAAAAAGACAGTTTCCTAGCACTGAAAATATTAAGCTGCTATTATGGCAAATGAGCTTATTTTTACTTTCAAATGAAAATATAAATAAGTAATAAGTAAATATTAGCAATTTTGGTTCCGTAATGAACAAGGACAGAACTGAGAGCTGAAAGAGTGTGCGCCCACTAGAGAGTCTGGGAAAATAACATTTGTTGACATTTTACTGCTTTTAGTTTTAATGTAAACTAGAGGCAATTAAGTTGTGTTCAACACATTTCCCTTGTAAATATTTTCTGTTTCTTGATACAGTAACCAAGATGTCTTGCAACAGTGCCACATTAGCAGGCCCCAAACTGGGGTGAAGCCTTACCTGTCATCTGCAAGTATAAAAATAGAAAGCCCAAATGCTTGAAAAATTCAGTGCTTCTCTTCTATTTCTTATCCACGTCATGACTATGCCATTTACCATTCAGTGTGCCTTCTGTTGTTTTTATTTTTATTTTTTTTACACAGTTGATCTCTAGGTAAATCTATAAATCCCCACTCAGAATACCATAAATTACCCCATGCTTGAACGAAATGAAGACAAAAACAAGCTTGAATATTTAAACTTGCGGCAAGTATCTTCAATGATAGATCCTTTCAGACTCCAACTCATTTTTTTCTTTGATATCTACTACTGCTATAAAGTCCCAGTTTATCATATAACATTACAATTTATGGTATAACCAGCTTGTGTACTGACTATAAACCCTTCATCAATGCCACCATAAAGGGTTTATAGTCCATAAATAGAAGAGCAAGACTGTCTTGCCTCCTTGTTTTGCCCACGACACAGCACTTCAGACATGTCAGCCCAGTTATTTGTTTTACATGCTGGGTGAGTTACAGGAAAATAAGTGGATACATTGTTTTGCCTCTCCAAAATCCAGAGACAATTCAGGGTCACAGGGGAGATTAACAATGTGATGTTGGCTGGAAAGATGCAAGAGAGTATGTCTGTTCATATGACATCATTCATCTATAGGTAGGAAATAAAAATAAATAAATCTCAAAATTCGAGTTATTAGGAACATGCTCTTTCTTTTGAAACCAACCAATCATGTAATAATGTCACATCTTAAATTAGTGGAGATATGTTATCCTACAGTATATACTGTGGTTCAGTAACCGGTTTCATATGCTCTTTGCTCTGTTTCAACCCCTTTTTTTGGAAAATGCATTAGATTTTAGTACGTGAAAGAACTGCGTTCAAATTCTAGCCCCAGTCCTGATTAACTGTGTGGTCTCAAGCAAGTCTCTAACTCTGATCAGTGTTTTCCTCATCTGTAAGGTGGAGGTGATAATGCCAATGTAATTTTAATTTCCTCAGTCTTCATCATCCTACAGGTACTCATAGTGACAATGATGGTAGTGATAATGGAGATGATGGTGAAGATGGTGATGACGATGGTGATGATGGTGATGCTGACGGTGGTGATGCTGATGGTGATGCTGATGGTGATACTGATGGTGATGATGATGATGATGGTGATGCTGATGGTGGTGGTGATGATGATGATGATGATGGTGATGATGATGGTGATGATGATGATGGTGGTGATGATGATGATGGTGATGATGATGATGGCGGTGATGATGATGATGATGGTGATGATGATGATGGTGGTGATGATGATGATGGTGGTGATGCTGATGGTGGTGATGCTGATGATGATGCTGATGGTGATACTGATGGTGATGATGATGATGATGGTGATGCTGATGGTGGTGGTGATGATGATGATGATGATGGTGATGATGATGGTGATGATGATGATGGTGGTGATGATGATGATGGTGATGATGATGATGGCGGTGATGATGATGATGATGGTGATGATGATGATGGTGATGATGATGACGGTGATGCTGATGGTGATGATGAAGGTGATGATGATGGTGATGATGATGATGGTGGTGATGATGATGATGGTGGTGATGCTGATGGTGGTGATGCTGATGATGATGATGGTGATGATGATGATGGTGATGATAATGATGGCGGTGATGATGATGATGATGGTGATGATGATGATGGTGGTGATGATGATGATGATGGTGATGATGATGATGGTGATGATGGTGATGATGGTGATGATGATGGTGATGATGATGGTGATGATAATGATGGTGGTGATGATGATGATGATGATGGTGATGATGATGATGGTGATGATGGTGATGATGATGGTGATGATGGCGATGATGATGATGAGGTATAATGATTATAATAGTGAAAAATGAATGCTTACTTAGTGACTTTACATCCCGGCATATGTTTAACTGAATTATGCATATTATCTCATTTAATCAAAACAATCCCATTTTACATATGAGAATAATGAGACTCAGAGTGGTTAAATGGCTAACTCATAGTCACATAACTTGTGTAGAGAGCTGGGTTTTGAACTCAGTGCTTTGATTTTGTAGTCTTCAGTCTTAATTGGGCCATTATATGACCTTCCTTTAAATGGGTGGTTCAAATGAATGGTAGTGATTCATATTTGTTTTCTCTTCCACTAGCTCATAATGAAGCTGTCAATTTCTTTAAAATAATTCTAGAAGTCCCAGGGTAGGATATGTCTTCTCATCTTCATCTATTTTGCTTTGCTGCCTACAAAGCCACTGGCTGTGGTGTCTCATGCCTAGAGCTGGAACCCACCGTGATGTTGACATTTTCTTTGACAACTGTAAGAACCCCAGTGCTCTTAAAGCTGAAAAGCTCTGAGGTTACAAAGTATGGCTGTTCTCCTGACAGTATCAAAGATAAAGGTTAAGGAGAAAACCTTCTTGTTCTCCCAGACCCCAAATCAATTCTGTTAGTTTGTCCCAATCTCACAATTCCTTGTGCCAACAGTTTCATTGGCTCTGACTAGAGGCCATTTCGTCTTAGGCCAGAGACACATTCATGGGGTCACCTCAAGGACAAGGCCACCTCCCCATCATGCCTGAAGTGCTCCAAGTTTGCAGTGATAAGCAACAATGGGAGTGGAGACAGCCGCCTTCATTGCGGGCAGGAATTTAGAATTTGGGGGAGCCTAATAGTAATATTCTAGAATATTCCAGAATTAACTGGATTATGAGAAAAACCCTTCCAGTAAATGAAAAGACCCGGTGGAAAGTGTCCTTACTTCATGGGATGCCAAAGGAGGGAGAAGGTCCCAACTTTAATTATGGACACATTCGAATATCTTCATTCTGAACAAGACACAAAGAGACTCAGGTGAACCCTGAGGGAGTTCCAGCCCAAAGCTGGCTAATCTCCAGTTAAACAGGGCCATTAGCGCTCATTCCCTGGGAGAAAGTGAAGCAGAACTGATTTGATTAACAGCAGATTAACCTCTCTAACACAGCCATCCTGGGTTTTACACCTGTCACTTTGGTATGACAATTTATATTTATTCAAAAAGCCATGAGACAGTAAATTAAACATTGCCCTAATTAGAAAAGTGTCATCTGTTACAGTGGGGAAGCCACCTGATCTAATTTTCCAGCAGGCCCTGTGCAAAGCACATGTCAGTGTGGCATTAGCAAACGTCCTAGAAACACCAACACTCCTGGGAGGAGAAAAATCCAGGCGGCGGATGCTGGATCTCCATTTTTGAAAGGAGAGACTCAGACTTCAGCCCAACAAGCATCGAGTGTGCCCCTGCCGACTGCCTAGCAATGTACCATAGGCTGAGACTCAGCTGGGAACTGCAGCAGATCCCTGCCCCTAGTGACTTCAGAATTTAGTAAGAGAGACAAACTAAAACACAGGCAGTTCTGACTCAACTTGGATGAAGAGTACATATCATACTTTGTATGGAACGGCAAAAAGACACGTACGTACCTGACTAATGCAGTTTAGGGGATGGGTGACAGAGATCATTCTGGAAAGGAATGATATCTAAAATAGCACCTGAAGATTATGGAGCAGTTTTCCTGGCTTAAAGAGTAGTTAGGAGGGAATAGAACATGCAAAAACCTGCGAGTGATATGATACTTGGTATATTCAGAGTACAGTGCAGCAAAATTTGAGCATTGAGGGAGGCAAGAGGTCATTAAAAGCTGTAATGCCATATCAAGAAACTCACTTTGTAAAAATTGAGATAGAACTAAAATGCAGCAAAATGTAGAAACCTAAGTGCAGAGCTTGATGAGTTTCTATGTCTGTGCATCCCTGGAAATCACTCAAGTCAACCCGTGGGGCAGCGTCAGCCACCCGGTCTTGCTCTACGCCTGTCAATATCCCCCCAAGGTTACTCCTCTGGTCTCTATCGCCAAACATCATGTTTGTCTGTCTTTGAACTTCATATGGATGGGATAATACAACATATGCGTTTTTGTGTCTGATTTGTTTTATTCAATGTTGCCCCAATGATGATATTTTCTTGTTGCATTTATTTCTTATTTCTTATGTTCTTATTTCTGGTAGCATCCCAGAGTTTCAGTGCCTCGCAGTGTGTTCACCTCATTCTACTGTATATAGACATTACAGTTATTAGCAGTTCCAGGTGTTATAAATAATGCCACGATAAACATTCTTGCACATGCCTTTCAGAAAACATCAGTGCTCATTTCTGCTGGGTGTATATCCCAGAGTGAAATCGTTGTGTCAAGGGTATGCTATCACTTGTGTTAAGACTACTGAGAGCCTTCACATGCATTGTCCCATTCACTCAACAACATTTCTGGAACACCTGCTCTGGGCTGGGAGGACAGCAGTTACCCTCCTGGCCCTTACTTTCTAGTGTAACCTTAATTGACTACATAAATCCTAAAGCATAGCTAAAGTCAATTTGCCATCATAATGCCTTCAATAGTGGAGAATAACAATGAAAATTCTTGTAACTGAAGTTTGGCTCCATCTGTCTGCCTGAAGTCTTTCAGAAAAGCTAAGTCCTGCAGAGCTAGAGGTCTATGAGCAACAGGAGAGAAGGATTTGAGGGGAAAAGAAATCTGATGGAAACATATTGCCTACAACTCCACCCTGGATGTGAAGTGCACAGTCTTGTTCAGAGCCCAGGGACAGAGTGATACACACAGGCCCTGATGGGAGGGAGTTGGGGCTTGACTGAGCATTGGAGACCGGAAGTGAAACCAGAGCACGCAGCCTGGTGTGAGAGGGAGCCATGTGACCCTCTTCTGATGGCCCATGCCCCTCCGTTGGGTACAGCAGCTTCTCTTAACATATTTTCTGTTTGTTTCTGACTGTTTGGGGAGGCAGGATATTGAGCCAAGCCCATCCCTTCTGCCCCGAAGAAGAGGCTGGCTTTGTTCTCTGTACCTTATTCCCTGCTTGCCTCCTTCTAAGAACGCACTCAACAAATCCTGTGATTTGAGCTATTTTTCCACCTTTTGAAGGCTACTTCTAGGGCTAGGAACTTAGTAAATGGCAAGGGAACAAAGGAGCAATAACAACATCCTTGCCATTTTAAATAGAAAAATCAAAACAAGTTTATTTGTGTGATAAACCAAGCAAGAACTTCCAAGGAGGTGACATAAATTCCAAGGGTTAAATGGAAACTTAAGAAAACTCTAGTCCTTTTTGGCATCTCAGGAGAAAGCTGAGCTGTCACCAGCTTGGATCGCCATCCATCAGAAAAATGGGGCGAAAGCTAAAGTTATCCCGAGAACACCCTGGAGACACATGGAGATACTCAAAAACCTTTTACTCTTTGATCCACTGATTTTATTTTTAGGATATATAAATATATAACAGTATTTATAATATAAATAAACCAGGGGATAATTAGATATTCCAAACAGGTGAGTGGTTACGTAAATTATAATGTATTCATATAATGAAATATTATAGACCATTAAAATTATTGTATAAAGAATGCTGAATACAGGCTTACAAATTTAAATGAAGAAAAAGCAATATACAGAACTTTATATATTAAGCATAGTTAATTAATTTCAACCTTTCTGTCATCACCAATGGGCTGATAACGGCTGCTTGGAATACAGCATTAGAAAAGATTCTGAGGCCTGTGTGCGCCCAGCAGAAATGATTTGCAAGGTGTGCATGGGCATACGAAGGCAGATCATCCCTCCCGGGCCAGCAATTTTCTGTGCCAGGTTTATTCAGAATAATTTAAACTATGACACATACAATATGGACTCATATACATGACTATGTTAAGGAAGGAGGGGGAAGCAAAACTGTTGACAAGTAGAAAAACATGACTTATTTACTTATGTAATACAATGGGTAAGGATGTATGAGGCTTCCATCTTAATGATTCTTTGGATTCAATTAAGTCATATAGAGAGATAAATAGATTTCACACCCACCAGAATGGTTATCATCCAAAAGGTGGACAATAGCCAGTGTGTTGAAGGGTTGGAGAAAAAGGGACCCTCCGATGTTGCTGGTGAGAATGTGAAGTGATACAGATAATTTGCAAAACAGTTTGGCAATTTATTAAAGCATTAAACATAGTTTACCAGATGACCCAGCAATTCCTAGCCCAAGTATGTACTCTAGAGAAATGAAATCAAGTGACTAGTGCATAACTATCCTTAACATCATTCATAGTAACCCAGAACTGGAAACAACCTGAATGTCCATCAGTGGGTGAGAGGAAAAAACAAGATATGGCATCTTCATACAGTGAAACATTATTCAGCCATGAAAAGAAATTAAATACCGATACCTGCTACAACGTGGATGAACCTTAATAACATTATGTGAAGCGAAAGAAGCCAGACACAAAAGATCGCATATTAGATGATTACAGTTTTATGAAATTCTTTATAAAAGATATAGGTCTATAGAGATAGAAAGGACATCAGTGGTTACCTGAGATTGGAAAAGAAATAGAGATTAACTATAAATGAGCATGAAGGATCTTATTGGAGTGATGAAAATGCTGGATTATGATGATGGTCACCCAACTCAGGAAATTTACTAAAAATCATTGAACTGTACAAATTTAAAAGGTGATATTTATGATGCATAGATAAATCTCCATAAAGTTGTTTAAAAAGTTATAAACTATATTGTGATAGCGTGGTACGGTGTCAGGTGGTTGCTGGACTTGTCGTGGTGATCACTTCTTTAGGTCTATAAATGTTGAATAACTGTGGTGTACACCTGAAACTAATATAATATTGTATGTTAGCTACGTTTTAATAAAAATCTTTTTTTAAAAAGTATAAATGGAGGGAGGAAGCGAGAGAGAGAGAGAGTTCACACCAGGATGTTATCAGTGAATGTTTCTTGGTGGTTTGACACGAAAAATTATTTTCTGCCTTACCTCCCTCTGTATTTTCCTTGTTTTTATTTGAATATCAATTTTATTTTCAGATTCAAGGGGATAACTACCATCACCTACACTCCACTCAAACCCCTTTCAGGACCAACAGATCCCTACGATGGACGGTAAGAACCTCCTACCTCCAGTTTCCTTTCCAAAAGGTGATGTGATTAAACTAAGAAGCCAAGGACAGTTTGCTGGCTACCCTAAGCGTATCCACAGGGATGTTGAAGCCTCTGTGCCTGCAAACATTTTTCTCTCCTCTCCTAGTAACCAGATGCAGCATTTTCACCTTTTGAATGCTTATTTTCCAAGCTTCCAATTTCCTGGGGCCATGGCCTCCAGGTCTTATCCGAAGTGTGCAGTCATGCTTCATGCTGGAGAAAAATCGTGCTGTTGCTGTGTGAGGTCAAGACTGTACACCTTTTTGAATCCTCTAGAGGCCCCAGAGAAATAGCCTTGCCAAGGATTTCTCGACATCTCAGACTTCATGTGTTAGAATTGCTTGCAGTGTCTGGCACAATATTTTAAAGCCGTTCTGCAGGTGAAGGCCCTTTCTTAGAAGGAAGTCATTTTTCTACTTGCATCAAAAAAATGTCACACAATACACGAGATTCTCAACCTATCCCATGTCCTGGTCACTACAAACACAAGGTACATATCAGCGAAGTGGGTAAAACATAGACCTTTGAATAATGCAGCAAATGATAACAAGTGTTAACCTCCAGCTATTACTATGTGCCAGATACTGTGTGAAATGTTTTACATGCACTGGTGCACTTAACCCTTACTAGAGCGTGATGAACTCTTATCTGTAATTCTCTATCGAGGAAATGCTGCAGAGCCAAGTTTGGGGCCTACATGTCTCATTCCAAAGTCTGTGTTTTGTTTTAACACTGCAGTGCCATTATCTGCACCACAGTCAGGAACTCACCCAACCTAGAAATCAAGACGAGGGCAAGATTAGTGAAAATCTACACACAAATGCTGATTTCAATTCCCTTTAAGGAAGTGACTCACGATTGTCTGGAAATGTGTGACTGATGAGAATTGGGAATGTTTACGTCCAGGTTCATTAGGTTGCAGGACTTCCTGGGGGACGGACTTTGATCAGAGTAAAATACGTCAATGCGACATCTTAGTATCAAAAGGTGGCCGATGCAAGCAAGAGAAATGTCTCTTAGTGGTTTTGATGCTCTGGCATAAAAAATCAAGAAGAAGCTGAATCTATAAATATACATGATTGTCCGATGTGGTAAGCTAGTTCTTTAAAGTTTTAACTTCTAGGAGTTTCTTTTCTGAAATTCATTTTTTGTCTCTTATTTCTGTCCCTCTTACTTAAAATAGACCAGGCCTCCACTGTCTGAGAAGAGGACGGTCATAGAAAATAGTGAGATTTAACTCTGAACTTTTTAGAATTAAAGGCTGAGGCCACGTCTCATTTATTTCCTCCTTCCCAAAGCAAATTAAATGTCCCCAAATGGACGCAAGGAGAGGTGGGAGGAAAGCAAAGGATTTCTGCTTAATGAAAAACACCATGCACCAAATGAAGTCTATAAATGAAGTATTTCTATAAATTAAAATGCATGTGTGCCAAATAATCATACACATTTTGCAAGGAAACATTCCAATCAAAAGGCACACGATAACCACATTTGATGGCTGTTGATGAAGGAAGAATGGGAGTAGAGGATGGATGGATGGATGGATGGATGGATGGATGGATGGATGGATGGATGGATGATGGATGGATAGATGATGGATGGATGGATGATGGATGGATGGATGATGGATGGATGGATGGATGATGGATGGATGAAGAAATAAAGACTTGAGGTGCACATGATAATGTGCTAGGAACTGAGGAGAAAGGTTATTATTTCTCAGCAGCGAAGATTCTAAAAAAAGAAGGGAGCAAATCAAATAAGAATGAGGAGCTGCTATGAGTCTTCCAGGAGGTACCCTGCACTCTGTTCACTCAAGTCAACAAACCCACCTGCGGAAGGAAAAACTCCCAGATGAGGGAGGGGACCCAAATTCCAAGAGGTCTCAAGCCTCACTCAGAAGATGCTGTGATGGCATCAGTACAGCAGAAAAAGACAGGAAGCTTAAGAGAAACCTACTGAACCTGCTGCAATTCTTGGCAGGAAAGCAGAAAGAGCCAGGAGACAGACAGCTTATCCACCGAGCCATCACCTTTGGGACAGACAAGGCACAGAGTGACCTGGAAGCTAGGGGCCAGATGGAAAGTATGCACTACTCAGCCATTTCCAGCTGGGATAGATGCATACAGCTGGCCCCAGTAGTGGGAAAGTCAGCCGAGCAGATTCTAGTATGGATGGGCCATCTTGACTGAGCAACAATTGTCTCTCCCACTTCAGGAGTGTTAAAAATCGTTTCTGCAATGTACATGGAACCTTCTAAAAATACATAGGCGCTACCCTTGAGTTGTCTGAAAAACATTGATTTAGCTCAGGTTCCCTTCAACTGATTTGGATTAAGTTTCTGTCAGAAGGCAATTTGGAGACTTTTGATGAAAATTAATTTCTGTTATAAAATAATAAGAATTTATTCATTTCCTGAAAATGAATTAGTGTCCACTGACACTATTTAATTGTTACACCTGTGAGATGATTTTCTTTCTGATAAAAAAACTGTCCTTAAATGAGCTTGCAGACAATGTGACTGGAATGGACGAGGTTTCTTAGAGAAAGGCAGGCTCTGAGATGTGTCCTGTTGATATGGGGCCTCAGGACATGGGTGAGAATGAGGGCTCAAGTTTGAGTAGTGGATACGTCCTGAGAGGCTGCCTCCACCCATCTCTATATCCTGCAAGGGTGGGGGGCAGGCCCCAGTCCTCGCCCACGTTTTCTGTCCTTTCTCTACCTCTGCAATAGCAGACAAATGGACCACGGCAGTGTTGCAGACATTAGAAGGATTTCTCTTTTTGGAATTCTGCTTTTCACTCTTGTGTACAGGAAGGATAAATAATGTTGGAACATAATAAAAATGCTTTCAGTCCCCTGAAGCTAAGAAAGCATTTTAATGTAGTGAGTGATGTTGCAAAACCTTCTTTATGGAGAAACATGAAGAAAAATGCTTTTCAAATCCCGGCTGCATACACAGCCCTGCTAGGTGAGAGGCCCCTCCTAGAGGTGGTCAAGAAGGGGCTGGGGTGGAAGATGGTTCTGTCATCCTGTCCTGGAGCCAAGGATTCAAGCTGAAGGGCATTCCCTGAGCTGGCTGTCACGCCCTCTCCAGACTCATCTCTTGCCACAGGTTTTGCTCCCTAAGCAGGTTAAAGGAATGTCAAGTCCCCAGGTACACTCTGCTCCTTCTTGCCTCTGCGTCTTTGTTGAACCACTTCCCCTGCCTGGTATTCTTTCTGCTCCTCTTCTGGTTTATTCCCATGCTTCAGGACTCGTGTCAGGTGGTCTTTCCTGGAAATGTTCAACCACTGTATGAACCCTTCATCGTGGAGTGACGTCTTCTTTTTATATGCACCTATAAGCACCTTCAGTTTTCTTCTGGCAAATATTTCATATCAATATATATCAGTATGTCTATATCTGTACAATCTTTACTCCCTCTCATTAAGTGGGACCAGGGTAGTCCATATAAACTAAGGAAAGGTGGGATGTTTTACCTAAAATTATACCTTATACTTACCTAAGAGAATCACGCAAGTCGAGAAGGTCTCCAAAAAATTGAAGTTGATTGAGTATAGAATTGTGGTTGCCAGGGTTTGGGGGTTGAGGGAAATGGGGAGAAGTTGGTCAAAGGGTACAGTTATAAGATGAATATGTCCTGGGGACCTAGTGCACAACACGGTGACTGCAGTTAATAAAGTGTTGTAAGCTTGAAATTTGCTGAGAGAGCAGATCTCAAGGGTTCTCACCACACATGCGTGCGCACACGGTAACTTTGTGAGCTGATGGATGCTCCTTAAATATACAAAATTTTTATTTGTCAATCATACCTCAACAAATCCAGGAAAAAAAATAAAATAAAAAATTGTAATTCATGTTGATTCCAAACCAAACTGCTGAATTCTGAAACTAAGTCCAACATTTCTGAACTCAGAGGGTTATAGTAGAGATATAGGTGCCAGATGCCCTCACCTGTCCTGGTAACAGGAATGACATGCCCCCAACTCCCCCAGTTATATGAGGTGCCATCTTTCCATCCTTTAATGTTTGAATAAAATCATTTCCAACTTCCCACATAATATGTTAGGAAACTCAGTCTTCAACCTCTTCCTAATATTTCAAGGGATTCAGATATATAGTGTTACTCCTTTAAAAATTACTCTTAAAAGTTTCTCATCTAATCCCCCTTTTTTTTTTCATTAAATACAAAGTTCTACTACTGTAAATTCTCCTACCATGTTTTTTTTCAGAAGGTGTACTGGTAAAATGTAAAGAAAATGAGTTATGAGGTCCACATACTAAATCAAAGTACAGGTAATTAGGTCAGGTGTTGGCCCATCAAACTGAGTGAGAAGTTGAGAAACAAAGCGTAAAATGGGAACGATGATGGTATAATTTTACCTCCCCTGTAATGTGACTTTGAAGATTAAATGAACCAACAAATGTGACATGTTTAGAACAATACTTGGGCATGGCAAGCACTTAACACATATTATCTCTTCTCACTGTAGGGCAGTGCCAAGTGTTGTGTTGAGTACTGAAGAACTCAAGATGGAAAAACACCGAGGACACTAGGGATAATGGACTTATATTTACTATTCTAGTATTTAAAACTTAGCCTAAAGTGCTATTGATAAAGTGACTCCTGTGTAATGAGAAGAATAAATACTAAAAAGAGAATGAGCTCCACAAAAAAAAAAGCCAATTTTTTACTCAATAACTGTAAATTGCTCATGTAGTTCCTATAGATTATGAATTAAGTCTAATTTTTCAAGCAAAGGCTGCATATGCAGGGGTACTTGTATTTGGGTTGCTTTTCTTTCTTTTGTTGAAGATAATGAACGTAATGATAGAAATATTTCTTTTCTTTTCTTTTGTTTTTAAGGAGGGCACAGCTCACAGTGACCCATGTGTGGATCGAACCGGCAACCTTGGTGTTATCAGCACCACGCTCTAACCAACTGAGCTAACCAGCCACCCCAAGAAATATTTCTTGAATTAAGACTGCTTGTGGATTGAGTGAAGAAAACAGGCAGAGCCCTAGCTCATGGCTTGAAACACAGTAGGAACTTGATGATGGAAGGAACCATTTGTTTCTGTGTGGCAATAATTTGTGATTCATCTGTGACTCACCTACACTTTGACTCTCCTTGTACTACACCTACGGAATCAGAAACTCCAGGGGACGTCCCAGCAATCTGTGACACTGCAGTGAAAGCCTACATTCTGGAGAGGTGATACCGGAAACTACTGATTACTAAGCTGGAGGAGAAAACACAAACAACAGAAATGGGAGGGGCTTTTAACATTGGTGACGAGGGTCATCCAAGACCTAAATTGCATATCACAGAACTTAAAGGCGGAACCAACGATGAGTTGTTATGACATAATTGAGTTTAGGAAAATAAAGCAATTCTATTATTTCACATTATGAAGCCAACGTCATTTATGGCAGAAAACATAAAAATTAGAAAATTTTAGAGGAAATAAAATTGTCCAAATCCTGCCACCTACGCAAAATAATTTTAAATATTTCATTTTGGGCTCTTTCCTTTCACTCTCTACTCTTTGTGTAGGTGTGTTTACCATAAATGATGAGATCAAATTTTACATTATTTCATATTCTGATTAACAGGCTTTCAGCTAGGTCATCATTCTCCATATCATTTTGAATCAACTTTGAGATAGGATTTACATACATAAAATACCACTCATCTGAAGCATATGAGGTCTGCCAATTAAGTTCGCAAACTCATCCTAGAAAAAGTGCTACATACTGGTACCTTATTGCTGAATATTACTACAATCACCTTCGAAGTACTCCGCTTGGGAAGCTATGCAGTGATGCCAGCACCTAGTCCACCCTTCAAAGCAATTTTGGAACTCTTTCTGGAATGGCCATCAGAGCTGTCTTTGTATTACCTTTAATATCCTGAATGTCATCAAAATGTCTTCCTTTCAGTATTTTCTTTACCTTTCGGTAAAGAAAGAAGTCAGTGGGGGCCAGATCAGGTGAATAAGGAGGGTGTTCCAATACAGTTATTTGTTTACTGGCTAAAAATTCCCTCACAGACAGTGCCCTGTGAGCTGGTGCATTGTCGTGATGCAAGAGCCATGAATTGTTGGCGAAAAGTTCAGGTTATCTAACTTTTTCATGCAGTCTTTTCAGCACTTCCAAATAGTAAACTTGGTTAACTGTTTGTCCAGCTGGTACAAATTCATAATGAATAATCCCTCTGATATCAAAAGAGGTTAGCAATATCGTTGCAACAAGTTCATGAACTTAATTGTCAGACCTCGTATACATGCATGTAACCAAGATCAATATCTGACATTTTCATAACCACAGTAAGTCCAATTGTGACCCTTCTCAATAATTCCCCCAGCCCCACCCTCAGTAAACCACTGATCTGCTTTTTGTCTGCAGAGATTATGTTTGTCTTTTTTAGAGTTTCATATACATTGATTCATTTAGTTTGTAGTCTTTTTTTATTGGCATATTTTGATATTTCTGTGTCAGTCTGTCATTTATTCCATTTTTATAGCTGTATAGAATTCCATGGCATGGACATACCACAATTTGTTTATCTGTTCATCTGTTGATGGGGCCTTGGGTTGTTTCAAGCGTTAGGGTATTATAAATAAAAGTGGTATGAATGTTCAGTGGCAAGTCTCTGTGTGGACATATGTTTTCATTTCTTTTGGATATATGTATCCAAAGATATATGTGTATATACTCAAGCATGTTCAATATTTGTCAATACGACAAATACAGAAACAATATGCCCTTAAACAAAGTGGGGGTGAGAGACACTGACCTCCCATGCAGTCAAAAATTTGTGTATAACTACAGTCTGCCTTCCATGAAATGAATTCCCAACCATGTTGTTGACTCTTGAAAAACGCAGGTTTGAACTGCACAGGTCAATTGAAAAAAGTCCACTGACAAGTGGACCGATGCAGTTCAAACCTGTGTTGTTCAAGGCTCAACTGTATATATTTAAATATATTCAAACATATTTCAAATACATTCCCTCAGTTTGTAACTTACCTTTTCATTCTTCTTAGCAGTGCCGATAAAAGAGCAGAAGATTTTCATTTGGATGACATCCAATTTATCATGGTTTTTAATTTATGATTCATGCTTTTTTTCTGTCCCAAGATATCTCGTCTACCTCAAAGCCATAAAAAAAGTTATCCTATCTTTTCTTTTAGAAAGTTTATAATGTTAACTTTTTGGTTCTGGTATATGATGCACTTTGAGTTATTTTTCTTATAGTGCCAAGTTCATCTTTTTCCGTATGGATATCCAGTTCCAGTAACATTTAATGAAACTATTATTCTTTCCCACAGTGAGTTACCTCAGCACATTTGTTGAAAATCAGTTGATATGCATTAAATTTATGGATGTTCCATTTGGTTCCATCGACCTATGCACTCAGCTTCATGCCAATTTCTATTCTATTTTTATTTCTGCTCACTGTCTCAATTATTATAACTTAATAATAAGTCTAAGTAGTGGAAAACCTCAGCTCAGTTCTTCGTTTCCAAAATTGTTTAGGTTATTCTAGATTCTTTGAATTTCCACATAAATTTTAGAATCAACTTGTCAATTTCTACGAAAAATGCCACCAGGGCTGCAGTTATGATTTTTGTCAAACTTGTATATTTATATTCCTCTAAATTTGTGAAGACTTATTTTATAATCCAGCTCTCCTGGGGCAAGTGTTGGAAAATCCTAACTTCAGAGTTATTTCACCATTATTACTAAGTTATGACCCTTCTGGTGTCTTCACTGTATTCCCCAGATAATCAGCAAAGACTTTTTTTTTTCCCCCGATTAAAGCTTGAACATCTCCCCATACTGTATGCTCATTGGGAATTGTTCTGCTTACAATACCCCTGTTCTGTTCTTTGCTCAGTTTTTTTTTTCCCCTCTACACCTATGTGGCCTCATGCTCAGCAAAGACTCAAAGGGACCTTTACACAGACATGAGACATTCTTTTTTAGCATAACTCTCTTCTTAGTTTTAAGACGAAAATATTTTACTACAAACTTCTAGCAACTTGATTTTAGGAAAAAAATCAGTTTTAGCATAGACTTCTACTTCTGGTATCTAAAGATATTTATTTATTATTTTTTATAAAAATTACATGTTTAAGGTGTACAATGAGATGTCTTGATATGCATAGACATTGTGAAATGATTATTACAATCAAGCTCATTTATATATCCATAACTTCACAGTTACCTTTTGTGTGTGTTTGTGTGTGATAAGAATACTTAAGATCTACTCTCTCAACAAATTTCATGTACACAATACAGCATTATTAACTACAGTCACTTGGCTGTACATTAGATCTTTAGAACGTACTCATTCTACACAACTGAAACTTTGCACCCTTTCATCAACAATATAACTCCCTTCTTACCAAAACTGTTCCTTACAACCTCCAGGCTTATCAGCCTCCCCAAATATTTGTTGATCTCCATCTCCTCACATCAGTGAGGCCACTGGAGTTTTTCTGGATTCTCTATCCCTATGTCCATCATCTAGTATTCTTTCCACGGAGAATGGAAAAAGCTAGAGCTCAACTGATACTTTTCCCTTCTGTCTAGGACCCCCGACCTGTGTAATCTATTGTTTGACACTGGAACATAGTCGCGATGATAATATAATATAAAATATATTTTTCTATAGCTGTGATATATGAGTAGATAATGATATATAAAATATACTGTATACCATAGACGTATTCTAACCTTTTTATTGTTTATCATACAGTGAGAGACTAAGGCTTGTCCTTTTTATGCCCTCAAGTTCAGAAGTGGAAGACAGAGTTCATTTTTATCATGTAAGAAGCTGTCTGGGTTTGGGCAGTGCAGTGCTGATACAGCATGTCCTCAGTGTCATCAGGAGCAAGCTTACTTTTACGTTTCTTTTATGCATCCTTATAACATGGCTGTCATCCTCGTGGTCACAGAATGGTTGCTCTACCTCAAAGCATTGCAGCATCATTCCAGGAATAAACTCTGGGATAGGAACATTAATTTTCTCATAAGTATTATGTTGGTGCCAAAGTAATTGTGGTTTAAATGGTTAAAAATTATTGCAAAAACCGCAATTACTTTGGCACCAACCTAATATTATTGAAAGCTCTTAAGAATTATGGATTGAAATCCTAAACATAATTATACCTTATTCTGATACATTTAGTAAGTTTCCAATATTTAGATATCATGAACCTTTGAGAAATTTGACTTCTTTAAATATCTTTTTTTCTAAATAGAATTCTTGCAATACTTTTCCTCTAATTAAGTGATGTTTCTATTGAAAGGATAGAGGCATCCCCAGATCACATTAAGAAATTTAAATTACAACTTCTGTAAGAAGAATATAATTTTTCAAATATATACATATTATCTTAAGGCAAGAGGTTCCCCAGCGTTTTGTTTAAAAAGAGGAACTGGGGATTTTGTTTCCCCATCTCTTCCGTTCTCTTTTTTGTCTTTTCTACAATTTCTCTTCACTCCTTTTTTTTCATTTTCTTATTCCTGCTCCTTTCCCCCTTATATCTTTTCCTTCTGTCTTCTCTCTCTCTTCCTTATCCTTCCTCTCACTCTCTTCTTTTTCCCTTTTCCCTCCCTTTCTCTCTTACGCCATCTCTTTTTCTTTAGTGTTACAACAGTTTTATAACACGATTTTCCAGCTGGTGATACGTTTCAAGCGATAGATACAACATTCAAAACATTTTTAATTTTGTTTACTTTTAATTTTGATTTTGATTTCCATGAAAATATTAAGGCCCTTAAACATAGGATGGCTAAAATATATTCTAAAATTTCCCTCTGGTAAATGTTTCCTTTGATTTTAAAAAATAATCCTAAGAATGCAGCTATTATGACTCCCATGTGATTTTAATTTAGTATTGATCTAGGTAATGTCAAAACTCGAAATGGATGAAGTGTTATTGATATATCACTTCGGGAGAAAGGCACATGTTTATGTGATTCCTCGGCGTTCTGTAAAGGCATGTATGAAAAAGATCCCCTACGGGTTTAATGATTTTATAAAACAGGTTTTATTTTGAAGCTTGGCTCTCCTAAATGGAAATTTTACTGTTATTTTCCTACCAAGAGAAAAGGATATCATTGTTTTCCTCTATGGTAGCATTAAATAGTCCATAACAAAGGGGGAAAATCCAAGAGACATAAATTAGTGGAAGGGTGATCAACCAATTCTTTTTTCCCAGAACTTTCCCAATTTTAGTATTGAAAGTCCCACCTTCAGGAATACCCCTTAATTGGGTAAATTTATTACTAATAGTCCATGTCCCAGGAAACCCCTCACTCACAGACAAGCCAGGACAGATGGTCACTCCAATTAGTGGAGAAAAAAGAGGTCTAGTGGGTCCAAAATTAATGTAACATCTCTAAGACCTGGATTGGCTCGCTGTAGTTTACATCTTGTGTCTCGTGTTTTACAGCTTGGAGCTCAGTTCATCATTACAACTGCTTTATGATGTGGGCATTATTCTTCTGCCTTATGGGTGAGTAATCCTGCGGACAATGAATTTTCCAAGGGGAGGACATTGACTCAATCAGGGTGAATCACCAAGCCTCATGGGAGTTTATGTCTGCTAGGAGGGGAAAGAAGCTCTTTCTCTGCTGTTGGGGATCCTAAGCTCTGGTAAGGGTAGCCTGGGGCTCTCCAGAAGCCCTTTCAAAACACAAAGGAGAAAACTCAAGACGGAAAACTAGGAGGAGGAGGGAGAACACTAGAGAAGATGGGAGAAGGGAGAAATCAGTGAAACAAAATCCCTGAACTCCATAAAGGGGGTCTCCCCAGTTGACGTGGCTGTTACTCCTAACTAAATTGAGTTTTTACTCTTAGAGATACTATTTCCTGACCTATTTTTATTGGGGATATACAGAATCTGCATCCCCACTCTCTTGTTTCTCATAAGTAATACTTATGAGAAGGTTTTGGAAACACTCTTACGCATGCTGTGATATTGTGATTTATTTACCATAGGAAACACGTATTTGGTCTTCATTTGTTTCTGAAAGAGAGATCCTAAAACCCTTGGAATTTTCCAAGTGATAAGTGTCTTGATATCCATAACAAACTCTTTTCAACCACACCTGAGTTTATGTTAATGAGGTAGCATTAGAAAGCACCTAAGGGGGCGGGGGCTGGTTGCCAAGGGAGCCAACCATGTGATTGGATCATTGAAACTTTCAGTCCCACCCACCTGACCTCCAGGGAGGCGAGAGGGGCTGGAGGTTGAATCAATCATCAACGGGCCAATGATTTCATCAATCATGCCTATGTAATGAAGCCTCCAAAAAAAATTGAAGGATGAGGTTGGGAGAGCTTCTGGGTTGATGAACACATGGAGATTCGGGGAGAGTGGAGCCCCTGGAAAGGGCATGGAAGCCCCACACCCCTTTCCTATACCTTGCCCTGTGTATCTCTTCCATCTGGGTGTTCCGGAGTTATATTCCCTTATAATAAACTGGTGATCTAGTAAGTAAAATGTTTCTCTGCGTTCTGTGAGCTGCTCTAGCAAATTAATCAAATCCAAGGAGGGGATCATTGGAACGTCCAACCTATAGCTGGTTGATTAGAAATACAGGTGACAACCTGGACTTGCGGTTGGTGTCTGAAGTGTGTGTGTGTGTGTGTGTGTGTGTGTGTGTGTGTGTGTGTGTGTGTGTCTGGAGGGAGGCGAGCCAATCTGTGGGACTGAGCCCTTAACCTTTGGGATCTGATGCTATCTCTGGGTAGATGGTGTCAGAATTGTGTTAAATCATAGGACACCTACCTGGAGTCCAAGAACTTCTTGGTTAGGGTGTGGGGAGAAAAAAACATGCATCAGAATTGGTTGCAAAATCGTTACACGTACACGCCCTCAGCATCTCAATGCTGCTTACGGTAATCTATAAAAATAATAATTACAATGGCTTAGGGACCTAAGGGAGGCTGCTGTTACCCTCTGAGATAAGCATAGAAAAAGAGGCTTGGCTTTCAGAATTTCACTGCAGCCCTCCTCCAAGCTGTAGCCAAACAGAAGTGTTCTCTCCCATCTTCGTTTCTGTCTGAGTGGAGCTTTGGCAGAAGTGCCTTCACTTTGTTTGTTTTTGAGATTTGTTGTCTTGCCTGAGTAAGCATTAAACAAAAGGAAACCTCTCTCTCAAGGTGAAAAATTACTTTTAAATTTGCCACTTAGGAAACCGCGTCTTAGAGCCTTCGTTGGAGAGTAACATGAAGGCTCACGTCAGGGGCTCTGTGTGACGCCAAGACAGAGCCAAGCTGGGCCACTCTGCAGACCGATCTCTCCCCCGTGTTTCCATCACCAACCCAACGTACCCTATGCTGGTCTTTCCCCCCCCCCCTCCCCTTGAAGGTTTAAATGACTTTGAAAGCCTTTGGATAAACAGATATCCTCTGCGATGCCAATTTGTGTGGTCCTTTTCTATTGATTTAGCTTGTAACTTATTTCTTTATTTCTGACACATTTCACTTACATTCCCAGGTAAGGGCGAAGTGCTGAAGCTAGAAAACTGTAATTAAATAATCGGGCAGCTGGCAGGTCAGGAGAGGCTGAGAAACTGCCTTTTGTTGCCATCTCCCCGCGCCGGTGGGTCCTCCATAAGAAGACAGAGATGGGAGTGGCCAGAGATGGGAAAACAAAGTGCTTGGAGGCATGGGCAGTCTTTCTTTTTGTAAATAACAATCAAAGCGGGTTTTCATGCTGAATTATGGCCATTCCTTCAAAGTGCCATGAAATGGTATATTATCACCCCTTGCATGGCAGATTCACTCAGCTGGGAGCTGGGGAGAAGCAGGCCCACAGTTACCCATAGCGTAGTCTTTAATGAGATGATGGGACTGGCAAACTGCACACTGTGCAATATTTTTCTTCCCGACTCAATCTATATTAAGTCGATAGCCCGCTGGAACCCGAGGTTTGGTGCATTTTTCCAATTTAGTTGCTGTCGATGTCTCTGAAAGTGCTGATTCCATCAAACCACCCTTCTCCCACGCAGATTTCAATAACTTGGAGAGAGAAATTCCATTAGCTGGCGATGGTACCTTAAACAAACAGCCTGGCTTCCCCCTTCATCCGCTTTACCTCTGATCAGCTTGTCCTCTCATCAGAAAGGATACCAACGTGTGAAACCACCAAGGAAGGGTGTAAGAGGTCATTTATTTACTCATAAAACAGTGGGTGAAATAATTAATAGTAGTGGCTATTTAGGAAGCATATCCGCCACGTTATTTACAAAAAAACAAAAACAAAAAACAGCATTATAGACAAATAGATTGCTCCAGAGTAAGGGGGTTCAAGCGTTCAGGGGTGGGCAAACTTTTCCTCTAAAGGGCCAGATAGTAAATATTTCGTGTTTTGTAGGGCCATATACATGTCTGTTGCATACTCTTTTTTTATTTTGTTTTGTTCTTATTGTTGCTTGTGCTGTTTCACAATCCTTCAAGCTTGGAAAACAACATTCTCCGCTCAAGGGTCATGCAAAGAGAAGCTGTAGCTCTAATTTACCCTGCTCCAAATGCTGTTTGGTTTGAACTTGAGCCTCATCATTTCATTTTCAGGGTGGTGTAAAAACCATGTGTGTGTCATTGAGGAATCTCAGAGTTTAGTGATAGTCAATTCTGAGTTCCATCTCCACTGTGACTGCTCCTAGTGGGGTCATCTTGGACTAGTTCTTGACTTCTCTGAGCTACATTTTTTCTCATCTGACAAAAGTGAACAATACTGACCTTATAAAAGCAGATGACAATTAGTTTGAGGATGGGACCCTGATCTTTTTTTTTTTTAGTTCAAGATATGATTCTAATGCTTACAACAGTCACTAGCTCATAACAGACATTCAATAGATGCTTAATGAACGACAAGTTTAATGTTAATAAGACATTATCTATGTGACAGTCTTAAAAATTCCACACTTCCTATAAATTCGGAAACTTGACAATCTTAAAAATTCCACACTTCCTATAAATTCGGAAACTATGGCCAATTACAACAATAAAAGAAACGTAGGCATTTGTATTAGTCAGGATTCTCCAGAGAAACAGAACCAACAGGATATATAAAGATATGTCAGAAGAGATGTATTGTGAAGGATTGGCTCACGTAATTCTGGAGGCTGACAGGTCCCACTGTCTGCCGTCTGCAAGCTAGGAGAGCTAGTAGGGTGGTTCCAGTCCAAACCTGAAGACCCGAGAACCTGGAGCGTTGATGTCTGAGGGCAAGAGAAGGTGGATGTTCAAGGAGAGAGCAAACTTTACCCTTTCTCTATGTTTTTGTTCTATTCCATACATTGGATGATGCCTACCCACATAGGTGAGGGCCATCTTCCTTATTCAGTCTACTGATTCAAATGCTAATTTCTGCCAGAAACACCCTCACAGACACACGTGGAAATAATGTTTAACCAGCTATCTGAGCTTCCCTTAAGCCCAGTCAAGTTGATACATAAAGTTAAAAATCACAGCATTGTGTAGCCCAGGGCAAAAATAGTCTACATTTACTTCAAGAGTACATAAAAATAGTCATAAGAATATAACCATGGCTGAATCCTGAATTAAATTAATTGTTAGCCCCAGAAAGAATTTCAATGGTGCCATCTTTCTTGTTTGGCCTATGCTGGGTTTGCAGAATGCTGTGGGCAGAGGGAATTTCCCTAATTCCAGCAAAATGATGCAGAATAGATGGGTATTAAGAGAAAAGGGTAAAGCTGGCTGGAAATGCGAAGGATAAGCCAAGGAAAGGGAGGAATCTAAACATTATGTATGATCAACGTGCAGAACAGAAATAGTAAAAGGACTATTGTTGCTTTCAAGATAGTCACTTTTGGAAGCTATATGATTATTCCAAAGATGTTGACAAGGCTCTGTGTATATCTGAAAGTACCAGTTGGAAATAGTTATCTAGCTTTATGACACACACAATTGCTTTAGTAACAGTAAATTTTTTTGAGGTAGAAAGAGTGTGGAGCTTATAGTTCATAGGATATAAATTCAAACTTCTCTAGTTATGTGATAAAGCCAATATGGCAAAATACATATTTTAGAATCTAGGTGGTATGTTCATGGAATTCACTGTATATTTTTTTTTTCAAATTTTTCATAAGTTTAAATTTTTTCATAATTAAATGTTGAAAAATAGTAAAAAAAAAAAAAAATCAATCCTTATTCTCTACTTTGAGCCATGTGTGTTTCTCTCTCTAAACCTTAATTTCATCACCCCAAAAATGGGAATCACGTAATTATCTCTCAGGGTCATTGTGAAGATATATCGTACAATTCCACATTCAAGTCTTGTACAAGGAAAATCACTATGCAGTGCTATTTATAAAATCTACATTTAGGCAAACCTTCTTCTATTAATTCTGCTTTGTAATGGGCAATGCACATAGGGTATAAGTATTTAAACAGTACAAAGGACTTTACAGTGGAGAGATGTTCTCTTGTTCTGTCCTGATTCCCATCATTTCCCTTCCTAGTGGTGACCACATTCTTCACAAATACTAGCAACATGTTAAACATCTCTTGGATCTGTAGTGATGTCTCTTTTTATTTCTAATATTGTGTATTTGTGACATCTTTTCATCAAATTTTGACAGAGGTTTGTCAATTTTATTAGCCTTTCTGAAAGCATCAAGTTTTTTGCCTTTGTGATTCCTCCTATGGTAATTTTTTTCTATTTCTTTAATTTCTGCTTTCAACTTTGTTATCTCCTCTTTTTCTGGGTTTGTTCTGTTGATATTTTCCAAATTTCTTAAGATGCCAAGCTCACTTATTATATATATTTAATGTAAACACTCAAGGCTATATATTTTGCTCTGGGTATCACTTTAGCTTCACTCTTAATTTTTTGATATCTAACTTTTTAATTATCATTCAGTTCCAAATATTTTGAAAATATCCAGTATGCTTTCTTCTGTGACCCCTGGGTAGTTTAGAAGAAATTTTTAAGTGTTTTAATCTATATTTATTTTAGTTAACTTTGGTAACAGATTTCTCATTTAATTACATTGTAGTCCAAAAAATGTGGTTCATATAACACCAGTTATTTGGAACTTGGTAAAGCTTACTTTGTGGCCAGTGTATAGTGCTTTTGTTGTAAACATTTTATGTGTGCCAGGAAAGCATATTTACTCTCCAGTTGCTCTATATACTCCCATTAGGTCCAAGATCTCTATTAGAAATGTGAGAATTATAGCATTGATTGTCTTGGACCTTCATCTTAGAATAAGACAAAGCTACACTTAATATCTTGTTATGTATGCAGTGGCTCTGAAATACAGAAATGGGTGGAAAAAATGGGTGCTCAGTAAATGTTTGCTATGATCTTTTGTCACATGTTATTTTGATGGACTGATTCCTTTTGGTCTTCTCTATTAGAAGAGTGTTTTGAGGTTAGGAGTGTAACAGATAACAGGGACTCAGTTGATGTTTACAGAAATAAAGGATGGTGACAGACTTTCATTATTTTTCCTGATAAGAAAAAAAAATTAACCTATGAAAAAAGAGAGATTGAAACTCCAGTTCACTTTATAGACAGTAAGACAGGTTATAGTAGAATGGTCCTAAAATCGCCTTTGACTGAATTTCTTTTCAATAAAGAAATCAATGACCTATTTTTTCAGGTTTGATTTTTGTGAGAACTGCCTGGTGGTACAGGGTGAAAAGAGCATTGCTGAGAAGATCACATGTCCTCAGGACATGCCTCTCAGATAGGCCAATACTTTTTCTGGTGGCTGGGACCAGGAGGCATTTCAGTTTTCAACAAAACAGAATAATTCATTTGCCACCCATTGATACTTAACCTAATGATCAATAAATAAGATTAAATAAGATTAGGGGTCGAAAATCTGAGGGCCGAAAATCTGAGTGCTGGGATGGAGCTCTCTGTCTATGCAGCTGTTGTCACATTGGAGGGTCAGTCCAGCCGTTAAAACTCATCTTTCCACAATTCAGAGCTAATGGTTATGAGCAAGGGCAGAAGGACCCATGTGTCCTGCTGTATCCACACTTCAGGGAGGTGAAAAAGGATCTCTCGGTTGTTGCGGGGAAGGGAGATTACTCTGTCCACGGAACTCACATAGCTTCTGTTGCTAAAGATACCATCCTCCACAGCCGGGCTAATGAGTTCCTTCTCCCCAGGAAACACAGTTTTACCCAACTTGGAACACAACGCATTTTGTGGTTGACAGAGATTTCTCGTCACTGTGTTGGTTGTCTTGGGTGCTGTGCTGGGATCTTGTCTGTCTCCTCTCTCCTTACCAAACAATGTGCCCACAGACTTACAGGCTGAAAGGAAATTAGAGAGCCTCTGGGACAGGGTCCTTAAATTGTGGCTGGCCACTTATATACCTCATTATGACAGCAGATTCTATCCATTGTTGGAGAGCATAAGGATAACTTTTGGGGAGACCCACGGATCTATTCCATACGGATCCCATTTTAAATATGTATTCCTGGAGGTCCGGAGAGGGGGAGTTTCTTTTCTCAAAGTCATTTAGTTTCCTCTGACTGTTATCTGAATCCAGGCTGACACCTGACTAAAGCTGAATGTATGCTTAGTGTACAAATTCTCAATTCAACACCTCACTGCAATGATCCATCCCAACCACACAAAAAATAAATAAATTGAAAACTTCCTTAAGCTAAAAGCCACAGTGAAAGCACTTGCTGCTAACTTTGCTTTTCTAACTAAACTCTGTTATGTGCAGGTTTGTTTTTAAGTGTTTAGAAGTGGGGTTGGGGGGAGGGAGAGAAAATTCAACCTCTGTATGTGGTTTCTGAAAGGAACCTTGAGTTGATGACCACGTGAGAAAAAGGAGTTAGAAAAAGTGAAATTCAAGAAGGAAAAACAGGGGCCTTGGGCCAATACAAGAACTACAATTATTTTCACACTTTGTCACAAGCCATGAGGTAGGTTAAGTGCCATTGACCAAGTAACAACAACACAAAATCATGGAACAAAACTATGTGGCCAAGAGGGCATTCCTGTGTTGATTCTTCGTTGTGCAAAATGGGACACAGAAAGGGCAAAGAGAGCCACGGTGATTTGGAAGGAGGCAACATGGAAGTCAGGGAGCACCTAACCCAGCTAAGCATCCTCGAGAAGAGAAGCAGGATGTGGGTAGAGGTACCCACCCCTCTGCAATTCCTCGATTCAAGGAGGGATCCTGTTTATTGAATGACAGGCAATTGAATAACAAGGAATTGAGTTGATGAGACATTCCAGAGGTGCTGAGATGTCAGCTTGATTTGAACCCTGCTCTACATGGCACGTTATGATGATAGAGGAGAAAGTGAAAAATCAAAACATGGGCAAGACGTTTAATGGAGAGCAATTCTTTTGCATAAAAATGCTGCAGTGAGTGTACCTACTTTTTCCGTTTACCCACTGACAGACTGCTGCCTGGATACAGACACATTTAATGGAAACCTCTCCCCTAGTTTAAGGTTGTGACCTAATTGCTTAAATGTCAGCTGCGGGGGTGGGGGGTTGTTCCAGGTACAATTCAAATTCATAATAGAAGTAATGAAAGTGTCATAGAATAATGAATAAAAGGGACTTTGGGTCAGAAAGAACTAGGCTTAAGCTCTCTGTAAATTCAGGCAAATTCTTAATCTTCCCTCATCTATAAAATGGAACCACTGTTAGTTTCCTTGCAGAATTGTTTGAATGGCATTTTAAACTCATGTCAAAAGTAGAAACTCACTAACTGGTGGCTATTAATATTATTATTAGTAGAAGTAGTATTAAACAATATCTTGAAGAATAGCATCCACTCATAAGATGATTTGCTGTCAAGAGTCTCATACTGCTTATTTTGTAATCTATTTTGTAATATAAGTTAATAGATATAAATTCACACATATCAAATTGCTTCACCATTTTTGAATCCTCTTGAATCTCTGTCTCAGCCCCTCATTAGGAAGGTCATGTGTGTTGGCAAAGATACAAATTTCTCATTCTCTCCCTTGAATTCTAACCTAAGGCAGATACAGCAGAGCCACTGCACCCAGCGACCCTGTTAGATGGCCCTTTCAGTAAAGACATTTTGGCTATTACCATGTTTCCTTGAAAATAAGACCTAGCTGGACAATTAGCTCTAATGCATGTTTTAGAGCAAAATTAGTATAAGACCCCGTCTTATTTTACTATAAGACTGGGTCTTTAACATAACATAATATATAATATAATATAATATAATATAATATAATATAATATAATATGATACTGGGTCTTATATTAATTTTTGCTCCAAAAAACGCATTAGAGCTGATTGTCTGGCTAAGTCTTATTTTTGGGGAAACACGGTATGTAGTTGGACCCTTGGAAAAGACTAAGATAAACCTGGCAGATGGCAGATGAGATTACCACTGATGTAGTTAGAAACACTATTGAGTGACAGGCTTGGGCACAGGGACTCAATCTTGAGAGAAGAACAAGACCTTGATTTTGACTTCTTCTAGGGAGACACCTTTGCTCTAAGTGTTTATACAGCATCCATGTGTTTAAGCATAAATATACTAGGTGAGAGGTTAAATTGAACTGCTGAATCTCTATGTTTCCTCCAACACTAAGATCCTGTGGTTTCTGACCACTGAAAAATCCTGCAGAGGAAGTCCACGACGTTTGCGAGTGATGTGTTACAAAACCTTCAGAAATCCCTGTATTTATGTCTCTCCCCTCTAAGATGTAATGAAACCTCCCCCTACTCGTTATCTCTCTTTGTTTTGATTCCTGTCTTTTATACACACAACAGCACTAGCGATTGACTTTCTTTTGTGGATTATTCTAAATGAAGAGGCAGGGCCTGTGATGTGTGCTGAATAGAGACAAACAAAGCCACAGTAAGAGGGTAAAGTTGAGTTAAGAGCGATTCCCTCATTTGTTCCATGAGTCACTTTTCCCTCCCACAATCCAGAATCTTGAAATCTCAGCAGAAAGGCAAGTGGCTACACAGCCATGTCAGGGGAATCTGGAGCTCTTGGAGAAGATCTCCAGAACGACATAATCTCTGAATGTCAGACTACTCCTGCCTTTACCATGAAGACTCACGTAACTGACTTTATCCCCTACGGGCTCCAACAAGGCTCTGAAAACTATAGCCTATAAAAAATTGACCATGACAAACAAACAAACAAATAGCTATATGCCCCAAACTATTAATTACTGCATTATTGCAATATTAAAAGACTGGACACAAACAACCCAAAAGTTCATCCATGAAAACCTGATTGAATTATCCACATATATCTACAAAGTGGAGTTCTGTGCAGCTATAAAAAAGAATTAGATGACATCACAGAAATGGCAGCACTGAGGTGGGCTTCTTGAGATCTCCCCTGGAAGTTACCATAAATTGAACATCTATAACTCATCAAAGGATTCTCTGCTCATCACACAGAACAGCTAAGAGACTTGCACGAGGATTACTTGAAGGTGGGCAAACTGGGCGAGTGGTGGAAGAGGGAAGGGAGAGGTGTGGAGACTTGGCCTGACGGCTGTGAAGATGCAGGGCCCCAGGACACAGACCAGAGATCACAACAGTCAGACAGTGGGCTCCCTCCATGCACTCCACAGTCCTGCTGAGAGATCAGCATAGAGGACAGCTGTGTCCAATGTTTGAGGCAGAAACCTCAGTCGAGAACTGTGGCTGGGCAATCTTGGCCAGACAGAAAGCAAACTCTATACCTGGGCCCCTCCCTCCATTTTCCCACAGCTCTCCCAATCCCGCCCTTCCAGAGTCTTAAACTGGTCCGGAGCACTGTCAGATTATAGAGGAGCTGTAGCACTCAAGATCTGGAAAAAGCCGGTTTGCAGCTGTGATCGAGGGAAGAATCTGGGAAGAGTGTGACACTCCTGGGCTGGCCAGGCACTTGCCTACCCAGCCTCCACCCGAAAATCCAGGAGACATGCACACTGGGAAGAAGCCCACCTCCTGGTGGCTGGCTGTAGTGCTCTCAGCAAGCGTTTGTGCAGGCGACGGCAGAACTGCACTGATTTTGTAAAAACTGCCAATCATACCCCATAGCCCTACCCATCCAGAAATGCATTGCCTAGATCACTCTGGGTGCCAGGTAGCTGGACCTGCCTCCACAAGATGCAGAGGAGTCTTTACACAGCAGAGGACAACCTGGAGATTGCTTGGTGGGCTTCAGCCAAGACTCAAGACTGGTGCAGTTTTGTGTGTGTGTGTGTGTGTGCGCGCGTGTGTGTTTAAATTTTATTATTATTATTATCATATATGTATATATATGTGTGTGTGTGTGTATATATATATATATATATATATATATACACAGATATATATATATTCCCCTTTCTCTCTCTCCTTTTTTCTTTTCCTTGCTCTACTTTACCTCCTTCTTTCCATTTTTCTGTATTGACTTTTTTTTAGTGTTGCTATTTTTTGTTTTGTTTCTTTTGTTTTATTTTTTTTTTGTATTTTTGATATTTTTGTTAGTGTTAAGTGTTGGTTGTCAGTTGTTTTTACATCTGAGTATATTTGTTTGCTGTTGTTGTTGTTGTTGTTGTGCTTGTTGATTTGTTTTGTTCTGAAATCACCCTGCACCAGGGCCCAGCCCAAGAGGTACAAGAATCAACACACCCAGAGGCCAACTTCAGACCATACCAGAGCATTACTGGGTTTGACCTACAAGTGACACACCCAAAGGGAATTTTCTACAAGCACAAGAGCCAAGCCTCATGTGAGGGATCAACCCTCGCATAGCAGCTCATAGACTGTGGGAATAGCCAATTCTCACAGCTAGTCAGCCTGGGAGTCAATCCCACCTACTGACAAGACAAAAGCAATTAAAGCTCAACTTCAACAGGAGAATATAAACAATACAAGGGACACCTCTGGAACAAATGCACCGGAGAATAGGGAGCCTGTGCAATTCAAATATAAAGGACACATACTACATAAGGCCAATACAAAGACTGAGATCTAAGGGAACTACCTAATGCATTGAAGCAAACACAGAGAGTAAGCCAGAATGAGGAAACAAAGAAACATGTCCCAAATAAAAGAACAGAAGAAACCTCCAGGATTGGAACTAAATGAAATAGAGGTAACCAACCTATCAGAGACAGAGTTTAGAGCACTGATGATAAGCATGTTTATGGAACTTAGTGAGAACATAAAGAAGGATAGAGAAATCATAAAAAACAACCAGTAAAAACTAAAAAATACAATAACTGAAATAAAGAACACACTTGAAGGAATGATGAAGCAGAGGATCAAATCAGTGATTTAGAAGACAAGATAGCAGAGATCACCCAAGTGGAAAAACAAAAAGAAAAAAGAATAAAAAACAATGAAAATAGCTTAAGAGACCTGTGGGATAACATCAAGCACAACAATATGTGCATCATAGGAATACCAGAAGGAGAAGAGAGAGAGCAAGGGATCGAGAACATATTTGAAGTAACAATGACCGAAAACTTCCCTAACATGGTGAAGGAAATTGACATAAAAGCCCATGAAGTGCAGAGAGTGCCAACCAAGATGAACTCAAACAGGCCCACACCAAAACACATTATAGTTAAAATTATAGTTAAAATTATAGTTAAATTATAGTTAAAATTATAAAATTATAGTTAAAATGGCAAATATTAAAGACAAAGAGAACATCCTAAAAGCAGCAAGAGACAGAGAGCGTAAAAGATACGTAAAAGATACGATAAGACTATCAGCTAACTTTTCTACAGAAACTTTGCAGGTCAGAAAGGAGTGGCAGGAGGTATTCAAAGTAATGAAAAACAAAAGCCTACAACCTAGATTGCTTTATCCAGCAAGGCTATCATTTAAAATTGAAGGAGAGATAAAAACCTCCCCAGAAAAGAGTAAGCTAAAGGAATTCATTACCACTAAGCCAGCATTGCAAGAAATATTAAAAGGGCTTCTTTAAACAGAAGAAAGATGAAAACAATCTAACTAATGAAGACCAGAAATACAAATAACAAAATGGCAATAACTATGTTCCTATCAATAATCACTTTAAATGTAAATGGATTAAATGCTCCAATCAAAAGACATAGGGTGGCTGAGTAGATAAGGAAACAAGACCCTTGCATATGCTGTGTACAAGAGACTCACCTCAGATCAAAAGACACATACAGGCTGAAAGTAAAGGGATGGAGTAAGATATTTCATGCAAATGGAAATGAGAAAAAAGCTAGAGTAGCAATACTTACATCTGACAAAATAGATTTAAAAATGAAGAATATAATAAAAGACAAAGAAGGGTACTGAATAATATTAAAGGGATCGATCCAACAAGAGGACATAACCCTAGTAAACATCTATGTACCCAATATAGGAGCACCTAAATAAATAAAACAGATACTGACTGACATAAAGACAGAGATCAACAGTAACACTACCATAATAGGGGACTTCAACACACCACTGACAACAAGGGACAGATCCTCCAGACAGAAAATCAATATGGAAACAGTGGCCTTAAATGACACATTGGACCAGTTGGATTTAATCAATATTTTTAGAGCATTTCACCCCAAAGCTGCAGAATATACATTCTTCTCAAGTGCACATGGAACATTTTCTAAGATAGACCACGTGTTAGGTCACAAAACAAGTCTCAATAGATTTAAGAAAATTGAAATCATATCAAGTGTCTTCTCTGACCACAGTGCTATGAAATTAGAAATCAATTACAAGAAAAAAACTGGAAAATACACAAATACATAGAGGCTGAATAACATGCTACTGAATAATAAATAGGTCAACAATGAGATCAAGGAAGAAATCAAAAGATACCTTGAGACAATCGAAAATCAAAACACAATGACACAAAGTCTATGGGATGCAGTGAAAGCAGTCCTAAGAAGGAAATTCATAGCAATGCAAGCCTACCTAAGGAAACGAGAAAAATCTCAAATCAACAGATTATGCTTAAACCTAAGGGAACTGGAAAAAGAACAGCAAAATAAGCCCAAAAGGAGTACAAGGAAAGAGATAATAAAGATCAGAGCAGAAATAAATGAAATAGAGACCAAAAACACAATACAAAATATCAATGAAACCAAGAGCTGCTTTTTTGAGAAGATAAACAAAATCGAAAAACCTTACACCAGATTCATCAAAAAAAAGAGAGCACCCAAATTAATAAAACCAGAAATGAAAAAGAAGTGACAACAGATACTACAGAAAGACAAAAAAATTTAATAAAATACTATGAGCAACTATATGCCAACAAATTAGACAATGTGGAAGATATGGATAATTTTCTAGAAGCATACAACCTTCCAAGACTAACTCAAGAAGAAACAGAAACTTTGAATAGATTGATTACTACCAGTGAAATTGAATCCGTAATCAACAAGCTCCCAACAAACAAAAGCCCAGGACCAGATGGCTTTAAAAGTGAATATTACAAAACATTCAAAAAAGAATTATTGGGGCGGCCGGATGGCTCAGTTGGTTAGAGCGTGAGCTCTTAACAACAAGGTTGCCAGTTCACTTTCCACATGGGATGGTTGGTTGTGCCCCCTGCAACTAAAGATTGAAAATGGCAACTGAACTTGGAGTTGAGCTGCGCCCTCCACAAATAGATTGAAGAACAATGACTTGATTTGGAGCTGATGGGCTCTGGAAAACTATACTGTTCCCCAATATTCCCCAATTAAAAATAAAAAAAAGAGTTATTACTTATTCTCCTCAAACTATTCCAAAAAGTCCAGAAGAACGGAAAGCTCCCAAACTCTTTTTACGAGGCCACTATCACCCTGATCCCAAAATCAAAGACATTACAAAAAAAGAAAACTACAGGCCGATATCCCTAATGAACATAGATGCAAAAATCCTCAACAAAATATTAGCAAACAGAATTTAGCAATACATTAAGAAGATCATACACTATGATCAAATGGGATTCATTCCTGTTATGTTAGTTTGGTCCAATATTTGCAAATCAATTAATGTGATACACCACATTAACAAAATGAAAAATAAAAATCATACGGTCATATCAATAGATACAGAAAAAGCATTTGACAGAATCCAACAACGTTTATGATAAAAATTCATAAGAAAGTGGGAAAAGAGGACTCATATCTCAACAATAAAGTCCATATATGATAAACCCACAACTAACATCATAGTCAATGGGGAAAAGCTAAAACCATTCCCCTTATGATCAGGAACAAGACAAGGTTGCCCACTTTCTCCACTTTTATTCAACATAGTTCCGGAAGTTCTAGCCACAATAATCAGACAAGAAAAAGAAAGCAAAAGACATCCAAATTGGTAAGGAGGAAGCAAAATTGTCATTATATGAGGATGACATGATACTATATATAGAGAACCCCAAGGACTCCTCCAAAAAAACTATTAGAACTGATAAATGAATCTAGTAAAGTAGCAGGATACAAAATTAATATTCAGAAATCAGTTGCACTTATATACTCCAATAATAAACTATCAGTCCAATTTACAATTGCTTCAAAAACTATAAAATACTTAGGAATAAATTTAACCAAAGAAGTAAAAAACCTGTACTCAGAAAATTAAAAGCCACTGAAAAGAAAAATTAAAGAAGATACAAATAGATGGAAACACATACCATGCTCATGGATAAGAAGAATTAACATAGTTAAAATGTCCATACTGCTTAAGGCAATATATAGATTCAACACAATTCCTATCAAACTACTAAGGACATATTTCATAGAAATAGAGAATATAATCCTAAAACTAATGGAACCATAAAAGACCCCAAATAGTCATGGCAATCTTGAGAAATAAGAATAAAGTGGGAGGTATCATGATACCTGACATCAAATCATACTACAAGGCTACAGTAATCAAAACAGCATGGTACTGGCATAAAAACAGACACATAGATCAATGGAACAGAATATAGAGCCCAGAAATATATCCATGCCTATATAGTCATTTAATCTATGACAGTGGAAGCAAGAATTTACATTGAGGTAAACACAGTCTGTTCAATAAATGATTCTGGGAAACCTGGACAGACACATGCAAAAAAAATGAAGCTGGACTACCTCCTTACTCCATATACAAGAATAAATTCAAAATGGATTAAAGACTTAAATATAATATCTGAAACCATAAAACTCCTAGAAGAAAATATAGGAAGCAAATTTGCAGACATTACCTTTAGTAATATTTTTACTAACATTTCCCCTTGGGCAAGGGAAGTAAGAGAAAAAATAAATATATGGGATTACATCAAACTAAAAAGTTTTTTCACAGCAAAGGAAACCATCAATAAAACAAAAAGACATCTTACCGAATGGGAGAGGATATTTGTCAATGATACATCTGATAAGGGGTTAATATCCAAAATTTATTAAAAAACTCAACACCAAAAAAACAAACAATCTAATTAAAAAATGGGCAGAGGATATGAAAAGATATTTTTCTAAAGAGGATATACAGGTGGTAAACAGACATATGAAAAAATGCTCAGCCTCACTAATCATCAGAGAAATGCAAATAAAAACCACAACGAGGTACCACCTCACTCTAGTCAGAATGACTATCATCAATAAATCAACAAACAACAAGTGCTGGCGAGGATGTAGAGAAAAGGGATCCCTCGTGCACTGTCGGTGGGATTGCAGATTGGTGCAGCCACTGTGGAAATCAGTATGGAGGTATCTCAAAACACTGGAAATGGAACTACTTTATGACCCAGCAATTCCACTCTTAAGTATTTATCCAGAGAAATCCAAAATACTCATTCAAAAAAAAAAAATTATGCACTCCTATGTTTACTGCAGCACTATTCACAATAGCAGAGACATGGAAACAACCAAAATGCCCATCGGTGGATGACTGGATTAAGAAACTGTGGTACATTTATACAATGGAATATTACTCATCCATAAAGAATGAAATCTTACCATTTGCAATGATACGGATGGACCAAGAGAACTTTATGCTAAGTGAAATAAGTCAGACGGAGAAAGACAAATACAATATGACCTCATTTATATGTGGAATCTAAAAAATAGAATAATTGTATAAACTAATCAGAAACAGTCTCAGAGACATAGAGGAAAAACTGAGAGTTGCTGGATGGGAGGGAGGTGGGGATGAGGGAGAAGGTGAAGGGATTTGAAAGCACAGTCGGTGACCACACGATTGGCACGGGGATACGAAGGACAGTTTGGGGAATAGAATCAATAATGTTGTAAAGATTTTGTAGGGTGTCCGATGGACAGTTGTCTCATTAGGGAGACCACCTCAGGGATGATGTAGATGCCTGACCACTGCACTGTACACCTGAAGCTGAAGCTGAACAATAATGAATGTCAACTATAATTTAATATATATATAGTCATAGGATGTGGAGTACAGAGTAAGGTAGAGAGTCAGTGGAACTGGAAGAGCTACATATGATGTCAGAGGGGTAGTAGATTGGGAGAGGGGGGATTATCACTGTGAAGGGTATAAGTGTCTAACTATCACATTGTTTTGTACACCGGAAACTAATCAAAACAAAAAAAGAATGAGAAGTATCTTACTATGCTGCAATGGAATTATCTCTAGAACACATTGCTAACTAAAAAAAAGGCAAGATGGAGGTAAGTGTGTATAATATGCTGTGTTTTATCTCAGGGTAAGTAAATAGTTGTGAAGGGACGTTTCCTTTAGTTATATTCTGTATCCTAGTGAACAGAGAAGGCAGAATTAAACTATCAGCACTTTGAAATTTAATTAGTGGATGTCATCAATAATCATAAATGGCTGATCCTCATACACACACAAATGGAGCGAACCAGAATATCAAGTGCTTTCTAATACAAGTACACAAGATCATCTATAAAGTGTTCTCGACAAAAAAACCCAAAAAACATTGAATTAAATATGATCAAACCTCTAAATCTAAATTTATGGGACACAGGAGACCGAGAAACAGTTTAAAATACACTATAAGAATATAATCAGTAAAATCCAGACTGTGGTAAATGCTACACAACAAATAATCCTATTTATTAAAAAAACAAGACAGAGCAAACGGAGGAGGAATCTTTGGATCAAAAGGGATGTTTGATGACATTGGGAACTTTTGTTCATTTTTAAGTGTGAAGACGGGATGCAGTTATTAATTTTTAAGAAGATTATTTTTTTAGTGATGAATACTAAAATATGTACAGATGAAATGAAATGCTATCTGGCATTTACAACAAAACGATCTAGAGAGTGAGGAGTAGATGAGGGGAGAAAAGAACAAAATTGCCTGTGCATTGATGATTGTTGAGCTTCAGTAATAGTTAAACCAGGTTCATTATATAATTTTCCTTGTGCACAAATTTGCAAATAATTTCCATAATACACATTTTAGAAAAATACTCATATTCTTAGTCCCGAAGACCCAAAAGATAAATGTTATGGGCAGAGATTTTTCCACTTCGATGTATAGAGAGACCTATAAGCTACATATCACTTCATTATTATTAATATTAATTACTTTTATTTTAGTATCTAAAATATGCCACTAGGATCTGAGCAGTTTATCTATTTTAACTGATGTAATCATCCCAAAAATCCTCTGAAGTGGGTACTATCATTATTTCCATTTTACAGATGAGGTCACTGAGGTATAGAAGTTCTAAGTAAGTTGTTCAAGGTCACACAGCTTGTAATGACTGAGTCAAGAATCCAGAGGTGGCAGCCTAGCCCCAGAACTCATGCTCTCAACCACTAATTGAAATGTTTGCATATACGTCATGGAAATGGACTGTGGTAGCATCAGCAGCAATAACAGCTAACATTTATTCTGAACACTCTTCTGTGGCATGTGCTGGACTAAAATATTTTACATCTATTATCAATCAATTCAAGACAATCCTCCAGGGGAATCTTACTGTTTTCATTTTATGATGGAGAAAAACAAAACTCAAAGAGGTCAGTAGCTCATCCATGATCACTCAGAGAGGAAGTAGGATATTATTAAGGTATCTTTCGCTGAGCAACAAACCACGTAACACCTACTGCCTTAAAACAAAATCACTTATAAGCCCATAACTGCAGGTGGTCGACTTAGGTCAGGCTCAGTTGGGTGGTTTTTCTAACCTTGGCTGCTCTCGCTCATGAGTCTGTTATCAATTGCATTTTGGTTGTGTGTCTCTGCTATGGGGGCGGGGGCACCTTGGTTCTCCGCCACAGGGTGTCATCCTCTAGTAGGCTAGCTTTTTCTCAGGATGGAGACATGAGTCCAACAGCAAGACTGGACTCATGCAAGACATCACTTCTGCCACATTCTACTGGCCAAGTCCAATCACAAGACCAGCCCAGATTCAAGGAGTGGAAAAACATACTCCATCTCTTGTGAGGAGAGTCTGGTAACTCATGTTGTGTCGACGAAAAAACATCCAGCCTAAGCAACAGTTTATGAGTTTATTTGAGCCAAACTGATGATAATTGCAGGGAAGCAAAATCTCAAAGGATCTGGAAAATGGCTGTTTTGCAACTTATTTTATACATTAGAATCAAAGGAGAAGGGTTACATGAAACCCACTGGTGATAGATGGGGTGGGAGAAAGCAAAGTGGGGAAATCTCTGGTATTGGATACAAGTAATTTGGAGAGACAGATATTTCTTTCACATAGGTGGGTACAGGATGGTTAATAGTTTACTTTTTACAGCACATAGAGATGGTAAGCAGGGGACAAAAATAATAATGAGGGATTATATAGTTTCCTGCTCCGGTCACGAAAAAAGAAGTACTGACATTCCAAGGAATTACCGACATTCTTAGGTGCAAAAAGACAATAGACAGGCTCACTTAAGGTGAAGATTGATTATGAAGGAAGCTTCAGGCTAAAGATGTGACTTCCCGCAATGGCTCACTTTAGTTATGAATTTTTTTTTCCACGCCATCTTCTGTGGTTATTTTCAGTGTCCTGAGTTTGTCAGGTTTAACCTGTGGCCCTTCTTCCATCCACAATCGTCAATGGAGTGGATTCAGTGAAGGAGAGACAATGGAAACCGTTTTTGCAATTCATCTGCCACTTGTAAAAGCTATTGCGTACTCTTTCCTCATTTTAGGTTCCACTACAAATTTGGATTACTTATCACCAACCTCGTCTGAACTTATCCAAGTCGGAATTCTCTACCCGGCTAAAGACTAAGTCCCGAGCCAGTACACACTTGGAGCAGGATACCAAAGGTTTGCTGCTGGAACTTGCCTACCAGAGGACAGGACTTGCTTACCCTAGGACGGCAGAAGGCTGGACGCCACAGGGAAGAAGAGCCCCAGTTACCAGGTAAGGAGAGATTCCCCACAAGTAACTACAGCCATGCAGCCCTAATGGAATTTCAATGAGATAAATTCCACTCTGCCCAAGTTTAGCCACTCAGGAAAGAAACAATTACCTTGTGAAAATGGAGCACTCTCCCTATATTATCCCTTCATTAAAATATTCAAATGAAGGTAATGACACTGTTATAAGCTCATTTATAAAGAAAAATAACATTAATGCATTTAACGCTAATGCAGTTACCTCAGAGCTCTTCCTAGAGACGTTAAAATGTGAAGTTTATAAAATGTTCAGTGATGTTGAACTTGAATTGCAACCTAATGCTTGAATTGCTACATTTAACATTAAAAGCATGTTATTAATCTTCAATTTAGGGGAGAATAATTTTCACTCACTGTGAAAAAAAAATAGTTATGATGGGATTTCATTCAGATCAAATGTGTTTTAATTGCAATTCTATTAAATTAGAAATAGACATTTTATCCTGATATGATTCTTTGATATCTTTAGTTTTAATGCTAAAAAAAGCATTATCACCACAGGTGTGAGCTGCATTATGTACAATAATTAGGACTTAAATTAAAGATGTGTCAAGCTACCCAAAAGTAATTTGGAAAACGAATGCAAAAGAAATGAATCAGGTGAAACTTTGGGGGCAGTTTAGTTCCCCACACTTTTGCCAACATTCGTTTCTCGTTATTGTATAATTCTTTTAAGAACAACAGCGCCGGTAAGAATAATAACTTCAAGACATGGTTAAACAAAGTACAGCAGAGCAATTAAGTGGAACACTTTGCAGACAAAGAAAGGCATCGGAGAAGAATGTTTAATAAAGTGAGAAATATAAGCAATACATATTAAGTAAAGAAAAAGTCATTAATTAGTATGTATAGCATACCATATTTATAAAATATGCATAGAAAAGTCTGGAAAGAAATACAACCAAATGTTAATTAGTTATTATTCATCTTTAAGAGGGGGATTATAGGGATTCTCATTTTAATGTTTTGATTCCATATTTTATAATCATTTGTTATAATTAGCAAATATTATTTTGTATTGGGGAAAATCTTATTAAAGAACAAAATATATTCAGTATGATTGAACTTGTCACACAGACTGTGTCACGTTTCTTTGTCAGCTCTCAACAATGAGGTGAGTTCAGGCAGGGAATAAATGAATGAATGAATGAACACACGAATGAATGAGTACATGAATGAAGGAAAGAATTCTGAATTCCAGGAGCTGGAGTTCAAGACACAGCTAACAGGAAGGTGGCCAGAAATTACAGCTTTGCCTTTTGACTTACCTGTGAAGACCTCTCTTAAGAATCTAAATTTCTTTGTTTTACTGAATCATATTAAGGAAGAGATGGCCAGTATGACCCAATTATGTTCTTCAAAACGGACGAAATGTGGGGACAAAACCAGAAGCTGTGAACTCAGCATCAATACTTCAGGTAAGGAATCAAAATGCCCCTCTGTTTACAGAGAAGTCAGTTGACCGAGATGTGGCCATGTAAGACTAAACTTGTGGATTTCTTTTTTTGGTAACCATTGATAAATATTTTATTCATGTTCGTACCCACTGTGTGTCAGGGAATGGACCATATGGTGTTGAGAAGGCAAAAGTAAATGAAGACATATTTTCTGCCCTCAGCATTCCTTGGAGTAGAGAAAAGGGAACAGGCTTGAATCCAACTTTGCTATGGTCCAATCCCAGCACCACCGTTACCGCTGAGTAGCAAGTGACTTGTTTCCCAGTCCAATATCCTCATCTCTAAAATGAGAAAAATAACAACACTCCACTGGGTTTTGTAAAAATTAGACCAGGTAGTATAAAAATAAGCCGACATATAGTAAGCACCCAGAAAAAGAAACCATCTTCATTAAAGAAAAAGATATATAATATGATGAAACTGCAGAGTAAATATACTAAGGGCAATGCATTTGATTTAGGTTGGATTGAACTGATTTTCACATCCGCTTGGTCCTGCGCTCCCTAATTGCTGAGGACAAGGGGTACTTGTGTGCTTACAGGAATTTAATTATATCAAGAGCAGTTACAATTACTAGTGAGATTTGGGTGCTATTGTGATGGCATTCCTCGTATACCAGGGACTCAGACATTTCTTATCCATGCCCTGCCTGTTATCCTCTCTGAGTCTTCCAGAGAAGTCTCTGGTGATTGGATGTTAGAGAATAGGAGGTTATAATGCATTATTAGTCATCTATTGCTGCTTAGCAAGTTATTCGAAAACTCAGATGCTCCAAACAACACTCATTTATTATCTCCCAGTTTCTGTGGGCCAGGAATTAGGTGAATCTTAGCTGAGCCTTCTGATTCAGTTCCTGCAGACTGTGATCAGAGCGTTAGTCAGGGACTGGAGTCTCATCCCAAGATTCCACTGGGGAAGGGACCCACTTCCAATCTCACTCACACGCTGTGAATGGCAGGAGTCAGTTCCTTATGGCTGGTGGATGAAGGCACCTGTTTGTTGCCATGTGGGCTGCTTATCAGCCAACATGCAAGTTGGCTTATCAGAGAGAGTGTGTGTGTGTGTGTGTGAGAGAGAGAGAGAGAGAGAGAGAGAGAGAGAGAGAGAGAGAGAGAGAGAGAGAGAGAGAGAGAGATGGAGGGAGGGAGGGAGGGAGGGAGGAAGAGAGGGAGGGAAGGGGGGGAGAGAGAAAGAGAGAGAGAGAGACCAAGAGAAGAGTCTCTTTGCCATCTAATCTTGGAAGTGACATTACATCATTTTGTCATATTCTACCCAATAACAGCCAGTCTCTAAGTCTAGCTCACACTCGGAGATGCGGGAACAGGGAGAGAAGACTAGGAAAGGCCAGGGATAGTAGGAGGTAGGGACTCTTCAGGGGCCATTTTAGCTGCCTCCTACAACCAGAGCTCAAAGAATCACTTAGGTAATATTTGAACCTGTGCTTTAAAAGTCCCAGGTTTGGAACCCCAGGAAAGACTGAGTTGAATCCTGAGGTGACACCTTTTCCCCTGTGATTTGGAGTCTGGGGGCCAACATGCTCAGACATACTGAGGAAAAGAAAGGAGAGAAAGAGCTAGGCCTACTAGCCTCGTGTTCAAGAAAGGGTGGAAAAATGTGAAGAGCCTGTCTTGACTCAGTGTACACACACACACACACACATACACTCACTCACACACTCACTCACACACACACACTCACACACACACTCACACACACTCACACTCACACACACTCACTCACTCACATACTCACACTCACGCACACTCACACACTCACACTCACATGCACACACACTCACTCACACACACTCACACTCACACACTCTCACACACACACACACACACCTTACTAGGTGCCAGCCACTGTTCCGTGTTTCACAACAATTCCATGAAGCCATCACTATTATGTCATGATCCCTATATGTCCTACAGGTGAGGGAGAGTGAGTCTCAGGGTCCAAGTTCACACAGCTCATGAAGGGGCCGGGCAGAGGCAGACACACCTGGGGGAAGGACATAATATCCATGCCTCCAACCTGCCATTGCTTCCTACAGTCCGTAAAATATTTAAAGACCACACAGTGTTTTGGGGTGCTTTTTCTTGCCTCATAATATCTTGCACTGTGCCTTGGGCACAGAAAACTGAATCTATGACAATTCAGTGATGACGCTTTTTTTTTTTTTTTTTACCTCCATTAGCCAGAAGCTTTGGCATTTTCTCAGTAAAGTAGTCCTGATAAGCATCTTACACAACTGAGTGCAAATTCTGGAATTCCTCCTTAGTTTATGTGGCTTTGACCTTCCTATTGCTCTTGAGTTTCCCCATCATTAGAATGGAACCATAACGTCGTCTAGTGGGCTGTTGTGATGATTCTGTAACCCTTTGCCGAGTGTTTACAATGGAGCCAAGCATTCCATCCAAGGTGGCTGGTTTCATTCTTCTCAGCCATCCTCCAGGATTTGAATGGGGCACTTTGTTTCCACTTCACAATCCAACCTCCCCAGAATGATTTAAAAAAATGTCACTAGACTGCATTGGAAAAGGCACAACATTTGTGCACACCACGGAAATGGCCTAACATTTGAATCTATCCTTCGGAGGTGGTTAACACTAAATTTGAATTCCCCCACCCACATCTGGGTAGCGTAATGCGACAGTTTTGTTCTCTTTTCCTGTAAATCAGAAGGGAGTAGGGGGCTTCCTGAGCAACTCACGTCCACACAGCCCTGTGGGGACCCAGCCTCCTTTCCGCTGTGACTTCATCACACTGAGGCCCTTTGCTTCTAGCCACGTGGATGGGATTAAGAGGACTCAGCAGATCACACAGAACATGTACGACCCCAGCTTCTAAGTAAGTTCCATTCTTCAGCTTATATTCCCTTGGCCAGAGCTAGTCACATGGTTTTACCTAAATGCAAAGCAACTGAGAAAGGCCATTTCCATGTGTGCCTAGGAAAAAAATAAAAATGGCATCGTCCCTGGCATCCCACATTACAGAAAACTGGGTAGATACAAGGTAAGAAAAGTACTAAAATGAAGACTAAATGACACTACACAGACTGCCACATTTCCCTGTTTTTCATCCTTATTATATGGTTTTACAACCACCATTTCAAAGGCTGCACAAATAGTCTAGGCGGTGTTACCATTTTCTCAATCATTTCCCTGTCATTGGGCAAATATTTAGTATTGTTCCAATCGTCTTCCCTGCAATGTGACAGCTTAATACTGTGGACACTGATAATATCGAAACGCAGCTTACGTGCATTGCTGGGCAGTTAGGAGAATGTGGAAATCGGCCAGTGTAAAGCTCGCGGCTCCTTAAGCAAAGCAATAGTCACAGTCCCAGAGGCCAGCCTGACAACTCCTACCCAAGGTTCATTGCCTCTGAATTAGAAGGCGAGAGTTAGGTATGTGCCTGAGTCAAATTACACTTGACTCAGATTATATTTTCTTCCATAGAAGCAAACCATCTATATTATAATGTTCAGTGGCCAATGTCAGGGAAGAACAGTGCAGTTTCAAACGATCGCGTGACTAAAAATCAAAGTGTGCTAATGCTTCCCAGAAAACTCACCCCTTTCGGCAGGGATGCGCGAATCGTAACTGCAGTCTGGATGGCGTGGGATTGCACAGTGCAAATAAAATGCAGATTTGTTTCCATTTCATTCCCTTCCAATAGCAGTTATTCATAACAGCTTAACGTGCAGACACTGCATTTCCCAAATGGAATGTGCTGAGGGTTTTGTGCAGTTAAAATTGGTTTTATAGGCAAGGGAAATGCCACGAGCACTGCAAAATTGTAGCTACACTTTCACTCTCCTGGATTTAGCTCTAGTAGGAGTATTAAGATCCTGGAATAGTTGTTGCCTCCGTAATGCAAAACCTAAACTACCAGAGTCAGGATTATGCGGGGAAATTCACACACACGCCGAGCAGCTTATGTAACGCTATAAATTAAATATGAAGCTTCTTTGTGCTTTCAAAAAAAGTCAGAGAGAATCACAGGCTTGTACAAATTCTCCTTGCTCTGCTTGCAGACATGGTGGCCCTTGTATGCTGTGCTGTGGCATCCTGGGTCCTGATGCTATTCGCATTCCTTTTCAATCCTTTGCAGTTTCCTGCCAGCAAAGGGTTAATCACAATGACCCCCCCCAATGACTTTTCACTTTGCTTTATGGCTCCTTAAGACAGACCTGTCCACCAAAATCGAAACAACATGGCGTGGCGAGTATGGGGAAAGGAGGGAGTGGGAGGCAAGATCACATCGATCGTTTTTGTTTTTAACTTGGTGCAGCTCTTCAAAAATAATTCATTGCTACGACTCCTCCAAGTTGTAGTGGTGAGAAAACAGGCACCAGACAGTGAGACAAGTAGAGTCATTGCCAAGTAGTATTGAAGACACACTGGTCAGAACGTCATCTGCGTATATAAAGAATACATAGATATAAAATACATACACACAAGCAAGTTACGTATTCTTCATGTTTACAGAAGATGCTGTTCTGACCCACAGAGCTTAGCATTGGCTCTCCAGGATACTTACGGGACTTAATCTGATCCATTTTTATTGATCTTCACTCTTCTTCATCCAATGCCGCCTTGCTTACCTTCCACTGGTTTGCTAGTTTAATTTTCAGGCTTTGGGATACGCTTGTGTCTTCCTGACATTGCCTCTATAATTCAGAAACCATTTTAGAATTCAACCCTCTGTCGAACTAATGTTTTCTGATGAAAGCTCCACCCAAGCTTGTTTGATGAGAAAGGAACCTCCCACACATGTCGCATGTTCAGCGTCCCCCAACGTGGAGGCATGGTTGTACTCCGTTTGCGTCCACAGCAGGGTGGAGACAGACAAGCCTGGCACCCCCAGAGTTGCCACGAAGCCAGTTTTGCTGGAAGCGGCCCAGACCATGAGTGGCAGCTTCCCCTTCATTCTCTGACCAGGACATTAAAGCAAGATGGGCATAATCAAGTAATTCTGATTCATTTTGGGGGAAGTGATGGCATTCAGCGAAATCCAGAAAATTGTCCCTTTCAGCACTAATAACACGTTCTGAGCTTTCCCCACTAGACTTTGTGTAGTGGTAATATAATAGGATTGCTATGGCAATTAAGTGATTGCATATTTTGGGGCAATGGAGGGCATCCACCAGGACACAAACTGTTAGTAACATGGAAACGTTGTCGCGGGACTGGCAGGGATCTCCCTCAGGAGTTGGGGACACGTGCCACCATCCATTTTACTCTTTCAAGAAATGTGGGGGAGGGGTCAGCAGTGGATCATTGGGTTCCACTACTCACACTGGCACTGTACTGGGAAAGGTCCGAAGAGTCTCCATGACAAATGACCGTCATCCCCAATAGAGCATTTAACAAATATTTCTCTGCACAGATGCTGGACAAAGTGGATTATTAGATTTGCTTTCTGATGGCAAAGTTGCAGTATGGAGGAGGGCATTCAATACCTTGGAAACATCAGTGACTTCTGTGTTTGCAGAGAATGTTATGATTGCCATACAGGGAAGTTTCTTGGGATCTCCTTGTCTGTCCCCTCATCCTCCCATTACACACACACACCAACTACTATGTGAGATTAATGAATATGAAAACGTCATTCCCATTTTACAGATGAGGATACCGATTTCATGGCAAGTCCCAATTCAGCTTAAGTCCACAGAAATACGCAATGCTGAAGAGGTGGCAGCTGGGGTTGGAAGGTCTGCACTGTTGAGTCCTCTTCTCCCGCCTGGGGCAGCCTGGCACCAGTGAATCTTATTTCTCTCTCTCTTTCTCTCTCTCTCTCTCTCTCTCTTTTCATTTATTATAGTGTTTCTTTTAAAGGGATGTGTAAGTACAAGAATAGGATATGTTTAAATAAATTAAGTACATCCACAATGAACTTTTATTTAAACATAGTAATCCTGTTTTGGAGTGAACTCATTAGATAATATTAAATGAAAATGTCAGTTTATGTTGTAATCTATTATGATAATTTTTTGTTAAAATGTGTATAATATATATCAATACATTTACATGTATGTATTTTTTAATCAAGATGAAAATACACCAGAAGTTCCCTTTAAGTTGTAGAACTAGGAATGCGTTTTAGTCTCCTTTTCATTTTTCAACTGGCATTACAAGCATTCTAATACAGATAATATAAAATTCACCAGTGCAAAGTAGGGGAGGGAGTGGGCTTTTGCACATGCTGTCCCTTCTACACAGAACCCTCTTTCTCTACCATCATCCATCTCTACAAAGTGACCTTGTTCTTTCAAGACCCTTCAACAAGTTCAGTCAGCTGTTAACAGCTCAAGCACTGTTACTCAAGGAAGCTCTCCTCTATACTCCAGATGGAGTTGGGTCTCTTCTTATGCTCTCAGCATAACTTATACCTTTCTATTTTTTATTATGGCAAAACACCCATAATATAACATTCACCATTATAACCATTTTAAAGTGAACAATTCAGTGGCATTTAGTGTATTGATAAGGTTGTGCAACCGTCACCTCTGTCTAGTTCCAGGATTTTATGATCCCAAAGGGGACCTCATGACTATAAGGCAGTCAGTCACTCTTCGTTACCCTGTTCCAGCCCCTGGCAACCAATAAATTGGTTTCCCTCTATAGGAATTTGCCCATTTTGGATATTTCCATACAAATGGAATCATATAACATGACTTTATGTCTGACTCCTTTCACTTAGCGTACTGTTTCAAGGTGTCTCCTCATTATTGCATGGATTGGTACTTCATTCCTTTCGAAAAACACTATCAAGAAAGTAAGAAAACAATCCACAGAATTGGAGAAAGTATTCGCAAATCATATAATTGATAAAGATATAGTATCCTGAATATATAAAGAACTCTTACAACTCAATAACAAAGAGACAAAACCCAATTCAACGATGGACAAAGTGACTTGGATTTCTCCAAAGAAGATATACAAATGGCCAACAAGCACATGAAAAGATTCTCAGCGTTATCAGTCATTAAAGAAATGAAAACCAAAACCTGTCTTTTCAAAACTCATCATATCTTGTATTTATTGATGTATCATTCTATGATCAATATCTGTGTCCTCCAAAGGACTGAAGGTTCTAGAGGACTAGAACCATCCATCTATTTATTGTTGTGATCCTGGAACAGTGTTTGGCACGTGATCAACATTCAATAAAGTTTGGTTGAATAAATGAAGGGATGGACAAGAAGAAAGAGCTTTAGAGGCTCAATAAGGGGAGCAATGTCAACTCTTTCAAGTTGTGGGAATACTGCATGCGGTTTTGATGGATGTCATTCGTGTACGAAGAAAATCTCTTTCCCCCTCTGATCTGCCCTAGATTGCATCTCCAAACTATAAGACACCAGTATTGTGTTGTTTTTGGTGTCGGTGATGGTGGCGTTGAGCTATCCTTTGTTTATTGACTATTGTGAGACAGGCATTGTGCTCAGTGCTGAGGAGATGACTATGAATTACTAACGCCACGGCTTAAGCCTCACAGGAACCCTTTGGCACAGATTTCACTCTCCCAGTTTGCATATGGAGGAGCTAAGGCTCAGAGAATCCTTTAAATAAATGATTCAAGCACACACACAGACAGGAACCAAGCAGTCGTACATGCGAGCCGTCTTACTTCACTCCTCTGGGACTATTTCCCCAGTCCCTCTGCATCTCCAATATTGAACACGGGCCAGGGGCGTGGGGGATGTCAAAACATATTTAATGATGAGTAGCTGAGAGTTAGAAAAGAAGGAAGAAGGGAAGGAAAAAAACAAAGGCAAGAGAGGTTAAAGTTTGGACTCACATTGCTTCTTAGGATGAATAAAATAACAATAGCAAATATTTACTGGGTCCTTACTATTATACATGCCAAACACTATGCTAAGCACTTAGTTTCATTGTCTCATCATCCCTAAAGATCTTCCATAGGATGAAGGCACTATTTAATTGTCATCATCTCTACTTTGAGGAGGAAGAAAGTGAGGTCCAGAGAGGTTGATTAACTGGCTCAAAGCCACCCAGACGACAATGAAGGGAACCGGGATTTGAACTCAGGAGCTCCACGTTCAGTGACAATGTCCCTAGCCACGAGGCTACAGATGTCTCCAAAGCAGAGGACAGCCCAGGGGCTCAGACCAAAGTATTAGGGATTCTTGCTCCTTCATTCACATCCCTAGGGAATAATATTTTGTAGAACCAAGGGTTTATGGTTAGAGGGTCCTTGGTACAAATTACCAGCGGCACATGGGGAAGGTAGAGGCCATCTTGTCCCAAAACAGCTGGAAGGAAGAAACTCCTGCTCATTGAGAAGAATTCCCTACCATTCCAATAAGGAAGCCAAACAACATGCCCATCTTTCACCCATTGCTCTGGAGCCTCCGAGAGCAGACAGAGCCAAAAGCGCAGCCCAGTCCCGGGGGTACCCAAGGGGCAGCTGTCCCTGTAGAGTGGGCAATTGCAGTGGGCTACAGAGACCTTTAAATGAGATGCTGCCTGGGAGAACTGCAAGAACACAGGGCTGGAAAGCTGGGTTCCAGGCCCATTTCTGGGTCTTGATCACAGATGGTCACAGCTGAGCGGTGTCACAAGCTAGTGATCACCTCAAGGACTGTGGTCGCTGCTCTCGCCAGGTACTTGCTCTCCCCCCCAGGTCTTTGCATCACTGGCTCCTCCCATACCCCAGATCTTGGCTGAAATGCCATATCTTTCTAAAGGCCTTCCCAAGCCATCTGATCAACAGTAACTCTCTCCATCGCTCAGTATCCCATTACCGTATTTTATGTTTTTCATAGCACTGAGCATTATCTGAAATAATCTCCTTTATTTTCTTGTTAATTTGTTCACTTACTCCTCTGCATATAACCTCTGTAATTGCTTTACATGATCATTGATGATACCTCGAACAATAATTGACATATGATGAGAAAATGAATGAAGAAAAAAAAGAAAGGAAGAAGAGGAACTTCAGGGTTCACCAACTCTTTATTGTTTTGAAGAGGCAATTGAGGCACAGAGAGGTTAGCTGGCATGTTCAAAGTAACACAGCATGTGAGGAGGAGAACCAAGGTTTAAACTCACGTCTGTTTGACTCAATAACCTATACTTTTTCCTGTGATCTCTCACTACCTTGATAGTTATCATGCTTACAGGTATGAATGTTTCCTGAAATAATATTCATACTTTCTACATTGAAAGCAATCCAACCATTCCTCTGGCTTCTACCCTCTTCTAGAAATTTTCTTTGTCATATCAGTTGAAGACTTTTTAGTGTTCATAAGAAGCTTTTTCAAGGGTTTGAAACTAAGAGAAGGGCGATGTCTCTTGTTCCAACCCGTCCCCTACCCCACATCCAAAGCAGTCTTTGAAACAAAGATGGGTAACTTAAGTTCTCACGCTGCACACTACAGCTGCTTCCTGTATTTGTTTAACAAATGTATGTTGTTATTTTTAGGATGAACAGTAAATAAAAGGAGGGAGCAAGGACATTTTAAGAATATTAACATTTAGACAATCTCTCTCTCCTTTAGAGGAGTTTTTGCTTTATTCCAAACACCCAAAACATTCAAGTAAAAAAAAAAGCATTCCACTTTTGATCATTTTTAAATACTCAGTAAAATCCCCCAAAACAACCCCAAACAGAAACTTAATTGAAGAAGAAACATGAAGCCCTCTTGATCTCTATGTAAACACAGCCAATTACCAAGACAATTTCCAAATAACCCCAAAGCTTGTATAAATGTCTTTTAGCACTGGGAGAGTGAAGCTAAATATTTACTACATGCCAAACAAAATTAAGATTTATCTGGCACCAAAGGAAAAAAGAGGCAGCTACTTCTGCATGTTGAAATCCCACTGCTACAAAGAGAAGCAGGGCCTTTTGAAAGGAAAACGTTTTCCCCGTGTTTACAAGGGTCATTTCAATGTTTTTGAAACTCTGCTACTAAATAATGTATGATACTCAAGTGAAAAAATAAACCAGCCAAATACTGTCTTCTCCCAGAAAGCCTGGCTGTCCAGGTAAAGGAGACCAGCCAGTACAATGGGGCAGCCTGATTCCTCCTGAACCAAGAGAGCATGGTGAGGTCAGAAGATACAGCCGCGGGGTCTTGTTCAAGATTTGGAGCTATTTGGGGTCTTATTAGGAAAGTGGTCTGCTGGGAGGTAGAGATGAGGCTTTAGAGCAAGGGCAGTATTGGCACAGGAGGTAGGCACCGTGGGATCACTTTCCAGCTCAGTCATTTCCTAGCAGGACACATTATCTAACTCCAGTCCCCAGCTACGTAGTAAGAATAGTTGCTTAGCTCTCTGAGTCTTTGGGGAAGATTAAATTAAATAGAATGTGTGAAGCACAGTGCCTGACACATAGTAACCACTCAATAAAATTTAACTATCTCATTGGTAGTAATAGTGTAGTATTGGCAGAGACAAGCACATCACCAAATATCCCCTGTGATCCTCTGTATTTCCCAGCTTCCCTTGCAGGTAGGTTGGAGCCTTGGGACTCATTCTGGCCAATGGGCTGCCAGTAAAAGTTAGGTAGGTCACTTCCAGGCAGAGGCAGGTAGGCAGGTAGGAGAAGGTGCCACCTAAAGCTCTCTTCTTTTCCTGCTGTGGCAACTTTGGGAGCCATGCTATTATGGTAGAATCACAATAGTAGCTTCTCTATGAGTCTAGTGTCTGAGTATATACAGAAAAGTCACGCACCCCCACTCAGGACGACGTGGTACGTAGTGGGAAATATGTCTCTGTTTTCAGGCTTTTGGAATTCCGGATTAGTTTGTCACTGCAGCATGCCTAGTTTATCCTGACTAATATGATTCATTATTTTTTTTCTTATCATTCCTTGATCAAAGCAGATTCAAGGGGACCAGAAGCCTTCCTGGAACGGGGGGTTCCAAATGTGGTTTTCATATGAAGACGCATTTTTATCAACTGATAGCTTCCATCTTTATGAACAGATAATATTCATATATATACATACATATATATAGAGAGAATACTATGTATATAATCATACACTCTAGATAGGTGTGTGTGTGTGTATATATATACCATGGTGCCAAAAAAATGTATACAAGTGGTCACTTTGGTCATTGTTATTCAAGCAGTAGTTCGCTGTAATTAGACACTGATGGCAACTACTTTGAGCACCTCTTGTCATTGCAGAAGTCAAACAGGACTTGTGTTCATCTTTTGTTATTGGTGTATATTGAGTATTACAATTTTAATACAGTTTTCCTTTCTTAAAATGTGTATACATTTTTTCTGGCACCCTCTGTATATATATATGCGTACATTTTACTCAACTCTTAACTCCTGCTGGTTTATGAGTTTTACCAATCCTTGTGAGTGATCTTTAAACAATTTCTGAAGTCAGGAAGGAACGTATATATTTCCTTCCAATCATATATTCTTCCTACTGCTGCTTTTTTGTCTTTATAAAAAACCACCCTGCCACCCAAACCTCCATTGTTCCCACATCTACCTTGATAAAATACAAATCTCTTCATGTGGCTATTAAGGCTCTCAGAGACCTGGCTCCTTCCTTCTCATGTCTTTCTAAACACTGCCACGTTCAGGCTGCCTTTCACTGTACGTCCACATCTCTGGATGATTCTGGAAACTCTGAGTATCAGCCTCTTTGCTTTTATCATCTCTCCATCCTGGAATGTTTCTCTGATCCCCTTGCAGCTCTTTAAAAAATAATAACAAAACATTGATAGCCTGCTTTCCTTGAAGGAAAGGACTCTAAACCAGGAAACTGAGACTTAATTGCTTTTTAAAAATTGTCCCCAAGATTCCATAGAGTTTGCCTTTGGCTTTTCTTTAAAAATAGCAGCTTTATTGAGATATAATTGACGTACTATATAACTGATCTATTTAAAGTATACATTTAAATGGGTTTTCACAAGCAACTTTACATTTTTATCACCTCTTTCCCCACGAAAAATATACATGCCTATTAGCTGTCACTCCCTTTTTCGCCCAGTCCCAGACCCTGGCAACCATTAATCTACTTTCTGTGTGTATAGATTAGTCTATTCTAGACATTTAGTGTAAGTGGAGTCAAAATATGTGGTCTTTTGTGACAGGCTTATATCATTTAGCTTAATGTTTTCAGGAATCGGCCACATTGTAACATCTATCAGTACTTCACTCTTTTTTAAGGTTGAATAATATTTCATTGCATAGATGTAACATATTTTATATATCTATTCATCAAGTGAGAGACATTTAGCTTTGTTCCCTTTTTTTACTATTTCGAATAATGTTGATAGGAACATTTGTGTATAAGTTTTTACATAGATGCATATTTTCATTTTTCTTGGGTATACATATACCTAGGAGAGGTACCTAACATATACCTAACAGTGTTAGGTCATACATGGAAAAGGAAAGAAAAGGTCTCTGACCCAGTGCTCACAAATTCTGTGCTTGTTGATGGAAGATAAGAGAGGAGATACTTTTACCCCAGGAGCCAGGAGGCCCTGAGGAATTCCAGGATGAAAAACGGTAACTGCACTGAAGGTGTGTTCTGTTGCTGCCTTCATCTGCTGCCTCTTGTGCTTTCACAGGGCTGCCTGGAGCAAGTGGATATCCACTCTTGACAGAAGAACAAAGGGATGAGTGCTTGCTGCTCCAGAAGCGAGTATTCACACTAAGAGTGCCGATGAAACCACCCCCTTCTCTCTTATAATGATAACGCTGATGGTGAAAAGAACTGTCATCATTGTCGTCCCTGACATAATATCTTCTATGCGATCAGTTTGTACAGTATGAATACATTTAACCTTCAGAACAGTCTTATTTGATACTAATTTTCCTCTTTACACAGGAGGTGGCTCTGACATTTTAAAGGTCAAGGTCAAGGTCACCCAGCTGATGTGTGACCAGGTTTTAGAACCTATAGCTTAACCACTTTGCCATCTGGTCCTTCAGTAACTGTAGGGGTTCAGGATGAGTTACCCCAAGATGTTCCACTGTAGTATGTGGGTTGTTTTGAGCTAAAGGCAACCAAGACTCTGCAGGCTCACGACAAATTTCTGCCCCCACCTTAACTACCTACCGTGTATCCCTGGAAATAAGACCTAACTGGAAAAGAAGCCCTAGCATGATTTTTTCAGGAGGACATCCCCTGAACATAAGCCCTAATGCATTTTTTGGAGCAAAGCTTAATGTAAGACCCGGTCTTATTTTCGGGAAACGCGGTAGGAGAATTGAAACTAGGGCCTTGCCCATCACAAGAGATTACTAGAGGTAACCTTTACGACCCAGCTACAGGGCAGGGCAAACTAATTACTGAGCATCTGCTCTTCTTATCGTCCTGCAGTGACCTTCCTCCCCTCTGCAGCCACAGGTGCCGCACGTCATCCTTAGCTCAGAATATTATATACACCTCATTTTAAATTTCTGTCCCTGACGTTGTCATGTATGTGGGGTTCCCTTATGCATAAATATAATTAAATGTGGTTATGTTCTCTTGTTAATCTGTCTCCTGTAGATTTAATTATTAGACCAGCCGGAAAGAGCCTTGAAGGGAAGAGAAACGTTTCTTCCTTCCTCACACAGCCCAGGCTGAAACTCCCAATGCAACCGTCAACTGAATCAGTGTGTTTTTTGTATGTCCCAGAGTTAGGTGGGTCCCCAAATCTGTCCCTTCTACTGAAACATCCTCCTAAATATGGCTCATTTGTTTAGTCTATGAAGGTGAACAGCTATCTCTAGAAGAATTGTTGATACGTATTTTAAAGCATGTCAATTATTTTTCAGTTTATCAAACTGATGTGACCGAAATCACAAGTTGCCACTTTGCAATCAGAGATTAAAAATATAAAATAACAGACATTAAACAATATTTTAAACCACGCTTACTTTTTTCTGATTCTCTGTAATATCTTTCAGATTATGAAAAGTTTATGTGTTTATTGTAGAATATATATGTAAAAAAAAAAAAAAAAAGTAAGGAATTTGGAAAAACCAAGTGGGAAAAAATCATCCTTAATCCTACCACCTGGAAACAACCTTGTTCCCATCTCTTTCTATTTGAATATACTGAAAGTGAAATACACTAAAAGTGAAATTGGGACTATAGCGTAAGGAGGAAAGGCCTCAATTCTGGAATCAGACAGACCGGAATTTGATTCCCAGTACCACCACCTGCAGGCTCTTTGACCTTGGGCCATGGACTTAACCCTCTGAAAATTCAGGTAAATTGCTCCTACCTCCCAGGTTGTGAGTTAAATGCCATGATGCATATACAGTGTTTAACAGTGTCTGGCATGTGGTAAAGATTCAGTCACTGAAAGCTGTTAGGTTTAACGATAGTGCTATTATTATTTTACTGTGACCTCCCCCTATTATTCAATATTCTTTAAAAACACTATTTGGATTGCCTCGTCTCTCTTATTGATATTCCATAATTTATTTAGCTAGTTTTCTAATTAGGTCAGGGGTACTTTTGATCTCCAACCAATTAAGTAGTGCTGCAGTTTCCATGTTACTCTTAAGACAGTTTGCGTCCTTGCCAATGTCCTCGGACTCTCCCCATCACTGGCCACATCTGGGATAGCCCCACCCAGTGCAGTGTGTCTTCCTGGGGTAAGACAAGCTGCTCCAACCACCTCATTTTCCCAGACACACATCCTCCAATGGAAATAAAATCAACCCTTTTTTTTTTTTTTCAAGCAGAAACCATGGTGTTTGCTCACTCGGCAGTCCTTCTCTAGCATGGGGGTAATTTGTAGCTTGAACGATTGAGACAAACACTTGGCATGAGACAGAGAGAAGTAGGATGAGCCTGTAATTGGAATATTTTGTCTCATTTATTCTTGATAATGTGCCATATTCCACTCCATCGGCCAGAGGCGAATGTTCACAGAATGCCTTACACCTGGTAGCCGTGCTTATGAAAACCAGATGTGGTTCATCGCGACGTGCTATTTGAAAGCCAGGGTAAGCCATTTCCCTCTAACCACCCCCCTCCCTTTCTCATTCTCTCTGCTTTTTCCAACAATTTTTTTGTCCTCCCTGGGGTTTTTGTTACATTTATGTGGAGTCCAGGGATGATGGCCCATTTTTACCAAGTCTCTAGGTAATCCATTCTGCATTTCCTACAGGAAGAGACTAAAGAAGGTGGGTGGAGGAGGGGGACAAGGGAGCCCAGAATGATCAGGAAGGATTACGGGTTAGCTCTGGTAGCCACACTGCTTCTGGCACCTCCTTGCTGTGTTGGGGAGCAGGCACTCATCTGTAGTGTGGTCAGAAAGTCCAAATCAAGGAAGCTGTTCCCACATTTTTATCATTTCACACAACAATTTTGCTCTCCTGAATCTCCCTGTGGGTTACAGAAGGAATAAGGGGACTGCGTGGGCTGGCTTCTCCAGGGAGCCTTGTCAAAAATGCAATCCTGCGTTTCCTCATACATTAGATATTTATAAGGAACCTGTAAAACACACATTCCTGGTCCCCACTCCAAATTCTCTGAATCAGAATTTTCAGGAGAGGGCTGTGGGCATCTGCCTTTTGGGGTTCCTGAAGACGGTGCTGGAGTCAAGTTGGGAAACATCCGTAGAGAGAAACACAGCTCAGCCTTTGGTGTACATCACCTGGGGGACCTTATTTAAGTGCAGATTCTAATCCTGTAAATGGGTGGGGGAGATCGAGGGGGCTGAGACGGTTTTTCTAAAACTCTCCCAGGTCATCACACCAAACTCCGAGTTATGGGGAAGTATCTCAGAGGTCAGCAAACGCCCCCACTGCCTGAGGTGTCTTCACCCCAGGGTGATTGACAAACATCAATAAAAATAGTATTTCATCACACACGAACATTTTAGGAAATGCCAGTACTCATGAATGAAGTCTGATTGGAACACAGCCACACCCATTTGTCACATATAGACCATGGCTGCTTTTGTACAACAAACTGCAGAGTTGGGTAGCTGTGAAAGAGATCACAGGGCCCGAAAAAACTAAAATATTTACTATCTGGCCCTTTACAGAAAATGTTTGCCAATCCCTGGCAAAGCAGAGGTGTGCTTTAACGAAATGTATTACTCAGTACAGCTGGAATGTGGGCAATAAGACTGGCGACCCCGTAGGTTCAGTTTGGATATCAATAATATTCAAAAAATAATATTACAATAAAACAGGAGAAGAACTCGGACAAGAAAAACAATTCTCCAAATCTTTACCCTTCCCAACCTCCACCTCCTTACCCCAATTTCTGACTTTGAATGGCTACATATTTGCATAATGGCTTTCTTTTGTTCTTTTTATTGCCTAATAATTGAAGTACAAAAAAAAAAAAAAGCCTTCAGGCTCCAACCCAGTTCCAGACTCCAGTAAGTGTATAGGTGAAAAAGGTGAAGAGTATTTTATCTTCATTAGGCAGCTAGAATCTAGAATCTAGGCTTTTGTTTTTGTTTTGTATTTGTTTTTGCTAGTTATAGTTACTTATAGACATTAAGGGAATTAGTGATAGAATTTCCTTAGAGGACTCTTTTCAGATATTAAAGAGGAAACCACAGGCCCAAAGTGACATCACTCGTGCTAAAAGCCCATCATACCAAACCCAGATTGAATACCTGACCTAATTACTGTTTCAACCTCTCTTAGAAATATAATCTTAATCAATCAGTCTGGAATTTTCTGGTCAACACCAATGAGTTAATCTGTGACGTGGGTCCTCTCTACTTTTGCCCACCCCACGGAAAGAAGAGGTAATCTGCATGATAAAAGTCCCTGCTATTCTCTTCCCCCACAAAATCCTGGTCTAAAAATAGCGCTTTATTTCTTTTGTTAATAGCTCCCTTGCCCCACCATTCTTCCTATAAAACCCTTCCTTTTTGTACAACTCTGAGCGCCCTTCTAAAAGCTAAATGGGTTGTTGCCTGATTCATGAGTCTTGTAATAAAGCCAATTAGATCTTCAAATTTATTTTGTTTTTTTCACACAGAGAAACGAGTAAAAATCAGCTTAAATGTGCCTTTCCTGGAGAGGCCCTTTTCATCTCTCTCCACTCAGTTGGGGCATAAAATGGGTGGAGGTGACTCAAAGTTTTGCAAATTTATACATTTCTGTAAAAAGACCTCTTGCTGAGAGGGCATGGTTTTCTGCCAGCAAATTGATTCCTTCTTAATTTCGTTGCCCCAGGATCCTAGCAGCAGACTTTGAAGGCACGAGGTGCTTGAGAGCTTATGTTTTACTTGGAAACATGGAAGAAATGGTGAGCACCCAACAATACAGCGCATACAATGATCAAAACTCCTCTGGCTACTTGTAACTCTTGCCTTTGGACCAACCGAAGGGTGCCTGGAATGGGAAACTATTTGGGCATTTTTTTTTAATTGGGGAAGGGGAACAGGACTTTATTGGGGAACAGTGTGTACTTCCAGGCCTTTTTTCCTAGGTCAAGTTGTTGTCCTTTCAATCACAGTTGTGGAGGGCGCAGCTCAGCTCCAGGTCCAGTTGCCATTGTTAGTTGCAGGGGGCACAGCCCACCATCCCTTGCGGGACTCGAGGAGTTGAACTGGCAACCTTGTGGTTGAGAGCCCACTGGCCCATGTGGGAATCGAACCGGCAGCCTCCGGAGTTAGGAGCACGGAGCTCTAACTGCCTGAGCCACCGGGCCGGCCCTATTTGGGCATTCTTTAATTTACTTGACTTCTTATAGATAAAGGGTATTTTTCTTGTGCAAGAAGTTTGGTTATTTTGTCAGCACACAGGGTTCTATTTGTCAAACTCATGTTTGATTCCATGTTGGAGCTCAGAGCTCCTAAAAGCCCAGGCAAACACTGCACTGTCAGCACCCTCATCCTAGACTCTGCATCTTTCTCCCAGACTGAAGTGTCATTCCTCGCTCTTTCCTAAAGCTCAAGTATAAGACTAAAAACAAACAGAAGAAGAATCAGAAGAAAACTCTTCCTGAGCTTTCCCTTCATAATTATGACAATGACCATGTTTCTGTCTTTTCTCAGAAGGTGAACAAGATGAACCCGCAAGCTCCCGCGTCCTCTCCTTTCTTTATTTTACCAGACTTGAGCGGTTTGCCTCTTCCTGCAAAGGACTTGCAATCCATTCTCCTTCCTCAGGCTAAGTGAGAGGCTTTCACTATGAAAGAAATCAGAGGCAAGAGGCCACTTATCTTGGAACACAGCCTTTCAAAGAGAGGTGACATATTCTAACAAGGATGGAATCTTTGCACGTCCCTGTAATGGTCCCTGACACCTTGAACTGCAAAATATTGCTGAGAAGACTATTCCTTGTCTCTTTCTCTCTCACCATCTCAGTCTTTCTCTGTTCTAGGAACAAAGAAAACTTTTAAAAGTGAGACAGAAAGATCAAAAAGGTTCTTAATTTTTTTATATGTCTACTGAGCCCAGAACTCTGATAAAGGGAAGGTGAAGGTGGGGGTGGGAGCAGCTGACACCAGATAGCAGTCGTTCTTTTAGGAGGGAAAAAGAACTTGTCACCTCTAATTACATTCCATGGCTCTTGCTGAGCGCTACCTCAGAAATGGAATACTTTGATGTGAAGAAAAACAACCATTTCCCATTTACACCAATGCAATAACGAGGGAAGGAGGGGAAGTCAAATTTGAACTCGAAACATTTCACCAATCCTCTATGAAGTTATGTAAATTGCATGTTCTTCAGCTATTAGCCTTCTTTTCCATAATTTTCATACCCGGAAGAGAAAACTGTGATCAATTGCGGGGACTGTATTAGTTTCCCGCTGTTGCTGTAAAAATTATCACAAACTTAGTAGCTTAAAAAATTATGAGTGATTATCTTTGAATCAGAAAGAAATAGCAGGAGTTTTACTTTCCTTTTTGCTGTTTTCTATGTTTTCCACATAATAAGCAGCATTCCTTTAGTAAATCAGGAAAAGTGAAATAACAATATAAGACGGCATGGTAAAGTCTTTTTGAATGAGTGAAACGTGAGTGTATATGACACTTTCATTTGCTGTCCTTATAGATCCACCTGCAGGCTCAGCAGTATTTACACCCACTTTACACATATGAGATTTGTGAGGTAACGTGACTAGCCCAAGGCAAGTATACAGATAATGCATGCATACAGATCAGACACATCCGCTAGGCATAGGGGATATAGTGGGATCAGAACAAGTATAGTCACTGCCCTCAAGACAGATATACACAAATCCTCACAAATTGTAGTTGTAAACTACAATAAATGCTAAACTGGGAAAGTGCTGGGAAATTAGATTGCAGAGTCAAGAAAACTTTTTGAAAAAATGCTATTTAGCCTTGAACTCAGGTTCTGTTGTGTTCTTTCCACTGTGTTCAACTGACCTTCCTCCCCACACCTGGTTAGCTAATTCCTAAATAAAAAACCTCCAAAGGGGCCAGAGGTAATATCATCTCTAAGATTTTTGGTTTGTTTTGTCTGCAACCCTGAAGAGCCTATAAATCAATTTTCCTGCAGGTGGTTCCTGAAAATATGAGTGGGGAAAAGCCAAATAAATTCTTTTTTGCTTTATTATTAAAAGAACAAAACAAATGAACAATAGCTACAAAACACACACACAAACAACAAAACTCCACAATGCTCTAAGTATGGCTTAAGGAATCTCTCAGAACCAATTTCCCCATTTATATCAGCCTCCAGACCCCCTGAGTGGGTGACCTAAAGCCCTAGGGTCACTTGAGAATGCATAGAATTGATTACACCCAATTCCAAAAGAATGCACTTGAATGCTGGTCATTTGCTTCTTTCTTTTATTTTTATCTCTATTTTTAAAATTTATTTTTAAAAGTAAATGTCAGCAAGAGTGGCCTTAGTGCCCAGGCAGTGCTGCTGTGTGGAAATGCAAACCCGTGGGCCTGCACCGTTATTAAAATTCACTCTCATTGGTAAGAAGTCAGTTGAGGTCTGAGCCCTTCAGCTTAAAGGCCTTCCATGGAAACGTGTCAGCAGTGGAGGCTGAAAAGTTCACACAGCCACGCGATTCACCACATTCTGTTCTCAAGTCACAGTTCAAATCCAGTTGTCGAAAGTTGATTCAATTCAATGGAGTGAGACTTTTCAAGCAGTCGGGGGAAGCAGACCCCATTATTCTTCCCCAGCAAAGTGGGCACGCCAGGTTTGGAAACTTTTGAACTGTGTCCTCAACACTCAAAATCCAATTTCCCAGGCTTCTTCACTGAACAAAATAGGACTAGATGCCAAGGGCTACATAGAGGGAGACTAAAAGGATGTTTTCCTTTTATGTTCTTGCCTTTAAAAAGGCAAATGATTTCTTATTAGAATGCAGAGTTTCAACTTGGTTCAGATCCTGAAGAAATTGCAAGAAATGGGTAACTAGTTTGGCTGGAGTGACCAGCAATAATGGAATTGTATTTCCCTCTAGATTAACTTCATTTTCCTGCTTCCCACAGTGACACACCTTCCATTTCATTCTGATTCTATTTCTGCCTCCTAATAACTTTGTTTCCACAGCTTTCATGAATAAGGTACGGGATGCGAGGCGCGGGGTATAGGAGAATGCAGACCTGCCAGGGCTGCTCAGTCTTGCTTTCTTCACCTTTTCTCTCTTGGTTTCCATGACACTACCTTCCCTTAGTTACTTTTCTTTATTCATCCAGCTAGACCTTCTAACTCACTTCTAACTGCCTCCACTGCTCCCCTTCTATCTGCATCTTACATGCTATTGTAGTTTCTATCCTGGATGATCTCGTAAAATCCCACGTACTTGCAGCCATACAAGTCAACCCATCTATACTCAACTTCTAGCTGGACATCTCCACCTGGGTATGCCACCTGGCCATACACCCCAAATTCAGTCCATCCCCAACTTCAGGCCCTACTTTTTCACCTCCTCACTAAAATGTAAACAAACAGACAACTCAAATCTTGTGATAGTCACGGAGCCATGTTTTACCATCTTCACGGCTAGTGAACTTGACAGTTATTTTAGGGCAGAGTGGCTCGAATCCCCAAATATTTGTATGTGAACTTTATGTGGTTCTTTCTCTTAATGCAGTTAATTGATTCAAGACACCTCTGCTAATTTCCTTCTTGCCTGTAGTCTCTGAATCAGTTGCAGATTTCTTTACCTTCTAGTGGACAAATATTAGACAACTTGGCATCTTCAACAGTGGAATGTCAAGAGTGTGACATGTTTCAGATAATTCTGGAGGTGCTTTTTGTGTTGAATCCCAGAAAACCTGATGTTAGCGATTTGGGTCATCTTTGAGAACCTGGATCAAAACCCATTTTTTTTTTTTGAGACACAGCCTTAATCTCTCCTATGGACTTTCTTGACTTCTGGGATATCTTGGAATCTACAGGAAGATATATCCATATGATAAGTATCGATTTATTTCTCTCTATCCTCACTGCCATAGCTGTATTCCACGACCTTTATTTCTTACGTAGATTATAGGAGTAGAATCTCTGTTTTCACTTCTCTAATCTTGTCCATCTTTCTCCAATCTCTCTGGCTGTTATTAATATCTCTCTAAAATCAAGATTAAGGCCATTCACTTTCCTTTGACCATAGTGCTTTACCAAATGTAGGCTATTCTTTTGTGTTTTCCCTTTTTCATATTGAGGTAAAACTCATACAATGTGAAGTTAACCATTTTATCTTCACTAACCGAGGAGCCTTCAATACATTCAGTGTTGTACAGTGGGCAGCTCCACCTCGATCCAAAACGTGTTTATCACCCCTAAAAGAAACTTCATACCCATTAGGCAGTTTTCCTAACTTTCTCCCTCCTCTCAGCCCCTGGTACCATTAAATCTGCTTTGTCTTTATAGATTTACCTATTCTAGATATTTCATATAATGGAATCATCATACGTGATCTATTGTGTTTGACTTCTTTAGTTTCTCCTTTTTAGGTTCATCCATGTTGTAGCACGTATCAGTACGCTATTCACTTTTTTAGCCAAATAATATCCCTATGCAAGTATAGACCACAATTTTGTTATCTACTCATCAACTAATGGTTATTTGGGTTGTTTCCACCTTTTGGTGATTGTGAGTGGTGCAGCACTGAACATTCACATACAGGTTTGTGTTCCAAAACCTATTTTCAATTCTTTGCGGTATAAACCTAGGGATGGAATTGCTGATCATACGGTAATTCTGTTTCACCTATTGAATAACTGCCAAACTGCTTTCCATAGCAACTGTACAATCCTACTCTCCCACTAGCAATGTGCAAGGGTTCTAATGTCTCCACATCCTTATCAATGCTTATTTCTCATTTCTGTTGGTTTGGCTTCTTACATTATAGCTGTGTTAGTTTCCTAGTGTTGCCATAGCAAAGTAGCACAGGTTGAGTGGCTTATTGGGGAGGTCTGTTTCCTCCTACAAGCCCACATTTCTTCTTGGGCAAAAGGGGAGCCATGGATAGCGTCATCTCTAAAGTCTCCTCAGGCTCCACAGTCTATGATACTTGAAGTCCTATCCTTCAAGTTACACACACACACAGCTTATGGTAGGTCTTCTGCTCTCCGATGAAACTGTCTGCTGCAGGATTTCCTGTCCAGAGTGCTGGGATAGTAATCCCTCAGAGCAGAGGGATGGGACTCAGTGGCATACAGCCCTCAGGCCAGTCACCTCTGGATAAAAGCAACATCCTCCATTTGGCCCAGTGTGCTGTATAAATATTATCATTTTGCTCACGTGCCATGCGTCAGAAGATTGGGGAGCTCTTGCTATTGGAAGGCAGTATGGTCAAGTTGAAATGAAATCCTTCTGGACCCAAACAAAAGTCCTACTTGTGCCTTGTATCTTCCCCCACCCCTTCAAGTGATGGTTTGAATTCTCCTTGTTTGAGTATCTACTTATGCTTTAGAACTCTAGTAAGCCAAACTGCTTTGGAAGTTGTACCAGTAGGGCCTGGTCAGGAGACAGAATTCACAACAGTTATCTTAACAGAGAAAATTTAATATAAAGAATTATTAAGTAGGTATTGAACTAAAAAGGCAGAAAGAACACTGAGCTATCACAGGTGAGCAGCTACCACCCGCAGGGCTGGAGGAACAAAGGGAAGAGGCTGGAATGATTAAAATTTAAAGACTTGGAGGTGGAGTCCTGCTGAGCTGGGATTGACCTCTGTCTGCGGGGCACGGGTTGGCTGCTACTGAAGTCTCTAAGCTCAAACAGGTGGGGGCACCCATCTGAGGAGGGGGCACCAGCCAATTGCGGCTTGTGTCTCTGAAGGAGCACAATGAGGCTGGTTGGATGAGTCTGGGAGAACTGAAAACTGGAGTTAACTGCTACTACTGGAACCCCTGGAGCAGGGGAGTGCGTGTGGGATGATGCAGATGGAAACAGAAAGCACAGGGGAAGCCAATCTAACCTAACAGGCAGGGCGAGCCCCTTCTTCCTACCCCAGCTTTGCGGGCCCCCTCTGGGACCCCCATTTGCAGAGTCTAACTGGGAGCCACTTGGCACAGCAGACATGCGGTTTGCCCAGATGCAGCATCACAACGCAGAGTATAAAAGAGGACGTTTGAAGCTAAAAGGCAGTAGCATATTAACTGGTACCTTTTCCTTGCTGAAATCAATGCGTCTCCTCCCTGCTCCTGTAACCCGTTTCTGAATAATCTTTATGTTTCTCTCTTTCCCTTTAGACAATGAGCTACTTGAGAACAAAGTTATGTTTTCTTTATTTCTGTGTCCTCAAATATTCCAGTATCCGTATCATAGTAGATGTTCACTAAAGGTTTGTTGAATGACTGCATGGATGGATGAATAGCCAGAGCAGGCGAGGAAAACGGGAATGGCCCAAGAGAATGGCCCTTATCAGAACTTGAAAAGAAAGCCTTGGAAGGAAGCCAAGATGAAAGATGGCAAACGAGACCCATGACAACACTATTGGATAGTTTGGATCTACCCTTGTTCTTCCCAGTTGCATTTTCGTAACTTGTGACAAAAGAAATAGTGCTACCACAGCAAGTAATCAGCCAGGCAGAGAAAGAAGGTAGAGATACACAAAGAAATCCTTTGTAGGTGGGAGGATAATCACATACCTGCTAGGACCGAAGTGCTGAGAAAATTATTAGCAACAGTCAAGCAGATTACAGGAGCCATGGACAAAGGAATTAGGGTGAAGGGCAGAAGTGGCACCCCTTCGCCCGGAATACAAAACTCTTCCTACACACAGCCCTGCCTGTTCCTCCAACTCCATTGCTTAGCAGTCCACTCCCGTTCAGCTCAGTCTATGAGTCACACTCCCTGTAGCTTTCCTCTGCCTGAAACTCCAGCCTCTACCTACCAGATTAATTCTTCATCATCCAGAAAAACTCAAACCAGTTGTCTCCTCTCCCAGCGATTTTGCTTCTCTAGCTATTCCTGAGCCTTCCTATTCTTCTACGCCCCCCCCACCCCCAAAGATAACAGGCTGCAGTAATTAATTAGGGTCCTGGAGCCTGGATGCAAAGCCTGACACCATCACTTGACAGCTGGGCATATTTCTTAACTCTGTCTCAGTTTCCTCATTTATAAAATAGTTACAATGATGCTCCCTAGTAAACATTTGTGACCATTACAACATGGAAGGTATTTTAATTGCTTCGCACACTGGCTAACACATAGAACGTGATCCTAAGCATTGATGACTCATGTTACTATTACACTATATTGTAGTCATTTCTTTAAGTGGAGGCTCTCTTACTGAGTCTTGGCAGGGATTTTGACTTATTCATCATTATTGTCTTCCCAGGGCCTGGTATATAGTAGGTGTTCAATGAATACTAGAAATTAACCCCCCAAAATGAATAAATTAGAATTTTGATTAAGTAGCTTGGCCAAGGCCTAACAGGTTTCTTTAGTGGAACTGCTGGTCTCTAATAAGGAATTCACAGAAAATTCTTTTGTTGCTCAAAATGTTTTAGCATCGGAGAAGCACATTTTCCTGTAAGAACTGTCTGATGAGGACAAACATCATGAAGACTCTTTTGAGAACCTGCCTCCAGGTTGACTCAGCAAATATCAGTGCTACTATAGAACCATAAATGCAGATTATATTAGGCGGGACTCTTTCATTCGATAGGGATAGAAACTCAACTGGAAAAAAATCTTGGGAAAAAAAAAAGATTTATTACAGGATACTGGGATAGTGTGGAATAGCTGCAGGGAAATAGCTGGGCCTGGGAATCAACTGGAACTAGGGGACTCTGCTTTCTCCAGCTCTTATTTCATCAGTTTATTTTTCCATCTCTGGGCTTCTGTGATGTTTTTGTTTTGCTTGTTTACAGATGTACAGGTTTTCTCTCTTCCTAGAATGTCTACGATTCTGGGTCAGGGACTTTGTATCCGTTTCCTCTGGCTGCTGTCAGCAATGACCTCAGACTTAATGACTTGAAACAACACAAATTTATTCTTACAGTTCTGGAGATCAAAAGTCAAATGAGTCCACGGGCAACAGGGCTCCAAGGAAGGTGTTGGCAGGGCCGCGTTCCTTCTGGAGTTCTAAGGACGAATCTGGGCCTGTGCCTTTTCCAGCTTCTGGACGCTGCCCACATTCTTCGGCTCATGGTCCTTTTACCATCCCCAAAGCCAGCAGCTTCGATGCCAGCATCCGCAAATCTCTCCACCTCTGAACTGCCTGTCTCTTTCTTACAAGAACCTCTGTGATTACACTGGATCCATTTGGATCATCCAGGATAATCTCTCCATCACAACATTTTTAAATGAGATTATATCTGCAAGGTCCGTTTTGCCATATAAAGTAACATTCATAAGGTTCTGGGGATTCTGGTACGGGCATCTTTTTTTGGGTGGGGTGGTGAGTGAGGAAGAAAGGAGGCATTATTTAGCCTACTGCAGGCATTATTTATCTCCAGAGTCAGCATAATGTCTAGTAAATAATAGTGTGAAAAATATCAGTTGCTGAGTGAATTAATAAAAGAATGAATTTACCTCTCTGCACATCACTTTCAAGCTTTCCTTCCAGACAGGCTTTCTCTCTCTGCAGGAAAACATGGCTGTCGATATTCCTGAACCTTATGTCACCCCCACCCCACACTACTACTCTTGGAAAGATGCTTAATTCCTTTCTCACTTCCCTTTGAAGAATCTTGGAGCATGATTCTGATCAACCCTAATTGGTCCAGGCAGGCCTGTGGACAAGCCAACTCTGTAGGAAAGAGTGGTTATTCACGGTGGTTCTGTAACGTGGTTAAAGTAAAAATAGAAGTAGCCCCATAAACACAAGGGGTACTCTTCCTTAGCATATAAAAATGGTGATTTCTGTACAGGTAGTGAGGCCATATACACTATCCAGGTGACACAGGAAATTGTGAGAAGGCTGTACCTGGGAAGACAGCCGTCTGAAAGTGGCTACTTTTTAAAAATTGTGTGCCCACTATTCCCTGCAGGAATTTATTTCCTAATGATTGATCACTTTTGCCTAAAAAACACATCATTGCACAAGAATGCCAGCTACATTATGGTTTTGGTTATGAAAGTTCTAGATCAGTGGGTTTTAATCCTATCAGACCCAATGCCTCCTCTTATTGAGAATAATGTCAACTCCCCTTTTACAATCCTGAAGTGAAATCCATAAATAACATATACGCCTGCACAATTTTGGATACAATAAATACTCAAGATGCAATATAAAAGAGAATAAAAAGTAAATATATAATCAAATAATTTGTATTTCAACATGTCAATTATCTAGCACAGCTACACTATAAAACAGCAAACTCCTTCACAAAATTCTGAAATGTCAGTAGGAGGCACAGGCACCCGTTCAAAACCACTTCTCTTGATACATACATACTGTAGACTTAATGTGTGACTAACCTCACCCCTGATCCATCTGTCAGATCATACTGTTACAATCCTTCGCGGCACGTACTCCTACCTGAAGCCATCTTGCTCAGTTATTTGTTGACTGACTCATTTATTAGTTCTCTCCTCTCCTTGAACCTCAGCTCCATGATATCGGACTCTTGTCTGTCTTTTTCAGTGCTGAGTAGAAGTTACCTGAGCACACAGCAGAAGCTCAATATACACGTCTATTGAACAAAGAAACAGATGAATGCTCCTTTTGACCAGTCAAAGCACACCAGAGCTGGAAAGACCCTTTCTGACTATCTGATGTGATGACACCAAGACCAAAGGAGGGTGGAATTGGCTTGCCCCTGTTTACAGAGCCAGAAAGTACATGGACTCAGATCTCCTGACTCCTGTGCATACAGACATCATGCATGTATGGTTTGTTAATCCCTCAGTAACCAAACAGAGATTTTCATTTAAGGACACTGATACTTTTTCTCTTTATCCTAATTAATCAGGCAATAGAGATTTAAATATGATCATCCCTAATGAAGATGAGAGATATTCAGTATACCCTAGCTGACATGTGATAGTTCCCACTTGTTACATTTTATATCAACCTCCAACATCTGTCCTATATAAACCCCAAACTGCACACTCTGGGATGCAATGGTAGCATGTCCTCTATAGTGATAAACCGATCCAGCAAGTGCTATTTTTTCCTGATCAACCTTCTAGAAACAAATTTCTTGTTGAGAAGAAAGCCAGGGGATGCTTTACAGATGGCATGAAAAAGGAAATAGTGACAGAGAGTACCAATTGCTGAAAATAGCATGTGCCAAGGGCTACTTTGCAATATTAGTTTATGAATTTTGCCAGCTCAGTAATGTGTTAGCAGCAGCAAACCACTTGGAAGTTTTCCTTATATATTCCATTCAAAGAGACATTGCACCTTAGCATACAAAGCAATATCCAACAGCAGTTGGGTCTGCTTAGATTTAGAACTGAACTGAGAGAGCAGGTTATATTTGCTTTCGATTTCTCTATGTGGGAGAAATGCAATGATTACTTCCAGCAACTCTGAAAGTCAGATTCTGATAACCAGAGAAATACAAGTGAGAAAGCAACGCAGGTATATTTTAAAAAGAACAAGAGTGAGTCAATGATTTGTTTCTGGAAGCCGCTGACCCATTTACAATTTACTTCAAGCTCAGAAATAAAGCCTGTAAACTCACCCCAAACCAATGTGGATATGAGTTAGTAAAGGAAATATATCAAGTGTAAGCTTTAGCTTGAGTCTTAAGAAATCAGGTTCTGGTTTCTTCCTGATCTGAATGTATTCATCAAGCCTTGCAAAGATCGGTTCCTTTCTTGACTCAAAAGGGAGACTTCGTATACTGGAAAGTAGCATCACACTCCACATGCTTCTTCATAAGGTGAGGGAATCCAACATTTTAAATAAAAGGTTATTTCCTAACACCTAATGATTAATCTAGATCTGGATGACTGAAAGATTTTAAGTTTGCTGACAGCCCACCTAAATTGCATCACTTAGCCGACAGAAACCCTAAATCATTATTTGTCATAGGTGGAAGGGCCACTAACCAGTTGGGAGCCAAAACTCTTCTTTTTTAAAATTAAGTATATTGGGGTAAAATTAGTTAATGGCATTATGTGAGTTTCACATGTACAACTTGATGACACAACAGTTGTGTTCTCCATTGTGTATACATTGTGTAAACTCCATACCACCCAAAGTCTAATCTCCTTTCTTCACCATACATTTGACCCGCTTTACCTCTTCATTCTCCCTCCCTAACCCTCCTCTCTCTTCTGGTAACCACCATTCTGTTGTCTGTATCTATGAGCCAAACTTCTTTTTACCTATTAGGAAACCATCATCCTCAGAGAAACGACCTATCAAAGGTCCTGAAGTAAACTAATGGCAAGTCTTACACTGGAGATTGGTGTAGAGGTTCAAATCCCTGCTTTTTCAGGGAAACCCAAGATGGTGGAGTAGGTAAACACTGCCTGCATCCTTCTAGGAACACATTAAAATTACAACTGAATTATAAAACAGTCAACCTAGACGACCATCTGAGGTCTAGTGGAACAGAATTTTTATAACCAAAGATATAAAGTCGAGACTGGTAGGAGGGGCGGAGATACAAAACAGGCCAGCCCCAAACCCCCATGTGGAAGTTGAGAATTAGGAGGAATATCTCGGCCACAGAGGTTCCCCCAAGGAGGAGCGAGAGACACCAGCCCCACACTGGCATGCCCAGCCCAGAGTACTGGTGCCAGGAAGAGCATCCTCCACAACATCTAGCTGTGAAAAACAGTGGGGATTCTGCCATCCCAACTGCAGGAAACCCAGACGTCCTCGTAAAGGGACCGCGCCCATCTCAGTCGCTCGCAGGCACTTACCCTGGGCTCCAGCGGAGGGATGGTAACTCGGAGGGCATTGGAGTCATATGGGGAGACTCCGAGTTGTGTGGCTTCAGAGCAACAACTGGAGGGACACTTGCCATTTTCTCTATGTGGAGGTCTCCTCCTGGGAAGCCAGCAGGTGGCCACCATCTTTAATCTGTTTGAGCCCGCCCCCTACGCTTCCGGCCAAAGCTGAATCTGATTGGCCTGGTGAGCTCCACTCAATCTGCCCCGTGACTCCCTGCCCCTGCCCCACTTAACTCCCCCAAAGCTGGCGGCACTTTCTGAGGTGAGCAGCCAGCCCCACCTGAATTGCATTCTTTCTTGGCCAAGACTGGGAGACATAGCAGATCTACCTAATACAGAGAAACACAGAGAAGCACTCAAAATGAAGAAACAACAACAAAAAAAATACATCCAAAATGAAAGAACAGGAGAAAACTCCAGAAAAAGAACTAAATGAAATGCAGGCAAGCAACCTATCAGAGACAGAGTTCAAAACCATGGTTAGAAGGATGCTCAAGGAACTCAGTGAGAACTTAAACAGAGAGATAGCAAGCATCAGAAAGGGTTCTCACTTTGTGAGGGGTGTAAATGTCTAGTACATTGTTTTGTACACCTGAAACTAATAATAATTTTAAAAAGACATAGAAACCATAAAAAGAACCAGTCATAAGTGAAGAATACAATAACTGAAATGAAGAATGCACTAAAAGACTAGATAAAGCAGCAGTTTGGAAGAGAAAATAGCAGAAAACACCCAATCATAATTACAAAAAGAAAAAAGAATCCAAAAAATGAGGCTGGTTTAAAGACCTCTGAGACAATATCACGTGTAACAACATTGACATCATAAGGGTACCAGAAGGAGAAAAGAGAAAGCAAGAGATTGAGAACCTATTTGAAGAAATAATGACTGGAAGCTTTCCTAACCTGGTGAAGGAAACATACAAGTTCAGGAAGCTTCAGAATCCCAAACAAGATGAACCGAAACAGGCCCACGCCAAGACACATTATAATTAAAATGGCAAAGGTTGGGCCGGCCTGGTGGCTCAGGCGGTTAGAGCTCCATGCTCCTAACTCCGAAGGCTGACAGTTCAACTCCTCGAGTCCCCCAAGGGATGGTGGGCTCCGCCCCCTGCAACTAAGATTGAACACGGCACCTTGAGCTGAGCTGCCGCTGAGCTCCCGAATGGCTGAGTTGGTTGGAGCGCGTCCTCTCAACCACAAGGTTGCCAGTTCGACTCCCGCAAGGGATGGTGGGCTGTGTCCCCTGCAGCTAGAAATGGCAACTGGACCTGGAGCTGAGCTGCACCCTCCACAACTAAGATTGAAATAACAACAACTTGACTTGGAAAAAAGTCCTGGAAGTACACACTGTTCCCCAATAAAGTCCTGTTCCTCTTCCCTAATAAAATCTTAAAAAATAAATAAATAAATAAAATGGCAAAGGTTAAAGATAAAGAGAGAATCGTAAAGCATCAAGAGAAAGGCAACTAGTACCTCATAAGGAAGCCCCTATAAGATTGTCAGTAGATTTCTCAAGAGAAACTTTGCAGGCCAGAAGGGATTGGCACAAAGTATTTAACATGATGAAAACAAGGACCTACAACAAAGATTACTCTGTCCAGCAAAGCTATCATTTAGAATTGACAGACAGGTAAAGAACTTCTCAGACAAGAAAAAGCTAAAGGAATTCATCACCACTATAGTATTACAAAGAATGTTAGAGGGACTTTTTTAAGATGGAAAAACAAAAGAGCAAAACTATGAATAATAAAATGGCAATAGCTACACATCAATCAACAATTACTTTCAATGTAAACAGATTAAACGTTCCACTCAAAAGACATAGGAGGGCTGAGTGCATAAGCAAACAAAAGCCTTACATATGCTACCTATAAGAGACTCACTTCAGATGGAAAGACACACACAGGTGGAAAGTAAAGGGATGGAAAAATTTATTTCATGAAAATGGAAACAACAACAAAAAATAAAACTAAGAAAGCTTGGATAGCAATACTTATCAGACAAAATAGACTTTAAAACCAAGACTGTAACAAGAGACAAAGAAGGACCCAGGAATCCCATTTCTGGGTATTTATCTTAAGAAACTCAAACACTACTTCGAGGGGATGTGTGCATCCATATGTTCACTGTAGCATTGTTTACAGATGTGGAGGCAGCCTCAGTGTCCATTAATGGAAGAATAGATAAAGAAGAGGTGGTACATATACAATGGAATATTGCTTGGCCATGGAAGGGAATGGGTTCTTGCCATCTGCGGCAGCATGGATGGACCTGGAGGGTATTGTGCAGAGTGGAGTGTCTGACAGACAAAGACAGATGCAATGAGATTTCACTTATATGTGGAATCTAAAGAACAAAATTAACAATCAAAACAGAAACAAACTCATAGATACAGAGAACATTTTGATGGGTGCCACATGGGAGGGGGTTTGGGGGTATAGGTGTAAAAGGGAGAAGAGATTAAGAAAGTACAAATTGGTTGTTAAAAAGTAGTTATGGGGATGTAGGGTATAGCATAAGGAATATAGTCAATAATATTGTAATAAGTATGTATGGTGTCAGATGGGTGCCTGATGTGTTGGGGTGATAGATGGGAGGGGGTTGGGGGCAGGGTGAAAAAGGTGAAGGGAGAAAGAAGTACAAATTGGTAGTTACAAAATCGTCATGGGGATATAAAGTAAGACATAGGGAATATAGTCAATTATATGGTAATAACTATGTGTAGTGCGAGGTGGGTACTAGCTAGTCAGGGGGACCACTTCTTAAATTATATAAATGTCTAACCACTACGCTGTACACCTGAAATTAACATAAAATAATATTGAACATCAACTATAATAGAGAATTTTAAAAAGTGTGGGAAAACAGGTGAAGGGGAATAAAGAGGTTCAAATTTCCAGGTATAAAACAAGTACGTCCTAGGGATGTAATGTACAGCATGGGGAATACAGTCAGTGATATCGGGACAGCGTGGGATGGTGTCAGATGGTTGCTGGACTTACCATGGTGATCACTTCTTTATGTATATAAATGTTGAATAACTATGGTGTACCCCTGAAACTGATATAATATTGTATGTTAGCTATATTTTTAATAAAAATCTTTTTTAAAAAAGAAATTTTGAAAAATCCCTGCTTTTTCACTTATTAGCAACAGGCTCTTGAACAAGTTACTTGATCTCTTTTGAATCAGTTTTCTCCTTTATAAAATGAAGGTGATCATAATACTTCCTACTTTACAGGATTGGCAAGGACTGAGAACTTCTGAGTTTCTCAGTGTGGTCGGTTCACACAAATAACATGCTTGATACACAGCAGCTTCTGTTAGATTTATCATCATCGTCATCATGATTATATTTAGTCCCAGTTCCATGCAGGGGTCTTGCCCTGAATGCAAACATCCATTCCAAAGTTTGAAACACAGAGGTGTTTCCACAGGGAAATGGAATGAAAACGGATTCAGTTTTCTTCATAACTTGTTTACACTCCATCACAATGTAGCCATAATTTATTTCTTTAGGCACCATGCATGCTGTGGGGAGAGTCCCAGAGAGCAGTTTCCAGGCTCTTGGCCTGTGTGGGGAGGTGCTGGCCCGGGGAGTGAATGACCATCAGCTGTGACTGGTTGGCCAATTGGCTATTGATGTAACTATGTGGCTGCGTTGATTGGTTGGTTGGTTGGTTGGCAGGCAGAGAAGTGAATGGCGGACTGTGGATCATGTGGCTACTACTGTGTATGTCTCCCTCGGCCTCCAGTGTGACTATAGTGGTCTGACTCCCCTATCTATGGCTCCGTGGGTGTTCCTTTTTGGCCTTGCCATATCCAGCGTTCTTATGTGGGGAGCGGGACCAGAGGCCCCGCAGGCCGCCCTGCAGGCTGCCCTGCACACACATGCAGGACTTAAGTTTCATCCTTCAATAACTAAACAGAGAGTTTTTTCATGACAAGTATGTGGTTCATGTGTTTTTAAAAATCTCAGAGGAGCGGTACCTTTTTATCTTATTGACCCAGCTGGTTTTGCCTCTTTTTTTTTTTTTTTTTCCTTTTTAATTATTCGGCGAAACTCATGGAGCAGTTAACCTCTTGGCTGCCTGGGACTGAATTGTAAAATTGAAATATTAATTTTACTTGAATTGCCAGTAGCGCAGTTGAGATGATCAATCCCACTGGGGTTTATCTAAACCACAGTGAAGTGATGAGGAGATAATTTGAGGTCCGATCTTCACAGAGCTAGATACTCAGGCAACCCAACTGGTTTGTTCTCCGTTGTTCTGACTCTAGCTTGCTGAGTGCAAACTTAGAAACAGAAGATTTGTTAGATTCACACCAGAGAATCCGAATAAAAAGATGATGCCTAACCGCTCTCCTTGTAGAGGCAAGCTTGTTAAGAAATTGGTGTGGAGTTTCTGTATATGGATAACCGGAATGTGACCAGCCCAAACGGAGAGTTTAGCAAACCCTCGTAGGGGACGGGCTTAACCTACCTTGTTTTGTCAATTTTTAAATTTTTTATTGGGGAATATTAGGGAACAGTGTGTTTTTCCAGGGCCCATCAGCTCCAAGTCAAGTTGTCCTTCAATGTAGTTGGGGAGGGCACAGCTCACCTCCACGCCCAGTTGTCGTTTTCAGTCTTTAGCTGCAGGGGGCGCAGTCCACCGTCCCATGCAGAAATTGATATCCCATGCGGAAATTGAAGGGCAACCGTGTTAAGAGCTCCCGCTGTAACCAACTGAGCCATCCGGCCGCTCCCTTGACCTACCTTGTTTATTTTTGCATCATTGGCACCTAGAAGTAGCCAGGTATGTTTAATTGACATGTTATGAGTCAACTGAAAGAATAAACCCACCCTGTTCACCTATATGCACCTAGACATTCGGCATGCATACCCATATCTAATCCTTGTGCTCCAGTGGCTACGAGGCCCTTCATATCCCATATGGGAAACTGAGGCTCAGAGAGGTGATGTCACTTCCTCATGGTCACTCGGCTAGAAAGTAACAAATGCACAATTTCAATTCAGATCTGAACGCCAAGTCTGTATTTCTCCCTTTGCAGACATTCCCAGCTCAGTTAGGTTGCTGTCATGACAGAAATTCACCTCGAGGAAAAACACTTCGGAGCAGAGCTTGTCTAGGGACTCAGTGAGAGCACCTCTGGCTGTGTGCTGCCAAAGGGCATGTTGGGATTGGCAGGGGGCATTGGACACCATGACTTTTAATGTCTTTGTCATCCATGACATATCAATCCCTTATTAATTAATTAACCATTCATTTATCCATTCATTAATACTTTAAGTCAGTTTCCTCTTGATAAGTGTGCACAATTTTTTAAAAATGCTCTTAAGTCATTAGGACCAGAAGATTCTGTGTTTCTTATAAACATCTGGTCTGGTTTTATCAAGTGAACGATATAAATCATGAACTGATTGTATATGTATATGCGTGTTTGTGAGTGTGTGTGTGTGTGGTGTGTGTGTTGTTCTTTCCAGGTTCACTAGTGGGTTTGGAGAAAACTTGACAGACCATCTCTAAAAAGCCACACAGCTGGAGATATATTTGATTCATCAGTCAATATTATTTCTCTATCCCAGTCTACATTCGATCTCAATTTCTTTAATTTTTCCATCTTATGTTTCTGTGTATATTTATGAGGCATACTAAATCCCCCTTTTTGGGAAAACAATGCAACTGTGCTTGTGCCTTTGTGCGTGCATGCGTGCGTGTGTGTGTGTGTGTGTGTGTGTGTGTATCCATGAAAATACCTGCATGCTCCTCTTTGCTGTTCCATCTTGAGCCTTTGAACTTCAGCCAGTGCAAAGGAATAGAAATATTGCTGGCACTAAGTTCAATCAGAGCCCGCCAAAACAAGCGGGCATACTGGATGCCTGTTTTCCCCAATCCCTGACTCCAACTGCAAGCAGCCCATCGCAGGATTCTAGCCCAACCTCAGCCTCTCTGGAACAAGGGCCATTTCTCTCTTGTAAGCTCAAACATCCTAAATCTGACTTCCTTGGAGGGGAGGACAGTTTTTATCTGCCAAGGGTAACTGAGGCCCCTGCATCTGTCATGCTGATCCATCCAGAAACCTTGCCAGATCTAGTATGCTGGTCTATTATGTTGACCTGCTAATATGAACATTAGTGCAAGGATGCCTGGAGCCAAAGGCTGGAAACCAAATCTATAAGCAAGGAGCTGCTCAGGGCAGCCAAAACGAACCAGGACTTATTCTATTAGAGAGAATATTCTGTTTGCTCCAATAACGAGAACTCTATTGAGATTGGTTAATTCAATTCTGCCCATCTTATCAGATTTATTTTTAATGAAACTGAACAATACTTTCATTTGTTACGTTATTAGTTTTCCCAGTAGAAGCAACGAGACTTTAACACTGAAAGCGGAGCAGACAAGCTTTGCCAATGACTTTGGCTTATCAGTGATGCCTGCCAGTTTTGATATCATACAGTGAAATATTTCTCTTCTGTTCTGGGTCTACTTTCTTGCTCATGGGACTTAGAGCTGTGAGGCCATCTTTTCCCTTACATAACCTCTCTGTGCCACATCTTATCTTGTCATTCCCTTGTTAATAAACCTGCCAGGGCTCCTGATGGCCACATTTCTACCAGTTGCTAGCCAAAGGACATTGGCAAAATGGCTTAACCTCTGTGAGCCTAATTTATTTATGATTTTCATGTGCAATAATATAAATCACTCCATAGAATTTCCGTAAGAATGAGATGTGATAGCGTCTTACAAATGAGTAATATCTGGCATGTAGTAAGTGCTCAGTAAATGTTGTCGTCATCTTGTTTCCTTATCTGTCTACCTCAGTAGAGAAGGCACTTCCCTCAGGCAGGAACTGCATTTTGGATGTCTGTTTCCTAAGTGCCTATCTTGACTTCCGGTAAGCATTGAATGAAAACATGCTTAGTTGAGTTGATTTGTGTGTCCCCAATTGTCGAGTTCCTATCATCACCCTACTTTATTGTCTTTTTTCTCCTTTGAAACTTCTCTTATTCATTCCAGGCTTCGTGCAAATACTTCTTCCTTCAAACACTCTTCACTGTTCAGACTCAGTAGATGTGACCTGTAAGCAAAGGACCCTTTCTGTTGCATTTTTCTACATGCGCACCCTGATGAAAAAAACAACAATAACAAAAAACCAAATGAAAACCTACCATTCTCAGTCCAAACCTCAGTTTTAAGATGTGACAGTCATCTTAAGTTGGGTTCCCTTCTCTTTCTGAGTCGTGATTTATTGAATGAAGGAGCTCAGAGGAACCTGTGAACGAGTGAGGGAAGAAGAATAAGGTGGGACAAAACAGTAGACAAAGATGGGGTTTCTGGAGCAGTCTAGCCACAGCCTGATCCCACAGGGATTCTGGACTGCCGACTGCGCCGTCACCAGGAAAGGGCCTGGGCTGCTAGACACGCACGTCACTCAGGCCCTGGGGTGGGGTGGGGGTGACGGGGTGGGGGAGGCGTCACTCCAGGACTTCCGACCAGCTAGGGTCACTTTTCAGGGAAGGGTACACATATGAGTGACCAGCAGTTAAAACCTGTGAAGCTGGGGGCTGGGACCTTGTAAGGTATCCGCCTTGGAAGGGAGGATATGAGCAGCATCCCCTCCATAATATGTGGTATTGTCATGCGGGGAGTCATGCGGGGCCCACTCCCTGCATGAGAACGCAGGACACAGTGAGGCCAAACAGGAACACCCACGGAGCCATCCACAGGGGAGTCAGACCACTATAGTCTCCCTGGTGGCTGGGCTGGTCACACAGGAAGCAGGAGCCACACGATCCGCAACCCACTGTCCACTTCTCTCTGCCAACCAACCTCACTTGCTACCTGCAATCCGCCTCTCTGCAATCCACAATCCACACTCCGCCACGCCACACCATGCCACACCACACACACCACACCACGCCTGGCTAGCTTAGCCACGGCATTACATCAGTGGCTAATGGCTAACCCGTAACAGCTGATGGCCATCTACTCCCTGAGCCAGCACCTTTCCACGTGAGGCTGAGAGCCTGGAAACTGCTCTCTGGGGCTCTGTCCCCACATGGATGATAGGTGTGGGGACAAAGCCAGGAGTGCAGTTTCCAGGCTCTCAGCCTCACGTGGAAAGGTGCTGGCTCAGGGAGTAGATGGCCATCAACTGTGATTGGATGGCCATCAGCTGTGGCTAGTTGGCCGTCAGCTGTAACCAGTGAGCCATGGGTCACTAATATAACTGCTGTGACTACGCTAGCAGAAAAATGGGGGCTAGCAAGAAGAGGGTGGCTGAGCTTGCAAGTGCAGATTGCAGTTAGCACGGCGGATTGCAGCTAGCAAGTGGGGTTGGTTGGTTGGCCAAAAAGCAGACGGTGGGTTGCAGATCATGTGGCTTCTGCTTCCTGTGTCTCCAACCCAGCTGCCACCAAGAATATGACTCCCCTATCTATAGCTCCGTGGGTGTTCCTTTTTGGCCTCACTATATCCTGCATTCTTGTGCGGGGAGCAGGACTAGAGATCCCACATGCCACCTCACACGACAATAAGTCAAGAGTACATATAAGAGGCTTTGGGTCCAGCAACTCAGAACTTCCCAGAAACAGTGGCAGCCACAGGCCTGGAGCCAAGCGATGCTTGGAAACAGCTTGGTGACTTTCGAGAGTTCAGTCATTTATTATTTCTTAGAGGAAAAAAATAGGGAGGATTTTGGCCATGCAGCTCTGATACCTTATCCCCACCCCCATTTTCATTTTGCACATGTTTGATCGGAGTGTTGTGTAATTACTTGCATGTCTATTGCAATATGGTGTTTACTTACAAAGCACTGTGGGCCATGTCAGCGATTAGCCATTTTCTCTGACGCCTGTCGGAGTACTAATTACAAGTAGCGCGGTACGCCTTCTCTGACGACCCCGGGAGTGTGGTGCAGAGGCTTCTGTGTCTGTTCCCTTCCTCTGGATGGAGCTCGTGTTGGCTTCTGGATGGAGCTCAGGTTGGCTTCTGCAAAGCTGATACAGCAGCCCATAAGAGGTGTTGCCAGGAATCAGACAAAGACGGTGTAAGTTTCTAACCCTCATCCAAATATATTGTTATCTCAGGGGTACCCCCACCCCTACCCCTCAATGCGTTCCTGACCCTGGAGATTCCAAAGAGTCAGACAACCTGTGACCAATAAATCACAGAGCTGGAAATCCTCTGCTTCTTCACAGGCCCTGCCAAACAATTATGCAGTGAAATGTTCTAATTGTACTCTGATTTTAATGTTAATACCCATTTCCATAATTTCTCTGGATCTTTACGGGGCTGTTTACTACTTGCCAATGAAGCAAATGAACTAGAAGGAACACCCACAGATGGCTCACGTTTTCCATTAAGCCAGTGCTCTAAGATCTGCTTTGTTTGTCATTTGGTTTGGGCAGCCAGGCTGTTCACAAAGGAGCCAGCTTAAAAGCTTGCCCTGCTCTCTTGAAACCAACTCGTCTGAGTGAGCAGGAGTCACGGGGAACAGAGTGGAGTTTCTTTTACTGGGTCAAATGGGGGCCCCTGCTAAGCACCCCAGTTCACTCCTTGCCTCCCAGGGCCCTACCCTTTGTGCCTCAGGACAAACTGACTGCCCTATACAGATGCTGTTTCACACCACACATTTTCACTCTTGCTGTTGCATATCTGGAATACTGTACTCACATGGCGTCATCCTTCAAGGCTCAGAAATGCTTTTCAGAGGCCCCCTTGTTCCTAAATAGGCAGAGTTGAACACAGTTGTGGATTTATCTCCCCAGTAGTCTCAATGAACACAGCCGGTTCTCAACGAGTCCTTGGAAATGAAGAACAGAGAGGAAGGTTGTACCAAACAGGTTTGCCTCCTTTGTTTACTCACAGCAACCTGGGCTTACATCAGTAGGAGCACACATCACATGACATCGCCTACTCCCCAGGACATGGAGAACTTCTAAAGAGTTTACTTAAGCCCTGTGGTTTTCTCTCATGGCATCGCGAGATTTTCCTCTGATTCTACTCGTCATTCCTCGTTAGTAAAGAATATCTGGGGTAGCAGAAACCCTACTCTATCTAGATTCAGTTAAATGGAAGACTGGGTAGCTCACATAACAAGGAGAATTAGGGTAGGAAACAGGAATAAAATGGTATCAATATTCTCTCTTCCTTCCCATCGTTCATCATACTCTGAACGAGCACTTGACCTCTCAAACAAGCTTTTATTGAGCTGGAACTACAGCCACTATAACTCTGGGCTGTCAGCGGCCTAGTTTTCAGGTGGAGTCTGCTCAGCTGGAGCTCCAAAAATTCCAAGAAAAGACTGTGAGTCCCACGTCTGGGTCACATGCCCATCTCTGGACCAATCACAGGAGTTAAGAGTTTGGAGCATTCTGATGCCACCAGATCATCTTTATTGTCCCTGGAGTACTTCCTTGAGACTAACTAGGGTGGCTTCTATAAAGTCCATGCCTCCCATATGTGAGCACCCAGTGTCTATTTGGCGCTTACAGTATGTGATCTTGTACCACTTTTGCAAATAGGGAAACAGAGGCTCACAGGAAACATGCCCAAAGTCACAGGGCTACAAAGTGACAGAACTGGGTTCAATTTGGCTCCACTTTATCATACTACCTGTCATCCCTTTAAGCATCAGTATTTATATTTTCTACAATTTCTATGTTTATTTCTGTCTGGAATACATGCATACTTCTTTTGGCAATGCTACTACTGCTATTATTATCATTTATTTTTAATCATTTATGGAATGCTTAAAATGCACCATGCCAAATGTTTCGTAAATTCACATGTGTATGATATAATCCTTCGTAGAACCCCTGATGCCCAACTATTATTATCTCCATTTAACCAAAGGGGAAACCTGAGGTTCTGAGATGCTTTCCCCGAGTCTCTTGATAAGTGACAAAGCTGGTAAATGCATGCAGTTCTGTCTTGCTCCAAATCTGACAATCTTAAAGCAACGATGTAAAACTTTCCCCAATAAGGAAATGATGCCAGCTTATCCTGGAAATGGCTGGAATAACGTTTTGCACAGAGAAGGCGACTCCTGTACATTGACAGGTGTGAGATTAGGGGTGGGGGTCGTAGCCTGTGGGAATGGTCCGACGGTACTGAAGTGCTAGAGCTGGGAGGTCTTTTAGAGGCCTTCTGTTATTGAATGGATGGGAAGCTGGGGCACAGAGGGCTGCAGAAGTCAACAATGTTAGAGCATCATGTGTCAGGCAGTTCCGAGCATCTCACATGGATTTATTCACATCATCCTCACAGCAACCCTTATTTACAACTCACATAACTAGGTGCATGGAGATTAGCTAGCTTGTCCAAAGTCATTCAATGAGCACGTGACAAAGGGAGGCCTAGATTTTAGTGTTCTTGCCTGGGCTGGCATCATCTCCGGGGGCTTCCTCCCGCCATGTGCCGTGAGTGAGGGGTGCAGTTTTACTGCTAAGGACAATCCTTGGCAATCCAGCTACCTGATCAATTTACCTTTAAGAGGAGGGAGAACTAGGAAATGACAGTGATCTTGGCTCTTTCTCTTACACGTTTTTAAACTCATGTGTATTTGCCCTGGATGGACTGGGGTAGGTGGTGGGGGTGCACAAAGATTTCATTTGAGGACATTCATTTGATATTTTTCCCTGAAAGATTGTGAGGGCAGGCGACAAGCTCATTTGTACAATCCCAGGCTAAATCTAAAAGCTAAAGCCAGTGTTCACCCTAGTGCCAGACACCTAGAGTGCTTTTCGACCCAGAGATACGAGCGTGTCATTGTGCTATTATTTGCAGAAGGGTTTGGTTCAGCTGTGAAGGGATCATTTCATTCAGTTCTGCTTAAAATCGTGTAGCCAGGAACTAAAAAGCATTTGGCCCTAGGAGAGAGGATTTTCAGTAATTTATACCCTTCCATTATTATAAAACTCGTGTGTGTGTGTATGTGTTATATACATTATATACATTACATTTTTGAGCAAGTAATGCATTTAATTAATATATGTGAGGTTTTAGTACAATATAGTTGATCAGCAGATCAGCATGGTAGACACAATGCCTTTTTTTTTTTTTTTTTAAGATTTTATTGGGGAAGGGGAACAGGACTTTACTGGGAAACAGTGTGTACTTCCAGGACTTTTTTTCCAAGTCAAGTTGTTGTCCTTTCAATCTTAGTTGTGGAGGGTGCCGTTCAGCTTCAAGTTGTTGTCCTTTCAGTCTTAGTTGTGGAGGGCACAGCTCAGCTCCAGGTCCAGCCGCCGTTTCTAGTTGCAGGGGGCACAGCCCACCATCCCTTGCGGGAGTCGAACCAGCAACCTTGTGGTTGAGAGGACGTGCTCCAACAAACTGAGCCATCCGGGAGGTAGCCCAGCTCAAGCTGCCGTGTTCAATCTTAATTGCAGGGGGCGGAGCCCACCATCCCTTGTGGGAATTGAGGAATTGAACCAGCAACCTTGTGGTTGAGAGCCCACGGGCCCATGTGGGAATCGAACTGGCCTTCGGAGTTAGTAGCTTGGAGCTCCAACCGCCTGAGCCACCGGGCCGGCCCCACAATGTCTTTTTAGTATAACAAATCTACTGAGAAATATCCTTACTGAATGAGCTGTGTCATTTTGGGAAAGTTTGTCTTATAACTAATATATGAAAAGAAGACTGTATTTTTTTTTATAGGGCATGCTCAGAGCCAAGTCATCTTGGGTATGAATAGAGTTCTAAATCTTGTACAGTCTATACTCCCTCACAATCTATTGTGGGTTTTTAAAAAAACTTTTCTACGTTGATTTCTCTTCTCTGTGATTGCTTGTCAAAGGGGCAGGGCCAGAAAAGTCTCAGAAACTTAGAGCAAAAGTTTGTTGCAGGTCATCTGAACAGAGAAGGAATGTTTACAATAGACAAAGTAGATGAATTGTCTGAAGACAATTGTGACCCCTTGGGAATTTGGGTGCAAATTGAGTTCACTTGTCATAATCCAGCAAGAGTAGTCTTCGATGGGCACAGCTTCCAGCCCTATTCCCTAGACTCATACAGAGCAGCTCTGTACCTTCAAAAGGGTAATCTCTTTCCCCCTTATCCCATCCCAGGCATGACATTCTGACCCTCTGACTGTGTTTTATTATTCTAAATGCCAACCACCTTGTCCAGGCCTTCAGCTGGAAAAAGAGTTTAAAAATGTGAACCAATGCTCAGAAATTCCATTTTGATTCTTCTGAGAGTTGGTGACCTGTAGATCACTGAAATACCATGTAAAGATATACGAAGGTCTTCTTTGGAGCTATAATTTATATATAGTGAAACTCACAGTTTGTGACCATACAGATCAACCAAATTTGACAAACTCGTGTAACCCTATAAAAATACAAAATATGTTCATCCTTCCAGAAGGTTCCCTCATTTATCTTCCTAGTCAAGGCCTATACCACATCCCCTTACTCCAAAGCAACCACCGACTTGATTTCTATCATCATAGATTTGCTTTGCCTCTTTTAAAACAAGATAAATGGAATCATATAACATGTACTCTTTTGTGTCCAGCTTCTTTTACCTAGCATATTTTTGAGAATCATCCTTGTTTTTATACAAGTTCTTTGCATCTTTTTATTACCAAGTAGTGTTCTATTATATGCTGAATTCCATTGTATGTGTATTCATTCTCTGTTGATGGGTTATTTCTATTCGTGGGCTATTATGAATAAAGTTATTATGAGCAATCTGTGCTATGGACTGAATGTTTGTGCCCCCACCCACCCCAAATTCGTATGTCGAAGGCCTAATACCCAATGTACTTGTATTGGGAGGTGGGGCCTTTGGGAGGTATTTAGCTTTAGAAGAGGTGGACCTCCATGATGCATTTATAAAAAGTGGAAAAGATAGGCGATTAAGACTCTCTCTCTCTCTCTCTTTCTCTCTCTCTCTCTCTCTCACTCTCATCCCCCCCCAACATACACACACGAGGAAAGGCCATGTGATGACATCACCAGGAAGAGCACCCTCACCCAGAACTGTACTACGCTGGCACCCTGACCTCAGACTGCCGTGCTCCAGAACTGCGAGAAATAAATATTTGTTGTTTAAGCCACCCAGTCTACGTTACATCTTTTGACAGTGTGAACTGATTAAGAGAACATGGCAAACAGGCATTTTGTGGACATGTTTTTATTTTTTTTTTGGTTAAATACCTACCTTTGCTAGGTCGGCTAGTGGATGAATGTTTATTTGTTTGTTTGTCTGAAGAAATTGCCACACACTTTTCTAAAGTGATTGCCCAATGTTATACTGGCAGTAGCAGTGTATGAGAGTTACGAGTTACTTCACGGCTTCATTGTCATGTGATGCTGTTAGTCTCTTTTCGCTGTAACTACTCTAGTGATGTCTCATGTTGGTTTTAATTTGCATTTCTCCAATGGCTGGTGATGTTAAACACTTTTTCTTGAGTCGATTGAACATTGCTACACCTTCTTTTGTGCAGTGTATGTATCATTAAATCTTTTGCCCATTTTAAAAAAAAGGGGACATAGGAGCTTCTTTTTCTTTTTAATATATTCAGGATACAAGTCTTTTGTCAAATATATTTGTGGTGAATATTTTCTCCCTGTCTACATCTTGCCTGTTTATTTTATTTTTAGTGCCTTTTGATAAACAGAGATTTAAAATTTTGACCAGGCCCTATTTTTTTTTCTTTTATACTTAATATTTTGTGTGTCCTAGGAAACATTGTTTACTGCAAGGTCATGAAGGTATGCTCTTATACTTTCTTCTAGAGTGTCGTTTTAGCTTTTGGATTAGATCTATGATCTTTGTCAACCAATAAGAGTAGGGGTTGAGAATTTTTGGGTTTTTAGTCTAAATCCATGTGTACGAGCATTCGTTAAATGCTCTTTTCTACTGAATTGCTTTGGCACCTATGTCAAAAACCATTTGATCCCATATGTATTTTTAGACTTTTTATTATCTTTTATTGATCTATATGTCTGTCCTCTTACTGTCACTCCTTGGGCAGTGTTGAATCTAAGTAGGGTACACCCTCTAACTTTTTTTTTCCCCTCTAAATTGTTCTTGTTCAACATAACTTAAGCTCTTCTTGGTCTCTCACATTTCCATACACATTTAGAATCGTATGTCAATTTCTACAAAAACACTGTTAGGGATATTGAATGAGTTTGCACCAAATCAGTAAATAAATCTGGAAAGAATTGACATCTTAATACCACTGAGTCTTCCAATACATGAACATTACATAGTTTCCATATTTTAAGTGTTCTATAATCTTTCCCAGTAAAAGCAGTTTTCAGTGCACATTTTTGTTAAGTTTATCTGTATTTTACATTTTACATGAGTTTGTAAATAATATTTTTTCCAATTTTTCTTTGTTAGTTTTCAGAGATACAATTGATTTTTGTATATTAACTTTGTGTTCTACAACTTGCATAATTTACTTGTTACTTCTAGTATTTTTTTTTTCTTGTAGATTCCTTTGGGTTTTTTGCACGCAAAATCCTGTCATCTGTGAATAGAGTTTTACTTCTTCCTTTCAAACTTTATAACTTTTATTTTATTTTATTTTCCTGTTTCTTGCACTTGTTAGGACCTCTAATACAATGTTGAATAGAAGTAATGAAAGCAGACATCCTTTTCTTTTGCCTAATCTTAGAAAGAAAGCATTGAATTTTTACTTTTAACTTGAATGTTCGTTAGTAATTTTTTTGTGTGAGATGTCTGTTATCATTCACCAAACCACACAGGCTACCAACAGTGTCAGCATAAATGCTAAGATTTATACTTGAGAAATGCTGGGACATCAGAAAGCAGTTCCCACCATCGACTGGCATCACACAGCTTCCTGGCATCGGGAAGGAGGCCCATGCATTGTCGTCAGTGCCGACTGCGTTGTGTCTATTCCCAGAGAACAGTGATACTGTTTTGGTGAATCAGTCCATCTGTGAAGGCAAGCAGAATATCTGTCAAGTGAACAACATAGTTTTGACCTATCGGACCCATGGATCAGCTTCTGGTAGCTGGAGATACACGAAAACTATATGTACAGTGCATTCCCAGCCAACCTGCTAACCGTCAGTTTTAACATTTGCATTATTGCTTGATCCTTTAACTTCCAGGGACTGGCGTGATATGACTAACAGCGTCCCCAGCACAAATACAGGAAAATATGTCTATGTTATGGTGGATGGGGGTGGGAGAGGGCAGAAAGAGAGAGATGCATATTAAATTAACCAATGGTTTATATGGTTTATTGAGTGCTTCTTTCGTAGGAACACAGAGTTTCCATTATCTCATTGATTTTCACAACTCCATGAAGTAGCTGTCATCCCCATTTTCTGATAAGGAAACTGAGGTTCAAAGATAAAATTTTATATATATATGGTTAATGGACAAATAAGTGCATAGTTGGGATTCAAAGACCAGTTACTATGACTCTAAATCCATGTGTACGAGTGTTTATAGATTTATTAATGTATAATTAACATAAAATGTATGCCCGCACACAAAGTGTACCATTTGATGAGTTCTAACATAGGTATAAACCACTGAAACCATCACCCCAAGCAAGATAATGAACTTATCCAACACCCCCAGGGTCTCCTGGTGTCCCTTAGTAATCCCTTCCTGTTCCCTCACCACCCCCACCCTGGCCCTATGTCATCCATCACCAATCTGTTTTCTCTCCCTGTAATCGATCTCATATCCTGGTGGGTCTTCCCGTGTCCAATTACATTTTATTCATTGTATTTTATTTCTCCCAATGCACCTGGGGAAGGCAAGTAAACAACATCCCGAAGTTCAGCTGAATACACTCCTGGCCTGCTGAGTACATGCATGGCATCTGGACACTCCTAGGCCAAACATCCCCTCATGGCACTTTCTCTTATTGATGGTTGCTAAGTCCCCAAGAGTCAACAGACTGGGCTTACGGGGCAGAGAGGAGAGTGATGTGAAGCCTTGAGAACCGCCCCCTCCCCCGCTCCCGAGGAAGATAGCACTGCTGTTTGGCGGATGTCTTCCTGGAACTCACATGATGTATAGTACACAGTTTGACATGAATAATTTACCTCTATGCTTGCAAAAGGATTTTGAAAAAGGAGAAGAACATACATACGGCATGTCACTCTTTCCCCATCGTACCGTCTTCCTTTATTTCAGAGAGCAATTTCTCCAGAAGTGAAGCGGTCTTGGATGTAGTGAATTTAAACAGTTAGGGATTGGATTAGGCCCTGATTTAAAGTTTTATTTTTAATATTAAAAAGATGAGTGTTACTTTTATATCCCAGAGAAGCAATGAGTAAACAAATAAAAAATTCATTAGAGACAGGCTGCTATCTCTGAGATGAAAGTTTGATGTTAGAACTCGGCTTTCAAAAGCCGAAAACCCAGTCAGTGGGTCATTAGCTCAGCAGGCAGCCAAACTAAAAAAGAGCAGTTTCGAGATGGGCAATGTCTGTGGTCTTCATTTCTTCAAGGTTTCAAAAATTAGCTTAGCACTTCCCCAGCTGGGGAAAAAAATACTTACTCTTAACGGCTACCATCTTGGTTATGTTGAGAAAATTAAATTTCAACTATGCTTTGGAGTCTTACTTGCAGTGTTTCTTCCCCAATTTTATGAGCACAAACATGAAAGAGAAAAGTTTGTAGAGGAAATGAGATATGCTCGTATTACTCGGTTCACATCTGGGATGGAGTTTGCATTTTTAATCATGCCGTCAAGCCCCAGGGCTGGAATTCAAGGTCATAGACCGCAGAATGCATACACCTGTGATTTTCTTCAACATAGGGACATTCCCCCGCCCCTTTTTTTTGGGCCAATGCTACATTCATATTCCATGAGCGGCATCTCTTGTCTTATGTGATAAAGATGAAAATCTCTATGAGGATGCTAATCCTGACCTGGCCATTCAGACTGCCCCATCCCTCCCAGTGATTGGTCCAAGGAGGACCAATCAGAATCCTTCCCTGACTTGGGCGATGAGTTTGCTACTTGGTCCTTGTGAGAAAGAAGCCATTACTTTAGCTGTTTTCCTAAGCTAAAGAACTAGAAGCTCAAGGCTGCCAGATGGCAACTACCCCAGCAAATGGAGGGAGCCAATTTGAAGTGCAAAAAATACATGGGGGTGAAACATTAAGTGAAACAGAGCCAAGAGGTGAAGAAAGAGAGTTCTGACAGCATTGCAGACTCCTGGAACCAGGCATGTCTAAACTCGGGGCCCAATAACTCCTTCCTTCTCACGTTGGTTGTTGCTGTGGTTGAGCCCATTTAAGTTGGGTTTCTGTCCCTGTAACTGAAAGAAGCTGCCCCAATCTAACATTATATAGTAAGTCCTTGCCCCAACTATTCTGAGTATGGGGTAAAAGACTGACCACAGACGGCAAATCGTGCTCTATCTTCTGTCTTCTACTTTTTCATACTTTAGCTTCTCCAACTTTTGAGCTCTGTTCAAGATGAGAAAGTACTTTTTACCATCAGATTGAGTTTATAGGCCTGTAGAAAAAATATGGACTTTGAAATCTGGGTTGGAGTCCTGGATTTTTAAGCTAACTGTTTGGCCTGATCGCGTCACCTTCTTGAGTCTCCATTTCCTCATATGTAAAATGAGGCTAGGACAGTAACAGTTCACAGAGTACGGCAGCCCAGGTCCACTTGGATAAATTAAATCAGATGCCCCGGGAATGAAGTCCAGGCATGGAGAGTCTCCAAAAGCATCCCACATGATTCTAACGTGCAGCTGGGGTTGAGAAGCTCTAGAGTTGATGGGATCTAAGGCAGTTGCCTCAGAGTTTAGGCTGTATGCAAATCAGCTGGACTCAGCACTAGCTACCAAAATTCCGAAGGTCTGTGGAAGGCCTCAGAGATCTGTCTTGTTAACAGGCTTTCCAGGTGATTCTCATGCAGGCAGTCCACAGACCACACTTTGAGAAAAAAACAAACAAACAATACCTTATGCTCTCTTGTCATCTTTGATATGCTAAGACTCTTCTGAACCAGATATTGGTGGTCAGCACTGATCAGAAAGGAAATCTTCATTGGAGCAGTGGAAAGTCTAGGGTTAGTTCTCAGAAAGAGCAGAATGAACAACCAGTAGGTCAGCAGGAAGTTGTCCAGAAGAGGGGGAGGAAACGGTACAATGTGTGCTGCTCGAGACCACAGGGGGAATGGAAGCCAAGAGCACAGAGTCTAATTTAAGGGCCCATCAAAGTCTCAACTTCTTCCACGACACTTATGTTTCCTCGAGCCGCTGTGCCCCCTTCCTCATGAAAGTTACAAGGGAAAAAGCCTTATAAAAATAAAACACAAAACAACAAGTGTTGCCAAGGATGTGGAGAAAAGGGAACCTTTGTGCACTGTTGGTGGGATTGCAGATTGGTGCAGCCACTATGGAAAACCGTATAAAGGTACCTCAAAAAGTTGAAAATGGGACTACCTTGTGACCCAGCAATTCCACTCCTGGGTATGTAAACAAATACAAAACACTAATTCGAAAAAGATATATGAAGTCAGATAATTAAGTTTGCAAACTTTCCACCATGCACTTACATGGTGGAAAGTTCATGAACTTAATTGTCCAACCTTCATGTGCACCCCTGTGTTTATTGCAGCTCTATTCACAATAGCCAAGACATGGAAACAACTGAAATGCCTATTGATAGATGATTGGATAAAGAAATGGTGGTATATTTATACAATGGAGTATTACTGGGTCATAAAAAAGAATGACAATTGTTAGTAAAATTACATAGATTTCAGGTGTGCAATTCGGTATCACATCAAAAAGAATGAAATCTTACCATTTGCAACAACATGGATGGACCTAGAGAAAATTAGGCTAAGTATTGAAATAAATCAGGCAGAGAAAGACAAATACCATATGATCTCACTTATATGTGGAATCTAAAGAACAGAATAAGCAAACAAACAAAACAGAAATAGACTCAGAGATATAGGGGAAAAAATGATGATTGATAGAGGGGCGGGGGTGGGGATGAGAAGGGAGAGAGACAGAGAAACAGAGAAGAGAAGAGACAACATCTTTGTGAGAAAAGGAGGTAAGAAGGAAAAAAAAACCCCACAAAGCTTTCAGTGTCAATTGCAACATTCTGGTAATTCTATTTCCTGTTTACTAATTTATTTCCCTATTTACTAACAAGGAAGGTGGGGCTCCAATGTGTTTAAATGCCTTGGCCCTGAGATTCACAAGTGGGCAGGGTGGCTCTAATACCCTCAGTGTTGCTATGCATTTGGGGATAAGCCTGTGCAGACGTTCCAACCCCAAGCACAGACTCCCCAGGTTGTCCCCTGGGGGGCTGCAGTGGAGAACATGCAGATACCAAAGTGCCATGTTTCCAACCTCATCTAATTCTCACCAAAACCCAATGAGACATTCCATTCACTTGAAAACCGGGCTCCAGAGAGGCTGATTAAGTTGCTTAAGGTTGCACAGCTGGGAAGACTATCTCTGTCCAATAACCTGCAGGGCAGGATTGAAACAGGTTGATCTAGAAACTTTTTTAAAAAGAGGAAAAAACCTCTAACCACTGAATTTTTGCTGTCCATTTTTCCATTCTAGCTACTGCCTAAGTCTTTGATGGCTAACTGGAAATAACAACTATCTATTGTCTTTATATCAACCTGGTTAAGTCAACCTGTTTTGTTGTTGTTGTTCTTTTTTTAAAGATTTTTTTTTTTTTTTTTAATTGGGGAAGGGGAACAGGACTTTATTGGGGAACAGTGTGTACTTCCCGGCCTTTTTTCCAAGTCAAGTTGTTGTCCTTTCAATCTTAGTTGTGGAGGGCGCAGCTCAGCTCCAGGTCCAGTTGCTGTCGCTAGTTGCAGGGGGCAGAGACAACCATTCCTTGCGGGAGTCGAACCGGCAACCCTGTGGTTGAGAGGACACACTCCAACCAACTGAGCCATTCGGGAGCTCAGCGGCAGCTCAGCTCAAGGTGCCGTGTTCAATCTTAGAGGAATTGAACTGGCAACCTTGTGGTTGAGAGCCCACTGGCCCATGTGGGAATCGAACTGGCAGTCTTTGGAGTTAGGAGCATGGAGCTCTAACCGCCTGAGCCACCGGGCCGGCTCTAACCTGTTTTGTTTTTAAGTGATGGGAAAAATGTTAAAAAGAGAGATGGATTTTATGTTTTCCTTCTATCATTCAGGACATAAAAAAAATTTGAATTTCAATATCAGAATATTGCAATTGACTCTGAAAGTTTTGTGGGTTTTTTTTTTTTTTTTTACCTCCTTTTCTCACAAAGCATGTTGTCTGTCCCTCTCTGTCGCTCTCACGCAGTCTTTAGGGTGAGAGGGGAAGAACAGGGCTTTGAAAAAAGCAAAACAGTCAAAAGAACAATACATCATCTAGTCACTCAGTTTAGGAAAATAATAAAGGACGAGGCAGTGTGTGATGCTGACAGCCCCATCCAGCTGGGAGGCTGTTAACTGGTGCTGAAATCCTATTTACAGTAATGAATTTCAGTGCCGCTCCCTAGCCTAGGAGTGTTTGGGGAAGATAAAAGTCAGAGCTGTAAGCAGTGCTTCTGACCTGTTTTTCAGTTCTAGACAACTTCCTGGTGTGGTTGCAGAAAGTTAGACTTTTCAGATGTGAGCATCAGGGTTTCGTTTGCTGGCCTGCAGTTATTGCTGTCTGTTTTCAGGCAGGCTTTTTTTTTTTCTTCTTTTTGGTTGATGTTAACTTTCCTCCTAAGGTTTGCTGGTATCAGCACGCTAATGAGCTGTCAACTTGCATTCTGCAGCCTCCCAACTGTCACCTGCCCACAGCACCACCATTACCCTACTTCTTGGGTTTCTGCTCTTCTGTTTTCTAGCTGAAGCCCTGTTTTTTTCTTCTTTTTTTGAGACTGGGGGATTCTCTTGCTTTCACTGACTTTTTGTCTTATTCAGGCAATGCACCATCTTTCTGTTTCAGTGAGAGAGCTTAGGGGTCAATGTCAGAAGACCTGGTCCGTGTCCTGAGGAATGATCACGCCCAGGGTGGTCTGCGCTCTCAGAGGTGGACTCTGGGAACTTCTCGGTATCCCACCATGTAAACAAGAGCTTTCTTGGCAGTTTTTAAGGCTGGATGTTCAAGGGCAGTGTGCAGTAAAGCCACGAATACTGGGGTTGGCTCTTAGCTTCAACACTTATAAGCTTGGTGACATGGGGTAAAGTATTTACCTGGGCTGTCATGAGGATTATGTGCCAAGTTGTGTGTCAAGTATTGTCTAGCATGTAGCAATGAGAACTTTGGAGTCTGCCAGCTGATGCCAACGGCTCAGCTCTACCACTTAGAGCCATGTACCTTTGCAGGTTGCCAGGCTTAAGGTTCTGCTTCCTTGTGGGTAGGATGGGGTAATGATAGTACTTACCTTTGTGAGGGTTAAATCAGATGATAATAATAGTAATACGTCCCATTTGCTGATTACTTCCTCTGTCAGTATCTAAAAGATTTACAAGAATTAGCATAAATATTTATGGTCCACTAATGTAGATATATTGTAGTTATGCTAATGCATAAAAATAAACATATATATTAAAAAGCATTTGGTATCCATGTGTGTATACAAAGAGATTTATTTAGAAGTATAATTAGATATATTTTAGATTTGTAATAATATAGATGTATGCATAATCATGTTATGTAATATATATCGTATGTATAAGAAATATATATTATTTTAATCTCTGAAATGTATATGGATTTGAAAGGAGATCAAAGATGGCAGAGTAGATAAACACTGTGCCTGCTTCCATCCATGAACACATTAAAATCACAACTAATTTTTTTTTAATTTATTGGGGTGACAATTGTTAGTAAAATTACATAGATTTCAGGTGTACAATTCTGTATTGTATCATCTATAAATCCCATCGTGTGTTCACCACCCGGAGTCAGTTCTCCTTCCATCACCATATATTTGTACCCCTTTACCCTCATCTCCCACCTCCCACCCTCCTTACCCTCTGGTAACCACTAAACTATTATCTGTCTCTATGAGTTTTTGTTTCTCATTTGTTTGTCTTGTTCTTTTGTTGTTTTTGGTTTATATCCCACATATCAGTGAAATCATATGGTTCTCTGCTTTTTCTGTCTCACTTGTTTCGCTTAGCATTATACTCTCAAGATCCATCCATGTTGTCACAAATGTTCCTATATCATCTTTTCTTACCGCCAAATAGTATTCCATTCTGTATATATACCACAACTTCTTTATCCATTCATCTATCGAAGGACATTTTGGTTGTTTCCATGTCTTGGCCACTGTAAACAAAACTGCAATGAACATTGGAGCACACGTGTCTTTATGTATAAATGTTTTCAGATATTTTGGGTAGATACCCAGGAGAGGGATTGCTGGGTCATATGGTAATTCTATTCATAATTTTTTGAGGAACCTCCACACTGCCTTCCATAGCGGCTGCACCCATCTGCATTCCCACCAACAGTGTATGAGGGTTCCTTTTTCTCCACAGCCTCTCCAACACTCGTTACTATCTGTCTTGTTGATGACAGCCATTATGACTGGGGTGAGGTGATATCTCATTGTGGTTTTTATTTGCATTTCTCTGATGATTAGTGATGTTGAGCATTTTTTCATGTGTCTATTTGCCATTTGTATGTCCTCTTTGAAGAAATGTCTCTTCAGATCCTCTGCCCATTTTTCAATTGGATTGTTTGTTTTTTTGTTGTTGAGTTGTATGAGTTCCTTATATATTTTGGATATTAGCCCCTTTTCGGAGGAACTGTTTGCAAAAATCTTCTCCCATTTGGCTGGTTGCCTCTTTATTTTGTCAATGGTTTCTTTTGCTGTGCCGAAGCTTTTTAGTTTGATATAGTCCCATTAATTTATTTTAGCTTTTATTTCCCTTGCCTTTGGAGTCAAATTCGTAAAATGCTCTTTGAACCCAAGGTACATACGCTTAGTACCTATGTTTAGTCTTATGTTTAGGTCTTTGATCCATTTTGAATTAATTTTGGTACATGGTGACAGATAGCAGTCTAGTTTCATTCTTTTGCATGTGGCTTTCCAATTCTCCCAGCACCATTTATTGAAGAGGCTGTCTTTTCTCCATTGTATGTTTTTGGCTTCTTTGTCAAAAATTATCTGTCCATATGTGGGTTTATTTCTGGGTTCTCAATTCTATTCTATTGGTTCATGGGTCTGTTTTTCTGGCAATACCATGCTGTTTTGATTATTGTTGCCCTGTAGTACAAGCTGAAGTCAGAGAGTGTGATACCTCCGGTATTGTTCTTTTTTCTTAGGATTGCTCTGGCTATTCAGGGTCTTTTGCGGTTCCATATAAATCTGAGATTTTTTTGGTTCTATTTCTTTAAAAAATGCCATTGGGATTTTGATGGGGATTGCATTAAATCTGTATATTGCTTTGGGTAACATGGCCATTTTCACTATGTCGATTCTTCCAATCCATGAACATGGAATGTTTTTCCACTTCTTTGTGTCTTCTTCAATTTCCTTTAAAAATGTCTTATAGTTTTCAGCATATAGGTCTTTCACATCCTTGGTTAAATTTATTCCTAGGTATTTTATTCTGTTTTTTTTTTTTTTTAACAGGACTTTATTGGGGAACAGTGTGTACTTTTTCCAGGCCTGTTTTTCCAAGTCAAGTTGTTGTCCTTTCAATCTTAGTTGTGGAGGGTGCCGTTCAGCTTCAAGTTGTTGTTCTTTCAGTCTTAGTTCTGTCGGGCGCAGCTCAGTTCCAGGTCCAGTTGCCGTTGCTAGTTGCAGGGGGCACATCCCACCATCCCTTGCGGGAGTTGAACCGGCAACCTTGTGGTTGAGAGGATGCACTCCAACCAACTGAGCCATCTGGGAGCTCAGCGGCAGCTCAGCTCAAGGTGCCGTGTTCAATCTTAGTTGCAGGGGGTGGAGCCCACCATCCCTTGCGGAACTTGAGGAATTGAACTGGCAACCTTGTGGTTGAGAGCCCACTGGCCCATGTGGGAATCAAACCGGCAGCCTTCGGAGTTAGTAGCATGGAGTTCCAACCGCCTGAGCCACCGGGATTTTATTCTTTTTGCTGCAATTGCAAAAGGAATTGTTTTTTGTATTTCTTTTTCTGAGATTTCATTGCTAGTATATAGGAATGCAATGGACTTTTGTATGTTGATTTTGTAGCTGGCAACTTTACTGTATTCGTTGATTGTTTCTAATAGCGTTTTGGTGGAGTCTTTATGGTTTTCTATATATGGCATCATGTCATCTGCAAAGACAATTTAACTTCTTCATTCCCAATTTGGATGCCTTTTATTTCTTTCTCTTGCCTGATTGCTCTGGCAAGGACTTCCAACACTATGTTGAAAAGCAGAGGTGATAGGGGACAGCCCTGTCCTGTTCCTGAATGTAGAGCAAAGGGCTTCAGTTTTTCACCATTAATTATGAGGTTAGCTGAGGGTTTGTCATATATGGCCTTTATTATGTTAAGGTATTTTCCTTCTATGCCTATTTTATTAAGTGTTTTAATCATAAATGGATGTTGTATTTTGTCAAATGCTTTTTCTGCATCAATTGATATAATCATATGATTTTTGTCCTTTATTTTGTTTATGTGATGTATCACATTGATGGATTTGCGGATGTTGAACCATCCTTGTGCCCCGGGGATGAACCCCACTTGGTCGTGATGAATAATCTTTTTAATGCATTGCTGTATTCGATTTGCTAGAATTTTGTTTAGGATTTTTGCATCTGTATTCATCAGAGACATTGGTCTGTAGTTTTCTTTTTTTGTGTTGTCCTTACCAGGTTTTGGTATCAGGGTAATGTTGGCCTCATAAAATGAGTTAGGGAGTACTGTCTCTTCTTCAATTTTTTTGGAAGAGTTTGAGCAGGATTGGTATTAGATCCTCTTTGAAGGTTTGGTGGAATTCACTAGTGAAGCCATCTGGTCCAGGACTTTTGCTTTTGGGAAGGTTTTGGATGACTGATTCAATTTCGTTACTGGTGATCGGTCTGTTTAGATTTTCCAGTTCTTCATGGTTCAGCCTTGGAAGGCTATATGTTTCTAAGAACTTGTCCATTTCTTCTAGGTTATTGAATTTGGTGGCATATAGTCCTTCGTAGTATTCTTGGATGATCCTTTGTATTTCTGTGGTGTCCGTGATAACTTCCCCTTTTTCATTTCTGATTTTGTTAATTAGCGTCTTCTGTCTTTTTATCTTAGTGAGTCTAGCCAAGGGTTTGTCAATTTTGTTAATCTTTTCAAAGAACAAGCTCTTTGTCACATTAATTTTTTCTATTGTCTTTTTGTTCTCTATTTCATTTAGTTCTGCTCTGAGTTTTGTTATTTCCTTTCTTCTGCTGACCTTGGGTTTCATTTGTTCTTCTTTTTCTAGTTCTTTAAGGTGTAACATGAGGTTATTTATTTGGGATTTTTCTTGTTTCTTGAGATAGGCCTGTAATGATATAAATTTCCCTCTTAAAACTGCTTTCGCTGCATCCCAAAAATTTTGGTAGGATGTATTTTCATTGTCATTTGTTTCTATGTATCTTTTGATCTCTCCTCTAATTTTTCATTTGACCCGGTCAGTCTTTAAAAGTATGTTGTTTAATCTCCATGTATTTGTGTTTTTTCCTGCTTTCTTTTTGCAGTTGATATCCAATTTCAAAGCTTTGTGATCAGAGAATATGCTTGGTATGATTTCAATCTTCTTAAATTTGCTGATGTTGATTTTATGTCCCAATATATAGTCTATCCTTGAGAATGTTCCATATACACTAGAAAAAAATGTATAGTCTGATGTTTTAGGACGAAGTGCTCTATATATGTCAATTATGTCCAATTCATCTAATGTGTCATTTAGGGCTGCTATGTCGTTATTTATTTTCTGTTTGGATGATCTATCCATAGCTGTCAATGATGTATTTAAGTCTCCTAGTATAATTGTGTTTTGGTCAATTTCTCCCTTTAATTCTGTTAGTAGTGGCTTGGTATATTTCAGTGCTCCCTGATTGGGGGCATAAATATTGATGACTGTTATGTCTTCTTGTGGTATAGTCCTCTTTACCATTATGAAATGTCCATCTTTGTCTATTGTTACCTTTTTCACCCTGAAGTCTGTTTCATCTGATATCATTATGGCTACACCTGATTTTCTCTGGATACCATTTGCTTGGAGTGTCAGTTTCCACCCTTTCACTTTGAGTCTATGCTTGTCCTTGTAGCTGAGATGTGTCTCTTGGAGACAGCATATGGTTGGGTATAGTTTTTTGATGCAATCTGCTACTCGGTGCCTTTTTATTGGTGAGTTCAGTCCATTTACATTTAGGGTGATTATTGATATGTGAGAATTTCCTGTCATTCTATCTTTAGTTTTCTGGTAAGGCTGTGTCTCCATTGTTTCTTTGCCTTTTTGTTGTTGTCTATGATTTCTGTGTGGTGGTATTCTATGATGTTTCCCTCTGTTTCTTCTTTTATTACAGTATATATTTCAGTTCTGGATTTTTTTTGAGTGGTTACCCTTAAGTTTATGTAAAAGAAAGTTTGATATTTAGAGTATTCCATTTTTTTTCAGCATGCTTACTTTCTCCATTCCCATATTCCGGTTCAGGCCTTTACTCTCCCCCTTTTTATGTTTTGGTTGCCACAAATTGTCCCTGTTGATGGTGGTCGAATAGCCTCCTTTAGTATTTCTTGTAGTGCAGGTCGTGTATTAGAAAATTCCCTCAGCTTCTGTATGTCTGTAAAGGTCTTTACTCCTCCTTCATATCTAAAGGATATCTTGGCTGGATATATTCTTGGCTCATAATTTCTCTCTTTCAGTAGTTTGAATATTTGGTTCCACTCCCTCCTGGCTTGTAGAGTTTCTGCTGAAAAATCTGCTGATAATCTAATGGACTTTCCTTTGTAAGTTACCGTCTTCTTTTCCCTGGCTGCCTTGAGGATTCTTTCTTTGTCGTTGATTTTAGGCAGCTTCAATACAATGTGCCTTGGAGAAGGCCTGTTGGGATTGAGGTACAATAGAATTAGGTGTTCTATTTGCCTCTTGGATTCGAGGATCCAGTTCTGTCCACAAGTTTGGGAAGTTCTCATCGACAATTTGTTTGAATATATTCTCTGTTCCCTTCTCTCTTTCTTCTCCTTCTGGTATGCCCATTATTCTTATATTGCTCTTTCTGATGGAATCAGAAAGTTCTTGTAGAGTTCTTTCATTTCTTTTAAGTCTCAAGTCTCTTTCTTCTTCCATCTGTGTAATTTCCAGGTTTCTATCTTCGATGTCACTGATTCTTTCCTCCATCTGGTCAACTCTACTACCTAAGCTGGCTATTTCATTCTTAATTTCTTCTATTGAGTTCTTAATCTCCAGAAATTCTATTTGGTTCTTTTTAAAATTTTAGTCTCTTTCGTAAAATGCTCATGTTGTTCTTTGATTGTGTTTCTGAGTTCATTAAACTGCCTGTCTGTGTTTTCTTGCATCTCGTTGAGTTTTTTCAGAACTGCAATCTTGAATTCTCTGTCATTTAAGTCACATATTTCCATATCTTTAAGTTCCTTTTCTGGAGACTTTTCACTTTCTTTCTGAGCTGTCTTGTTGCCTTGGTTATTCATGGCAATTACTGATTTATTATTTCTCTTCCTAGACATCTATAGGAGTGGCTTTTGCAACAGGTTGATAGGAAGAGGTCTTTCTTTTGTTTTCCAGTACTTGTTGGTAGAATGTTTTATTTTCTCAATGACTGCAGCCTTTTTTTCTCTCTCACACGGTAGTGCTATGTTTTCTCTGCACTATTCCCGCTTCTCACACAATGGGAGGATTCCCTGGGAGACGGGCTTCTCCTCTGTTACTAGTTCACTTGGGTCACAGGGCACAGTGTCCGTGTGGGGATGCGGAGAGCTTTTGAAGTTCCAAAGCTCTTCCTGCACCAGATTCAGAGCCCATATGTTTCAGCAGTTCTGTTTACTCCTGCAGGCATCCGCCCAGATAGGTGGGGACAGGGGCAGGGTGAGTTGTGAGAGGTGGCCCAGAGCAATGGCAGCGACCACCACCACAGCCGGTCCTGCTTCCACAGCTCCCTCCCCTTTGCCGGAACTAGTTAGGCTGCGAATCTGTGTCTGCGGTCCACAGTTCTCAGAACAGCAAATATTCTGTTCTTTTGATCTGACACTGCTACTGTTCTGCTTCTAGCACTGGGCTGGTGGGGACGGGATGAGCTCTGGGAGGGGAGGGAGGGAGCGCTAGTCTCAGTGCCTAATGCTTCCGTTCTCTGCAGCAGTGAGGGCTTAACCACCGTTTTCAGCCTTCTTCCCTCGCTCTTTGCTCTGAGGTCTCTGCTGTGAGCGTTGGGTTCAGCCGTGTTATATGCTGTCCCCTCAGCCCTGTGGGCCATAAGCGGAGCCCTAGCAGTCCGAGTTCTTCCCTCTCCCGCAGCTGCAGTAGTTCCGGGATGCAGCGAGCTCGGAGCACTGAGCTAGGTCTGCGTCCTGCGCCCGCGCGGCTCCGTCCCTGCACTTCTGCCTTCCTTCCTCCCCTGCTCGCGGGATTCGCCCACCTTTAGGTGAATTCAGTAGTGGGCCTCTTCATCTTGACAGTCTGGTGTGCAGGGAGTCCTTTGTGGAGTTATGGTTGATTGATTTGTTGTAAATTTCAGGGGAGATTTCCAGAGGCTCACCTCACGCCACCATTTTGATGACGTCTCACAACTAACTTATAGAATAATCAACCTAGAGAACCATCTGAAGTCTAGCTGAACAAAAGCTATATAACTAAGGCTATGCAGAAGCACATCGAGACTGGTAGGAGGGGTGGAGATGAGAAACGGGCTGGCCCCAAACCTCCATGTGGCAATTGAGAATTTGGAGACATATCTCGGTCACAGAGGTTCACCTAGAGAAACAAGAGTCCCCAGCCCCACACCGGCCTCCCCAGCCCACAGTACTGGTGCCGGGAAGATAAGCCTCCACAACAGCTGGCTGTGAAAACCAGTGGGGATTCTCACCATCCAGGGGGAATGGAAGGATGTAGGAAACCCAGTCGTCCTCTTAAAGGGCCCACACACAGACTTTCTCCCTCGCAGGCACTTACCTTGGGCTCCGATGGAGGGACAGTAACTCAGGGGGCGTCAGAGGCATATGGAGGACAGACTGAGGTCTGTGGCTTCAGGACATGGGCTGGAAGACAGCATTTTTCCTGTGAAGGGTCCTGCTCCCATACAGCATGCAAGCGGGCTCCATCTTTCCTGTGTTCAGCCCTCCCCCCACATGCCAAATCTGAATCTGATTGGCTGGGTGAGCTCCTCAACTCCACCTTTCTGATTCACTGGGAACCCATCCCACCCAACTCCCCCAATGCAGGAGGCACTTTCTGTGCCAGTAGCCAGCCCCGCCCACATTGCACTCTTTCTTGAAAAAACTATCGGAGTCCCCAGAACCCAGGTGGGTGGCAGCTGGCCTCAGTGTGCTCTGAGAATTATGCTGAGTCACCCCAGGGTCAGCACTAGCACCAAACCAGAGGCTACATTAACCTGTTGACCACAACTCTTTCCACTCTTGTGACTCTCTTGACCCTGCCTCACCCAACTCATGCAGTGTACGAGGCTTTATCAGGGGCTGAACCTTAAGGGAGCTGGCAGGTGGCAGCAGGCCTGGGGTGTCCTGGCTTTTTGCAGAGCTACTCCAGACCCGGTACTGGTGGCATCTATCCTCAATATGCAGCATGGCCTCTCCGTGTGCCTCCAGGGTTAGCACAGGCAACAAACAACTGTGGATCACTTTGTAGCTCCTACCAGGTAGTCCCCAGCTGGTCACAGGCAGTGAGTGACTGGGCCTGTACCAGAGCCCCTCCCAAGAGGCTCCAGAACCGATATACTTGGAGGTTGGCTTCAGAGCACAGCAGAGCACTGCCCAACTAGACCTACAAGTCACATACACAAAGGGTGGTCTCAACAGGCACTAGAGCCCACTGGGATGAATCCCATTCAGTGGGGTACAATCCCCATACAGTAAGCTGTGGATGTGATCAAACCCCACAGCCAATCAGCCTGAGGGTCAATCTCACTCACTGATGGGCCAATAGCAAGGCTCAACTATAACAGGAAGGCCCACACAAGGGACACTCCTGGAGCACCTGGAGCAGGTGACCAGGGAGACTGTGCCAGGGCCCATACTACGTAAGGTCACCCAGCCAAGACTGGAAGATATAGCAGATCTACCTAATACAGAGAAACAAACATGGAGAGGCAGCCAAAATGAGGGGAAAAAGAAGTATATCCCAAATGAAAGAACAGGAGAAAACTCCAGAAAAAGAACTAAATGAAATGGAGGCAAGCAACCTACCAGATGAAGAGTTCAAAACGATGGTTGTAAGCATGCTCAGGAATTTAGTAAGAACTTCAACAAAGAGATAGGAAGCATCAAAAAGGACACAGAGGACGGCCGGATGGCTCAGTTGGTTAGAGCGCAAGCTGTGAACAACAGGGTTGCTGGTTCGAGTCCCATATGTGCCAGTGAACTGCGCCCTCCACAACTAGATTGAAGGACAATGACTTGGAGCTGATGGGCCCTGGAGAAACACACTGTTCCCCAATATTCCCCAATATAAAAAATAATAAGTAACAAAGACACAGAAACCACAAAAAAAGAACCAGTCGGTAGTGAAGAATACAATAACTGTAATAAAGACTGCACTAGAAGGAATCACAGCAGACTAGATGAAGCAGAGGATTGAATCAGCAATTTGGAAGAGATGGTAGCAGAAAACACCCAATCAGAACAGCAAAAAGAAAAAGAATTAAAAAATGAGGAGACAACATCAAGCATAACATTCGCATCACAGGGTACCAGAAGGAGAAGAGAGAATGCAAGGGATTGAGAACCTATTTGAAGAAACAATGACTGAAAACTTCTCTAACCTGGAAAAGGAATAGAAATAGAAGTCCAGGAAGCGCAGAGAGTCCCAAATAAATGAACCCAAACAGGCCCACACCAAGACACATTATAATTAGAATGGCAAAGGTTAAAGACAAAGATAGAATCCTAAAAGCAGCAAGAGAAAGGCAACTAGGACCTTATAAGGGACTTCCCATAAGATTGTCAGCTGATTGCTCAACAGAAACTTTGCAGGCCAGAGGGATTAGCACAAAATATTTAATGGGATGACAATAAGAACCTACAACCAAGATTACTCTATCCAGCAAAGCAACCATTTAGAATCAAAGGACAGATAAAGAACCTCTCAGACAAGGAGAAGCTAAAGGAATTCATCACCACCAAAATAATTACAAGAAATGTTTTAAAAAAAAAAAAGATCAAAATTATCAATAATAAAATGGCAATAGCTACATATTTATCAATAATTACTTTCAATGTAAATGGATTAAATGTTCCACTCAAAAGACAAAGGGATCTGAATGGATAAGAAAACAAAACCCTTATATATGCTGCCTACAAGAGACTCCCTTCATATTGAAAGACACACACAGACAGAAAGAATGGAAAAAGATATTTCATGAAAATGGAAACAAACAAAAAACCTGGGGTAGCAATACTTACACCAGAAAAAAAAAAGACTTAAAAACAAAGGCTGTAACAAGAGACAAAGAAGGACCAGCAATTACCACTTCACAGTATTTCTCTGAAGAAATCCAAACGATACTTCAAGGGGATGTGTGCATCTATATGTTTATTGCAGCATTGTTTACAATGGCCAACATGTGGAAGCCTGGGTGTTTGTTGATGGATGAATGAATAAAGAGGAGGTGGTACATATATACAGTAGAATATTGCTCGGCCAGGGAAGGGAATGGGTTTTTGCCATCTGTGGCGGCATGGATGGACCTGGAGGGTACTGTGCTGAGTGGAGTATCAGACAGAGAAAGATGATGCAATGTGATTTTGCTTATATGTAAAATCTAAAGGACAAAATAAGCAAAACAGAAATAAACTCATAGATACAGACCAACACATTGATTTTGCCAGATGGGGATGAGTGAAAGGGGAAGGGATTAAGAAGTACAAATTGGTTGTTAAAAAGTAGTATTAGGAAAGTAGGGTATAGCATAAGGAACATAGTCAATAATATTGTAATATGTGTAACTATGTATGGTGTAGATATGTACTAGATTTATTGGGGTAATACCATAGATGGGAGGGAGTTGGGGGGACAGTGTGAAAAGGTGAAGAGATTAAGAACTACCAACTGGTAGTTACAAAATAGTAATGGGGATGTAAAGCATAGGGAATATAGTCAATAATATAGTAGTAACTATGTATAGTTAAACTATGTATAGTTGCCAGGTGGGTACTAGACTAGTCGGGAGGTGGTGGGTCATTTCTTCAAATTATGCAAATGTCTAACCACTATGCTGTACACTTGAATTAATAATAAAATAATATCGAACAACTGTAATTGAAAATTTTGAAAAGGGGCCAAAAGGTGAAGAGGGAGTAAGAGGGTCCACATTTCCAGGTATAAACAAATAGTCATGGGGATGTAATATACAGCATGGGGAATACAGTCAGTAATACTTGTTTGATAAAGTGGGTACGGTGTCAGATGGGTTGCTGGACTTATCATGGTGATCACTTCTTTAGGTATATAAATGTGTATAACTATGGTGTAGACCTGAAACTAATATAATATTGCATGTTAGCTATATTTTTAATACACAGTCTTAAAAAAAATAAAATAAAATGTATATGGATTCATCTAAATACAGTGATAGATATAGAAGATATAGAGATTTTTAAAAATGCTATTATGTTCTGGCTAATGCTTTACACGTTTTAACACGTCCATTCTCACAAGAATCCTAAAAGGTAGGTACTGTTATCATCCTCACTTTAGAGATGAAGTAGGGAGGCCAAGAGACTTTCTAGATGGCTCTCATATATATGTCTATGTGTAGACGTTATGTATATGTAAGTGTATAGATTAAATATGTGTGTTTTGTAGAGTGCCTGTCATTGTATTTGAACAATGTGAGCTAGTCTTATTACTATCTGTTTTAGTCGCAACACAAACTACAATATGGGTTCCCTTTAGGAAATGACACCATTTGTTTTAAAAGCATCCTTGCCGTTTTCTTCACAATACCACCTTAACATCCAGAAAGTATTTCCCTTGAGAAAGTTGGCAAATTCCCTTCTCCATCCAGGATGTCTGTGATCAAAGCACCCTGATTATCTAGGCCACAGCGTTGGAGACACCACTTGGCAGCCCACCCCCAGTTTTCCAGGAGGGCAATGAGTACACAGCCTATGAGGTAAGACTGGGCTCTCGCAGGACACCCTTCTAAAGTGCCAAGGAGCCAACTGCTCCCGCTCAATCCCAAATCTCTTAGGACTTCAGATAATAGCAATGAGAAACCCTGGTTTCACCCACGAATTGAAGGACTCTGCTTTGGGCTGTGAGATGAGCCGGCCTTTGGTTGGTCCAATATCAAACATCAGATAAAATCAGATATCATCAAACATCAGTATAATCCTCAGCAATTTCACAATGAGAATTTTGTACCCTTCAGAAAAGATTGTACCTTGTGAATGTACAAATCTCCCAAATACATCATATATATTTGTGTGTGAGCACATGTATCATCGACTAGTTGAATAAAAAAAAAAACCAGCCTGTTGGTGTTTTCCAACAAAAGTGACTATTTTCTCTCTTCCCGTGTGATGATATTTTCAGTCCCAATTCTTGACTTTACTGGTGAAAAAATAATCACGGGTTGTCATGAGCAAGGCTAGAATGTGCATCGACATGTGGCTAGGGGATTGTGTGTGCACGCACACGCACACTCACGCACACACACGCTGATCAGCTCTCCTGACATGATAAGGGTCAGGTCTACAGGAAGAATCAAGCACGAAAACAGTCAGGAAGTTCAGGAAAGATGGCCCCTCCCACACAGTGATGCCCCTCGATCTTAGGCGTGCTTAAAGCAGATGGGGCCCAGGATGTGGATTTTTCAACAGCCTCCTCAGGCTGTTCCTGAGAGAGGGAACCACTGGATTGTACATCGGAGGGGACACTACCATAGCAGTGAAGGGCCTTTGCTTGTGGGTGCACCTGTGTGTGTGTGCGGGCATGCCTACGAGAGTGAAGGGCTCACCAGAGCTCCTTTTCCAAAACAAATGGCTACTTTCCAGGAAGGAGAAACAGCCTTCAGACACCATCATATTATCAAGGTCCTCTGGGTGTTGAGTGGGAAAATGGGACTGAGATGGTGGTCTAGGTGATTGACGAAACTTTACTGTTTCAGATTTTTTTAATATGGAGGTTTTATTTGGTTAATTATTGTTTTAAGAAAAAAATTACAGGTGTGATGAGGCTCTACCTCTCGGGTATTGTATACACACACACACACACACACGCACGCACGCATGCACAGCAGTCTCTATACCCAAAGGATGTGCATCACATATGAGCTTCCTTTGGGCTTATTTGTGTAGCTCTGTCCACATTTGTCTAAGTGTTTGCATCCGTCGGTGGAGTCTTTTAAGAAACCCTGTCACTTCTGCCATCTTTATTTACTTCACATAATATTTATATGCTTATCTACGTTTTCGAGAAGAGCCTCGTTTGGGAGATTCTAATGTAAACTGCTATCGTCAATAATGTTACAACAACTATAAAAATTAGATTACAATGTTGTCTTTTGGCAAAGCTAACTTTGGTTAAATGTTGAGAAATATTATTAGTCATTTTGTTTATACAGGCTTTCTACTTGAGAAAAATAAATGAAGCATTGTGGTTTCAGAAGAAAAAAAAGAATGAGTAATGAAAGCAGCTGACACTTTTAACTTACTAAAAATATAATAGGAAAAAATCTATACTTATACCCTCATATTTGAACAGGGTAGGGACTCAGTTAGAAACCAGCATTTTAGGAGATAATCGTCTCCCCCTTGCCATGCCAGGATAAAGCTAGTCACTTCTTTGATTTAATTAATATAACCTCACATATTTTGTAAGGAGAGTACTTACTAGAAGCCCAGGTTTAACACAATGTCATGCAGGGTCTCTGGTCCAGCTCCCTGCACAAGAACGCAGGATATGGTGACGCCGAAAAGGAACACCCACGGAGCCATGGTAGGGGAGTCACACCACGATATTCTCGCTGGAGGCTGGGTTGGAGACACAGGAAGCAGGAGCTACACGATCTGCAACCTGCCGTCCGCTTCTCTGCCAACCAACCCACCCCCTAGCGTAGCCACGGCAGTTATATCAGTGGTCAATGGTTAACTGGTTACAGCTGATGCCCAACTAGTCACAGCTGACGGCCATCCACTCCCCGAGCCAGCACCTTTCCACGTGAGGCCGAGCGCCTGGAAACTGCTCCCTAGGCTCTGTCCCCACACATGATGACCACCACCATTGTCACCATCGTCGTAAATAATGGAGCAGAATTTTCGGAAAAGGGTACAAGTTCAGGTTCAGGCAGACCCTCATGGTAGCCTGCTCCCGACAGTTGCTAGACACGACTTGAGGCCAATCACAACTTACCAGTCCTTAGCGTCTTCATTTATAAAGTGAGGGCAACACTGTCGCCAAGGATCAGCTGACTCAGGGCAATGGGAGTGGACTGAACCTGACAGCCCTCCACACTCTGAGGCCTTTACAGAGAAGGGACCGCTGAGTACACTGAAACGGTGTAACAATTGCTAGTAAGACAACCTGTGTTGTGAGCATGTGCATGGCCCTTGAGGTTAAGACCTCGTCATCCCTGAAAGTGAATGCTCAAAGTTCTCATTGAGCCAGGAGAGAACATTCCCCATTGGCTAAGGATGCCCATTTCGGACCCTTGGACAGGTGCTTGAAGTGTGATCCCAGATAAAGTAACCTCTTTGCGCCTCAGTTTCCTCTGTAAATAATAGTAGCTTACTACTTATGAAGTGCGGCTTCAAGCCTGTCACATAGGTTGTTTTGTTTATTCCACACAACAGTATTAAGAGGCAGGTGGTATTATCTCCCCGAATTATGGAAGAGGGGATAGAGAAACAGAGCTCTGGTTTGCAGCTAGCAAGTGACGGGAGTATTAAGATAACTAAATGAGATAGGATTAAGGTCTTATTAAGACAATTAAATGGGGTAGATAACTCGACCCTGAAGGGAGTATTCAATCATTACACAAAATAAGGAACACAAGCCTGAGCAGGACTCTTGGCTCATACGTAGTAAGCACTCAAGAAATGTAAACCTAGCATCTTATGTTTTATCTTCATCATTCAAGGCTCACCCCCAAAGTTGTATTAATAACTTGAACGTATTTTTCATCAAATTGCACAGTTCGTTTTTGTTGTTGTTTTGTTTTAAACCAAAGACTGACATTTCCACGCTGGGGAATAGCTATGCTTCATTCTGTTTCAAACAGCTGTGGTTAGACCCACTGATGTCTTTGGGAAGATGAATGACGAAGGGAATCCCTCTGTGCCAGCCAGCCAGTGCACCTGCAGGAGGCACCACCTGTGGCTATGGTAGCCTAGTTCTCACCTGGGCAGCCCCCGCACGTCCCCTGGTGGACATAAGTGCAGCCACGTGTTGGATAAGGAATTACCCTTGAAGGAAGAAGCACAGAAGCCAAAAGACTCAGGACACAGACTCCTATGTACCGTTTCAGACTAAGCTTTTATTTTTTTGATATTACAAACCAGTTTTCTTTATTCACAAACCACTGTAAGTGATATAAACACTAATTTCTAAAGACAGATATACACATTTTCTGGGTTTGCGGATTGCATGATGTGTGTGTTTAGAAGTCACTATATGCCACACATGATAGTAATCGTGTTTTTTTTCATAATTCATAATAGCAATAGTTATTTAGATAAATGAAAACATTCCAAATAAATACTGTTTAAAAAATCCAAAATGTTTTGTTTACATCTCTGACATACATTTGAAAATGACTTATTGGCATCTTGGAGGAGTGCCTAGACAAAAGATTCTGCAACATCAGTTGGCACCCACTTGCTCTAAATGATTTTATTAAAACTACATACAATCATGGGGGAAAGTACAGCTCATGGATGAAAATCAAAACTGAAAATTAATTTTACTTGAACCAACACAGTAAGAATTCTATGTTTGTGATTCCAAATACAATGCAAATTCTGGATTGTGAAATCTGAGGCAATTGGGAGAAATCTATGTATTCTCGCCAACCCCGTTCTTTCTACCTCGCTCCCCTCTGGGGTAGGATGCCATAGCATTTTACTAAATTGTTGCCTTTAAAAACATCAACCAGGCACCCACTGTCATAACACTGTTCCCCAGGTGGGGGCATGACAATATCTTAGTGATGCTGTAAAATACCCCTTTGCTCCCCCCTCCCCCACCCAAAGAAGTCAGGTGAAAAGAAAGTTTTCTATGCTTTGGGCTGCTAAAGCAGTTTCTCCCCCCGCCCCCATCCTCTCCCTTTCTCTCTTTTCAAGACAACGGTCATCTGCCTTAGATAGCGAAGCTACAGAAACTTGGTTTTCAAATCTTGTGAAACTTTATTGATGGTTTAATATCCAACCGATCTTACTGCATGCACATAGGATGACAAGAATGCTGGATCACAAACACTTTTTTTTTTTTTTAAAGTTTTGTTTGGTTTTGTTTGAAAGCAGAGTTGTTACAGCGGATTGGCAGGTTCACAGCGGTGAGTTGATGATTTGCTATAGTGCTTGCCAGAAGGCCTGCACTGTACACATGAAGATTTAACTATGGCAGCAAAACTACTGGGGACAGCTTGCTGCTGTGTGTTTAATTTAAATACAAAAACAGGAAGACCCGTGACAGATACCCCAACTTAGGTTAACTTGTAAACAGGACAACATGGAAGGAGATCAAACAGAAGTAGTACAGACAAACTGCAATTTTTCGGCTGTGTCACTCTGGCCCTGCGTCAGAGGTGGGGGGACTTTGTTCTTCGGGGATGAAGAGGGTGGACCTACTTTTTTGCTTCCTTCTGACAAGTGTCCTGGGCCATGGAGACAGAACTAAAAATACTGGGTTGACAGAATCCCTGGGGACCAGGAAGAATGGGAGGGCAGGCTGTCACGGACTGAAAAATTGCAGGTCGTTCACATTACACAGTCATGTTTCAAAAAGTACCAAGCTGATGAAGATACTACGATTATCTCTACTCAATGATTGCAATACTTGTAAAATGCTTCTATAAATCCGAATATGATTATCATGTAATTCCATAAAAATTATACGTCTGTCTCTAACAGTTGTTCTACTAGGCTAAAACTAAAGCTTCATAGACTGTTTCTAGAACTTAACAACTCCACTGCACAGATGTAAATTTTATACATTTTTTTTTAACTGGTACAAAGAATTTAAGTTTTTATTACTTTCTTTTTTTTGGAAAAAAAGAAAAAAATAGAAACAGTGCTTTTTATCACCTTTTTATTAATGTTATTTTTTTCCCTCCCATAATATAAAAGTCAGCAATGATATCAATAATTTATTATACTGGAAGAAATATAAAAAGAATGCTTGTTGACGGCCTAACTAGCAGTTTTTGCCTAAGTAACTAGCGGCTGGTTAAGAAGCTGAATACTGCCAGGTGGAATGGTTTAAAGGGTGGGTTTGCACAGCTTAATTCAACTTGGATGCACACGTGCTACTAGAAGCACCCCCTTAACAACATAACCTTTGGCTTGCACTGACAATGAGTAACTCAGAACCGTTGATAGATGATTGTTGGTGCAGTGGGTCGTTTAGATTCATCCGTTACTATTTGTTTTTTTCCTTCAGCCAAACCCCACTCCCAATCTGCTATGGCCCTCCCACCCGTCCCCTTTCATAAAATAAAATAATGCAGATGCAGAACAAAAATGACTACTGTAGTCACTGACACTCTTCCCGAACAGCTGATAACCCCAGTAGCTTAATATTCAGCATATATAATTCATTTACATGATAAAGCACTCTGGATATGGCCCTAAACCAGTTTTGATTCATAGCTAGCATCTCTCTAGATCACAAAAAAACTCCTACAGCCAGCAACCAAACTACGGAACCTTCAGAAATGAAAGACCCACAATATTAAAATACACAGAACAAAATATCTGAGGTATAAGATAAAAAATGTAATTTTTTTTTCCTCTTTTTAGTTTTTCGAGTTGCTAAAATGATGCACTACTGCATGTATTGCAATACCCAGGCCTCGGAAAGCTTCCTTTCTCCCCACATTGGAAGGTTTTTATGGTTTTGTCATTTAGTATGGAGCAAAACGGTTGTATCCCCCTCGGTATATACTAGCCTGCAATGAAGAAAGAACGAGACCCACATCATCAGCATGGCTCCTAGTCTTGGCATCAGTCAAGGGTGCAAAAGCATTCTGAAACAAAGCAATTTGAGGGGTGTGTTTTTTACATTTTCCTTTTGCAACACGTGGATCATCAAAAAAGACTAATGTGAAAGATAGACACTCAAAAGCAACCAAAATGGAGGCACCCCGACCCATCCCAGGTCACTCTTGGAGAACTAAACATAGGGCCAATCCTGACCTCCCCCAACAGCTCCTCATGGAGAAACTCCCCGTAAAGCCAAATGCTGTCGGCCAGTCCAAGGAGCTCCAAGGCCTCTCATACAAACTGGACACCTGAAGGATTTGCACCGTCTCATTTTGTTGGCTTGTTTGATTCATTAACACTATGTTCTTATCCGGAAGAGCTCAATCTACACTCAAGAGGTTGAATGCAGACGACTGATTGAATGTAGTAGTTCAACTCTCCTTCCAACCCATTCCTCACGGGGACTGAGTGTGGAAGCAGAGTTGATGAATGCAAAATCAGGACGAAAATGTAAATCGACCTCATACTTGACTTGGCTCAACAAGCTGTATGGGATTCGCTCGGAAGAGGGGAGTTGTACAGATGAATTGCTTGATGCAGCTGAGCTTGTGCAAAAGAGGATGTTTCGCAAATCGTGGCTGAACATTTAAACCACGCTCCAGCGAATTGCCTGGCCATGGCTTTAGACCGCTATGAGGTGGACCTTAACTGTTTCCTTTTTGCTGCAAGTATTGGCGATTCAAACGAATGAATGCCTATGGGGATTGAGTCTTAGGAGAAGGGCTGATTGGATTGATCCCAAGCAGAAAGCTGCATGCCAAAAGCTTTGTGATGATTGCTCTCACGTGACGGGCACGTCTTACTGTACTCAAGAGTTTTAGTGCATAGAAGTTTGAACAAGTACAGGCAAATTCACCCCACCCTCACCTCCCATTGTGCCCTCCCCCCACCCCTCCCAAAACAAAAACTCAACCCCCCCCAAAAAAAAACAAAAGACAACCCCCAAACCCAGCTGATTCTTTCTAATTCCTTATGTACTAGGCACACACACAAAGTGCACCCCTCTCTATTTTCTTTCCTGGGCGACTATGACTTTAAACATGAATTGTAATAGGGGAGGAGAGGCAGTCAGATTCTCAGCTGCCTGACAGCAGAGGCCTGGAAGTGTGCAGCTTAGCTCCTCTGAAGTCTGTGCTGGGGCTGGAGCCTTGGGGCTATATGAATGACCGAGCAGCGAGGGAGGGAAAAAAAGACAAAAAAGTTCTGCATTGGCACTGCATTCTGTTAGTGATGGATTTAATTATCAAAATGACTAATTATTCCATTAAGGTAAGTGCTCTGCTAGGTGAGACTTGCAAAATTAGAAATATAATAACTTACATGCACTACATTGCCAAGAAATTAAGACATTTATCAAGTTTACTGGGAGGATTAATGTGGCATTTTAGCTGCTGTTAGCACAAGAGACAAATTCAATTAAGGGCCAGTGAGAGGATGGCAACCGTCAACCCATACGAAGGTCCCAGCTGGGGGAAGGGAAGGGAGGCAGGAAGAAGTGAGGAGAGAGGAACCGGTACTCACCATGGCACCAACGCCGTAGGTGGGGGCTGGAGCAAGTGTGTGGTGGTAGGGGTCGGCAGCATAAACTCGTCCGTAACTGAAAGGAAAACAGAGGGGACAATTAATCCAGAGCATGCAACAAAATAATAACAACCACACAATACAAAATACCAAGACAGTGTGGAGGGGCCCTACTCAGCTTCAGAAATAAGAAACCTTCCAGTCTTCCACGTAACATGAGAAAAGTCCATCTGCACATAACACATTTTTTGTGCCTTTGACATGGCTGGTCATATACATACATATATATATATATATATATATATATATATATATATATATTTGTTTTTCTCTCTCTCACAGGACCGTTTCTACACTGCTCATGTAGCTACCGCAGAAACTGAGGTAGGCAGAAGAAACAATTTGGAAGAGTGGTTTTAAGAAGCCCAGGATGCCCAGAGCACATGTTAATACTCAAGAGAGGTTGTCATTTTCTCCTAACTTAGCTTTTGGCAACGAAGCGAGACAGAGTAGATGAAAAAGGGTGAAGTGACCAGGTCTGTGCAGTTAGGGTCTAACACCTTAGAATGGGGAAGAACAAATGTATTCAAATAGAAGCAGCCTTGAATGATTTGTGGGCCCCCCCCTGCCCTGACTAAAGAATTAGAGCTGATTTGATTTTGATCTTATGATCCCAGAACTTCTATCTCATCAATCTATGGCCAGGTGCTGGGAAGGGACACATTTCAAACAATATTTCCTGGTGACATTTCCTCATCTTTGAGTTTCTCACTCTCCTCCCTCCACTGCAATGACTTTCAGTACAGGCGTTAGAATAAAAATGAAGAAGGGATGGAAGCCTGATACACTAGGTATCTACTAAATGTCTGGAAAGGAACAAGGCAACAAATCAGAAATTAGGGTTCATAGAGGTTAAGTCATTTGCTCAAGGTCACAGAGCTAGACAGAGTCAGAGCTGATCTTTGACTTCTTCGGGGCACCTCTTTCCATGGATGCTCTTTCCATGGAGGCACGCACCTACCCTTATTTGAGTGACTTGCTAGGTATCTTCTTGGAGATTGCGTGAACACTGCTCTTTTGGTAATGATCAAAGCTGAGATACAAACTTAAGTTAGGTTTCCTGGAAGCAGAGCCTGAAATGGAGATTCTTGTGCACGTGAAGGAGGAGAGAGAGAAAAGCAGGTCAAGAGGAAGGGGGGAAAGAGAAGCAAGGATGTGTTCTGAGCTAGAGATTATCTTTGACCTGATCTCGTGAGTTGTACCCCAGAGTTTATCCCACTTAGAGGCAAGTGAGTTGAGTTTTTTTTTAGTGTTTATGTACGTTAAGCATTAGCTGTGGGCTTCCCTAAGGGGTGGAGGATAACTTATGAGTTGAAGTGACTTTCTTTGGCAGAGGGTAATTCTCTGAAGAAAGGAATAGCAACCAACCCTCACATCAGCTGGGGTGCAGGATATATGTGGATTATCAACAGCCTTTGACTCTTGGGACTTTCATTTAAAGAATGAAGGAACAAGGCAAGAAGAGATGGTTTGCATGTACTGTCAACCTTAAGGTCACATCCCATCTCTTGGAATCTAATTTGCAAGCACTTTATTTCTCCCCTTCCCTATATTTTCTCCATTTTTCTTCCAATCTTCTTCCGCATAGTTGGTGGATAAGAATGTACTGCATAGGTCTGACATGACTGCTCAAACCTTGGAGCATGAAAAGGTGGGAAGAAGCTGGGTGAAGGACCTTTTGTCTTGTAGGCTCTAAGTCAGACTCCAGATAGAAAATAAAGGATTACACCAAGTTCTCACTGGACATGTCTTATAACTTGAACATGAGTTATAACTTTGTCATTGATTTTTATTTCATGAGAAAGTAATGTCTGCCATTAGTCTAGGAAAAAAAAGAAACTGTTAATAGGGTTATTTTTTATACACTTTCCCCGGCACAGCTGGTTATATGAACAAGACATAAAGTGCAAAAGCAAACTGAAAATCCTTGGAAATGTACTAAGTGATGCCACAGCATGGTGTTCCTTCAAAAACGAGTGTGAAGATGCAAATTCAGAGCAACTACCTTTTTTTTTTTTTTTTTTTTTTTTTTTTTTTTTTTTTAATTTGGGGAATGGTTTCAGTGTGGCAAAAATTTCCTTTTTGGGAGGAGATGACATATTGGTAGTCTGACTGTATTCCATGAAAACACAGGGTCCCCCTTTGCCTTCCGCATACTTAAATGGTAAATTCTTATTTGTCTATAACACGGGGCCAAGCTTCAACCTTTGTGGAAAACCCAAGGTAACAATTTGGCAGCGTTCTCTTCCAAGGCAGAAGAAAAATACAGCAGCACCGAAACTGTTCCTCGGAAATGAGCAGGCGCCTTTTCTCCTCAGGGTGACCTCTACCTTCACAATCCGATGGTGTTATTATGATTAATAAATTTCATTTCCACAGAGGAAAAGGGACCATGTCAGCTCAAACTGAAAGCAAGGAGGCTCCTTTTCAAATGCTAATTTCTAAACACGCCCTTGTGTGACACTACAATTTAGACACAAGGTTATTGGGGAAGACGTGGACTTTTTAGCTCTACTCTTGCAGCAGATGCCAGGCACGTCAGTGACCTCCTGTCCTCAGAGCTGGTGAAGCACAACCCAAAGGAAGAATGGCAATTCCCTGGGAGCTCAGCAGGGCGCAGGGGAGCATGTGATACCTGCCATGTTCTGACTGATCTGTGCATAGGGTCACCCCACACCACCCGGCCCTGGCCGGAGTGGACAACAAGCAATCAGCTCATCCTGCTCCCTGTTTCCCCACATCCCATCCGTCAGAAATTACAGACGAAATCTCAGATGTGTCCACTTCACCCCATTCACACCATTATCATTCTAACATAACCAACAAGTACTTCATCAGAACCAAATCAACAACAGCCTTAAATCTTGCCTCTTTGGTTTTACTCCTGCCTCTTCAAACCACCAGCCATTTATCGATATCTATCTATCTATCTATCTATCTATCTATCTATCTATCTATCTATCATCTATCATCTATGTCTCTATCTCTCTATTCATCTACCCATCCATCTATCTAGTTAAATATAAGTCTATATAAATCTAATTACATCACTTCTTTGCTTAAAGCCCTCCAATGGTCTTCCATTGATTCTAGAATAAAACACAAACTTGCATGAATCACCCTTGCCCCTCTTTCAATCCCATCTTTCTCCTCTCTACCCCCCGCCCCCCACTGTGCTCCAGGCACACCGACTCTTGAGGAGACCTTGGACACATGCAAATTCATTCTCTTCTTAGGTCTCTGGGCCTCGCTCATCCTCCACCCGAATAGTTTCCTTTCCTCCTTTATGTCTCAGGTCAAAGGTCAACTCCCCAGAGAGATGCCTTCTCTCCTGACCACTCTTCCTTAAGTACACTTTCCAATCCCCTCCCCACCCTTCATGTAATGTAGCAATCTCTTGTTTATTTACCTCTCTACCTGGTTGTTTACCTGTCCCCCTTCCTAGAACCTCAGCCCCACGCGGACTAGGGCTGAGTTTATTTTGTTTGCTTTTTACCCTCGTGTCTAGCATAGCACTGGCCACAGGGTAGGTGGACAAGGGGCCCAGCCAAGTCCGCTGAGTGAGTGAAGGCAGCAAGGGGCAGGAGCAAAGAGGCCTGGGAAGATCCTTGTACCTGTGATTGGCAAAGATTCTTTCAGATATGCTTTCCGAAGATTCAGATCAGCTGCTCTCAGAGGCATTCAAAACCCTCCAAGATGCTCAAAAGAAAATGTCTGGGGACTCTGAAAATACAGTGTGTAATTGCACATCACCTTGAGAGTTCAAAAGACACTGGCCACGTTGCCGTAAAGCTCATCAAAACCCTTTAGGGAAAAACCAAACGAACAAAGGAATAAAAGATAACTGCTGGCTAAGTCACCACGGCTTGCAGCCATCAAGATCCTTCCTCTATTTTTGACATTGACAACCAGTTAAAACCAGGAGGCCCACTCCTGGCGCTGGAGAGGGCAAAGGGCTTGCGGCCAGAGGATCCAGGTTCAAGTTTCTGCCTTTGCAACGTCCTTGCTCAATGACTTGGGCAGGTCAATCTCTCTGAGCCTCATTTTCCTTGTTCGTAAAATAGTGTTGTTCTGACTGAGCCTGGCCTAATCCCAGTTTGATGTGCATGGAAAGAAACCAGGCATTTGAAAGAAGTCTGCAGACATAGGAGATTAGGATACAAGGGTTCTTATACAGAATTTCACAAGCCAGTCTCTCACTCTTGCCCAGACTTTTGGTCTGTAGAAGCAATGGAAAGATCCTATGCTAATGTCATCCTGTATAGCTCTAGCAATCAATTTACAGATGCTTTTGGAGTCAAGATCTATCCAATTTGTAAGTTACAGATGTAGTTTCAACTCCTATCTTTGAACTTCAGGTTATGTTGGAGCAAAATGAAGAAGCATGCCGCCTGCTGAGCTGGAAATATGAACCCGTGTTGTACGTTGTCAACTCTACTGACAGATTAAATATTACCTATTATTAACATTTTCTAAATCTTAGAAACAAGCTGGATACTAATACAATACAAGAGGGCCATGTTGGTACCCACAACGGGGTGTTAACAGTCAAGTGATTTTCTTATAGGGATATAGTAAAAACACTGCAATTAGCTTCACTGTATGTATTTCAATTAAGGAACTTTATGCCCCTGGGACCTTTATTCTTAATGTACCATCACCTCCCCATGCTTCCTGTCCCAGAGATAGCTGGGGAATCCTGGTGGGGCAGGAAGGTGAATATCATACGCACCCTCCCAGATGAAGTTCACAGGGGGGCATAGATCTCCTAGAAAGCCCACCTGCAGCAAGAAGGTACAAAGGCTTGTGCCCCCATCACATAGAGAAGCACTACAGAGTAGGCATTCACAACAGGATGGCTCACTAGGGATGAGAAGGCATGGTGCCCAGTCTCCGCAGTGCCATTAGGGGCGCCAGTGCCCTCCTAATTAGGTCTAAGATATAGTCTGCAAGGGTGTTTGGGAAACTAGTCCCACAAAGCGCACACTACCACACAGCATGATGCAGGGTGCTTAAATACTCCATGGGCTGTGGCTCTAAGAGCCTGTGATCTGGAGTGATGCTTTAGCTAGAGCCTGCTCTCCCTCACTTTCCTGGGGTCTCCGACCTCAGCTGCTCACTGTGCCTTAGTGAACGTACTCACTAAGGAAGTACTCCTCATGACTGCTGTGGCATTCTCCTAGCTTTCATCTAGGCAATGCCTTCAGGACATTTATAGGCCAGGGGAGTGACCAAGTTAGAGGAAGTGGACCATCCCCATAACTCCAAACATCAAGAAAACCACTCCAAATGCAGCCAAACCTCCAGGAAAGACACCAGTAAAGTGGAAGAAATTTTCCGAGATGAACAACATGGAGTTATTTCAACTCTACTGACATTTCCAAATTCTACTGCTGCTTACTTCCTTCGCCTGGATTTGAAATAATCATCTTCACACATCATTCAGCATGATTTTCAGTCTCATGATGTTTTTTTCTGAAGGAGGGAAAGCATCTTCTGAGCTCTTTCGCTTCTCAACCAGAAGCCACAGAATTTGCTGTTGCACATGGATGCTGGTCACACATCTGAACTGTGTCCGTAAATATGCACATAAACCAGCACCTGTAGAATCTATGAGAACCAGATCATACCATCTATGGTAAATCAGGCGGCATCATCCTTTCTATGCCCTCTCAGTGCAATTCAAAACCTCTCCCTATTCTGAATCCCAACAAAGCAGGTTTGAGAAAGAAACCTTAATTCTGGATTCATCAGAGCACAGTAGCAGCCGCTGTCTGGGAGTCAAGAAGACAGTATGAGTCCTGCTTTTGGCTATACAGTTCCTCTACTCCAGAATGTGTCCTCCAGTAAAAGACCCATAGCCACACTCTCTTTCATGCAAGCCCAAGGTCACCCCTCCTTTTAGAAAGTCTGTTTCACCTTTGTTGTTTTCTGACTACTGGTCTACCAAAATCACAAAGACTTTCCTATCATGCTTTGAAATCAACATGGCACCTCACCTATGGTTTTATACACTGGGGGAACTGCAAAGGCAGCTCTGTGTTTGTACTCCTCATGAAATCTTCAGTATTTCTGCTGAAGCTAAGGATTCTTCAGGGTCAGAATTCCTAGAGTCAAATCCTGCTTCTGCTACTTTCTTGCTAAGTAATCTCAGAAAGTTGATCTGCTCTCTGCACCAGTTTCTCCATCCACGAATGGAGAACATAATGGTACATCCCGACTGTATAAGGCTGTAGTGAGGGTTACTTGGATACCAGTTAGTCAAAAACCAAACGAGTGTCAGTTATTGGTCCTGTTAACATTGAGAGGGTTGCAACTCTTGCCTTCTTTCTAGTCTTCTCTCTCTCATGTGGGATCACTACAGTAGAATTCCTGGAGAACATGAGTCAGAACCACCCCCGAATTGGGTTGTCCATCTGAACCCTGTGTACTGTCATCCCTATTCCCTTTTCAGTGGATTAAGATTCTGAGAGGTTAGCAAGCAGGTTGGGAAGGAGGTAGATTATTTGGAGGCAAAATGAAAACATAAAGTCAAGAAACACTAACAATGTCCAGATTATCTGTCAAAAATATTTTCATTACAGGTGAGTGTCCTCACCTCTAAGAGACCAGTTGTTGTGGCACACAAACTCTTTCCATATTCATGTGAGCAAATGAATGAAAATGTGGCTCTAGAACAGCATTGTTCAGTAGAAATATAATGAGAGCTACAAGCACAAGCCACATATGACACTTAAGTTTGGTAGTAGCTGTATTAAAGATGTAAAAACAGGTGAAATTCATGTTCATATTTTTATTTAACCCAATATATTAAAAATATTATCATTTAAATGTGTAATCGACATAGAGATTATTAATAGCATATTTTACAGTTTTTGCTCTAAGGCTTTGAAATCTATTTGTGTTTTTACGCTCTCAATTTAGACCAACCACATTTTAAGGGTCCAACAGCCAAACGTGGTCATTAGCCTCCATATTGCTGAGCATGACTCTAGAAAAACCTATCGGACGTTCCGCATTGAAATAGAACAGATTCCTGAGTGATCAGCTCCGTGCTTCCTAAGGTGTGATCTGAGGACTCTTCTATTAGAATTACCTGGGGAAACAAACGTGTAAGAATGCAGATTTTCAGGCTCTCTCTCCAGACCTATAAATCAGAATCTCTGGGGCAGCGGGAGGGGAGGATGAAATGGAATCTGCATTGGTAATAAGTTCTGCAGGCGATTTTTCATGCACTCTAACATTTAATAACCGTGGCTCTATCTTTTTCTGTGTGTGTGTGTGTGTGTGTGTGTGTAATTCTATGCTGACATAGCACCCCCTTACTCAGACTAATTCAGAGCTATCTAGATACCTTTAATTTTCATATGTGAACTGATAGAGACATTTTATTATAGGGTATTTTTATTGCGTGTAACAAGCTTTGAACGTGCCTAGTATGCAGTAAACTGTCAACAAATGCTGTGATTATTTTTACTAAGTTCCTTTGCTTCCATACCCCCTTAGCACCTGTACTTCACCTGTTATAATACGCATCACATTTTTACTGGAAACAGACCAACTAACTCCAATTCACCGCGTGACAACTTCACTGAATCATCAAATCACCAAAATGGAAGAAAGACAATTAGACAAAATTTGCTGAAGGATCACAATTAGAGGAATGGCCGATTTGGAAATTTCTAGAAAATATTATGTGAAGTCTTAGTGCAGCTGTGTGTGTGTGTGTGTGTGTGTGTGTGTGTGTGTGTGTAGGCGTGCAGGTTGGGGGGGATAGAAGAATGGAAGGGGTGGTGACATCCCCCCCTTGGGCACGTGAACTTGCCAAATATTGCTTCTAATAATGACTTAATAACGTGTATATCAACCTTTGCCACAGGGGATGGTTTCAATAGCTTTTGCAGATGTGTTCATTTGGCCAAGGCTTTTGCACAGACCCCTACCTTTCTTGCCACTTATCTGTGTCCACAGTCCTAACGACTGGGAGTGTGTCCCCAGGTTGGCTTCCCACACCACCATGATGGTACCTGGTGTGGTGGAGGGGCCAAGACTTGCTGCTGAACCAAGAGCCAGCCTCCACCAGCAGCCTATAACCACACAAGCAGGCACACACATTCCCTCAGGCAGGGGGCAGCTGAAAACCTGGACCCCGCAGCCAAAACAACGAGTTCAAAGTGTTTTTCAGGGAACAAAAACTATTTGTTGATTTTTAGCCACTGATTTTCAGCAAAAGAAACATTTTGGAGAACTGACCTAGACAACCACACATTGCTTGTTTAAACCCTCTGTCTCCCTGGACATCCGAGCGCCCCGGACAAGGCAGCTGCCCCCTTCGTCACTCTATCTCCACACCTAGATCAGTGCCCAGCACATCCCAGACACAACATACACCTGCTGCACCAAGTGGAACAACTGTTTCGAGAATAGTTCAGTTCCTCTGGGTTCCCTTGCAATTTTCACAACTATGCCCCCTCCCACAACTCACAAATACTAGTTTTCTAGGAGCAAGACAGCACAGCTGAGCAAAGCAGAAGAATTCCATTTGGAGGTCAAGGTCAACATTTCGAAGTCAAGATCCAAGGAGCACATGCGGGTTGCAGGGGCGGCGTGGTCCAGTGGAAAAAGCGGTGGCATCAGACAGCCCCCAGGGTGACGGGCAAGTTAGCAAACCCCTCTGAGCCTGAGGGTTTTTTTGTTTTTGTTTCTTTTCTTTTTTAACCTGCAACACGAGGATGACACTAACGTTGATTTCACTGAGCTGTTGTAATAAATTGTACCTGCATGCCTACACACACATACGCACACATGTATGTACACATGTATGTACACACGTGTGTATACACGGCGGGGGCCAAAAACGTAGACACGTGGACACTTTGGTCAACGTTTCTCATGCAGTAGTTCGCCATCATCACAAGTGTCTGGACGCTGGTGGGAACCACTTTGAGCACCTCTTACTGCAGAAGTCACACGTGACTTGCATTCATCTTTTGTTATTAGTATATATTGAGTATTACAATTTTAATAGTTTTTTTCCTTTCTTAAAATGTGCATACATTTTATGGCTCCCTCTGTATATACACATAATTGATCACACTTGCTAGCGCACAGAATTTGCACAATAAATGACAGCAAGTTACTACTACAACCCTGGAGAATTCAGCAAAGCCCATGGAGTTACAATTACTGCAGAGATGAAGGGCTTGTTTTCCATGGTGACAAAAAGCCTTAGTCCTCCTTGGAAATAACGGATACACCCTTGGAGCAACAGGGAGAGTGGGGACATTTAACACAAACTGGACTTGGTAAATTTCTAAACTGCCAGCATATCTTGTTTGTACACCTGTCAAAATACAGCCCAAAGACAGCCATTTCTCAGCTCCTCCACAGACATCGTCCCAACGCAGGCCACTGTCACCCTTCCCTGGAGTGCTGCAAGAAACTCACAACTGGGGCCCTTTTTTCTGCTTTTGCTGTTTTGTAGTTCGTTCTTTGCAAAGCAGTCTAATTCAGCATTAAAAAATAAGTCACATCACAGCCGTCCCTCCAGTGCCTTCCTATCACACTTAAAATAAAATCTCCAATAGTTTCTGGAGCCTCCAAGTCCTAATTTGTTCTGACCCCTGGCTGTCTTCCTGACATCATCTCTGAAATTCCCATTTGTCCTCAGATGCTGTGGCCGCACTGGATATCTGACAGTGCTCGGGCACCTCAGGCAGCCTCAACCTCAGGATATTTGCACATGCCGCTTATTCAGCCTGCAATGCTTTTCATCCTACGGTTACTTACCTGACTCACACCCTGACTTGATTCAAGTCCCTGCTCAAACATCAGCCTGTCTGAGAGGCCTCCTCCGATCAGTAGAAGCAGTATCACACCATACTTCCCCTGCTTCCTGGTTCACTACGGCTATGTGTAACTTGAAATGCAAGTGCTTTATATGCTTATTCATCTATGTGGTTGGTTAGCTTGTGCTCTGCCCTTGAATGGAGACTCTCTGAAGGAAGGGCTTCTCCTCACTTATTTAATGCTATGTGCCGAGGGCTGATACATAGCAATGACTCCATCCATATGAATTCACTGAAATGAATTTCTAGCTGCCCTGTCAAAATAACTTGCTTTCCCACCTCCATGCGTGTAAAAGATCCACATTCTACTACAACTACGATCACCGGCCAGTCCTGGAAAAGCCCAATGCATCACATCAGCAGGGAGATCTTGAGTGTAAAAAGAAGGGGAAATTATCTTTTCCTTCGACCATCTTTTGCAGAATCCAACTCATCAGAGGTTCTTGATGTCACTGGGTGAGGAGCCGTAGGAGCGTTCAAGGTGGAGGACCTAGCTGGGACACCCACACAAACAGTGTCTTTCCGGAACAACCGAAATAGGACACCTAATACCATCCCGGGGGGCCTCGAGGAAGGAAATGAATTTCCTTGTAAACATTCTCATCGGCCCCAAACGCTAATAAAAAATGTTTTCTTCTACGTGGCTATGCTAGCAAAAGCAGGATTGACAGTTTTGCATCCTCTACAAAAGGCCCACGTAAAAACCATCACTTTTCCTTAGGGAACTGAAAGAAAAATCTTTCGGTGTCTCTAAGAATTTCAGTGATCATATTCATCAAGCCCTCCAAACTGAGATTTTTTTTTTTAAAGCACCTGTTGATTTCTTCTTTCTTTAAAGAGACAGACGTCGGCCTTTTGTCAAACACTGAAATCCAGGAGATACCAGGATTCAACAGACCCACCCTAAGGGGCATTGTTCTGGATATGCAGGTGACACCTCCTGACAGTTGTGGCGTTTAGAATGTAGACGTCCTTGGTTTTTCCAACATATTGGGAGATAAGGCCCTGGAAAGCTTCGGTGAAACTGTGAGTCACAAACTTTATTGACTGAGCTGATCTGATTTTTCATTTTCACTCTGAGGAGGGTGGACTGGGTGGGGGATAATTTGACTTTGATTGATATGGGTGTCTCCTTTTTCATGCTTGATTCAAAAATTTGGAGTTCAAATTGAACCTTATGAAGCATACAACACATTATTAATATGGCCGTCAGAGCAACAGGGATATCTCTCTCAATTTGAAATTTGATCGATAGCAATTCATTAAGAATTTACTGAGCAGCCATCCTAAATTAGATAAGGTGGATGAAAACCCTCGCTCTACTCGGGCAAACTTTCATTATCTGCAGCCTCTTTCAGGAATAGCGGGTGAGCATCACTTGTTACAAGGCAGGGTTTGTTAGGTCACGGGACAAAAGTCAATTATCTACCCGTTGGGTTGTAACTTTGCAACGTTTGATCTATGATGTCAGAATATAACCTCAGACACACTGGGTCATGTATCCAGTTTAACAGGGAAGGGAAGGCTCTGGAAGACCAGAGTATCCACGAATGATGTCAATTAAACATTTTAAGCCAACATCTGCCCCACCCCGAGCGGTTTCCCTTTTACTTGCATGCTTCCTTCTCAAAATTATGAAAATGTTAAATGACTCTTGAATCCCAGGATCACTCCCCTGCCACCCCCAGAAAGGTAACTATCAATCTTCTACTGTTAGGTATTAGTTCGAGATGTCACCACTTTTCACAGGGAGAGACAGGGATACTTGAGGCTAAGGCTTGAGGCAGACGATTATCAAAGGGGTTTCATAGACATGCAGGAAGCTGTCCCTTTAAACAATGAGTATTCATACAGACCCCTGCAACTCCCAGGGTGAGACTTCAATCCACTGAAAACCTCAAGACTCACTATATCGATGAAATTAACACAGCTTTCTGCGGCCCTGCTTTTTTAGAACAGAGAGGGCTGCGGACAGGTTCCTAGCTCTCTGCTCTCCCTTTAGCTCTTTCTCTCCAAACACTGTAAGTAGGGAGTGAAACCAATACGCCTCTGTTTATTGCTCTGTTGATCAAATGTGATTGGCAGCAGATGAGTGTCTATTTGTAAGGCTCAGTTTAACGTATGCTTTTGAAGGTCATGGCATGGCCAGCTACACGTGCATGAGCTGTAACATGCACCTTTGTTGGCTAAAAGCAACATTGGTGAGATCTAGTCATTGTTGTGGTCATAGTTTATTCTTAAAAGCAAAAATAAAAAAAAAAATAACAAAAATCTGTTGTTAAGGCACTCACCTATCTTGACATTTAATCAAGTAATTCCATGCTAATGAAAGTCCAGATTTAAGTGTTCTGAACCACATCAAAGTAAAAAGACAGGTGTTATTGTGGATGGACGTGTCATGCAAGTACAATTTGCATTCGGCAATGTCTTGATTTCCAAAAGAGAAAACTCTGTCTCTCTAAGTGCTACTACTTGTAACATATTTCAAAAGAAAGGAGACAGAGGATCTTTCACTAATGGAATGAAGATCCCCTTCTTACGTAGAAGACAGAGATAATTATATTCCCTCAATACCTCTAGCTTTATAGATTCAGTCTTTTGGGGCCTCTCATAGATACCAGTTCATTCCATAAAGATCCCAGATAATGCACATATAAATCTCTGTGAACCCAGACATAATACGTCAAAAAACAGGGAAGTCACACATCTGTGTCCCTCATCTGCCCTGGCCAGTATGTTAACAGAAGAGCAGTGATAACTGATCATAGCGTAAGACTATCGTGGCTTCATTCAACACAGTCTTACTCTTCTGGATCATGTATGATTAGAACCGGAAATAAAATATCAAAGTTAGCAACATGTCTAATGTCTGTTTAGACATCAGAGAATAAAGGCTTCAACTATACTCCAAAGATATACGAACTTTATTGTTGTTGTTGTTTTTTTTTTTTTTTAACTAAACTTTCTAAAGTGACCAACTGCAGCATGTGAAGGAAAAGGGGGGGAAAAAAAAAGGATACTGAGACGTGGATGGATGCACCAAGAAGTAGCAATGTTTGTTACCTGCAGAGGTGTTACAAGAAATTTCATCTGCTGCAACGAAGACGAACTGATTTCTGGAAGAGAAGATAAAATTCACAATACTGCTCGCTCAGGGGGAAATACGCTCTCTCCCAATTGGTTCAATGTATTCAGATGAAGGGGAGGGAAGGGTGCTGCATTTGGATGGATGTTTGCAAGGAAGGTGCTGATACAGGTCAGACTTAGAGAGTTTAGAAAGAGCATGAAACAGGCATGCGGGGACCTCGTCAACGAAATCATGGTGATGTCAGAATATGGACCATGTACAAGCTGTTGCACCGAAACATTAATGCTATGTGTTACCAAAATGGCATGCCAGGAAGTGTTTCTAAGGCCAGGGCATTTCAAACTGTGCTTATATGGATTTCTATGCTGAATGGAGAATACATTTAAAAATGTTGTAGACTATCTATTCCAAAAAAAAAAAAAAAAAAAAGAGCATATTGCAACTAGCTAAGAAAATCATAAAATTCCAGACTTTATTATTATGAGCTTAACATCAACAAAACAGTTTTTTAAAAAGGAAAGAATAGAAGTGTCATTTCAGAAGAGAATGCTACATGTTGTCATGGTATGGATAATAATTTCCTCACCAAACTGGTCTTGCTACATAAAGAAGGTAAGAGAACTCAGCAATTGAAACAAACCCTGTTTTGCCAAATTATTTTTAATGACGCACTAAAAGAAAATAAAAATGGAAAATGCCATTTTACTTTGATTTAGTAAATCCAGAAAGATGATAAAACTCTCTTAAGATGTTTTCAACTGTGGCATTTCCACAATGTAATGCATCCTAATTCAGAGATACTGTTTATTTCTCTAGAAAAAAGAACATCTGTGTCAGGTAGATTATAAAAATGCCCCAGTGAGATTAGCTAGGATCTTAAATGGCTCAGAAACTGCACCATAGACCCTTCTCGCTCTAATTTGTTATATTTTACTGTGCACAGAGATCATCAAGAACAAAGATAAATGCATTTTTTAGCTCTTAGTTTGATTGGTCTTGTTCAAATGTTTCAAATGCTTCAAAAAGTATCTAGTGATTGAGCATTTCTTAAAACATCTTAAGAAAGTTTTACTGTTGCAAGAGGTACACACTGGAATATAAATAGAGCTACCATTTGCAAATTCACTAGACTTTAACATTCAGCTGAAAATTCTAGTCATTTCTGTACCACTTAAATCTGAACAAAATTACACATGCTCTGAGAATAGTATTTTTTATGTTTGTCTCCCACATGACAAAAGTCACAACTAAGTCCATTTATCACCTCTCTTAAAACACTGAAAGTTACTGTCATTGGATTTTTACTAGCTTTACGCTCTGACACAACTTTTTGAGGCCTGTCAATATCCAGCATCAAAATTCCAAAGTTTGGAGAGTAGTAAGATCAATGTTCCTAAAAGTGAAGGTGTTTTGGTGAATATGTGTTTTGACTTGCTCACCACTGATTTACTCAAGGGACAGTAATACATGGGCACCTCCAACTGCAGGTGTGATACTCTTGGGGGGACCACACCAGCTCTAGGCAGGACCTCTATTTGCAGTATGCTCACCAGGAGAACACTACACAAAAGAATGGTAACCTGGCTTATCCACACAGGCAAGCTCTTGGGAACAGCAATTCCCTTACCTAGGAGACGGGCCTCCTTAGCTGGGGGGCTCGATCTAGTTTGTGCTCTCTAATCCTAGAAGACACTGCTAGCTTGCATTCCACTTCTGCATTTTCCCTAAGGAACTAACTGTTCAGCCATGGGAGGCAACCAACACACATGCAAAATGGTGATTGAATGAATAGGGAAAACTTTTAAAATGAGACTTACAAGTATGACTATACAGAAATTAGACCTTTTCTTGAATTGTTTCAGAATTCTAGGAAATATGATGGCTGTCTACAGCACTCTTCTTTTTAACACTATAGCCTCACTTTAAAAAAAAGCCACCATTCCTCCATTTCCTTCTTCTTTTTTTTTCTTTTTAGGTAACCTTTGCATTTTTAAGGTTTTTTTTTTTCAGAGTGTCTAGGATTCCTGAGCAAATTCCTGAACAAAGGGTAACCCCTTTTGATGACTCACTGTCTTTGAAAGAGTTGGTTCAGGTGACTTCTATTAAATCAAATCTACATCAAAACATAGAGAGTTACCAACAATAGTGACATTTTAAAGGATATGTCATGGTCTCTGCAGCAATCCCAAAATGAAGCTACAAAAATATTTGTAAAACATGGTAGCCATTGGGATGTATCAATTCTGTATTTTTTTTTTTTAATCCATACAAGCAATCCCACTAAATCCCAGGTCACCCTAACAAAGGTATACGGATGAAGGTATACTTTCCTGAGATGGAGGTTACCCTAAAGTCTCAGAAAAGTGCCTTTGTATAGAGCTCTTTAATTACACAGTCAACTTGTGTGACTACCCCTCCCTCTAAACTACCGTTTCATCAAGTGATTATAAGTACAATAAACAGGAAATGCCTGTTGAATAAATAGCCTGGTGAAGGGTGGCCCTCATGTCAGGCCAACAGATGAATTCAGGTAAAATGATAAGGGGCAGGTTTCACCGGGGTGCCTATATCCCCTGTGTTATGCCAATTTTACCTACTGTCTGTTTCTCTCCATTTGAACTTGAAGACATACAATCTATCTTAGCCCACAAATGGATCATCTAGGGCACTCTCTGAAATCATTGACCTAAATGACCATAGAGAGGTAGCATCAATGAGCTTAATGACGTAGCCGAGAACTTGGCTATCCCCAAAGTTCCGTAACATGCAGTGATCACAGCAATGCAGGTACGCTCTGGACAGAGGGGTCACCTCTCGATATCAGCTTCAGAAACGGGGCTGCCAACAGGACCTGTCCCTTTGTGCTAATCCTAGCATACCCTTCACTCTCAACACCAACCTACAGATTTAAACTTCAAAAGCAGTTGTGAACTGGTTTGTTCAGTGGTTGTCGATATTCAAGAAAGTCTGACCGAGTAAGACCCTGCGCTGCACACATGATAACCACCTGGTACACTTCTAAAGATTTCTAGTGGCCAACAGGCACCACCCAAAAACATCTCAGTGGGATCTTGATGAATGGTCTTAAGCATCAGTAGCTCCCATGGACCTCCCGCTGATTCTAACCTGCAAACAAGGCTGAGAACCACTCTTCCAGTTGAATGGTTCTCACCTTGGCTGCTCCTTGGAGCCACAGGGAGATGTACCAGTGCTCCTGCAGGTCTTGGCTTCACTGGTCTGGGAAAGAGGTAGGAAAACGCTTGGCAGGTGATTCTAACAGTAGCCACAGCTCAGGTGCACTGGGTACAGTACAAATGCAAAGTGGAAAGGGAGCTGAATCACTCCACCTCTGGGAGCTTTTGTTTCTGCTGGCAATTTCGCCAACCTAGCTACGGGACTGCCAAGGGTGTAACCACGGAAGCACCCTACACGGCCCAGGCACAGTTACTTCTAGTTTCAGAAGCCTTCTAACAGAATAGACGCTAACCCCCATTTCTGAAAGAGACGTTGGTCTACAGTGACCACAATGTCGTGCTCCCTATGTTTGCTTCGTCTTCTGTTCCTCTTTGTTCCACCATCTCCCATGGATTTACGCAATATCATCTTTGCTGGGTCTTCTCAATTTTCCTGAGTCTGCCTCTCATTTTCTACCCATTTTTCCCCCTAGAATTTCTCTCTAGTTTCAACCCTTTCCTCTACTCCAGAATTTCTCAAACTTCCCTAAAGACAAGAATTACCTAGAATGCTTATTAAAAAATACAGATTCCCGGGTTTCGTATCTGACCACCTGAATCAGAGTTTCCAGGAGAGAAGTCTGATAATCTGCACCTTTCGCCAGAATCCAGGCCTGGCTATGCGCCAGCTTCAGGGGGACACCATTTACACTCTTCTAAGTGACTGGTGCTCCTGGGAGGAAATCATGGTTCCAGGTAATTCTTACCAGGGAGGAATTGGGGAAGCCGAGACACCTCCTGCGAGGTCATTCTCATTTTCATTTCAAAGCCCACTTTTCCCAGGAAGACTGACCTAGGGAGTCTCTGTGGGAGTACAGAGGATTACTAATTTAAAAAAAAATAATAATAAACTGATAAATTACTGGGCACAGAGGGGAAGGTTATGTTTGTCTCAACTCTCTAATCCTTTAAAATGTTGACACCAAAGAGCCACCACCTAATGTTGACGGAGCTGTTACCCATGGCACCTCTGTGTTAATTCATTTAATTCTTCTTACTATTCCCATCTTTAAGATGAGGAAACAGAGGCCTAGAAGGTTCTACAGCCCGAGCAAGTGGTTAAGTGGTGGAGGTGAAATCTGGACCTCACTGTGTTGGCTCAAGACCCCAACTCTTCTTCACTCCAAGACTCTGTGCAGAGGCACTTACAGGGGATACTGAGTCGGCAACAGGGCGTGAGTATGGAGGAGCTTCCTCCTGTTGTTCAGAGTCTTCAGCTCCTTGGAGTCAAAAATAACAGGCTATTTGGATTCCCCTTGAATATGGTATAACTGAGGCTTGAGAGGAATAATTACATTCTGTTTTAACAACTTGGGATGGTAGAACAGCAAGGGCCATGGTGTTCTTCTCCTTTTATTCTATTACCAGACTTCATAATGTTTGACGATGGTTTTCATAGACTAACCACCTAGAGTCTGGATCTCACTCAGCTGCTGGTACATTTAAATTAGTCCTGTGACCTGCCCCTTCATCCTTATATCCCACTTTTCTTCTTTAGTCTCATCTACTTGCAATTTTCTTTCTTCTAAAAATCACCCACGGCTGAATTCTAAGAGTCAAAAAAGTAGCCCCAGCCAGTATTGCCAGAGAGGATGTGAGAAGCTACCGTGTTTCCCCAAAAATAAGACCTAGCTGGACAAAAGACGCTCTAATGCGTCTTTTGGAGCAAAAATTAATATAAGACCCGGTCTTAAATTATATAAGACCGGGTCTTATATTATAGCAAAATAAGACCGGGTCTTATATTAATTTTTGCTCCAAAAGACACATTAGAGTTGATTGTCCAGCTAGGTCTTATTTTCAGTGAAGATGCAGAGTAATCTTCTGCCTAGGCAGAGGTGGGGGAGAGGCCAGCCTGGAAACGTTCTCTCATCAAATAAAATGGGTTTTAAATTTTGCTGGTAAAGATTTCAGTCACTTCTCCTTCGGCTTCTTAATTCTTTTATGTTACAACTGTGATACAAAATTTGGGGTTGCTATCACTCTGAGCAAGTTTCTTCTTGTATTGAATGCTATGACTATTGATCCAAGACACACACACACACACACACACACACACACACACACACGATTAAAACCCTCCAAGGCTATCTACTGGAAAATCCCTACAGTCTGAAAAGTTGGTCTTCTAGTCTGCCAGGTGGCAGCCAAGGTGCCCCAAGATGACAGTGGGACAAAATCAAATTAGTTTCATCTGTAGGGCATCTATTGGTTTGAAGGCAGAGGTTTTCAAACTTGACTGTCCATTACAATCAGCAAAGGTGTTTTTTGTTTTGTTTTTTTTTTTTGTAAAATACAAATGAGCAGGACCATTCCCCAATCATTTAAGTCAGAATTTCTGAGAGTGGTTCCCAGGCACGGCTTTGCCCAAAAAGCCACTCACGGGGCTCTAATGTGTTGTCCAGCATCGAGAACTCACCTCTCACTCCATGACTATTTCTTTGAACATATGTGTCCTGTCTTTGCAGAAATAGAGGTGTCTTCTGGTTTTTTCAATTAAACTGCTCTAGTGTTGATCTAGTGCAATTGATAATTATTAATATTTCCATGACTGGTAATTATATTATAATAATTATATATAATTTACTATATCATGTATAATTAATTGTTTTATAACTATGCTTACTGGATGCTTCCCTTTAGACATGTAAAATTAAGGTAGAAATGCACAATAACAGGTATTCTTGTTGCTCATCTTAAAAAACTCCTCAATGATCACAGGGAATCCAGCCATGAGTGTGTTTCTGAAGAGTTAAATATAGCATGCAGAAATAAGGCGCTCTGGTACAGGACAGGCACCCAGCTAAGCCTAAGGGCTCTGAGGTGTGTGTGATCTTTAAATCGCTGTGGAATACCTACCTCGGGCATGGCAATCCAGAAGCTCCTAATCTAATTGATATTTCAGTTTTACCACTGAGAAAGGGGGAGTTATTTGGTTGTCATCGGTATTTTAACTCCTGTCCCCCTACTTGACTCTAGGATTGTACAAATCCCATTCAGTTTCATGTTTGCCCTATCCTGTTGTTATTTCTATTTCTATTTTGTTATTATATCATGTGTGCTTCAAGAGGCTATGGAAAGCTGTAGAATGAGCCGGGTGTAAACAAACAAACAAGCCACAAAGAAACAAATACATTGACTCTAGAACCTTCCTTAAGGGTCTATCTGGATCCTTTGCATTTTAAAAGGAAAATGCATTAACATACATTTAGAAACATTTCCTTTAGCCACAATTCCTATTGCAAACAGAACATATTGTGTATCGCATACAAAAAAACCAGTTTAAATAGAAAAGGAGATAAGTGCTGTGAATGGGTCCTCTACTTGAATATTCCACTAAAAACCTCTGGGTTTTGGAAATTTAAATCCAAGTCCATCTATATTACCTGGAGACCTTGAGAACAGCCCACTTTTGTAATTGCAGTTTCTCCAACATTTAACAATCTCCCGTTTCCACACCACTTTTTCTTCCCCCTCATCTAAAGTGAAAGGAAACTAACAGTAAATCTGGAAATCTGGCATGTCATGTACAGGCTGTATTCCACTGGAAAAGTCATTTCACCTTTCTGGGTCTCAGTTTCCTCATCTGGAAAATGGGAAGAAAAATAGCACGTGCACCTCTTAGATTTTTTTTTCCAGGTCAATGGGAACATGAATGTGAAAGCACTTTCTTTGGGGAAAGTATTACCATTTATTATTACTTTTTTTGGCTGTGGGGACTCATGAAGGATACAGTCTTCTCTCCCCACTCAAAGATGCCAGGCATTTGTGTTTTTAAGTCCTAGACTTCCATGATTTCGGGGGGTGGGGGTCGTAAAGAGCCTTGTTATGTATTGGTTTGAAATGATTTCAAATCCACTTGTTTATGACAAAAATGAAGTTGTTTTTTAAAGTAAAGCTGTTTCAATATAAGAATGAAGCTATGTCAGGATGTCATCATCTCATCTGTTGTCGCTGATAAACACCCAGTGGCTAATAAACACTCCGAGGAGCATCACTGGGGGCTTATCAAATAAAACACCTGGAGAAGCACCTATAACAAGAGGACATTTACACTGTAAATGCTGCAAATTTGCGAGCACTGTCTGGAGGCGTTAGATCAAGCAAAGTACATTTTGCTGATCTACACAGCTCTCCAAAGATGTCCCAGGGATTAACATTAAAGGCAACTCTTGTATGGGTAGCAGTGAAACTACGCAATGGCCCCTCAAAGGATATCAGCTTTCCAGGTAATGTCGGAGCCCTGGTTCCCTAGCAACGTTCTCTAGCAACTGGGGACATTTACTTTTGCCGTGGCAATTGGATGTCAGCTTTGGGTTGGCTAAGCCATCTCTCCCAAGTACCAACTCATATAAAGAAAGGTACATCTCACCTAAATTTGGACTTTAGTCCTTCCGCCTCCCCTTGCCTGGAACAAAGTGTGATTAATCTATAATTGGTTTGGAGTATGTTATTTCTTTATTGACTTATTAAGAGACATTATTCTGTATGCTACTGGCTTGTGAAATTACTGTAATTCTCACAGCGAATCTCTGTTAAATAAGCTGTTGGCCAAGACAGACTCAGCCTTTGGGCATAATTTGCCCCCCAAACATACAAGTTCATTTTAAAAGTGAGCTGGGGACTCCAGGAAGATGAAATCCCACTCTGCTTTGGTTGGACAGGGCAAAGGAGAGCACAGAAGGAGCTCCTATGAGAATGAGAATGAGTATCTAACACAGGATTGGAAATGGTTCTGGCAGGTTCTCTGAACAGCATGTGTGCTTCTCCAGGAAGGCAGCACTCATCTGGGGGAGAGGAGTCCGTGCTTATGGAGGCCGGGGAAGGGCACAGGGTGTCCAACCTGAGGCTCTGCAGGAAGAGGCCACAGTGAGAAGGTCTGGACCCATCTAGAAGTTGTGTGTAAATGAAGTGAGCATGAATGGTGGAAAGTTCCAGAACCTTCCTAATCCCCAGGGAATTCTGACAACCCATTCCCACTCCAGGCATTGGACTTGTCACCAATCGCAATGGGAAACGATGAAGCAGATTTAGTCTGTGTTTTTGAAAAGTATATTTGTGGAGCTGATTTTATAGAAATCTGGAGTAGTGATGGCTTGGGGGTGGGGTTGAAACTGGTTGTTTTTCCAACGAAGCTGAGGATCTCTGTTAGGCTGAGCTGCTCCATGGACAGAAGAGAGAATGAAAGTCCAGGAGAAGGATGATCAGAAGAACAGGCTTTTTGATCTTATGATTCCTAGTTGCTTCTTCCTTCAGAATTTTGTTGCCCAACCTATGTCCCCCACCCCCACTCTGGTTTTAATGAGCTACGAATGACAGATAAAAATTGTATATAATTAGGTTGCACAACGTGCTTTTTCAAATGTGTACCAAGTGATGACATAATATACGTATACACTGTAAAATGATCATCACAATCAAGCTAATTAAACACATCCATCACCTTACACAGTTACCTTTTTTTATGTGTGCTGAGAACACTTCAGTTCTATTCTCTCAGCAAAGTTCAAGTATATCTATTTTTATGTTTCTAGGGTGGAAGTCAAGTTTTGAAGACAAAACAAAACTACTTCTAGACTAAAAATGTTATGCTAGCTCAGAAAACCTGCTTCCACAGGAAATGACCCATAGTTTGACTCAAGCACAAAATAAAATACCCCCTATAGATTGTTGGTACTGATGAGACTGATGGCGACGAGGATGATGATATCCCGAGTGCCTTTTCGTGTCAGGCGCCATTTATTCAAGGAGCGTTTTGCTCACGACCGTAATTAATTCTTACAACCCAATGAGACAGGCATCACTCATTGGCTCCACAAGATGAGGCAGTGGGTGATCGAATCGGTCTTTTAGCTTGCCTGTATCTCACGTAGTAAATAACTCTCTAAATCTCTGGTCATACTCTGTAGGTGAATAGCAAAGATTTGCTCATATATCCGTCCATCAAAGAGTACGTACAATGAATATAATTGTGATATCCTTGTATAGTGAGTAAACCTGCTTCAAATCCTGATCAGGCCACTTATAAATTGTGGGCTGTCGAGCAAGGCACAAGTGCCCAGAATGTCAGTGTTACGGTGGGTCCTAAAGATTGCAGAGTCTAAAAATGACTTGTACTGTTAAATGGATTTAATTTGCTTGCTCTTACCTGCATATATTCAATGTTTTCAAGTAATTACATACACCCTAAAATATCTGTCCATTTGCAACTCCATGCACTTTCACCATGCCTCTCAGTTTCTAAAGTGTGTTTATTCTCATCTCTTTTGATTCTAATTGGTATCACACTCTCCATTTAGCAGATGAGAAAACAGAGGCTCAAAAAGAGAAATCAGATGGGACTTTTCCAGGGTGCTGTTTACAGGGTACTATAAGTCTATTACATAATCAATGAGAAGATATTAGCATGAAATCACATTCATTACCCATGGGTCTCTGGGGTAAACAAAATGATTAATTGTGGCCCTAGGCTAGTTGAGAGAGGGAGTCACAACAGAATGGATTGTGAGGGATGCCCAACCCTTGACAACTCTTATTTTATCACGGAAGAAGGGAGGGTAGAAAGAAGATGGTTACAAACAAACAATTTACGAAAACAAATTCTTACATCCCGCAAGGTCTATGGAGGGAGAACCCAATGTCAACATTATTTACTGCATATAGGGGTCGAATTGAAGCTTGCCCTCCAGGGTGGTGCTTCTCCAACCTCGTACAAATCACCCTGGGATCTTGAAATTGCCTATTCTGATACAGAGGGGGCTGGGGTGGGGCATTAAGAGCCTGCATTTCTCACAAACTCCCAGTGAGGCCTATTCCATTGGTCTGGGAACCATGCTTTGCAGAGTGAGGCTCAAAGAACCCTCTGAATGGACCACTCTAATCTTGTAATTTCTGAACAGAGTAAGGCCATCACTTCTTTCCCTTTTGTTCGCTTGTTTTAAGTTTGAGATAGAGAAATTGAAGAAATCAACAAAAAGAATAGCAAAGAAACTACCGTTCTGTGGAGCTCATAGTGTCCAGGACACATGTTTAAAGTACCCCCCCCCCCCACACCCTCACTATCTGGGCTCAGCTTCTGTTTAATAGAATTAATCCACCAACCCTCTCACGATGTAGAAGTGGAAGAAAACAAATCCTCATCTTGCAATGCAATCTCACATGTCAAGTTACAACACTGGCCATGAAAGGAGATGGGGATCGAGAGGACGCCAGAAGCACCCAACGATGTTTTCTTTTTAAGGAATTTCAGGACTGCAAATGGGAACAGCAATGGGAACCACTGATGCAGGCTATCAGATGTGTGGAAGATTTCTAGGCCAATTTCTAGATAGATTACTCAGGCCAAACATTTCTATCTAAATGATTATGATAATTAAGGGAAAAGGGTGTTTGGCTTTGATTACGTCTCAACTCCCCACAATCTATCGATCAGTTTGAACATTCAATTCACACATCACAATGCAACAAGAATAAGCCAGGAAACAATAACAAAACTGATGAGTTAGTTACTCCTTATAGAATTTTCCTTCAAGCTCCAACCTACCAAACCACCCCCCCAAATCCTGACAGTGATCCCTACTCTAAATGTTGTGCATATTATTAATAATTAAATATGAAATGAATGTTCTATGGTTTTGAGGAGAGTCTAATTCCAGAGGAATCAATCCCTGTGATCCACACTAGGGGAAAATATCATGACAAGTCATTAATTTATGTCCAATGACTGTTCACAAGCAGGCACTACACACAAATATGGAGATTTAAATAGAAATCAATTCTTCTAGAAAAAAATTCGAAGTTCTCGTCACAGGTACAGAGTCAGAACTTGCTTTGCTAACTTTAAAGGAAATACCAGAAATTTTTAGTGAAATGTTCCCTCTCACCCTATAATATAGAGTCTCATAGTGACCAAAACAGAAACAAAAACAAAACAAAACAAGAAAAATGAAGGCAAAGAAGTGAAATAGGTTTAACTTTTGTCACATTCGTGAATGCTTTAGGAGCTAAGGTTCTACTGTGTGTGTCCCCTTCCACTTGATTGGAATACTGCAATCTATGAGGAACATTCTTTATTTGCAGTGGAAATAGCACATCCAGAGGCCTCTGCATACAAGTTTTCATCACAAGTTTCTCACCTGCCTCTAGGAAGCACCCGGCTTTCTCAACTGCCCCTAAACCCTTCACAGCTCAAGGACTCTGATGGCGCTCCTAAAAGATAGTTTTTACTGGCTTTTTTGTGGCTGATCAAGTCAATGATACGCAACTTGAAAAGTGTGTAATTAGGCCATGAGATGACCAAAGGAGTTGTTACATCTTGTCTGGTCACTGGCGCAAGTGTCTACCCGCAAGGCTGTGACAGCTATGGTCTATTGGGTTTGGAATTTTCTTTAATATCTCCCCAGTTCCTTATTGGTCCAGTCTGTCGGCCATTACAGGCTTGGTTCTTTTTTAAATGGCTTCAATTACATATTCATTCAATAGTCGTAACAGTTGTTCAAAAGCTATTATAGATTATGGACCAAAGGCAATTAGTTCTTGAAATAAAACCTTGAGCACTTTTTCTTTTAATGTGCGTACGTGTGTGTGTGTGTGTGTGTGTGTGTGTGTAAATTTAAAATAAGAGAAACTCAGGAACTCTATCAGTAACAGACATATTACTTTTCAGCACTGAGAGCTTTGCATCCATAAACACAAGTTTCAAAAATCACACTGACACTACTATCAAGAAGTATAAATTCTCTCCTCCACTATTTCAGAGCCATTTCAATGGTTATCAAATGAAATCATTCTACAGAGCGGGCTGGCAGAAAATATAATTATCTTAATTATTGTAATTTTTTGGTGAATGCCCAATTGGAACTATTTGACCCACAGGGAAAATAGATAAATTATTGGTGGTTTTGATAGCATAAAATTCCACTCACTTTTTAATCATTAAGACCCATCTTAGTTACAGCTATCTTAAGTTGAAAATGTGCCTTTGCCCTGACTTTGTAAGAAAAGTATAAGGAGGTAGAAACAACCCAGGATCTAGACTAACAGACATTGGAAGCCCAGTCTTTGGACTTCCCACAGCACATATCACCCTGTCTGGACCCACTTGTCCCATCTGCACAGTGGGGGTTCTGCCTAGGATGAGTACACATGTTCTAGTTGTCCCGGGACAGTTCTACTTGAAGCCTGTTGTCCTGGAGTCATTTAACAGTGCATCCTTCCTCTGTCACAATTGTCCCATTTTAAATGACCATCTCTATTGTCACCCTAATTCTACTTCTTACCTCATCAGGTTATGTGATCCCACGGTTTACATAGTACCTGACACACAAGGGATACTACCAAAATATTAACTTCAAAATAGAAATCTACATGGTGAAAGAAAACAAAGTGTCTGGAAAGATAACTCAAGCCTGCTCACTATAAGAAAACTTGACATTATCAAAATCCAAACTTTGGAAAATTGATAAATTGAAAAGCTTATATAGCCCTCCTCCCAAGTTTTTCTATAAAAAAAATAAACAGAGCAAAAGAAAACAAACATAAGTATTCCTGGATTAAACTCAGCGGATTCAAAAAGATTAGGTTTGCATATAATCCTGCCTACTACCCTGCACACTACACCATATGCAGTTGAGTAGGTTGGCACTATTTTACCTGAACTCTTTGAAAGACTACAGAAAGTGTTAAAGAAACAACAGATTCAACATCTTGAGTTTCAGAGATTAAGGTGGAATTGAAATAACCTAGATCGTTTTGGTTTCCTCAAAGCTCATTCTTTCTTTCCATATTTAAAGCTCTTAATTGACTACCTTATTGGGAATATATGAATATAAAAACAAGTATGTGCTGGGTCTTTCATAGACATTGTCTCAAACCTTCCAAACCACTCTCTAAGGTGGAGTTAATATACCCGTAACAAATAAGGCAGTGGGGTGCAAAGAAACTACTTCTCAAGGTCAAGAAGTGATTAAGGGCATTGACTTAAACTTTCAAGCTGAGCTGGGCAACTTGTTCAACATTTCCAAGCTTGCCGACTCCATCTGTAAAACGGAGGTGACAAAAAAAAGGAGGTGACAACATCAATCTCATAGGATTGGTGGGTCAGCTCAAAGAGACAGTATTTCAAAAGCACTTAGAACAGTGCCTATCACAGAGTAACTCCAGAGTAAGAACTCCACAAATAGACATTGTTATTATTGCTATTATCATAATTATTGTTATTATCACAATTATTGTTATTATCACAAAGAGATGACTGAAATCAAAACTTGGCTCCTCTACTTCAAAAAATCTTAATCAATAGTGCAAATATTAAAGCTCCTCTATTTCCACCTAATGGACATTAATAGGAGGAGCACTGCCATATATATTGCAGGTTTTATTAAGGAAATTTATTCTAATCTTGTAATGGGGAGCTTGTAAAACAGGCAATACGTGTTTCTTTCTAGTTACCCTCAAGCTGTCTAGAATAATTAGCTTCACTTTCTCTTCCTGAGTGACTTTAACCTAAAAGGAATAAGAATATAAATAAAAATAAGAATATATTATATACTTATGCAAAAAAAATATATATATATATATAATTTATATATATATGTATTAACCTGGTGTTCTAATAAAAAATGGGGTGTGCTTTTTCTAGGCAATGGGCTACAGAAGGGTGTAAACAAAGACATTACTGACTCATTTCTGATACTTCCTATTACGAGTTGACAGAACATCATTTTTAAAATTGCAGGACACAGGTGAGCTCATCAGGATGAGTGAAAATAGCAGAAAAGATAAGAAAACTAAAATCAATAACAACTTCAACAAACCACAATCAAAATAAGGTGCAGAATAGTAACTGCTGTTAGCTGCCATGTTTTGACTCAACAGGTTATCATCTGACTCCCAAATGGCTTCCTCCTGCCCTGGGTCCTTTTCTCACTTGGGAAGATGGCCAGGGATACACTTCTATCCTCTCTGAGCCTCCATTTACTAAGCCCTCCGTTCCCTGGCCATCTGAGAATACCATCCTTGGCAACACCAAGTTTGACAATGTTCTCACTCTGTTTTCTCAACAGTGGATGTCTCAAAAAAAAAAAAAAAAAAAGATTGAAAATGTAAATGAACTATAACAGAGAGGTTACCATAGAGTGCCAACTTTTAACTTAAAAAGCAAGAACATTAAAAATTAAATTGAACAGGAAAAACAAAAGCTACCATTTGCTGCTGTTGTCATTTCAGAAAAGAAAAGCTATTTTGAATAGCATATAAGAAAGAAGCCTGGATAAAGCCTGACCATTCCCGAGATGAGTTGACAAGCATATTACATTGTCCCTGTTCTTTTCCTGTCCTGGTAAACCAGTAAATGTGTCATCAGAGGCAGGCATCAGGTCTTGAACTGGCCTTGGGAGGTAGCACAGGTGCAGGGGCTTGCTACTGCTTTGTAACCAGAAACAGTATTAACACCTATGGAACTTGGTTTAGATAAGAGGCAATGAGAGTTCTCTCCTTTGTCTGCTTTGCATTTGCTGCTCTCATTAAGGAAGCCACATTATCCACAGATGAAGCTTTCTGTAGTCTACCCCATAATAAGAAAAAGTAAAATCGTTAAGTCCCTATAGTACAACAATATTTTTAAAATTAATCTTTCTACAAAAAAAAGAAGAAAACCCTGTAAAACGGTAAATTAAATTTCCATTCACAATGCTCATATGCTTTATAGGCTGACAATCTCTTAATTTTTAGACTATGTCATTTGATAAGGGCTCCAAATAAAATGGTCTATCATTTTAAATGCAACCATCAGCCTTATTTTAATGACAGCATCTCTATTATTTAATCTGAGTCCAGGAAGTAAAAACTCCTCACATAGAGAGGGAGCAGCCTGCTCTCAAAGAAATAAACTGAAATCCCTTTACTTCTTCCGTTTAGATCTAAGACTGTGTATAAGGATTTAGTCCTGTTTCATGTAGTTAAAGCTTATGATGAAATACAAGAAGGTAGAGAGATGGTCTTTTGCTATCCATCTTTCTCTCCTTCCTTCCTCTCTTTCTCTCCTTCCTTCCTTCCTTCCTTCCTTCCTTCCTTCCTTCCTTCCTTCCTTCCTTCCTTCCTTCCTTCCTTCCCTCCTTCCCTTCCTATCTTCCTTCCCTTTCTCTCTCTCCATCCGCCTGACCACCTATATATCTATGTATCTATTTACGTGTCATCTACCATTCTATCCACCCACCCATCTACGTATATATGTATCTGTCTATCTCTATCACTTATAGAATTCTAAATAGTAGATGAGCTTCTTCATGGCCTACTTATCCTTATTGAGTTTTAAAAAAGAACTACTAGTCTATTTCTCTCTGAAGCAGAACCTTTTATTCATAGGTTATGAGTTTCAGAATGAAATGAGGCTGTAGCACGTGGCTTGTGGCTGCCTGCACTTGACAAGTCCTGGCTTCCTTGTATTTACCTAGATACTCTAAGGAGTCCTTTGTGAGGTCCTAAGGCACATGTGTGTGTGTGTTGTGCACATGTATGCAGGTATGGATGTCAACACACATATATACGTATGAATATACATATATATATATTTCAAATGCAGAAAGCAAGATAATTGATAGTATGACATTTTAAATGAGTGTCTATTAAGTTGAGCTATATGAAAGTGCCAATATTTCACCATTTTTTGTCAAACAAAAATAGCAATTTCATATGGTACAGACTAATACTGCCAATGAACCTTTAAGGTCTCAAAAAACACACAAACAAAAAGGGCTATAAAATAAAACAAACAAAGCCCTGTTGCTTGTTGTCCCTTCTGCTCAGTCTAGGTCACCTGTGTGGTGGGGCTACGATTATATGTCAAAAGCTGCTGGCTTTCAGGGATCTTTCAAGGAAATGCATGTCTTATGTGAAAGAAGAAATGGCCCCTGGTAACTATCAGTGCAATGGGATCGTTATGAAATTGGCGAGTGAACCACTTCTGTTACTTTCTTCTCTAGCTGGTCTGTATCTAGTTCCCTTCTGTCCTAATGTGGAGGGATGTTCTCATGCACGGGTTATTAGAGGTTAGAATGTGAATGAGCAGGACGAGCATGACAAATGTCCGCCTTTCTGGTGAGATAACATTTTCATCCAGGCTGTATACAAGTCACCCGTATTTCCCCAAATACTTGGGGCATAATTCATTGCATAGAGAATCGTCCCCCACCCCTCCTGGTTCGGCTGCTCAAAGATGCAACAACAACCAAGTCATAATACACAAAGAAACCAAGAGCCAATCAATAAAGAGAAGCCTGCCCCCAGGCTTAATTCAAGCAAGCCATTCATTGAGCTAATGTGATGATGGACCCTTCAAATCCAGAACATATCATGGACACATCAGCAACACCAAGTGGCATGCAATGACCAGATGACGATCGGCCCCACTGCCATGCTTTGATTGGTTCAAGCTCAAAAAACAATCTCCTTTGCGAGTTTGGATAGTTGGTTTTCCATAAATCAAAGTGAGATTAAAAATAAAGGTTTGGTGAGGTCAAGTGCTTACCAAATGTTTCCTAATGCCAAGGAAAAATGTTTGCCTATTGCCATTGCATTTGTCAGTGAGACTATAAAATTACCTAGTCCAGTCAGGTCTTTTTCTCTTGGGGAAATCTCTACCCACACCAGATGGTCTTCGTTCTGGAGGTCAGTATTCAGAAACTTGCAGGGTGCTCCAAGATAATCAGCATTTAACCAAAAAGATGATGGGCAGGGAGTTGCAAGGTGGCCGTCAATGACCTTCTGGACAGTCCTGAGGTCATTGGAGTTCAATATTTTCCAAAGGTTCCTGCATCTTTAATTTGATGAAGGCTTAATTTGTGCTGATAAAAGGTAAGATTCTACCAACTGGGGACACCAAATTTCTGTCACTTTCAAGATGTCTGAAGAGTGATCGACAATTACAGGGAAAGCTTGTTGTAGTCTCTTTTTTGATCAAGTTGACAACAAGTGGGCATTACCAAAACATTCTCCATTCCTGCTGATTTTACTTCCTGTTTTGGAGGATTAGCTTTAAGAAATTTTTCCTTTTGGTCATCCTGCCTGTCTTCTAGATAACAGTAACTAAGAATCTATCACTACTAACGTTACACTGTGATCCTGTAAATATAAATTTTTCACAACTTCCCTAAGATAAATTCTAGACACTTGGCATCTGTAATCTAGACTCAAAAGCTATTTTGATAATTTTACATTTTCCCCCAAATATGTGTCTTCTATAAAAGGGTCTTCCTTCTGTTGATCTGCTTACTAAAAGTAAAAGGAAGGACCACCATTTCATAAATGCACTTCATAAATCAAACCAGAAATATCCTTTAAAAGATTGTTTTCTGGTAATTACCTATTACTGTATTTACCTCAATGCAGTATTTCCATATGTGGCAAGTGTCTTGCGTATAATTAAGTTAAACAGGGACAGTAATCAATTTCCACAGCAACGAAAAAGACCTAATATGCAAATTTCTTTAATGACCAGCAAGAGGCCAATTACATGGACAAGACTATATTTAGTTGGTTTCTTCAACCGAAACTATTACAATCAAGTGGGAATTGCAGAGTTCTTCAAGATTTACCCATCCAAGAATGAGGGCAATTTGTCAGTAGGACATGTTGCCAATGAGAATCTCAGTAACATTAAAATAACAGATTTTACACATATATTTACATATATGGTGCCCACAAATGCAGCAACATTTTAACTTAAGTTTTAGATGAATGCAGATGGAGATGGCCAGATTCTCAAGTAATTCTAAGAATAGTGTTAAACCTTATTTATATATTTTTTCAAATGTCTAGATTGGTCTTATTGAAGAAAGCAATTTAAAATATATCTTTGTACTTAACCTTGTTTTCAACTTGGGGGTACATTCACTTATACTGAGAGCACGATAAAAATCCAAAGAAATAAATCTGTTGAAGATTCTTGTAATTATACAGCAGGCTAAAGTGACTATGATTATAATTACATACAAAGTGCGTGTTTGAGAATTTAGCATCTAGAGACATTTTCATAAAAATAATTAAGGGTTGTAGCTGAACCACATTACAAAGATACTTTGTGAGTCTTCAGTGTGCAGAATTTAATAGCGTTAAGCCTTTTCATTTGTAGAATGCTCTTGAGTATTTCAAGTTTGTCAACATTTTTATTATCCTTGTTGACCCTCTCCATTACCCTACTCCAATGTCAAAGTGTCTTGAAGATACCTTACATAAACCGTATTTTACATCTTGACAAGTGATTACTGGGTAAATGGATAATTGATGGATTTGGAGCTGAATCTTGACAATTGTTTGGATTTCTGTGGAGGCTCCCGCTAGCCTTGAGAACTCATTATGGCTGTTTACGAGAATATAGTATTAATACCTGCATACCACCAGACGCAGATCTCAACTCTAACTTGCCAAAGAGCCATTGATTCACAAGTTTATGCATGGGGTTTTCAAAGTGCAGCTTTTAGAGTTCGGCACTTTATTTTCCTTTCTCACACCTCGGAAGAATTCTGTAGCTACAATGAGCTAACAACACATCTTGTGAGAAATGGAATGGAACTGCAGAGAAAGCGTACCACAGCACACGGAGGTAGGAACTAAGTCACAACAGGCCAGATAGGAGAACCAGTGGCTGCGGACACTTCCCATTCAGGGGTCGAATACATCGCCTCGCTTACCTGTCTGACCCAGCATGCCTCAGCCACACATGCAAACTGTTATCATCACTGCTTTATTCATGAAACGTCGTTTTAAATGAAAGGACTCATTACCCAAAATAAGCGCCTCAATGACATCTGAGCATGCAGAGCATCGGAACATTCACATTTACGTCCTCTGAAAACAGACCCAACGAGTTGCATTCAATATGGAAACCCACACTTTCTGTTTTTTCAAGGCACCTACACAAAAATAGCCATGGCTTGCTTGCCATTTCAGGAACCGAGTCATCTGTTAAGCCTGGGTAATTGGTAATAAAGCTCTCCCACCCCACAACCATGCCATCCATTCTGACTTCTGCATTTCTTAAACCCACTTCTATTCCTTCCACTGCCAATCTTAACTTGTGGTGTGCATTACAAATAAAAGTTGGCTTATCTAGGTACAGTTGGACAATGGACATTGCAAAAAGACCAACTCTCCTTAGGAGTGCCAGATACACCTCCCCCATTCCTTCATTTTGGATTTAAAAAATGAGTTACTGGGTGTAAAAAGTTGTAAAGAAGGGAAATGGGGTGCTTGAAATCGAGCTAAACCTGCAGGGTCACCTTTTGGTTGTCTTCCTATGAGTTAGATGAGACCATGGTCTTACATAGAAGACCATGAGAAGGTTGCACAGGGAGTGAACATGCAAAGTGTGCTGTCACAGGAATTCAGAGAGATTGATACACGAACCAAACATACCATTTTCTTTGTGTCTTAGCAAAGAGGGCGAGAGTTTAGAATGAACTAGGTTTAACTGTTCATCCTCTCTCTTCGTGGGCCTGTGTTTAGCTTCAGCAGGGGACCTCACTTTTTGCGTGCTGCCTACCCAGCAGTCATGCATTTGCACCAAGACTGGATAAGAACCTCGACTCCCACCAGCTAATCTAATTTCCAAGTAGCCATCAAGCACGAGAAGGAAGACCCTTACCTGTCACTGTAGGCAGCGGCAGTGGCAGGGGTAGGCTGGGCGTAGCGGTATGCAGCATAACCACCCTACAACACAAGGAGAAATTGGACTTAGGAATGCCAAGGAGCCCAGCTCAAAGGTGACAAATTGTGAAATCACACCAGAACAGCAATTACCCAAATAGACTAATCTAAAGTGGAAGTTAATGGAAGCTTAGTGTCAAAGCAGAAGTACAAAACACACCTGAGAGATAGGGAATTGCATACTACCCCCCCTGGATGTTAAAGGTTAGCAGGTGTAAGTAAATCCCCAAGGGAGAACCCAGATACCTTTTGAACGACACACGAACCTAAGTGTTAAGATTGATCGTCTTGGGGTAGGGAGGATTATGGGGGATTATTTAAACACTCTTGATACTTTGCTGAACTTTCCAGATTTTCATAACTGGTTATACTTTACCTTTACTTGCTAGCGATTAACTTACATTTTATGCAAACAATCTGATTACTTCCTTAAAAATCCAATATAGGTCGACCTAATATCCTCTTGTCTTTTATATTTATTTTTAAAAAACGACCCTCGGACTGAAAGTTCAGTAGTAATCTCTTGCATATATAGTTGTTTAACCACTAAAACAATTAAAGAAGACTGTCCTTGGCTTTTTATATGTTACACAGTTATTTAAAAAAGGAGTGGTAAATGCTTCTTAAAAATTCTGTCTTTTGGCTAAAGATATCACACTGATTCAGATGGGGAATTTGTTTGGTGTGGAAAATATGCTCAAGTATGCCAATTTGTAAATCAAATCATAAGAGAGAAAAAAATCTGGAAAAAATAATTAACATTTAGTTGTATGTACCAGTAATTGCGATTGTTCAATTAAGCAGAGGACAAGCAAATGGGCATATTCGAAAGGAATTGTGTTCAGTGGAGCATTGATTATCAAACTGTGAAAATAACAGAGCTTCTTGCTCACCCAACCATAGCAATATATCAACCACTGTCGAATGATCTCTGCACAATTAACAAACAGGATCCAGTCTCTACTGATAACACAGGGACCATTCAGGTTCTAATTAGAATACACAGTCCCATACTCCTCTGTGGGAAAGTGTCTCACCCCCACTGAGAAGGGGCAACTCAGGACAGGCTACCATGTTGGAGGGTATTTAACAGCAAAATCATGTATGTGCCCAAGGGTATCTAAGAGTAGGGTCCTGACTGGAGATTGTTCCTTTTGGCTCCATATACTAGAGGGAAAAACCAAGTGGAGGATAAGAGACAGATGAATGGGGTAGCTACAAAAAGCATCTTTTCAAATGTAGACTGAACTGGTCTTAATAATTTATTTCTACCATCTACCAACCACAGCTAACTTTCAGAGTAAATTTGCTATCGTTTCCATAGCAATTCTAAAAAACTAGCTTAGCCTTAAACAAGTTCATTCTTTGGATTAGTCCTGGAGAAGACACATCTAAGACATCCTGACAGATAATCACCAATAATTTAGAGCCAGTTAAAAAAGAAGTCTTCTTTGAAAAACAATGTGGAAGTTAAAAAAAAAAAAGAAAAAAAAAGAGGTCTTAGCCAGACACCACCTGGTGTTCCAAACACCAAGTTCTCTCATTAGGAAAGAGGAAACTCAAATGTGCTGAGCTCCAAAAGCAAAGCAGTTGTCATATTAACTCAGATTCAGACTGATGGGCTGGGGGAAAAATAGGTCACCAGATTTCTGGAGCCATTCTTTTCGTATGCTTGTTCTTGGCTTTCCAGAAAGACACAGGTATGCAGGTATGTGTCGTAAACTTGGCAAGCTGAACGCTAGAGGTATCAACTGCAACCATCTGAAAGCTTTGAGAGGAGAGAAAGAGAGAGAGAGGATTCTCTCACTCCCAGAATGAAAAACAAAACAAAACAAGGTTATTGCCAAGAAACTTGCATTAAGTGCCATGTCAATCAATCATGATTTGGGTGACTGTGAATTTGGTCCCAGCAAAGATTTCTAGCTGTCCCACTTGTAAATTCTCTTTGTTTGAACTCTGTACATCTCCCACTTTGGCAGTAGTTTTCATCCATGGAATTAGGTAGCAAGTTTGATTAACGGAAAGAACTGTAGCAGTGCAAATAGAAGATAACTACCATGAACTGACTGCTAGGTCGGTAGGGATCCGTCTGCACAACAGATGGACTCATCTGTGAAGCTTTGAGAAGGACCCATCTTTTACATATTTGCATATTACTTAGCCATTTAACTGAACCAAACACATAGGTGTGTTTCCATGGAAAACAGGCACACGTGGTCTGTGCCCTGACACTTATCTTTGTTAGTTAGGAATTTGTTTACAAGCATTCCCAACTCAAGGGTCAACATCATAGTTTCTAAAGTCTGTGGAGCCAGTGGAAAGATTTTGACCTTGACTACTGGTCCTTGCTGTCCAGTAGACCTCTTGATGATGATGGGAAATGTTTTCTATCTGTGCTGTCCAATATGGTAGCTACTTGTCCTGATTATTGAATACTTGAAATGCGGCTGGTACAACAAACTGAAGTTTTAATTTATTGAGTTTGAGTTCATTTGAATTTACATGTAAATAGCCACATGGGGTTGGTGGCTACCCTATTGGGGTCCAGGTCTATGCGATCCCTGAAATATGTAACAATTGGGAAAATAAAAGGATTAGGTAGCCTGAAACCTCCACATCTATATATTCCATTGTCTTCCTTTGCTAATGTTCTTCTGTACGAAATCCACATTAGGGGTCTAACAGAGTTGTGTATTAACTCAGTGTATGTGTACATACATTGTAAAATGATCAAAACCATACAAATGGCTTTAGTTGGCCTTTCTAACAAGTAACTGTAATCAATTTTATTGCTCCATATTTTGCAGCTCACGGAGCATAGCCAGAGCTTCTGCAAGGTTCTGTGGTAATGTCTGAAAAAGGAACACTTACTTCCACTTGCTGTCACCAAACCATTTTCATGTTGAAACTGCCCCCCCCCCCCCAGTTCTTTGGACAAAAATTGGTCCTTGATAGATTTTTTTCCCCACCTCCAAACTAAAGGAAAAGGGTAGACAAGTACAATATCGGTCCCTATTCATAAAACATACTCTTTGTTTTTTTAAAATGCTGGGCAGCAAATTATAAATGTGACTTTATAGAAAATACAAGTTTTAAATGGCCATGATGAATTGCCCCGTCCACCGCTGCCACCGCCACCAGATGTGGCCATCAGAAATACTGGCTCACACGTGGTCTGAAACAGTTCCTTTGTTAGCGAGACTCTGGAGGTCCATTGGGGGAAAGTAAGGATCGCTAATGATGTCCCAATAAAGCATTTTCAAAAGTGTGGTTGGTGGGGTACGGATTAGTGACAGGATAGAAAAGGTGCCATGACCAGATTGGTTTGAAAAATGCAGAGTTAAACAAAATGAAAACAAAACAGAATGGTTATTCCATTTGTGGAACTTCCTAAAGCAATACTTTAGAGCATACTTTCAGAAAAAGATGTTCTCATATCCAAATGGTGAATTACTTAGGAAGTGAGGTGAAACGTGTGTGTGTGTGTGCGTGCTGGTGGGGACATGGGCGTGGGTAGGGCCGTATGTGTGTGTCTCCCTTTAGAAAAGTAGTAATGGTTTTAATCACAGATAGAAACCTCCTCCTTTCCGAGACTATCCAAGGATCCCACTTTGTGCAAAACAGGTGGAATGGTGTATATATAATTAACTCAACACTTTATTTATGAAAACAACATTTACAAGAACATTTGCAAAATGAAAAACTTAACTATAAATCATTACTCCCTAATTTATCTGCATTATGCATTCAGCTGTTTTTGAACTGTGGCAAGTTTTCTCGAAATGTGAAAATAAAAAGTTCAGCTCAGGAATTTTAACTGTTTTGTCTTCTCCTAGGTTCAAGTATGCCTTTTTCATAATAGATTTCTTATTAAAACTTAATTTTCACAGTAAAAAAAAGTATTTTTTAATTGACTTAATACTCAACAAAAATAGTAATTGCAGGCTGTAGGGAACCCCATGTAATAAAACACCACTGATTGTCCTTAGTTTTACATTCTTCTTTCATTTTATTTGATAGTTTTAATGTTGGTTATAGACTAAATTTGGAGGCTCAGCCAGCTATACTCCAATGGATGTGTGGGTCTTTGTCCTTCTGCAAATTTGTTCATTTGGGGGTTACTTCAGCAATGAAAAGTAGACTTGAAAGCGATAGCAATCTGTGTGAAATAAATTTAGAAGAAGCTACAATGACACCAGGGAAAGATCTATTAGCTATGCTGACCCTCAATGCTAGATGCATAAGAGATTTTTTTATTTAACCATTCCAGTTGACTCCTGGAAGCTACTAAAATTTTTTCTTAGACAACTGGTTCAATGAAACCCTAAAATTTTTTTTTCACTGAATTATATTAATTGAGTCCAGATACATTTTAAGCCAAGAAATTTAGAGTCAAGCCAGACTCCCATTTTGATGCACTCAAGATCTAGCAAAGAGGGGAAATTTGACGATAAGCATATCTATCCTAGGAGGATTCGCATTAAAACTGGAAAATTCAGTTAAGTCTTTCCTCGTTCTGTTAGAAAATGTCTCCCTCCCCAGCAGAGTCTTGTTAGTAGGATTTTACAGCAAACCCACAACCAGAGTGATGAGTTTTTCCACCAGTCCGGATTTCATACCTGTAGCAATTTATTGCCATACACAGGCTCTTGATACACTACTCTATAAGGAAACAGAAATGTAATGTTTTCAATGCAAAAATGAAATAAATAAAAGAAAATGCATAAGTCAGACAGAAATCCCAGAGCAATTCATTTACAAGTTTGCCTCTCTTCACTAAGACCTGGGAGTGACCCACCGAAACAAAGGAGGAACCGGGTATCGCCAAACCATCTTAGTTGTAAGTCTCTGTAACTGGCAGTGTCAAGAAGGTAGACACAGGATCAAACCACACTCACTGTGTTAGAACCTGTTTTTGTTTTTTAAGGAAGAAAAAAAAGATACTTTCATGGCTTCTTACCCTTCCAAGCATATACCAATGGTTCAAGTGAACTATTTCGACTTTCTGTCGTGAGCTCATGATTGGAATTCTCTAGAATACCTGAAGATTTAACCTTGGTGCCTAATTATTGAGGCAGTGAAGATGACAGTAGAGTAGCAACTGTCACTGTAGCAACACACCTGTGTTTCCTAAATTTAACTTCAACTAACAACATAGAGCACAATTGTGTTTCATGAATTAATGAAGCACATTGAAGCTACCAAAGCTACTTTGAATAGATGTGACTAGAAAAAGTGTGTGTGTGTGTGTGTGTGTGCGCGCACGCGCAGGGATCTAGAAAGGCTACTGTCAATATAGATGTCATTAACATGTCATCGCTTCAAGTCTAACAGTGACAAGATCTCAACAGAACCCAGAGACCAATGGAGACAACTTGTGGGTTTGAGACTGATTTATGGGCGAGGCCAACCAGTCCTGTGAGTGGTTCTGGTGTGAAGTGAAATTTTCCAGTTCCAGGGCAGACCTCAAGGTGAACATTTTAAGAGATATATGTAAATATGATATGATATGATATAAATAAATATATATGTGTATATATTTTCCTTATGTAATCTGGCTTTCCTTTCCAATTTAGTTTTACATAAACCTTCCTTTTTAAGTTAAAATCTAAAAGTTCTAGTTCTTTCTCTCTTCGCCACCCAGTTCCCATTGCTCATTTGCACATTGCAATTAAAGATATTATTCCCCAGTGGCCTGCCCACCCCATAATGTTCTCCATTATTCTCTCACTTCTCACGGTCCTCCTTTCCTTCTTTTACTGCCTTTCTCAAAGTTTGTTCAACGAGGGCAATGGCATTATTCTGTTGGCACATTATTCTGTAGCCAAATCACAGGGGCTCAAACCTCAGTGTGTCAGTGAAGATTTCTGGACAAATTATATCACCTCTTTGGTTTTAAAAAAAAGTTTTCTATTCTGGAAATAAAGGAAAGTGGAGGGAACAGGTAATGAGATTCCTCCAGAGCTATGGATGAGGGTAGGGCTGGGCATCTTGTCTCTCACATGGGTGATGCTTAACTTTTTTTTAAAAATTAAATTTATTGGGGTGACACTGGTTAATTATATAGGTTTCAAGTGTACATTTCTATAATATGTCATCTGTATATTGCATTGTGTGCTCACCATCCAGAGTCAGTTCTCCTTTCATCGCCATGTATTTGACCCCCTTTACCCTCTTCTACCTCCCCCCTTACCCTCTGGTAACCACTTAACTGTTGTTTGTGTCTATGAGTTTTGCTTGTTTTTCTTGTTGCTTTCCACATATGAGTGAAGTCATACAGTTATTGATTTTTTTCTGCCTGACTTATTTCGCTTGGCATGATAATCCCAAGACGTTTAACTTCTTGAGGAGCTGTCCCCTCCCCCGTGGTGACTGACCAGCCTAATGTTTATCCTTAGCTGATTCACACTGAAAGCAGGGTCTTTGGAATAAGTAAATAGGGTTTTTACTTGGAGAATTTCTGCTTTCCAGCTTTACATGTCCCTGAAGCTACTGACACTTTTTCCTGAACTCAAGTATCAGTGAAATGAGGACACCTCTGTTTTAAGAACCATGGATGGGAGAGTCACATGAATTCAGAAATAACTGTTTATCCATGCTGTCAACTGGGAACTTGTTACGACAGAATTTAGGAATGATGTAAAAATGCACTGGATTCTCATCGAGGCGGATTCGCTAGGCAGCTCAAGGTTGCCTTGACTCTTAAAAAGCTTAGGGTTCCCCAAACTCAAGGGAACACGGTTAACATTTATATCGTCTATCAGTTCCTCTCTCACTCCATCTTTCCCTGTGTTCTCGTCCCTTCTTTCCATTGCCCAGAACTCACTGTCTCCACTTTCTACTAAGAGTTTATCAATTCTTTTTTATAGCTCTATTATCATTTCCTTCTTTCCATTTTCAATAGTTATCTTTTCATCAAAAGCCATATCCTTTGATATCTCCTTGAGTGGGTCAAGATAAGTGTCTTGGCCAAGTTCAGCAAATTAACACTTATTTTCAGCTCCCTGATCAATTCTGGCCTCATGAGATCTCTCGCTTCACCCCTAAATAGAATGGATTGCTTTGGAAGTCCAGGGAACTTAATCTTTCTATTTCACTTTTCAAACAGCTTGTCATACCCATGTATCACCTCTACTATTATTATTCTTTTCTTTAACTTCACCTATTTTTTACTTAAAAAGAATTTATTTAAAGGTCCACCACTAAGTAATAATACTGAACTAGCAGATCGATATGCTAGCTACTTAAGCTAAATTCGTGTCTTTTGACATAAAAGTGTGTGTGTGTGTGTGTGTGTGTGTGTGTGTGTGTGTGTGTGTGTGTGTATAGAGGGCTGTCCCCAGGTAAAAGTGATGCAGGTAATTACGTTTCCTACTCTTTTTTCTGACACAGAAACCTCCTCCATCCCCCAGTGCCATCTACACTGGGCCTGAGCATGTCCACGGTAGCAAAAGGCTGCATTTCCCCTGCATTGTTGGCCTCCTGAAGAGGATGCTTGTTCTTTGCTAGGCTTGAACTAGCTTCCTTGGTTTTTACCTTAGTTTCTGGCTCATGGCATTTCCTGACAAGGCTCCTCCTCTAGCAATTTCAGGGCATCTCTGATAATTTCCTCCTCTCTCCTCAATCCTCTCCTCTCTGAAAAGGTTAAGAAGGAGCTCATTCTAGATAGGAAGGTGTGGCCTGCCAGGTGCAAGCATCCTGCAACTCATTCAAATCAGAAATGCCCGAAGGCTCCCACATCAGGTGGGAGGGATGGAAAGACCCTGGGCAACAAAGGGGAAAATGGGTGGGAGCACAGAAAAGGGCAGTCGTTTGGTGTACGGGTCTGTCTCGTTGTTGAGCAGCTCTGATATATTGTCAAGACCAAGGGCAATCAGAATAGGAAGAACTGGAGAGCAGACTCCCCTTGACTTTTTGAAAGTAACCAAAACTAGACACTTCCTCCTCTGCCCAATAAAATTAACAAGAAATAACTGGTTTAAACCTATTAGAGGTGACTAATGTGTCTAACACATGTCCCAGGTCCCCTTAGGATGGCCTTAAACCTATTTATTGTGCACTATTTCTAATGAGATTAAAGGAGCAAGCCAGAAACTTCCTTTAAATAAAATAGAGCCTCACATGCTCTTCTATGAACCTCTTTAATCCCCATTTCTTTAAGAAATGGAGTGCTGGGGACATGTCCACACATCAGAACATAAAGTATCTCAAGGGAGGTGGGAATAACAGCTTGAAAAAGCAACTCAAGATTACAATATACTTCTACCTAGCCAGGATGAATCCTGTTCCGTAAACTCTAGAGTGCAGGAAATAGTCATATTCTTTTTTTGCCCTTAAATTAACCCATGAGCCCTTGTTTTGCTGCCATAATGGAGGTGATCTAGTTTATCACTGTCCCCCACATGCATGCACCACCCAGCAGCAATATTCCAAAGATGCCATCTTAAACAGAGCAAAAAATTTAAAAAGGCCTGCAAGGTCTGAGCCACCTTCTTGGAAAGAGGGCATTTTAACTCATGTGCTGGGTTAAAAAAGGACACCTCAAACTTCATATTCCAGTTAGTTTTTCTATCATCTAACTGCCTATTTAAAAACTGTCCCCTTAAACATCTTATTGTCCTTATAATAACATGAACAGAAGGAACATGATATAATTTTTCTTTCTTCTATTTTTTTTTTCTTGGCAATGAGGGTAGCTTTGAAAGGGTCAGAGGAACAGTTTTCTAAACCTATACACCAGGAAATTCAGGACTCAAAGCTACTGAGTAACTCTCTTCTTCTAAACCTCATCCAGATACCTGCAGGGGATGCACCACTGGGCCTGGTGGGCTTCTCCCACATGTGATTAATTTGTGGGAAATAAAACCTCCTAAAGGAACCAAAAGCACAAAGGGACGTTTTTGGAGCCTTCTTCCCTGAACGAAATTTCTCTTTCCACCTTAGTGTGGATGTTGGTGTATTTGCTCTCTTTTGAGTTCCTCTGCTCTCTCCATTTGCCTTGTTCTTGGGGGTTTTCATTTGTCCCAACCAATCTAGACATATTTGATCACTCTAGTCACTCTTTTTCTTTATTTGTAGAATCTTACATCCTTAGCTTTCAGGCAGTTTCTACTTCCTGCTATTAAAAAAAAAATCTATGAGGCAAGGAAAAGATGCCAATTTGAAATCTCCATAGGACAGCAAAAATTAAAATTCAATTATTATCATTTTACAAATAATTCAATAAACTATTGTCATTTCACAGAGGAGTGAACACTCAATAAATGATAGCTGATATTATGTTTGTTTTTAGCTACGCTTAGTGACATCCACATTTTCCCTTGGGTGGGTGTTAAGGTGATAGTTTTCTTTGTGGTGGATTTTCTTTTTTTCTAATTTCTCCATCCCTTCTCTACTCACCTCCATGTCCCAAATTAAAAAAAAAAAATCTCTAAAATTAGTTAAGCCAAATATAGTGCCTCCATATGCACACACACTTGATCCAGAGGCTACACTGGGGGAGACAATAGACTGCTGTTTTGGTTCACTCGGTATCTGAGGACGAATGAGCTCCAAACTGCTCAGCTCCAGCCTGCACCTCTGTTTAAAAGGATATAAACTGAAAGTTTGGAAAAAGAGGACGTGAGAAGGAGTGACTCAAGCTACACAAAAAAAAGAAATTGGTTGTTCACTGGGTGAATAAAGAATATGTAGGTCGTTCACTCATTTTATTCTGAAAAAAAAAGCTAACCCACAGATTATAATAAATGTACTTGATGCAATAATAATGGAACCCAACTAAGTTCATCACTGATGGAGATTAATACTATGTGTCAGCATCGTAATTATTTGAAATTCAATGGGAAGAAAATTAAATAACCAGTGTCTTCCCCATTTTCTAATAAACGACATCAATTTGATCAGAAATATGATTTTACTTTTGTTTGTTATCTAGTCCATAAAACAACAAGTATGATCCCAGTGAATTTATTTGAGGTCACTTATAATAAAAAAGTATATGATTTAGAAAACAACCCCCAATCCTGTCAATTTATTTTAAATTGTGTTTATTCCAAGTCATTTTCATAACGTTGCCACTAATATCATAATGTGGGAGAATAACTACTTCTTGATCAACTTAGATAAGTCTAATTATGGTCCCCATAATGAGAAATATCCTATCCTTTGCTAAAAGTGAACAGCTTAATAAAGTGGTACCATTTAACAAACAATTCTAAGTTAGGTAACTGTTCTAGGCAAATGGAAAAATAAGGGGTTGAATAAAATAAGGATTTAATGCTCACGTTGGCATACATTTTGTTAGGAGGTATTTGTTGCTAAGATCATCTATGGGGAGAAAGGGAGAGGGAAAGGAAGAGGGAGGAGGAGGAGAGAGGGACAGAGGAAGAGAGAGAAAGGGAGAGAGGGAGAAGAAGAAAGAGAGGGGTATTTTTCTAGGGCTTTGGGATAAACAATTAAATATATTTATAAGAAAACACTGAAAACATCAGCCATGAAAATATCTTTTAAACCTCCACAGCTGGTAACCACAGCTGTTATTCTAAATATTATACTGAAAATACATAGACCATACTGAAAACTCTAGAGAGAATTCCTTTGTGCTGGGGGGCGAGGGTGTCTTAACTTGACATGAGAGAAATGACATCTTTTGGCAGGGAGGGTCCTTGCGTTTTTTTCTGCAGTCAATCCAGGAGTTAATTCCACTCACTAAACAGCGTGTGATGCTATCGTGAGCAGAAGACCTGTTGCTCTGTGAGCCTTTGGACTCTTTCCACAGACCAGAAGAGGAAATGGACGGCCCATAGTAGAGAGATTCGCAGCAAACTTGTAAAAAGAATGACTCCGGGAGGAAACAAGGATGGCATGCACAGTAATGGATACTTACATAAATGTCTGCACCATAAAATCCATCCTGGTAAACAACACTGCAAGGGCGCACACACAAAGAGAAACATCCATATTAGTGCAGTTCCCCATGCAGACACACCAACCCCTGCACTGACGTAGTTAGTCTGGTCCAAAACACAGGAACCGGGAGAATGTCCACATTGGTTAAGGAGGTTGGAGACAACAGCAGGCGATCAGGCTGAGAAAATTAGGCTGGGTCGGTGCTGGCTCAGTGTCCGGATGTGGTGATGGACTGGGTACCAGACTTACCACCCTCTCAGCACAGCATGCAGAAGTGCAGAGAGAGTTGAGGTTTATTTTAAGTGGCCTAGACAGATACGAGAGTCAGAGTTTGCATTCAAACTACATAGCCCTGCCCCGAGGTGAAAACTCATCTGCTGAAAATATATGACTGACAAGGGTAGGGGGCACAGACTGTCCCATCTTCAACATAGGTTATAGCTGAATCAGGAAGCTGGATAACACAAGCGATTTCAGAAATGTTCTTCTGTATTCTTTCACACATGGTAAATGCAAGAGAATATCTCTAATTGTGCACGTGTGTACAAAAATAGATGCGTTTTGTAGGTGTGTGCATGGGGGGCAAAAATATGTGTGTTTTGTGTGCATGTATGTGTGTGAATGCATATATGCGTGTATGTGTGTGTCACATAGCATGTGTGTGCTCACTGTGCATAAGTGCATGTGTGCATGAATGTAGTGTATAGCGTGTGTAGTATGCGTTTGCACATCTGTATATGTATGTGTGCTCATGTGTATATTCACAAAAACTATATCCAGACTAAGCAAAGCCCTACATTATGACCGAACCAGCCTGGCCTCCCAAACGCTCCCTCATCACTTTCTATATAGTCATCTCAGAGAGAAAGGATTTCACAGGAGGGGGCAGAAGAAGATTCTGGAATTCTCCAGAAGTTTCTTGGTATACCTTGAGTGAAACAGCCCAGAAAAGAAGCTCCCAGTTGTGTAATCATGGGAAACTGACTTAACACCCCTCAGCTTTAAAATGGGCGTAATGAGGATCAGTGCAGCCTGCACACCTCACATCTTTTGTGAGAGTCACAGGAGCTCTTGAACATAAAAAGGTGTTTCCACGTACATGTTTTCCAAAGGAGTGTAGCTGTAATTGACAACCTTCCCTAACGTCTCCCCATGGAGTTTACAGATGATTTACGATTCTGGCAAAGGACCAATGAGCCACACCACTGAATTGAGCTGTGGTTCTGACAGAAGCACAACTGTGATTACCGAGAGATTCCAGCAGGTTTCAGTAGCAGAGTGGGCCCACATGTAAGCCAAGCATACCGAGCCCAGGGAAAGCACTTCACAACACACACACACACACACACACGTGCACATACACGCACGTGCACACATGGCAGTGACACTGGTTTGCTGGAGAACAATGCAGTGTGCTTCTCAGAGCTTTTCAGAGTTGATTGGCAAAAACTCAAGTACCATTATCCTTCAGAAGGGGGCAGGATTTCACATGCTAAGGAGGTTGATAGGAATCGATCAAAAGGGCTACAGTTCACGAGAGCACTTGTCCAGCAGGGTATTACCGTAATCCCAGATACTGAGCTGTGCGGCATCCTGAACTATGCTTTGAATTCTCTTTCAGCATTTCCAACATAAAACGACAATGTCTGTTGGGGGTTTAGACGGTGGGGCCAGCCTCTGCCAACAGGATTTGGAACAGATCCAATACCATGGGGGAGACCAAACAGTATGTAGTTTGGGCCCAGGCCCGCGGAGCTCATCATGTAGCCATATCACACAGCTTGTGTCTTATTCTTTCATGCCATCGTGCCTTTTGCACATGCAATCCTGTGTGCCCTTTTTTCCTATACCTTTGCCCAAACACAGACCCCCCCCCCCATTCAAGAGCCAAGCTGGGTGGGAGCCACACAGCCGTGTGGGTCAAGCCTCATCAATCAGCAGCTCTGTGCCCCCCTGGACTGATGACTTCAGCTCTCTGAGCTTCATTTACTCATTTGTAAAATGAGGAAAGAGCTAAGTGCCCACTTCAAGGAGGACTCAGAGAGGTCATGGCTGCAAAGTAATACACGATAGGCTTGACATCATAGGTCTAACTGAATGTACCAATGCTAGGAGCGTTAGCCAATGAACAGCCGAAGTGAAGTTATTTTTCCCTCCTGTAAACACCAACATCACGTCTCTTTGATACTCACTTGGTCAAATATTAACTATTGGTCAAATATTAACTATTCACCAAATATTAAAGGTATTTGTGTATGGGACTCATTTTGCCTTGGCAGTTGTACCCAATAAACTTACTCAACATTCTATCCTGCTTATATCTAACATATCCCTTTCCCCCAGAAGATGTAAAATAAGTATCTATTGACTGAATATTGCCCATATTTTAAAAGGGAGGTTCGGCATTAGAAGGTGACAGAAGCAACAATTCCTTTTGCAATTGCAATAAAAAGAATAAAATGTCTAGGAATAAACTTAATCAACGAGGTGAAAGACCTATATACTAAAAACTATAAGACATTTTTAAAGGAAATTGAAGAAGACACAAAGAAATGGAAAAACATTCCATGTTCATGGATTGGAAGAATCGACATAGTGAAAATGGCCATGTTACCCAAAGCAATACACAGATTTAATGCAATCCCCATCAAAATCCCAATGGCATTTTTTAAAGAAATAGAACCAAAAAAATCTCAGATTTGTATGGAACCACAAAAGACCCTGAATAGCCAAAGCAATCCTAAGAAAAAAGAACAATACTGGAGGTATCACACTCCCTGACTTCAGCTTGTACTACAAGGCAACAATAATCAAAACAGCATGGTATTGCCAGAAAAACAGACCCATGGACCAATGGAATAGAATTGAGAACCCAGAAATAAACCCACATATGGACAGATAATTTTTGACAAAGAAGCCAAAAACATACAATGGAGAAAAGACAGCCTCTTCAATAAATGGTGCTGGGAGAATTGGAAATCCACGTGCAAAAGAATGAAACTAGACTGCTATCTGTCACCATGTACCAAAATTAATTCAAAATGGATCAAAGACCTAAACATAAGACTAAACATAGGTACTAAGCGTATGTACCTTGGGTTCAAAGAGCATTTTACGAATTTGACTCCAAAGGCAAGGGAAATAAAAGCTAAAATAAATGAATGGAACTATATCAAACTAAAAAGCTTCGGCACAGCAAAAGAAACCATTGACAAAATAAAGAGGCAACCAGCCAAATGGGAGAAGATTTTTGCAAACAGTTCCTCTGAAAAGGGGCTAATATCCAAAATGTATAAGGAACTCATACAACTCAACAACAAAAAAACAAACAATCCAATTGAAAAATGGGCAGAGGATCTGAAGAGACATTTCTTCAAAGAGGACATACAAATAGCAAATAGACATATGAAAAAATGCTCAACATCACTAGTCATCAGAGAAATGCAAATAAAAACCACAATGAGATATCACCTCACCCCAGTCAGAATGGCTATCATCAACAAGTCAAATAGTAACAAGTGTTGGAGAGGCTGTGGAGAAAAAGGAACCCTCATACACTGTTGGTGGGAATGAAGACTGGTGCAGCCGTTATGGAAGGCAGTGTGGAGGTTCCTCAAAAAATTAAGAAGTGTATTACCATATGACCCAGCAATCCTTCTCTTGGGTATCTACTCAAAAAATCTGAAAACATTTATCCACAAAGACATATGTGCTCCAAGGTTCATTGCAGCTTTATTCACAGTGGCCAAGACATGGAAACAACCAAAGTGTCCTTCGATAGATGAATGGATAAAGACGTTGCAGTATATGTACACAATGGAATACTACTCGGCCATAAGAAAAGATGAAATAGTACCATTTGCGACAACATGGATGGATCTTGAGATTATACTACTAAGCGAAATAAGTCAGTCAGAAAAAGTAGAGAACCATATGATTTCACTGATCTGTGGGGTATAAAACTGAAAACAACAATGGTATAAGACAAACAAATGAAGAAACAAAAACTCATAGACATCGACAATAGTTTAGTGGTTACCAGAGGGTAAGGGAGGTGGGGGGTGGGAGATGAGGATAAAGGGGATCAAATATATGGTGATGGAAGGAGAACTGACTCTGCATGGTGAATACATAATGTGAGATATAGATAATGTAGTACAGAATTGTACACCTGAAATTTATGTAACTTTACTAACAATTGTCACCCCAATAAACTTTAATTAAAACAACAAGAAGAAGAAAGTGACAGATTGTAATTTCCTCATCAATCCCAGGATTAGGAGGAGGGATGCTGCAGTTTTGTTTGTTTCTGATTTGGTTATTCAGCATCAATTGCTGTTGTCAGTAGAGGGGGGAAAGCAACTAAGATTTAAAAACTGGACCATGACTTATGAGACCAGTGCAAGAGCCTAGACAGAATGTGACCCAGGTGTGAAAAAATTAATATTCTAACCAAATATTAATATATATTCAGATATGGGAAACAATGCCTTTTCTCAATATTTGTAGAAAGGGACCCAGTCCGAGTCTGCTCTTCTGCAAATACAGGCAGAGCTCGGAGATATTCTGGGTTCAGTTCCAGACCTCCGCAATAAAACAAGTGTTGCAATAAAGCAAGTCATAATTTTTTTGTTGGGGGGGCGAGGGAGGTCTCGCCTTCCACTTGTAAAAAATGCAACATCTGTAAAGTGCAATAAAATGCACAAAACAAGGAACGCCTGTAATGGAGAGAAGATCTGAGGCTGGACCTTGTGGGCCGTTCCACTGGACACATGCTGTGGACCAGGAGTGACCGAGTGACCGACCAGATGATCTGCTGAGCTCTGGCTGGGAAAGTGGCCCCTTCTGTCCCCAGGACAAGTCCTGTGCTCTGTGGCCAGCTATGTGCCTCCATGCCAAGCGTATTTGTGCCAACAACTCTCCAAGTGACATAAGAACAGGCCCCATGTTTATTCAGCAGGACATCCTACTTGCCACTCTTTGCCCGCCAGTGTGGGCCGTGGAAAGTGACTTTGGGACACTGACATGCCACATGTCTGAGACAGAGAACCAAAGAGAAAAATGTGCTCTAACATCCTCGTTTAGACAAGCTCACACAAACTATGTCTCTGCTTGCCGAAATGCTCACCCTGCCAAGGCACAGAGGGCAGAGAGAGTGACTCCCTTCACCCAGACCCCGTAGGGTCCTCCGTAGGGAGCTTAGCGGGAGTGGGCACATGGTCACCAAGCCATGTGCCTAAATGTAAAATGGCGCCGTGATGGGCCCTGGAGAGGAGAGGACTGGTGGTACTGTGTACGTGAACTGGAAGGAGGGGGCTGGCAGCAGGGGCTGAGGGGATCTGTGCAAATGCCACAGAAGTCCACAGGCTTCGCTAGGTAGAGAGCAGGTGGACCCAGCCAGGCAATGGGAGGGGCCTATGCAAGACCCACAGGGTCCCGGGCTCCTTTAAGGGCCTGCAACGGGTATCCTTTCTAGCTTTGGGAGATTCAGAGGCCCAGCAGAATGTGATGGCTTCACGGAGAAAGGAAATCAAGAGCTCTAGCTGCTATTATAAACCACGCTGTGTGGGAACTGCTTGCTTTCACTGAGTGCAACACCTGCACGTTTTGGACAGAAATGAATGAGAGACTGAGTTGTCTACCTCTAGGGTGACTCTAAAAAAAACCAAGAACTGACATGGCTGTCCTTGAAGGGAGCGTGAAATGAAGCCACTTTGGGGACTGTCAGTTTCACCACAATGATGTGTGTGTGTGTGTGTGTGTGTGTGTGTTCCCTAAGCTACAAATAATAGCATAAGTACAAAACGACTCCTTCAGACTGACAGAGTGATGACCACCTTCAGTCCCCAAACTAAGCCTTCTTTGCTCATCATTCCACTTAATCCTCATACTACCCCTTTGAGATGGATAATATTATTGTCACCTCTTTAGGTATATGGGAACTGGAGAGAGCGAGGTAAGGATGAAGCTGGGATTCTAGCCCAGGTAGTCCTGGCTTCACAGCCCAAACTTTTAATGGCTACGGCAGGCTGCAGGGGTCAAACTTCAGCATGCACCCGAGCCACCTGGAGGGCTTGTGACAACACAGATGGCTGGGCCCCATGCCCAGCCAAGAGGTTCTGAACCCACAGATCTGAATGGGGGTCTAAGAATTTGCATTTTTCACAAGTAACAGGTGTTATCCGAAGGATAACAGAGGCATCAAGGATAACAGAGGCATCACTCTATGTACCACCACCTTCAAAGTGTTTCCATTTGACACAACCCTGAAGGTTAGCTTTTAGGTCCTGTGCTAAATGGGAGCTGTATACCGGGAAGCCCTTCCAAAGTCTCATGCTGGTTTCCACGACTATATCCAAACGCTTTTTTTTTTTACATCTCCACAAAACATGTGCACTTAAAATATCAGATTTGCAGGGAAAGGAGGACAGGGGATGATGTCTGGTATGCATCTATAGGTAAATGAACCACAGCCCAGTCACAAGAGAAGGGAGGTACCATCATGCAGCCGATTTTAATGCAAAGACGGTCTGTCTAGCCATGCAAAGGTAATTGCATTGCTTGTCAATCACTTTGGGGCTGCAATACGCTTTTGCAAGAACATAATGCAAATGCACATCTCATTTTCTTAGGAAGGTAATAACAGTAGTTAAATATTTGGATGAATGCAAGCAGGGAATGACTGCACTATAGCAAATTGGTTTACTTAAAAAAAGAAAGAAAGAAAGAAAGAATAGGATGCCCAGTGTACACAATCTGTTTATGTAATATACTATATCTCAGCCACAAATATATTTCTGAAGGAAAGGTTATTTAAAACTGTTTTACCTTGCTGCCCCTTCCAAGTGGAAATAAATTAAAACTTTTAAAGCGTTCAAATCCAACTGTTTTTGTATAGATATCAGGTGGGTCCAGGAACTCCCTGATGTGTGTGCGTGTGTGTGTGTGTGTGTGTGTGTGTTTGTACACCAACATTTTCCTAGGGAAAAAATATTTTTAATTAGATTAACAAAGGGATCTACTGTGTTTCTCCCAAAATAAGACCGTGTCTTATACTATACTTCCCTGAAAATAAGACCGGGTCTTATATTAATTTTTCCTCAAAAGACGCATTAGGGCATATTTTCAGGGGATGTCTTATTTTTTCATGTAAAACAATCTACATGTATTCAAATACAATCATGTCATCTTCTTCTGGAACATCGTCATAACGTACTAAATGTGTCCGTCTGGCTGACAATCTTAACTGGGGCTTATTTTTGGGGTGGGTCTTATTTTCAGGAAAATACAGTATGACATCCCACTCCCCCCCAAAATTTTAAGAACCACTGATTTATGGGGTTTGTCTATCAATGCACTCAATTAAGAGGCATTTAAAAAAAATTGTAAGAGGTTACATTTTAAAATTGGCTGAGAATCTAAATAAGAATTCACATAAAAAACAAACAAAAATCGGGGCAGCTGGATGGTTCAGTTGGTTAGAATGCGAGGTCTGAACACCAGGGTTGCTGGTTCGATTCCTACATGGGCCAGTGAGCTGCGCCCTCCACAACTAGACTGAAGGACAACGAGTTGGAGTTGATGAGTCCTGGAGAAACACACTGTTCCCCAATATTCCCCAATAAAAAATTAAAAAAAAAAAAGATAAACAAAAATATAGAGAGAATTCTGGAAAGTATTCTGAGAATGGGCGATAAGGACTTCAGTTCCTAGTGTTTATATCACATTGGGAAGTGCCTAAGCATCAGACAATACACTCTGAGGATTAGACATTCAGAAATAAAAACCAAAAAAGCATGGCTGATTTACAGATAGAAAGGTACATACACACAGTTCTAGAGGCTGGTCATCAGAGGCGCTTTCAGGACCTAGAAGCATTTTTTTTTTTTTTTTTTTTTTTTTAGCACCTGAAAGCATACCCAAAAGATCTAAGTATGGGTTTCATTCTTGCACCAGCCAACTTTAAGAAGTTTTCTCTTGAAATACTACCATACCTTTCCTATATCCAAAGTAGCACACAGTCTCCTCAAAATACTTCTCAAGCTCACTCTAAGAAATTGTACATAGATGTGTCATTAATTACACCAAGAAGTGCAGATATCTTCCTCAAAGATATCCAGAGAACCAAGACCAAAACCGTATAGCAGATGTTGGATGCTTAGCTAATAATAATAATAATAATAATAATAATAATAATAAAAAATAAATAAATCTCAATTCCAGTCAAGATAGCAGATGTGCTTACCTTCACTCATGACTATGTCAAAATTACAACTAAACTACAGAGGAACCATTACTGAGAATCACTTGAAATCTTGCTGAACCAAAGTCCTACAACTACAAATGTACAGAAGAAGCCACCTCAAGACTGGGAGGAGGGGCAGAGATGCAGAATGGGCTGGTCACACATCTAGGTGTGACCATTCAACATTGGGAGGGATATCTCAGCTGCAGAGAGGCCCCCCCAGGAGGAGCGAGGGGTCCCAACACCAAACCTGGCTCCCCAACCCAGGGTTCCAGTGCCAGGGAGAGAAGTCCCCATCACTTCTGGCTGTGAAAATCAGCAGAGATCATGGCTGAGTGAAACAGAGGGCTGCTGGAGTCCCAGGCATTCCTCTTAAGGGGCCTGCACATGGACCTACTTGCTGAAAGACTCACTTGCTCTAAGCTCCAGCACCGGGATAGCAGCTTGAAAGGCAAGAGGGACATACAGGAAGGAACTGAGTTGTCTGGCTTCTGGATAAGGGCTGGAGGGACAGCTTTCTCCTGGTCAGAGGAGCTGGTGGAAACCATTATTTCTTTGTTTAGCAGATGCAAGCAGCCGCCATATTTGAGTCTCCATCAACCTGGCCCCACCCTGGTGATTCTGAGACCATGCCCCACCCAACTTTCAGGCATACCCAAGCCGCTCCCAGAGGCTTTTTCATACAAACTGCCTGCCTTGGCTCATGCTGCAGACTTTCCTAAAGTCTCTCAAAGGTTTGCAGAACCCAGACAAGCAGCATTTGGCCTGAGTGTGAGCCGTACCTCTGACTGAGCAGCCTTAAGTCCAGCACTAGTGGCAGCCAGCTTTGGTTCATTGTTTGGCCTCTCAAGGCACCTCCAAGCACAGCACAGCCATCTGTGGATTGCTTTGTGGTTCATACCAGGTGTCCCTGAGCATAACACACGCTGTGGTTGAACTTGGCCTGCAGCAGGTCCCCTCCCAGGTGGCCCTGGGGCTGACATGCCCAGTGGCCCACTTTGAAATGAGCTGGAGCATCACCTGGACACCTCCAAGGACAACACACCCAAAGGGCAGACTGGGCAGGCACCAGAGTGCTGCTAAAGTGAATGCTGTCCCATAGGGTCAGCCCTGCACCACAGTTCCTCCACTGTAGTCACGGGCAGTCCTAACAATGAATCAGACCAAGGATCAATCCCTCCCGTTGATGTGCAAACATCAACCGAGGCTCAAATATAACAGGAGACCACACACATCCCACACAAGGGACACATTTGCAGCACTCGGCTCTGGTGACCAGGGAGAACATGACACTGGGCCCCACAGGAACCTACTACATAAGGCCACTCTATTAAGACCAGGAGACATAGAAGCCCTACCTAATATATAAAAATAAATACAGGGAGCCAGCCAAAATGGGGAGACAAAGAAAAATGTCCTAAATAAAAGAACAGAACAAAGTTCCAGAAAAAGAACTAAACAAAATGGAGACAAGCAATCTACCAGACACAGAGTTCAAAACACTGGTGATAAGGATGCTCAATGAGCTCAGGGAGAACTTCAACGAAGAGACAGGAAACATAAAGATGGAGACAGAAAACATAAGAAAGAATCAGTTAGAAATGAAGGCTACAATAACTGCAAAATGAAGAATATATTAGAGGGAATCAACAGTAGATTTGATGAAGCAGAGGATTGAATCAGTGATTTAGAAAATAAGGTAGCAAAAAACACCCAAACAGAACAGAAAAAAAAAATCTAAAAAATGAGGACACTTTAAGGGGCACTGGGACAATATCAAGTGTACCATCACTCGCATCAGAAGGAGAAGAGAGAGAAAACCTATTTGAACAAATAATGATGGAAAACTTCCCTAAACTGGTAAAGATAATGGATATTCAAGCCCAAGAAGTGCAGAGTCCCAATCAAGATGAACCCACAGAGGCCCACAGCAAGACACATTATAATTAAAATGCAAAAGTTTAAAGACGAAGAAAGACTCTTAAAAGCAGCAAGAGAAAAGCAGTTACCCACCTACAAGGGAGCTCCCATAAGACCGTCAGCTGATTTCTCAACAGAAACTTTGCAGGCCAGAAGGGACTGGCAGGAAACATGCAAAGTGATGATAATCAAGGACATACAAACAAGATTGCTCTACTCAGCAAAGCTATCATTTAGAATCAAAGGACAGATAAAGAGCTTCCCAGACAAGAAAAAGCTAAAGGAATTCATCACCACCAAACCAGTACTACAAGGAATCTTAGAGGGCCTTCTTTAAGATAAAATAAAAAAGATATAAAAGATGAAAAATAAAATGGCAATGACCACATATCTATCAACAATTACTTTAAACGTAAATGGATTTAATGCTCTAATCAGAAAACATAGGGTGGCTGAATGGATAAGAAAACAAGACCCATACACATGCTGTCTACGAAAGACGCACTTCAGATCAAAAGACACACACAGACTAAAGTAAAGGGTTGGAAAAAGTTATTTCATGAAAATGGAAACAACAAAAAACCTGGGGTAGCAATACTCATACCAGACAAAATAGACTTTAAAACAAAGCCTGTAACAGGAGACAAAGAAGGACCCAGGAATCCCACTTCTGGGTATTTACCTGAAGAAACCCAAAACGCTACTTTGAGAGGACATGCTCATCCATATGTTTATTGCAGCATTATTTACAATGGCCAAGATATGAAGACAACCTGGGTGTCCCTGAACAGATGAATGGGTAAAGAAGAGGTGGTACATATATACAATGGAATATTATTCAGCCATAAAAAAGAATGAAATCTTGCCATCTGTAACAACACGGATGGACCTAGAGGGTGCTGTGCTGAGTGTAGTAAGTCAGACAGAGAAAGACAAATGTCATGTGATTATACTTATAAGGGGATTCTAAAGAACAAAATAAACAACCGAAAAACAGAAAGAAGCTCATAGATACAGAGAACATTTTCATGGTTGCCAGATAGGCAGGGGTTTGGGGGTAGGTGAAAAAGGGGAAGGGATTAAGAAGTACAAATTGGCTGTTACACAGTAGTCATGGGGATGTAGGGTATAGCATAAGGAATATAGTCAATAATATTGAAATATAATACCTATATATGGTGTAAGATGGGTAATAGATTTATTGGGGTGATAGATGGGAGGGCATTGGGGACAGGGTGAAAAAGGTGAAGGGATTATGAAACACAAATTGGAAGTTACAAAATAGTCAATGGGATATAAAGCATAGAGAATATAATCAATAATATGGTAATAACTATGTATAGTGCCAGGAGGGTCCTAGAGTAGTTTGAGGAGGGTCTCTTCTTAAATTATTATTATTATTATTATTATTATTATTATTTTTAAATTTACTGGGGTGACAATTGTTAGTAAAATTACATAGATTTCAGGTGTACAATTCTGTATTACATCATCTATAAATCCCATTGTGTGTTCACCACCCAGTCAGTTCTCCTTCCATCACCATATATGTGATCCACTTCTTAAATTATATAAATGTCTAACCACTATGCTATATACCTGATGTAATGTATAGCATAGGGAATATAGTCAGTAATATTGTGATAGCGTGGTACAGTGTCAGATGGTTGCTGGACTTATCATGGTGATCACTTTTTTTGGTATACAAATGTTGAATAACTATGGTGTACCCCTGAAACTAATATAATATTGCATGTTAGATATATTTTAATAAAAATCTTTTAAAAATAAAATAAATTTTATCTAAAAAAAAAAAGTCTATGCAGTTCCATTAGAGCACCTTACTGGAGCCCCAGACAATATGCATGGTGCATAGTAGGCACTTGATAAGTAGCTGTTTTACAATTAATTAACTCATTAAGAATAAGTACTTGCTGAGACCGATCTCATGAGGTTTGTTTGGGAGGGGACTGGAGTTTAGTTGCTATCTTCTAACATCAGATGTTGTATCGAGTCTGGTGGGCTGCCGTCTTCTTTCACTAATCATCAGTCTGCAAGGTCCAATGGATGGCAATTACCCAATGGGAAGTTTCTCCGCACTGTGAGTCACAAGAGATCAGACTGGATAATGTGGCTTCTCTATCAAAACTGACTCAAGGATCAAATGCAAGGAGAAATATGGAAAACCTGGTCCATTCAGCCCTCTTTGAGACTGTTCACTAGTTAACATTTTATGATCCCTGTATTCCACAAACTACTGGTGCGCTCTATCCAAAGCCGTATCTGTGGTTGTGCGGAATGGAGATCTGTGAACTGCAGGCGGCCCCCCAGCAAACGGGTAAGTGAGGCATTCAGGGAGAGGTGTCCGGTCGATAACTGCATCAACCTCAACAACAGTAGCTACAGCTCACTAAACAGGCATCAAATGACGGAACTAAGTTGTAACCTTTCATGGATCTCCCTATTTTACCCTCTGTCAACCCAATAGAGGCAGGCAGAGTCTTCACTTCCTGTTAATGCAACTGTGCCTACAGAGTTTAAGTCAGCGACCCAGCGTAGTATGACACCGGACGGCAGGGGCCCTTCGCATCTGCCCCAACGTCAATGTCTTCATAGGACTGTAAGAATCCTATAGACTGTGTAGACTCTAACTTTCCAACTCATCACCCATTCTCAGCTCACGTTAGCACTCAGTAGGGGGTTGTCTGACTCACTCTTAGGGGTTTGCACTCGCTTCTGTGATCCCTCCATTGTCCAAGCAGAGCCCTCGCACCCCCCACCCTGACAAGAAGTGTCTTTTTAGCTCTATGAAAAAGAGAGCTAGGGCCTCTCCATCACCTGTGTTCTTTACTTGCTGGGAGGGGACTTCAGAAAATACCAGGATGTGGAAGGGAAAACCCAGTCAATGAAAGGAAATGGAAGATGCAGGACATGCTTGGTGACTCCTCCTGGATGACTGTCTTAATGTTTGATATCTCCAAGGGTCATCCACGGCTCCACCAAAGCAGCCACGGACGTTCTGGAGGGCTTTTTTTTTTTTTAACTCTCAGAGAAAAAAAGAAGCCATGCGTGGATGTAGGATCAATGACAGATTTTTGGTTGGAATTTTAATAACAAAGTATGTTCTTATTGGATACTCTATGAGGAGCAGAGGTTTAGGTTGGCAGTTAGATGTATCTTCTGCTGCTGACAACGGGAAAAATAAACTCTTTCTGAATGAATGCAGTTAGCTAGGTGACATCACAGAAAAGATGGGGATCTGCAGGTGTGAGGGAGAATCGCAGAAGGAGATCTTAATATGGCAATTTAAGAAATAAGTGGATATAAATGTGGCATATATTTCTTCTCTTCCTGGAAGTCTTCTCTGGGCAAAGGGTCCTTCCTTGGTAGTCACACAACACCTTACCTTATCACTTCTCACATGTATTGAAATTGTTAGCTTATATAGTGCCCTCTGTTCATAACTAGAAGAAAGCCCTCCAGAGGTACCACTAGCCTCAGTGTCCTCAGTGCAGACACTTCATGGAGCTGAGAAAAGGGGTTCAGCCAAACTGGACTGAAGGAAAGACATTAATCAAATCTAGAACTCTTCCCCCAAAGGACTTTGGAGACAAACAGTTATAGGAAATACACACTATCTTCTGGGCCACCTGAATCCTGATAATGTCACTTCCTGGAAACAGGAGTGGGTTTCCAACCTCTGTTACTTGCTTCCACTCAATGCAAGATCAGGGCCCTTTCTCCTCCAGCCAATCTCTGCTCTCCTTTCCAAGATGAGCTGTCTGCCCCCTGCAGTCTCCTGCAGCCTAAACCAAACAAGCCAGAGGAGAAGGGAAATCTTCATTTAAGATGCTGGGTTCACGTTTGTTCATTTGGTGCCAATGCACTCCAGCCAATTTGTAATCCATCAAAACACCCAGGCAACTAGCTGAATTTCCTCCTTTCGACCAGTACTTGGCTCTTACAGCACCTGCAGACAGGGACACATATGCCCCTAGCCATTCTACTCTCTCTACGCCTCTCATTCTAAGAATTTTATCTTACTGCTAAATGTGGGTTCAGAAGTCCAGTCAATATTGTAAGGACAGAGCCACAATCTATTATAACCAAAATGGTTAGGACCATCACTGGACGATTAATATGAAATCACGCCTGAGGCAGTCGCAAACACATTGCTTCACCATTTGGAAATGCCTATGTTTCTCCCCGGCAAATGTGGTATTAATTAGTTATATGTGGTTATTTCCAGCAAAGAACAAGTTCATGATAAGTCTGCAAATTTCAATTTTACAGCAGGTGTGTTATTCTGAGACTTTTAAATAAATTGCTCATGTGAGGACAAGCCATATAATTTTACTTTATTTTTTTTCTGTTCAATATAGTAGTGAAATACTAAGGGTACATAGATTGGAAAGCTACAATTACCAGCTACTAAGATATAATAATGATTTTCAGACAAACTAATGTGGTATAAACATGCACTGTTGCATTTATGGCTCATGAATCTTGCTTTAGTAATTACGTGAACCTAGTGGGTATCTTGGCTTTTTTTTTTTTTTTTACTCATTATGTGACCTTGGGAGTAACAAATCTTTATTTCTACCTTTCTGGATTTATAAAATGGGCTCAATACTGTAGGGCTGAAGATAATGATTATATTATCAATGATTTTTTTTGTATCACACGGTCAGATACATGAGGCTTAGGACATGCAGACACATTATTTTGTAGGGTAGGGAGAATTTAGGGCCAGTTCATCCATGGTTTGTTATTACCCACCATCTTTCCAGTACAATTCTTTTTTCCCCTGGCATTTTGTCCACTAAGAAGCTTGGGACTGACCCAACTCTAATGACAACACCAGAAGCAGTGAACTTTATCTTATTTCTCTGCCTTCATTTTTCCCTTCCCGATATTTCATTTCTTTATAGTCTTAACTCTGTCTCATTGCATTTGTTTTTGAAATGCTTCAAAAGCTCTCCTTTGGAATGGGTGAGATATGAATAAATAATGAAAGAGTGTTTCCCTTTGTCATCAGTATAATAGAGAGATGATCTAGGCTAATTTGAGTTTTCTTAAAGATTCATAAACAACGGAGCTAAAAAAAATGCGTTTAACCCTTTTCACAAAGTCCTGAATTACAGCCATATTCTTTCTACAGACAAGACAACCAGTCCTAGCAAGGAAAGCCTCCTGCCAGGATGTCATGGGCAGAGCTGAGCTTTCCTTACAGCGCGACTGACGTTTGGGGCTTGATACTCTTTGTGTTGGGAGAACGGGGGCTTTCCTATGCACTGCAGGATGTTTAGCAGCATTCCCGGCGTCTTCCAACTAGATCACACCTCCCTGTTCCTGTTGTGACACCAAAAATGTCTCTGCTTATTCCAAATGTCCCTTGAGGACCACTGCCTTAGAGACAGACCTCTCTCCCTGACTCCCAGTGTGCCAGAATGTTCTAGGAGGATCCCTTAGCAGGAAGGCAGAAAAGGTAGCTCAGGGTTGCAGCCCATCACACCAGTGCATTGTTTCTTTTTAGCATTCACCACTATTCCTTGATAGTCACTTGGCAATACCAAAGTCCATGCACAGAAATACTAAACTGGCCCTGGGGAACACATTAATTTGCATTTCCTTTCAGAGGGGAAAGGAAAGCAATGCCATTTTGGAAAATCCAGCTAAAACGAGGCCTCATTCTGATTTCCTTGAACTCTTGAATGTTTTGCATTTGACTCCACACCTAATTTTCTCTTCCCAGCCAAAGGTTCCTAAACCTTGAAGCGCAAGGTGTCTTTGGGAATGGGAGCAAGCCCACCCCACTGATATTTTTCTGTTTGAAAACCTCATGTCCATCCATGGACAGACTCAAGGGGCACATGTGATCCAACCTCCTTAATTACCAGACGTTTGCAATCATCAGAACTACAGCTTTGGCTGTAACCATTTCTCTGTTCTCCAGCATTCAGTCTCAAAGAGCATTTACATAACAACATGTGACATGTAGAATACTTAAAGGCACCAACCATGACAGGACAAATTACACTCATTTTTCAATACGCTTTGCAAGGTGCTCCACTGCAGGCGCGCCGGGCTGCATGCTGGGGCTTTCTGGTGGGGCAGTCAAGACCAGCATGCGCTCACAAACAGGAGGGGGCTGGTGCAGGGAGGCCCGCGCAGGAGGCTGCCCCACTTACCCGCCATAGGCCGGGATCGGGGGTGGGGGCGCCGCGGCCCGGAAGGTGTTGTACACGGTGCGGCCACGGCCTCGCAGGTGCGCCCCTCGGTAGGCGGCCGCGGCGGTGGCGGCTGGATACGGGAAGCCGGGCACTGTGGGGTGAGAGAGAGCAAGGCAAAGGGTTTCAGATTCATGCCTGCTATGGAGGGACACACCCCCATCCAGACTCTTCTCCCTGCAGGCCAAGACTGGACAGCGTCTCCCCGCCCCCCCCCCCCCCCCCCCGTACTTCCAGGAGTCAAAGGTGGCATCTGGGCGGGGGCCAAGATCTGATTCCAGCAGGATGGGCTTGTTAAGATGGTGGTCCCTGTGCCCGCGAGAATGTGATAAATGACAAATACTGACCAAAAATTCTTAAAAACAGGATTAAAGCTCACTGCACATTTTTTTTTAAAAGGTGGATAGTAGTATGTGTGGTCAATGTGTTCTCAGTATGTCAGTCTGCCCATCCACCCAGCCAGTCACCCACATACATATACACTCCCGTCTAGTGTAATATATATTTATGCGTCTGAGCGCACAATGTACATGTATGTCTATGTATGTACATGCATGTCTGCATGTTTGTACACACAATATACATATGTATGTGCATATGTGTATGTGAATGTGTATATATATGCATATTTATGTGTGTCTATAATTGTATATACATATAGGCACATATTTCAATGAGATCATGCTTTTCTCTGGGGCTAAACTGCATGTTGTTTACTCATAGTTTTTCCCCATCCCATTTTTAGTTATTTCCCACATTTTCCTTTTCATACGTATATCGCTTGTTAAAATTTTTTAATTGAAATACAGTGTTCCTACAGACACGTGTATGCAACTTAAGTGTACCTAGCCCTCATGCTCCAAGAAACAAATCGTTACCAACATCTCATCAGCCCCCTAACCATTTATACAGTTTTAAAACACACACAACAGTAATAGCAGAGAAATCTAGGAACTCAGCTCTTAAGAAGAGGGTGTGGGCAGGGCTTTCTTCCCCAAGGGAAAATTCTCTGAGCAAGATAACTTCATGAGGAGTCAAGAGGGCAATTAAGCTTGTTGTTCGAAACCCCTGATAATTAATTCTGTTCTCTGCCTGCGATGTCCTTCTTCCCACCGCATGCAAATCTTAACCCACGGGGCTTCAGAAAACCCCTTCTGCCTTCCAGCTCCATCCAAGTGTCTGAATCCCAGAGTTCTCATCATGCTGACCATGCTTGCCCCATCCCACTAGTCAGCGGTAGTGTTGCCCAAACCATAGTGCACAGAGGGGGTGCTTTTCTAGGAAAATACACGTGGGAAACCACTGTCCCAGGAAATCTACATTGAAGGCTCAGAAAGTCTTACTGGGAGGGGAGTGCTTTTACAGAGCTAACCCAGCACACCAAAACTTCACTTTTCCAGGAATTCTTGACTTTGGGGAGCCCCTACCCTCTCACAGGCATTGGCTTTGAGAAGAGGAAGGCCAGTCACTTGCTGTGTTGTACCTCTCCTATTAGTCTGCAAGCTTGATGCCTCTATGTCACGTTTGTCTTTGCATCTCCGCCTGCCTCCCCATGTTCTAATCGTGGGCACTAGAATGACTGGATGGATGACTTCCCTACGTGACCAAGTGGAAGAAGTTGTGGGCTGAGGTCAGGCCACAGGATGGACACACGATCCGGTGAAGTGTCTCTCCTGGTCCCATTGTCTTCTCTCATCCTGCTTACCTAACAGGAGCTTTGAGGGGTTCCAAAGAGAGGGAGACTGGTGAGATAACCCGGTGGCAGGGGAGGGGGTCAGAGCTTTCTTCCCCCTCATGGCCCTCCCTCCCTGCCCCATCTCTCCTGGGATTTCACGCAGTGTTGATAATGGCATGCAAGGCTGGGAAGGACAGTTTCTTCTGGTATCAGGTATAAAGGCTCTGAAAGGCCTTACAGGGAAGGAAACTCTAACTTCGTTAACTCAACACACCCAAACTTCGCTCTTCTGGGAACTCTGTTTTGGGGACCACCTAACCTATCGCAGGGTGCTGTATTCCATGTTGTGTCACCGTGGTGTTCGCCCTCCATCCACACTGCCCAGACGGGCTTTTCCCTTCCTACCATCACATTCAGGAGTAGACACACTCCATCCCATCTCTTCCCATTACCCCCCGTCCTTGGAGTAGCTGTTTGTGAGTGGCAGGGAGAGGAAGGAAGTGGGGTTTCCCACAGGAGCCCCTCCCAGTTCTACACCATCATGGAAAACATGCTTTGGAATCTAACCCTTGAGACTGAACTGAAGACTGACTGGCTATCATCTGGGATTCTCTGTGGGTTTCTGCATAGCAAACAGTCAGCCGGTTTCATGGATTCTACCATAGCTTTCTCTCATGATGCGGGTAAAATGCTAGGATTGGAGAACCAAGCCAGAATGGTTTTATCTTTCTGTTTGTGTCTGAGAAGACCATACAGGTTATTTGTAACCGTTTTAAAAAAAAAATTGTTGTCATAGACGAATCATGCAGCTGTGTTTAGCTCTCAGGTTGCCAGCCCCTAGCACCCACGTTTCCTGGCACCTGTTTCAAATAACTGTGGCTTGAAACTGTAGAGAGGTGCCAATCTCGGTGGGGACAGCAAGTAAATCCTAATATCATAAAAGCCCAGAATTAATGAGACATGAGATGTTGGCTTCAGGACTGGGGAGAAAACGAGTGAGCGTGGCTTTGACTCCAACTCTATCTTGCCACAGTGCAAATATTAAGTTTTCATAGGAACGCCCTGGATTTTGAAATAAAGACAATGAGAAATTCACAATCTGGCAGAGCAGCTGGCTGCCTGCGTGAGGAAACACGGTAATTATGCTGACCCATTCGTTACTGCCGCCTCCGGTGCAGAGCGAGCGAGACACGATCCCTCTCAGCGACACGCAGGTTTTACAGTAATTCTTGGAGGACTTAGATGTTGAGAGAAAACATGAAACAGAAGCTTGGCAGGAGAGTGAGGGGGGCACAAGCTGCTGAAAGTGCACAGCCAGGAATCCATTTTGTAGCCCCTTTGCTACAGCGACAAAATGTCCCTTTCGATGCAGGATAAGGTCTCAATACAAGGCTTTTGGGACTCCTCAACACAGGGCAGATTAGGGGGGTTCTTAGCTTGTTAGAGGGACACAGGGACGGCTACACGTCAACTCCTGGCTTAAAATCACCTTCCCGGGGAAGCCAAGTATGCGTAGGTGAAATCCATAGTTCATGCTTTGGACCAGAGGCTTCAGGGAGAAAGTATGTGAGTCTCTCAGATGGATGGTTGGCTCAGCTATCTCTTTCTCATTGCCAGTCTGGAGCTGGCCAAGGAATCTCTTTGCCTCTAGTTAGTCATCACGATTTATGGGCATTTTCTTCCTCTTTCCCTTCTTTCTTCTCTTCCTTTCTTCCTTCTTATCCTGGCTCCTCCCTTTTCTGCTCTTCCCTCCCTCCCTTCATACCATTATTTATTTTTTAATCTCCTTCTGGAGAAGGCTGCCATGAACCTCCCCTGCTGTACAGTAAGTCTTCATTTATCATCATTGATAGGTTCTGTGACTTTAAGGAAAATGACATATAACGGAACCAATGTTCCCATAAGCTAATTGATATGAACAAAAGTCAGTTCCTGTAGCATCTCATCAAAGTTAGAAATGAAACAAAACATTGAACAAAACCACATTATTCAAAGACCTGCTGTACTCTCAGTTAAGTAGCTTGGATCACAGAAACAAGATTTCTCGCTCGTGCTAAAATGCAAACTCCAGGAAGGTACTGATATCCATCCGCTCTGCTCACTGATTTACAAGATTGCCATGGCACAGAGCAGGCATTGGGCACTTAACACCATGCCTGGATACCTTCTGGTGGTTACCCAATGCTAGTCTCCTTCTTTCTGGGTGAGCAGAAGCCCTTCGTCTTCACCTTCCACCTTTCATAACACTGTTCCCTATACAAAGTGCCCTGCCCAGGTTTTGCAGACAAACAGTATGCAAACAACACAACTCGAGCTCAGTCAAGATCTTTATGAAAATAATTTCTACATCCACACTTTTAGGTACTGCACTGGGCCAGAAATAGCAACCAGACTTGGAGTATGTACGATTCAAAAGGGAGATGGGTTGGATAACCATTTTGGACTTGGTACTATCACAAAGCCCCAATTCATTTCAATTCACCTTTATTGCTGCATAGAGTCAGGAACTGAAAATCAGTTTCTTGTTCTGGAGAAAAGCAAGGCTCAAACTTTTCTCCCAGACAGGTGATACCTATCAAAAGTTCCTTCCTTCATACATAGTCTCTAGATACATAAATGCATGCAACAAGGAACACTGGGAAGTAACAATATTTATAATCCCTAACTCTTCTGATGTATACCTCTGCTTTCTGTGTTTCTCCCCATTACCATTAGAGGATTTGAACCCTGTGGCTGGTTTAAGACACCATGGTTCTCTTCTTTTGGCACTCAAATAGTCAACTTCAAGGGCAAAGAACCCCACAACTGTTTGTCAAACTTCCTATAGACATGGGATGGGAAGAATAGCTTTTTTTTGTTTGTTTGTTTTAAACTTGGCTATTAGGTGTGCTGGCTTATAGATGCTGGGACATGGTAAACTGCATATTTGAAGCAATTACCTGGATGAATGATTCAAATACAGATTAAACAAAACCAAAATGGTTTTATCCTTGAACCCTATAGAAAGAAGACATCTTAATTATGTGCATACTTTGGGACATGATGCTTTTGTTGAGTGAAAGTTATCATGTCATCTATCAATGCCCTAGTATAGGAGTTAGGATCCAGTAAGTGAGCAATGAATGTTTAATAAAATCTAACGCAAAATGCCAAATGGAAACTCACAATGTCCTCTCCATTCCTGCAATGAAGTGACTCACTGTTAATAAAAGTCATAAACCCATCATCCAGTCCAACATTTGTAAATGTAACTTAAAGAACAATATCAGAAAGAAGACAAAATTAGAGGCATTTCTGAACCTCCACACTGGAATCTGATTTTTTTCTAGTTGAACTTCAAGTTAATAAACATGTAAACAGAACATCAATGGGGAACATTAGAAAATATTTAGGTCGCTTTGTGGCTACAGAATAAATCCTTAGTTCTTGGCAGGAGAGGAGACAAGGGAGGGAAAAAAAACAACAACAAAAAACAAACCACATAGGTTCATTATACTGGAAAGTTTCCCTCTGAAACCTTATCCAGCATGAATCAAAGTGAAAAATCTGGTATCACTGCAACGAAAATTGGATTTAGCTCATAAGCTAAAAATGAGTTTCTCTCAAAGAAAACAGGGCAAGAGCTTTTGGACCAAATACCAATTGAGCATCTTGTTGACACATCAACAGTTTCAGCCCACCCACTCCCAACCTTCCACTAGATTTATACCCAGAGCTTACTTGGGGGAGGGTAGCTGAGAAACCATCTCAGTTCTTGGGAATAAGGAGTTCTATACTTTGGAACTCAATGAAACGGAAACTTTAGGGATGTAACAAGAGGTGTGCTGAGATGTACTGGAGTGTCAAGGCAAATCAACATTTTTAAATGGAAGATGTGTGGGGGTATCAACCAGCCAAATAGGCCATTTACCAAAGCGTCAACTGCTTCCTGTCTGTCTCTCCCTCAAAGACACAGCCCCCATCTCCCACCTTCTATGAGCTCTGCATCCAATGTATTTACAGTGACAAATGTGTGTTCTCCCCCTCTGTCTCTTTTACGAACATGGTACTTACCTTCGAAAATAAACACAAATGAGATCATCTCACTAGCCCAGAAATCCCAAGAGAAGAAACACAAAAGCAGTGGAAAATACTTGAGGGTTATAAACTGCATATTAAAGTTTTAGAGCCCTGAGAGAGATGGAAGAGTAGCAGATGCAAAAGTCGACAGGAGGGCAGATTCTGCATCAAAGCCATAAAAATATACAACCGCTTTAATGGGCAATTATTCTTTGCACTTGTGAGCTGGTTTGAATTTGCATGAGGTTGCCAGATGCCCTGGAAAGGTGTGCCATGAGAATGGAAAAGGGGCTCTCTCTTTGTCCCACTCTTCCTTTCCCTTTGCCCCATAATGCCACCTTACCCCCATCGTATGGTTAAGAGATGTTCATGCTAATTTCAGCTTGAATTGTTCTGTGGGAAATTTGTGGTGGAAATATTCACTTACATAACTCTGGGGGTGCAGATGCGTTTTCAACAGCAGTTCACGGTTGTGTAGGACTCCCCTTGGGGGATCTCCCATTCCATGCGCTGGACCATAAATTAAGAAGTGGCATAATAGGTCTAACATACTGAGGCGAAATAAACAGCCAGCTAGAGCTCAATTTCAGAGGCAGAGCATTATGTGATAAACATCGCAAGAAGAGCCCCCCAAAACTGATGATTTTTTCCAAGTGGCAAAAATGTTTGCTTAAAATGGATCTCAAATAAAGGAGCATCAAATTGGTTTATAACAGAATTTATACACAACTAGGTCACCATCTTTAAATGACATTACATGGAAAATTTAATATGATGGGACATATTTAGTTCCAGGTCAAAGCAAAATGGAAAAGCTTTCTTTTTTTTTTTTTTTTTTCTTTTTTTTTTAAGAAAAGGAGGGTTCCATCCATTCAGTCATTTACAAAAAGACCAAAAGAGCCACTTAATTTATTGGAATCTCTGGTTCTCATATTCACATATATTTATCCCTGAAACACACATTTGGGATCGACTCTCGTTTCATTTTAAAATGTGTGTTGATATTAAATACTGCTGTTTAGAAGTGAATAAATCTACTTTTGGACAAACAGTTCCTTATAAGACACCCTCATTTGAAATGCATTGAATAGGAAAACAAAAATTTCTAATTAATGTACAAGTCTAATCACCATTCTCCACATGGAAGAGTAATTTTTCACTGTTCATTTGCTCGGTTTAATCTCAAAACTGACATACCAGAAATGCAATGTCCTATAAATCTCCGCTCATTTGTTTCTTTAATATTCATATTCCATTGAACTGCAGCTGCTTGTTGCTTCAGTCTATTACAACTTGCAAAAGTGTCGATAAAAATATTATGAAAGGCAAGATGTGTTTCTTCCTGGCTGCGTGTGCCATTTATTTGGGGAAAGACAATAAATGGCTTGTGGATTGTCCCCCGGCCTGCTGCTTGGTGGATGATTAGTGATTAGTTACCTGGCAGCAAATTGACATGGCACGAGGAAATTGACACAGCCCTGATTAATTAACTTTTTATGGGCGGTAGTTACTCACAAAACATTGCGCACTATAATTGAATCTCTTTACATAACGTCATGGTACAAAAGTTTTAGTCAAATCCAAATTACCCAGAAGTTTCTAGGCTGTTACAGGTCTGATTAGGACGTGTGCAAGGGACTGGCAAGGACTTGAACTTGGAGAGAAATGCACATATTTTGATGGGAAAAAAAGATGGTGACACTGTACTGGCCTGATTGCCCAAGCTGAATTTATTGACCTAAATCTTTATTGTACGAGGCTAAAATGCTTCATTTTCCTCCAGCCTCTGCCTCCTGCTTCTCAATTGCTTCTGCAGTTCTCTGGCATTTGTTCAGTTTCTACAGGTTGCGTTGGTGCCCTCAATGCAATCTTGGTTCCAACATCACCTCCTCCTCCAAGGCTTTCCCTCTCACTTTCACCTACATCTCCTGACTTCCATCACTGTCACTCTCAGATCACTCCCTTTCGACCCCCTCCACTTCTCGGTCCTTTACCACCTCATTCGATTAAAACTTCATTATAACTCTCCATTGGGATGTCCTGAAGACTTCAGTTTGGTCGATACTGTGTCTCCAGCACCTAGAGGGGTACCTGGCCCAAGATAATCCCTGAAATGTGTATCGATTATATTGTCAGATAAACCCGGAATGCCACAGTAGTTCAGTTACAGAGGAAAAATGGGTGGCAGTCCTTGAACCTGCAGGACTTGCTCAGATGCTGCTTACGAAGGATGCATATTCTAAGAGACCCCGGTTTAGTGAGGATTGGGAGCGCTAAGGGACTCGACCTCACTTCTCTAAAAGTTCAGGCAGTGATCACTAGACTAATCCAAGCAATGCCATGAATATAGCTGGCAAAATTCCAACCTCCTGTACTCCAGTGTCTCAACTGTCTGACAATGACAGCACTGATTCCTAATACTTGCTAACCGCCAGACCCACCAGTTAACCTATTAACTCTTCACAAAACCATGGGAACCAGGGATTATGGGGGAGGAAAGGAAGACAGAGAGCAGCTCAGAAACTCACCCAATGATCTGAAGTCAGGCACCTGACACCAGGGACTGGCATCTTATCTGCTACCCGACACGACAGCCAGGACGAGGGCATCCCTGCCAGCTCTGGGCAAAGGCTCTCTCCATTTTCCTTCCATCCTATTATCTCTACACACTACTTCACCTGTATTTCCCTATATCAACGCCACATCCAAGAGAACCAGCCCCCGTCTATCAGGGACTGAGTTAATTTGCAGGCAAACCTGTTAACAAGCCTCCCCGAGTCTTCAATATGCTCCTTGTTGGGGCGGGGGCAGAAGTGGAGGAAGGGGCAGGAGCCATTTCTTATGTTCTATATTTCTATTCTGAGGTTTCAAGACACCTGGAAGGGCTTTGCTCCTTTTCTACTAATTGGATACAGGCCACGGGAATCACTACTGGTACATGTCCTATATTTCCCTTCTCCACTGGGGTTTGTCTCCACATCTGGATATGAGCTAGGGGTGTCGTATACAATCCAAAAGTATTGGAGAAATGGACTCTCCCAGGGATGGGTCCTGGGTTGCAATAAATGGTGCTACACACACACACTTAATTACTGTCAAAGCAATGAGCTCTGTATGACTAAATTCGACTAGAAGTTTTCTCCAAGATTTGAGGAAGAAACTTTCATAACATTTAGAAGTGATGCACTTTCTTCTGAATATAATCAATTTGATGTTGTTATCAATGATCACTTTACTCACAACTTGATTAGAAATAAATCTCTTCCTTAGAAAGAAATGAGTCATCTATGGGGGAAAAAAAACACACCTAAACGCCATGAACACACAGATTTCTCTGACTACTGATTCTGGTGTTGCCAAAGCAGAAGTGTTCCCTAACTTAAAAACAAACGCAAAAAGGCGCAACAAAACCCACACACGACATTCATGCATGCAAATATTCTTTCATCATTTAAGTCTTTGCAACTTTGAATAAGGACAGAAGCCTTGGTTTTCAACAAATTGCCATGCCCTTCCTGCTTAGCTCCCAGAGTTAGTGGGTACCTGTCCTCCCATGTTACAAATGGTCAGATTAATCCCACAGACACACATGTGGAATGCCATGCGTGCTCAGTGTGCAGTGAAAGGCTTTTCCTGTGCAGGAAACACATCTGTGACCTGTCTACTCCCAGGTATCGATGATCCCACCCGCGGCAGCACTTTGGTAACATTTCATTCGGTAAAAACGAAAATGAATCCCGGTCTTGGGGTGTTTAACATGGCAGGCCCACAGAAAGCATTTGCAAAGGTGCTGTCTGTCGTCTGAAGGAACATTGAAGACAAAGCTGTGAGACGCTGAGGTCTATTTTAACTTGGATAAAGGGATTTGCCATCATTTATTTGTCATGTGGGGACTCATGCGGAGTCTCTGGTCCTGCTCCCCGCATAAGAATGCAGGATGTGGTGAGGCCAAAAAGGAACACCCACGGAGCCACAGATAGGGGGTTCATACCACTATATTCTCGCTGGCGGCTGGGCTGGAGACACAGAAAGCAGGAGCCACATGATCAGCAACCCGCCATCCGCTTCTTTGCCTGCCAACCTCACTTGCTAACTGCAATCCGCCTCTCTGCAATCCCCCGCCCCCCGTGCTAACTGCAATCCACCTTCCGTGCTTGCTAGCTCAGCCATGGCAGTTAGAACAGTGGCCAATGGCTAACTGGTTACAGGTGATGGCCACCCAGCCACAGTGGATGACCATCTACTACCCGAGCCAGCAGCTTTCCACATGAGGCCAAGAGCATGGAAACTGCTCTCCGGGACGCTGTCCCCACACTATTCATTTGACAAAACCTATACCGGTTACTGGTGTCCATTGAGCTTTTTTTTTTTTTTTCCAGGCAGCCATGGAAAAAAAGCAAATAATTTATATAAATAATTACTTTATCGAGTGCATAGACACAGTAAAGGTTCAACTGTTAAATCATTCATGGTCTAGGTAACAGCTGGCTGAAACAGCAAGCTCGGTGAATTGCCTCTCCAGGCAGGAAACAAGGCAAACGAGATAAATTAGCTTCCTTATGCTGAGTTGGATTTCCCATGCTTCTCTAGGGCAGCTGCAGCTCCTGCACACAAGGCCCTCAGAGGAGGTTGGCAGTGGCTCACGGGATGGAGAGACAATGCCAGTGCATCATTCATTTTACTTCCGGCCATCCCTGTGGGTCCATGTTGAGGCCATCTGATTTTTAGAGACAGCTTCCAGACTTGAAAGACTGAGTCCTGATCCTTTGAGCAACACCCTAAGCAAACCAGGAGGACAGGTGCCATCTGGACCTAGCAATCACCTGCCTGATATCTGAGCTAAGCCCTCCCCAAATACCCATGTAGCACAGAATGAAGGAGAACCATTCCGAAATGATCCAGCTGTGCAGTCGCTAGCCTAACACAAACCTTCCAAAACAGTTTCTTTGGTGGACTTTTAAAAGGTCCTAAGAAAGAAAGGCAAAGACCAGCCTTTTGAAGAGCTACAATGCCTCAGGCAGACGGAAAGGCTTTTTACACAAGGATCTTAGGGAATACTCACAGGTTAAGTATTCATGAATACAGTCACACCGCTAAGTGTGTAACCAGAACGATTGAAACCCAGCTCTGCCTGAATCCAGCTCGTCTAAATCATGTTCACACTCAAAGAGAACTTTGTACAACTCATACTGGGGACTAAAAATGATCTTTGGGAAATGCTTCTTACACCCCTGTAGCAATTACCAAGGATGGGGATAATATATATCCTTGCTTGGGCAGGTATCCCCCTAGAGGTGGTTCTTGTATATTCATTTGTTTCTACGTAAAAAGCAATTAGGTGTCAAGAGCCCATGTTGCATGCTAACAAAACCCAAGGAGCTAGATCTGAAACGTTATTTGGTCCCGAAAAACAGCATTTTGTTCACACTGCCCCCTAAGTTCTCCAGCAGTAATAAAACAGCTTTGGGCATGACAGTGCTCTTACATAAATGAAAACATGATTTAAGAGAATGGTGGTTTTGGAGTTCTTAATGAAGCAGCTGTTTAAATTACCATGTTTAAATGAACTATGCCGCCTCTCTTCCCTCCAGTGGGAGGCAAGCTTGGCTTCCCTTCATGTATCTTTGCACTGAGCCGGGAGAGTCACTTTTGAAGAGAAATAAGAAAGGGGAGGAGGGGGCCACCTCTGTGGTTGGACGCATTTCTATGCAAGAAGCAACAAAAACCCTCACCGCTGGCAGCAGCGCTGGAATTAGATGAGTGTAATTCTAAGTTCTTACTTTCCTGCTAAGATGCTTACTCCCAGCTCTGCAGACTTCCAGAGGGTGTGGCTCCATTTGCAAAGCATGGTCCCCCTAGGAACTCAATCTGCTTCAATGCCTCAAGCTACTCCCTTTCTATCCCAGGAATCAAACAGGATCTTATCTTTGGGCCCTGCACATTTCATGTTCAGAGCTCTGAACTCAGAAGTGTGTGTGTGTGTGTTCATTTGAAATCCACATTAGTCTGAGAAAGCAAATGAAGTGCAGATGAGTGCTTGAAAAACAAACTCTTAAAATAAGCTTCTCAACGCACTGAAGGATTTCCCTCCGGCCTCTGTCACGGGCCGGTGGAAGGTGGGCATGGTCCAGGAGTTAAATGTGGGAGCTGTGCCAGGAAGTCTGCTGATCCTCTTAAGAAAAAGTGAGCATTAAAAAGTACTTTCTGTCAATGCATCACAGGACTCGGGGTGTCCAGGGAATTCCCCCAGAACAACTGCCTCGCTGCCTTTCAGAAACATCTCATCTCAGCCTTGTTCTCTGGCTGTGAGAGCACTGGAATCCCAGGGCAACATAGTTTATTGTTTTAATATCTGTCTGACACAAAGCAAACCATCCTCCGGTGACTCCTTATCTGTCATATGTATTTCTGTGAAAGAAATATCAAGACAAATAAGATGTTTGGGGGCATACCATGGGATGGTACTTTTTGCAATTGGCAGTCTTTTGCAGAAGTGAGACCCCCATCTGAAAAAGACGCAAGTCACCATTCTGCATTGAGATTAATAACCAAAGCGCCAGGAAAGCTAGACGCAGCTGCCTGAAATGTGGCTTGTTTGCAGATCGTTCTTTTAAACCACTGAGGCTGTTCAACTAGTGTTTTCTATTTGCCTGAAATTGGTTGTTTTTTTTTTTTAAAAAAAGACAAAACTAACCTCGGGCTGGTCTATGATTACGATTCAGCCAAAAGTAACCACAGATGTTGATGAAGGAGCTAACCCAGGTGGGGAGGTAATGGCGGGGATTGAAAACGCAAATGATCCTGTTCTGAGAACTGGTTCCAGCTGGAATAACGAGGTTAACATAAGAGCTAGCAAAAAGCTCTTAAAAGCCACCTGTTACGAGAGCTGTGCTGGGTAGTGCGAAAGCAGGGCAGATGAAGCACCGAGATGGTGCTTTAGTGATGGGGGCAAAACATCAGTAGTGATGGCTGGACAGGAGTGCTCACCTGCGAACCACTGCTGTCCAATCAACCAGGTGTGTGCTATGATTGGGGCAACAGGAAGAGCATAGAGCATAGTAGGCATCTCAAAATCTCTCCTTCCATGAGTTCAATGAAGGAAATAGGACCTCAAAACCCAGGTGTGTCTGTTTATAGTGCCGAATGATGGTGAAAGCAGTGATATTTAGTTCACCTACCAAGAGGTATTAAGAGTGGGTAAGTCTCCTGTTGGCGGGGGGTGACCTCCCAAATATCCCTATGAGTATTGTGTTTGCAACTCTGAGACCTTAGCATTAAATATATCTGTCTATTATCTGCCTTTTGCACAAGAAGGCAGGCATCGTAGAGGCCGACTTGTGGGTGTCTTATTCACAGAGGATTCTCAGTGCATAGCATGGTACCTGACATGTAGAAAGAACTTGATAAAGATTGGTGGAATAAAGTAATGCATTTTCAACCCCCTCCCCCATCCAAGGACTGATAAGATGAGTAAAGAAGAAGGAATTATTTCAGAGAAGGGGATAGAGGGGACATACGAATGTTGTCACCTCAATGCTGAGACGTGGATATAGAGAGAATGGAGCACGATCTGATTCCTAATTAGAAGAAGCAGTCTGGAAGGGCGCTGAGAGCCAGCGTTGGTGGAAGTGTGCAGGCAGAGGAGCCCAGGCAGAGGGTGAGGGATCCTGGGTAAGCTGAGAGTCTCACCGTTTATCTCAGAAAAACTAGGACAGGTCATAGACAAGGGCAACAGCACCAAAATAAAGCCTCCAAACCCAGATTTGTTTGTTTGTTGTTTACTGTGAGAGCAAAACTAAGTCAACCTATTGTATCAAGACAGAATTTATGTCTATATCCTATGATACTATCTGGTAGGGGAGAGTATTCGTTTTCTGTGCCTACCTTACATTATTTGTTTTAAATGTGATAAAATGATACAAAATACCAAAGGTACATGAGAGTACATTGAAAAGAAGTCTCCTTTTTCTCTCCACTCCCAGGGAATCATTTGTGCTGTGTCCTGCCCTTACAAATGATGGCCTGACAAAGGGGGTGGGAACCTATGGCGCTGGGGCCACGTTTGGCCTGAAGACTGTTGGTGTAAATAGTTTTATTGGAAGCACCACCCATACCTATTCATTTATGTATTATCTATGGCTACTTTCAAACTATAAGGACAGAGCTGAGTATTTGCAACAGAGGCCAGATGGCTTGTAAGGCTGGAAATATTTACTCTCTGGCCTTTTAAAGAACAATTTTGCCAACCCCTGGTCAGATAGATCAGACAGGGGAGAAGGACCTCTCTAGAAATCCTGGGCGGGGAGGACAACCAAGGCCTGAACGCAGGCTGGGCAGCTGCTCAAGGTTCAACCTGACCACTCCCCACTCAGACATCTCCAGAGCAAGGCCTGTGGCTGGCTGCACTTCGAGACTAGTAAAGATGGAAGGCTTGAAAGTCAGTTAGGCTGGGTTCAAAGTTAATCTAGCTGGGTGACACTGGACAAGTTCGTTAATCCCTCTGATCCTAAATTTTCTCATGTGAAAGAGGGCATAATAATCATACTGATTTCATAGTTTTGTGAGGATTAACGAGAAAGTTCATATGAAGGGTTAGCTGAACGCCTGACATATAGTAAGTTCTCAGTAATTATTTATTATTATTATTATTATTACATCAAGGCTGCAACTAAGGTATGACCAGTTAGGCATTCACCTTTGGTACAAAATTTAAGGGATGGGCCACCCCCAAATTAACGTTATATTTTAATGCAATTAAAAATAAGTAAAATAAAATTATTGTACAAAATTCCATGATGAACAGACAACCAACATTTAAATAAAGAGGCGTTGTACTGAGTCAGACTGGATCCAAAGGCAAAAGAAAAATTAATACTCATCCTGTCTTTACGAAAAATTCTGATATTTGTTCATCATGGATTTTTTTTAACTTCAGTTTTTTGAAATATTGCATTAAAATATTACTTCTCTTGATGACAGAGTTTTCTGGTGCCTCTTTAAATTTTGTCTGAGATGAGTGCCTCACTTTTTTTTACACCACTTCCAGCACTGATTATTAGTCTTCTAAGCCATCCCTCCAGAAACTATTAGAAAAAGCCTTCCGGGAGGCTGCCACAGGCGCTGAGTTACTGGAAAGAGGGAGGAAGAAGACTTCTTTTTTTTTTAGACTAATGTATCAGTAACACGATGCCCTGTATGTGCACTTTCTATTGACTGAACTCAGTCAACTGACATTGTCTGCATTGGGCAGAAGAAAGACGAAGCCGTAAATTAATGGAGGCCGTTGTTTTAATTACAGAAGCCAATGGAAGTTCCATCCATTACCTAAAAGAACCGCGCAGGCCTGATTTATGTATGCTTCTGCCACTTAAATCATTGTTTTATGAATTCCACACAATTACTTCCATAAAATCTGCAATCAATATATCAATTAAAACGATGCCACCGCAGCTTGCCCTTGAGTTGCATAAAAGTGAATCAAGGAGGAGATGATTTTGCATTTTGATAACATTTAGGTTCCAGAGCATTTGCCTGTGATAACAGATCTTTCTTTTCCCCTCTTGTTGTCACGGGTGAAAATTCAGGGAGAATTAACAGTCACCTTCCTTTTATTTTAGGATTTAGTCCTTGCCTGAATTGAAAGTTCAGCTGTGGCTTCCATGGAGCTGTGTGAACATACACTTGTTTGCGACCATAAGCATATGGAACCAGACAGAAATCGCTGCTGCAAAATGCTTTTCTAGCCCTGGACAAATAAAACTTCCGTGTCAAGGTACTTGCTATGCACTGAACTGTATCCTCTCTCACGGCAAACTCATTTGTTGATGCCTAAACCCCAACATGACAGTACTTAGATGGGGCTTTGGAAGGTAACCAGGTCTGAGGAGGCAATGGGGTGAGGTCCTGTGAAGGGGTCGGCGCCCTTAGATGCCGTATGAGGACACGATGTGAGCCAGGAAGAGTCCTCACCAGAACCGACCGCGGGGCAGCCTGATTTCAGTAACGAAAGACAGATATATTCGCCTATGTAATTAAAACTGTATACTAGAACGTGAGCAAAATCAAATGGCCAAAACAGGAAATATGTTGGCAACATCTATGTTAGTCACAGGTCATTCTCCCCAATGAATGGTTCTCTCTCCATGTGCGTGAAAAATGAGAAAAACTCAGAAGACACACGGGCAGGTATGTATCAGAAATTCCCAAGAGGTAATATCCAAATGACAGTTACATTTGTGAAGGGTGAGGCTCTTCACTAGGAAAAAAGCGAATGCTAGCGAGAGCAAACTGAGATGCCATTTGTCATCCATCCAATGTGCAAAATTAAAAAGAGCAAAATATGCAGGGGCTGGCAAGGAAGCTGGGATGGAACCAATAAGCCCATGTTTGGGAACCTAGATGCGGAAATTTGAGGCACTGGTCCATCAGGGTCCATGTAAAAATGTTTGCTGCAGCCTTTGCAGAGGGGATAGAAAAAGGAGTAGCTAGAACTACTGTGGATAGAGAACGGTTGAAGAAGCTATGGACCATCTGCAGCATGGAACAACATGACAATGTCAAAAAGCTCAATGGAGATGGTCGCGATGTGTTATTAAGTGAAACAAAATATGATTAATATGTGTAATGTGAACATAATATGTGCATATTCCACTCTGTATAAAATCAAACTACTAACATCACCTCCCATTGCATGTGTGTATGTCCTTCTTTGCACTACTATGGGATAAATGTGGACAGATACTTATAGGGAGTCGATACGGATTACTTGAAGGGTTTGCATTGTTGGATAAAGTGGGGATATTACCACCATATTATTCCATAATCTGCGTGTTCATGTATGTTTGTGTGCATGATTGCAGTGAGCACACAACACTTTTGTCATTTCAAATCTATTCATAAAGTTGTAAAGAAAACCAAATAAAGCTGATAACCTTTACTTGCTTCTGGAAACCTCTATTCCATATGAGAATAAGGATGAGTGACAGCTGGGTTTGCTAATTCAATTTAGAAGTGGACTTTCCTATCCATGAAACCAATGATTTACCTCTTGACATTTCAACGACTAAAAATGGAAGTAATGGTTTAACTTGGAAGAGAGCTGATAGGTTCTTGGCCTTCCTATTTCTCCCTGGAACCTTTGTTGATATTACGCATTCATTGTCTGCAAACATCTCTGACAATAAGGCAGCTGCTTCCTTCCACATGGACAGGAAGAGCCCATAGCCCCCTGGCCCTAGGACTCCAAACCTTTCTGTTAAGGGACTGTACTGTTTGCCACTCAAAGCCAACACATGGTTAATTAAACAGTTAATAAAAATTAGTTAAAAACGAATAAAGTTATTTCATTAGTTTAATTTAGTGGATCAGAATTAATATTTTAAGACAACAATATTAATATTAAACGTTTTGTGTTTGGGACAAGGTGATCTTGCCTAGTTGTCTGGAGTTCTGCTCTGACTTCATTTAAGTTTGATAGAAAGCAGGCCCATTTTACACTCTGGATGAGAGTGGTTTATTAGGACCTGTGAGAGGATATGTGAGGTCCAGTGACACAACCTGAACTAGGGTTTCACAGAAGGATAAAGTTCAGGGATAAAAAGGGAAAACTGGAGTCAACTGGGTGAGATGGGAGAATCTATGGGTTTAGGTTGTATTGACCTAAAGCCCTGAGTGAAAATCTTTCTTTTAATGCTTTCCTGTCCTGGGTCTTATTTTTAGGATGACTCACTTCAAAGGGGAGGACCCATTATGCAAAAGTGCATCTTAAAAAACAGATAACTTCAGTAGGAATTATTTTCATTACCGACTAATTCAGTAGGGTTCCTTTAAAAACTGCTTCTCCTACCACATGTAAGGCTGTTATTTACAGATAATTAGCTATTTGGCTAGGAAGAGGGACAATTTAAGTCTAAAACATCCAAGGCAGGTTAAAGATGTGTGGGGAAAAAAAAAAAAACAAACTCAGGAATAATCATGGAAGTCAGTAAATGCACAGGATCCAATTTACAAAAGTGTAGTTTATACACACCTTTCTTCAGAAGCACAACTGTTACCCCCAAATTAGACACACTTTTAAGTTAAAAACCAGGTGAATGCTAAACAACTGCTGAGAAATAAGGAAGTCAGCTTTTGCTGGATTCTTAGAGAAAGAGAGGCTACACCATTCAGACCTCAAAGACAAGACCTGTGGTTCTGGAGGGAGGAAAAGTATCTCAGGGGAGAGGGAGAGGAGGAAGGGGAGAGGAGGAAGGGTAGGGGGAACAGGAGGGGAGGGGAGGGGGACGGAGAGGAGAACAGGGGGAGAGAGAGAGAGAGAGAGAGAGAGAGAGAGAGAGAGAGAGAGAGAGAGAGAGAGAATGACCCTTTATATGCTGGCTGTGTGTGTGTGTGTGTGTGTGTGTGTGTAAATGACCCTTTACATATTGGCTGAATTGTTTATAGACAATGGGGTGTAACTTTGTATCAGAATAGAGGAGAAAACCCCAGTGAATGTTTCAGAGCCAGCTAACTGCAAACAGCCTGGCCTAAAAGGCATTGCTGACTTGGAGTATGTGAGAGAAAGGAAGGCTCAGCTCTGTGTCTTGGGAGGAATGGATGACCTGACAGTCAGCACTAATGTTCAGCCTCAGGATGGAAATAATCTAAGGCCCCTCGGGGACGCAAGTGGAGAAGGAGGGTTTCAGGTTGGTGCCATTACACAACACTAACTGAGCCAGTCGGTCTGACAACCGTCGCTTACGGGACCACAACTGAAGGTTCTTATTGTAAGAAGCTAGTTTTTGTTTTGTTTGGTTAGGGGATAGGAGGATTAGCTATTACTTGTTGCTTGCTTTAAAACTACTGTAGAGAGGGACATTTATTGTCTTTATTAGTTTTGAAAAAACAGCTATCAACCTAAGTACCCAAGAGCGGAGGTCTAATTAAAATATATGATCATTAAACAATAGAATGTTCTGAAGTCATTAACATATTTTCATAAGCTACACATGACATGATAGTAAGTGAAAATAATAGGATGAAAAATGTGTAGATAATATGACTGATCATGCAATTTAAAAATGAGGGGTGTTGGGCACACATTATACAGTTTCTATAATTATTATGAATTTTTCTTTTAAACGCTGAAGAAAAGTATCATTGTAAACAGTGAAGTGATATTTCCAGTTTGTATTTTCAATAATCAAATGGACCCTGCCAATCAGCGATCAGCCTACTATGTTTGTAAAGAGCCAGATCATCAAGATTTTAGGCTTTGCGGGCCACTGATGTCTCTTTCACAGGTTATTTTTTCGTTTTTGTTTTGTTTTTATAATGCTTTGAAAGCATCTACACCCATTCTCAGCTCCCAAGCCACACAAACCAGGCTGCGGACTGGATCTCGCCCTCGGGCTGCAGTTTGCTGACCTCAGTTTTAGATGATTTCATTTCTTCTGTATGCTTCACCTATTTTAACAGGGGGACCTTGTGGCATGTTTGGCATTTATGACCCCCACTTTCCCCAAGTTGCCTTAGAATAAGTTGTACCAATTAAAACCAGCCCGTTTTCGCACTTCATTTATTTCGCTCACTTCTGAAAGAAAAACTGAAATATAAATATAGCCCATGATTGTAGAAAGCCCCACTCTCCGATATGGTGACATGAGCCTCAGAGGCTAGAGTGACAGTAATTAAGGTTAAATAAAATTAAAAAGTCAGTGCCTCAGTCCCAGGAGCGTCTACTGGACTGCGCAGACATAGGACATTTCATCCGAAGTGGTTCCCTGGGACAACAAGATTAGAGAAAAAAACAACACTCTGGAACTCAACCCCACTCTCCTTCTGAAAATGCTATTTATGGAGAAGAGGGAGGGAATGGTACAATGGCACGATGATGAGATGTACAGTCAAATGGAACCAGGAAGGAAGCGGAAGGGTGAATAATTCCCCCAAGTTCGAAAAACCAATCTACCATCTACTGGTGAATTACTCCACCCCTCAGTACCCCCCGTTTCCTCGGCTGTAAAGCAAACATGATAACACCTACCTGTGCAGACTCGGAGAAGATTACACAAGGCTGAGCATGGAAATGTGTAATAGCATTCTGACTCTAAGAGATCTATGCATGCGCTGACCCAAATGGGGCCATTTTAATAAATTCAGTAAGAATGACTTCTGGCCAGTATGGCTCGATTTTGGCTTCTAGGGGACCTTGTATTTCATGAATGTCTGAACTGCTATTGGAGCTTACACTCTGGTTGGGAGAAGCAACTGGGTGTCCTCAGGCCCTGAAGACTTCAGGCTCCCCCACGTTTCTCATGCTCATTATGTTTTGGGGTTCCTGTCACTGCTTCTGACTTTTGCCCCACAGAGAAGAGTTTGGTTTGTGTCGGCCTTTGGGAATTGAGACATTTGGCCTTGGAACATGGTGCGACTTCTGCTGTCTCTCATCCTCGTAATCATCCTGAGCCTGGGCCTTCTGCTCTCCATCACCTCCCTTCTCTAGCCAGTCTCAGGAGCTGCCCACCTTTCCCTGGGTCCCCAGACAAATGTTTGTGCACTGATCCCAACGAGGACCCACTGGGGTAGTTACGGGGGTTTCATACGGTGTACACACACTCTGAAAAAGATGACAAGGAATGCACTGTGGCTGGGACACAGCGAGGAAGGGTGAACCAACTGGGAACCATGGCGGAACCAGTGAGGCTTTCATCCCTGCTCTGGGGGATTGGGGGCTCTCCAAAGCATCCATTCCAGGCAGAGAAATCCTTGGTTGTCCCACCCTCACTCTGTGATCTAGCTTCCATATTTATTTTTGTTTTCCTCCCCCTAGCACTTGATGGCTATATTCGTATCTATTAAATTAGAGCCTTTATGTTGTTGTTTCCCCCAGTTAAATTGTGGGGGTGGGGAACCACCTTCTTTTCTCTCCTCCTCCTCCTCAGTGGACTCACACAGCCAAGGATAGAACAGCTTGGCAAAGAAGCCCCTGGCCACAGGCTAGTGACAATTCCCACCGTGAGAAAACTGTGCTGCAGAGCACCAATGCTGGGTTAGGGTGCCAGCTGGATGGTCTGCACAGCGTTCTTCAATTATTCTCATATTAATTTACAAAGCCATCAGAGAAGGCAGGCAACGAGCTGTAGCTTCCCCGTCTCGTGCCCCTCCCCCAGCCCATTATCCCATGCCCCATCCATTGGACCCAATCCTGATAGGTCTCCACAAAGAACGGCTGGGACATCTGGGAAGCGAGGATTCAGACGGAATGAGCAGAGGGATTAGATGCTAAGGCGACAGGGAAAACGGAGACATGCGTATGAAAATCAACCTCACCTCGTCGACGAGAGAGAGCCACAAGGGAGGGTGGTACAGAAGGAAGGGACGAGAACTTACATGGCAGGGAAGGTGACGGGACTCAGAGTTATGTCACAAAACAAAAAGAGCTACATCAAGGGCTTACTTGCGGAAGTATATACAAGTGAACTGGGGGCACTGTACATGGAAGATCCCTCCTGGTTTGCCTGGCACAACAGCACCGTGCCTACGAAAGAGAGAGAGATAGATGGTATCTGGTTTGGGAACAGGCACACTACACCTGATAGATCACGGCAACGCAAATGAGAAAGGCAGAGAAATGAAAACATAGCCACACCCCAGAGCGCAGGACGGAGACACCCATGGAAGCCCCCTGCCTCAGCCAAAGGGAATTTGTGGAAGTCCACCCCGCCCAGCCCACCAAGCACGTGTCATTCCTTTTCACATGGGCTTGGAGGAGTGGGGTCTGGCTGCCTCAGAACCCCCGTTTCAGATCAATAATGAAGGCGGCATGCCATGCTCAAAAGGGAGCTTTGGAAATTTCAGGGAGAAGGAGATAACAAGCCTGACTCAGACACTACTTAGCTGTGTGACCGTGGCAAGTCACTGTACCTCTCTGTGCCTTGGGATTCCCATCTGGAAAACGGGGTGCATATACCTACCTCCAGGAAGAGTTGTGAGTCACATGACTGGAGACGCGCCTAACACAGGGGCTGGCACATCATCATTACTCAATAAATGATAAGCACGTGCATCGATAGGTTTACAGAAAATTTTTCCTCCCCCAAGCTTTCGTCTTTCTGAACCAGTTCTACAGAGGAAGAGCAGATGTAAGGCAAGGAAGAAATACAGGCAACTTTTGCCATCTCTGTGAGCGAGCCTGGATCCACTGTGGACACTGTGCGACAGTCTTTGACTGCTGTTTCCTCTTTCTTCCCTAAAGCTCCCAACCTGCCAACGGCAGCATCACTAGGCGTGTGGGCTGACCATGGATGCTCTGTCACAATGACCTTCCTCCGCCTGACTTAAAGCAAAAGGCACTGGGCTTATTCTTGCAAAAGGGAATTTTACAGCGGGGAAGAATGGCAGAATTCTGAGCTAGCTCCTCAATCTATGCCATTCTTTGCACGATCACCCACTTCAAGGATGACCAGGGTCAGGAATCTTCCAGGTATCAATTTTGCTCTCTTGCGGCTGCAAAACTCAAACTCAAAGGCTTTGAGAAGAGTGAAAGAGACGTTTAGGGAGTTTTCAGCCCATTACTGATGATGGAAATGCATTCCTGGGGTTTCTGTTCACTTCCCCGGCTGGGCAAGGTCAGCTGCCTCCACCTGTTTCTGTATTGTCCTGTCACTACCACCACTAAAAAGCAATCTACCCTGTTTCCCCGAAAATAAGACCTAGCCAGACAATCAGCTCTAATGCGCCTTTTGGAGCAGAAATTAATATAAGACCTGGTCTTATTTTACTATAAAACCAGGTCTTATATAGTATAATATAATATAATACAATATAATATAATATAATAATATAATACCGGGTCTTATATTAATTTTTGCTCCAGAAGATGCATTAGAACTGATTGTCTGGCTAGGTCTTATTTTCAGGGAAACACGGTACCATGAAAATGCAGCCTGCACCCCCGGGGAACCAGGAACTCACCTACACGCATATCCCTGGTGCTTGCCCTCGGGTGTGGGCAGCAGGGAGTCTACCATTTTTTTGTATCTTGCCCGAGTTCAACAAAAAAATGTAACTAAACTCTCCAGGGTGAGTGGGGGTTCACCAACTAGAGAAGGACTGTCACGTGATGCCATTAAAAGGCAGTAATCTTTCTTGAACTGCAAACCCAGACACAGTTCCAAAAGTGGTCTCCCTACCTGCTCCATCATCCTTCAGGTACCAAACCAAAATATGAGGAGGACTGAGAAGCAGTCCCCAAATTCCACGTCTCCCTTCTGTTCCCTGGGTTTTTGTAGATTTTGTTCATTGTTTCCAGGTAACACAAAGATTCTATTAAAATTCTCACCCTGTCACCCTTGTCCAACACCTGGTTGGCCAACACCATCCAATGCTTGACAAGGAGACGTCACCCTGGACGGAAGTGTTATCTGAAGGAATGTGCCCTGGTCCTTGTCACATTTAGCCTGGTATCCCATGCTGAGAGCTGGGGAAGGACCCCCACCGTTCCCCTCCTCTGAAAGCATGGATATGAAAGTGAAATTCACTGACTAGCTCTTGGTAGTACATAGATTAAGAGTCTAGACGGGCCTGAGTCATGGTCAACCTTTGCTAAACTGAGAGTGTTTTCTTCTTTCTAGTTTATGCAAGAAGAGTTTCTCACAATATGTAAGATGAGACTTCACATGGTCTAATTTCTTCTCAGGAGGTTATTTCCAGTTCTGGCAGGAAACTGGCCTGGTGTGAGAATTAATAGCACACAAACTGACCACCCCATCATGGGGTGTGGGGTCTATAATCAACACCAGGAGGCAGGACACCCCCCAGGAAAGATAGGCCCTCACCCCCACCCTGCATCCTCAGTGAAACTCAGTCAGACTCTGCAGAGGGCATCTGCATGCTTTTGGTCATTGCTACAAATGTTAGAGAGAAACAAATGTTTGTGTAGGCTATATAGAGAGCTCCCCAATCAGAATCTTCTAGAGTGGGACTCAGATAGGTGGATGGTGGGAAAGCTTCTCAGCGGGTCCCTTATGGGCACCCCTGGTCAAGAACTACTTTGAAATTGAGATCTGAAGTTTCTTGGGGTGCCTAGCTTTCAAAAGCAAAACAATACAATTTTGTAACAAAAATATATCAGTGTTGTGCACTTAAAACCGTAGGGTCAATTTTCAATAATCTCAACGCCATGGAGAGAGTCCCACGGGAACACAACACAGATCCCCTCTAGAAAGCTAAATCTAGGCAGGGAACAATGAAGTTTCCTAATTTCCTTATGCTGTGGATCCTGAGAAACTGAGCTGAAATAACTTCTTTGGATGCCCTCTTACTGGTAAAAACAAAACAAAACAAAAAACAATTCTTTATGCAACGATTCTGACCTCCGTAAAACAAAATCTCTACAGTCAAAGGACTTGGATTTTATTTTACCTAAAAACAGCCTCAATGTAATTTGCAAAGTACTTATTGTGTGTTCTCTTAGTACACTGTGACCTTTTCTTAAAAGAAAGCTTTGAATTAAGCAAAAGTAAAGCAGCAGAGAACACTGTAACCTCTGTGCATTTTTTGGGGGTGGGGTGAGTAATGTGTGTTGGCTTAAAAAAGTAAGTCAAGGAGATAAGAGGGTACAAGGAGCAGTATGAGGAGCGTTTACAAGGTCATCCAGTGCTCTTTGTGATGGTACAGCATCAACCTAGCTTTCTAAGAGGCTCCCAAAATGAGTCTCCAACCACTCTCCCCTCCAACAGTCCCCAACCCAGGCCACCTACCTCTGACTAGCAGGAACTGTCTACAACCATGGTGACTCCCTGTGCCGTTGGCTTATAAAGCTCCTTCTAATTTAAGTATGGCAACTATAATATGTTCGATTTGTACTCACTCCTTAGGATAGACTATCAATCCATTTCAATGTAGTACTTTCCTGTGAGCCTAGAATCCTCAGAATCATTCTCAACACAGGTTCTGGACAGTTACTACCATTCAGTCAGAGTTGGTGGAAGAGATGGAACTTCCATACCAGTCCTGCTCTTCCTGGTAAGTTAAACCATGTGAAATTGATCGTTTGTTTTTATGTCAAACAGGGTTGAATGTTGGCAATTTCACAGGGTTCAATTTTTTTTTTTTAATGCCTTCCCCTTTCCTTTTTGTGTAGTTTAAAAGTCACCTCCTCTCTTCTGAGTTCTCAGGAGTTACTTAATTACTCCCTTTTTATGCTCCTTTCCTACTTAAAAAAAACACAAACAACTTTCATAGGTTCTTTGTCATGATGTATCACAACTTTGTGTTTTCGTATTGGTTTTCTTAGCTACAGAGAATTCCCCTCAGTCAAGGCACATCATTCTCATTTTTTTTTTTTTATCCCAAGACCCTCACAAAATACCTGACGCTCAGAGGGATGAACGAATATGGTTGAATTATTATATGTGTAAACAATAATATAAACCAAGCCACTTTAAAATGGAGCCGGAGCTGCCCTGCCAGAGGAACTGTCTTGCATGTCTTATATCTCAGACCTTGGAATGTAAAAATAGGACAAAATAACCTTTGGACTGGGCCTGAGCAACCTTGATTCCTGAAAGAAATAAACAAAAACAAAAACAAAAAACTGTTTGCAAAGATAACAAGAAAGCATTTATTACGACTACTGGATTGATGACTACTGGACTGAGAATTAAAAACATTCTTTAGAATAAACATCACTATGTTATCAGCACCAATAGAAATACCTTGCTTCTACTGATGTAATTGCTCCCCTTCCCCTTTTCATAAATATCCATCACCTTTGTCTCCTAATCAGAACATTATTTGGGTTTCTGCCTGAATCAGCGTGTCCTGAATAGCTATGCTTATTACTCTCAAGTAAATGCTTGTTGCCTCTCACTTTGAAAGGACTTTTAATTTTAAAGTTAACATAAGTTTTTAAAGACTCCTCCCCCCATTTCTATTTTTACTTAAAAATAGTGCTTTGTCCAACCAACTTTTGTTCTCGCCCTTGTTTGTAGCTAGGACTTTTCATGCTTGAAGTTCACATGGCGTTACAAGCTCTGTCTACAGGATTCATTTATTTCCTCTTTTCTGTTTTTTGTTTTTTAAGATTGACTCATCCAGTTTCACATGAAACCTGGGCAGCCTGGTCATCCATTTCCTAGGACGTTGATGGCTTTATCTGCAACTGGCAAGGAAGGGACTCCATGTGACAGACCACAGTCTTGGAATAATAGAGCCTTTTCCAAAGCCTGTCACACTCAGATACTCAGAGTGCCATGGTTATCAGCACCCCAGATTCTGGCAAGATGTCCACAGGGCCACTCTCAAGGAAGACTTGAAATCCTCCAGCTGGGAGAGGGTGAGCCAGGGTCCGTGTCTCGGGTGGGGCAACCCAATCCTTTCTGGAGACTCCCCATAATAGGGGATCATTCCTGGTCTTAGAGGGGCAGAGAGAGGCCTTGAAGGGGTGATTCCTGTCACAAACAGGAAGGAGAAAGCATCTCAACTTTTTACTCTGGTACCAACCCCTATGTAAGGAAGTTGGACTCCCATGACTGGAGCAAAGGTGAGGTGTCACACCTCCATTCCATGAGGGGCTGTTTTATCTCAGAAAGTCCTTCCACACCCCCGGGAAGTTCTCTTCCAGACCCACCTCTGGCTTCTCTCCCCCTAGAAACCGCATAAATTTGCTTCTCCAGTCCAAGTTCTGCTTCCTTCCTCTTTCTCTAGATTGTGTCGTAATGATCTATCTAATGTCTTTCCCACGGATGCTGCAAACATCAAAAGGTCAGGAATCATGACTTACTCATCTTCCTATCCCTATGGGTTCAGGGACCTAGACTAAGAGGCAGGAAGCAGCTGAAGAGAGAAACTAAATGGTTTCTGATAGGCAGCCATATTATATGTTCAGGAGAAAAAAGGGGAGAAAGAAAAGAAAGGCTATTTTGCAATGTCTGCCCTTCTGTTTTACTATCTTACAGGGAGAGTTCTAAGCCAGCCCAATGGTGAACGACTTAGACCATTCCTATAGTCTCTGAATTAAAAAAAAAAGAAAAAGTCAAAGAAACATCACAACTGTCTGGCAACTATTAATAATCCACTTAACTAGATCCAAAATTAAGATGGGCTAGGAAATTTGGAGAAGAATGTTCTTATCTCTATTGAAATGCAAACCAAACAAAACAACAACAAAAAAATACACACACAAAGACACAAAAAATAACAACAAGAAAACTTCATAAAATAGCTAAGAGACAATGGGAGTTCTGGAGCACTCACTGTGTAAGGGTGTGTGTGTGTGTCACGTGCTGTCTGTACCTCCACAAACATCTACCATATGCTAGTCTAGAGTCACGTGAAAGCAGAGCCATTTGCTAGGGTCTCGCTTTCCTAGGATCATGTAGCCCTAGTAACTCTGAAAGAGGGCTGAGAGCCACGGCCCAAGGACAAATGGTGAGTGAACGCAGGAGGCCATCCCAGAACTTCCCTCCTCTGTCTTGAGCAACCATCTAGCAATAGACGGGGCTACGATATTACCATTCATTTGGCACGTGGTAACTGCCACCTAATATATGCCAGGCACGGTGTGGCTTCTGGGGGCACACCCACTGAACCCTGTGTGCTTTTCAAAAGGACAAGAGGCTGTCTCTTTTACTACTCCCAGGTTCAAGAACAAATACATCCCCCCAAAAAAGGTGCAAAGGAAGGATTCTGATCGGAATATCAAGCCCAAGCCTTAGACTACATTGTCTGACGATAGTTTGCTCGCTGAGATAAATAAAATTTAAAAGTAAGTTTGGAACAATTTATATCAGGCATGACTATTATGGGCTGGGCAAAATGTTCATTCCGTAGTGCTAATTATATATTGCAGTCATACCTGAAAATGTTCCATAGCTATGGTCACCACTCCACTGCTAACAATAATCCTTTGGTTTCATATAAAAAAGAAACTTTTATTCAGTGTTTACCAAAGAATGTTTACACTGCACTTGTTCCTCCCTAATAAAAAGGGTCAGATAGTATTGGTCCTTTTTTTACCGATGGAAAAAAAGAAAGGTACAAAACAAGGACGTCATTTGCAAAAAGACTTTTTGTCAATTAGCAGCAAATTGCTGTGAGAAGCAAGATGAGAAACAAGCTGTCGGGGATCCTTGACAATGGCTCATGTCACCATTGGTTCCTTCCTGCTTCTCTTGCTGCAGGATAAGTTTTTTAAAATAATGTTTCAATTACAGCTGACATACAATATTCTACTCCACCATCTTAACCAGAAGCTCACTACAGGCTAAGTTTTGAAAACGGTTTTAAAAAATTAGAAGTAGGAAAATGTTGGTCAGAATTGAAAGAACAAGCTTGGAGCTGGTGAGAAATGAATACTCACTGAAACAGAAACCCTCACACCTCTTTTCTACAGAAGTGCCTGTAGGAGGGGGTGGCAGTCAGCCAGGGTTCTCCGCCCTCCGCATTCCTCACTCGTTCCCATAATCACCTGCAACATCAAAATCACCTCAAGGACGTGTAAAACACAGACTGCTGGGCCTCCTCCTAGTGTTTCTGATTCCACAGGTCTGGGGTGGAGCCTGAGAACTTGCATTTTTAACAAGTTCTCATATTGTTGGGGGACTATACTTTGAGGACACTGGAGAAGGGCCAGTCCCCTAAACCTCAAAACCATAGGTTCTTCCCTTCCTTAAAACTAGAGGTTTTCAAAGCCTATGAGAGTTTAAAGATCACTTGGGGAGAATGTTTAATGGTGTGCTTTCTCAGGCCTCACTCCCAGGTGACAGTGATTCAGCAGGTGAGAAATCTACATTTCTAATCAGCAACCCAGAGGATTCTGCTTCTCCCAGGATGCACTTGGAGTAATCCAGGCCTAAGGTCATCTCCACATATTTACAAGAAACGTAAAACTGGCTACATATATCTGGTCTGAGTACTTCTGTGGGCAAAGACGCATACTTTGTTCACTTTTTATCTTTACCATTTTTGTACACTGACAAATTGTGCCTTTTCTTTGTAGCATTTGGAACAGAGAGTCACTCACTTCAGGTCTTAGCTCTTCTGGCAAATTCTCTGGCAGCAGGCTAGTGAAGAAGGTGCGTAAAATCACCAAAAGCATCCTCCTAGAGAGATCACTCTTGGTTCCCCACCCATTCCTGCCCTACTGTTAGGGACCGAATTGTCCCCCCAAATTCATACATTGAAACCTTAACCCCCAACACCACAGAATGTGACTATTTTTCGAGATAGGGTTTTTACAGAAGTAATTATGTTAAAATGATGCCACTAGAGTGACCCTAATTGTATATGACCAAAGTCCTTAAGAGGAGATTAGGACACAGACAGGCAAAGAGAAAAGACCATGTGAGGACATGGGGAGCAGATGGCCATCTTCCAACCAAGGAGAGAGGCCTCAGGAGAAGCCAACCCTGCCGACACCTTGATCTTGGACTCTAGCCTCCAGAACACTGAGAAAAATCAACTTCTGCTGCTTAACCCACCCAGTCCGTGGTAGTTTGTTATGGCAGCTTGCACTGACTAATACACTAACTTACATCCTAATGAACCCAGCCCTGAGAATCAATGAGGCAGGATATGTACGGGTCCCCTGTGAAATGTCAAACGTCTGTTAGATGTAGAGGCCTGGGAGGTTGCCATGTGGTCCCTGCCAATGGAGGTAACTGCCTCCAATGGACAAATTTATCCAAACCCTGATGGGCTGTGGATACTTTTACAGTTACACATTTTTGAACATAGACTAGCACTGAGGTAATCCATGTAAGAATATTTTCAAAGCTAATACCTAATGCTTTTGTACAAACCTGAGTTTCTTGGAAGGGTTAGGGAGAGTTTTAAGTACACAGTATTTCCATTTAGGCACAGATGTTGCAGAAAAATGTTGTATGTATATTTAATTCTCATAAAATCAAATCATGTTTTAATTGGACCGGGGGGACTCCATATTTAAAGGTGCCCTGAAGTGAATCTATGTACAGTGAAAATAATCTCTCATGCCGATTTATTGTGCAAGTTTTGATTTTCATAATATTTAAAAAGAAATATATCATTATTTGTTAATTTTTCTTTTCACTTTGTCTTTTGACATAATTTTAGACTGCACAAAAAAGTTGCAAGAATAATACAAAGAGTCTCTGTACATCTTTCTCCCTGATCATTTATTGTTTAAAAAATGTAATGATTCACTCGAACTGTTCTCTTGTTTTCCCGCCTCCAAAATTTAGGCTAATAGCGGCTTAAAAAAAAAAATTCAATTGGCTCAATATGATAATAAACATATAAATAGTAATTATAAAAATTGCTTCCTGAATACCTGGTAAGTGCGAGGCAAACCCTCTCAACATTTAACTTGGATTATCTCCTACTCTTAACAACCCTATAGACAGTGCTATAATTACACCCATTTAGTAAGAGAGGATTTTGAGACATAGAGTTTTGGATCTTGCCTAAGTTCGTGCAGAGAGAAATTTTGTAGTGCTGAACGCAAATCAAACCAACCCGTGGTTTTAAGAACAATCTTCTAAATCAGGTATAGGCAGACTACAGTTTTTTGGCCAGATCTGGCCTGCCACTATTTTTGTAAGGCCTGTGAGCTAAGAATAATTTTTATATTTTTTATGATTGAGAAAAAAATCAATAGACAAATAAGATTTGGTGACAAGTAAAAAAAATCACATAAAATTCAAATTCCGATATTTATAAAGTGTTATTGGAACACAGCCACACTCATTCATTTATGTATTGTTTATGGCTGCTTTAATGCTGTATGATAAAGCTGAGTACTTGCAACAGAGACCCTCAGCCCACAAAGGCTAAAATATTTACTATCTGCATCTTTACAGAAAAGGTTTTCTTTCCCCTGTTCCAATGTCTCCTTCCTGTTTGGAAAGATACGAATAGTAATTGTCTTTCAAGACAGCAATAGTCCTCCTCCCCAGGAAGCTGTCACTAAATATTTCAGAGGGTAATATTTTATCCATCCCTGCCCCCAATTTAATTTCATTTCATTTTTGTTAAAAAAATGAACCAAAAATAAGTTAAAAACCTGTCTTTTTTCCAATACTTGCTCCCCAGATTTCTTGTTAATTCATTGTTGTTCAAGACGATGAAACAAGGAGATCCCATAGGGTGTTTGTGAAAGGCTAGCAATGAAGCCACAACAAAAACAATAGAAGTAATTTTTATCTTCTAAGATATTTAGTCTTCAGAGTTACAGGTGTCAATATACAGACAAGGGCTAGCCTGGAGTCTTGCTCCTCAAATTGTAAAATGTATTGAATCACCTGGTGGACCCTTTTAAAATGTTGATTCTTGGGCCGGCCCAGTGGCTCAGGCAGTTAGAGCTCCGTGCTCCTAACTCCGAAGGCTGCCGGTTCGATTCCCACATGGGCCAGTGGGCTCTCAACCACAAGGTTGCCAGTTGAACTCCTCGAGTCCCGCAAGGGATGGTGGGCTGCGCCCCCTGCAACTAGCAATGGCGACTGGACCTGGAGCTGAGCTGCGCCCTCCACAACTAAGATTGAAAGAACAACTTGACTTGGAAAAAAAAGAAAGTCCTGGAAGTACACACTGTTTCCCAATAAAGTCCTGTTCCCCTTCCCCAATAAAATTAAAAAAAAAAAAATGCTGATTCTTATCAAGTAGGTGTGGGGTAGGTAGGGCCTGAGAGTCTGCATTTCTACTAAGCTTCTAGGGGATGCCAGGGCTGCTGACAACAGTAAAATGACAGGGATACAAGTGCAACCTCACATACAGCCAATACTGACAGGAGTGACCATTAAGATACCACTGAGCTTCTGGTACTGGACCACGTATGTTCTACAGACATTACACTTTTTTTCTCATGAAACCCACAAAAAATCTAAGGCTGAGAGAGAAACAAATACGAGACAAAACTGAAATCTGAGCCAGCTCTGCATGTCCAAAGCTCAGACTCTCTCAGAAAGCTTATTAATGGTAAGAGTTGGTCCTGAGTTGATTAAACATCCTTTCCAATCTTGGAATGATAACTATCCATCAACCCCATTTCAATGAAGCCATGTCTAAGGATTCTGCAGTGGCCTCTGGCTGAAAACATGTGACTCTTCCAAGCTAGAAACGTTGGATAGAACCTCCTGATCACCTTTAAGAATCTGTGATACAGTTTTAAATCCAAACAAAGAAGACTCTGGGAAGGCTGTATTTTCCATAGGTAAGAAAATCTTATTTGCAGGATAGAAATAAGATAAGAAGGAAGGGAACACAGAAAGGAGAAATGGTGAACTCTTACGATCTTACAGGTGGCTAAAAAAGCAAGGGCTTCTGAAACTTTTAAACTTAGTTTTGTTTTTCTGGCCTCACTGACAGTTTCTTTGACCTTGGGCAAGGCATTTAACATTCCTGAGCCTCAGTTTTCATATCTGCCAAACCGGGACAAAAATATCTACTTCACTGAGTATTGTTGGAAAGATTAGAACTATTATATGAAAGGGTTTGGCAAATAGTAGATAAACAATAAGTGCCCTCAGTAATAATAACAATGTAAATAATTATTATTTGGAATCTCAAAATAGGGCACTTTGGGGACTTATTTGTTCTCTTGTTCCTTTAAGAAACGAGTAGCAAGTTGATAACTAGTGTACTATTTTCCTTGGCCACTAATGTAATGCTAAACATAACAGAATTAATGGGAAACATTTTAAGATTGGGAAATTATTGCAAACATTTAAATTTGGGAGGTTTACTGTTAGAAGACAGAATCTGGCTTCTTTCAATTGATTGGGAGATGGGGCCACATAGATTTGGGTCAGAGTCCTTGCCTGGCAGGGCTACTTAAGGTGATGGGGAGGTACACCGTGCTTGCTCAGAATTGAGACGTGTCCCCTCTGATTTGCATATTTCACTCACTGATCTCACAGCCTACTCTTAAACACCTTTTAGTTTGCTATCTCCGCTCAAGAGGGGGAAAAAATGAGAAACTGTGCTTTAGCTGCAATCAGTGGAGTTTAGAATTTCTGCAAAAAGTCTAGATGGCCTTCCTCACTGTCTCTTTCTCAGCTTCTTAAGGACGAGAGCCTCTAAGACGCTACAAGAGTACAAAAATCCTTCTGGAGAGGCTTCCTTAGTGACCCCCACTTACTATAACAGAACTTTATTTTAGGAGGGACTGGATATGTTTGTGGAATGGGGGTTGAGATTCATCGTGACTTTCCTTCCTGCCCTAGGTGAGATTTAAAGTCCTGACCCCAACCTTCTCGTGAGAGTAGAAAATATACTTCAACTTTGAGTCTCTAAAAGGATAATCAGATAAATTTGTTTAAATATCTCTCTCTCTCTCTCTCTCTCTCTCTCTCACACACACACACACACCCCTTTGGGCTGAAAGAAAATAGAAACTTTCGACAGGTGAAAATTATTTTTAAAAATGACAGAGAAGTAACATAGAGGGTTTCAATCTTCACAATACCACATGCATATTAAACAAACACTAGAAACATCCAGAGGAAATAGTGATAGGGGGTGTTCACGGTTTTAAAAACGATACTGGGTGTAATACAGTGAGAAGTGTACCTCAATTAACTTTGGCATCAGATTTAAATGTATAACCCATTAACTAATTTAATCTCTCAAAAAAATAACAGCCGTTGGCATTATTCTTTGAATAATCCTTGTTTAGTTTCCATAATGGTAGACAGTTTAATGAAAAACTGATTAGAATGCAGCATACGGCATAATTAATTCTGGCTGATTCTTTTGGTGTAAATAGCTAATGCAGATGCTGGATTCCATTTTCCACTGGCTTTATTAATTTTTCATAAACCAATATTTCGGCTGTAATGGGTTGTAACAGTTCCACAGAAGTTCTAGAAATGCATTAACTGTCATCAAGGTAGTCAATCTAAGTAAGTTTTGCCATTTGTGTGTTGGTTCTTCGACACTACATTTTAAAAAGACAACAGCGCGGCTTTGTTTTATACTTGGAGAATGAGGATCGACATATAATTAACACACAGAGCAGTAAACAATATTTTGCCAATTTGTCTCTATTTACACAACAACTTCACTGGTTGGGCTAATCACAGTAAACTATCTATTTTGAAAACAATGGTAAAAGTGGGAAGCAAAAAATCTTCAAAATGAAATGGTTTATAATAGAATGGCAACACTAGTTAAAACGAAGAAGGAAAAAAAATCACCTCATTTTGAAAATCTCCAGGAATCGACTTTTCTAGGAGGAGATTTGGACAAAACCGGGAAACAAGCTTTACAGTACCCGTGGGGTTGGGTGCCGGTTTAGTAGTCCTGGGGTCTGTCAAGACCCCAGTCTCTGGGATTGGGGAGCAGTTGCTGATGTGGTCTTACTTTTTCCAGCCCTCAGGGCATAACCCACATATTTGTAGCCGTTCTCAGGCTATGACCATTAACTTTTTTCAAGTGTAGGTATGGGTGCTGCTACCTCATCACTGAGTGTTTTATCATTTTTTTATTACTTAATTTTTTAAATGAGAGCTTTCAATGGTTGCCTTCTACTCAAAGGATAAATTCCAGAATCCATAATTCCTTTGTCTGGTATTTTATTATCCGGTCTCTGCAAATTTTCTCTAGATTTGATATCAACAGATCAATATTTCTCAGCCTTTGGGGGAAACCTGATTTTGCCTCAGAAATTTTCCATCTCAGGTGAAAATCAAGCACCTGTGTTTGTTTTTGTTTTAATATTTCTCACTAGATTCTGAAGATAAATGTTAAGACACGCTTTGGGCTCCACCAAACACCTCCTTACTCACCCCTACAATGATCTTACCCTCCTTTCTTTCCAGGCGAACTCTTATTTATCCTTCAAAACCCAATTTATACTACCCCTCTGACTCCTAACGCAGATAGGGTTGTGATGTTCACTGCTCCAGCAAGTATTGTCATCTATTATACATGGAGTTTATTTGTCTGTCTCCTTCACTGCCCTGCCAAATTCGGAAGGGAAAGTCTGCTCCCCGGCACCTATCACAGGGTCTAGTATTTGGTAGGCCCTCAAATGCTGTCACTCTGCGCTAAAAGATGAATTAACGGAAGCCAGTGGTATGTGTTAATTTATACATGGCATCTCACTTGGGCACTTCCTTGATGACTGTCACACAACTGAGAAACAGCCAGCTCACCTTCCAGGCTCACGCAGCATGGAACTGCTAAACCAGTACCATGCGGAAAACACAACAGAACTCCCCGAGGTGCAAACTAGTGGCTTTGTGTTTCTTAAATCTGGATTTTCTAAGGCCAGGGCCAGCAGAGTAGGGCCCGGGTTTTCACATTTTTACATAATGGGGGGGAAGGGGTGGAGAAGAAGACTCATTTATGACATGTGACAATGATATGAAATTTAAATGTCGGTGTCCTTAAATAAACTTTTCTTGGAACGCAGGCAGGCCCATTCATTATGTGTTGTCTATGGCTGCCTCTGTAGTACCCCGGCAGAGTGGAGTGGTTGTGACAGAGATCACATGGCATGCAAAATCTAAAATATTTACCAACGAGCCCTTTACCGAGGACATTTGCTGACCCTGCTCTAAGCGAAAAAGTCACGTGTTTGTTTTTTTCTTTCATAACTAAATTCAGCTTGATCTTTTCTTTTAGACTCAACCAACACACTGGTATATCCTGTCTTATATCATCATCCTCACGCTCAAAACCACCATCACTATCACCATTGCTATATATTCGGAACTTTTCATCTTCATTTTTTCCTTTACTGTTGTGCAGCAAAGGGTTAACTGAGCTGGTCTGCGCTGCTGGTATCCTGCACATCCCCCCTAACACTGGTCCTTGGGCAACTCCTAGGAGATGAGCTTTGAGTCCTTGGAATATTTATTCTACCTGATAAGACTGCTTTGGGATGCCTGAGGTCTCGGGCCACGTGGTACCTGTTTCCCAAGATAGTTTACTGCAATGATGTGATTGGCAGTGAACGCTAGCTTTTACTGGGGAGAGGGGCTAAGTTTTGAGGAGCTGAGGTCCATCACATGGATGTTCCATGTCTATGTGACCAAGTCCCAATAAAACACCTGGACACCGAATCTCAGGTGAGCTTTCCTGACTGACCACACTTTGCACGTGTTACGATAGGTCATTGCTGGGGAATCAGGCAGATCCTTCTGACTGCACTGGGAGAACACACCTGAAAGCTTTTGTCTGGTCTCCTGGGCTTCACCCCATGGACTCTTTCTCTTTGCTGGTGTTTAACCTGTATTCTTTGGCTGAAATAAAATGGAACTGTGAGTATAACAGTCTTTTGGAGTCCCATGAGTCCTTCTAGCCAATCACATTGCTGGACGGGGATCTTGGAGACCCCAACATGGCTCTGTAGTATATAATCAAACTTTATGTTTTTCCCTTTTGGAGTCAAAAATCCCAAATAAGGCCCAGAAGAGGAAACATGTGGGCAAATCTCTCTCTTAAAATTCTTTGATTGCCATTGATAACTATAGCTGTCCATCGGTAGAGCATGCGAGTTACTAAGATATTTGGTGCGTACATGGCATCTTTACTAATGTGCTTCTATCAGGACAGGATTTCTCAACCTCAGCACTACTGACATTTGGGCCAGATAATCCTTTGTTGGAGGGGGGGGCTGTCTGAAGCATTGTAGGATGTTTTCCAACATCCCTGGCCTTCACCCACTCGATGTCAGTAGTGAACACCCACCCTGACGGATGTAACACTGAAAAATGTCTCCAGAAATTCCCCAATTGCCCTGGGACGGGGGCAAACCACTCCCAGTTCAGAACCATTGATCCTGGATATCGGATTAACTAAAGCATTTGTGTGTGTGTATGGGGAGCGTTGGGCAACTTGGTTTTAGTAAAAAGAAATAAGCTTTGGAATCCAGGTTTGGATCCAGCTCTTTAGTTTTCCAAGTCAGAAACCTTGGGCAACTTAATGGCAGATTTCTAATGTATCTGCCACACAACGATTCTGACACTTATCCTGCAAAGTTGCAATCTATGCAAATATATGTAAAGACCCCAGTATGGAGTTTGGCACGCAGTGGGTAATATTAAGTGCAGTTGTTTTTATTAATTATTATATTCTATGACCTGACGAATGCAAGACATTGAGGGAATGTCTACTTCTACTGAGAACACTGCAGAGCGAGGTGATGAAAAACATGGGCTTTAAGGTTAAAAAATGACGCTTATGTAAAAAACACATTTTTTACATATTAGTTCTGTGTTTTAGGATGGAGAGAACTCTCTATGATGCCATGGTTTCATCATTTCTACAATGAAGGCAATGCTAGAACATCTGTACGAGGATGTGAGGAGCTGCGAAGTGTTTCGCACCGTGCCTGGTATAGAGTAAGTGCCCATTGCCTTCTGTTGCTGATGCTTTGAGATGTTCAGTATATTGATGATGCATCCTAGAACTTTCCCTATGAAATTTATCCTGCGCCAGATATTCGAACCTCGTCTTCCTCTCATGGCCTAGATGTGGGGCTCCTCCTATAAGGGCTGTCCTGTTGCTCCTTGCTTTTGGGGGAGCGCTCCTTGATGGACTTTCCTAGCAGTAGAATGGAAACTAATTAGGAAATGCATTTTCAGCACGTAAGCAAGTTCTGACCCTATTTGAAGATCAACTCCCATAGGCTCCATCAAAGCAGAGCTGCGTTCCCTCTGTAGGACAGGCAAGGACGCAGATAAAAAAATTAAGGCTACATGTGGGCAAAGATGGAACGAAATCTGATAAGACAGATGCGGGGAGGAGAGGAGAGAAGGAAGTGAATTGCAACCAAAAGAGGAGGCGAAGGTAAACAGATGTACGAGATAAACCGTTTGCACTGGAACATTTCCAGACTGAAAAATCCTTTGCCTGGGGACGTAAATCTGGAACCTTGTGTTCCAGTTCACTGAAATGCATTTCATTTGGCACGTGTGTAAATGATACAAAACACTGCAGAGCCAAAGGTCACTGTCCATAAGGAATGGCTTCCTCCCGCCATCGCTGTGTGTCTAGAGAAGCGTGCTTCTCTGGGTGGATGTGGGCAATGTTGGCGCCACAAGGGGTACCTGAATGCTGTGGGCTCTGAAGGACTCAAAGGGGGAGCAGGTACCTTTCAAACCCACACTCCACTTTTTCAGGCTGCTGAGGTAGTCACCCCAAATGGGGCATGCTTTGGCCCCAGCATTCGAGCAGGTCATTCTGAGGCCAATCCAAAGTCTAGGACTGTGACCAGGAAAAGACAAATAACCCGTGTCAGGGACCACAGTTATCACAGGTTCTGGACAATCTTACGTTTTTCAGATGCTACTGTATCCAAATGGTAGGAAGGAAATTCGAAAGGAGTCCGTCCAAAAGTGTGACTCAAGTTCTTAACTGAACTGTACTGGGTTCAAGGAAGTGAAGTGGAGGAGCAACTGAGAGGGAGACCCATATCTACCTTCTTTTGACGTAAATCTTAGATGAATCATGGTCCACAGTGGCCAAAATCCCATAGAAAACTAATACCTTTGGACAGGTAATCCAAGGTCAAATACAGCTGCCCTTCCGGGATAAGCAATCACAGGGGGCTTCATTTATCCTCTTCATTTTAAACTTGCTACCGAGCTCCCAATCCACTTTGTCGTCACCTTGCCTGTTCCCACTCATGGTTTGTGGCTCACAGTGGGATGGGCCTCATCGAGGTGACTTCAGTGATCGCTCTAATCTCTTCTACTTTTATTTCACTTTACAGCCTATAAAGTTGTTTTATACTCATTACTTTATCTGATCCTCCCTATAACCCCAGGATAACCTACTTTCAAGACCCGATCACCTTTTAAATGTGACTTTGCAGCCAGGTATGCTCTTCTTTAAGTACCTGTCATTTCTTTATTCTTTCTTTTTTTTTTTCACCCCTCTCAAAACCAGAAAATCTTATTTTCAGGAGGAGCATCTATTCAAAACCCCTCTTTCTGTACCCCCCCAAGTAAACGCTCATAAGAATGATGTCACCAAGACTCTTTTTCATCGTCATCTTCAAGGTTTTCACATCTCTCTACTTCGGAGTTTAATTGAGTTTCTTGTCTTTGGAACCTAACTATAGCTTAGATTTGCATTGCATTGGAAGATCCTTTCCTTTACTTATTTATTTATTTTTTCTTTCCCTTACTTATTGATCGCGACTCCTGGAGTAATTTAACTCAATTCCAATTTTCCTTTGCAAGCGGGGTACTCTCCATCCATGAAAGTGAGTGATATATGTTCAAGTGGTTCATCTTGGGAATCTTGTTAAGTTTTGCTGCCTTAGCGCCCCACTGATGGAATATTTAATCACAGAAATGAGTTGGCAGATATAATATACGGTGTGGGTAAGATTTGCAGCGATCTCACCAGCAGTGGAGAAACAGATGAATTTGCCATTTGTCACACCCACGTCGACATCTTGGTATAAACTTCTGTTATTTATTTTTATTTTGTTTTCCTTATTTATGAAGATTAAAGGTGATTTCGATCAACAGCTTCGTGGGCTAGATGGCATGATCATCTCTAAAAGACACCAATTCTTTTAAAAAAATCTTTTTATTAGAAGGCAAAGGGAATGGCTCACAGGGATGGGGAAACTGTAACAATCCCCTTCGAGCTCCCTTCATCCAGATTCTTCGAAACACTATTTCTAATTACAGTAAATAACTTGAGGCATGTGAATGCTACGGGGAACACATGTTTGTAGATACTGTACTTCTAGTTAGGCCGTTCAATTTTCTTTAAACTCTAAAATGGAATGGCCATAGATGCTGGCTCAAGTCTTTGAAACTCACCCGGACTTTTTCTTTTTTTTTTTTAATTGACTTATCAATCTTTTGTCTTGAGAATAAGCCTCAGGGAGTCTGAAGATGATGAGACTTAGGAAAAATAATCAATGCTGTTTAGTGTTGTAGGAAAACACCCACTTGTCTTTGGAGAAGATTTATATATGGTCACGGGAATAAGCTGATTTATGTATATCTGGTTCTGGAGACTGGATTGGATGAGCATTTAAAAGATTTCTTCCAGGTTGGACTGGATCATTCAAAATGAAAGACCTTCTATAAGAGCTTTGTAAATGCTTCCCCTGGAATGTGCGTGCGAGGGAGAGTGCATGTTGTAATTGATCAAAGCAAATTAATATTGTTCAGTGAGTAATTAAATATCCTCATTAAGGGGTGCCATTGCTCTCCCTACCTCCACCCTGCATTAGCAATAAAAATGCACTCAGGGCGTCAAGAGGTTATATAGAAAAATCAATCACCTGCCATTTTATAATTAAAAGACAAAATAAATGTTAGGGAAAAGTCCACTAAATTAGGAAAACTACCTTTAGGAGAGATTGAAAATATCGATTTTAATTTACAAAATACGTGAACTTTTCATGCCCCATTCTGAGAGACAATTGGAGGCCGGGTTGTTAATTCTGCATAAGCTTCAGAAAATCAATAATTATGCTATGGGAATATTATATGTGTCATTAACATAGAATCTTATATACAGAAATGACTAGTCAGTCTGGCTTTCTATCTCAGGCAGATACAGGGCTGGTCTGCTAAATATCCATGGCAAATCAATGACAGGGTCTTCATTTCAGCTTTGAGACAGATTCAAAATTGCAAGATAAATCCGGACTATTTTTATACTTGGGGAAATTTAAAATGCCCCCTAAATTCTTAGTCATGGGGATTTAAATGGGTAACATTAGTAATTATACCTGGCTATGGAAAGGAATCCATTCTACAGCTATATCTTTGCATCTATGCATTCCATAGATATAGGTGCCTGACTTTAGATTTCAGCGAGCTGGAGTATCAGTGTTTATGGTCTTCAAATATTTCAAAGTAATTGTTCTGGATTGTTGAACTTGAAGCAACATTTTCCCACATTGCTGTATATCATGAACTCTGTCTACCCACACACACAAATATACAGGCAAAAAGAGAAAGCTTCTGATTAAGGAGTGGCCAGATGATGGCAACTCGAAACAGAAATGTTCAGATTTCTCAACTAATGCTTGGCTTACTTATTATCCATGCCTCATTTTTAAAAAAGGTGTAAGATTATTGGAGCAACTCAGACAAAGAATTATTTCGTTGTACAGACCCCTTGAAGCTTCCCCAGCACAACCCATTAACACATCTGAATATGGTGGTGGTTGGAATAATCCAAAATTATTATCTTACTTCTTTTTTTAGTTTGACTGGTTTGGCCATAGATCAGCAGCATGACCTGCTATTATAGGGCACAGTTCATAAGAATTATGACTTTTAATATTTGTAAAAAATGAAGAAGCAGTATGACCTGGTTGTAAGAACACAGGCTCTTGATTTCAAATTCTAGCCTGCTTTTTACCAGCTGTGACATCTCTGTCCCATGATGCAAACTCCTTGTCCCTTAGTCTCCTCATTTGGAAAACTGCCATGAGGATTTAAATACATTAATTTAGACTGTACCTAACCATAGAAAGTGGTTTCGCACCAAAACCATAGAAATTTTAAACCAATGTTATTTATATTTAAAACCAATATTACTTTATATTAGTTTCAGGTGTACAGCATAGTGGTTAGTCACTTACATAACTTATGAAGTGATCCTTGATATGTTTAGTACCCACCTGCACATACATAGTTGTTACAATATTATGACTTTCCTGTGACTATTTTCTAACTATGAATTTGTATTTCTTAACCTCTTCACCTGTTTTCACTCAGCCCTCCAAACCTCCTTCCATCTGGCAATCATCAGCTTGTTCCCTGTATCTCTGGGTCTGTTTCTGTTTTGTTTGTTTGTGTATTTTGTTCTTTAGATTCCACAAGTAAGTGAAATCACATGGCATCTATCTGACTTATTGCACTTAGCATAATTCCCTCTAGGTCCATCCATGCTGTTGCAGATGGTAAGATTTCCTTCTTTTTATGGCTAAGTAATATTCCACTGTATATATGTACCACATCTTTTTTATCCATTTATCTATTGATGGACACTTAGGTTGCTTCCATATCTTCACCATTGTAAATAATGTTGCAATGAACATAGGAGTGCATATGCATTTTCAAACTAGTGGTATGGATCTAGTGATCTAACTTCTGATGGTGGGCCTAGGGCTAATTTGAATGGCTGCTCTGATGTTCTAAAAGTTACGAAGATTAATTTATTCTTACATATATGTCAGCTTGAATTGTTTTTTCTGTCTTAAGGTCCTCTTAAATATCCAGACACACATCTAGGTTTGAAATTACATGTAAAAAAGATATTTGGTCTTTTCCTGTTGCTGAAGACAAAAATGACCAACTATTTTGCATGGGACCAGAAAAACACACTTTCTTTATGACAACGCATCAACTGATACCTTGCCTCCTTATCAGATGACATCTTACTTCGTGTTCTTGACCCCATTGTTTTGGGGAGATACTGTGCAGCTAGGTACACGGGTGCACACACACTAACACACACACATACTCACACACACACTCACACACACACACACACACACACACACACACACACACTGCCACCTCCTTACTCCAGCTACTCCATTTCACCGGGCAGCACCTGCAGGTGCACACAAGCTACTGTCCGACTGTGTGCCTGCACCTTTGGGCAATTTCATTTCCTTGCACTTTGGATAAGGATGTACCCTAGCAATGTCTGTGCCACCCTCAACAGACTAGACTGCTTTACCCCTGACCCCAGAAATGACCTTCCTCTAAGTGGACATGCTGAGAGTGGAAGGACTAGCCCTCTCATGAATTAAGAAGAGAATCTTAGTCTAGTAGGACACTCAGAATTCAGCAGAATCAACTCAGTTAACCTCCCCCGATGGCAAATAGGTAGAATATTAATTTATTTATTTTTATTTACCCAGTGTTTATATGGTGTTGGCTATGCACTCTTCGTATATTAACCCATGTAATGCTTATAAATACCTGTGAGTTTGTTACTATTATCATCTCCCATTTAACAAAGATACGGAGGCACAGAGAGGTTAAGTAACTTGCCTAGAGTCACACAGCTAGCAAGCGGGGAGCCAGGATTCGAACCCAGGCTGTCTGGGTGCAGTGTCCATGTTGCACACTCCTCCGCTACGTGTCCTCTCAGGAGGTGGGCTCCACCCACTGATTGTGGGAAGGCCTATAGCTAAGTCTCTCTCTCCTCCCTCATAATAGACAACACAGCTACTTCATAGTCATAAAGTCCCTGGGCTTAACCCAGGATTGTGGTAAACTTCACACATGAACAACAACTGCAGACTTTGGGCACCTAAAATCCAAAACTCGTGTTGGGCCTTTCCAGATTTGTCAACCCCCTCTCATCCCCCCTCGCCCCCCCCAAAGTCAAATTGATTCTTATGCTAAAATGGCTGTTTCCTATGTCCCTTTGTCATCCCCTAGGGTGGATGCTTAGTATCAGGATAATGACAGAAAGGAGGCATCCCAGAAGAGACAAAAGGAAAAGGGTATGACTTACCATCAAGAAATCACTAAGTGGGTGGATCTAGACCAACTGGTTATTTATTTCTCCTTATTAAAAAGCAAGGGCCACATCAAAGAAAGACTTCTTTTCAACACCAATCAGGCAAATCTACTGAGGTCCCCTGGTTAAATGCAGTCTCGTCAATGAGCAATGACCCATGAGGCAGAAGCACCAAGCCAGGCCAAGGAAAAATCTTGGCTACTGTTGCTTCTGAGTTACTCTCTCCCCGAATTTGATGAACAAGGTTTCTGCGATACCGTGTTTCCCCGAAAATAAGACCTAACCGGAAAATAAGCCCTAGCGTGATTTTTCAGGATGACATCTCCTGAACATAAGCCTTAATGCATCTTTTGGAAAAAAGATTAATCTAAGACCCGATCTTATTTTCGGGGAAAAATGGATTTCCCAATTGAGTGGTAGTTGGGAGGGAGGCAGGGAAGGGACAAAGAGAGAGAGACATCTTTGAAGGCAAAGCAGAGAGAGATGGAATTTCTAACAGAAACTGATTAGTGGAGAAAGGACAGTTTAGTCTTTTCCGATTTTCTAGATAGTCCTTCTCTTGGCAATTTCAACTCACTGCCACATTATTGGAATAAGCAATCCAGTTCTCTGCTTTGCCAGGAAAAACATACAAACAAACAAACAAATGCACCCCCAAATGGAAATGTATGCTAAAAAAAAATCACATCCAGGCATATTGAAAGAAAATGGGTGTGAACAGCTCTACATTTGTTCAATATGCTCTTAAGTAAAGTCTCAATGCTTTTTTTTTTTTTTTTAAGGCAAAATCAATGAGAAATGTCATAAGGAGCCGTGGCTCCATGATTACTCCACAATGAAAGTGACATGATTCCCTTTTATTTTTTAAAGGGTTTTTAAACACTTTTGGTTTTGCCAAAAAAAAAAAAAAATCATTCAAAACGTCTTAGGATATGGATTTACTTGGTTCAGATGTTTTTATGAACCTATTCTTTATCAGCAAGCAAAGCAGAGATAGGGAAAACCAAGAAGACATCATGCAAAGAGGAACTTCTTACCTGCATAGAATTCGGGACTGTAGACCGCACCCACAACTGGATTCAATTTCCAGCCTTAAAACAAATTTACAAAAACAGTATTATCACCTTTGATTTAACAACTAACATGCTTGCAAGTTAACCACAACTATAATGGGTTTTTATTTTAAAATTCAGAGGATATATAGTTAGGCCATGCATTAAAAGTATTTGAAAACTATACACAGGAAAATAGATTTACTCTTTTCTTTGATTCTCTGCCAATACGAATTAATAGTGTGGAAACTACTGACCAGCTACAGGTGAACCTTTTGAAAATGATGTAATTAATTTTCTCCCATATCAATATTTTTTAAAGCCACTATAATAATTTCTATTTTTTGTCTTCTTTTATGGGTCACCGCTAAACAATCCATCACATGTCCCTTTGCGTTAAGTTTGCAAAAATTTGAAAGCTCGCATGAATAGAATTCTTTGCAGCAACATATTCTGCTAATTGTCATTCTTAATTATGACCTGGAGACTCTACAGAATTCCAAAGTGCTTTTTAAATCTCAAAGAAAATGACATTTATCCAGTAGAGAATAAGTGTGGAATATATTTCAGTGCTGCCAGGAACTATAACAATTCTTAATCAATGCATGATACCTAAGGTAACTTTCAAATAACCTGCATATAAGATAAACAGAATCCTGTAATTTTCCAAATGTCCCGGACGGAGCATTTTCTGTAAAATGAAGCTTGGACCTTCAAAAACTTTTACACAAGAAAAGAGCAAAGAAGAATATTTGCAAATCAAGAAGCTACCCACATTAGACATTCATAGGGCATTATTTTGGGAACAATATCTGAAGAACGATCCTGTTTTAGGGTTTGGTGACCATTTCCTGCTCCTGCTGGCATGTCTTTATGAAAATATCCATTATACAGAACTCCTGAAAGACAGCTGGACTGCCTTTTGTGGAAAACTTGTGTCCTTGGGCTGGAAGTCCTTTAATAAATGCTCCTGAAAAAAGGCAATGGTGAAAGCTGGGACATGAGGGAAGGTATTTCTGACAAGGAGAAATCTCTGAGCTCTTCCCAGAAGTGAGAGTTGTGACACCCTGTTGTCTGACCTAAGTGGTTTGCCTGTAAGAATAGCTGAGAGGTGGTCACAATCTACTGATCACAAAGGAAGACTGAATATCTTAATAGATATGCCCTTGGATGGACCTAAGAACTTTCTAGAATGTTCTAAGAATGTTTTGTTTCTAAAAATTTTCAGTTCTAAATTGAATAAGCTAGCTGGTTTACAGCTCCCAGGCTGTTCTTAGGGTGGTTTTTTTGAAGGGTTCCTATCACTGGATCACTTTGGGAGGTTTGTAAATGAGAAATCCCTAGCCATACTTCATGTCATAGGAAGAGACATGAAATTCTGAGACCTATTGTCCCAATGGTTTCTGAAACTCCATATTGACAACTTCTCTTTTATTACCCACATCTTGTTCTTATAGGAATTTCTATAGTGATATAAAAAATAACTATCACCCCAAACACTTCAGAATGTGTGTTCTCTGAATGTGGAAAATGACTTCAATTTAACCAACTGGAAATCCACTGCTTCTCAAATAAGAAAATACCCAATTCCTGAGGACTGGGCACTAATGTCCACATTTCAAGTTATTTGAATTCTAAGAGAAAATAGAGCAAACCAGTTGAGAAAAAGCTTCAGGGTGATCTGGACATATTTAACATTCTCTTTCTAGTCCTTCATAGAAATCTAGAGTTTGTGAAAGAAATCTATATGGAGCTATAGTAAATGAATAATTAATTTATTAATTTATTACTCCTTCTCTCTCTTCCCTATCATACAACCTGCTTATGGCCTTTTTTTTTTTTTTTTTGAACAGGACTTTATTGGGGAACAGTGTGTATTTCCAGGACTTTTTCCAAGTCAAATTGTTGTTCTTTCAGTCTTAGTTGTGGAGGGTGCAGCTCAGCTCCAGGTCCAGTTGCTGTTTCTAGTTGCAGGGGGCACAGCCCACCATCCCTTGCGGGAATCGAACTGGCAACCTTGCGGTTGAGAGCCCACGCTCCAACCAACTGAGCCATCCAGGAGGCAGCTCAGCTCAAGGTGCCGTGTTCAATCTTAGTTGCAGGAGGCGGAGCCCACCATCCCTTGCGGGACTCGAGGAATTGAACTGGCAACCTTGTGGGTTGAAAGCCCACTGGCCCATGTGGGACTCGAACCGGCATCCTTCAGAGTTAGGAGCATGGAGCTCTAACCGCCCGAGCCACCGGGCTGGCCCTATGGGCTACCTTTTATTGGTAGTGGAGACGTGTTTTTTTTTTAACACTACACAAGAAAGATTTTGTTTCTTGTATACATCCTTATTAACTCTCTTAAATTCTTCGTTCTGCACACAAGGCTAGAACACACCATTCACTGAATGTGGACCTATTGATTCATTTTGATGTAATTGTCAAAGACTTTAAGTTATGCCAATGGTCTTAATTTTCTTAAAGAAACAGATTTTTCAGAGGTATCTAAGATGGCCTAGAAATCATGCTTCTCATCTGCCTTTATCTTTCTCATTTTCTTGGGCCAAATAAACTTTTTCCTACCTATCATCTATTTACCTCCCTATGTATTACCTGCCCCTCTCTCTCTCTCTCTCTCTCTCTCTCTCTCTCTCTCTCTCTCTCATCTATCTAGCTATCTAGCCATCATCTATCTAATCTTTCTCTCTCCCTCATCTAACATCTACCATCTATCTATTGGTCAATAGATTGATCAATTAGCTCTTGACAAAGTTGACCTGATCTTATCTAGGTCCTCAATGTCTCCCCAGGGGAAATTACTTAATGCCACTCCGCCACCCCCTTCTTAGAGCTACTCTCTGATTCAATTCCCAGTTTTGTTTCCTGTATAGCTGTTAACACTACCTGCTTAATCATTTTTCTTTCTTTGCTTGTTCTTAATCGTTTTTATAACCATCTCCTTCATTAAAATTAATGGTAAAGTGTGCAGGACTGCCATCTGATGTGAATTCCCAGCATCTAAAACCGCATTTGGCAAATAGTCGGCGCTCCACAAATATTTACTTCGTTTTGCTCTGAAGTAACTGAAGGAATATAAAGCTTTTGCTAATGGACTCATTCATTCCCTTTTGGCGAGGATTCTATCTCCAATGACCTGCTTTCTGATATACATCTAATAACGAAGGATCCTGGTAGGGGTTACTGTCTTCAAGGGAAAGGCAGTAAGAATCCAGCCCTTGCAAATCACCTCTGCTCAGACTTAGAGCTCATGCAGGCATATGTAAATTCATGCAAATCACATGCAAATGTCCTCCTAGTCCCTGTGACTCCATCTAGTACCTGGAAGAGACACTTGGGATAACCCTGCTGGAGACAGGAGCCTGCATCAGGAAGACGGACACAACGATCCCCGTTTTAATTTCTAAGGCAGTTTGTGTACATCCCCAGGCCTTGCAAATTCACAGATTTTGATCAAGGACATTAAACCAAACAATGAGCCTTACAACAAAAGGAGAAAAGCTGATAAAGCCCAACGCTCCCAGCCTCCCAGGGCCTCCCCCTACAACAAGGCAGTGGAGCAGAGACCAGACTCGTGGGGGTCTCGCTCCATATCAGACATAGGAGCTGTTTCGAGAGACCCCTCTGTGGCCAGACCTGGAGGGGCTGCATCTAAAGTAATGGTCCCATCCTCACATTTAGCTGTGCAAAGGTCATCTGCCAGCCTTCCGTAAAAACGCTGGCCAAGATCCCTGGTCTTCGCTGCATGGCTCTCTTAGGTGTTCAAAGGAAGTCTGAATGTGCACACACACACACACACACACAATCTGTGCATGCCTTCTCTAGGGCTTTACTGGGCTAGCTGTCAAAGAAACCCATTTCAGAAAGTACCTTTAAACATACCACTGGGGGCTCCAAAACTGAATACCAACGCTTCCCAAAGACATGTAATGAGGCTGCCGGGGACCTGGTGGCTGAAATGGTGCACAAGGCAATAAACATCCTCCAGGAAAAGTTAGTGGCGTGTTGCATTTGGTTCACTGAGGTTTTTTGTTTTTTGCCACCTATAGTCATTGTCAACATGTAGATTTCACCGAAAAGACAGGATTTCTGGTTCTCTTGAGACATGAATAGAAACGGTAACTTTAGATTAAGAATCCCCCATAGATTAATTTTCTGGAGGTGACCAGGGAACCCCCCCACATAAGCCCCCCGTTAGCCACAGTCACCACGACTCCCTATGGTGAGCTTGGCTTGAAGGCCAAAGGTCAGAAATCTTTTATTGTGACCCTCTGCTATTTCTTTTCTTTCAGTAGAGAAATGTCTTGCTTTTCCCAGTATGAAAATGAAAGAGTCTCAAAAGACTGTGAGTTTGTCAGGCCCTCTTTGTTTGCCTATTTATTTTACTTGCCCAGCCTCTGCTGGCATCTGAATATTTGATCCTTAAACTAGTGTGTCTGTCAGGAACTACAACTTACTACCTGCAGCAAAAAAAAAGGAACAAGATGGCTACCTTATTTGAGATTATTGCGTAATTAAATTTTTAGGGCACTTCGTATCCTGGCGCTGTGTTGAGTTCTTTGGATCCCATAAGAGTCCCGCAAATGCCCTATGTAGTACTCCATTGTTTGTGTAGCTCTCCCTTGAGAAAACTGAGATGCGGAGAATGTACACAACTTGCCTCCCATTCAATAGCCACAGAAAGTCAGAGCTGGTACAAAAGCCACCTCTCTCTATAGTCTTGGATCTTTTTGCTCAGTTTCATCTCTCCTAAGATCGCTATGAAAATAAAAGAGTTCCATACAACACCCATGCTTCTCCAGCACCCAAGAAATCCCCGAGGATCTGGTTCTCAAGTTGTTTTGTGGAGCAAACACTTGATCTCCAATGAGCACAGCAAATCCCAAGTTCTCTCTGAGACTTGGTGTCCTCAGGAAAATCCAGCAATACAGAAGCAGCCCAACGCTCTCTTTGTGCAACTTTCTGATGGGTGAGTTCCCAGACCCCTATACGTCCTTCTACAGTCTTGTCTCATATCCAAGCTTAAGCGTCCTGGGAAATGGAACGCACACGCTCCACAACAATACTGAGTGTGTTTCTTCCTCGACAGCACGGCCGGCTTGTCCTGTGTCTCTTTGCATTTAGAGTCGAGTCTCACCAATGACTGGAAGTTTTGCAGCTGCTTGGAGGAAGGCATGGTTGTGACGTTGGCGTTGATCTGTACATATCACCGCTTGCACATGACCTCAAAATGGGATGCCTCTAGTAATGCGCAATTGTGTTGAAGCATAAGTTTGATGGTTTGTGAGAGCGAATTAGGTAGCTAATGAATCTCACTGATCACTTAATTTTCTCATTTCAATGTGACTTCATTGTTCCTGACTTACCTTATTTTGTTTTCTAGCTTTATTGAGGTATAATTGACAACCAAAATTTATACATATTTAAGGTGCACGACTTAATTTGATATACACATACTTTGTAAAATATTTGCCACAATCAAATTAATTAACATATCCATCATCTCACATAGTTACAACTTTTCTTTTTTCTTCTGGTGATAATATCCCCTTTTAACATAATCACCCTTGTTAAGGATCCGAGCGGGCCCCTGTACCTTTCTGGTTATGTTGTATTGCAATTTATGGGAGAATTTCTTTGTAGCGATGATACTTGTAAACTAAAGATTGAAAAAGCTTTGAGAACTGCTTTTCTTTGAACACCCGAAGTCTCCACGATCTCCTCTATAAGATCCAATTGTCTTTATGTAATTAGGATTTGCACTGGATTTTTTAAGTCAGTTCTACTGTGGCTGTCCATGGACCCCTTAGGTACGCTAGGCCCGACTCATCGACCCCTCCCATCCATGTGATAAGATAAAGATCCTTGTGCCCCCTTCCAGGGATATGGACAAGGGACTCGTATGACTTATTCCTGGAAACTAAGAATGCATGGCTACCTGGAATGGGTGTGTGATGTTTATGCCAACATCTGGCAGGAATCTGGGGTCCACATTGAATAATCCTTTTGCTATTGCAGCCGGTTGCCATTTGAGTGCAGTTCTGTAAGATGATGTGGGAAAGTGATGCACTCACATACACACAGGCATGGCCAGAAGATTCTGTCAATTCATAGTAAAAGGAAAAAGACTTCACTAATTATTTCATCTTGTCTAGCTTCAGTGTTTGCATCTTTAAAATGGGGATAACTGTGTTCTCTTTAAAAGCCTTCATGTGGGCCCGTTGCATTTATTTATTTATTTATTTTTCAACTAATTTAATTCTCAATCTCAATTTTCATTTTTTTGGGGGGGCCCAGTGCATGTACTATGCTTAACATAATGCCATAGAGGCAGCATCCCAGAAATGCTGGCTGTTAAATAAATGTGCTTTGAATTGTGTGCAAAACTCCCACAGGTCCAGTTTTCAGCCCCTGAGTATGACATTGATCAGTAACTCTTTAAAATAAACAAGCATGCATATGGCTTAAGGAATAATACTTGGCTCCCCTACTTCATTTTCTCACATAAATAATACACATGAGTACTTATGCCTCTGGAAGAAAACATGCAGGTGTGTGAGCGCACACACACACGTGCGCACACACTACTTCATAATTTTTAAAAATGCCCCCAGTCAGGTTGATGTCCTCATGTATTAACTTGGCAAGTTGCAGAGCCATCATTTCCAGCCAAGTAGAAAGGCTTCACGACACAAATCCAAGGTGGCTTCATTTCAGCACTGGGCATTCAAAGTCTGTTGTGCAAAAATTCTATTCCATTTAAGGATATGCTTTGGGTTGCTGGAGCTGGGATAATGCATCAGCAGAATAAATAATTCTTCTGGTCTTTCAACTTAGAGGCCTATCACATTAAGGGTATATCTCTATTTAATGATGCCCCTTTTAAAAATAAGAACTGACATAGCCAAATTGGTAGCCATTGGCACAAGAAAGAAAAAAAAAGAATAAAACTACCCAATGCTAATACTAATGATTGTAACCCGAAAGAAAAGTTCAATATCAATCAGGACGGGAGTTCAGAATATAGCCATATATCCATTTTATGGAATATTATGTAACTACTGAAAAGAACGAATTTGGTCTATATGTATTAACATTGAAAGAACTCCATACTGATTTTTAAGTCACTTAACAATGATATGCACTCCATAATGCCATTTCTAGAAAAAGTAGGTACATGATACTGTGAGTGCTGTAAATATATGCTTACTCCATATAATATACATGAAAATGCAAAATAAAGGACTAGACAATAATCTGTAATAGGAACACCCTCTGAAGAGGGATATAGGAAACCAAGTTGGCAGTGGTGTTATTCAAAATATATTTTAGCCTTTTCTTTCATATTTGTGTCTTTCTTCTTTTAAAATGAACCTGTATTTGCATGTTTCATACGTAATTAAAATGATAAAAATGGAAAATTCCATACATTTTCCCTATGACAGTAATAAAATATTATTCTTAAAAACCTATAAAAGAAAAAAATATATTCTAGTCTCACAATTCAACTCAGCCATTAGCATCTTGGTGTAATTCCCATTACAGTTTAGTTCAAATCATGCCATCCATATAATCTTTTATTCGAAAAATTGTCATTCATTATGGGGCCCTTTCAGTCTTCATCCTGCTTATTTTAATGGGTATAATATTCCACCAAGCATATCAATCTTGTTACGTTACTGTCTTCCTAATTTTGAGTACAAATAAGTTACGTGGTTAGCATGTCAGCAGCTTTTGTCCCTATATATCTTAGGAGAGATTTACCCTGAGGAGGATTAAAGAATCAAAATGTTTGAACATTTTTAATGTCTCTCCATATATAGGTGAATACTAAATATGGGGAGTGTCAAGATGTCTTCCTGGTTAGTTAGGGCAGAAATCCATTGTCCTGAGGGGTCTGTCACACACAACCACCTCCTCACCTGGACCAAATGGCCCTGGGATTGTCAGAAACGAGCAAATAATACTCTCACACACTCTGGTCTCACTATGGAACGCGTCACGTGGCACCCTCCAAGCCTAATCACATCAAAAGCCAAATAACTCCAGAGAAGACTCAAAGCCAGAACCAAAGTCTGCAGTCACACCTCCAGGAACGATTACTGAGCAAGGAGGAGGTGGTTCTGAAAACACCCAAACAAAACCTCCATCCTCCCTCAACTTACTATCAAGACAACAAATGAAATTATCCAACTCCTTCCCAAATAGTTACTGTACCTCACCCCCAAGTGGGAGTTATCCTAGAGAGTCTGGAAGAAAGGCATGTACAGTTAACCTGAAAAGTACATTGGCCTCTGTTGTAAAAATTACCGCATTGACTCAGGTGGTTCACTGTAGCAGGTTAGCAGCATGGACACAGTCGCCAGGCGGAGGCAAATATGGCTTGTTGAAACAGATTGCCTAGTTAAATGACTTAATAGCTTCAGAGGGAGAGGCGACTTCTGGCAAAAGGCCGATCTGTACTTACCGTTGGTATAAGGGTTGACCGTCTTTTTATTTGTCATTACACGTGCTGTGGCATTGTTTACCTATGTACATAGAAAACCCAAATGAGCACGTACTCCACGGCCAACGCACAGTTCAATCAGTTGCATGCATTATGACTGTGATTACTTATTTTTAAAAAATAAAAAACTGAAATGCATTTTAATTTATAAAAGGCAGTAGGTGCATAACAAAATCATACATTTTTATAATTACATTTACATCATAACCATTTTAACTTACAAATCATTTCAATAAAGCAATGTCATATCATTTAAAAGTTTAATACGGAGACAGTAAAAGCAAATTAAAAGGAACTGCATAATTGAAGATTTAAAAGCATGCGTGTACTCCATGGTAACACAGAAACAATATTTTTTAAACATAAAAGAAAGTTCATATGAAGGAACATGCAGTGGAGTAGAAGAGGGGAGAGACAAGGTACAGGGAACATAAATGTCAAAGAAAGGGACAAACAAGGTTTAGCCGTGTGCAACACTTTAGGAGGGAAGAATCATCGGGAAAAGCAACATCTAGCATTCAACACTTGGAACAAGAGCCTTTTACATCGCAAGAATTAACAAAATCATTCAAGCTTTAAAGTCACAGCTAACAAAAGGATAAAAGAGAGGGTGCATTGTTTAACACAATATGGAGTCAACGATCGGAGTAAGGTGTGCACCGGTCATATCTCAATCCAGTCAGTGCCTCCCAGGCTAGCTTAGAACGTACACTCAGTTACAGGCGTACCAATATCCAAAAAAATAGAGCATCAAGAAAACTTAATACAACAAGTCAAAAAAAGTCACGTGGTATATATATATGTATATAGATATATCAGCACTAAATACGTGTAACGGCAGATGGACTTCACCACTTACCATTCACCACCATCGCCAGCATGGTTTGTATACAGTTACCATGGTTACTGAGAGTTTGGTGAGGGGCCTAAGCGTTATCGTCGAGGGGGGAAAATGAAAGGCAAAATATGCAACATCTTACTCCAAAGACTAAAGCATTTGTAACTGGTTTTTTTTTTTTTTTTTTTTTTTTTTAAGTTTTAGCAAACACAACCCTGTGGCCACGTTGAGGGCGATCCAGTGATAGAAAGAGGTGATTCTAAACATCAGAATTTTAGCATCAGTTTTATCCACGAAGAGGGGCCAGATTTTGAACAGGAATCCTGTTTGTTTATTCACTTTATTATCAAAAGAATACAAAGGTTCAAACTGGCTTCTCAAAAAAAAAAAAAATGAAAGGTTGAAGGACACAAACCTCTCATTTTTTTTTTTTAAAACACAATTGTTCTTTTGAATGCTATTTCTTTCACAATTTGGCTTAATTTGCACACCACTGTGGATCCCTCATCAACCCTGCAGTAGAAAGAAAGAGAAAAGAAAAAAAAGAAAAAGAAAAAGAAAAGAAACTGCTCTATGTTTTGTTTTGTTTTGAAACACTCTCTCCACTGTTTGGAATCTAGTGCACCCATTGACTCTACATCATGGAAAATAAAAATAAAAATAAAATAAAATAAAAACCTCTCAGATTAACTTTCTATTGTCTCACGTTTGCCATCCACCTTTCAGCAGTAATAAGAGTAACATAATAACGTAAAATTTGAAAAAAAAAAGTAAGGCCAGTTTTCCTTTTTATATATAAATATATATATATAAACAATGAGAAGGGAATAATAGGGTCACATACAAGACACAATGATGCATCTGAAACAACGAATGAGCGTGAAGCAGACATTTATAAAAAAGATGTAAAGGAAAATATTTTGAACATGCACCTCGATTTTACGGCCCTCTACCACGGTGCCGTGTAATTTCTCCCTCGCCCTGTCCGCATCGGCACTATTTTCGAAAGTTACGAAACCAAATCCCTGCATGCAGGAGGGAGAAGGGAAAACAACATGCAGATTATTATTTCAGTCAACGACCACTGTGTAACGTTCTCTCGCTTTAATTTCTATGTCTTGTCCTGGCTTCCGTTCTGTAACATGCAAATTAGAGAAATTATAAGAGTACTAAAGATGTGCGATCAGTAAGCAACAAATGTGAACAAGATAGATATTTTTTTTTCTGTCACCAGTTAGCTGTAACCCCTGAAGAATTCAAAGAATGATACCCAAAATACTTTTCTAAATGTCACTACAGAAGAAAATAAATCTAATGGAAAGAAAATGAGATCAAAATAAATTTACAGTGTCTTCACAGAGAATAAAATGAAATAACGAGGAAAAAAAAGGGAACCATTTTCTTGACATGCAAATTAAGAATAAAAGAAAATAAAACGTGTGCACGAAATTCAACAATGAATGCCAAAATCTTCTAACATTGCCTACAGAGTCATGCCATGTGGTTTTAAGAACATCTCTTCTTCATGCAGTTTTAGGGTTATTCAAATTGATCAATTCTATAGCCTTTACTTCTCAAAAATAAAAATTAGAAGCCTACAAAAAAGGAAAGACCTTTTTTTTTTATAATAAATCTTAAACTCTGATCTAATAAAATAATCACATGAAATGAATAGAAATAAACATCAATTGATCAGTAATGCAAACAGTTCAAATAACGTTTTTGTACTGATACTTCTCCCCCCCCCACCAAAAAATAACATACATGCTTCTGAATTTATCACCTTTCTAGACTACTTGATTAACCAAAAAGGGAAATGAGTAAACATATTATAAATTTCTAAGACATTAGGTTGGTATTCATTTGTCATATCAACAGGTAGAAAATAAAAAAGCTTTGGTGATCGAATGCCATTTACAATAATTCTCTGCATTTCCTCTATTCCTAATAGATAACACATAGACCCTTTGCTTCACCACTGGCACAATTTGTTTTAATGTGTCAGGCTCAAAAAAACCATCCCACTAAATGTCACATTGTCAAAATCCATCTTTTTTTCCTTCACTGACACTGTTCCTAAGAAGAGTACAGAAAATATGACACATTATTTTTAAAACCCCTAAAAATATGTGTACATCTTGTGCAGAAACATACACCAACCTTTTGAAACAATTCCAGTGTAAATTTGCCCAGCTTGTTCTGGATTTCACTGGGTGAAATCACTGTATGTGTTGGGATGGCTGAACTTTACATAAAGGTAAATGTTGGCTTTCTGCGTAGTTGGGGCGGTAGGATATTCCGGTTAACTTATAAAATAGACAGTAATTACGAGTAACAGGTAGTCGTACCCAACTAGTGTTAAAACCCAGTCACTCACTAGGACACACAGTGTTTTTCAAAGCTCAGGGTATTTCAGAGGTAGGCCTAATGGTCTGCCTATGAGAGAATTTCCAAGGTCCACATGGGCTCCTCCATAAAGAACACCAGCTGTGGATGGATCGTAGCTAGAATAGATGATTACTTGATAGGATTCTACAGAGAGAAAAAAATTTCTTTACTTTGTGGAGTTGGACCGAATTACCTTTCCTAACATATCCCATAGTGAGGGTCTGAGATTAGGATGGGTCTGAATTATTTGATTAATATAAGATTATATGCTCTATCACAGGAGGACCTACTGAGGTGGCATGCCCACATTAAGTAGTCACAAATACTTGCTAACTCAATAGTTTTGAAATAATAGCTCTTCGATGACATAATTGGGTGGGGTTGCTCTATTCGATGGCTCTGACTCTTGCCCAGTGGGTCTCAAACTTAGTTGCACATCAGAAGACACTGGGAGCATACTGAACACTTAGATTCCCAAGCCCGGCTACACAGGTACCAGATCCGAGTCCCTGAGTGGAGCCCAGAAGTCCGTTTGCTGAAAAAGCCACTGGATTCGCATCGCCTTTCAGCACTAACTAAGCACCATCGAAGGAAGGTTTTGGTTCTTTGTATGAAGTAGAATATTATAGTACCTGGTTCAACAGAGCAGCCTATAGGAGTCCTGTGAGTTTTTGAAGTAATTATCTATCTGACATAGTTATTTGGATCTTACAGCCAAAATCATATAACGATATTCTCTTCCTTACCTCCAGTCATGCCATCCATTTAATAAGGAATAAGGAAAACTAGGACTCTGGCTGCATCCGGAGCAAGTCTCTCACTAGACAAGGAAAGCAACTCCGTGGCCTGAGTCAGATGATGGCATCACCGGTGTGTCTGGGCGCAAGCAGTCATTACCCCAGTGTTGGGAAGAATGCAACCAGGTCTCACCGAACGCTCAACCCGCATCATCCCAAAGAACTAAGTCATCATGATTCTGGTCTGAACCCAAGGCCAACCATCCTGGCATTATGCATGTCAGGGAGAGATGAAGGTGGAGATGGAAATCTATCGATTCTTTTTATTATTATTCCTATTCTCATTATTTTCTGCTAAACTTCTCTCCTTTTTTTGGAGCTACGCAATACTTCTCATTTCGAGCTGCAGAGATTGACTAGTTGAGATTTTGCAAAGTTGGGTTCATGAAGAGTTTGCTCCAGAAACGGTCCCCCAAATACTCAAGGGACTTTTCTACCTGTTCCAATGGACAATCATACCTCCAACTCTGACAAGAAGTGGTAATGGCTGCCTGGGTCAGAAGACTGCTGGAATGCTCATCCAGGTAACGACACCATCACCGAGAGACCGTCACCTGGACATTTTTAGGTACCCTCTCCATCAAGCACAGGTGTCAGGCAACGTTGAAAGCTGATGCTGAGGTTGTTTCTTTTAACCTGCCTCATGGTCAGAATTCTATCTCAAGGAAACAGCATCTTGCAGTTCTTAAAAAAAAATCCTGAATATTTTTCTCAATCTTAAAAAGGGGAACAAAAGAAGCATATTCTGGACTTGGCCTGGGGAGCATAGGAACGGAGTGCAGTGCTTGCTGATTGCAACCTCTCAAAGATGAAGATTGTACAAAGGGCTACAAGAAGAAGGCACAACAGTGCTGGAGAAGAGGACCTGTGACATATGCCACCCCTGATGGGACGGCACGATCCACAGGCCAGATAACCATGACCTTCAGATAGACTGCCAGACCGGCACAACTTGATTATTTCAGAATAATTTTGTGAGTCATGAATTCTGACCTTCTTGTACGTTTGTAGTTTTCTATTTTGGCCTTAAAGTATGTTTAGGCGACAGCTTCCTTTTTGTAGGAATGCAAGTACATTTTCTATCTTGAATAAAGGCCTGAAGCCCCCAGGATGGATGAGTACAATGACTTTTTATCGCATGTGAACATCGGATCCCTCTAGCTTCTAGGGCAGGGAACTGCTATCTATCTGAGGGGAGCTGTGGCTCAGAGTCTGAGGTGCATTTTCCTGTGGAACTAAGAGCTCCACACCTTGCTTCTTCTTAGTGACCTTTGCACGTGCAGCTCCTTCCCCTTGGAAGAACATCTTCCCTCCTTCCCTTCCCTGGGAAATTCTTCCTCATCTTTCCTTCTCAGCTTCCGTGCCACTTCCTCCCAGAAGCCTTCCCACCTTCTAACAACATTGGTCTGCTGCTTAGAATCTCAGCATCGTCTCACTCACCACAGAACACAGCAGACTGGATCACAGTAGTCTGTCCTCATGGTCTGTCTTTCCTGCTACTCGGGGAAATCTATGAGAATGATGGGAGACGGCTGTCTGCTGCCTCGCTCATACTTGATTCACCTGCCTCATGCCTGGAATATAACCCATACTTACAGATACCTATGGAATCAAAGAGCAGACCATGTATTTCCCAGGTATGTTAAAAAGTAGCTAGATCTGGCTATATCCCCAAAATGAAACATTTCAGAGCTAAACAAAAATGCTTTTAAATCTCCTAACAAGGAAAAATGAATTATAGGATCTCTCACCCCTAAATGCTATTTTATTCTCATTTTCAAAGTCTGGCGTATCTTTTTCAGATGTGATTTCCTTGTATACTTGCCATCCATACAGGAATGCATGACTTGTGATATACATTCCCAGGATAATATAGATACTGCTTGTGTATGTGTAGGTGTATATGTACATATGCTTAGGTGTACATATACACCTACACATATAGACACCAAATACCCACAGAACATACACCCATATTCCCTCAGCACTGAGTGATCTGCCTCTGGGACTACCCACAAAGAGAATGGTCAGAAAGAGAGCTCCTGGGTCTTCAGGGCTTACCCATTTCCTGGCTGTCTCTTTAGCACCAAACGAAAGAAATGAGGTCATAACAACGGTTCAGGTTTTTCAGTCATTAAAATGGAAATGTACCTTTAAATAGGCTGTTTCCCGTAAGGATGATGTCAAATATGAAAAATATCTCTGCGTGAGTCATTGCCCCGTTTAGCAGTTTCCAAATGGACTGTCTCCATGACACGCCAATCATACCTAAATAGTCAGCCGCAACACCTGCAAGGCTGGTTCTTTGAAAGGGAGCACACCCATGAAGACAGGCTATTTTTGATATTTCCAAATTAAAAAAAAAAAAAGCAGCTTTGCAAAGTCTGTCTCTGGATAAGGTGAAGTTAAGTGGTCTTATTCCTAAAGCCCTGGAGACAGGCCAATCACGGATATGATGGGAGAAGTCTTAAAAACAGCACCGCCATTGCACTTTCAAAACAGCAAACGATATTCTTCCAATGTCCCAAAACAGCGCTCAGAGGAATTACATAGCTTTCTCCAACTGGCAAAAGTTACACAACAAAATGTAAATTAAATAGAAATCTGAAAAAACAAAACCCAGAAAACGAAAGCCTTTTAAAGCAGTAGTGCTACTGACTTAAACTAGAAGAAGGCTGACCGACATTCCAGGGCGTGTTCCAATGCTGTGCCAAGAACACATCAGGCCTGAGTGATGAGGATGTGAAGGGGTACGTTTCTGTCTTCATGCACTTGGCTTTAGAGGTATAGAAATAGTTGCTGTAATGATTTTCATACAAGCAGCAGAAAGAGAGGTAACTTTTCTCTCCCAGTCTAGAGGTCAAACTACTGACATGGCAAGAATGACTGGTAAAATAGCTGACGTTATAGAATGACAAGGTCCCTGAACTAGAAGAACCAGAGACTATAAGAGACTGATCTTCTTCTTCTTCTTCTTCTTTTTTAAATTCATCTGGCATGTCCAAACATCATTTTGGCTGTGGAGAAGAGAATACTAGAATTTTCTTCTCTCAATTCAATCAGCATTCTCCTATTCAGTTAATACCAAATCTGCTTAGAAGGGAGAGGTACAGACTGCTCCAGAAATAATAAATTCAAATGTCTGCTTGTGTGGGGAGCATGTGGTTGCTACAGCCAAATGCCTGGCACTGGTCCCTTTAGATAAAACCTGTGTTTCCTAGGAACTCCCCCCCCCCCCACCCGGCGACTGTCAGTGACGTGTCCCAAATTGCCTGTGTAAGGAGAATTAGGGGGTTCAAGTCAGGGTCTCTCTGTGTCTGGGAAGCAGTTTCTCTTACTATCCACGTTCACAGGCTGAGGATCCAAGGAGAAGTGATCTGCACAGTCCTGACAGCCGGGATGTGGTGCTCTGGAAACAAGGCAGTTACTCAAAGTGCCTCCTTCTGGGGCTGACGTCAGTAGGAGTCTTTTTAGGTCATCACGACCTGACATTGCCCAGTACCTGCCGCTATGCCGCGTGCACTACCCCCTCAAGAGAGATTCTGATGGGGTTCTTGAGTTTTCTGTGGGTACAGGCCGAGGGAGGCCATGTTAGCAACCACAACGCACCAATGGGGAAAGGGGCACTTGGCATCCAGATGAAGCCCTGGCATCTGCCTAAAATAAGAAGACAGTGCTGATCACCTGAATGATAGGCCTGGAAGGTTTGTTAAAACACAGATGGCTGGGCCCCCATTTCAGAGCTTCTGATTCAATAGATCTGGGTTGGACCCTGAGCCTTTGCATTTCTAGTAAGTTCCCAGGTGAAACTGATACAGCCCGTTTGGAAACTGCACTCAGACGGCCCCTGATACAGAGGATGTTTTGGAAGAGTTTGGCCTTGTTTTTTTTTTTTCTTCCTCCCAGCATATTTACATTTTGAAAGTGCTCAAAATGCCGATTTTCCTAACACTGTTAGCTCGAGGAAAATCGACTTAAAAATTGGTTTCCTATAAGGAAAACAGGCTCAAAGCAGTGGCAAATTGCAAAATGTGAATTGGTAAACATACTAATGAATAAAACTATATTCAAAAGGTTGGTGTATATGAGATTTTCTCCCCTACAACCCAGGAAAATAACTGCACTTTATTAATACAGAATAATCACATATTTACCTGCTCATGAGACTATCAACTCACTTTTTAATATAAAGAACATAATTATCACTGAAAAACAAAAATGTAGCAACAACATTATTTTTTTAAGCATAGGTAATTTTCCTCCGGAAACTTGATATATATATAGAGAGAGATAGATATAAAACAGCAATTTTAAATTACCCCCTTATATATTTTAAACAGAACCCAATGTGTTTCCCACCACTTTAGAAACTGAAGGTGGTCTCCAAAGGAATTCCCACCGAAATGCATTTTCACAATGTGCTGATTAAAACAGTGCAGTTGTTTCCCATTATTCATAACAAGCATTTTAAAATAAGCTAAACAATTCTTAAGTGAATTAAGTTGCTTACCTTTGAGCCTCGCTCATTAAAAATAATTTCAACATCTAAGATTTTACCAAATTGCTGCAAAGAAATAGAAATATTTTATAAGCAAGAAGAGAACTAGAGTAAATCTTATTACGCACATTGGTAATTGTTACCTCAAGTCAGAATTTTTTTTCCTCTTTTAATATACAAGGATATATACATTTTATGTTGTTCTATCATTAAACAATACACTTGAACCAAGAGAAAATACAACCACACATATTATTTCCACATTATGGCACACCCCACCAAGTAAGATATCATAGCAGGGACCTGGTACAAAATAGGTAATCAAGAAGTTAATTTGATTTTCCTTTCTTTACTCGTTCATGATTGCTTTCCCAGGCACTGAGCACAAAGGTTAAAAATGGGAAATGTACATATTGACCCTCCTAGGCTACTCCACTAACAACTGGAGAAATACCCTTGATGAAGTGGGATTTGGGTAGTAAAATGTCCAAATAGAATGTGATGTTGAGAATTTTGGCCCATGGCCCTCATAAAGCTAGAAACAACCAGCCACACAAGACAAGTACAAAGAGATAAAAGCACAATTCACTGGATGGGCACCCATCATAACCAAGACACCAGTGTACGGTGTTTCCCCGAAAATAAGACCTAGCCGGACAATCAGCTCTAATGTGTCTTTTGGAGCAAAAATTAATGTAAGACCCAGTCTTATTTTACTATAATATAGTAACTATACTATATTATACTATATTTTATATATATATACTATATATATACTATAGTATACTATAATTATCTAACATAAGACTGGGTCTTATATTAATTTTTGCTCCAACAGACACTTTAGAGCTGATTGTCTGGCTAGGTCTTATTTTCAGGGAAACACGGTAGCTGTGATTTTAGTCTTCAGGTGCAAATGTACTTCTCTCAATATGGTTCTCCATGTTGTTAAAAACCGAATAGATTTTAGACAATTAGCATGAACAGGCTCTATAAAAAGTGAAGGCAACTCAACATATTCAAGTCTAGAAACACAGTTTCAGACGACAAACTGGGCTGCCAGGTAAACTACAGATCCCTAGTTAAATTTAAGTTTCAAAATTTTCAGGAAAATAATACCCCATGTATCCCGGGGACATAGTTATATTTAATACAGTATTTGCTATCTAAAATTCACATTCAACTATTGTATCTTGTGTGTTTTTTTATTTGCTAAAACGGGTATTGCTTGTGAGAAAGGATATTAAGCAATTCTTGAGCCACACTTAAATACAGGCAGCATGGATCCTGACACTAGAAGCATCTAATAATCCAAAATCCTTTCCCCTGACCCTGGAATACTGTCAGTTTTCTCAGATCACATAAAGTAGAGTGGGCAATTTTTGAATGTGGTCTGTTCTACTTTAATATAGATGGGAAAAGGTGGTGTGAAAGTATGAGACATGGTCCAGGGAAAAATAAGATGAAAATTTTACCCTGATGTAGAATAAGAGCAAATGCTCATGCTAGTGATTAAAAAATAAACAGAACAACATAAAGTAATGTTTCCATCCTTTTTTTTCCCTTTACTTTGAGCTCTACTGTTGTTCCACTTGCTTCTGCAGCCTGGACTTTTATTGCATCCTTTGTTACCTCAGGAGAGTCTATATTCTATCTCTCTCCCCTGAGTGGAAAGAGTGGTTGGGAGGGAGGTACTGGTATGACAGAAAAGGCACAATTTGAACACAGATGATTGAGGGCAACTTGTCTGTCTGACCAATGAGCGTCAGTCATAGAATGGTGGGAGGCCCTAATAGTAAATGTTAAAAGGGTTTGACGAAGATTCAAGAAAAAAATTATTTGGAACATACAGAGGCTATCCTTTGGAATACGCAAATAAATCCACCTTCCCTGGAAAGACAGAAAAACATACGCATACGTGAGTGTAATATAAATTGCTCTTGAAATAAAAGTAGTTCTGACTATGAGAAAAAGGAACCCAAAGCTTACGGCGTCCTGTGTCACTGAAATAGGCCCAGTGCTCAGAATATGGTCCCACCAAGGGGATTACAGATTGGAATGTTTGTTGCTGTTCAGCGCAAGTGCTTCTCTACTTCCCAGAGAAGCAGAAGGACAGGAAGTAGCCAACAAGGGAAGTTTCAGCAAGGAGAGGAGATGGAAGGACTACACTGCTAACATGCACAGGCAGACCTTGGAGATCCTGCGGGTTCGGTTCCAGACCAATGCAATGAAGCAAATTATCACAATAATGCAAATCACACGTATTCTTTGGTTTCCCAGTGCTTATAAAAGTTGTGTTCACACTATTGTGTAGTCTAATAAGCATCTAATAGCACAGTGTCTAAAAACTAATGTACATACTTTAAAAAATTGCCTTATTTCTAAAAAATGTCATCATTGGAGCCTTCAGCTAGTCGTAATCTTTTTGCGGCTGGGGGGGGGGGGTGTCTTACTTCCACTTTGTAAAAAATGTCGTTATCTGTCAAGTGCAGTAAAGTGAAGTGCAATAAAACGTGGTCTGCCTGCACAATGGAAATACCGAGAAACATACAGCTCACTCACTCTGCAATTTGTGGACACTCAAATAGTCTTTTGGACAAGAGAACATCATCCTTCTACAGAGTATTTTCAGTGCCCTAGATTTGGGCAGAGAAAATCATTAAAAATAGAAGAGGAAAACTTTCAGATTTGGGAAACAAAGGGTTTTTGCTATTGAAAGGTGAACTAAATTTCATAGAAAAAAATCCTCCAGCTTTGTGAGCTCCTCAGAAGCAGTAAGTTTGATGCAACCTTAGAAGAGTCAGTCCACACAGATGCTATCATATTTATTTCAGGCATAAGAGCTTGGAAGCATGCATATTTATGGATAGAGAAGCTTGAAAAGGACGTCTTCCAAAACCATGAAGCAAATGTCATCTATGGAACATTCTGTAAGCAGTCAACACACAAAAAACACTTCCTTTAAAATAAGATCTGGTTGAGATAGAACCAATCAAAAAGTAATCTTAGCATGTGTCTTTCCCTAAATGAAACAATGACACCATATGCCCTCAAACGGTCTCAAATGTTTGCCTCTTTGGCAGCTGCCAATGGGCTGATGATTCTCAAAGCCAAGGAAAGAGCTGTAAGAAGAATGCTGATGCAAGCCCCACTTCTAAGACAGTTGTGTACTATATTTATAGTATCAACAGTTTAATTGTGAAGTTTGGTGCTAATGATGTAAACACAGCTGGCACATTTTCAATTTAAACAGACACAACTCATTCGCAGACAGAACTAGCATGTGTTTGCTCAACACCAATGTTCAGCGGCATTCAACCACAATTCGAAACCCGCCCAAGGTGTCTCACTGGCTGTATCAGAAACAAAATCTGGAAACTTATATGCACGCACTCACGTGGGCAAATACAGACCAGGCATATCTTAGACGTCCTCAGATCAAACAATATTTCTCTGCAAAACTGTGAGAGATGTTCAACAGATACAGCAGGAAACATGAAAGTAAAGATTAGTTCAAAGAGTGTACAGAGAGGCTAAGCAAAGCCATCATCTGAGCTTTCTTGGGGGTCCGCTTCATGGTTACAATGTAGAAATAGAAGACACATGCCACGCCCCAAAAATGGCTACACTCCTTATCACATCATGGCAGATGGAACTGTGGTGTTAAATTGGAGGTAGAGATATCTCCATTTTATTACCACAAAGGTCATCACGGGAACTTCTTTTGTATGTTCTAAAAGTCATGTGATCTGTTTTTTGGTGACTATAAAGACAGATTTAAGTAGATCGCATTCATGCTCAGAGTGTCTGTATTTTTTTTTTTTTTTTTTTTTTTTTTGAGGAGGGCACAACTCACAGTGGCTCATGCGGGGATCGAACCGGCAACCTTGGTGTTATTAGCACCGCACTCTAACCAACTGAGCTAACCGGTCATCCCAGAGTATCTGTATTTTGATAACAAAAGCAAGGCTGTGACATCAAGGGTACTGTGCAAATTTGAAACCTGGTACTCACTGAGCAGCTGTTTTGAAAAACAGTCTTTTGATAGAATGTGCTGCATCAGTGGTCTGGACGTATTATAACCAACTCTCTCACCCCAAACCCAGAAATGCTTACATTTTGAACATTAGGTTAAGTTAAGCTTTGTGTGCAAGAGCAAAATAATGTAATTAATTTGGTGGAAATCTATATATTCCTTTAATGGGATCCTCAAGAACTCAATGTAAAGGACGCACAGGCTCTTGAGTGATCCCCGAAATGAAGACAGAGCTCAAGAAGGAAGTAGCCAGGGCAGGACCAATGTGCCTTCCAGTGAAACACCCAGAACCAATGCCTCTGATCATATATTAGATCCATTCATTTACACCCAAAAAGGGGTTTGAAAAAGACTCTGCCTTCTGCTTTGGACAGTGTGGGCACACAACTTCTTAACCAAGAAATGTTCCATCTTAAAAGAAAAAACAAAAAGAAAATCTATAATGAGTTAGAAGACTTAATGACAAAACCTGAAACAAATGCCTCCAAAAGAGGAGAATGGAAAGAAAATGAAGTGCGTGGTGGAAGAAAGACAATCAGAATTACAATGAAGAAGCACCGAAGCCACAAATTAGGGAGACACTATGAGGCACCTATTGTATGGTAACCATTAGGCCTGCAGAGATTGCAAACTTCCTGATTGAATTATTAACGGTTACAGAGGTTGTTATGAACACTGCCAGGGTGTAGGCAGTTTGAGAAAGGAGGCTGGTTTTTCGTCTTGTTATGTTTTTAGTTTGAAATTCTCCCGGCCATATTTCACCAGAGACAAAGAAGAAAAGCACACAGAGCTGTATGAGGGTTCTTCTCTGTAATCACCCTTATCGTAGCTTCTGCCAAAGAGAAGGGACAAAGGAAAAATACAGCACCAAAAGGACAGATGATAGCTGGTGTCCAAATGACTTGGAAAATACCTGATTGGGATTAAAATGTAATTTCTTTGAGTAACTCTGACCTGAAAGAGGAAACCATGCTTACTTCTCTCAACTGGAGTGTGGGAAGCTAATCAGAATGTTTACAGATGCCTTCCAAAATGATTCATGCCACTAAATGTATCATATAACCAGAATGGGCTTGCCACCACTGACATCTGGCCAGGAAAAATAGACTTTTCTTTTCTTTTTTAGCGTTAAAATTCCATTTTTTCAGAGTGGTAGTTGTAAGCCAAGGAGGCCTCAGAGTTATTGCAGAGCTCAGGAATTCGTATGTGCCCCCAAATTTTTATAGATGAAATCCACGAAAACACCTTGTATACTTTTCTAAATGAATACAGATGCTGTTGTGATAAACAAAATCAATTTTGGTGTTACTGAATACTTGTATGCTGTGTTTTCTTAATTCATAGACAGTAAGTGTATCCATCATCTTGTCAGGTGACTTCCTGTCAGTTGCTTGACAATTTTGACTTTTATAAAAAATGGCTCTGAAGCCAACAGATGCTGATCAAGCTTTGACAACTAGTAGTACAATCAGTCTTTTGGCAAGATTTTGCTCTGTGCCACCTGCCTTATGCCTGTAAGAGTTGAGGCTCAGATATTCATGCACACAGGGTCCCTTCTTTAGGAGTTCTAGCTGTGACTATTTTGAATGCCTCTCCACCTTAGCAGTGTAGCTGTCCGGCAACTTTCAAGATAACTCAGAAGACCAGGAAGGATAGAGCACACTCAGGGGTGGGAATTGGGGTGTGCTGCAACTAGTGACACCATAAAAGAGCAGCAGATAATCATTACAAGGGCCAAATTCAAAGTCAACATCCCAGGGACACTTGATGAGTAAAGATGGACTGAAAAGCAAGATGTCTTCCTAAGCTGCTGTGGCAAAAGGAATCTAATTCCTCTGGCTGTCCATCACTCAAACCTGGTCTCACTGCTTTATACACACTTGACCTCTACTTTAACTTTGAATGCTCTGCACTTTTCAAAGTCATCTTTGACCTGAAAGTGCCCGAGGGTATCTCTGCTCGGCAAGAGTTAGAGGGCTCAACTCAAGGTTATTACCAAATGAGAGAGATGAAAGTGCAGAAGCTGACCTTTTCCTCTGAAATGTCAGGATTCAACTCTGGGTATCTTAAGTATTAGGACGCTTGTTCTGCTTTTGTGTCAGATGCATCCTCGATAAACATCATGCATGTTAAAGAAATAAAAGGTGCAAGCGAACCCCACAATCACAAAGCGATGAACCAGAGCTCCCCTTTTCATCAGGGGAATGAGATCTACTCTGCCCAGAACTCGGCATGAAAGTTGGGCTTTTTCTTATTCCTGTTGTCATATTTGCATTTGTCCAAAAACTCTTACAAGAAGAATCTCCAGGCAGCCAACCTTTTACTCGGAGTCACATGTTAAGGATACCTGTCTGTTCATGGACTCACAGCTATGTCACACCAACGCTGATGTCACGGACAAACAGACATTTGCAAACGTGAATGATATCCACGTCCATCACAGCTCTGTCCTCTGGTGGAGCCGAGCAAAGAAATGAAACACTTATCCCTTCCCAAGGAGGGTAGTGCAGATATCGTCCAGAAAAAGGATCAGGACCGATGTCCCATGAAGGAGCAACTCTATCATTTACTGTCTCTGGGTTCGTGGGGCTTCCAGCTCACTCCGCGTGTCACAGTGGTCATTTGAGGCGCATCACCTCACATAAGGACCTGTCAGTCCACATCACCAAGTCCAGGACAATGTGTTATCAGGATGCAAGTCAGACTCAGAAACCTCTAGTTTTTTAAGGAAGCTTTTATGCTGAACTGATTATTCTCTACAGCTGCAGCTGACATCTACATGCCCAGTGCCTGGGAAAGAGTAAGGAGGCAGGGATATGTCATGATAATTTGGCAGTTGCAATAGAGAGAACAAAGATAACGCATACTGTTTATTTAAGCCATGACATAGGGTCCTGAACCACTCAATCTGGTATCATGGGCTTGTTTCAACAGTGTGTGTATCTAGGAGTTCATTTCCCATGTGACCTTCCAGTTCCTAATTAGGAGACCGTTCAGCAAAACAGTGGACATGTGCAAAGAAATTTATACTAAAATCATCGAGAGATCCTAGCCATAATATACCCATCAAATAGAGTCTAAAATCCCTTTTCCCCCTTATGTAATCATCTCACCCACCTTTGTATTATAAATACCGAAAACTTACACGGAGGGAAGGACTCTGGGCACCCCAGAGTGGGCGTTGCGGAGGAGAAAGGTGGTACTTACGCCAAACATTTGTCGGAGGTCGGGATCCCGGAACCGGAAGGGGATGTTGGAGACATGCAGCCGCTTGGGCTGGGACTTGTTTTCTGTGTTTTCAGAAGGTTGTGTCTGGGCCTGGCCATCCGTCGGCGCTGCGTCATCTGTCTGCTAAAAAAACGAGAGCAAAGAGAAGAGACTCTGAGCGGACCCCAGTGCTCTTTTCCAAAGCGCTTTTGCCTCCCTTGTGTGGTAGGAAAATGTCAGAAGGGAAAGGAACTGCTAAGTCATTCATTCATTCATTCATTCATTCATTCATTCATTCAACAAACATTCATTGAACATTAGTGCCCATCATGCATCTGGATTCAGCCGTGAACAAGCAGACAAAGACCCCTGCCCCCAGGGAGCGTAATTCTCTTGGGAGAACACAGGCAACAAACTTGTGAAAAAATCCATGTGGAGCTGGCACAGGAGATGAACACCATGGAGAAAACAAAGCAAGGAATGGGCTCGTTGGTGCTGGGCGCGGAGTTTTAAGGGCAATCGTAGAAAACCTTATCAATAAAGGAATATGACTCATAGAGATAGGAGAGGGTGTTCAAATCCTTAAAATACGCCCACATAATTGATGAGGCCGTGCAGATAAAACATTAGTAAATACAGTAACACGTTAGAGAAGGCTGTTTGGTATTCTGCCACACAAAAGAACCACCTGATTGACTTAAATTTTGTTCTGGTCTGAACTTTTTTGTTTTTTGATTGTGCAGACCCGTGCTGCCCGATTGCAGTTGCCGCCCCGCCCCCATGACAAGCCACATTTCAAGTGCTTGGTAGCCCCATGCGGCCCGTGGCTTCCATATTGAACAAGCAGATACAGAGTATCTCCATTATTGCAGAACGATGGATTGCAATAAGTTGATGTGCACAATGTTACATTATTAGCATAACTCATTACTCTGCCTTCCACTCCGTTCCTTCCAAATAAAAGCCTGGATAACATGCTATTATACGGACATCCATACAGAGGCAGGAACTAGGAGAAAAGTCACGTTACATTTGGCATCATTGTAGCACATTCCCATACTCTCTGTCCCTGAGTTTCAACATTTCAGAGATGCTCCCCATCTAGACACTTTCTCTGCAATTAGCACGTACTGCCTCCAGAGGGCAGTAGATACCATCCACATCAGATACCCGCTTCCCTGAAACCAAACAGAAAATCCCTGCGGAAGCACATCCAATTTATGAGCAAGGAATCGTCCTCACCTCCCTACAAGCAATTTAGAAGCAGATAACTGGGACAAAACTATCAATGCAGGCAGCCAGGTGTAAAATAGTAAAGACGATCTTACAAAGTGAAAAAAATAAGTATATATATATATATATATATATGCCAAAATAATATGGGCATAATTAGTGAGTTTCTCGTCAACCCTTGCATTGACTGGCAGATTTCATTTGCATTCTCCATCCTAACACACCTCGAATTGCATTTTGAAGTCAAGGCCTCCCGCTGCTGGCACATTACTGTTGCAAGCGGGTTTGGTATCAAAAGCTCTGCCAGACGACTTCCTCCACGTCCCAGTGCAATGGTAGGGTGGCAACGACGACATACTTGGTCATTTTGTTTATGCCGTTGGAGTGAATGAGGAGGGTGGCGACAGTTTTCTAGTTTGGAAAATGAACGCTAATAACAGTGCGTCCCTTATAAGGACCTGTGAGGGCTGAACACAATAACACAGTAACGTGGCAGAGTCCTCGGCACGTGGTACGCAGTCAACAACCGAAACGCGATACGTGTTTTAGACTGATGAATTTTTTTACATGTCAAAAGAGAAGTGTAAGAAGCCTCTCGCAGGACAAATGAAAGAAAGGTTCTCCTTTGCTTATTAAACACATCTACTATCCACTGGACACAGAAGTTAGTCCAAATCACAGGCAGTTAGTTCCGAGTTTAGTGGCAGACAACCAGTTAGAAAAAGACAATTGTAATATGTGCGTGTACTGTCAAGTGCTGAGATGAGAGCGAATCACAGAGGGCTGAGCGAACTGAAATCAGGGACACACAGCACAGTTGGAGGTTCCACAAGGCTTGCCAGTTCTGCGCGTTACATCTTTAGTAGGGGCCTAAGAGAAGATGGGAAGAGGGTTGGTGCTGTACCAGCAGGCAGGAAAGCATGGGCAAAGATGCAGAGAGGTGAAAGCATGTTCTGGACTCAGGGGCATATATGTGCACCTTGCTGTCCCTGGTCGGAGGGGGCATGTGTGAAGGAAGGTGGGAGAGCGCCGGGCAGAGGCCAGCCAGGGTTGGACCATGAAGGACCCTGTGTGCACAGAAGAGTGTAAATGTCATCCTACAAGGTATGAGGAGCCACTTAAGGACCCCAGCAGGATGTGATATGACCAGCACATGGCACAGGCTCAACCATGGCAGACAAATGACAAATGCCTGTTCAATGGCTGGCTGACTCACTGCCTGAATGGGTGAATGGAGGACGAGTGTGTGAATAATTAAAGAATGAGTGAATGGTCAACTCACTACCTGCCAGGGATTGTGGAAGAACATTATTACAATATTGAGACCCAAAGAGACAAGAACTGCGTTCTCTCTGTTGATAATATGAGATTTGGTTACATGTCCAGGAGACATAAATGACCTTGAACCACAGGACTGTCACTCTTCAGAGGGCTGGGGTCTTAATCCTTTAAGTTTGCAGAAGCAGCAACGGAGACCCCAGCTTCCAGTCTACTTTTCCCTCCTGTTAGAAGTTGCTGTTCAAATGCAAATTACAACACGCTCCTTCTCATACAAAGAACTTAGATTTGGATTTGTGCATAACTGCTGGATGTTTCAGCGTAATAAACCTAATTAGGAATTACAGAGATTATGATTAAACATATTAAATGATTAATAGCATTACGGCGCTCATGTGAAAATTAAAATTAATCATCTTTAGTCAAACAGGACTTTGGAGAAATCTTTGTGTTGTTTCCTTTGATAAAAACATACAACGCTCAATTAATCATTTTGTAGTGTGGGCATATATACAAACGCCCATAAATCGTTACGTCGGAATACCTGTGTGTTAAAAGTAATTTTTAAACATAACTCATAAAATAAAAAATACACCAAAAGTGTTTCAGACATGGTGGGTAAATGGAAAGGAAAGGATGTCAGGATCCAGAGGTTGAGAAAGAGAAACAGGAAAAAAAAAATGTTTTCTTCAGACTGAGAATCCCTGTTTACATGGTGTGATGTAACACAAGGGGTGAGATTGTGATGAGGACCAAATGAGAATGGAGGTGAACAAAACAGCTACTACAGAGCCTCAAGCACTTACAGGGTGAGACCTGGAGGCGTGACCCTTACTGACTCTCTGGTTGAATATATTGGGGTGTAGCCTTTCTCTTTCCCCTTTTCTGGGAACTTTCAGGGAAAACAATCAGAACATGTCTGTGTTTATGTCCCTCGATTAGTCTCCAAAAAAATGACTGCAAACGGTGGCTTAATGCAACAGAAATTTATTCTCTCGTGTGTGTGGAGGGCGCAGAAATCTACAAAGAAGACACCATCAGGGCCACGCCCCCTTGGAGGCTCTGGGAGCCAGTCCCTCCTTGCCTCTTCCTGCTCCTGCTGACCTCTTGACTGCATCTCCAGTCTCTGTCTCCATGTTCATTTGGTCTTCTTGTCTCTGTGCATCTGAAATTCAAATCTCTCTCTGCCTTCTTCTTCTTCAGAGGATATTAGCCATTGGATTTAGATTCCCCTAAATCTAGCATGATCTCGTCTTGGGTTCCTTAATCACATCAGCAAAGACCCTTCTTCCGAAGAAGATCTCATTCACAGGTTATGAAGGTCAGGACATGGACCTATTTTTTTTGAAAGCCACCATCAAACCCACTACAAACTCCCCTACAAACAAACAAACAAACAAACAAACAAACAAACCGCATGTGCAAGTAGAATAAGGAGCCAGTTACCAAGGAGTGAACGCATTTCCTACCACTCCAGGCAGCAGGAGGCTCTCAAAAGGGTTCGCCTCAAACCAGGTCTGGAGAAGGGACAATGTCCATGCCTGCCAGAGCTGCCCCAGGCTCCTGTCTGTCACACTGGTCACTTTATAATGAGTTCCCAAAACAGACAGGAGACTTGTGTCCCCTTCAGCAGCCCAGGCTCACGGACTGCCTTTCTGCATCTGCTCCTGATGCAAGGACGCTGGGCTGAGAAGGCCTCCACCAGTCCCCCAAAGCAGCCAATGTTCTCTAAGGAAGGGCTTGTCTGCAGTTTCCCTAACCCTCAACTGTGGCAGTATCCCCGAGAAGTTCATTGAAACTTATGGCAAAGACACAGAGTGAAATTCCTAAGGACAAAAATAAAACAGTGTGACAAATCTGAGGAACTTACACCTAGAATGTATATTTCTGAAAGGCAGGGATGACTGGCTTTCTAGTTGCCTTCCCCAAGGCTGGTACATGCCAAGGCTTAGTGCGACTTAATTGCTGAAGGAAGAACTCTTAATTGACTCGGGGTCTGATTTTTAAAAGTCATTTTAGCTCTAACGTCATTTTGGGCCCAGGTGAATTGGAAATATACCTCATAACCAGGTTTGGGAAATTAGCAGGTCAGAGATCAGGTCTCTGCCTAGACGTCATCACCCATCAGAGAAGCCATCACTGGCCCCATCTGTCCTTGTCCATTGATTTTTTCCATGGCACGTTCCACTTCTTCCCTTTCTATTGCATGCTTCTGTTCATGTGTGTAGTGTGTCTTTTCCACCAGAACATAAACTCCAGAAGCACAGAGGCTGTGGAATGGTTCACTGTTTTATGCCTGCCCCCCAGAGCAGAGATCGATGACAGAGAAATTGATGTCACGGGCTGGTTAAGCCTTTGGTGTGGGGTGTCCCGTGCACTGTAGGATGTTCAGAAACATCCCCGGCCTCCACTCACTAGATGCCAATGGCCTACTCCTGAGGTGGGACAACCAAAAACATTCTGAGGTTCAAGTGTCCCCCAGAATACTTTTTTGTGGGGAGGCAAAATTTGCACCAGTTGAATCTGCTGACCTAGAATAAGTTCTCAGTAAATACCCGCGCACATAAATGAATAGACTTGGTTTTTGCTATGAGTGAGCTGCCTGGCTGCTAACCTCATGTCTCTGGGTCTTAGTTTGCACAGGTATAAAATGCTAAGTGTGTATCTGTCCTGGAGTCTTTCGGGGGACAATGGCATCCAAGTCTTTGTGACACTTCAGTCCTCTGCAGAAATGGAGGGGGGCATTAGAGTTATCATTATTATTATTATTGATAATAATAATATTAATGGTAGTATTGATAACCACCAGCTTTTGTTCTTTATTTCTCAGGCCCAAGAATGTGGAAGAGTTTGAGATGCAGCCCCCGCATCACACAGGAAAGGTTGCAGGACCCTCCACGGAGGGACAGTCCATTAACCTGGAGAGGTGGGTTTCCAGGCGGCACTTGGCAGAGTTTCCTAAATAAGCTCATTAGGGTGGCAAAGCCAGCCTGTGCTCTGGCCCAGTTCGAAAGCCCTGATGGGAGGTAGGCTGAGCGCCGCAGAAGTTTTCCTAATCAACAAACTCCCCAGATATCGGCGTAAGTTATAAATGTTAAGAAAACACCACTAGCACTTTAATCTCCTGAAGATCACTTAGGGCTTCCACAAAGACCTTAATAAAGAACCGTGGGGCTCCCTCTGCTATAATCATTCCTAATTCAATGAATAGCTCTCAGCAACCCAAGGCTAATCCTGGTGAAATTGGATTTCGATATCGACCAATCCAGGGATGACTGTTGGAGAGAATACGCACATTTGTGTCGAAGCAGACACCTTTCAGATTCTGACCCCTTCCCAGGCTTCCCTCCTCTCAGCCTGTGTAGACATTGTTGAGTTCGCATGCGTGCCAACTTCTGGGGGTGACGGGGCACCCAGGCGTGGACACACATGCGAGGGATTTTGTAGCTGGACATCTCTGAGTTAAACTCCAGTTCCAACACTTCCTCACTCAGCTCCTGAAACCCTTCTGAGTTTCAGTCTCCTCCGCTGCAAGAGGGGATAAAATATTTCCATAACAGAGGTATCTGTGGTTCCAGGTGGCTGACAGCTATGTACATGACAATCACAAGGATGGCGGAGTAAAATGTGGTGAAGTTGTCAGCAGGAGTCAAAATTCAGAGAGAAATAAGAGATTTGGAAGCACAGCGTTGAGTGTGTGGGGAGGCGGGGTGAGGGCAACGATTAGGAATAAAACAAGAACTGTATCAATTATATTTGGATGACAGGTAGCAATTACGCCGCCCAAAACATGCCTCTTTGGCCTAAGGATTATTTGAGGTGATTATTTTGAGAAGCAGCAGACACAGGAGAAGCTCTGACAACAGAGTAGAAGTGACTCTTTTTGTAAGAGATATTTACATTTATAAAGGACATGTCCATTTGTAAGGGTGTCCCCTCTCTGTACCGGAAGAGAATAGGACCCTAAATCACGAGAAACTCTTATCAATGTCAAAAGCCTGACTCAAGTCTTCAGAACAACCTTGCCCTTGTTACTATACTTTTCCCGGCAACCTCCCATCCCTGGCCTACCCTAACATCTGTTGTCTTTAGCTGGAGATGGTATTCAAGGTGGTGGCCTGGGCCAGTTCGGCAGTTACTCTGTTTTCCTGGTTATTTCCCATGTATACAGGAGGTATGTATGTTACTAAACCTCTGTCGTTTTTCTCTTTTCCAGGGGGCATCTCAGCTAGGAACCTGAAAGGGTAGAGGTAAACTTATTTTTCCTCCCCTACACGATGCAAGTTAAACACACACGTATTCATAACACAGCACTAGATACAGTTCAAGGGTGGTGATCAAGCCCTTTAGAGCAGCCAGTCCCATCTGATAAAAGAACATGGGAGACACGTATGCAATTTTAAAATTCCTAGAAGCCACATTTCAAAAAAAAGTAAAAAGGAAACGTAAATTTAAGAATATGTTTGCGTTAATCCAATTATCCAAAATACTACTATGGTCAGATGTAATCAACGGAAATGGATTTTTACAATTTTTGGGACTAAACCGTCGAATCTTAGGATAACTTGTACGTAGGGCCGCAGCTCAAAGGACAGGAACATTTTCACTGGAAATACGTGAGATTTAGATCTAGACGGAGTTTTGAAAACTGACAGCGGAAGATCCAAGCGTTCAAAACAGCCTGGAATGGTTTCTAAAACCAAATTAAGTATCCATGTTAAGTTAAGTTAAAGTTGAATCAAACTAATATTCACACCAGCCACACGGCAGGGGCTCTAAAGACACCCCTGCTGGCAGAATAATGGCCCTCAACAACGATAACAGTCTACCCCTTGGAACCTGTGAATAGTTAGTGCATGACAAAGGGGAATAAGTTGCAGATGGAATGAAGGTCGCTCATCAACTGACCTTGAAAGAGGCAGAAGCTCCTGGATTATCTACGAGGCTCAGTGCAGTCAGAGGGACCTTACAAGTGGAAGAGGGAAGCAGAACAGCCCGCGTCAGAGGGCTGTGACAGGAGAAGGACACAACCCTCCGCCGCTGGCTTCCAAGTTGGAGGAAGGGGACCATGAGGCAAAGAATGAGGGCAGACTCTAGGAGCCATATAAAGCAAGAAAGGGATTTTATCCAGAGCCTACAGAAATAGCTATTACCCTGAAAACCCCTTTATATTGGCCTGGTGGAAAATGCATATACACCTGAATTTTGCATAGAATTTCAGGAAGTTCACAAACTCCCTGATGGATGCACAGACATCCATGGCCCCCTGGAACTGGCTGTGGAAGAGCATTTGCCTTTCCCCAATTCTGAGCTGAAATACCTGATGCTGAATATTACCATCCACTGGTACCATCGGAAGCCAAGTATGGAACTAACTGGCTGAAGCGTCTGGGATAGGGGATTAAAAATAAAAGTGTGCTGAGGTCCTACTCTGAGCCAGGCATCTTGGTAGGTGGTTTTCATACCTTATCCCACTGAATCACCATAACAATTGGGAAAACCGAGGCTCAGAGAGGTTACATGTCCTGTTCAAAGTCACAAACCGCAAAATGATGGCAGAGCCAGGAGTGGAACCTGGGATATGTAACTCCATACTCTGGACTCTTTTCAGTCTTCAACAGCCTCTCAAGGTCAAGGTGAAGATTCTCTGGAAAATCCAAACAGCCCAGCTTTACAAGGCAAACACAGAGTACTCTTACAGAGTCAAGATTCGCTGACCTAACCGCATTTGCTCTAGGTCTTGACTGGAAACAGAGGGCTAAGCTCTGTGAAAAAGCAAACCAAATCAGGTTGCTTCAGATGCCTCCTTGGAGCTCCCAGAGCCCTTTGTTTCCCTCTGTTGAACCCTCATTAACCACAGATTTTTTATTATTATTATTATCAGTTTACTTATCTCTCCTGTCCTACTAGAATGTTGAATATCCCAAAGACAAATACTGCACCGAATGCTTTTTGAAGCCCGTGACTGAGGCATGCAACAGGCCCCAGAGAATCTTTATTGCAGTATTCCAGGAAACCTCCCTGGGTCCAGCTTCTTTGTCCGCAAGCATCCCCAATGCTGCCATCCAGGTATCGAAACACAACACTCCAGAGGCAATGCTAACATGGCACAATTTCCCCCCAAGTCAGCTTATTGAATATTCAACATCTTCCCTCTCCTACACGCTTCCTCCCCTCCATGCACAAAGCTCTTCATAGTGATAAATAAAAAGTGTACTTTTGAATAGCCAGCTGCTTCTCCCTCCTCCACCAATCAAGTTATTTCTCAGGGAGAATAGCTTGTGAATGTCTTCCAGGCATTATTTGATTAAGTTGACAATATTATGTGAGCAATGGCTGAGTATGCACTGCGATGTACTTTGGACCAAATTGATTTGTGTAACGAACACTTTGCTCCATCTCTTCTTGCAGCCTGAATAGCGGTCTTGATTTAGCCAGTAATGCTGGACGCCAAGTGAATTTACAGGGTCCACAGTTCCTGTCTCTCTATCGGCAGACAATGGTGGGAGCAGAGCACAGACTGGCATAATTCAATACATTGTACTATAAGCTCAGAAAATAATATCACAGAGCTCTGCAATATACCTATTTGATTTGATTTGTAAACCTGATAAAAAAGCAATCGAGAAAAGTTCAGGGGGAAAATATATATGTTCTAAGCAAAAATGTAACTATATTGAATGTGTACAAAGAACTAAAGAAAGGGGTAGGGGGTGGGGAAGAAAATCAGGCATACTAAATCACCTTCATACCCCGCGTTAGACAATATTGCACATTCTCCATTTAAAATGGAGCAAGATTGTGCAAAGTTATTTTCCATTAAAAATAATAATAATGGTAAGCCCAGGGACTGTGAATTAAAACCCACGTCTCGGGTTTGCTCGCAATCCTGCTTCCAGACGGGGCTTGTGCAGATTCACTCAGCTTCCTGCTTTTTCATTTTCGCTCTGTAGGCAAACAAGTAAGTTAATCACACAGCTTTGGATGTGGTTAGTGCCTCCTTCTTAGCTCCGTGGGGCTGATTGCACAGCCAGGTGACACCGATTTAAGAAAAACATCATATTTTCCTCAGCTCGAATAAATTCAATGTCTCCTGGAATGATGAAATTCTGTAGAAAGGAGTAAGGCTGATGGGCAGAGAGGGCTGACACCACATTCTCCGGCAATTTTTTTACTCTTTGAAAGTATGGGTTGATCATGCAAGAGACCAAGTGTTTAACACACGGGTAAAGGAGATGGACGGCTAAGGTGTCTGTATTAGTTTGCTCAGGCTGCTGTAACAAAACATCGTACACTGGCTGGCTTAAACCACAGACAACCGCTTATCAGAGTCCAGAGGATGGGAAGTCCAAGGTCAAAGTCAAGGTGTCTGCATGTATGGTTCCTGCTGAGAGCCCCTTCCCAGCTGGCTACCTTCTCACGGTATTCTCACATGGCGGAGGGAGAATGGTCCCTCTCAATTCTTCTTCTTATAAAGATGCTAATCCCATCATGCGGACCCTGCCCTCATGAACTTATCTAACCCTAATTACTTTCCAAAGCCTCGGCCTCTAAATACCATCACAATGGGGGTTAGGGATTCAACTTATGAATTGGGGGGGGGCACAACTGAGTGCACAGCAGTGTACTAAAACACAACTTGCAAAACCTGGGACTAAGGGAAGGGGCTTTGTCCTGGAGAGGGACAGGGGTTTCACTGGGCTGGAAACCAGACGTCTTGTTATCCAGTAATTCAAAATATATTTATTGAGCATCTACTATGTATCTGTCCCTGGGGATATAGCAAGTGGGTTTGGGGATTAGTGTCTGCTTATCAGGAGACAGCAGACAAATAAGACTGTATCAAATGCTCTTTCTCTCCTTCATTTGCAAGGTTTTTGGTTTTTGGTTTCAGGAATAAGGAGTTGAAAATAACTGCTATGACTAATAACAGCAAACATGTGTAAACTCTGGAACGGAACTATCTGGGTTTGAATTCCCGCTCTACCATTTCCTAGCTGTGTGACCTGGAGGAAATTACTGAACCTCTCTGGACCTCAATTCCTTCATCTGGGGGGAAAAAGGAATAACGTTATCATCCACCCAAAAATGAGTCAATTCAGGTCAGCGCCCCTCCTGGCCCATAATCATGATGATGATAACCGTCTAGAACACCTGGCCACTTAGTTGAACGACGGGTACTCTGTTAAGCCGTTTGCATGCATTATATTTTGTTCCATCCCCTGAGGACTCAGAAGAAGACTCTACTATCTGTCCCCATTTTATGCCAAAGGAACTGAGGTTCATAGGAGCTAAGAGCTACTGCAGGATGCTGTTTGTAGATGGCAGACAGTGTGGCGGGACGGTTGAGAGGACTGCATGGCCAATTTCCTGACTCACATCCCCTGACGACCTCTAAAGAAGATGCAACCATTTTCCGGCCACGGTTATGAAAAACTCAGGCCAGTCCATTTTAAAGCTTCCAAAGTCAATGAGATTCAAACTCTTTTCCTAGTGCTACAGAGCTGCCGTGGGCAGGGCACATTTCCTGCCACTTTGCCCCTACCATTCCAGCCCTTTCGGTATCTGGGGGAGGTCTGCAGCACTAGGGTCTTGTTCTTTTGGGGCTGGGGGTTGGGAGGAAGGACGAAGGTCCAAGGAGGCAGAGGGTATTTAATGACACGAGATGCTTCCTGATGGTGAGAAGCTACTGCCCATCTCTGTGTTCTCTCTTATTCTGCTGGAGCTCTTGTGCCCCATGTGGCTTCTGTGGATGTGGTGCAGCCTGATGTGTCCGTATGCTTGGGTTACTCGGGGCACTCATCAGCCATCCCATGATGCTCCATTGCTGCTCAGGGTTCTATGTCTACCCGGTCAGTACTCAATGTTCCCAACTCGCCTTTTCAACTGGAGGTCCCTCATTGAACATCTGAATAGCCTCAGAACTCCTGCCCTGCCCTCTGAGTTTCAGGCTCTTTCAAGAGCTGGGGACGCATTTTCCATGACAGGTCTTTCCCATCCTGCTGTTCCGGCCCATGTCAGCAAGGCTCCGCCTTTATACATCCCCAGGAGTCTCTGTATTAATGACATCCCCACACCCAACTAATTTACGGAACTCCCAAGAACTCTGCCACTACCTCCTGCTTTGATGGCATCATTAAGATGAGCTTTCTGATTCTCTAGCTCAGCAGGCCTCCAGCTTGAAGGAGGTGGCAGCTTCCCTTTCTTGTCGGCACCCCCACTCTGCCTCTCCAGGAGTGACTCTCTTAAGACTTTCTCTGCACCCCACCTGAGCCCCCTGGATTTCTCTAATCCCTCATCCCATTCAGAAATCAAGGCCAATTTAAACATCAATTTTTAAAAAAGTTAATATCTTGTTGTGAATCCTCATATCCACCTAGCTCAAAGAGCTTTTTTCCCTAATGGATTATGCAAGATTTAATTTAACCAAATGGCAAATCTATACATTATGCTAATTTTCCAGGCCTAAGAAGAACCGCTGAAAGCATAATTCGGTTGCAGAAAATTGGTGATGAATTTAAGATGAAACTGATCTCAGCTAAAATGCCTGGATTTTCCTTAGTAATTATTTAATTTTTTGTGAAAATGCTTGGAACAAAGAGAAAAGCACTCTGAAGGTTTTGTTCCAGGACTACTGGGGATTTTACAGTATAGTCCAATCATTCTTTCCGAATGTTCATACGTCTATTCAGACATTTGACAGTCAAGGAATCCTGTCTCATAAAGTCCACGATTTCTGTAAACTGACTTGATTCAGCTAACTTCTGAGTTCCAAATCCTATTCATCAGCGGATTCATTTCTCTTGCACTGGTGGCTGGGAGGGCTGTAAATATACGTTCGGAAGTGAAAATACTAAGAAATACACTCTGAGAATATAAATGCCTGCATCTCCTTTCCAGTTTGTTCTTTACCTAGACAGTAAACTTTTTCTTAAAGGGCCACATACAGAGGACTTAAATAGACCCTTCTCCCAAGAAGAAATACAAAAACGGCCAAGAGACATATGAAAAAATGCTCAGTTTCATTAGCTATTAAGGAAATGCAAATCAAAACCTCAATGAGACATCACCTAGCACCTGTTAGAATAGCTGTCATCAGCAAGACAAGTAATAAGTGTCGAGGGAGAGGCTGTGGAGAAAAAGGAACCCTCTTACACTGTTGGTGGGAATGTAAATTGATACAGCCGCTATGGAAAAAAGGATGGAGGTTCTTCAAAAAATTAAGAATAGAATGACCATATGACCCAGCAATCCCTCTCCTGGGTATCTACCCAAAAAATCTGAAAACATTTATCCGTAAAGATACATGTGCTCCGACGGTCACTGCATCACAGTGGCCAGGAATTGGAAACGACCAAAGTGTCCTTCGATAGATGAGTGGATAAAGACGTTGTTGTGTATATGTACACAATGGAGTACTCTTCGGCCATAAGAAAAGATGAAATAGTATCATTTGCAACAACATGGATGGATCTTGAGATTATCATGGTAAGGAAGATAAGTCAGACAGAAAAAGTTGAGAACCGTAGGATTTCACTGATCTGTGGGATATAAAACTGAAAGCAACAAAGGAACAAGACAAACAAATAAAGAAACAAAAACTCATAGACACAGACAACAGTTGAGTGGTTACCAGAGGGTAAAGGGGGAGGGGGGTGGGAGATGAAGGTAAAGGGGGTGAAATATATGGTGATGGAAGGAGAACTGACCCTGGGCAGTAAACACACCATGTGATATATAGATGATGTATTATAGAAATGTACACTTGAAACTTCTGTAACTTTACTAGCCATTGTCACCTCAATAAATTAAAAAAAAAAAAAAGAGCCATATAGAACATAGTTTGACTCTGTGGGCCATAGTACCTCTGTTGCACCTGAAGCAGCCATAGGCAATAGGTAAAGAAACAATTAGCTTAGGTGGGATCCAATAAAGATTTATTTACAAAAACACGCAGAGGGCCAGACCTGGCCTGTGGGCCATAATGCGCCATGTTTGTTCTTAGAAGAGCCAGTACTCTGGGTATACACTGTTCTATTTGGTACCCTTTAAAGAGCTCCTGCTTATATACAGAACATTTTCTAGATATGAGGAATAAAGGACGAATAGACATATTCAGAGCCCTTGGGATCTCCTAGTCCTATAGGGGAAAAAAGAAAACGAACCATACAATTACAGGACAATGGGTGAGTCCTCTGATTGAAGGGTATATAATTTGTATGCGGAATTCAACAAAAGAAGAAATATGGAAAACTTCTTGGAGAAAGTCTTATTCATCTGGAAACTTGGCAGTTGTATATCAGCGGAACAAACAAGCAAACCTTTTGATGGTCTAAAATCCAATTCTTAAAATGAAGACAGAGAAACATCGACTGCTCCTGGGTTATCACTCATCTAATTATGTCAATCATGGCTCTAATGAGAAGGGGATGGGACTTCACATAAGATGTAGGTGGTAGACGTGATGCTATGTGACCTTGGACAAGTCACTCACCTTCTCAGTCTCCATTTCTTCATTTGTGTAAGAGGAATGGCAATACCAGCCCCATCTTGAGTCAGAGAGAAACAAATGGGATCATATCCCAGAAAGTTCTTTGGCTATTGCAAGCCAAATGATCTCTAGTCACCATTTTTCTGGGTTACCCTACTTAGAAAGCAACATTTGCTCACAGAGCAAATGAAAGAATGGAAACCAATGTAGCAATTAGAAGCCTTTTAGTCAGTGGAAGTTCTTCAATTCAGGAGACTTGGATTTTTGTCCAACTTTTGTCAATTTTTCACTATGTCACGTTTCTGGGATGAAATTTACTGCACCTGAATAAATGTGTGCCCTGACTTTGGTGGCCTTGCAGGTACCCTGGCTGAAAATTCAAGGCTCTGAGACTCAGGGGTGTTGGGTGTGGTAGGGGAGGTGAAGGACCCAACCTTGACAGTGGGGGTGGTTTGTGGTCACCTTTAGCAAAAATGCAGGTTTTGTGGTCTGAAAGGTAGAAAGGTTTGCTCGTGCTTGAGGTATAGAAAGATTTGCCTAAAATAAACCTGTCAACCTATCTCCAGGTATAACCTCAGATCACCTCCAAGTCACTTGGGGAAGCCTGTTGAAAATACATATTCCTGGCCCCACCCCCAAAAACCTAATGAGTCATAATTACGGACCCAAGATGAATCATTTCAAATAATTCTCATAATGACTCTGCTGTGCTCTACCATCTTAAGAGCCACCGTTTTTGTAGGCAAGAGTGTGAGTTTCTGTGTCTGGACTGAGAAAACAGTTGGGACTGGAGCCTCGAATGCCCAGCTCTCCGACCTTAGACACGTTACTCGCCCCTCTACATCGTACCTCTGTGGCCTTAAAACTGGGGATTTGTGAATTCATCCATTCCAACAATATTGATTGACTTCCTTCTATGTGACTGGACAAGAACCAAAACACAGGAGGAGGATTAAACCAATAATGCATGCAAAGTGCTGATTGATGACTTACGGCACTCTGTAAGCACTGAGTTAAGCATTAGTCACGGCTATCTATTAACTAACTTCCATATGCACTTTCCAAAAGCAAAACCATGGTTTGGAGGACCAAGCCCAAGCCTGGACTGGTACCTTGTTCATCACAGTTTGCACACAGCTATTGAACTGCCCATGATTTGAGGGGCCTGCTTTCTCTCTGAATTAAAACCTCTGCCTAGAAAAGAGACGTTTATCTTTTAAAGGTAGGCGGGGTAGGGGATACAGGGTTGGAGGCAGGTGTTGTTTCGAATGGTTTCTCTACTGAAGTCAACCAAGACTTCCTTATGGACCTCAAAATTGTCTGGGTTTTTCTGGGAGGTTATATATATGGAGAGGGAGAGGGAGAGGGAGAGGGAGAGGGAAAGAAGGGGGGGGGGGAGAGAGAGAGAGAGAGAGAGAGAGGGAGAGGGAGGGAGAGAGAGGGGAGAGAGAGAGAGAGAGAGAGAGAATATGACTGTACATCATAATACAATCATAAGGCTGCATTCCGAGGCAGATGGAACATTCCGATGGGGAGGCTCACTGCTGACTGACTGTTTGATGCTTTCGATCTTTTATATTGAATTTGAGATTACAAGCCGACTTCTCCATTCAAGCCTGCCTTGCATCTCCCCCAACATTTTGTTATCTTTGCTTAAACCTCTCAGGAAAGGCCTCTGAACCGTCCTCCGATGCTGGCTGCAAGGGAAATAAGATTGCTGCCTTATTCTTTAACAGAGAGCAACCATACTTCATTGAAGGGCAACATAACATAAAATTCTGGACTATTTTTATTCAATTTATATACAGAGGGTTCCCCCAAAAATGTATACACATTTTAAGAAAGGAAAAAAACTGCATGAAAATTGTAATAATATATACGGATAACAAAAGATGAGTACAAGTCATGTTTGACTTCTGCAATTACAAGAGGTGCTCAAAGTGGTTCCCATCGGTGTAATTTTAATACAGTTTTTTCCTTTTTTAAAATGTGTATACATGTTTTTGGCACCCTCTGTATATATATAGAACCTCTTTTACGGTGAGTAGCAGTAGAGTTCATTTAGCATAACCGCCCATGAGGACGGGCAAAGACGATGAATGCCCACTACAGTTTTCAGATGCTCATCTTATTTTATGTTATTTTCATATACTTACTTCAAATGTGCTCTAAAAAAGGCTTATGGCACTGACGCAGTAATTTGAGTGTGCCCTAGGACGGGGGTGGGAGAGTCTCTACAAATGCAGATTCTGGGGTCCCAGCATTTTCAGTGTGTACTTTGTCAATCTGGGGTGCAGCCAGGAGGTGCCGCAGCCTGCTCACACCTGCCTGTGAAAGCCGACTGTTCACTTGTCAGGGATATTGTGAGCCTGTTGCCAAACACAATCTCTAATAAAAATCAAGTGATGTAAACCCACAAGGAAATAAAATATATGAAAAGGAAATAAGCATTCAAAATTCATCACTTCCTAATTCTCCTACCACATTTTACGATTACCTCGTATATGCCCTGGAGGTTTTTCCTGGCTTTTTGTACCTGAATGGTGGAGATGCTCTACAGTGATGTCCTATTCCTTTGGCCAACTCTGCGTTCAGTGATGAGGCCTTGGTAGCTCGAAACTGGCCATGGTGGGAGTATTTATACCATGAAATCAGTCTTCCCCACCAACCCAAGCTGGTAGGAGCCAGCAAAATGCTGATGTAATGAGCACAGCAGGTAACTCTAATGAAAGAGGTTTTTGGCCCACAGTTTCAGAAAATACTGACAAAGATTCAGAAAAGCCAGTCCCTGGAAGAGTCATATTCTGGTCATTTTGCCAGCTGCTTTAAAAACGGCCCTTGGCCTTGGTTAAGGCAGTGCCAAGTGTTGCTGAAGGGCTAGACTCCGGAATCAGAGCTACCTGGGTTCCAGATCCAGCCCCGTGACCTCTGTGTGACAATCTGTAAATTGGTTAACCTCCATGAAACCTCCATTCGCTCATCCATAAAATGGGTTTTTCATACTCGCTTTGCAGACTCATGGCAAACAATGAAGTAAGACTATTATTAAAAGCGTAGCATGGAGCCTGGCTTCTAAGAATTGTTCAGTAAACGACAGGTATTTGATGATAACTATGATGGCAGTGACGCCGATGTGTTATTAATCAAGGCATTTGGGACAAACACCTTGAAGTCATGGAAGCAGTTGATGGATAGTAAACTAACTTAGTAATCTGACACGAAGAAGGTACTAGAAAAAAACATTAATGTCCATTTCAACTTCTTCATTTACACTATCATAGCCGAACAATATTAGCATTTGTATAATGGCAGTGCGTACCATGTTACATTGATTAAATCACTTATCCTCACGACACTTTCATAAGGTTGATGGTAAAATTATGCTCCTTGTATAGATGATGAAACTAAAGCTCAAGAGGAGGCCCACACAGCTAGTACATAGGAGAGAGGGCCACAGAATGAAGACCTTGAGCTTCTTAGCCGGTGCCCCACCAGTGACGTCCTGCAGCCAGCTTTCTTGGGAATGAGACTCTATCAATAAGGATTGTTGAAGCTGAAAACTAAAATAGGCCCATGAGAGGGAAATTAAAGGTAAAAGTTTTAGGTAAAAGTTTTATATTAAATTACTCATAAAAAACTCACAATGTTTCAGAATTACCTATGACCTTTATGGGAAATAATATGTCCTATATATTTACATTGGATATTGTCACACCAGGAAAAAGTTTGATTTACATGAACAGTTGACTCCAGGAGTGAAGCTATTTCTAATCCTCAAGTACCAGGGTTTTAACGAAAGGAGGGAAAGTATGTCATTTTGGCCGACAGTGTGATGTGAAAGAAACAAGACTGGATGAGCATCAGGAGATCCAGGTTTGAATCCTGGCTCTGAGATGTGGCTGAGTGCAGTATGACTTTGGGCAAAATTCTCAGAGCCTCGTAAATAATGGTAATACTACTTAAATTTTAGGATGTCACGAGGATGCTACAGAACTCCATGCTGAAGTGCTTAACACAATGTCCTCATTATCCAACAACCAGCAGGCATTATTTTCTTCTTTTAGTTCAGCATTTAATATTTAGGTTCAATGAATACTCATCAAGTACTCAGTATGTGATAGGTACAATTCTAGGTGATGGAAAGGCATAGTGGAGAGAGAAGATGTCAATCCCTCTTCTCAAGGAGCTTAACTTGTAGTAGGGGAGGGAAACAAGCACGAAGATCATAAATAAGAACATTGCAGAGTATGTGAAGTGTGCATACCGCGAGACAAAGCCCTGAACGTGAGGACTGGGGCTGCTAGAAAGGTTTTGAAATTCCCGTGAATAATGTTTCAGAAGGTGACATTTGAGTCAAAATTTGACAAAGAGGATGGAGCCATGGGGGTAGCTCAAGGCAAGAATGGTCCAGACAAGGGACAGCCAGTGCAAAGGTCCTGGGGTAGGAACACGGGGATGAGTGAGGCTTCTGCAATGAGATCAAGGGGAAGAAAATAGGTGATGATGTCAAGAGGTATAATGAGGAGGCAGGAACAGGTCACGTAAGGGCTTGTAGGGCGCTGAGGAACTTTGGCTTTTTTGAAAACCTTTTTAATTTCTGAAATAATTTTAGATTTATAGAAGTGTTGCAAACATAGTACATACCCTTCACATATCCTTTACCCAGCTTCCCCTAAAGTTAACATCTTACCTAACTATGAGCATTTATCCAAGAGAAGAAGTTAACGTTGGTCTGTTATTATTGTCTAAACCGCAGAACGAAGTCACATTTCCCCAGTTTTCCCACTAATGTCCTTTTCCTGTTGCAGGATCCAATCTAGGATATCCAATTGCATTTGTGGGATTTTGGCTTTTACGCTGAGAGAAGTAGGGGAGCCACTAGAGGGCTTCTCACAACGGAGGGAGATGAAATAACTTACATTGTAGGAGGATTGCTGGGTCTTTTTGCTCTACACTCAGATCTGAGTTGAGAGCAAGAAGATAGGAAGAGTATGTGAACTGGATTTTAATGAGCTGTCACTTAAATCCCCCTTCTGCTACCCACAAGAAAAGCAAATGTCCTTTATCAGAGTTACACCAAAAGAAATGGCCACAAACAATTATCAGGCATTTCACAAATACCAAATGCAATGCAAATGCTAAATAATGAACATAATCATTTCCTCAGTGCGTTCCTCGATTTTTATTACTGCAAATACTAGTTGTCCCAACATCTTGGATGTACGTTACTCCTTTCTCCCTAATAACCAAGTATTTTCAACGTGTATTTTCCTAATTGTCTAAACTAATGAGACCTGCCAGGTTAGAACATGGTGATAAGGTGGGCAAAATTACAGGTCTGATGTCATACATTTGGCTTTGTAGAAGAAAGGGAAACACAATAAGAACACTCGGCCGCCATAAAAAGTGCTCCAAATTGGGGCTCATTAGTTATAGGTGCTGGGGAGCTTGGTTTAAAAGGGGTGGGGGCTAAAATTGCCTGAATCACAATCCGAATCATTGATATTCAAAGTTAGCTGCTGACCCCTAGAGGTGCTCTGCTGTGGATATCCCCATATTTCTGATGAGGAAACAATCTAGAGGGGCTAAATCTTAGCAACATGTTAGAATACTAATGATCAAGAGGCTGAGCCCAAGAACTGTATTTCCTTCGTTCATCTTTCCTCTACCACATGCTGTGCCTGCATGAGGGCGTTAGCTCACCTCTCTGTGCTCAGGTTGTGATCAAGAAAATGGACTTTTCTATAAGAGTATAAAGGTATAGGATTGCTTTGAGAAGAAAAGAACACGTGGAAAGCGCTTAGGACGGTGCCTGGAAAACAGTACTTGATGACTAACTTCCTGGGATTATTAACGATTCCTGGGAGGGTACTTTGCTGGCCCTCTGGCTTTTCCTAGCTTTATCCTAGAATATATCATATTAAACCAAAACTATCTGTTCATTTGCTCATTTTCCTGATGAAAACGTGAGCCCTGAAAGATCTTCAATGCCTGGCAGAGCCTGGCATACACTCACGGCTTTGGAGAAGTGGACTCTTCAAAAACTCCTCCTAGGCCAATAGCCTGGATGATAGCTGAAGTTGAATGTCACCATCTACCAGAAACCTGTCTCTTCTTGGCCTCCAGAACCAGCCTCCTCAGCTCATGAGTCATTCCAGACTGGGTTGTGACTGCACAAACACGTGAGGTCAGCCAACTCCATCCTGCTGCAAGAATTCCCTTGCAGCTGGGGCTTATGACACAGCTCCAGCTGGGCGACACCCATCGGGACCTTCTGAACTGAGTTCTACATCCTGACCCAAATGCACTGGCCATGGGGAGACCTTCATTTCAATTGTCAATTTGGCCATATGTGTCATCCTTTCCTTGTGAGGGTGTACAAACATGCAGCTGTGCATCTCGGTCTGGTAGGTCTAACAAACGTGTAATTGTTATGAACGATTTGGGGCCATTAAGACTATTCTTCAAAGATTGTAGACATTGAAAAATTATAAAAGAAATAAAGGAAAGAAGGGAGGGAGGGCGGGGGGCCTTGTTCCTCCTGGAATGTCTTACTTCTCGGTGAGAGGACAGAGGGGATGTGTCAGAGAATATTTGAGAGTGGTTGCTATGTCATGCAAAACCAAACATAGCAAAAGGATGGGGCCTTGCAAATGCTTGAGACATAAATCTTACAGGGTCATGATCTATGGATTTCTCTTGTCTGCTTCTGCGGTGCCTATTAAGAAGGGAGTTAAGGTTCAGTTCATATTTTGCCATAAAAAGCATCATTATCAATTAACGTTGACCTGCTGGTCACGCAGGCCCTTGGTCCACTCATTCCTTCAGGCTCAATGCTGCAACTTCTCTGAAGACACCCTGGTGCTCAAGAAAATGCTTCTGGAAAATGTCTTCCAAAGTCTTTTCACCTTCTAAAGCTGAAGTCCTACACCTCTCGTTATTAAAGGAATATTCCCATGTTAGTGTTTAAATCTCCTCTAACTGTGAAACAATGTCACAGCCTATGTAAAAACCTATAGCTACAGGCCAACATTTTCATAGAAAATTACATAAAGAAGCATTCCTGGGAATAAGTAGTAAAATTCCACAATGAAAAGAAAAGATACAGACTCAGAACGGAAAAGACAGTCTGGAAACTAAATTAAGGATCAAAGAATGATAATTATATAAAGATACTCTCTACTGTGCTGACATGGAGTAAGAAGGGGGTGGGAGTAAAATGGCTGATACACAAATGGAATGAAAACCCATCACAGAACTGTAGGGAAAAGTGAAACTTCCACACTGAACATCAGAGAGGACGGAAGAGTGAAGGATGTGGACACAGGACCTTTGCACATGCTATTTCCTCTGCCAGAACATTCCTCCTAGGGTTTGCCCGTGAACGATTGGCTCTTCACTCTCATGTCTCCGCAGAAATGACACTCTCTTACTAAGCCTTCTCTGACCACACTATCTAAAAAGTATGCTGATCAGAAAACTCTGCAAAAAACAAACAAACAAATAAATAAGCCCTGATGTAAATACTCTCATTCTGCCCAATTTCAAGCTACCAACATGATACCACTGAACAGAGTTGGGAAGAAATGTCCACAATTGGCTCTGCCAGTTGTTCACATACTGAGCTAGCTGAAGTGACCCCATTTAGTTATGTATTGATGTCTCGCCCCAAATTATGTAAACTCAGCATAGAAGAGTCTTATCTGTCTCAATTGCTACTGTGTCCCCAGCATCTAGTAGCCGACACCCAGCAAGCGCACCCTAAAGACTCATTACTTGGGTTCCACCTCCTTGCCCTGTGACTTGGCAATCCTCTTCATACAGTGAGCTGGTGCCAGGGTTCATCTCCTTTATTTCCTTTCTCTCGGCGCTTCCTGGTGTCCAATATCTGAAACCATTGTTTCTTATATGTTGCCTTTTTGGTTTTCTTTCTTTTTTCTTTTTTTTAAATTTTATTGGGGAACAGTGTATCTCTCCAGGGCCCATCAGCTCCAAGTCGTTGTCCTTCAATCTAGTTGTGCAGGGCGCAGATCTGCTCCAAGTCCAGTCGCCATTTTCAATCTTAGTTGCGGGGGAAGGAGGGGTGCACAGCCCACCATCACATGTGGGAATTGAACCGGCAACCTTGTTGTTGAGACCTCACGTTCTAACCAACTGAGCCATCTGGCCGCCCCTCCGGTAGTTCAGTGGCAGCTCAATGTCTTCAATCTAGTTGTGGAGGGCGCAGCTCACTGGCCCATGTGGGAATCGAACCGGCAACCTTGTTGTTCAGGACTCGTGCTCTAACCAACTGAGCCATCCGGCCGCCCCAGACGTATTCCTTATTTTTAGTTAGTTAGGATGGGAATGTAAACTCTGTCCTCATTATTGCATCATGGCTAAAAGCCCAGGTCCCCTAAGTATTTCTTATCTGGATGACTGAGGATGTCTGAGTGGAAGGGACAGTCATTGTGGTCACTAAGAATTTTAAAATTCAGGACAACATCTAAAAACTCACCATCTGTGCCCTCCAGTGAGTTCAGGGGCATTGCGGTGCATGTTCTAGAAATTTCTAAGCCTTCCTACTTCTGTTAGGTAAGGGATTGAAAATTGGAATCCTTTTCTTGAGCACTGCTTGTTAATATGAAAAGCATCATTTAATTAGGACTAATATAAGATGTCCTGTAGAGTGATAATTTAATAATTCGGCCGTTTTATTTATACAGTGCCTCCGGGCTCCTCATTAAAAATGGAAGAGACATTGAATGGGACAAGTGGCTTTGCCACTACAAACATTCCGAATGCTCTCAGATCATAAAGTCTACCCTCTGGGCATCGTAAGAGCCATCTCCCTACCCTGGGAGCAGATATGTGTATCAGCAAATTAGTTTTCGTGGACAGGGGAGTCCCAGAAACCACCTGTTTACGCTGGCACTTAAGGGTATTGTCCAGCCCAGCCACCCACCACCCCACAACAAAAAAGACCCAAGAAAAGGTCCTCTTACTGCTTCAAAACTCTCTGGTACCTTCCACTTGCCCTTGGCATTAAGTGTAAAATTCTGGCTTGGCTAGCAAGGCCCCACCTTTTAAGCACTGCTTTTCTCATTCACATCCTGACGGCTCTACCACCTGCCTTTCACTCTGCCAGCACCACTGGGCTCTTGCCCACCTCCAGGCCTTTGCGTGTGTGGGCTCCTCCCCTTGGACCCCCTTCTTCCACTGTTTGCCAGACTGGATTCTCTCATCCTTAGTCATCAGCCTAAATGTCACCTCTTCAGAGCACAGTGTCTGTCTACCCTGCATTACTCAGCAGCCGTTCTGTCTGTTTTACCACCAAGGAGACCGAGCACTTGGAAGTCTTTCTTTGGTCCCTGGAGCATAAGCTCTGCCAGTCTTGTTCAGCACAGTTCCAGAGTCCAGAGACATTGGTTCTTAATGTGAACAGTAATCATTCACGCATAATTAAGGGGGCTCCTAACTAAGAGAGGTGGCACGAAAGAGCCATCACCCCTGGAATGTCCTCTCGATTGTGTGCCACTCTGCAGCCAGGGGTTAACTCAAAACAGAGATGAACGTGGTGGTGCCAAGTGCAGGAGAAACCACAGGGCCACACTGTCGCCTCTCCTATGTGAGTAGGGGATATGGATGAACAGAAGCAGACACGGTGACTGGAGAGAAGGGACTTTTGTGCTCACCTGTCTGGGCTCCCGCAGCATCCGGCTCAGCACCCTTCTAAATGCATTTGCCAGTTGCATTGGTGTGGGAGCATGCTTCATTCACCTCAACATTCCCAGTGCTCAGCACCGGATTTACAGGATTTTTTTTTAAACTAATAACTAACATCTGTGTGTGTGTGTGTGTGTGTGTGTGTGTGTGTGTGTGAGAGAGAGAGAGAGAGAGAGAGAGAGAGAGAGAGAGAGAGAGAGAGAGAGAGAGAGAGAGAGAGAGACTGAATGAGAGTGAACTCCCTACTTTGTTTCACAAGATTTTACATGGTGAATAGTCACTGAAAATGAATGGAATAAATTGCTCGGAATGCAAACGTCCCGTTTATTTCCATTGTACAGAGTGAGTTCTCATTACAAAAATCCAAAACAGGAAAGGCACCACGCAGGAGCAAAGGCTAAGCTGGCCTGAGATGTTATGGGAATGTCCATAACCCCTGGGATTTGCTCCATCACCAAAGGAGTGAAAATTAAAACAGGCACATGGCCGGTGGTGTTATCCATTCTGTTTTGTCTCCTACCAGGATAGATTACTCTTCTGCTTTAAAATATACACAGCTTTCACATTCATTAATCATAGGAACAGGTTGCAACTTCATAGCAGCCAATCCAAGAACAACAGCAAGGGACCATGAAACCTGTTTCCACCTACATCACACATGGACCAAACAACATATCTGAATTGCAAACTTCAAAACACAAACTAAATCACTTAGAAGTCTAATTTCTAAAAGCATGTGCTTTCTGGAATGGCCGGTTAGCTCCGTTGGTTAGAGCACGGTGCTAATAACATCAAGGTTGCTGGTTCGATCACCATATGGACCACTGTGAGCTGCACCCTCCTTAAAAAAAAAGCACATGCTTTCTAATGGTACAGCTATTTCACTGTTCATATGTGCAAAAGATTATGTGCTTTATGTTTTTCCTTTAATAACCTGGTCTTGTTAAGTATCTCCAGCTTGCAAAAGGGATTAAATATAGAGTCAAATCCACTATCTTCTCCACTTTTCTCTCCAGTCTCCTTTCTTCTCTCCTCTCTTCTTCTCTCCATTGTTGGCATATCATGGCAGGGAAGGTGCTAACTTAATAAATAATGTTTGCAGAAACAGTGGTGCCAGGTGACACAGTTATGCACTTGTTGAGTTAGTGGCCACTTAGAAACAGACTTTGGAAGGCACTGCACTTCATACTGAAAAGTGCTCATGCATCATTATGATCTAGCAGGTTGGCTGCTGAATTTTACAGCACTGCACACTACATTAACCTTTGGTACCGCCGATATTTATGACCTTATAAGAAAGTATTTATCAAGCTGAAAGCCAATATGCAGCACGGGTGTTGCAGGGAGTGCTGCCGAGAACCTGTTATCGTTCCTTTCTTCAGGCATTTTAAATCACTTGGAGATAATGCTTGGTACTCGGCGAAAGTTCGGGAAACAGGGCACTCCAATGCCATGTTGGTGGGAGTTTAACTTGGTATCACATTTCTGGAGGGTGATTTTTTTGGTTTGTTTTATCTGACTATCAAAAGCCTTAAAAAAAAATATGTGCATTTTTACTCTCTGACCCACCGGTTCCACTTCTGGGAATTTATTCTACAGAAACAATCATGAACGTGTGCAAAGATTTAGGCAAGAGGAAATTCATCACGGTGCTATCTGCCACCGTGAAAACTGGGAAACGACCGAAGTGTCCAACGCCAGGAGACCGGCTAAATAAACAACATGCAGTTGAAATGGTACCAGACAACAAAACACAGAGGCCATCAGAGAAAAAAAAAAGTTCAAATACGTGAAATGCCTTGCAAAGATACGTATAATATTTTAAATTAGAAAGCAAGTCACAAAACAGTAGGGCATGGGCCATTTTTGCATTTTTTTTTTATTTTTCGATTTTTTGGTGACATATTGCAGATGCTCTCAGAGGATGAACGACCAGGTGGTCAATGAAGTGACAGAACAACGGTGATGCTGATGATTTGCTTATTTCGGTTTTTCTCTTTTTTTCTCTAATGAATATGAGTTATTTGCATAGTTTTAAGAAGTCCTAAGGACCGGGTCTTATTTGGCTCTCCGTCTGCCACGCATAACACAGGGTCAGTATCGGATTTTTTTTAATGAGCGCGGTCACAGGATAATGGAAATAATTGCTTCTATTTTCATAACCCTTCCCGATTTCTAAAGCGTGCACACTGACGTCTCACGTGAGTGTCAAATAGTCGTGTTGGGTATGCAGGGCTGGTATTTCTGGTTCTACTCCCATATACAAAGACTGCGACTGGAGAAGTCATACGTCTCGCTGATGGTCACACAGTCTTAAAAGGCAGAGCTAAGACCTTTTCCCAAGTTTCCCCGCGCCCGAGCCTATGTTCCTTCCCCTCCACGGTTTGCCTCTATCTGGGGAGAAAAGCCAGGAAGAATACAGCAGCCATGGGTAAATCAAGTCACCATGAAGGTCAACTGCTTCATTCAGGGTACCTGGTTTAGCTCTAAATTCACCGAGTCAGAGGCAGACAGAAGTGAAGGCAGAGCTGGACTTCCTAAGGCAGGCAGCCTTAACACCCTAAAGCCCCAAGAACTACAGCAGGCGCATCCAGGGCCCAGGGACATGGCTTGTAGCTTCTGCAGGCTGTGGGGAGCAGGGGGCTGGCGCTGGGGTTTTGATGTCTCCCAGAATTATCGACTAATATGTGTCTGTTGCACAGGGAGATGAGATCAAAGCCTCCTGCAGAATGGAAAGGAGGAGGCCTGGCTGAAAGCACGGGGTCAGGAGGCTGCAAACACTGCCTGGATCCTGCCTCCCTCACTGGTGGGCTTCTTTCCTCAAAGGGAAACTGCTGTTCCAGAAAGGGAGGGTGGGGGCTCTCATCCCGTCAGTTTCGCAGAAACAACCTTTCACTATGTTCTCTTGGTCCAACTCCAACTCCTGTTTACTCTCAGCAAGGCAGAGGGGCCCCAGGAAAAATATAATTCTAGCCCCAGACGATAATCCAAACAGCTTTCATTTTGCATGTCTGCTCTTGGCCAAACGCTGTCTGATGCAGTTTCAATACACTACCCTGCTTAATCCTCACAATTGCCCTATTCATTCATTCATTCAATTAGTACATGTTTGCTGAGCACCTACTTTGAGCAAAGCGTCCAGGAAACAGGGATGATGAACAAAATACAACATGGAATTGATATCCTAGTATGGCTGACAGGCCAGCACAAGTAAGTAAACTAAGAAAGAAAGTTATTGCAAGATGCAATCAGTGTCATAAAGCAAACATATTCAAAAAATAAATATCCATATGTATTAGTTTGCCAGGGCTGCCACAACAAATGACAACAAAGTGGGTGGCTAAGACCACAGAAAGTTCTCTCACAGTTCTGGAAGCCAGAAGTCCAAAATCACCGTGCTGGCCGAGCCGCGCTCCCTCCGAGGGCTCAGGGAGAGAAGCCTCCCTGCCTGTTCCTAGATTCTGGGGGCTCCTGGGGGTCCTGGGCAGTCCGCGGCTTGCAGCCCCATCATTCCAGTCTCTGCTCTGCGCTCAGAGGGCCTCCTCTGTGAGTCTCATGGGGCCACTAGCTATCGGCCTCATGGCACACCCTAATCATGTGCGACTTCAGTTAACTTAATATAGCTGCAAAGACTCTACTTCCTAACAAGGTCACATTCTGAAGTTCCAGCTGGACAGGGATCTTGGGTGGGCACTATTCCTCAGTACATGGTACTATTCTACCCAGTATATGGTACAGTTCCACCCACTACATGGTACTGTTCCACCCGCTACATGGTACAGTTCCTTAGTACACGGTACAGTTCTACCCAGTACATGGTACAGCTCCACCCACTACATGGTACATTTCCTTAGTACATGGTACTGTTTCACCCAGTACATGGTACAGTTCCTTAGTACATGGTACTGTTCCACCCACTACATGGTACAGTTCCTTAGTACATGGTACTGTTCCTTAGTACACGGTACTGTTCCTTAGTACATGGTACAGCTCCACCCAGTACAGGGCATTCTTCCACCCAGTACAGGGTACTGAGTCCACTTTGCGAACTGGAAGCACAGCCTGCAAGTGTTTGGACACGTCGGTCTTTCTCCAATTCTTACTCCCTTAGTCATTATTCCCCTGAAGTCGTCATCATCAAGCAATATTGGCCCCCAAAGGACACACGTGAGAAATGGAATGCACTAACTCTGTGCCCAGACTTGGTGTCAGCTCTGGGTTCATTTCAGGTGTTCCTGGGCTCATTTTCCTACGTGGTAGACTGAGGGGATTGCCTCCCGCTTCACAGTCATTGAGAAGACAAATGTAAATAAAGAATTGAGGGCGCGGAGATGACTGCCCAGCAAATTACAGTTGTTAAGAAATCCCCCAGAAACAGTTCTCAGTTTTAATGGGCATAAGGCCACGTTCAGCTGGCTGTGTTACCGTGGGCACACAGACCATTTAACCCCTCCCAGATTCAGTTATCTCATCTGAAAAAGGGAAAGAGAGCTTTATCAGGGTTTCCTGAGATCAGCTGATACGGTGTCAGGCATCTGATAGGTCCTTGACAACGGCAGCAGCTGGCACCACCATTACCATTATCAGGAGTGGGCCCGAAGAAACCTCTTGTATTTTACATCAGATCCCAAACGTCTCCTCGAGTTTGACACCTTCCAGTAAGTGAGCCGTGAGAGTGTTCAAAACACTGGCTTTTCCACCCTTGTGTGAAGTTATGCATCGGGTTGGCTGCGTGATAGACTCACATGTTAACACTGCGTTCCCACTGGTCTCCTACCCCTGGCCCAGTAGCTCAGGGGTTGTACTCTTTAAACACCACCCTGGGTGATTCTAAGACATAGCTGGGTGCAGGAACAGCACTACAGTGCTTGACCTAGCTGCCCCCGTCCTTTATAACGAAGAACAACAACTGCCTAAGTAATTGTTCAGAACCTGGAACATTCACTGGGACTCGACTTACAGAAGGCAGTCACCGAGCCTCATATGGCAGTACCTACAGTAGCAACGTCACTTGAATTCCTTGCTGCTTATGTTTAGTTTTTAGTTAAATTTATCAGGGTCATTGGTTAATAAAATTACATAGGCTGCACGTGCACAATTCTATAATACATCATCTATATACTGCCGTGTGTGTTCACAACCCAGAGTTTTATCTTCTTCTGCCATCATACAGTTGACCCCCATTTCCCTTTTTTCCCTCCCCCCACCCTTTTTCCCTCTGGTAACCACCGTCTGGTTGTCTGCGTCTATGATTTAAAAGAAGACAAAAATGATGGGGTGAGTCTAGCCTCTCTCTTTTTGTCTGTCTGTCTCTCTCCCCTTCCTTCCCCTTTCATGCCTTCTCTTTCTTTCTCTCCTTTTGTTTTATTTTGTCCCTTTTCTCCATGCTACCTCCTCTGTGCTTGCAACTGTTTGGAAACCGACCTGCAGACCTAGCTGGTCTACAGTCCAGGATGGGAGATGAGGTGGAAAGCTAGGAGAGAGTCACAGGTCGGGTTACGCCTTGGGCCTAAGTGATATGATCCATATCTGTCTTTGTCGTAGGTCCCTGTATCCATATATTTGTTGCTTGCCTAGATATTTAAAAGGGAGCATTCGGTCTCCACTTCAGCCAATCTTCCCAGTGTATATCTCCCATGGGGTGGAAGGAAGTGGAAAAGTAGGTATAGTAGAATATTCTGGATTCCAGTCTTTGTTACATTTAATATCACCAAATTCGTATCAGCCATTTCTAACAGGGAACTGCTCTCTGGGTAGTTCAGGGGCCTAAGAAGCCCCAACCCCCAAGGCCAACACTCTTCTCCAGCTCAGGTCCTGAGAGATGGGAAACCTCAGCTACCGGCTAGGTCCTGCTCTCTGACCTCAGGCAGCTGCACTGGCCCTTGGGGATCTCCCTTTGCTGGAAAATGGAGCACCCATTCATTGGCTCTATGAATGACCTAGGAGGTTTTTTAAGCACCCACATCACTCGTATTATTCCACTTCATCTTCGTGACAGCCACCAAGATCATTGGCCAGATAAAGAAAGTGAGACTCGGAGAAAGTGCCAGGCTCAAGGGCCGCAGGGTAGTGAGAAGGAGAGCATGGTGACGGGGCCTGCACAGCCATGTTCTTTCCATCCTGATGGGCCAACTCTTGGGAGAACTCCAGAAAACAAATCACTAACCCTGTGTGTCCGAAATCAATTAAAGGGCAGATTAATATAATAGTATCTGAGACACGAGGGATCAACAGGATTTTCCTGGCAAATTGCGATGCATTTCCTGTGCCCTAAGTGAGAATGACCATTCAATTTTAAGTAAGATATGTGTCAGGGAAAATAAATAAAAATGAAGAAACACTGGATGAAAAACAAACATGGTATAATTTTTATACAGGGTGATGTGATAATGGGAGGTAAGACGCCTTTAGTGGTCGGGCTCCTCCTGGAGCTAAACTGGAGTGAAGGAAATGCTGCCACAGGTGGGCCTGGGCCCTGGAGTTGAATTTGCAGCCAGCGATGGGTAAAGGCTCCCTTTTAGCACTGTCAGCGATAAACTCTTCTTTCTGAGGGCACTTACTTCATGTGATGTTGCTAAGTCGTTTATTTTTAACCTCAGTTAGAGTTCTTTGTACCTGTTCTTAAACATGGATTCTGGGTAATTAGGGTGAGTTATCTTTCTTCTCAGGGTGTGCGCATGGCAGTAAGGGTTGGAAAGGGGTTTTCGTGAACTGTCGGAGCCTTGGATTCCATGGTAGGCGGCTTCTTCTGAATCCCGGGCCTGCGGCAAGGTGGACTTGGACATGTCTCTTATCTGACTCTTTGAGGGACACAGCCAGTCAACTCGTGGAATTAACCAGAGTCCCCAGAACAAAGATCCTTCAGAGACATGGCAGAGGCTGTACACAGAGGGGCTTCAGGGGAAACAGTGCTGGGTATGAGTCCAGCCTTGGTGACATGAGGAAGTTGGGGTTTGGGGCAAGTTATAAGGCTTCTCTGAGCTTCAGGTTTTCAATCTGCCCAAATGGAAATATTCATACTAGCCTAACATAGACGCTGCGGAAGCCACAGGGATTCCTCTGTAAAGTATCTCCTAGGTGTTTACTGATCTGCCTCATTCCTCTCTCAAGAAGAGATAGGACAGGCACTAACCTCCAGCCTGAAGAGGTCTTGGCTATCGTGAGCAGGTTGATATAGGTCTTTTGTGTCCATACAACAACCAAAGAGACAGCGGAGACGAAGGCAACCGACGGTTATTGAATGTATCCTGCATGCTTGGCATAGGTTGAGAACTGTACAATCATTGCCTTGTGTCATTGTCACAGCTACCCTCTGAGATAAGTCCTTTAATGATCCTAATTTTATAGTTGGTGATAAATGCCCCAAAGCCAGTAGGTGCCTTGCCAAATCTTACAGGGTGGAATGTGGGGGAATCAGCGATCAGTACGGGAGCCCACTCTCTTCCCTTAAATACCGTGAGGCCTGAACGAATCACTATAGGCAGAGAACAAGGAGTTTCATGCAAGGGCGCTAGTGAGGTCTGAAGAAAACCAAGAGGCACAAGAGATGAAGTGACATGCGGAGCTTGGAGAGTAGTGTGAACACTTGAAATTGGCAAAACACGCCTTTGAAACAAGCAGGAGACAGAGGTTAGAAGAATCCCCACCAGGAGTCACGGGCCTCCCTAAGCAATGACCATCATACCAGACCCACAAAGTAATATAATGGCATCCCTGATGAGAATGGAAGTTGTAGCAGCTACAATTTATGGAGCCCCTTCCATGCATTAGGGCTTCAAGGAGATTAAATAGTTGTCCCCAAGTCAGGCCGTGAGTAAGAGGCAGTGTTAGGATTTGAACCAGAAATACTTAACGTCAAAGGGCTGCCTTTTCTACAGAGGATAAATGAGTAGTGTGGGGAAGGTGCTATCATCTTGTCTCTTCTCAATTCTTACGATTCTGAGAAAGAGCCCTCTCCTACCTGTCATCCCCCAGGCCCCATCTGAAGCTGTGCTGGGGCGGGCCCGAGCAACAAGCTGAAAAGCATCATGGACTTGGGCAACAGGCCTTAGGCTCTTCTGCCTGGTCCTCTCTGGCTGGACAGAGTCTCCGTGTCCTCTGTATCTTACCTCACCCTGGCCACCAGTGGCTGGTAGCACCATCTTAGAACTGACCGCAAGTCATCAAGTGTGACATTTCGGGTGAGCCCGTTTAGAAATACCTAAGAAAAATAAAATAAGTGCCATTTATGGAGCGTCTACTGAGGTCAGTAGATTCACACGCATTATCTTTGCCTCAGATCACACAGCTTAAAAGCAACAGGGACAAGAGGTCACCTGGGCTTCTCTGACGTCCGAAAGCTCTTTGTAATCTATCTTACTTCCACCCCCCAAAAGAGACTCCTACCTGGGGATAAAGGGTTTCCAAAGATGTCATGGTGGATTAAAGATGGTTGCAGATGCTTTGCCATAATTCCCGGTCAAAGATGGAGTCTCTTTCCCTCTCCTTGCATATGTGCTCACTTTAGCCAAAAGGCTGGGGCAGAAGTGGCACATTGCGAATGTCACGGATGAGCTTTGAGAGACATGCAGCTTCCATTATCACTCCTTGGGACTCTCCCTTTTGAAATACAGCCACCATGTGAGTGTGTACATGCTGTGAGGGTATCTCCGTAAGACGTCTCATTAACCAGAGACCACCATGCTGTGAGGAAGCCCAAGGTAGTCAAAGAGAGAGAGAGACAGACAGACAGAGACAGAGAAAGGGCCATGTAGACAATCACCAAGGACCAGACATCTGAGATAATCCCAGGAACTTAACTGCCCAGCCCAGCCAGTGAATGAACCCAACTGATCCATCCAGCCGAGCCTTACCAAATTCTTGAAGCAAAGAACTGTGAGCAAATAAAATGGCAGCTAAGTCCCTAGGTTTGGGGAGAGCTTGTTGGGCAGCAATGCATTTTAATTATGTACTTAAACTGTTTACTCGTTTCATCTGTCTCTCCTAATAGAATGCAATGAGTCTGAGGGTAGAGACCATGCCCGGTTTGGCCTCTTCCTGACTCCCCAGTGCCCGTGACAAAGTAAGCACTCAACCAATAATTGCGAATGAATGCGCTACCATCAAACTAGTAGTAACGACAACAGTAGAAGTAATAATAGCAGTGACAACAGAGGAGGGGCAGCTGAAATCATCATGTAGTGCCCATCAAAGGAATAGCACCAGTAGCAGCAATTGCTACCATGTTGAGCTAAAGGAACAGCCTGCAAAACACACCTCTCAAAATGAGAGTCATTTTTGAGGTTCCTGCTATCGACACAACTCCCATCAATGCATTAGCTTAATATTCAAGATACTGTGATAGGCTTCTATACATTATTGCTAACCATCACTCACAATAACCCTTGGAATATAGTGAAGGTAATGCTACCATCAGAAACTCAAGTGACTTGTGCATGATCCAAGGTACTTAAAGACTTGACAAGGGTCTAGGTGGGTTTGGGAGAAGCTGTATCCTCATTGTTTTATCCTGGTTTCCGAGGGGCTGGAAGGGAGATGGTCTTAAGTAAGGATCTTATTGACGGGGAGAAGGACAAATGGAAGAAAACTGTCCCACTGAAGGCACAGGCAGGGATACCCTCCCTCCGCAGATGTTCCTGCTCAGGCCCTCTTGTTCTCCCCCTGCTAAGAGGTGTGCCCCTCCAGACAGCACTGACGACTCCCTCCGCCTCCCGCTTTCGGGGTCTAACCCAGGGCATCAGCGGGGCCTCCATTGATTTTCTCACTCTTCCTGGACACAGAACATGTCTGATTCATCTCTCTTTCCCAGCAAGGACCTGGCACACAGTAGGTGTTGATAAATGTTTTCTGAATTAAATGTAGTTGGGATCAATGCCCAAAAGGCAGATTCTCTCATTTCCATTGTTTAAAAATATCATGGATTTCCCCTCATGCATTATGTATCACAGAAATTAATTTATCCAGAACTGGTTTCCAATGCACAGTTTCCAGAGGCTCTAGACTGCATCCAGCTGGAAATCCACACTGGGTGGGGGGAGGTCTGGCTAGTCCCTGGCTCTCTGTGTTAATCCCAAACACCATTCATGAGGTAGGTAGAAGAATAAGGGGTCTGGATGAAGTGATGTCAGAAGCCAGCGTTTCCTGCCTCCTACTTGCCTTGGAAAGGCCAGGATGGATGGATCTCACAGAATCAGGTACATCTTTCCTTAGTCCGTCACCCCAACCTCAGTGGCTTCACCTTTCCTCCAGCCCCTTAGGCAAGGACTGTAGGAGAAGTAGTGTACAGTTGTGCGCTCTTAGCACAGGTTGTGGCTTCAGATATAACCACTTCCTAGGGATGCAGCCTTGGGAAAGCCACCAAGTCATGTCGACTCTCCAAGCCTCAAGGTCCATATCATCATATCTATACTCGATGGCCATTCTGAAGATTAAATGACAAGGGACTATGGGACCCCAAACGTGTAACAAAAGTTCACACGTGTGCATAGGGCATGTTACTAAGAGCTGTGGCAGATTCCCTGGTCATTGATAGTTATGCCAACCCTGGGAATTAGGCAGAACATTTAGTTTTATTATGTCCATTTGAAAGATGGGAAAATCACGACTTAAGTGAAGCCTAACCATAGTCCCCACTGACTGTCAACTATACACTACGCATAGTCATAAGAGCTTTGTCTGAAATACCTTCTTTGGTTCACAAAAGCCCTGTAAGTAGATAATTACAGTCTACAAATTGAGGCTCAGGGAGATTAAGAAACTTGATTGACTTGCTAGGAGGTGGTGCAATAGTCTTTGAACCAAGACAGTCTGACACCACATCTGGTGATCTTAACCACATGAGTGACGTGCGTAAGCAAATGTCCAAGCTGGAACTAACACTGAGGATTTCAAGCTTTAACAACCCCTCCCGCCATGACACTAGACACTGTGACTCAATTATAGAAAACTGTGTTTCAGAACAAACCTAAAACATTATCAATCAACTCCAGTCTGGCTGCCCAACTTTTTAAAGTGCACAGATTAAATGTGTCTGAAATTCAGATTTAACTAAATTTTATCGTTTAACTTGTATGCCAAGTGCTTTCCTATACATCAACCCATTTACGAATCACAGGTCCATAGGAGATAGTATTTTGTCCATTTTAAAGATAAAGAAACAGATGATTGGTTAATGATAAATCTAGGTGTTTCACAAACATCTCGAAGTTAAAACACAAGAGACAAACACACACATTAAAATTTTGATCTCATCTCCTTCTACTCCATGGAAAACGATCCTCCTCAACACCAAGATGCAGCTTTCTAAGAGTTGGCATTTACCCCTGGGCCCCGGCCTCTTTCTCACTTCCTGCAGCTGAGTTGTTGCCCAGGCCTCCCGTTCATGCTGTCTGCTCTTGTCTGGACCATGGCAATCGCGTACCAGCTGTTCATTCTGCCACTACCCCCACCGCCCCTGTCCCATTATGATGTCCCTCTAATCCATTTTCTTCACTGCTGTTAGGTCATTCTTAAAATAAAAATCTCATCAGGACCCTCTCTTGTTTAAAATCCTGCAGCGGCCTCCCACTGTACAACGAATGAGTATGCAACCTCCAGAATGGCTTATAAGGCCCTGCCTGGGTGCTCCCTGCCCATTTCTCTAGTCCCATCTTGGGCCATCTTCTCCCTGCACCCCCAACCCAGACATAATGACTTTCTTTCATTTGAATATGCTAAGTTCCCTCCTGCCATCAGGTATGAAGGCAACTGGTCAACAACCAGCGGCTATACAGAAAACAACACCAAAAAGCCCTGATTTGGATCATTGCCAGTTTTCATGGTGCAAATTCTCTCACCATGGCCATTTCAAGTTACGACCATGACGATGGGAAGAAACTCTTATGCACTGTTGTGTAGCACCTTTATCTTTCCTTCATGGCATTTCCCACAAATGTCATTATTGAATGATGCAAGTCATTTTTCTTGGTTTATTCGTAGTGTTTTGTACTAGCCTATAATTTCTTTGGAGGAGGATCCATGTCTGTCATTCACTCTTGAACCTCCAAGGCCTAGCACTGTGCCTCCAAAATAGTAGGAACTCAAGAAATATTCATGAATAAGTAAATGACACACAACGATTGAGTATCTACCTTTTGCCAGGCACTGTGCTTGACACAAAGAATGAAAAAGACAAATAAGCTACAGTGTCATCCTTGAGGAATTTATAGCTTTATTGCAAAAGTACAGTTTTAAATTATTGTAAAATTGTTGGATGTGCATTTAATAGATTTATGTATATCGGGACATATTGTAAGAGTTCAATAAACACATTTTTTAAATGCCAAAGGGGCGAATTTTCAAGGCACATACAGCATGCAAAAGGGAGTACCAGCTTTGAGATAGTGTCACGAAAGCATTTATAAATGAACAGAGGCTGAGAGTAGGAGTAAAGAGTTGATAGAATCTCCAGCCAAGGCCATTACAAATACTTCAGAATTTAATTCCAGCCTGAAGACTGCCCTGCTATCTAGCTAGCTTCCTTCCTGATGCCATCTACCCCAGTTCATTTTCAAAGTGTGCTCAGGTCTCAAAAACTGTTTGCATTTCTGAGCTGTGCACCACGCAGTGAGATGGCCGGAACGTGGGTCGCCAACATCCCCACGGCAAATAAAAGTGATATGGGCCGAGTGTGTACATCTGTGAAAACCTACGTGACTGTGAAGGTTGGCTCCAGGCTCCCAGCCAGAGAAAGGGCCTGTGAGCCCAGCAGCCCTGAGCTGGCCCAGGGAAGTGATGGGAATTTCCGTTTCACAAGGCCTGTTTGCAAAGTAATCCAATACATTACGGCGTATGCATTATTATTGTATTATATTGAGGAATGTCACATTTAAGGAGATTTCATAGCATCATAGCCATGCACAAGGGAATATAAAAGTGGTTAATAAAATAGAGAAGTACAATTTCCCTTCAGTGTTAGTTATGCTCCTATTATACTCAGAATAATAATCAGAGGTCCACTTAGCTCGACTTGGGAAATAACGGATCTGTAATTACCTCGTGTCTACAGTGTCATTACAAGGGCTCCACACCATGTCAGGCCACTGTGAGTCCTCAGAAACCCTGCAGAACTCAACATCCAGGCTGCAGAAGGACAATCACAGGGTTCCCTAAAGCCACACAGACATCGGGAAAGCGGAGACGCCTGTGCGGCCCCGGCTGGGCTCTACGCTGCAATCAGGCGGCCAGAGAAAACTGGGTCCTGTTCAGGTTCCCGCTGCCACGGGGAGTTTCCCACCCTAGGAATCCTTATTTCGAAACGAAAACATGTGATTTTCCTCACCCACTCACCCTAAGTTCTCCCTCTGCTGAGCTTGCTAAGTAAGGTTGGTAGAAAAAGAATTCTCTGCAGATTTGTTGAGAGCAATAAACGATGCTTAACCGATGGTTCACCAAAACCTGACCTTCAGTGCCGCCAACCAAGCCTCAGGGGCTCTTCCTGGGGTCAGTTGTTCTAGCTGTAGAAGTGATCCTGGGACGGACTACATTCTACACGTCCTCTGCAGAGCTGGGCATCAGTCGCCTGCTTATTCTGGTTAAGGGTTGGTTCCATTGCCTGTGCCTACTTGTTTAGGGCGCTGCCACGATGTATTTGAGTTCCGTGCTCACCGTTTCCTGGCAGTGCACCCCAGGACAATTTACATAACCTCTCCAAGGCTCTGTTTTCCGTATCTGTGAAATGGGGTTAACACCTCCTGCCACTAGGTTCAGCATCAATGGACTTCAAGCCTGAATACACTGCCCAACACAATCATTACTATTAATAATAACAGTTGTGATATTCAGAAGAACATATGACATTGACTAATCCTGCTTTCATTTAAATCAAAGTCAATAGCGCTACAGGTTTCAACTCCAAAGAAAGTTTTTGGAGAAAACATGGGCACTGTGTGAGTGTGAGTGTGAGTGTGTGTGTGTGTGTGTGTGTGTGTATTTGCAGGTGGAAGGGGATGCTATATTCCCGATATAAAAATTCTGGTATTCACTATATTCTGCCATTACACATTTATTTTCTTGCCAGAGTCCCAAAGGGAAGTCCAGTTTGATGGAGAGGAAAGAATGAAAGTAATTCATCGGTAAGGGTAGAAATTGCAAATATCTTATTTATAAAAGAATCCACAAGACTCAGATGACCTGGCCAAACTCCAATGCCTGAGGGCCAGCCCATGCAGACGGGGTGATGAGCTTAGAAATCCTACAGGACATGGTGGGGACTGTGGCAGACAATCTTGGGGACAGCCCACCCTCAACATTAGCACATCACTGCCATGTTTTGTTAGATATTTGCATTTGTTAATCAAAGCCAGATTGTATTATGAAACTTCCCATTTTAAAGTGTAGGCAATTAATTCCATTTATGAGCTCAGATCTGAGGTCTGGATAAAGCCAGCAGGCCAATATGTAAAGTTTGGCCTAGATCAGAGGGTGGCAAACTTTTCTGTGGAAGGCGAAATAATAAGTATTGTCAGCTTAGTGGGCCACATGTTTCTGGTGCAGTCACTCAACTCTGCAAAAACAAAAGCAGCACAGAGAATGCATGAATGGATTGGTGTGGTTGTGTTCTAATAAAACTTTATTAACAAACACAGGCAGTGGGCCAGAATTGAACTACTGGTCAAAGTTTACCAACCCTTGGCCTAGCTACTTAGCACTGATACGAACAATTTGCAGAAGGCTGGAGAGGAGAGAGAAAAGGGAGAGCTGCTGAGGGGTTCTGGGTCCCATGGACAGCTAGACCACGGAGCAAGGTAGCCAAGGTTCTGAGGTCCAGGCACTGCTTCCAACTCCCTTTTCCAACCTTTGACCCTTCCATTTTTCACTGCCAAGAGCATCAATCAGCAACTCAAGGCAGGAAACGGTCCCCAAATCTAACCTACCTTGCCTCCTTCTTGTCTCCCAATTGCCATCTCCTGGAGTCAGGAAGACTAGGGGCTCACCGCCCCACCCCCAAGCCTGCCCACCCACGTCATCTCTGTCCCTTTTGTGAAGCCACCAGATGAGTGTCACCCTGAGATACTGCCTGGAACCCCAGGCTACTCCTTGCATAATTGCTAACCTGACTCCCACTGGCAAGCCAATTAGAGGGAAAAGGCAGGCGGGGGGAGTGAAACCAACCTCCTGTCATTGCCACTACCAGCACTTTTCTTAGTAAAAAATGGTAGTTAATTTCTCCCCTGAAAAAAAGGCCAGGGAACAATCTCTTTAAATTACAGTGTTACAATGTGAAGCAAAGATGCAGAAGTCAAATACAATTTGGGTTATAATTAGCGATTTCCTTGTAGCAAGTTTCTCTGGGAGATCCAGGCTTCGTCTAGTCAGCTTACCAAGTGGTTTGAAGGTCTCTTTCACTCCCTGGGGCTAGTGGATGCCTCACTGGGGGTGAGGAACAGTGTTTGGGGGGTGGGAAATGTGTATGTGTGTGTGTGTGTGTGTGTGTGTGAACTGAGGCAGTTTTGAACTAAACAGAATTATGCAGACAAAGACTGTTAAGATATTTGTCTGCCACGATATCATCATGATTAAAAGAGCAGAGAATGTCCTTTAGGTAAAATAAACTACTTCTGATGGGAAGTCACACAGGCTGATTTCAGGAATCTACCAGAACCTCTGTGGATTAATTAATGCATTAATTGTTGGATTATTAAATCGTAGTCTTGGTACAGAGCTAGATCCAGTTCCTGCACAAACTCTTAAGAGGGGCAGAAGCTCAAAGACTGGGTTCCTCCCTCTAGGCGAGTAACAGATCCTTGTGAGTCAGGCTAGTCTGAGAGGTGAGCTCCCTCTATTAATTGTACAGCCTTGGGCCAAGTCACTTAACATCGGTGTTTCTGTTTCCTCATCTATAATTTTGGCATCTTCACACCCATCTCTTGATGGGTTATGGAATGTGAACAAAATGCGTATCATTGTGCGTGGCTTGATGAGTAAGGGAGTGGACCCTGGGGTCAGACTGGCTGCCTTGACATTCCACCTCTGACCTTATTAGCTCCGTGACATGACCTTGGGCAACCTCCTTGGTTTCTGTATGCTCTGGTTGTCTCACCTAGGTAACACGGGGTTACTTATGGTCCCCACCTCCTCTGGATGCTGTCAGATTCAATCAGATCATGCACAGAAAGCTTGTAACACCACTGCCTTGGGCATCTAGTATGTGCTAACTAAATGCCAGTTACTGTTATCGATACATTATTAGTCAAGGAAAGGACTGTTGCGTCTTCTTTTCTTTCTTCCTTTCAGTCCAAGAAATTCCCATTTGTTTTTCTGCTCGACCAATCAGGATGCACATTTACATTTCCCCCTTTTAAAAGACAAAGGCAGCTGAAACTCTTTGAATTGGATTATTTGCAACCAACCATGAATTTTTTCTCAAGAAGGAAATCTGTCTTTTCGCTTCCCAAACAAGTCTGCCACACTTAAGCCTTCAGATTATCTTAGTCCTGCTGGCCTGGTTTGTTTTGAACCGTACAGTCTGCAAACCTTGGTTTACTGGAGAATGAACTTGCCACGCAGCTTTGTTGCAAGGATATGGACATCAAATACAGGCCAGGTCCTCAAGCCTGGATATGTCCTGTTCCTGATGCCACAGGATGGATTACTGTCTGGGTTACAGTGACCTTCTCACCAAAGTCCAGGAGTTGGAGAGACCATGAAAGTTTCAGTGGGATTTCTATGCTGCTGGTTCACCTGTCAGGCTCACCTGCCTCGCAAGGGTCTGTTACCTGACAAGGGGGCCAGAACCAGCCTTCAAGCTTCTGGGAGCTTCTGCAGTAATGCAGACCTACCTCTACATCAAGCCTATGATTTAACAATCCAACAGCCTCTATGCTCTTCAGGGATCAAATGGTGGAAACCCAGACACTAGTGAGAGTGTTTTGACCCGGGAGTGATTGGCACTGATGCTGGTGGAATACACCACACTCTTGAATGAGTGCACACAGCCCCATTGGCACGGCCGCCCGATCCGCGGGAGAGAACTAGATCAAATAAAGACTTTTTAAAGAAGTTTGAAGGCCTTTGTGAACAGAAGGCCCAGTAGTGGCTGAAACCTCTGGCTAGGAACCAAAATAGGATGTCAAAGAGAAATGGAGACTCAAATCATGTAATCCAACCACTCTTAAAGGCAGGGTCATAGGCGTTGTCTATTCCAATGTGGCCACAACCTTGAGTAAGTGGATTTTGAAAACTACGGCGGAATTCAGGAGAGAGAGTGGAGGAAAGGGACGGTCAAAGCAAGTAGACTACAGGAGCAGGGGCAGGGTTCAGTGGGAATTTTCTTTTAGGAGGTTCCTGTTCTGGTGTCTGCTGTGAAAGTCACTGTGTGACTCAGGCAGGTCACTTTCCGTCTCTGAGCCCCAGCATCATTCATAAAGGAAACAGGCAGACAAGATGGTCATTCCAAACTCTAACGCTCTATGACTCTCTGCACTGTCACACTGAAGCATCCAACGTGTCTTTCTAATAAACCTGAAATACAGTCTCACTTGAAGGGTTAAAGTTCCTAATTTCATCCCTTGGAAATAATAATAATAATAATAATAATAGTAATTCATCTTTAAAAAGATTAAATCAAAGGTTATTATAAACTCAGTAGCTTCACAGGCTGGGCAGATAACAAAAATGTGTGAAGCAGGAGCGAACAGGAGAGTCTGTAAAAATCCAAACTGCTGTTACCTCTTGACAAAAAAAAAAAAAAAAAAAATCAAAAGATTTTGTAATACTGGGTCAGCAATCCAAAATGGCAGATTGGATGGACTGACGGGGCACCCCCTTTGGATGGACCTCGGGATCCTCACTAAAGGGTGGCACAGCATCGTGTCTATGATTTTGTCATTCCCATATTAATGGGGAAAATTAATTATTTATTTTACGGACGTCTCCATCATAAACTAGGCTCTTTCAAATCTGTATGTTGCTTGCCTGGACCTGAGAGTATTTGAGTTTTGGCCCTTCACTTATGCGATCTCCTTACATCTGTGCAATCAGAAGGTTGGACTAGATAAACTCTTGGGTTCCCTCCAGAGCTAACACTCAAAGGTCTGGCTGAACCATCCTTGAACCCTCAGCTAACAGAGCATATCCAACTTTTTCCCTGAGTCCAAAGAGAGTACAGAATTCGTATGAACTCATTATAGACTTGTACAATGCATGGCCACAAGTCAAGAGCACGAGCTGATGGATGGCTACTACTGAGTGCTTCAAATACCGCCCACAAAACAGATCAATTCCTGCTTCTAAATTCATTTAAAAACAAATGAAAGCAACAAAACCATCTAATGGGGCTTTGAGCTATGCAAAGGTAGGTGGGTTCTTCAAACACCTACACCAGTCACTAGAATACCTCATGGACAACATACTTGGTCTTCAAATTATCCAGTCACTGCCCCAACACAAAAATTATACTGGGTGCTAACACTCGCTCACAGACTAACATCCTGATCAAGGATGGAGATTGCTTGGTCCTACTGAGGGAGTAAGATTGATGAGAGTGAATACAAGTATGAATAAGCACAAAACACAAACACAGAAAACCAGGGTGAAACTTGTCAGATGGCTGCCGGACTTGTGTTTAAATACGACACTGAGTCTCGCTGAGGCAACATTAACTCAAGTCAAAACATGTTGGATCTTCCTCAACGCCAAGATGCTTCAGGTCTCATGAACAAAACTTCAGTCGTATATTTCTCTAATAAATCTTAACCTTGTTTGTCCACACCCTCGACTTAGCTCAATAAACAGCTTGGACCAATCAACCGTACTCAGGCGAGAGTGACTGAAAACTATTTGCACAGAAATCATATTAAATACAAGAATTACTTTTAAAATAACTGGGGGATTGTGAGTCTCCATTTGACTCGCACACCGCAAATTTCACACTTCGTAGGATGGATTGATTCTCCTGCAAAAAAATTAGAATGAAGAATTCAGGACAGAGGAGAACACTCTGATTTTCTGATTTCCCATGAAGAATGATGTAACTATCTTATAATTATCATGGTTCCTATGTTTACTGTGTGCCCGTCACTCTGCTAAGCCCTTCACTGACATTACTTCATGAGGACTTCACCACGACTCTAAGCATCACATACACAGAGAAACAGAGTGAGGCTCAGAGAGGTCACATCATATACCACTGGTCCCACTCCGCGTCAGAACTAACAGGGGAACTGCAAGCTCCTCACGGGGATTCCTCCCTGTTTCTCCTGATAATACCTTAGGGTGTTGATCCAATGCCATCATTTCTGACCTGTCATGAGAACCTTCAATTCTACCAGAATCCAAGGCGGTGGCCCTAGTGCCATAAGGGACATTAGACACACGCCTCTCTGATGCTCACAATTATGCTTGTTCTTCTTGGAGTCCTCTTGACTTAGGCTCCATCACGCCTTTCGGCCTCCCGGGGACTGGGTGCTCTGGGGAACAGGGGCTTTACAACAGTAAAATAGCCCTAGTATTGCGTAACGAAGGCCTTTCATTTATCCTGAAAGCCATGGGCCATTTACTCCAAAGCACAAACAAGAGACAGAAGCATAAAACTCATCCTCACGAGGGAACAAGGGGCAGTACCTGTGCCCTGAAAGTAAATGTGAACCTTAGGAAAATAGAATGAGTGTTGACAAAACAGCTCAGCCACAGTGTCATCTGAAAAGACAATTTCCAAGCCACCAAAACATGTGATTAGAATTTGCTCAAGGCACAGGTCTCAAATAAGAGCACGCTGTAAGCCTGTAATACTGCACATGCTTGGGTCCGCTAGAGCCTCCCAGGGGGACATGAGTAATAACACCAGGCAGAGCACGCTTTTCTCCACGGCGATCTGTTCAGAGGTAAACCCAGCGCGTTTTCCTGGGCATGCCTGGGGATGCCTTCTGGGCTTCCAGCCCTTAAGAGTTTTGGTCTTAAGTCTCACATACCTGGTTTGGAGCTCCAGCTCCTACCTGTTAGTTACAATGACCTTCAGGAAGTTATTCGCCTCACGTTCCACAACAATAACACAGGATGATAATCCCTCACACATACTTTTTTTTTGGTGATGGAAAGTCAAGGTTACCTGAGATTGTGCGTGCAAAGTACTTAGTTTGATGCTCACTGAACAAAAGTGATCATTTTTGGGATGATTATTCCAAATCCTATTTTGAGATAGCTACTTATCTTATTTTTAGATATGGTGTCCCTCAATTATGCTGCCAAACTTTTGAGGTAAGCACATGAGGCCATAATCCCGCCCCGCCTAGAGAGAGGCACTGTCTGGCGTTTTATAATTCATCTCTGATGGTTGTATAGAAAGGAAGAGGAAGGTGGAGGAAGGAACAGTAGGAATAATATCAGAAGTCAAATGACCAGCCCAAGATCCTTCCACTTGTAAACAGTGGGGCAAAGGGCCAAACTCTAACAAATCCTGAGCCCAGGCTCTTAACTGACCTGCTTCTCTAAACTGGTCAGTGGAGCTGATGAAACCAGCCTGCGGAGGAATTCTAAATTGCTTGCCCTGGTTTCAGGCACCGGTCGTCTAAGCTGCCAGCCAGGGGACTTCTAGGGAACACCCTGGAGATTGAGGCGAGTCTAGCCTTTGACACCAAACAGGGTCAGGTGAGGATCTAGACTCTGGCACTCCCCAACTCCAACCTGTCAGCCTCTTCGTCCCTCTATTTTTCCAGTTTGAGAGATGAAAGAGTGCCTCGCATGATCTGCCAATGGCAGCACACCTTCCCTTTCTTCTCTTTGACACCAGACAACTCTCAGACTCCTTTGGAGTAGCTACACCCAAGCATCCACATATAGAATGGCCACAAGCAGAGAGATGGAGCGTTGAGCAATTTGGGCGAGTGTGTGGGCAGCAGGCCTTTTCAAGAACTGTCTGTGGGGGCGCAAGTGGGCTCTCTGTAGGGTAAGTGAACAGTGTCTACATTTCAAAGCCATCTGTCTTTTCAACATTCACACAGAGACACCCAGACAGGGACAGCCATATTTGAAGTCAGCTGTTTACTACAGACTGACTGGGAATAACAACACTGTAAGATAAACCCCAGAACCTAAAAGTCCAAGAGAAACATGAGAAAGAATGAGTTGGATCCCAAAGTGTGATACAAAATGATCTCCCAGATATATAGGGTGCCAAAGTGGGTACTTAGTCGATGTGAATGCTATTATTTTGAAGATGGAACTAGTGAGAAGTTAGAAGACTGATTTAGAGACAGAGAGAGATAGAAAACAGATGAAGATAGGGATAGGGATAGAGATAGAAATAGAGACAGAGATAGAGAGATAGATGATAGATAGACAGACGGATAGATAGATAGATACAAGCAGACTGCTATAGATGGAATTCTTGTGTCCCCCCAAAACGCATATGTTGAAATCCTAGTCTGGAGGGGAAGTGGGGTCTTTGGGAGGTGCTCAGATCAGGAGGGTGGCGCCCTCACCAAAGAGGCCTCAGAGTCCCCTTGCCCCCCACCACGTGAGAACACAGTAAAAACATGGGCGTCTATGAACCAGGAAGGGGGTCCTCAACAGATACCGAATCTCTTGGTGCCCAGATCTTGGACTTCCCAGCCCCCACATTGTGAAAAGTAAAGGTCTGTCGTTTATAAGCCAGCCAGTTTATACTATTTCTGTTACAGCAGCCTGAACACACTAAGACAGGGGCATATGCTTGCATTGGCATCAAATACTTCTGGAGGAAAATAGAAGGGATTGGCAACTGCTGTTTCTAGCAAGGAAACTAAGAACTGGAGTTGTGTGCACTAGCAAGTTTTCGTTTTCATTGTCTAGCCTTTACTCACGTGTGACTTTTTAAACTACAAATCTGAGTTACTGTACTAGTAGTCATAGTAACAATAACAACAACAATGGCTGGTTAACAAAACCGAATGCGCTGAGAACTTGTCCCCACAGCTTAGCTACATAATTAGCTTCCATAGCCTATATTCTCTAGTGGACCAGTATGTAAATAGTTAAGAACAGGAAGTCCTCAGCAACCCCATGTCTTATCTTCTTCAGGTATTAATGACATCTGGAGACACAGCTAGCACTCCAGTGAAAACAGCCGAGGACTAAGAAGAAGCTGGTTCCTTAAACAGGTCTTCCTTCTATCAATAGAGCTCGGGGAACAAGCTCAAAGACCCACATTCTTTCTCCCATCAGATCCCAGAGCGGGTGGGAAACTTTTAAACAGACTGCAGAGGTGTTAAAAATAGAAGTTAAGTTGCTATTGGAGATACATGGAGAATTCACCACTTGCAAATCTCTAATTATAATATGTCAAGAGTAAAATACCCTGTCAGGAGCAGTATCTAATAGAATCCAGTATTGGCTCTGTCAGCACAGTGATCCAGGTGTTTGGAGGCCTACATTAAATAGACATTCAGCAGAAAAATGTCCTGCACAGACTCATCTCAGTCCTTGGGGAACTGAAAGGATGACCTGGTAAGTCTTGGCTGTCTGTACTTTCTCAGCTCTGGTTCGGAGCTCTGGATGCAGCCTGCTTCCTTTTTACAGATTCTGCACTTTGTGTTAAATCATGTGCATATATTAGAAACTCTTGGAGCCTAGCAGATGGGTGGATCTTTTCTCTTCCCCAAACCACTCACTTTCTCGAAGAAACGATGGCCTCGACAATGCCCTCAGACTGGCATTAAGCACCGTGGCTGCATGCCAGAGGACAGCTCGAGTTATTCCCGGTACAACACTAACCTATGGGGAGCAACTTCAGGGTGCGTACACAGTGGCCATGTCTCCCAGGGTTGGGAGAATCGTGGGTCTGACCTGCTGGGAGGTTAAATTCCTTCCTTGGGAAATGCAGAAACTGGAGTGGGGAGAAGTGCTTGTGGTAAATGAGTGAGGACGCAGACACAATTTGAAACAAACCTGTCAGACCCTGTCCTGCACAGTCAGGAAAGCACAACTCAGAAGTCAGGCACGGACAGCAGAGGCATCTTCCCGTTTGGCCGAAGAGAGAAAAACATGCATGGCATCTGTAGAAAACAAGATGGCTGCTTTTACACTCCTTCAGGACCAGCCACAAACCCTCCTGCTTCAGCTTATCATGATTCTTTTCCCTTTAAGACGTGCTGTAAGGGTATGTACCACACAAACGTGGCCGAAGGAGACAAAGTAACTGGCTAAGCAGCCCCACCACCAAGTCACTCACTCCAAGCTCTGAGAGGCGTTCATTGCCCTGTAAACACGCTAAGCACCGTCTGAACCAGATTCCTGGGTGTGTGCCCAATTTCAGCAATTATTTGATTGCTCCCATGCTCTAGAACTTGATCACATTACAATAATTAACAGAACACATGTCCAGTAGCTCTGTAAGGGAGGAGAGCTTGTCTGCTCACCAGTCCACCTCGCTGCAGAGAAGGATGCTGAACACCTCAGCTTCCCAACTGGATAAAGATTTCCTTTCTGGTAGGCATAATTAACTCTTTTGTTTAAACTTTCATTTTAGAACGCTTCTGGCTTAAGCTCTTTTCAATGGCTTCCCATTGCTCCTAATGTGGAAATCCACCGTCTTACTGAACCCACTAGGCCTGTGGGATATGATCCTTGCTGGCTGTTCCTATTTTATCCTTTGCCACTGCCCCCCCAGGCCCCCACCCCACAAACGCTCTCCACAGGCCCTAGACACACTGTCCTCTTTCTAATTCTTGGAATGAGCCAAGCTCTTTCCGACCTCAGGACCTCTGACCTTGCCATTCTTTCTGCATGAAAAGCTTCATCTTCTCACCTTAAATATCATCTCCTTGAAGAACGGTTCCCAGACTACACATTTGCAGGCAGCACCTCTAGTCTTTTTTATCCTCACATAGCACCCGTCTTTTCCTTAAAAGCCTGCTTCACGATTTCTGTGTATGCAGGTAGCTGTTTCCACGCCACATGTTCACTCTCTGCCTCTCACACTAAGTTACAAGAGGGAAAGGACCGTTTCCATTTGGGTCAGCCACATCACCTAGCCTGCACCCTGGCCTTAGCAGAGGTTTAATAAATATTTTGAATAAACGGATGAATGAAAAAATGAATGAATCTTCCAAAGCAGTTAGTATAGTTGGCACATGCTAAGGCTTAATAAATAATGTCTGATTGAACTTTTTTTCAGTCCTGAAAACGCCGTCTGAGGCCCTACCACCATTGGTTATCACAAAACAACCAACACACAAATAAACAACCCCATCACTACCATCTGCAAGCCAGTACAACACAGACACCTCAAAACCACCAAGCCCATTTAATTGTCTCACGCCTAAGTTACTGCAGCAGTCAGCTACACAAAGGTGACAGCAGCACTGTTCACAAGAGCCAAAGGCAGACACAACCCAAGTGCCCATCAACGGCTGAAAGGATAAACAAATGTGGTCCATCCATACAATGGAATAGTATTCAGTTATAAAAACAAAGGAAGCACCCATACATGTTACGAGATGGATGACCCTTGAAAACCTTGTATTATTGGAAAGAGGCCCGACACGAAAGGTCATATATTACATGATTTCATTTTTATGAAGTATCCAGAATAGGCAAATCCATAGAGACAGAAAGCAGATTAGTGGTTGCCAGAGGCTGGGAGAGAGAGGAATGGAGAAGGTCTGCTTCCTGGGCATAGGGTTTCCTTTTGGGTGATGAAAATGTCCTTGAACTAGACAATGGTGATGGTTGTACTACACTGGGAATACTTAATGCCACCGAGTTGTATACATTAAAATGGTAAGTTTTATGTTTTACACAACCCTAAAAAAGGGGGAAAAGCAACAGAAAATTTTAGAATGTAGAGTATTTTTAAACTTTTCCAAATCTAACCTCCAGGTTAGCAAAGTACCAGACAGCAAAGTTAGTCAATGGTTGCTTTCAGGTACAGGCAATATATCATGCTTCAAATCAACAAAATTCTTCACAAGTGTTGGTTTTTCCAGAGGCCTGGCGGCGGGAGGAAGAGGCACAAATACCTTACATTTATAAAATGTTCCAGACTCAAGGCTTGATGTGCCCAAATTGCTAAAGAATTCTGGAGAATGTGATGTCCCAAATGTATATCTTGTGGTATCCATGGCGACCTTAGGTGGTACACAAATGAACGTTAATTTCAATAATCATTTTTCCTTTAGGGTTATCTTTGATTCATAGCCAATAACACTAGTTTTCACTGATGGTGGTGTTAAAATGTTTCTTTTGTGTTTTGTTTGACTTGTTTTTAACCCATCCACCTGCAATAAAATTTATTCTTTTGGGTACATAGAGTCATGTAACAACCACTGTCAAAATACAGAACAATTTCTCTGCCCTACAAAATTCTCCCTTACTGACCTCTGCAGTGCAGGCCTCCACCCACTAGGGCTCAGCAATAAAACGGAAGAGACGGGGGTCACACATCACAACATGGACCAACCGCAAACGTACGAGGCCCATTTAAGGAGGGCTGGCGCAGACATGCAGAGTGGCTGCAAATGGATGGGCACAAGATTTGTTTTTGGGGTGATGGGACTACTTCAAAATTAGATTATGGTGATGCTGGCAAAACTCTGGAAATACACTAAAAATCAGTGAATGGCACACGTAAAATTGACAAGTTTCATAGTAAGTAAATTACATCCCCCTAAAGCTGTTTAAAAAAATGTTAACAATTGTGTATGATCCCATTGAAATGACATAATTCCAGAAAAGGCGAAGCTGTAGGAGGAGAAAGTAGATAAGCGTTGCCCTTCACACATGAACGTAGCTAACAAATAACGTGAGGATTTACCTAAGTAATGAGAGAGGATGCCAGTAATGAGGCAAACTGGGGAGCTGGGATGACAAGCACCGGCGCAAGCAGTGCTTTTGGGGAGGACAGATGGGGGGTGTGTCCCCCATTGTCAGTACCGGAATCCTGGCGCCCCTGCCCGCCCCGCAAAGAGGAAGCCCACTTACTGTGGCGGTGCCCGAGACGGTCTGCGCGCTGGTGTCCCCTGCGCTCTGCTCCGAGTGCGACTGGGCGGGAGGGTACAGGTTTAACGTGTGCTCGGCGACGGCGGTCTGGCCCGTGTACTCGGGCGCGGGGTGGGGATGAGGGGCCGTGTATTCCGCGGGGATGCCGTTCTGGGGGGGGGCGAACTGGGCCGAAGCATAAGGCTGAGCCATTGTGTCAGGGGCAGCTGCTGCTTCCTGATTACCCTGAAAAATCACAAAAGTGGAGAGAATACGTGAGAACACCGTGAGCGTGGCGGAGCAGAACGTTTCCCCCGGCCCAGGCATTAGTTACCCAGACGCTTTGGAGGTGCCAGCACTGTGCCCAAAGCCCAGTGCATCTAGTTCATCTTCCCCAGACCCCACAAAGAAGGAGCAGCCATCATTCAGAGAATCCCATTGTACAGATGCAGAAATCAAAGCTCAGTAAGGGCCATCCCTTTCTGCACTGAGGTCACCAGCCCAACAGCCAAAGACTGTGAGGGTCCGTGTTCTACTGGCTTGGATTTTTCTGGCAGAGCTTCCTTATTTCATTCCCATTTGGAGACATGTGAGCATGTACTTGTCTCCAGTGACAGCAGAGCCTTGATTTGATACTTAAAATGCCAAGAGCGATTAAATTGAATGTGTGTGTTCTCGAGAGGAGAGACACTTCGTCTAAGCATTTGAATTTAATCAAAGTTTTATGTGACTTGGCTCACATAATGGGATGGGGGTGTCCTTTTAATGGGGGTCACAGTGTGTGTGTGTGTGTGTGTGTGTGTGTGTGTGTGGTGTTCCCAGTGCCAATACAAAGCAGCCAATGAGAATTCAGAGCCTAATTTGCACAAAGATGGCACCCTGTGATATTCCCATTTTAAGTATCTCTGCAAAGTGCTGGACTCATTAGTCAATGCCTCTCCTCACCCCGTCTTATTTCATTTTTTTATTTTTTGTAATCACAGAGTATTATATAACAATTCACCCTTCAGATCCAGGCAAAACATGCAGTGCCATAATTACAGTCAAGTCAAAGAATAAAAAAAGAAAAAAAAAAAAGAGAGAGAAAAAGAAAAAACACCCTGAATTCAAATGCTTCCATTTCAGGAAACATCTTCTCTCTCTCCACCTCCACCCCCGCCCCCATAACTCCATTACCCTACACACACACACACACACACACACACACACACACACACACACACACACACAGCATCAGAAACTGTAACCGAGCAGTCCGAATTTTCCATGGTCTCAAGAGATGGGATTGCACAGTGAGAGAGAGCTAGAGAAAGAAAAAAATTAAAGCTTAGTAAGTCAGCACACCAAGTCGTTGCCTCTCCCATTGTCTGTGGTCAATTAGATGTGACTTCAGCCCTCACCTAATGACAGCAAGGCAAAAACGTCAGAATTGCCCACATCTCCTCAGGCCTCACCACCAACACTTGAGAGCCGCTTTAGCTAGAGTGACTTGAGTGCTGCAGAAACATTGTAACGCAGAGCGCGGAAAGTTTATTCTCAGAGCTGTGTACAGCACTGGCTCATTTGTTTAGAGAGGACCCTAATTAGAATGTTCCAGATGACACGTGGAAGAGAAGGAAGCTTACGATCAGTTTAAAACATTTTACAAGTGAACACATTCCCATCAGGTCTTTTCCTCCCCCAGAGCAATTTCTTCAACCGTCTGTGCCATTGGAAGCAGAAACGCACAGCCATTTCTTTCTTTCTAACAGGTTTTCACGGCGGTTGGGGCTGCGCAGGGTCTTCCGTCTGTGCTGTGGCTCTGTACATAAAAAGTGAACCCTGTCCATCCTCAGGGAACCACAGGGGACATTTATTGTCCTTGCCGCTCAGTGTTCACTTTTGCTCAAGGACAGTGCCCAGGGCACAGGGCTACCCTCAGCTAGCCTCAGCCTAGGTACCTAGGAGAGATGTAGCTTAGCCCCGCCTCCCGTCCCCTCACGTGACCCGGCCTGGCTAATCAGACGGTTCCACTCTCACAGTGACAGGGTTGGGTGTTCATGACCATCTATCCAAACCAGTGAGTTAAGCCCTAGTAACTCCGATGAAATTAGTCCTGAGGCTCTCCTGGAGTTTGGGGTGGGGGGCGGGGAATTCTCCTTCAGCTGTGATTGGCAGCTGTAAAAATAATGTTAAGCCTGGAGCTGCCAACCATTGCCTCTTGAAGAGGGTCGGCCTAAAGCAGAAGCCAACCCAGAGGGAAACGCAGCCCAGAAACAGAGCAAGTGAGTCGCGGTGACATCATTTGAAGTCTTGGATCCAGCTTTACTGGCCTTTAGTAATGTCGCTGTTTGTTTTAGTTACATTTGTCAGTAAATGTCTTATTTTGCTTAAGCTAGCGTTTCTGTCACTTACAACCCAAAGGGTCTTCATTAATATCAAAGAAGTTTTCTGCTGGTTATGAGCCAACTAGCATCCTCTCATGTACAGGGCTGTGCAAGGAACATATCGTATCCCGGAGAACAGAAAGTCCATTTGGATGTCACTTCCTTCTCGCCGAGAAGCCCCAGAAACTTTGGGACCTTGGGAACTGTCCTAAGAGAAATTCATGGTGACAGATTCTACTTCTGCCCAAAGGTCTGTTTCAGCCTCCCCTCCCTTCCCCCTGGCTCAGCTCTGAATTGAAAGACAGACTTGTGAGAACTCCAGGTGTAGCCTTGTAAGGGAGCATGAAATGATGGAGGAGCAATGGTAGAGAGATGGTCACGCGAGACCAAGTTTTCTCTCCACCTCCTTCAGTGGAAAACACTTTCACAGGAACACGTATGCCTTTGCTCCCCGAAGAGCCATCTCTGGAGGAGTGTCCCAGTCTCACAGGCTCAAGCCAGACCGCACGGACTCTCTGCTGGGATCTGAGCTCTCTCTGTTTGGGAGAGAAGGGCCTGCCTCAGGAGGTCTATGGTCGCTCCATCCTCTGAACTCCATTAGGTTTTCTCATTCACTGCCTCCTCTGCTAGGACAGCCCGCCCCTACTCCCTTGCCTGGCTAGTCTCTGCTTGACTTTGAGTTCCCAATCAAGAGTTCTCTCGTCCAGCACGGCTTCGTTGGCACTTAAACCACGTCAGCTGCCTGCCTTCTGTAACTCACTGTAGCTTGGGGCCACGTCTCACATCACTCCAAGTACTGCCATTTGCCTTCTTATTTGTCTGCGAGCATCCTGAGGGCAGGGGACTGTGTCACACTGTGTGTCCCACCTTCAGCCTTCAGCAGCATGCTAGCTGCAAAGTAGGTATTTTACAATGGTTTGCTAGGTGAATGCATGCTTGACTGATAAACTACGGGCTCTGTAAAGCTTAAAGCTTAATTTGGCAACAGGAGATAGTTGGGGCTGGGACAGTAGGGGAGGAATTGGCATATGGCCCATAGGAGAAGTCTGGCCCACTACTGGGCTGTAAAGCAGGGAGAAAAAGGGGGTGCATGCTAGCTAAACAAAGGAGGGGTGGCTCAGCTAGAATCGGGAATCGGCAGTAGAGAGGATGGTGCAAAAAGGGTGGGTTGGGAGCTTTTTCAGAATTTGCTTTCCATCACGGGCTCTCTGAATGGTAAACATGCATGCACACACACAGGCTTCAAATTCCACAGAAGTGGGCTGAGTGAGGAGAGGAAGATCCAGGATGGCCTCAGGCTTCTGTCCCCCATCTGAAAGGCAGCCCCTTCTCTTCACCAATGTGGTCAGGAGACAAACTGAGTGACGCCTTCCTTCAGGCCTGCTGGGTACCAGGCACCATGATGGGTGCTTTGCATCAGTTCTTAAACGCAGATGACTGTTCCCAGCGGACATCAGGCAATGACTGGGGACAAGTTCTGGGTGCCATAACTGTGCAGGGAGAGTTGCTACTGGCATCTAGAGGGTGGAGGTCAGGGATATTGCCCACATTGTACAGTGCACAGGATGGCCCCCACTACAAAGGATTATCCAGCCCCAAATGGTAATAGCGCAGAGGTCTAGAATCCCTACCTTGCATGCACTGCCTCTCTAAGCCCACTTTGTTTTACTGTTAAGAATACTGTAGCCTAGAACTGGTAAATCATTTTACAAGGCTGCAGCCCTAAGTAGCTCTTTGAGATGCCAAGCCCAGGTGTCACTCATCTGGCAAGACTGTCACCTGACAGGGAAGTGCGTTCCCATTTGTAAATAAACAAATCTCACTGTCGCATATACACGATGGTCTCAAGACCTGTTTCCACCTGGTGGCGTGTTAGACCCTGTGGGGAAGTCAGGTGCTGGGGTATTGGATTCAAAGATGCCAGCGTTCCCTTGGCCAGATTAGGGTGTTAACCCTTGGTGAGTGTTGGAGCTCAGGTCTTGATAACTTCTGCCATCTCAAGCCCAAGGTCTCACTTCACAAGGTTCTGAGGCCACCCTAGGAAAGGCAAGGGCCGACTAGGAGCACCATGGGAGCCAGGACAAACCACCAAGCCCAACCAAATCTTGTGGCAATCTGGCACAGCCAGGGCACCGAGCTCTCAGAACTGTGTCCATGGTCGCCGAGGAGCGTACAGGTAGCTTTCATGTCCACGGGCTCTGGGTTGCACTCCTGTTCCTGGAGTTCTCAAACAGATGTTGGTGGGACCCCCCATGGTTACTTATTAACACTGACAGCCCTTCCACAGAGACCCAAATTAATATTCCCAACATTTGCACTTTGGGCTAATTACAGCTAATATTTAATTAAGATCACTGCACTTCCTATGGAATGATTTTTCACCTTCAAAGGGCTTCAGAGATATCTTTGTTTCCTCCCCAGTGATGTTCCTCGAGTCTTAGCTTGGCTGAAATGTATTTTCTGGAAAAATACATTCACATTAAGGGCACCTTTTCTACTCCAGGTCACGGCAAATCGTGGGCACGTGAAGAGGCTCCTGGTTGAAAGCTGAAGCCAATTGCATGCAGGTGACAGTGACAGGCAGACATTTGGAGCATTCAGGCTAGACATTCCCTCATTTGCAGAAGCTGCCTTCTTTCTTCTCCTCCGATGCCAAACCCCCACCTTTCCCTAAATAAGTGGCATGATCAGAGATTCTGAGAGTCACAGAGTTGTGGTGCTTGTGGGTGTTTGGAGCTGGTGGGGGTTGTGATTCTGATCTGCATGCATCCCCCACATCACCGAGCAAGTGCTTCCAGAGATTTTTGCAAACCTAACATCTAATTTTCAGTGCCTGGACTTTCTTGGGTTGCTGCTAAATATACGAAAGGGGGTTAAAAGAGGGAACCAAGACCTGATGTTTTAAAACCCACTTGTGCTGCTGAACTGGGTAGAAACTTGAAATAAAGAACATCATTTAGGATAAACGTAGAAGAAACTTCCCTGTCCTCATACACGAATCCTCAATTAGAGCAACTCATCAACAGACAGAGAATGTGGGACCTCCCCTCATTACCTGAGACCCCCCAAATGGGTAGCTTGCACTCCAGTTACTGGGAGCAAAAGGAGATTAAAATGCAACCGAGTCTGATTTATCAAAGCCAAAAAAAAAATGCCATTTCAATTTAAATATTTTACTGAAGCATGAAATAGCAGGATATTATTGCTATTTTAAGACAAACATTGCAATCTGTCTGTTAGCATAGGGTGTAGACCCTGCTGCATGCAGACATTTAGAGAGCCGTTCCTCAAACACATGGGAAATTATTAGGTCATTGAAAAGAAACAACCTGCACCCTTAATTTTCTCTCTGAGATGGGCTCAGGAGACAAGAGTCTGAAAATGAGAGGGCTTTCCCCCCCCAGACACCTCTCTTCTCCTGTTCATTGTGCTGAATGGTTCAGTAAGGGCAGTTTTGGGAAAGTAACAAGAGAATAAAGGGGGGCAGCCCATCAGACTTCGCAAAATATTTTGGCTCCACATCTAATGCAAGCCACATTTCAACTGAGAAATATTCTTTACGTGGCACAGCACGAGACCTGTTTATCCTTCTCAGTGTAACTGCCTGACTTTCACTAACGGGGAAAGTGGCTGCTTTCATGGCTGCCGAGGTGGATTGTAAAACAATCAAGGATTTTTCTGTGTGTGCGCGCGAGCGCGCGCGCGTGTGTTTCCCCAGCTGTAATCGTGAAACTTTCTGAGCATCACCTCCCCTTTTGCTTCTGGATTTTATTTGTTCCCATTGCATTCCTTGCCCAGAAAACCCTCTTCTGGCCGAAACATAGCCCTTATAATGAAGAGAAGACCTCACAGGAATTGTGAGGCCCTAATAAAGCAGCTGATTACATCGATCCACACAGCCAAAGAAAGCAGCCTCTCCAGCCATGGGACCCCCACCAACTCAGACTCGCTGGAAGAAACCGCATTCTTGCTTGCCTGCAGTCTCCAGTCTTGCTAACAGTTTGTTTTACTTTAGTTTAGTAGCTGGTCTGTTCTACTTCTCTGGCAGGAAATCGCGCCTATCCAGAGAAAGCCTCCAGGGCTGGACTCAGAACTAAGCTGCATCGTGCCCCCGGGGCTTTGAAACAAAGAAGGAAAATGCAAAAATGACACCATTAACCTGCTGGTTCTAAGGCCAGCTCAGTTCCACACATCAAGCAGAAAGCTGACACACACACACTCTCAGCTGAAATCCTCTCCTTTCCCCCGCGATTCAAGGAGCAGAATCTGCATCTCAGGAGACTCAACGTAAGGAGAGCCTGCAGCTTAATTCAAATCGCAATTCCGAGTGAAAAATAAAATGGGAGAAAAAAAAAATACCTGCTCCACCATCCTGCTTCCTTCCTCCTCCATAAACTTAGCAGCTGTTCTAGACCCACAGCACAAAGCATCTGCTCAAAGCAAGCCTGTTAGGAGCCAGGGTGCGTGCGCTGTGCAACGTGTGTGGATGGCTGGCGTGTTGCAGGAGAGGGAGTGAGGCTGCCTGGCTGACCTCCCCCTCAACATCTGACTGCTCCCCAAACCAAGCCCAGATGGGACTCATTCCGCCAGCGAGGCCTGGCCCATCAATCACAGCTCGCTCCTCCTCTGACTCCTGGTCTGTGTCAGAGAGCACACTGCGCCCAGGATTTTATAGAGGCGGAAGGAAAACTACGCGCGCGCGCACACACCACAGCACTCGACTACAGTAATAGCTGTTTAAAAAACATTAGAAATGCTAGCCTATGCATCGCCTGGAGCGGGAATTTTTCATTACTAAACTAAATATACAGTATGCAAAGTTAGGAAACCCATCGGGAGCTTGCTACTATCCTATTTTGTTTTAGATTTTTAAAAGGGGCAGACGATGGAGGTAGCAGGGGAAGAGACAGCGGGATGAAGAAATACTTCAAAGAAATAAAGGGATGGTGAGAGAGGTAAAGTTAAAAAAAAAATACCATGAGAACACTGGGGACGAATTTATAACACAGCTGCGCGATTTGACTGCAAAGTGATCTTAACATACGGTAAAGGATGCTTATTTGGGAGGTTGGTGGCCTGGCTTCAGTGCAGACTGGCTGTGTGATCTTAAGGCAAGTTGTTGCAATACGTGGGGCAATAGTTTTTGCTTCTATTTCAGTGGGAATAACGAGTGAGTTCATGGGGTAATTTTGAGGATTGAAATAAAAATCAAAGCAAATACATACCGGGGCCTGGATCGTCCTATGCGCTATGTAAACAGACTCATTCACCCCTTTCAATAAAATAGTGAGCGAAATCCAAGACCCTGTGGGCCGCTCTGGGCTATGGCTTTCAAGAAAGGAACACACCGTTGACCACAAAATCGCAGGGTTTGATAAATGCCATGAAGGAAACACACACCGGGTCGTGCTTTCTTCGTTTCTTGAACTTTTGTCTCTTCCTAGCTTGTTTTTTTTTTTTGTTTGTTTGTTTGTTTTTAGTTCTCTTCCAATGAGCAAAATTGAAACCTCACGCAAAAAACTCCTGTGATTTCAATGCCAAATGCTGCCTCTTTATTTAAAGCTACAAATACTTTATTCTTCCTTTATTATTAAAAGTACAAGAACCAGAGTGAAATGTCAACACAATTACAGGTTTTATTTGGTCGTGTCTTTCTTGCTCATCAAGGAAGAGGGTTCAAGAGTCCCATCCACCCTTCCTGTGGATAGGTGCTTACCACTGAGATGTCTAGCTATGAAAGGAGAGATCTTCCTACCCTGGAGGGGATGGATGGGGTTTCTGAAGTGATTAAATCTGTCATTAAATTGTGTAACAGAGGAGAAGGTGAGGGCAGAGGAGGCTGCCTGGAAGAATTCAGCTTTCCTGCTGGTCTGTTGGTGGTACTAGTTCAGGTAGTTTCCAGGGTGATTTTTTTTTTTTTTTTTTTTTTTTAAAGTCCAGCTCTTCAGGGTTGGAAAGAAAATCTGGATAAATGGTACTTGTGCCATCCTCACATTTCCACTTCCAGTCACACCCTGGGGATACCGATCATGTAGGATTAAATAAGCATCCTTTTGGGTTCCTTAAAGGGCTGTGTCAGCTCCCCCCTCAGAGCTGCACAGACATGGAGACCCACAGCCCTTTTGTTGCACGACTGCGGCCCAACATGTGGACTCGGTGGTCACTCATGAGCGGTAAGTTGTCTTTCCTGTCCTTACTGATAACTGAAAAGCCAACCGTCTGTCCTTCAACCAAAGTCCTAGAAAGCAAAAGGGACCAGCTCAAGACAAACTTCCTGGTGAAGGATGTTCTGGGAGTAATAGAGAAAATACTAAAACAAACAACCAACCAAACAAGAACAAAACCCCGCACTAAACAGAGAAGAGCGTTTCAGGTAGAAATGATCAGAGATGCAACAGGATATTATTGGTCCTTAGCCAGTGGACCATCAGATCGCTTGGGGTATTCTCTTAAAATAATCAGCCTCCAGGACTTCACCCCAGACCTCCTGGCTGAAGGTCTCCGAGGGTGGAACCAGGCATGGGCCCTCTGTAAAGGTGCCCAGGTCATCCTTTTCTTTTCATTCTGATACACAATCCTGGGGGACATTTTTCTATGTTTTTCAAATATAGGTGCGATCCCATGGGATGTAAAACCCATGCAGGGGGTGACCACAGCAGCATTCTTGAAATGAAATAAACTATACCACACTGGAAAAGAACGGAATAGAATAATGTGAGTATTGTACATGAAACCTTTATGTAGGTGAATTGGGTGGCAACCTAAAAATCTCTTTAGTTTTCTCACTTATTAATATAAATAATAATACATATTTGTCTTCCCAAGGGGATTCCTGTGATGTTTTGGGGAGAAAATCCACAGGAATGTGCTTTATAGTCTGGAATGCCCTGTGAAGACGTATGTCCTGTTGTGGGGATGAGATCAGTCCCCCTTCTAGTCCAGCAAAGTAGTCCCTCTGCAGAACACGTGAGGAGACATGTGGGGTCCTGTGGCCCTGTGCTAGGCACTTCTCACGATTACCCAAATGACACAGACATTATGGTCCCTTTTAACGAAAGAAAACTGAGACTCCAAACAGGCAAAAAAAAATTTCCCAATGGGAGCTAGTAAATTAGTCAAGTGGCAGAACTAGAACCAGAAGCTAATGTAGTCTTATTAAAGAATTCCTGCCATTGAATCCATCCTAAGATGGAGATGGAGATGATAATGATAGTGAAGGGGAAGATGCTGGTGATGATGACAAAGATGGAGATGGCAATGGTGATGGTGGTGATGGTGGTGATGGGGGTGACGGTGGTGACAGTGGTGACGGTGGTGCGACAAGAAGAAAACTTTTTTAAATCACTATGTACCAGTCATTCTTCTAAGTACTGAGGATGCACAAATTCAACAAAGTAGTTTTGCCTACCTTACCTCATTTGATAAGAACGCGATGTGGTACCTACTATTATTCCCTTTTCAAGGGAAGTGGTTGCTTCTTAATACTCACACAACTAGTAAGTGCTAGTTACCCAAACCCATCAGACACCTAAATTCTATAATCTTCAGTACTCGGAGATGGGCTCAAATCTGACCTCAATTAGGTAAACATACAAATCTTGTTTTTTCCTAACTACACCGGCTTATAGTAAAACATCTCTAGGACAAAGAACTCTGAAATTGCTCTGAGGCCATAATTCACAAAAGTAAACTATAAAGATAATAGGAATCCATGTCACAGATTCAAGTGAAAGCAATTTGTTTCATTTTACATTCCTGGCCTTGAGAGAGAGAGAGAGAGAGAGAGAGAGAGAACAGAAGTTATCTTGCTGTGGCTGACAAACACCAGCCCCAGAAATACAGACCGGCCGTGTGGGCTGCCAGCTTGCACGACGAGGTGTCATGTTTGCAAAATGTTCCATCCTGATTTTACATTTGGAGTCACAGAAGGCAATGTAGAGGTTGTTTTCCTCAACTCCTTAAAAGTTAGTGACAATCAAATATTTATGGCACTCCGTGCAAGTCAGAAGCCTTGATATGGTTGCTTATGAGGTGATATTTCCAAAGGGAAATAAGTGTGCTCATCTCTTAAAAAATTAGCTGCCTCTGGAGCAAGTGAAATTCCCAACAAGCAGCATGAGGCACTTAAGAAGACGACTTTTCTCATCTTGCTTACCATTGCCCCAGGGTTACAGTGAAACAATTCAATCGCAAAATATTTTTTGACAAAGTTGGAGGTTACCAAAAAGTCGTGAGACCTTGTTCCTGCCATTCTAAGATCCGATACCCACGTGCATGAATGGCATTAATGAGAACGATGGTGACTATAACATTATCGATAATGACAATAATATAATGAGAAGGGCTCTCGCTCCGTGCATTCCACTGCCCTAAGTGTTGTATAAATGTGACTCCCTCAATGCACCCCACAACCCATAATGAAGACGCAATCAGTATCTTCACTTTAGAGATGGGAGGCTTTGAAAGACTAAGTTAAATAATCACATTGACAATAAGTCATGCTCACAGTGTATGATGAAACTCATACTTGTAGCAGTCTGATTCCGACCCCAAAGCAGGAAGTTGAAAAATATTTAGAGGAAGTTCCTGCATACCGTTCATCCAGTTTCCCCCAAAGGTAACCTAGGGCATAACTCTATTACGCTTTCAAAACCAGGCAACTGACATTGTGTGACCACCACTCCACAGTGCCATGAACACAATGAGGAGTTGGGCAGTAAAAGTTCAGCTGCTGGGATTATTTTGCTGTCAGTACCATTGCCACCATCACCACTGCCATCTATCCCTGAGTGACAGACAGCTGGAGCCACCCACAACTGTCACAAACACAGTGGTGTGGAAAGAAAGGCAGAGAACTACTAGACTAATGAACCAAGCCAAAAAGTACTGGCAAAAACCATTATCATCAGGGGAGGAACAGAGAGCCATGCATTTTTAATTGTAGTTCAGGAAGGCGACTTCACCTCCTGGGTATGAAGGAAACCTTCCGTCCTGAGCACACTTTCACTTTCATAATCTATCTCCCTTCACAGCCAGCTATTTTCTAAAGAAGGAAAAACGGTCTCACCACCACCACCACCACCACCAGGGTAACATCAGTGTCGGATTTACATGCAAGATGAATTTCAAGGACTTGTACCATTGCTAATACTGCTCCATTTAGCCAGATCCATGGAAGCAAAAGGACGGATTTTGTTCCCTTAAATAGCTTGCTTACAGTCACCCTGCAGATATGATTTGGGATAGTATCGCTGTGTTGCCTATTCCATCATAGCTATCCAGAGGATTCTCTGCCTGCTTCTAAAAGAGGACATTGATAGATTTAAAGCGAGGCAACTTTCTCTGTACGAGAGGAGGTCACTACACATACAGACAGCACCAAGTAGCCAGTTAGGTACATAAATAGGGTGTGGCTGAATAAGGTATCCTACTGCACATCACCAAGCATCTGTCACTACATTTCAAAAAATTGGAAGCACTAAGTCACACGGCTGGAGACACAATCATATGCTCTCCCCATGGAATGATCTCACAGATAATGAAATGTGCTAGCGAAGGGAAACATAAACATTCGAGATACAAATCCATGCAAGAAGTAGATAGCATCGTCTTGTGTATGGATGAAGTCACAATCATTTCCTCTCACCCCACACGGTGAAAATGTGCGTTTCCACCCATCAGGAAAGTCCCTGTCGCAATGCCAGTCACCGACATTCCCTCACTTTCTTCTTCGGCCCCTTCCCAAGACTGGATACTAAACGTAGCTGAACCCACCCCCGTGGCCTTGAGGAAACATGGCAAAATTAACATACAGAAACTACACGCCACCCCATGCAGTTTAGAAGGAATTTACAGAACCAAACATTTGAGTGTATTTTCAATGATCCAGTTTCCTCACGTGACTCTCAGAGGCCTTCTCCTAAGACAGTGATCTCTTCAAGGCAGGGGCTTACAGTCTGCATCTTTAACGATTCCCTCTTTTTCGTCTGCATTTTGTAATCAGGTGTCTGACATGATAAATATCTGTTGGTTTGCAATCACCTCACTTGTAGAAAGATGTCTAATCTGGTTACTGCAACAGGCAAAGATGATAAAATATGACCTTGTCTTTCATTGTGTGTTGCATAAGTTTTAGCCTCTAATAGTTTGCCAACTAGGAAAAAAAAAAGGGTGTCATAAAATGAATTATGCTTGGCTTCGGAGGAAATAAAATTAGGAGAGACTGCCAGAAAGCAAGGGCAATGAACTATTCAAATAGGCAAGAACTTGATATTCATGCAATTGTTTTAGCAGCTAAGTACTGCGCATCCTTGGGTGGCAGGTGCTGTGCTAGGTTCAGGGGACATGGTGGTGCTGAAGACAGCATTCAGCCCAGGTACCACTGTAGCTGCAGGCTGGCAGAAGTCACAGGCTAGACCAGGAATTTACAGTGCCACGGATATGTGCCACAAGAAGAGAAATAGAAGGAGCGAAAGGGCTCACCTATCCCCTTCGATTTATCGAGGATGCCTTTCCAGAAGCACTGATATCTAAACTGAGAGTTGAAGGGTGAGCAGGAAATAACCAGGTGGTAGGAAGCAGGTTGACAAAACAATCTATGGGGAGGCCAGATGTAACGTGGCAGTAGGAGGAAATATCTCATACCAGAATCAATGAAACAGAAGTGAACGAAAACAACGAAGCTATTTTCAGAGCAAGCTCACAGGACCTATCCAAAATAGAGAGCTGAGCTAGAGACCTGGAGGCTCCAGGATTGTAAGGCCCCTGAGGGCGGAGACCCACCTCTGTCTTATCTGGCACTGTATTCCTAGCACGGTTAGAAGGGCATGAACACAGTAGGTGCTAAAAAATGTTTTGGTTAAAAGAGCAAATGCAATGACGACACAAGCCAGAAAGAAGCTAGTCAAGGGAAGACGGAGAAGGGACCTAGTCATTTAAACGTCATCCGCGATACGACCTTTTCTCTTGAAGCAACTCCAATGCTTGAAACAGAGAAAACAGGGGGTCAGTTCAGGTAAGTAAATAGGAGAGAGGTTCATGACCCTCTTCATCACCACCATCATGATAGCTTAGCCGAGGAGAGGACGTAAAGGTTACCGGGAGCATTTGCACATGGTCTGTTTGAGTCACACATACCAGAAGGGAAGGTAAGTAGGATGGGTACCATCCATACCCATTTAACAGAAGAGAAAGCTGAGACCCAGGTAACTCAAAGACATGCTCAAGTTCAGAGAGCCAATAAATGTATTAGCTAGGATTTGAAATCTAGGTACATTTCCATTGCACCCAACTACTTCCTAAGTGTTCCATTCCTGTGACCCAACAAGTCTAGCTATATCAATAGGTTTGATTGCATGATGCATTTCTGGGTTTCTTCCATCCCTATTCCATAAACTTTTAAGTGGACAATAAGAAAACAAATGTGAACATTATGACAATTGGAATTCTCATCAGAACAAAGGGAAAATAAAAATTTATTGGCCTTACAAATTCAATACAACCCAACTTAGCATAAGCATACCAGTATTGAAGTTACGACTTTTTTTTTTTTTTAAATTAAGTCCAGAGGAATTGAAACCAAAGAGCTCCATTTTCCTAAGTGAACAGCCAAGTTCAATAACTGACCTTGTCCCGACACAAGGGTTTCTCAGTCTGTGGTCCTCAACTAAAGTACCAGTTGAGACTGGAGAACCTTGATTTCTTCATGTATGTTTGATCAGTGCATACATATTATTTTTCTGTAGCTCAGAATATGTGATATTTTAAGGCTATTGTCCTGAGTGAATGCTAAGCTGAGAGAATTGCAGTTTGAAGTAGAGAGGGCCAGACTAACTGAAAAAAGAAGTTTTTGTGAAATGTCTAGGTGGATCCAAGCAAGACAAGGAAAGGAAAGCAAGGAAAAAGTGTGCCTTACTTGCATATAAGAGAGAATTGCCCTAATGGTGAGAAATTTTATTCAGATACCAATAGTGCAGAACCGAAGTCTAGCCAAATAAATTGTGTGATCACTCTGTAAGCAACCTAAGACGTTCAAGTTAACTTATGCAAACAACTCCGAGGCAGCCACAGCTAAAAAAAACGGGCTGATGAAAGTTAAGTAGGTTGAATCCTAAAGGCCTTCAAAGAATTGCCTTAAAATTTTTCAAATCTGATTGTGCAGCTTCTGTTTTTGTAGCATGTGAGTGACCACTGGCAGCATTCATCCCCTTCACTAAGTGCTTTTCCTTACTGGATTTTTAACACGCCTGTCTTCTGCAGACAGGATGGAATATTCTTGGAACCCACCCAAAGCAGATAAGTTGTCCTTACATTCAGGTACTATTAACTCATGTATTAGACTCAAGTATATTGAACACCTACTGTTGCAGGTTGAATTATGTCCCTTTCCCTGCCTCCCCAGATTCAACTGTTGGAGTTCTAGACCCTTTATCTCAGAATGTCAACTTACTTGGGAATGGAGTAATTACAGACATTATTAGTTAAGTAGAAGTGAGGTCACACCGGAGTAGATTGGGCTCTTAACCTCTTGGGGCTGTACTTATACAAAGGGGAAATTTGGACACAGACATGCACACAAGAACTCCATGTGAAAGCAGAGAGCAGGGTGATGCTTCTACAGCCAAGGAATGCCAAAGATGTCCTGCAAACACCAGCAGCTAGGAGGGAGGCCTGGATCGGACTCTTCCTCCCAGCCCTCAGAAGGAACCAGCTTTGCGGACACCTTGATCTTAGACTTCTGGCCTCAAGAACTCTGAGACGATACATTTCTGTTATTTCAGTCACCCCATTTGCCTTGGGGAGCGTAGGGTCCAGTGACAGAAATACAACCCAGTAAACCAGCTAAGAACGATGTTCTCTTTTGTCCTCTCATCCCACTCTTCAGACTTAGCGGGAGGTTGGGGCACATAGCAATTTTCATGCCATCTCAACTGATCTCTGTGAAGCAGACCCTGTGATCCCAGTTGGAGAAGTTTAAGAATTTGAGATGTCTGCCTTGGCACTGTGGCTCCACCCTGGGCTGTCCTTATGTGGTGGCCCTTACCGTGTGTGGTCACTGAGCTCGTCTGAAAATGTGGCTCATCTGAAATGAGGTGTGTGTACAAGGGAAAAAAATGTAAAAGATCTCTGTACTGGTTTTATTTTGATTACACATTGAAATGATGGTAGTTTGGACATATCGACATTGGGCTCAATAAAACATTCTTGGTTGTATATTGAGCTATAATGGGTTGAACAGAGCCTTGAAATAGAATTCACCTGTTTCTACCAAAAATTATTATTTTTTAAACCTACATATGTGGGGTAGATTGTGACCCTCCTATTTCTGCTGGACAGCGTTGGTGTTACCCACGGTTTCGAGGGCCGTGGAGCTGGGTGAGAGCCGTGCTAACTGGTGACGAACTGATTGGCAGAGCTGGGATTGAACTCAGATCACTGAAATCTGAAGTCACTGCTTCTTCACAATACCAAGCTACTATCTTAGCACCAGAAGCAAAAAGTCTTTAGAAATGTCTTCATGGAGATGAGTAGAGAGAAGTGGGAAGCTTGATTCCCACACCACCCTTCACCCAATCTTTGTGGTGTTAAAAATTCCTCACTTTCTGTACAATTTCAGCATCAACCCCAAGACAGCTTTCACAGAAGGCCACCTTTGAACAGAACAGAACAGAACTTTACCGTATCCAACTAAGCTTCAAGGCTCTGAGAATCTGTCTAAAGTACCTAGTTGGGGACAGGAGAGGTAAAAGGCTTTTAAAAGCTTGTTTTAAGTGTGAGTGAAATCAACTGACTAATGTTTATACTGGGCAGCTTTCTGCAAAGATGAAATAAACTCTCTACAAATAGCCTACGGAGCTCAGACATTCGCTGTGTGTGAGGTCAGGGAAGAGCCCTTGAACACACTCCAATATGCAGGATGCTTAAGGCCTCAGCAGACATTCTGAGCTCGGTCTTGTTCTGCAAGGTTATCCACTGGATTTGGTAGGGAAGAAACCAGATATTTGTTAAATCTCACAGACACAAGGTAGGATGTCTTGCTTTTATCCATTCATCCATTCATGCATTCCCTCACTCACTCGAGATGTGTTTCTTGGCTGTTTCAGGCTCTGAGAGGCAGACAAGGGATACTTCCATCTGTGTCTGGTCCCTCATAGGCTCAGCATCAGCATTTGGTTTTGCATTAATATATAACACATTCAGACATGTTCAAGTGGGATGCAAATATGGATAAGGAGAGAGACGGGAAGATCAATGATCAAAACAAGTGTCGTGGGTTTTCTAAGTCTAAGTGCAAATGATTACGGGAGTCAGAGAGGAAGCCTTCCAATTCAGAGATGGAAGGTGTACTGAATGCTTCAGGAAGGATACAACAGTCAAGATGAATCTGAAAGGAGAAGATGGAGTGAGTTAGGAGGGAATCCAAAGCAGAGGGAAAGCATGAACCACAGCTTCAGGGCGTCTAAGAACACAGAGCACGCGGAGTTATATGGCTCGAGTGTGTGCACAGTGGTATTTGGCAGGAACTGGAACTAGAAATAAGGCTGAGGGTATATGGAGAAGAACAGGGAATGCCATATAAAGTCGTCTGGATTTGATTCTTTCAGTGATGGGAGGCCATTGAAGAGTTCCGGGAATGGGGATGGCATGGTCAGACTTGTATTATAGGAAGAGCACTCTGGCCTGTACATGGCTAGTGCATTGGAGAGAAAAAACGGTGGAGATGGGGAGGGAAGAGGAAAGATGACGGCAGCCATCCATGAGAAAAACGACAAAGCAGGGTGGAGATAGGACCAGGGGCCCACTCTCAAGGCTGCTTTTTCACATCAGTAAGGATACCAATGGCTCTAATCTCATCTTTTGCATCCTTTCCTGTGTCCAGTGCAAAAGAACTGATTTTTAAATTTTTATTTTAATAAGATTGAACGAACGTCACGCCCCCCACCCCCAAGATATTTGGAGCGATTACACAAAATAAGGAAATTGTGTTTGTGTTCTGTAGGCTTTGCCATGAGAATGCTGAAGTGGTCAAATTAAAAAAAGAAAAGAAACAGGAAGACTCTACAAGGATTACATCATTGGAATACAAATACATTCAAGCAAACAAAGGCCTAATTTGAACTTAAATGCAACAAATTTTTGAATAAATGCTATGGGGTGGTAGAGAAAGAAAAGGATGATAATGGTGGTGGTGGTGGTGGGGGGCATTTATAAAGTCCTTTACATACCCTAAGTGACTTACATCCATTATCTCATTAAATCCTCACAAGGCCTCTGAGTTAAATATTACTATCCCCATTTAATAGATGAGAAAACTGAGGATCAAATCAAGGAGTAGTACTAATAAGATCGAGAGCCAGAATATGAACCCAGCCTGGTATCTTCCCACTACACCACGTTTTACAGGACTTTTCTGGGTTGTCCTTCTTATTGGTCTCCCTTCTGTATGGGAGCCCTTATTAGTCATCCAGAGAATACAAAAATAAATTTAAATGAGTAATTTCAACAAGCTTTGGCTGGTTTTCCAAGAAATGATCTATGCTCTTTGAGAAGACAAAGGGAAAAAATGAAGACAGCATGGTTCCTGATACGAAGGAGGTTACATTCTGGGAAGAGGAGCCTTTGGCTGAGTCTATATGCGAAGCCGTCTCCAGAGTCAGAGTGCCTGCTGGCCACATTCTGGTTCTCCCTCCTACTGGATGTAAAACCTTGAGGAAGTAGTATAACCTCTCTGTGCTTTGGTTTCTCTCTATGATAATGGGCATGCTGACAGCATACTTTTACGGGGTTATTTATGGACTAAATTAGCAGCCAGTGCCTATAAATTTCCTATCACCATACTTAAAATAAGTGTTCAATGTATATTTGTTGTAACAGTTATGGTATCTGTGCAGTTCTTCTTGTTGTTTAAAAGAGAAATAACTTGGATGACAGTGTACAGTGAATGAAGAAAAATTTCCCAGAAAGAAAAAAATCCATCAAAACCCAGCCCGGGAGGAAAGGAGCAGGTTGGGGGAGCAGAGAAGAAGTCTGACTCATCACACCCACAACAGCGCAACGGGCTGGGAAAATAACACCCAAGCCCCCAGTGGTAGGAAGGGCTGAAAGGGTTTCTCTTTGAACTGTGCCCTCTGGCTCTTGAACTGAGCTTTGATTCTCATTCACCTAAAAGAAATTAGAAGGATGGTCACCTGTGTTTCCATCTGTGCCAGTCCCACCAGGATATGGCGTTCAGAATCAGAACTGGAATTCACAACCACCCCAGTCCAAAAAAGCAGAAAGCAAGGAGAAATAGATGATCTCTTCTCACCTTCAACTATTACAATCCTACAGCTCTTGCTGACATTCTAACTCATACTGTTTCAGTCTTCATTAACCACTCTCAGAGAAGAAATCATTCATGAGCCGACATGAATACCTCCAACAAAAAGGGTGCCGTTGCTTATGGGCTTGGTTCTTCAAATACACAAAGGGGAATGCAAAATTCCCAGAACCCAAACTAAATGCGAGAAGCTAGGGAAACGATGACGATGACAGTATCCGTTTCCTTTTATTGCTGTCACAAAGTACCACAGACATGGTGACTTACAATAACACAACTGTGTTCTCTGCCAGCTCTGGAGGTCAGAACCAAAATCCAGTTCACTGAAATAAAGTTCAAGTTCTTTCTGGAAGCTCTGGGGAGTGTCTTTCCATGCCCTTTTCAGCTTCCAGTGGCCACCTGAATGTGTTGCTGTGGTCCCTTTCTCCATCTTGAAAAAGCATCACTCCAATCTCTGCTATGGCCATCACATTGCTGCCTCCTCTAACTCAGACTCTGACACCTCTGCCTCCCTCTTATTATAAAGACCCTTGTGATTACATCCGGGCCATCGGGATAATGCCAGAGAATCCCTCTGTGTCCACGTCCATCACCTAATCACATCTGTGAGGTCCCTCTGCCCTTCAAAGTAACACTCACAGCACTCACACATTCCAAGGATTAGGATGTAGATACACTTGGGGGGAGAAGTCATTATGGAATCTACCACAGAGATGATAGCCTAGAGGAGCACTATTCAGTACAACTTTCTAAAATACAGAAATAGTCCACATCTGTGCTGCCTGATAAACACCAACCGCATATGGCCATTGAGACCTTGAAAGATAGTGTGAGTAAGAAACAGAATTTTAATTTTATTTGGTTTTAATCAATTTAAATAGCCACATGCAGCTAGTGATGGTTAGTTATATGGGTCAGGGCAGCTCTGGGGTAGGCATCAGTCACCTCCCATTATTATCAATACCATCTACTGTGCTAGGAAAATAAGATTACATGATGATTATAGAGAAATGCATATCTCTACACATCGTCATTTACGTCAGTCACACCATTACATTTACTAAGACCAGGAAGTGGACCGGAGGATTTATTTTTTACTTTCCATTTTCAGCACCAAGGACAGAAATACAAAGACTTTGATCTTAGGTTCTTCTCCGTTCATCTGCATTCCTCTTACTTGAATTTTCACAGATACCCTTTTACAGTATTTAGATTGGTGAATGAACGCCGAAGAACTGAATTTTATGCCTGTTTAGATTATGTTGGGAATCAGTGCCAAACGCAGAATGCAGACAAAATCATGCTAAGTAATCAGTTTATTATAGAAGCTTTATCTACCTTTGGGCATGGTAAGTTTAATGCTGAAACTGGAGCTGGTTCCACAGCATCTAAGCATGAAACACAGGGTTCCGACGCTGGGAAAGTGAAATACGTATGCTGGGCAGAGCTTTCTCAGCCTAGGAATTAGTAACACAGACGATTTTCATCACATTCAGGATCACAAAGAAGAGACACACAAGAGTGGTAGAATGAAAACTAGCTGGCTATCAAAGATTGACCAGAAAATTACTGAATTTGAATGATTGAAATTCAAATTCTACCTGCAAGTTTTGTTAAATGAGAACACTAATGTCCCACTGCTTGTAAAAATTTGAATGGAACAAAACAGTATGTCTATAAGACTGTTATCTGTTAGGATGTGTCAGTTTGGGTGGAAAAAAAAATCCAAGGCCTTAGAGAACCACGGACCCAAATATACAATAATGAAATTATTTTTTAATACTAAAGAATTCAACAGAGGCATGGTAATACTATGAAATGCAAAAAACTAAATAAAATAAACTTAGGGAGAGAGGAAGGCCATTTAAAAGCTTACCTTGACCCTAGCCCAAAGATCAAAAAGGATCTAATGTGATCTCTCAAAGGCATTCTGAAAATTAGAGAAACCACACCACCTGTCCGATGTTCAGTTTGTCTGGTCAAGCCCTCACTGGCTGCATCTACTTGTAATGGAGGCACATCTCGTGAGCAGACTGAATCTCAAGGTGAAACCTAAGGAGAGTCCCTCACTAGGATATCAAGTCACACCAAGGCCATGAAGAGGATGACAAGTTGTAGCACAACAGAAGTGAAGGATTTGGGGTTAATCAGATGGTCGCAGACAAGAAGTGGTAGAGTAGGTGAGACTGAAGGGGAAAAGGATGTGGCAGTACCAGGCAGGCAAAGTTGGGGTGATGCATGGCTGAGACATTGATTTCAGAACAAATCTAAAGATTTAACTACTTTCTTAAGAGTTAAAAGGCTGATCATTTTATTTCACAGCCAGATGGAGGACCGGGGAGATGAGAAGTATGGGCCACTTCTTGGTCTGCTCAGAATCCCCAGTTGATGGATTTCTAGACCAATGACAGCAAAATAATTCAACTAAGCTTATTGAATCCTCAATTATATTTTATTTTCACTGTCTATAGTTTTAGACTTTTCCAAATGTGTGGTCATCAAAAGATTTGCATTATGCTTCATAGGCCACCACAAGAAAAAAGGGTGCTGAAATGGTCTAAGTTTTCATGGGGTCTTAGGGTGGTGAAGATGCCTCGGTGTCAGAGAAAAAACAATGCAAGAATAAAAGGAGGAGTTGCCTCTGTACAAACGGGGGATTTGATTGTATTTACTATGGCTTCTTTTCTTTGAGACACATGAAAACTCCTCTTACCGAGGCTAGAAGATCGTGGACGCTTCAGATTTATGGAAGACTATCAAAACTCTACCTTCAACCCGATTTGGATTTGGACTTGTGAACTAGTAAGGTCCATGGTTTCGAATTGCTTTTCTGCTCACGGTTCCTTCCCCAAAGGAGCATTGGCTAACCCAAGTAAATTTGGGAGTTGAAAAAAGTCATAGTTTAATTTATTTTAATTCTTCCCCATCGATAGATAAAGATGGACAGTGGAGGTGTATTAATTATTCGTTCCCCATCACACTCAACCCCTCCAATTAAGAAGCAGCCTGGCTGGTGAAAAGAACTTAAACTGCACAGAGTGAAACCTGAATCACAGAGCAATCCGCTCTGGGGAGTGGCTTCAAGTTTTAGTAGACGCTGTGCAGACCTAACCTCACTAGGGATGGCACACGGCAGACGACGGTAGCCAATCCAGCCCATTGGAGCTGGTGGCTTCAAGATCAGAAACTGCACGGCAGTTATTATGAACGTCTGAGCTCTTGAAGAGACAAAGTGTCATTCTGCTCTCAATAATGAGAAAAGCATCTGCCTTGAAGAAGCAGAGAAAGTCAAACCAGACGTTTCTGCCAATTTATTCTGGCTCAGACGACTGACAGAAGTTCTGCAACCCCCTGTACTCAGAATCTGGTCCCTTTGGCCACATGGCAGGGTTGCTCAGTAAACACAACTGGGACACAGATTTAAAAGGGGGAGAGAAAACAGGGAAATGCAGGAAGACACAAACCCACCTTTTGGTCTACTCAAAGGAGCACTTTGGAGAAAGACACATCTGGAGTAAGATCCCATGAATTCTAGTCTTCAAGCTCTGGCCCCTTGGGCAATTCATTTTACCTTTCAAATCACCATATACATATCATTAAAAGGTGGGAATAAAGTCTTATCTTGGTGTGATCAAGCGTGGATTAAAGACAGTATGCATAATTCTCTTTCGAAGTCTCAGTTTTTTTCATCTACAAAATGGGACCAGTGAGAGTAGCTATTCCAAAGGATTATTTTGAAGATGAAAAGGGATTGGGTAAAAACAGTACTTAGCAGTAAGACCTGGTCCATATTAAGAGATGAATCAATGTCAGCTGTTATAGGAACAAATATTAAATAATTGTCTAAAGGTACCTCAGGCAGTTCCTGGCGTGTGATAGATGCTTAGCCAAAGGTAGCTTCTATATTACTCAAACATTAATAATGCTGAATAAAAAAGATATCAGTTAGAGGCTCCCTAATATTACCTCATAGGGCAGCCTTAGGAGAGATGAAAGGACGGAAAGTAAGACGAGACGGACAGAGGCAGACCAACAGAGAGATCTGGACAGAGTGAGAAAAGCAGACACAAAGACATACACACATGCAGATTCACAGCCAGATTTTAGATGATAGGCAGGTAGGTAGATAGTGTATATATCTCTATATAGCTATGTATCTGTATCGATCGATCTATCTAGCTATCTATCTATCTATAAAGAAGAGAAAGGAAGAGGGGAAAAGAAGCACAGAGAGAAAAAAAGAACTGCACAGCCAGCCCTTCTATCCTTAGAACTCCACAGGCTGCGTGCACGTGCTGAGAGAACCGCAGCCCGTCAGCCTGCGGGTATTAGCGCCCGCTGCAGATAAAGATGTACGGGGGCCCAGCTCATCAATCACAATCATGTCGGGACATGGGAGCCGGGCAAGAGGATTAGCACCGCTGCCTGCTCAGGTCTCTTCCGTCTCACAGCTTCGCTTTAATGAAACATCACCTCCAGTGCCTACTTCCAGCTCAGGTGCCCCCTTCCATTCCCAAGGCCAGCCTCCTGTAATCGAGGCTTCAGAGTTCATTAGAAAAGAGGTTCTGAAATAAAAGCAAAACCAACACACACAAACCTATCCGTGCCGAAGGGTGGGAATCCCCGAACAGAAATGATCGGATGCCGGTAATAAAGATTTGCTTTTCCCTGGAATTGAGAATGACTGCTAAATGGCCTTCATTAAACCGCAGCTTTCGTCTACCCAGGCCCTCTCCAATAAAGCCATGAGGATCTCGACGAAGAAGTTGTTAGCCTCTCCAGTGGTGAACAAGGAGGCACTTTTAAAGGCTGCCTCCAGATAGTTCAAGCGAATGTTTGAGGCCACGTAAATGCTTGTGTGCATGTGTGTTTGGTCCAGGTGAGTGTTTTCCTAGGGATGCGCCTGGGAGTGGGAGTGGGCCCTCGTGTACCGTTGGTCTCTGTGCCTGGGAAGGGGGAGGGAGGGGGAGACGACGGACAGGTGGGAATCCTGTAGCACTGAAGGAAACTCTCACAGTCATCTCTTCACTCATTGACGCGACCAATAGTTTTTGATCGCCCATTTCACCAGGCATAGGTCTCTGTGCTGGACACAGGACAAGATAAATTCTTCAAGTGCAAGGTGAGCGCCTTCGGGTAGAGGAGAGAGGGCACTGATTCATAAACACATAGACAGATAACACAATAACCTATAAATGCGCTGAGGACCAGGGCACAGAGCTAGAGTGATGGGGCTGCAATCTCAGATAAAGGAGTCGGGCAGGGAATGAGCCATGTGGGTATCTCAGGGAAAACAAGGCCCAGGGAGCTGCAAGTTCAATGCCGTGAAGTGGGGCGTGTGTTTGGAACGACAGGAGCAGCGGTGAGGAGGCAGAACGAAGCCGAAGCCATAGCCAGACAGCTCGATGCTGGCATCTTGACTCGCGCCTGGCTTGTCTCTCAGGAGGAGCCCTCGGTGTGTGTCCAGTCCCCTCGGCCTCACATTAACGGCTGATTTCTTACCTTCTGCTCCCTAATAGCAGGGGACACCACCCAGAACATGGCGGATGCCTTATATGGTAGCATCAAGCCAAGCTGCCAGGCAATGGACTTGTCTTACGTGAACTGGACACTGTGACGACCAGGCGCTTCATCTGTTTTTCTCCCAAATCCTCAAGAAACTCTACAAGGGAGATGCTGTTATTATGCTCAATTTGTGACGTGGACATGAAACTCAGAGAACTTAGATGACCGGGCCAAGGTGAGATGAACTGGACAAATATAAACTGCCCACACAGAAAGGAGATACATGCTAAGGACCCATACGTGGTACAGTGACGTGCAGACATGGCAGCCGGTACCACAGAGCAGAGGGTGGTGACTGTTTTCTGTGAAGAGCCAGATAGGAAACACTTTCTACTTTTCCAGGCACGTATCATCTCTGTTGCAACTACTCAAGTCTGCCATTGTAGCAAGAAAGCACCCTGGGCAATATATTAAGAAATGGGTATGATTTTGTGCCAATAAAACTTTATTTACAAAAGTAGGTGGTGGGTCCAATTTGGCCCACAGGATAGACTTTGCTGACATTTGCTGCAGTGTGTCTTACACTGAGAATCACACCGATTTGGGGAAACATCAATGACAGTCGAGGGATTTAATATGCACATAATGAAAAAGTATCAGTTAGACACATGCAAATGGAGAGCAGTCTCCTATCTATTTAGAACCTGTCCTTATAAACCCTTGCCTAGGGGGTGGGGACACCCCATCCGGGGGTTGAGAGATGCTTCACCCCAAGACAAAGGCCACATCCTCGGTTCATTCACCTCATTCCCTGTCATGTTTTTAAAACTATAAAAAGCCCATGTGGGAGGCTGAAGCATCCAGTCGGATTTGAAGAAAACTTATTAAGGATGTTAATCCATTTGTAATTCAACATGAAGAAAATGAAAGTACAAGGGAAAATGCAGAAGACGGGAAAAATGTCTTCCGGAAATGTACAAGCAACAGTGCGTGGCGAGGCAAACCGTTAGGGAGTCACCGCGGGTCTGCCTTGGAAAATGGTGAGGGGAAAACAACATGCAAACATGCATTTGCGTGTGCGTGTGCAGGCGGGTAGAGAATTAGTCATCACTGCTGTAAAGCAGGCCCCGGCGAGCGTGACACGTAACTCAGTGAGCACACATGTCCTTTGCTCTGTCCTGCATGAGTGAACCAGGCTTCTCTTCATGTATCTAGGGTGCATCCTCTGGTATTTAAAAAAGTGATGATTTAAGGGGAGGGGGGTGGGAGATGAGGGTAAAGGGGGTCCAACATACGGTGATGGAAGGAGAACGGACTCTGGGTGGTGAGCACACTATGTGAGATATAGATGATGTATTATAGAATTATACACCTGAAATCTATGTAACTTTACTAACAATTGTCACCCCAATAAACTTTAACTACAAAAAAAAAAGTTCAATAAATATTTGTTCAATGAATAAAAAGTAAAAAAGTGATGCTTTAGTGCCAGGGAACTTACACCTGCATGTGAATTTTGACATGCAAGACATATAAAAACGCCCCCCAGTTATGGAAACCCAGACAACATGATACTCCCCAACACTCGGGGGCAAGTCAGAACCTGTCAGCCGGGACACGCACCAGCTCTGTCGTCCTGCTACTAACATCAGCCTTATTCATACGAGTGTAAAGGCAGCCATTAAACCAGAGAAAGCAGAGGCCAGAGGGTCTGGATCTGTCTTAGGGCCACGTGGGAGCTGTTAACAATAATACCTGATACCACATTGCTGGTGGGAATGCAAAACAGTACAGCTGCTTTGGAAAACAATGTAGCGGTATCTTACCGTGTTAAAGCTACACGTTCCATGTCACTCAGCAATTCTATTTCTATTCTAAGGATTTGCCCAAGATAAATGAAAACGTGTGTCCACACTGAGACATGTGCTGAAATTTCACAGCATTCATAATAGTCACAAACTAAAAAAATATGTCTATTGGCTGTTGAATGGGTAAACCATGGTATATTGCCACTGTGAAACACTACTCAGCAATAAAAAGGAACAATAGATGAATACACATACATCATGGTTGAATTTCAAAAACAATATGCTAAGTAAAGAAAGTCAAGTAGAGAAGATGGTGTACATACAATATGCTTCCACTTAGATGAAATTCAAAATGACAGAGAAAGCAGATCAGTGGTTTCCAGGTGTTGGGAAGGGGGTGGTGGTGGAATAAAACGGGCACAAGGAAACTTTTCAGGAGGAAAAAACTGTTCTAGATCCTTATTGTAGTGCACGTTATCAGATTTGTATGCAGTGACCAAGATTCATCAAACTGCAATGGAAAAATCTTACTGTATAAAAATACGAACTTAAAAACAAAAGTGATGTGCACCCTCCCCTAAAAACCAGTTAAAATAGAATCTCTTGGGTTGAAAAGTGGTTATTTTAAAGGCCCTCAGACCTGGTTTTTAACCCCGGCTATACAACCACATGGCCCCAGTACCCTGTTTTCCCTGGGGAGTTGGGCTTGTACCCAACTCTAAGAAAAACACCTTTAAAATCGCAATGTTTCCAACCTGTAAAACACCACTATCAGTCCTCCTAGTAAGACGACTGTCCTGCCAGGTCCCTAACCCGGAAGACTGAGATGACAAAGGCGGCATCGTCGGTGTGGCCTGGACGTAAGACACCATGTCTACCCTCTACTGAGTGACTATTAGGCACGAGGCACCGTGCTAAGTGCTTGTCTAATATAACGTCCTTTCATTTTCACAAGAACTCTGCGATATACACCTCCTGTCCTCCTTTTACAAATGACGGAAATGAAGCTCACGGAAGATAACTTGTCCAAGTCCACGTATTCAGTCAGGTTGAGCCGGGATATAAAGTTAGATCTGCCAGATTCTGAAGCCAATGTGCTTAGTCAACAACATAACTGCTGCCCTGTGTGACTTCTGGTGTCTCTCAGAGCTCAGCAGGGACTCAAAGTCGTGACAATCTATGCCCACAGACACATAGTAGGTGATTAATAAGTGCTGTCCATTGATCTTCTGGAGAAACAACACAGCCTCGTTACACTCGGAGTAACTCATTCCACCGACTCGGGCAAGGAGCCCTCTTTGGTCCAGGGGTAGTTTCCTTCTTCTCCCACCACGCTGCAGGCAGAGTCCAGGTTCACGACCAGGGAAAGCCAATGTCCAGGGCTAAACATGGTGTCAGAGCTCATATACAGCTAACGGCCTTTTCCAACCCACGATCAAGTCTACAAAGGAATAACTGCAGGCAAAAGCTGTGCCCTTCTCAGATCTTGTATCTGTGAGAGCCAAGCCCAGCTTGTGTGCTGGATGTTTGGGCTGTGGGGACAGAACCTCGCCAGCCTGCGGGAGGACTCATTTACACAGAGGTGGGTAGGCAGGGGCTTAGCAGCGCACTCAGGAACATAAGCAAATACCCCAGGAAGGGTGTGCTGTATACGTCCTTCCTCACTGTGGGCTCTACCCCCATGTAGGGGTGCCTGTCCCAGCATCTCCTCCCTCCTGGTTCTAGTAAGCAGATCCAGAATTTCTGTCCCTGGGGCTCAGCATTGTCCCCCCCCCCTTTTTTTAAAGGTTTGAAATATTTTTTATTTAAAAAATGTGTAAATGTCTTGTTTTATTAACTTATCATTGACATCCAGTATGACGTGAGTGCATCCAGGTGTACAACACAACAATTTGGCATTTATAGACTTTACAATGTGACCACCACAAGAAGGCTCAGCATTGCCTTTCATGGCTGTTTCTCTCAAAACAAAACACAGGCAATCAGAGGGAGGAGACAAGCAATGATAGTAGCTGACTCTTAAAAAATAAAAAATAAAAGAACCAGAGGGCAAGGGCTGAAGAGGTCCAAGGGGAAGAACAAGAGCAAGGCTCCTACTGGTTCTGAAGCCAACATTTGTGTTTGCTGTGTGGACTGGACAAGCCTCTCTGAGCCCCGTGTGCCTCACTTGTAAGGTGGGGCTATAACCCGACCTGATGGACCTGGAAAGGTTGCTGAAAAGATGGAATTAAGGGTGATGGTGGCTGACATCTTTTGGACTCTTAGAATGTGCCAGCACTGTGCCCGGCGTTTTGCATGTATTAGATCATGTAATTCTGTCTGCTACACGAAGAGGTAGATGCTAGAAAATATTGTTCTTGTCATTAAAGCAGGAGGGCTTGTTGCTATTATGACCATCACTAGTCCTTGCTACGTGAAGACACGGTGACAACTGATTGACAAGCTCCGTTTCACGGAACTGTCTTCTAAGGTTGGGACAAGGAATACCAAATCACTTTTCAATAGGAGATATTTTCAGTTGTCGCTGTGTGCAGGGTTTCACTCAGGGATTTAACAGCCTGTAGTCATTTGAGGAGGTAAGTTAATTTCCAGAACAGCCCAGCAGCAAGCAGGATCAAATTAAGGCATGATCGATTCTTGCTGACTCACCAAAAGACAGTCACATAAACTAAAAAGGCACCTCATTATTTCACCAAAGAAATGTTATTTATATTATTAAAAAATATATGGATAATTCAGCAGCAACTTATAGCTAATATCACTAGACATATATGCATGAATAATATGGAAACACCTACAGAAATATCCACAAGTCCACACGTTACAGATAATGTAACTTCCATCATCCACAAAACTGTCGGCACCCTGAAGATGGGGGCTATATCTGCCTTCTTTAATATTTTATCTCCGTCACTTCTAAGGCTACCTATGTTCCATTTAATTTATCATTCAATTTCTGGTCCAAATAGCCTTGCAGAGTTAGGTGTCACTAGCCCCATTTTACAGATGGGCAAAGCTGAGGCTCAGAGAGTGAGGTGACATGCCCAGGTGTCACAGAGTAAGAGGCAGAGCTCAGCCCCAGGACCTTTTGTCTCAAGAGCTAGGGTTCTTTGTCCATATCACTCTGTTTCCATGCATGGCAAGCAAACAGATTACAGCCCTGAAGTCTGCAGAGAGAACGGGAGCCCCACCATGTCTCCTCCTTCCACATGCCCCTCCGTCCCCAAGATCTGCTACTTCCCCACAGAGAGACGCAGCCCCAAGAGGCCAACTTCTACCCAAGAGGCTACTCCAATTCCCGGTGGCTTTCTGCTTCCTCAATAAGTGTCAAGACCCAGCAGATCATTAATTACAACTTCTCACAAATGGTTTCCCACATCCCTTTGCAGGTAGGCTCGTGCCCTCAGAAGGAAAAGGATTTCTCGGCAGTGGAAAGTGGCCTGTGCGTCTGGTTCCACACAGCTCTCCACCCTGAATGTGGTCACGTGGCACCAAGGCCTTCGGGCAAGAGGGAATCCGCAACTGAAAATGAGCCCATACTTGAAACAAATGAGAAGGGTGATGGAAACAGAGCTGGCAGCTTTCAAGAAGTAAACAGCATAGGAGTAAAAGAAAAAAAAATGAGCTGGTGATACTTAGAAGAACTAATGTTTGTGTCACATTTATTTTTCCCAAAAAAACTACTGCCTTTACTTTCTCGTCTGTAGGATTGGGATAATATTTGCAGATCACCTACTATGTGCCAGGCATGACTTCCCTTAATTCTCCAAACAGTACCAAAAGGTTCGTCTGACTGGCCCCCATTTATAGATAGGGACACTGAGGTCCACAGGAAACACAGTAGGACTGGATTTCAGATCTGTCATTCACCAAATTTCTTGCTCTGGCCATGGCCCCATGTTGCTTTACAAAGTCCCCAGGTGGTAGACAAAGCATGAACAAATATTGTCACTGGAAACTCAGAAAACTGAAACTCAGAGAATTTGTGTGGCCCTCCCAAGAAACACAGCCTTAACAGGTAGCTAAAGACCCAAGATATTGCATCTTCCCTCAAGAAGATGATAATGAGTAGCTTACATGGATAGTTCAAGCAAAAGGCAGTGCTTTCTGAGCACGGCCATCAAGGGACTAATAAATATCAGGCTGCAACTGGTATTTATGCATAAGCTTTACTTCTGACCACACCCTGGCCTCTGCATTTTCTGTGTAGATTGAATTAACCTTTGCTGGCACAAATTGGGGAGGAAAAAATCTCTGATAAAATCCAAAATTGAAGCTGAAAATGTCTATTATGAAAGTGAGGGCTGTTCTAGCAAATAGTTTTCACATAGAGCTCTGCTAAAACTCAGGCGTGCTGGCAGAGAAGGTGGAGTGATGCCATTCGAATACTGAAGAAAGCAATTCCAGGCTACAATTGCTTGTGTAGGACAGACCTGAAAAGCAGAGAGCCACATTCTTTCCTCAATCAACTCTGATCAGGTGCATGAGACTGGTTTTATACTCCTGACCTCAGGCCTGCCTGGCTGCCTTCACCAGGAGTAAGAAGGTACCCAAGTCCTTTCCTGTGGCTCAAAGCTTGATCACGTGTCCTGGGGCAGAGGTAGGTCAAAGAAAGGCCAAAAACATTGTAGAATCAAAGAAATATCTGGGCCCGAATCAGCTTTTCCCACTACTACCTACGTGCGGTCGTGCATGTTATATCACTTCCCTGTCTTAGATTTGGGGGTAATCGGATTATCTCTTCCACTTTTCCATAGTGGCTATGGGTTTAAATGAGAGCACATGCAGCGCGTGAAGAGGCTAATGTGATGCCTGACATAGCCCTGAGAACAATAAAATGATGGTGCTTCTCACCTTGACTCACTGAATGAACAGACTGGACCACGAAGAGAGGTACCATGGAGCTATTTCAAGGTGTTGGGTCTGGGGATGGGGAACCATGCAAAGAAGGTTTTCAAAATCCCCAGGATATCTTTGGCATTTGCGTGGGATTAATTTGTTTAGCAAGTAGGACACAAATAAATCCAATAACTGAGAGCAAACCCTTTTCCATAACCCCATTTTATATAAAGAAAAGTTCAAAGAGTTGGCAACACCAGCCCACATTCATGCAGTTGGTCAGTTTTGAAAGCCAGCCCACTTAACTTCCCCCAAATGATACCACTTTGGCCAATCCTATCTCTTTATTCTTGACTTTGACAGTTATACTTCATACCAAATGATCCTTGAAGATGTCCAAAAGGGACCGCATCCTTTTCTGATGTCAACTTGTCCAGCCTTCTCCTTCCGTGCATCCCCTTCTCTCCTTCCAACCATGTTGAGAAAAGCAATGCTACCATGTTCCTCCACGCTTCCCACCTTTCCTCACATAATCCCCCTACTTTGAAACACTTTATCCTTCTCTGCTCTCACTGTTAATCAAATTTATAGGCTCTTCAAATTGCAAGGCTAAACTTAATTAAAACACTCTCTAAGAAGCCCTTCCTGGTTCTCATCTCCTTTCACCTCAACAGAATTGAGTACCATCCTACTTTTATTCTGGCATCTGCAATTGTATGTTGCACTTAATTATTCCTTGTTTTGTTTTTCCCTTGGCTAGGTAGATTCTTGATAGGTGGAAATGTGTAGTTGTGTAGTTAGAGATCCTATTCTTATGACATGACAAAGGGAGTACATAATAGATGCTGAATCTATTGCTAAATTTATGAATAAATACATGAATGAATAAATAACAGGCATTGTTTTCCCTGAGAAAAGAAAACCCTGAAAAATTCAGCTTTGTTCTTGGTAGATATTTTCCCCCACCCACTTTACTGATGTCCCCTCCACATGTGCCACCCCAACCATCCATCAGAGGTTACTTAATTTATAACCATGCAATCTCTATAAATGGGTGTGTTAAAGGGCGCTAAACAGATGAGACACCCAGAACCACAAGAAGAAGGTTATTTGAACAGGAGCTTGGGGCTGAAGTTGTCAATCAATCCCTATAACCAAAGATTCCATGAGCAAAGTTTGGTGGCAGCTGTCTTCACATGAGAGCCTGGGAGAAATTTACAAATGAGAAAGAGATCACTTTCAAATTCTAAAGCTGAGACTCAGAGGGCCCACTCACTTCTTACCAACATGAAGCCATCACCCAGTCCAGCCTGCCATCCTCCCTGTCCCCATTTCCGAATTCCTATACAAGCAAGAGGATAATTATCAGGGTAGTAATCAGAACAGTAAAATGAACCAGGTTGGAGTCCAATCATCTTGTAGCTCAGGTTTTACCTCACTGAGACACTAGGGTAACAGTAACCCCAAAACCTCATCCCCACACCAAGAAATACGGTTGTCACAATGATGCAATGAATAATAACTCTATGTGAAATATTTTGCACAATGTTTGGCTCATAACAAAGCATTCATAAAATAAAAATGATAGCTTCCTTATCCCGATTTCCTTGATCCATCAACAACTTCAAGCCCCAGGAGAATCTCATCGCCATTTTGAAAAAGGGAATCCTAAGAGTCTGCAAACATTAATGGATGTTTTTTCCACATCCACATGAAGGAGGAGGCTAGATCGTGGCCAGTAAGCACATAGGTAAGGCAAGGAGAGTACTGACTGACATAAAGTCCTCCTGCTGAAATCTAAGAAGAGAGCTGTGCCATATACACTGGGTGGATTTCTACGGCAAATAATATTTGCTAACTACCCGGTATTCACCCCACTGTTAACTTACCAATAGAACTCCAGTTTATTCAGGTAAAGGGATGGGCCCACTTCCCCAGCTCTAGGAAATGAATAATGATTGATCTAACTAGTCAGGGCCATACAATTAGATTTCACATGTGCGAGTGTATCACCCCGTTCTGGCAAAAAAGATATAACTTAACATTTCCTTGATGGCTTTCCTTCTTAGATAAAAAGGCAAACACTTACCAAAATTGTAAGTGCTTTACTTCTGTCCTCCTATACTTGGGACACAGATGTGAAGACATCATGCCCGGAACTTTAGCAAGCATCTTGTGATCATGAGAAGTAAGGGCTAAATGCCAATATACATGAATGGCAAAAATAACAGAAATATCAAGAACCTCAGTTTGTAATGAGAGCACTAAGCAATTAACCAACTCTAAGACCACTTACGTTAAGGCTTCTTATTAAATAAAAAACAAAAGTTCTTTTGATGTAAGCCACTCACAGGTAGTCAGTTTTGGGTTACTTTTAGCGAAATGAGATGCAAACTGATTCGATTCCCCAAATTCAAAGCCTGAGGTTTATATTGCCTTTCGTGAAAAGCTGACACACACACCGCTTCTGGAATCACCTGAATCCTTTATAACTACAGTCATTTCAGCTTGCCTCGGAAGGCATCTCACAGTGGGTGGATGTGACAATGTCCAAAATCTGGGAACCTCAGAACTGGAAGGAACTTGAGACATCACACAGAGGCTTTCCCTTCTCTATCCACTGCAAGCCCAACCCCTATCATGAACACTTCAGCACCTTTTCCACTTGGACAGCTCCAATCGCTGGACCATTTCAGAATCCAACCTCTCTCTCCTCCCCACCCCCACCCCACAAGAAGAGCCTTTCCTTTGGATGTATTCTTCCCTTTGAGGCACCTGCAGTGCACTCTGGTCCTGTTCCTATTGTTGTCTCTTTTGGCTACTATAATAAGGTGGTCCTCTGCCTTCTTAGTGTTCTCTTCTCCATTCTACATAATGGCCATGCTCTCAGAATATAGAATCCTGTTATATAAAGGTAGCAAAACTTTCTATATATCCTGGGTGAAGTGAAAAGCCATCAAATAATTCTCTCATACAGACTCATTCTAACAAATTCCCATTATTTAAAAAATGTGGGACTCAGCGCCAACCCTTTAATTGTTGACTTGCAAGTGCTCTTCCATTTGAAATGTTAACTTGCTTTGATTTGGAGTTAATTTTCTCCACATCTTTAAAACCACGCGAGGAGAGGGAGAAATGAAAATTATATACTTATAAATCAAAGTCAAAGTCTCAATTATGTGTGGGTGTCGAAAAAAGTTTAGACAGTACAGATCAAGCAACAAGCAAGGATCCAGTACGGAGATGTCTTTGTTAGACTCTGCTGGCAGCCCCAAGAAAGGCCTCTAACCTCACCACCACATTTTCCTAAGATTTTTCTGAGTTCTGGGTCCACTTTTCATTAACCTTCCTCCCAACTGTGGGCTTTGGGAAGGGAAGGAAAAGGTCCAATTTGCAGTGGGGGATGCGGCATCCAGTTCCACCTTGAAGTCTGCGGCTGGTCTCCGGGGCCCGAAGAATTAAAACCGATGCGGTGAACTTGACTTGCATGTAGTTACTGCCATCTTAATAAGGTGAGAGCAGCTTAGGGACCCCAGGAACATGTAACGCAGGCCTGGCCATATGGAGCCAGCCTGGAATCTGTCAAGTTCGCTTAGCACATTTTCTCTTTGGAGAGTCAGCCAGGCAATCACGTTCAGGGGGCAGGAGGGAGAGGCAAAGAACATGGGGAGAAAGAGCTGTTGAAATATTGAAGCTACTGCTAATGAAAAAGCCAGATGCATAACCGTCCTCCCCCCCCGACCAGTAAACATGCTTCTCAGAGACCCAAGCTGGAGCACAGGCACTGACAATGATTTAGGGCTGTTTGGGGAAAGAAACTGAAATAGCTGGTATGAATATATGTATTTCAGAAATAAGTAATAAGCATGTTTCTCATTGTCGGTGGACGAACCACATTTGCATCAATGTCTTATTTTTGCCCTGAACAACCCAAGAGACAGATATACCCATTTTAACATCCACAAGAATGTCATTTTTTGTGGTTGGTTTTGTGATCCTCATGGGTGATAGATCTTAAGAACAAAAAGTAGTAAGAAAAAGGCAGAGATTTGGAGAAAGGGGAATAAAGGAGCGAGCTGTTAAGGAGAGCGTTCCCCACTGCGGCAGCCTGACAGCGAGTACTAGCAAAAAGAAGGAGAGTCTGTGACTCCACGACAAAGCAATTCTGCTCTGATGGATGGGAATGAGGGCATCTCTGCGGAGCTCTGGGGGAAAAAAGCCCGAATTGAAAATGTAATCTCCATTTCATACTTTTCAGTGATATGCAGCCCAAAGCAACGCTAGTCCATGTCCGGCCAAATTCAATGCAATTTATATGCAGCCTCCTGCATCTTTGCAGGGATTCTATAGGGAGACAAAATCCTACTGACATCCCCTCACCTTTGCAGTATGGATTTGCAGGGGTACCCGAGCGATGCTGCAGAGGGGTCTGTCTAGGAAAATGAAGTGAGGGATTTAATTTTCTACAGTTTATACAATGTGCCCCAACGGTGACATTTCCAGGGACAACTGGGCATCGTTATCCCTTGGAGATGAGGAAGACTTCATTTTCAGAATGTTGTTCATTTAGCTCCTAGTTCCTGTAAGAAACTGACAGAACCAGCTCAAGTTTGCTCCTTTCATCCTTTGAGTCAAGTGAACCTGGACAGGTAACTTAATTGCTCTGGGTTGACCCACTGTAGATAACACCATGGAACAGCTGTGATGGTTACACATGGAAAGAATAAGCAACACCTACTAAGGGTCCCACACATGCCAGGCAGTTTTCAAAGTGTTTTACATACATAATCCCACTGAATTCTCACATTCTACAGATGAAGTATCCGAAGGAAAGAAAGGGCTAAGGAGACTGATAGAGATCACAGCTTACAATTGTTGGGATGAGGATTCAAACTCAAATATTCTGACTTCAGAGCTCCTCTTATGAGATACGACACTACAGCTGCCTCTTTGGTGTGAAGCTCTCAGCTTTGCTCCTGGCACACAGTAAATGCTCAGTAAGTGCTACCTCATGACTCTATAAGAAATCACCAGTGTTCACAGACGTTAATATGTTTCAGGTGCTCTATGAGCTGCTTTAATGCCTTAGAACAATCCAATTCTCATTTCCACATGGGGAAACTACTACCCAAATAGGTTTAATAGCTTGTCCAAGGTCACTCAGGACCCAGCCGAGCCAGGATTATAACCACGGTCTCAGAGTCCAGAAACACTATCGTAGCTACATCTATACCAGAATGCTCATCCATGAGGCATTTTCCAAATCTATTTGTCAGTAGTTTCACCTCACACAGAAAACGGAACCACAAACTCTTCCCTTTTTCTCTCAAGCAATCCCCCTTCTGAGTTCCTGTGAGCCCCGAGAAAATGGCACAAAGAAACACAGATAGCCCTCCTGGGTCTCCGTGTGAAACACAACCTCTTGAGAGGAGCCCGTGGTCATTAAGGAGGAACCCATCTGTCCTTTCGAAGCTCTTACAAACTCTAAAAGCACTCCTGGTTCAGTGAACAACCCCTCCCTGCCACAAACACCTGCAAAGTGTGGAACTCATTTGGAGCACAATCCTGAGACATGCAAGAGTCACGGGGGAAGAGGGTGGCGCAGCAGTGGTGCCCTGGACAGCACAGGCACTCCATCAATGAAGGATGGATGCAGGAGAGGAAACGGATGAAGGGGTTTGGCTGACATACACGGAATGCTTCCGGTGCTAAAGGACTAGAACCCCCTTGTTAAATGCTTCATGCTCATCATCTCATCTAATCCTCCCCAGAAATCTGAGGAGTTTGTTTCTACTCTCATGCCCATTTTACACATGTGAACATTAAGGACTGGAAAAGAAAAGCACTCTAACCGGTCCAATCTTACACAGGCAATAAGGAACAACAAAGGCAGGCTGACTCAAGAGCCAGGGTCCCTGAGCTGGCTGTTCACCAGCTAACCCAAAGCACTGTCACATTACATTAAATTAGCCTGAAGGGAGACTCCACCCTTAATTGTAAAGCATTAGAGGCATGAATAGATTATCCTCATAGTGAAATTGAAGTGTACTAAGGGTGAGCAGAGGCCATCTGTTCACTAGCAAGAATAAACTCTTCTCTTGGATTACATAACTCTCTCTCTCTCTCTAATTTAGCAAAATAAAGCATAAAAAGATATCATTGCTTGAGGAGTAGGCCCAGTAAATTATCATATACAGAGAAAAATAAGTAGATCACTGTCACTGATTATTTACTATGTCCCAGGTCCTTATTAGGATAAGTCCTAATAACTTATCTTATTCGCACAAGCCCTTGGAGAGAGTTATTCTCCTCATTAGCAGATAAGAAATGCGAGGTGCAGAGGAGCTAAGGACTTGCCACAGCTGGTGAAACACAAAGCCAAAATCTATGTTTCTTTTCACACCTCCAAGCCTGTGCTTGCTGTAAATGAAGTAAAACATACTTAAGTACCACCATATTCACGGATTCATCCTATAGTTCTAATATTTTTATCTAATAATATTTATATTTAGTAAACTTTGTAGGACAAGTATTCCTTTCGGTGCCTTTTATTTTAATGAAATAAATTTGCCATGGACTGACTTGGTTTCAATGTAATGAGAGCACATGCTATTATTTATGTGAATAGGCTTGTATATTAATTGACTATCTCTGGAATGATGCACAAAAATGGTAATAGCATAACCTCTGGGGAGTAGAACTCAGTTGCTGGGCAGAGGGAGGAAGGAGGCATTTCATAATAAAAGCTCATATTTGCAAGTTTGCATTGTGGACTGCATAAATGTGATATTCTAAAAAATAATTTGATGTCAAAATAACATAATGTTTTCTTTGCAAGTTTGATAACACTGGTTTCTAGATTTGCAGGGCAGCACACAGTGGTGGAGAATACTGACTCCCAAATGAGTTAACCTATAAAAAATCAAGTGTGACAGTTGCAAGGAGGTGCTATATTAATGGAAAGTTTATATTGTTTCCCTAGATCCCTTCCTCCTTAGTACCACGGATGTAGACTGAGATCTTGTAGGAAACTTGCCGCATTTTATTCTAAAGGAGAAAGTATATCGATCCATATATCTATATCTATATCTATTCTCAGATTTAAAACAGAAGCTACTTTTCTCCCATCGCGCTATGGAGAAAAAGAAGACATCAAAAACACGCTAGATGCCAAACCTTCCCTGCACCAGTGACAACCAAGCTGGGGTCAGGCCCTGGGCCTCCCATACAGAAGAGAATCACACAGCACTCTTCAAGGAAGGAGACTGACGGTCATAACCTCTTCTGTCTCTTCTACTTTAAATACACCCATTGAGGACAAGAAAATGGACAGAACTTCAAATCACATGTGAGTTCAACATTTCTGGGTTCCCCTGGTTTTTGATCTGATGTATACAGCATATGCGTAAAAAAGCTCTCTCTGCCCCCTTTTAGAATTTATTATAAATTAGGAACTATCATGACTCATTCCTTGAAAAGTCCTAGTAATGTTCAGAAGTAAACTGAACTTTATGTATTAACTAGGGTGGCTTGCTCATGTTAACATGACTGACAAAAATAAAAACAAGACACAGTAAAATAAGCTAGTTCCAACTTCTGGGAGGGGCATCTGGCAACAGCTACCAAAATACAAAGTGTATATACTTTTAAAACTGTATTCTAGCAGTTCTCTTTCAAAGAGTTTACCTCATGGGTATGCTCATGAAAGCATTCCACGGGACGACTGTTACGTTGGGCAGAGCCAAAAGTTAAATGTCCTTCCCAAGAAGAAACAGTTCAGTAATGACATCTCTATGCGAAGGACGAGTAGGTAGCCATTCAAGAACCTGGCTGATGTATCCTCTCTGATTAAAGGAAGCCACTCCCTCAATGGTTGTACACACACAAGATGTAGTTATTACAGTTACCTTTGCAGCGAGAACTGGTGGGAAGAAAATTTATAATTTTCATTTTATTCCTTCTTTTCCCCCATGAATCACCTGTTTGTGTATTATTTTTATATGTAAAAGGTCAGTAGGACTCACTTTGCTGTAAGACCATGGGAAAATTTTTCACTGATTTATTTTATTTTCTTAACATAAAATATAAGCAACATGTAAGGAAAAACTATAAAACAAAATATAGTCCCCAATCCCAGCCCACACGCCACTCACACTCTGCTTTAGGTCCATTTAACCTGATGTTTTTTTCCGTTAGCCCTGAATTCTTGTTTTATAATCACAAGTTCACCTACTGGACTTGATAGCAGGAATCTAATCATACTCCTTGAGGCATCTGCTCAGGCCCATCCTCCAGATAGCCTCATCTTTTTATCCACCCATCCGTCCACCCATCTAGTGACTCATCCATCCATCAATTTCAAATGTCACTCATTTCAAATATTTGCTGTGCATGTCACGTGAGCCAGGCAAACTTCTACGTTACGTGAACAACTTACTGACATGGCACCTGTACTTAAGGAGCTGGGAGTCTAGCGAAAGGCCGACAGAGAAACAAGCTCTTACACTCCCGCGAGATAAGCACCAGCAGGGAGGCGACCACAAGATGCTCCTGGGTGACACGGTGTGTCAAGAAGGACATTGAGCAGCATCATTCACAAACGCCAAAAAGAGGGAGCAACCCCAGTGTCCACCAACAGATGAACAGATAAACAAAATGTGGTCTGTACACATACAGTGAAGTATTACTCAGCCTTACAAAGGGAAGAAATTCCAACGCATGCGACAATAGAGAAGAACCTTGAGGATATAGTGCTGAGCAAATCAAAAGAGACAAATTATGTACGGTTCCACTTCTATGAGGCACTTAAAGTAGTCAAATTCCCAGAGACAGAAAGTAGAAGGGTGGTTGTCAGGGGCAGGGCAGAAGGGAGGAAGGGGAGTTAGTGTCAAATGAATACAGAGTTTCAGTTTTGCAACATGAAAAAAATCTGGGGATTGTTGGGGGCAATGGTTGCACAACGTGAATATATTTAATGCCATGGAACTGTACATTTCAAAGCTGAACATGGTAAATTTTATGTTCAGTATTGGTTCATTCGTTCTAAGAATTGTAGCACAATAATATAAGATGCTAACAATTGCCAATTATTAACAATATTAATAAAAATATTCACTGAGTTGAAGACATAGGGGTACTATATTCACAATTTTTTTGTAAATCTAAAACTATTCCAAACTAAAACGATTACTAAAAAAGAAAAAACAACCAGAAACAAAGGCTTCATTCATGGAGGAAGTCCCATCTAAACTGAGGGGTAAAGGGTTAACTGGGGTTGCTGAACGGAATGGTGAATGATAAGATCTTTTCAGGCAAGGGACCCTCATATGCAAAGGTCGAAGAGTGAGGTAAACATAGCCTGTTAGGTTCAGGAACTGAAAATTATTCATTCTGTCCGGGACCATGCTTCCAAGTCCCCAGATTCCTGAGTTGGCTCATTTGGTTGGGACCCTATGACTCTAGCAACTTCCGCGAGCTTCACTTTGGCTGAGGCCCCGGAGGCCCCACCACAGGGAAGGGTGTACTCAGGTTGCTTGCAGAAACAAGCTTCAGGAGCCAGACAGCCTTTTAAACTCCTGCCCAGGGCCTGGCCTGACACCACGTGCCATCGTTTACCCCAACTTACCTTAGGGAGACTTTAACATATCCTGCACCCACACACATGCGTCACCTGACAAACAAGTTCCTCAGCATTCTAAACGGTTCGCGCTGGGGCCTACATCACACATCCACAGGAAAGTCTTACACCCCGAAAGTTCCATGAGTATCACTGTTAATAAGTCGATTGAGAAATAGAAGGAAAGAAACTCCAATGTGTGACTTGCAAGTTGTCGTGTGAAAAACACCATCCGAGAGACTCAGAAATAAGCAGTGTGGTGAGCACGAGAAGCAGCGTGAGGTCATGTCCCTAACAGCTTGACACAGTGTCAACAGTCTAATCGGGAGACACGCAGGGGAGAAGAATTTATTGTTTTAATTATAATCGAGAGCGCAGCCTCATTTTTTGATAAGGCGCCAAGGTGTACACTCTTTGGGGTGTCCCTGATGGGGAGGGATGGGCGGATGTGTGGAAGGTCCTGCTCGTAGTCTCTCTCCCCTTGCAGCTCTGTGGATTCTGTGCACCAAGCACTTTTGCTGTGGACATTTAATCCCAGGGTTTTCATACACAGCTTGTTATCTTCTTGCTAGCTCAACCAAGTTCTCTGATGCTCGCTTATTTGCAAGCGGCTAAGCTGATTCTGTTCTCAGAAGCTCAGAGGCTAACAAGCCAGAATTAGGCATTTTCCTCCTGCTTCGCTTGCTGTGAATGTATTGGATTCAGCGAAAGGTTTTCCCTCTTAGCAATAACCTGTTATCCAAAATGTACAAATTATGGACATACCAAGTCAAGTTCAATGAGCGGAGTTCTTAGACTGAATCAGATCAGGCTCATTACTTTGGCTATAGCTTGAGCTCTCAGGAAACAAAGGAGGGCTCCTTAGAGACTGGAGTCAGACAGGACAGCGGTTTCTGAAGGGACATGGTGGGGGTGGGAAGGAGGCTGCCTGTGCATTGTGGAAAGGGTGTGGGGTTCAGTGCAGACCATTTCGAGTTCATATCTCCTTTTTTTTTTTAATAGGTACGCAATCTCATTTCATCCTCAAACACCCTAGCAAGGTCGCTTTTATTAGCACACCACATTTTTACTGTTGCATTATCTTGCCCAAGTTCCTGCTGCTAGTAAATGCCAGAGCTTGGATCTGAACCAGCTTTATTTAATTCCAAAATCCATGTTGTAACCCATTCTATTATACTGCCTTCTCTAACATCCTAGGAGTTGAATGTCCTCTCTGGGCATTTGGGTTTTTCAGTCGCTTTCCTTTCAAACACATGCCTTTAAGAAAGCACTGGAAGGCAGACACCCCAAATCTCCAGTGTCAGGGGTTGACCTTGGAGAGCATCAAGCCTATGAGACTTGGGAAGTATGAGGTCCCTACAAAGGTGGGACCCAGTATTTGTCTTCAATATTTGTTCCTACTTCAAGGTAGCCTAGCAGGTCCTGGGGGGAACATTCGAAAGGTCTCCTTGCCTTTCTAATTGTGCCTAAGTTAGAATTCTTCTAGCTCTAAGGAGTTTGAAGACATCCGATTCCATCTCTAGGAAACCCTTTTTCAGTTGCCTCTGTAACCCTCTCCTGTTGCTTGTCCTTCGTATCACAGTTTTAAATCATACGTAGCTATTTGTGTTTGCCTTGTTTGCTACATACACTGAAGCGCCACAGAAACTGTATCTATCTCATTCACCTCTGTCTGCCAAGTGAATACACTGCCCCTGGAGAACCGTGGACGCTTTGCAAATAATCGGTTGATTGAAGAAGTCATGTCTGCAGCTACAGAGCGTCGGTCTCTCCGGCCCTGCCAGGGTGGATGTACGTTCTCATCATTCTGCCATCTTGGTCTTTCCCTGCTTCAGTCTGTCCTCATTCCTTTGGAGGTGTGGTGTCCCCATCGGAACACTCTGTGTGCCAACAGTCCAGCTCAGGATCATGACCGAGTCCCCTTGACTGAGCACCTTGGCTCCAGCATTTTGTGGACACCTGACTCATGTTATTCAACAAGTCACACAGGTAAGCCTGCTGGTTGCCCTTTTATAGATGCGCACAGTGCAATTCAGAAGGTAACGTACCTCATTAAGGATTCAGGGCTACTGCGTGCCGAGCTGGGACCCAAAGCAACCAGATGCTTCCCGAAGAACTCCTCCTGGCCCTATCTTCTTTGTGAGGCTCAGATGAAAGCAAGGCAGCCAGAGGGCCTAAATAAAGCAAACTTCATATCGGCTCCCCTGCCCGCCCTAGGCCTGGGGTGACTTTCCTTAAATTAAGCCCCTCTTTTCTTATCCATAAAATGGAAACATTAGTGTCTGCCTTGTAGGGCTCCTGGTGAACTGCATGAGATAATGCAGTTAGAAGGGTTAGCCTGGCACAGAATAACCACTCACTTCATTTAACCTTGATTGGCATTATTAGACAGCATAGGGCTGGTAAACAACAAAAAGCAATGGCCATTACTTCTAGGAGCAACACACTGCCAGAGTGCAGCTTTTAGGGTTTTTGTTCTGTAAATCTCACTTTTATGAGATGCAAATGACCACTGGCCTAGCTTTCTGGCCCTTTGATTCTTTCCTGACCCAGCTTTACTGTAGACTAAAATCGGAGCCTTCGCCTCAGCCGCAGGGCCATCTGGGCCTGGAGAAAGGCCCTGAGCAGGTTCACTCTGACCGAAGGCCAGCATCAGAAA